>NC_136070.1:942169585-943439169 GCF_964261635.1 Lissotriton helveticus
TCCTGTGGTGGCCACTATTTTTGACAGTTTCAGTTTTAGTGTAGCATTGTGTCGCTCAACTAGGCCAGCGGATTGGGGGTGGAAGACCGCATGGAACCTTTGCTTTACCCCCAGTCCCTTCAAGATTAGTTGGATAACTTCAGCTATGAAGTGGGGGCCATTGTCGCTCCATAAAATTCGACAAAGGCCGTAGCGAGGGAAAAACTCTTTCAGTAGTACTTTGGCAGTAGTCATGGCAGTGTTATCACGGGTTGGATAGGTATTCACCCACTTGCTGAAGGCGCATACAATGACTAATACGTACTTCAAGCCTTGGCATCTCTCCAGCTGGATGTAATCCATCTGGAGGACCTCAAAGGGGTGGTCGGGGATCCCAAACCCTCCCCGGGGTACCACAGTTCCTTTCCCGGGGTTGTGTTGTAGGCAGATAAGACACTGCTGGACCAGGCGTTTGGCTGAGTCGGGGATTTTGTTGTTGTGCCAGACTTTGGAAATGAGTTCAATCATGGGGGCAGAACATATGTGTGCAGGGGAGTGTGCCATAGTCAGTATGGGAATCAAGTATGAGTCAGGCAGCAACCATTTGTTAGTGTCTTTTGTCCGCCAGCAGCCTTCATCGTCCTTCAGACCCACCCGTGCCCATTCAGTCAGTTCGTGAGGTGTGCTGGCCGACTGGATGTCCCTAATCGTTTCCCTAGCGTCAGTCCATTTTTCCGCTTGTGACCTGGTCACATATATGCGTGTCATTGTCCTATTCTCAGCTGTGGTTCGGGCAGTGATGTCGGCCAGTGCGTTTCCCTGTCCAACTAAGTCCGTCACCTTCTTGTGTGCCTGGCATTTGATCACTGCTAATCATTTGGGGAGGAGAACTGCTTCAATCAGGGCGGAGACTAGATCTCCGTGAAGGATGGGCGTGCCGTGGGACGTCAGGAATCCCCTTTCCCTCCACAAGAGCCCAAAATGATGAACCACCCCGAAGGCATACTGGCTGTCCGTGTAAATGTTCGCCGTGGTTCCTGCTGCTATGATACATGCTCGTGTGAGGGCAATTAGCTCTGCCGCCAGTGCGGATCGTTGCGTGATGCGGGCTGTTTCAACTACTGTTCGGGCTGTCGTCACCGCATAGGCAGCTGAAGTGGTGCCGTCTGGGAGTTTGATACAAGAGCCGTCTACCCATAGTTCTCCATCAGGGTCTGTAAAAGCAATGTCTCGGAGGTCAATTCTACTCCTGGTCTGTTCGTCCGTGAGGGTCACACAGTCGTGTATAGGGGGCACATCGGGGTCATTTTCAGGCAAGGGCAACAGTGTAGCAGGATTCAAAGTTGTGCATCTCTTCAGAGTGATGTGGGGTGCAAGTAGAGTCAATTCGTACCCTGTCAGTCGTGCACTAGTCAGGTGTTGAGTCTTGGTCTGGTTCAAAAGGGTGTCAACTGCGTGGGGTACTAACACCGTGAGAGAGTTCGAAAGTACAATTCCCTCACTCTGACGGATAGAGACAGCAGCGGCGGCTATTGCTCGAAGACAGGCAGGTAAAGCTCTGGCGACTGGGTCAACAGTGGCAGAGAAGTAGGCACAAGGGCGTTGTTTGGAGCCGATGGCCTGAGTTAGAACAGACAATGCGCATCCCTCCCTTTCGTGAGTGAAGAGGGAGAAGGGCTTGGAGTAATCTGGTGTTCCTAGGACGGGTGCCGAGCAAAGGGCATCCCGCAACTCCTTAAAGGACGCTTGGCATTCGGGGGTCCAAGGGAGTGGGAAGGGAACATCTTTGGCCAACAGGGAAAGTAGGGGCTTTATAATGAGACTGAAATTTGGTAACCATTGTCGGCAAAAAGAGGTAAGGCCCAGCAATGAACGGACTTGCTTCTGTGTTTTTGAGATGGGGGTGTCTAGGATGGTTTGGATTCGGTCGGGCGTAAGTTTCCTCCCTTCTTTGGACAGGAGATGGCCTAGGTATGTCACTTGAGGCTGGCAGAACTGCAGTTTCTTTTTGGAGACTTTGTGGCCATTCTCCGCAAGAAAGTGCAAGAGTTGGATAGTGGCCGTGATTGCAAGTGGAGTGGTGTCGGCCGCCAAAAGGATATCATCGACATATTGGATCAACACCACTCCATCTGGTAGCTGGACGGCGTCCAGATGTCTTTTGAGGGCCTGGCTGTAAATGCTGGGACTTTCAGTGTAGCCCTGTGGAGCTCTACAAAATCGGTACGAACGATTTTTTAAGGTGAAGCCGAAGAGATAACGGCTGTCTGGATGGATGGGGATAGAGAAAAATGCATTCTTGAGATCAATAACGGTGAAGGTGGTGGCAGTGGACGGGATGAGGGTCAGAATGGTGGTGATGTCTGAGACTACGGGGTACTGTGGCACCACCACTTTGTTGACTTCACGCAGGTCGATGATGAAGCGGTACGCTTTCTCATCTCCCTCACCTTGCTTCTTAACAATGGGTAGGATAGGGCTGTTGCAGACATTACTAACCACTTCCTCCACCACTCCTGCATCTACCAGGGACTGAATAATCGCTACCAATGCCTTCTCGCCTTCGGGCGATATCCGGTACTGTGGGAGTTTCGGGAGTATTGCGTCTGGTCGAACAGTTATGTGCACAGGGTCGATCATCATTCGTCCTACATCCGAGTCGTTTCTGGCCCATAGGTACAGGGGTAGGGTGTCGAGCAAGGTTAGGTCAGCATCAGTTATAGAGTACATATGTCGTGCGGGGGGGGATCTGGACATGCTCGGGTTGTCGTACAGGATGACTCGGACTCCATCTGGGGAACACCTAATAGTAGCTCGGAAATGTTTTAGTAAATCAATACCCATAATGGCTTCAGGGGAGTTGGAGGAGAGCAGAAATGTTGTGTCAGTGGGGTTGTTTCCTAGGTCAAAGGAGATAGGTACAGACAGGGGATTAGTGGAGGGCGTTCCATCGAAACCTATCGATGTAATGTGTGAGCCAGACAAGGGTGCCCTTGGAATCAGTCGCTTTGATAATACACTACGTGTCACTCCAGTGTCTACCAAGAATGGAGACTTTGTACCCAGGACCTTAGCGGTGACGTAAGGACCTTGCTGGTCAACACAGAGCTCGACTGGATCCCTCCCTTGCCCCTGGCAGTCCTATGCGAAGTCGGGAGTGTTCTCACTGTCAGATAGTTGGTACTGGTTCTGTCGGGGACGGTCAAATGTGTTCGATCTTCCTGGTCTGTCGCTGTTGGTGTCGTTTGTGTACCCCCCTCCCTGTCCTCTAGTCCTGGGGCCATTCGTCATGTCCCTCGTTTCTTTATTTTTAATTAGTTCCAGAAGAGCCGGACATTGAGACTTCCAATGCCCGAATCCTTTGCAAAATGCACACTGATTATCTTCTATATCCCTACGTCCAGAGTAGGGAGTGGGTGTGCGGTCCTTTGGGGGTGGATTTCTAGGGGCGATCGATTGGTAGCTCCCCCTGTGCAGTTCTTTCCCGACTGCCACCCCTTGTATCTGGGCTATCATCACCCTTTCTTTCAAATCTTTCTTCTTTCTCTCGGTTGCCCTATCATTCTCATTCTTTTGGTGTTCGTAGTACTGAGCCATTTGGAGGATAGCGGCGGGTTTGGAGGCCCCCCAACTACTCTCGCTCGTTTGTAACTTTTCGGAAACCTCTCGTGACAGACCCTTTACGTAGTTTTGCACAAATAGGTGTTGTCCGGTTGCGGTGGTCATGTCTTGGCCACTGTAGTCGGAGAACACCGTTTCAAATCGGGAGAAGTATTCTGATACGTCTTCCTGGGGTTTCTGACGGCAAGCCGTGACTATTGACCAATCTACCTTTTTCTCTGGGATCAAGGTTTTTAGCTTCTGAACTATTTTGTCCGGAAGTTCCAGTATGTCTTTTATCGGTTTCCTTCCGGGCTCTCGTCGTCTATCTAGCTCACTGAGTTGATTCCAGGTATGTCCGAACAGATCTGTGTGTTCGGCTTTCCGGATTTGCTTCCACACGTCAGCCGGCAGACATAACCCGAAAAACAAATCAATGTCTGCTAGAGTCATTATCGTTGAGCCCAAGGCTGTGCCTAATTCGGTGTAAAATGCTGTCCGGTTCTTCCTTAAATCAGGCAGGGTTTGCCTAAAGGTTAAAATATCTTGTCGATCCCAGGGTTGGTAAACCCAATTGTACACAACCCTTCCTTTTGCATCTGCGTGGTTGATATCGTCGTTTGTTCCCTGACCTCTTGGGGGAACCCAGTAGGGGGCGGCTTCTCTGATAGGCATCATAGTGTTGGCTACTTCTAATGGGGACTCAGCCGTTTCAGGGACTGTGATCTTAACCTCTGGTTTCTGTTCCGTGAGGTGGCGGAAGACTTCAAGCGTTTGCATGAAGAGGTCCGTCACATCGCGTTCAGTCCCATCTCCAACATCGACCTTTCTATATAGAGCCGTCAGCTTAGCAGGACCCTTAGTTTGATACCTATCCTCATATGCGTTCAGGGTGTGGTAGCTGAACCGTAAAATGAAATGCCGTCTGTGGCTACCGGCATGTGAATTGTGCATATCCATCGTATATTCTTCGCTCTCTTTCCGTTCTACCAGTGTCTTTGCTATCTTGTCAATCCCATCCCGCTCGTCTTTGCTCAACCTATTTGGTCTGGCCATTAGCTGCTTGCTAGCCTCGAGTTCATCTGATGTTGTTACCGATGTGGCTGGTGCGAAGGCCGTAAGAGCTGGGGCACTAGCGCTAGAGTCACCCTCGCCCGCACTCAGAACTGGTAGGTGCTGTGCTAGAGGCTGGCAGGGGGCATAAGGAGGGGGCATGTAGATAATCGGAGGACCTAGCAGTAACTCGTCGTTTGCCCGTTGTTTGGAGGGCATCTCCGGGTAGAGCGTAGAGGGGGTCCTAACAGGGCATGGGCCTGTCGACCCTGATTCTTGCGTTTGTCTAACTTCCTCTCTCCTTCTTATTTCTTCGTCTAGTTCCTTAGCGGCCAGGTGGGCTGCCTTTCGTAACTCTTTCCCTATTCTTGCTTCTTCTCTTTTCCTTCGTTGCTCTGCTTCTTTGCGCCACATGCCGATACTATCGAGCATGGTGGGTGTTGCCTTATTTATTCTAACAGCTGCTTCTAGCGTTTTTATTTTATGATCATCAAAGGAACCTATCAGTGGCCACTGACTTTCGGGGTCCTTTTTTGTATATTTATGCCATAACTTACTATAAGCTATAGCGACTAGTCCTTGCTTAGTGAACATGTCCTTATTAGGGGTGCCTTCCAATGGAGCTGGATGGTTCATCTCTAATAAGCGGTCCGGGTTGTACCAACTACCAATCAGTGGGGAGAAGACAGGCATGACAGATTACAACGGGGGACAAAGGTCCGCACTACCTATCTCTCACTGTTTGCAAAGACTAGACAGAATATGGCTATTCTACGTTATTTGCAAGCAGAGAACCTCAAAAGAACTATACTCCAAACAATCTATGTTCGGACAATCAATCAGTGGGGAGAAAAATAGGTACGGCAGATTACAATGGGGGACAAAAGTCCGCGTTACCTACCCTTCACTATCCGCAAAGGGAGATAGAATATTCCTATTCCTCCCCGTTTGCAGGCAGCGAATATCTCAAAGAGCGACAAAGCAAATGCTAGTATTTCAATCAATCAAACAATCAATCAATTCGCAATTCGTCGTGTGTCACGACCTTACCCGGACCTCATGGACAGTTTCTCATCTTCCGCCTCCAGCGCCAGATCGTCCTCTACTCTCTGCTGCTAGGGCGGCACTCCTGATGGTTCCCAGTCAGGACCGTAGATCACTCGGGAGAGGTCTGCTTGGAACCAGTGAAGTTCGGATGATCGGCTGTCAGACGAGGGTTTATCGGACAGGAGCTCTCCCGATCGTTGCAGTCGTTCACTCTGTCGTCGGGACCTCTCCCACTGGATCCACGTGTCGCTGATGGGCCCCACACTTGGGACGCCAATTGAGGAAAGTCAGGAAAATGGTCAGGCGATTTAGTCGATGTTTCTTAAGTAATTTTGCCCGGCGTTAAACGCCTCTAATACCATACGAAGGTTATCAAATAAAGAGGCAGGCGCTGGAGACAGGAAGACAGGAAACAAGTTTTATTCCGACGGAGCAGAACACATCAGATCGGACAACAAGGTATCGTCTCGAGGTGCTCTCTAGCAGCCTCTCTGAGGCCTGGCCTTTCATACACTGGTTTACGACATGTGACCGCTTTTTATTACAATAAAGACATTGTGAAGTAATGAAAAATGACATCTCCGGTACCCCCCCAGTTCCGGCTCATTCCAACACGTGGCTACAGTAGAGGTCCTCACCCCCCATACAATAGGAGGGGGCTATCACGCAGCTGAGTGTTCCGCCGATTCCTTTGGAATGTGTGTGCCTGATCGAATCTCAGGGGGTGGGGAGGTCATGCTCAATAGTAGCTCCTTTGAAGAGGGGCGAGTGCATACAGTAGTGGGCAATAAACTGTATCCTCAGGCCAAGGGATGACCAGCGGTCCGTGCAGACAATCGGGCTCAGAGGAAGGGGTCATCAAAGGAGAGATATTCATGAAAGAAAGGATCGGTGTGGACAATCGAGCATAGAGGAAGGGTTTATCAAAAGAGGGGTATTCATGGAAGGAAAGGAGGTGTTGGTCAGGCGCGGAGTGTGATTCCCAGAGACAGAGTCATGCGGAAGAGGAGGGTTCATGACTTGTGCATGTGAGCGCGGGGGCAGCCAGGGTGCATGGGGGAGGCTTGCAGGGTCAGGGAAGTGCGCTGATGATCGATCGTGAACAGGGAGACCATGGTACCTAAAATGGCTGTCGTGCATGTTCATACGTGAGTCTGAGGAATGGGCAAGATGGCGCAGATGATGTTCAGTTCACGAACTAAAATTCCACACTGCAGGGCGCACAGGCTTGTTCTAGAGTCTCCCGCCCCCCGCAGGCTTGTTAATCAGTCTCGGGGGTCTGCCGGCTGCACTCTCACAGTCAGTGCTGGGAGACGCGCAGGCTCTGCCGCTGCCGCCAGGGTGGGCCAACTTACCTGTTTCTGGACTCGGAGCACACGAAAGAGACGGCGACCGCGACAGAGGCAGAGCTCTTCGAAGTTCCTTCACAATGTCCCACCCCCACCACGCGCGGCATCCAATGATGGATACTGCCGGTTGACCAGCCAATCCTGGCGCTGCATGCAGCGCCAGGATTGGCTAGGGGGCACATTTGCTGCTCGCCCTGTCGCCCTTCGGAAACCCGGGCTGTGGCAGCAAACAAGCACCCCTGGGTCCCGCTGGCTAACTTACAGTGCGCATGCTTGAGAAAGTTGCCAACTTTCTAAAGCATGCGCACTGTAAGTTCCCCAGCGGGACTGTCACTGCGCACTACGGTCTGCTACGCCCCTACTCCCCAATGGACGCACCGCTGCTGCACAACACTTGGGAGAGGTATCATTTGTATTGGGAGGCCAAGGGGAACGCTGGGTGGTAGGAAATTTTTGCTGGCACAATGATACCACAATTTACCATGGTATTTTTTGGTATTACTACACCAATAATATTACTGTGTTACTTTAAGGAGCTCCTCACCAACTCCTGTCTTCTTCTGTGACTTACATATAGAACTTTTTGTAATATTTTCTTTTTTTTAATAAAATTTAAAAAAACTACAATTTTTAGTCCAGTTGTTGAGGGAGCCCTAATTCATTCCTTAAGAGATTATGCAAATTCCCTAAATTATTATTATCAGTCATCCTTTACTCTCAGTTCCAAGAGAACATACTGCTGCAGGAAATTTTCTCCTGAATACCTTTCCCTTAATACCATCACTTTTAGTAAACCACATTTTTGCTTTTAACCCCTTCGATGCTCATGACGAGCTCAGCTCGTCATGCAGTACACTGCTCGTGTGCTCATGACGAGCTGAGCTCGTCATGAACAATACGAATAAATTAAAGTCAGCACCCAGGAAAATCTCCTGCAGCATTGAAGGTGTTAATTAAATCTAGAGTCATGCTTAAGTTAACATGCTGGGTGTTTAAATGGTGGAATGGAATAACTTCAACACAGCTGGAAGGAAATATCTGCAGTATTGTAAAATTACAAGAGTTCATTGGTCTGTTGTTCTTAACTGTTAATTTTTCTTAATCATTTGCCATCTCATTAGGAGTGCCCTTTTAGTTAATTGTATTTATTTATTGCTGTTAAGTCTGCCCCCCCAAATTACCAATACCAGGGGAACAGATATATCTGGTGGGATGGAGGGATGGAGTTAACAGTGATTAGAAGGTGGACCCTTAGAAGTGAGAAAATCCCATGGATTCAGAAATTCTGGTTAACATGACACACCTAGGTTTAGGCCCTGTCCATCTCATCAATGGGACCAGCACTGACATACAGTGATAGAAAGTAAGGCCAAATGCACTAAAAGACA
Organism: Lissotriton helveticus; assembly: GCF_964261635.1. NCBI lineage: Eukaryota > Metazoa > Chordata > Amphibia > Caudata > Salamandridae > Lissotriton > Lissotriton helveticus. The sequence goes on from NC_136070.1 coordinate 942,178,002, forward strand.
GGTCGCTGTGGCCACAAATTGCGCACATCAACTTTTTGAGACCTGTTTCTGTATTTTAGATAATACCTTTGTTATACCTTTGTCCCATTAGGTGGCATTGCAAACTATCCATTTGCAGGACATCAGAGAATGACAAGCTTAATACAAGTTACGTAGAAGTGTGGCTAATTAACACCCGCTGTGACTGGCTACAAATACAAGGACTTTGGCCTGCAACACAATCCCTGTGTTAGCATTCCTAAATGGGATTTTTGGTTTCATAAAGCAGATGATGTTACTTAAAGGAGCCACACTGGCAAAGCTATCAAACCAAGGATTTGTAATTGAAGAATAGCATTATATACCTTATTTACAATCCTGTAAGGTTCAAGGTTATAAGTAATAAGATAAACAGGGCTTGCACGGGCACCAGAGAACAATTTCATAACAGCAATGTGCATGAAGCTACATTTGATCTGTGTCAAATCATGACTAGGCTAAAGTGTAGAGAAGTGCACCTTCAACAGCCTTGGTATTTGTCCCTTTTGTGCAGAGGAGTTTCCAGGTCAATTGCAAACTGTACACGGGTAATACATTTAATGCATGAGCAGATTCCTTTTTATTGGTTTGTGCATGAGCAAAATGTATTTTTCTCCATCTGCACTAGTAGGTGATGAAATAAATCGATGAATCTACTCTCTAATTTTTAATTATCTAAAGTACTTACTGATGAGGCTCACAATATTACAGATAAAGAAAAAGAAATCTACAGTTCTCAATAAAATCAATGAGGAAAAACAATACATTTGGCATTTATTAAAGGGCTCGATACATTGCTTAATTTTGTGGTCCCAAACTCTTCACACCTGGATTTTGCAGAATCATATTCTCTGCGCCTTGTGTGTGCTTTTTGTGCTCTATAGCAAGTACTGGGCACACGTTTAGAGATAAACAGTATTGATACTGAGAGATTTACATAAAAACAAGTCGACACCGGTGGTGTAATAAACACGTTGTTTATGTGGATGTATTCTTCAGAACATACAACGCCAGCCGACACGTGTTTCGTCAACAGGGGGATACCTGTGACTCTTCAGGGCTGAAAACGCGTGATGAGTGGATCTAGTTACCGGTGATAGTTCCAACCCGGTCGACGGGTATTTAAAAGAGCCGTAGGTACGGCATGAATGGATGAAGGAATAAACACAGGTGGGTAAGTCTGTGTGGCCAAGACCTTGTAGTACCGTGTCTCGGTGGTGCTCGTCTCGTCTCTGATAGTAGGAGCTCCTACTATCAGGGTTGGAACTATCACCGGTAACTAGATCCGCTCATCATACCTTTTCAGCCCTGAAGAGTCACAGATATCCCCCTGTTGACGAAATACGTGTCGGCTGGCATTGTATGTTCTGAATAATACATCCACATAAACAACGTGTTTATTACACCACCGGTGTCGACTTGTTTTTATGTAAATCCCTCAGTATCAATACTGTTTATCTCTAAACGTGTGCCCAGTACTTGCCATATTGTCTTTCCAGTGTCAAGGTTTCTCATCTTAGGCTCTTACAGAGGTTTAGGGTATTCCTCTATACTGATTGCACCATCAAAATCTGCATAAACTAACTACTCCCTAACCACTTGTGTGACTGCTAAAGCGCCAGTGTCCTGCTCTCTTCTAAACCCTACTCAGGCCTTCTATTGCTTTTGTGCTCTGCCTGAAGACTCACAGTCCCACAACCTTCACGTTCCCTGAGGAGGAGGGGCTGGCAAGTTGGGAGGTTCCACTGCTGCCAAGGCGCTATAAAGTGGCAACTACATCCATGCAGTATGGGACGCCTTCTGGGTGCTTTTTGGACACTGCCTGAGGACTCACAGTCTCACAACAATCGCAAGCCCTGAGGAGGAGGGGCTGGCAACTTGGGAGGCCCTGCTGCTGCAGACGTGCTATAAAGTGCCAACTACATTCCTGTGGTGCTGAGCTCACCCAGGTGCGTGCCTGGATTAGGACTGGGCCAAGAGGGCGCCCATCTGCACCTCTCAGCAGCTGACAGAGGCCGGGTCAGGGCCTCTCTCTTTGTCCCGCGGCTCGCATCTGCCCTGTAGCTTGCAACTCCTTTCTTGACTATCTAGGTTTGCCTTTACTCCTGTTCTGGAACTATGGGGAAAAGGAACATTGCATGTGGTGCAACAAGGAGTGATATGACAACTACAATTGATTCCTTCCTGGTGCATGCAGCTAGTGTCCTTTCAAAGGAGATGTAACTCACCAAAATGCCCATCTCCCTGGAGGATCTGAGGGGCAACTTGCTTGTTTCTAATAGTTTTAATAGTCTGGACATTCTAAAGAGGCCAAATGAAGGAACTGTCGACCCCCGATCAAGTATGGACAGTATGTGTTTGCCCCTTGTGGAGAATTTGCCTATTATGGAGCCTTTAGTGAAAAAAGGGTAGGACACTGTGCAAGAAGGGGACAATTGACTGCAAGGGAACTAAACTGAAGAAGCATAATGTCATCCCATTGTGGACGTCCTCTAATATGTATGAATTATGCACTAGGATTGATGTTTTTTTCAAATTACATCTAAAGCCAGTACATGAGCGCCTTGATGCAATAGAGGAAAGTGCAACCCAAATATTGAGCCTTGCTAAACTCACACTGCCCCTATGGTGCTTTTGGCGTCCTCTTACCTTCCTAAGGATTTAAGCAATATGGCTAGTATGGCCCATGATCCTAGCCTCATTCAAACCATGGTCCCTATGGGTTTTGATTTGAGGTGCTGGGGGTTATGCCAGATCAGACTCAAAAGACATAAACATCATCTTCTCAGGTACAAGGGCCTATATCTCCCAATCTCTCTTCCCAGGCAAACTGCTCCAGTGATGCTTCCTGGACAATTATGTGACAGGGGGACCAGAGATCTTGCTTCTGGGATGGCTATGGAACCGAGGGAGATGCGCAACCGTAGCTTTAGCAGCGAAGTTCAAGTTTTCAATCTCCCACCAGAAGTATGCCCTTGGGTCCTAAACAGACCCAGACTGAGAACACAGTCCTATTGATTTTAAAAGTATCTGACTGGCGTACGAAATTTAGGAGCAATGACCACTCCTTATTTGAACACATTTTGATGGCAAGGAGGGTTGACTGGGTAGGGCCATCCCATAAAACAATCCCTGGTAAATGCATAGTGGTCAACTTCGATGATCCAGAAATTGTTGCAACCCTCCTATGGCAACTTCCTCTCCCCTTTTCAGGAGTTTCATAAATATCTGTTTTCCCCACAAGGGTTCTTTTACAAACCTTCTCATCTCTCCCACCCATCCCTGGTGTAGGAAGACTAATATATAGAGATAATAACAGAGAGAATCACGCTTCTGGTCAAGCTGCGGTGGTGCTGTAACAGATATACACTTCTAGAAGGTTTGGATGAGTGCGATTGACTGAAAGCTCTACCCAAAGTCTAGGTTCCTGAGAGTAGGAGTGATACCGAGGCACACGTGGCAGATGCTGACACGATTGCTAACACCCCTGAGCCAGTTAAGGTTTTATCTTAGTAAATTGCAGGATTGACGCAATAACTAGGAGACCAAGAGTGGGTCAATTTAGTGGCTAGCTACCATGTGATCTGCCTACAAGAAACCTAGGACTAACACCAAGTTATTTAGGTTTTGTACATATCATTCCTCAGCTATCTATTCTAATGCTAGCAGAGCTAAAGGTGTTCTACTTACGCTGATTGCAAATACATTTTTGGGGGAAGTGATTACATTGTATAATGATTTGCCTTATTTTAACTGCTTTGTGTGCGATGTTGTCCAGGATTGGGGTTACTAATTGTTAATTACTATAACAATACCCATTGCCCACCCCTTTCATGCTAAGTATAGCTTGAAAGGGTGCCTTATTTACAAGGCGGCGTTAAGCCACATTGAGTGGCTTAACGCAAGCTTGTAAATAAGATGAAGCCCCTATCGCCACAGGAAACTCGATAAAAGTGACGTTCCTGTGGTGATAAGGGCTAGTAAATATGCCCCTTTATATTTATGCCCATCCCTTTCTTGCAGAACTCAGAAATGTACACTATTTTAGTGCAATGTTAAATAATTGTTATGTTTATTGTAGTATGCCTTTTTCTTCTTATGTAATTTTTAAATACAATATTGTGATTTTAATTGTTTTTATGAGATGGGGTATTTTAAGATTTGATACATCAAAGTGAGGTATGGGTTTAAATGAAGTCCCAGTGAACAGTGCGACGTAATATTTCACAGGGGTAAATTAAGTCTTTTTAATGTTTGTCTAAGCTTTTACCTGTTCTTTAATGCTACAGAAGCGTAGCGAAAGTAAGTTTATTCACTGACTGACTGACTGCAAAATTTAAGGCTGATATGTATCAAAGACACATTGCAATTCACAAATGCACTGTTGTGTCATTATAAATACTTTGGGACCCCGTAGGAGTATTTTGGAAAAGAAGGGCACTTCCACTTTGTGAATATTGGCTTCTGAGCAATGGCCGAAGCACACTGTGCTCCAGGGAACCTCTTCATGCTCCAGACAATGTGCTTTGCATCATGTCAGTTTTTTTTTTGTCTGCTTACATGGACAGGAGTTGTTCTCAGAAAACAAAATGCCACATAGCAATTTGTAATGCAGGGAAGGTGGTCTGATGGCACCTGCAGGAAATGTTTATGCATTTCCGCCCTTAATTTACAGGATCAACAAACAGAATAATATTAATGTGGCAGAATTCTTTTGCAACCTGTATATCTACTCCAAGGTTATAACATTTCTGGAAAGAATGTCGCTCACAATCCTATTTATCTGTAAATTTGTTCCAGTCTAGGATAGCTTGTGTCTCCCTAAAATCACTAAATGAGTTAAAGCTGAATTGTCATGATGTGTAAAATAACACTCAGGCTTCTATAACAAGTGGGTAACAAAATACCAATCTCTATGCAAACACATAACCTCTGCATTTCACGATTTTCCCCATGTCAAATTCAACAGGTAAAAATTGCTGAAATGTACCAGGGAGAAAGCCCTGTAATTACCAAGATAAGCCACAGAGTCATGGCGCCCGGGCCAGGGTGACTGATTCCGGCATCTGGGGATCATGGTTCGATCCCCGGTGCCAGCGACAGATTAGCCCAGCACCATGTGACTCTGGGCAATAGCTTGCTTAATCTTCCCGACGGCCCCCAGCGCCTAGAGACCCTTACGGGTGATTGTTCGCACTTTACCAATGTGGAATATTATACATTTGGTGCAGGAGCGACGAAGTTCTACATATTAATCCTCATTTCTGAGTTTAAACGGAAAATTGGAGAAATAAGCAGAGTCCGGCAAATACCTCAACTTGCGCTGTAGATATTTAACAAGTCCAATATATATATCTCATGCCCCTCCATCACACTTGTAATCAGCCTTCAGAAAAGACTTGAGATAAATGATCTCTCCCAAAACATTGTAGTCCCCAATCTTCCTATTTGCACTTGTCTAAACATTTAAACAAACATTTACTTGAAGTTGTAAATCTGTTTGTGCTATCTTAAGAGTTTTTGGAGCCCTGGGAAAGACATATTTTGGCACTCTTTTTTGGAACGATTTGCTTTTATTATACATTTTCAACCAGTACTTAATTTTTGCAGGCACTGGCTCTTAATTGCCGGAACCTGCAATTATGACAGCTGCCACTTGGTGGTGCTGTTTGTATGTTTTAAAGATGAGCAGGAAACTGTTGTTTTGTTAATTCAAGCCCAAATCATGCCAAAAGTATTGAGTAATACATTACACTTTTAGAAACAGAGCACACAAAATCAGTTCCCAGCTCCAGCTACTCAGCCTCTGCTAACCAAATAGTACCAAAAGAAATGTTAGATAATCTACAGCGACAACTAGTCCATAATAAAATAAGAAACATGCAACTAGCACTTTCAAGTGTAGCTTTAAGTGCCAAATATTCTTAATCACTAATAAATTCCCTTCATAATTGCCATTCTCACTGCAAACGTGAAAATCATAGCACTGGAATGAGAAATGTTGTTATTTCATCAGAACTAGGTAAGCGTAAAATTATAGCAGGATGTGTAGTCGCGTAACTTGCGGGCCTGATTCATAGAACTAACTTAAGACAAAATCCTAAATTTACCACCATTTTGGTATTCACAGAAGGCACTTACTCATTTTGGTGTTCACAGAAGGCACTTACTCATTTCGGTATTCACAGAAGTTAGGAGTCCTGACTTTAGGACTCCTAAATGCCTTCTTGAATACCGAAAGTCTTGAGGATAGGATTTTTCTCAGTTTAGGTGTAGTAAAGTTAGGACTCCTAACTTTAGGACTCCTAAACTGAGAAACATCCCAACTTTAAGACTTTCGGTATTCACAGAACGCATTTAGGAGTCCTTAAGTTAGGATTCCTAACTTACTACTCCTAAACTGAGAAAAATCCTTACTTTTAGACTTTTGGTATTCACAGACGGCATTTAGGAGTCCTAAAGTTAGGACTCCTAACTTCTGTGAAAACCGAAATGAGTAAGTGCCTTCTGTGAATACCAAAATGTTAGTAAGTTTAGGATTTTGTCTTAAGTTAGTTCTGTGAATCGGGCCCTGAGTGTGGAGGGAGAGCAAAAGGTTAGGTAGGAAGAGCTTGAAATAATTAGAGGTGGTGAAAAGGTCGAGGCAGACAGGCAAAGTGGTAAGATAAACTAGAGAGGGTGGGTTAAAGAGGAGAAAGTGGGATGCGATGTAAAGAGAAATGAAATGCAGTCGAGAGAAATGGTGTGGAAGAGAAAAAAGAGAAGAGGTTACAACAGAGAGACATAGGGGGGAGAGAGCGAAAGGTGAAGTAGTGAGATATAGTAGGAGCGGTAGAGATAGATAGGCATGGTATGGAGGGTGAGTTGAAATAGACAAGGAAATGCAGAGAGAGATGCGGATGAGACAGACTGCAGATAATGGAAGATAAGAGAGGTAGAAAAAAAAAGATAGTGAAAAATGAGTTAGATAGTATGAGATTTGAGGCAGAGGAAATGAATGTAGAGAGGTAGAGAAGAGTTTGGATAGGTTGTACAGGAAGCAAATAGTGAGGTAAAATGAGAGATTAGACAGTCGGAAAGACAGAAAGGAGACAGACTGAGAGAGAGAAAGGCAAAGATGAGGAGAAGAGAGATGTAAGAGAGTGAAACAAGCGAGGTGAAGGGAGGTGAGGTAGAGACTAGTGAGGTTGAGAGGGAGCTGAGGGGGTGGAAAGATGAACTCTTGAGAGGTGGAGAGCTAGAGATGTAAGATAAAGAAAGATGAACATTAGAGAAAGATCAAACTCTTGGAAGAGAGATAAAGAAAAATGTGATGGAAATACAACAGTGAAGTGTAAAGAGATGTGTGAGGTAGAGGCAGCATTGAGGCAGACAGAGGGGTAGAATAGAAGAGATGTAAATAAAGATAGGTACACACTGTAGTAGTGAGAGGGGAGGTTGTGAGTTATAATTAGAGAGATGGAGTAGAGAGAAATGTACTGAGTAAGAGGAGTGGAAGAAATAGGTGAGGTATGAAAACTGCGATCGAGAGGGGAAGGTACACTGAGATGCAAAGAGAGAGGTATGGTGAGGTGAACTAAAAACAGGGACATGAGATATTTAGTTGCCACCAACTGCCTGAGAGCTCATGGATTATGGTTGGGAAAACCGGGCTTGCATACTAAACGTCAGAAAATGGACATGCTGAGCTGTCAAATTAAAAATTAACCTGTTTTTTATTCACAATATTTTCAGAAGGGTTTCTGACTAACTGGATCACCTCACCAGGGAACCCTTTGAAATTAAGGGTCCTGGGCAATTGCCAACTTTGCCCTTGCCTTAAATTGGCTATACCATCTCGAGCCGTATTCAGCATAGGGCCCAAGCAGGCATTGGGTGTATGCATCCCCTTTGTCAGTATTATAGGAGGGAGTTGCAGATGCTTGAGCGGCAGCATCTGTTACACCAGTAGCACATGTAGCCCTAGCACTATCTTGTGAGAACTTTCACTAGTTATCATGGAGTCTTGGCCCATGCAAATATGGAAAACAATTTGCCTTTGCACTTGTATCCTATTACAGATTCAGACACAGAGGCAAACAGGCCCTTATGAGATGCACTGAGAGTGCACTACAAAAAGGTAGCACATTCTCAGTGCGCTCCCAGAGGGTAGGCCTTTGAAAGGGACAATGGAGTGCCATGGACCCCCCCCGAACATCTCTCTGCTGGCGCGTGCAGTTACCTGCACTGTGAAACTCAAAGCAGCCTATGAGCTGTGGTTCCATCCCTCAATGAGCTGTTCCAGGGCAGGTGCAAGTTTGCAGCTGCCCTGGGAGCAGCACATTTATGATAATAGGGTACACTGTTCCAGTCTGTGTTGGGCACATTTGTTGATAAGGCTGCCGAGCACTGACGTCAACCGTCTATCTGTTCTGAAATCAAAACCCAGGTCTATGCAGAAGTGACATATTCATTTGTTTAACCAGATAAATTTGAAAAATCTATCTTTTGAAATTGTTCACCAATTTTAGCGCTCTAGAGAAATGTTGACATAACTAAAAGTTTGGAAAGATGAAAGGCCAAAAGTCAACCCCTCCTGTACCAAGCTGCAATATAGTTGGTAACATCTTTAATTTGATATACTCTGTCACAGTAAAGGAACTTTAGCCAGTTACACTAAGTAATAAAAAGAAACAACACCTCCAGATGCTGATGCATATATCAAAGGGTCAACTTGTTGCCCATGCACACAGGGTGGTAAATGTTAAATGTTAGAGGGTAGTTGCTTAATGTTCATTGCATATTGAAACTACCACAAACTGGAGACCATTGAAGGACAACTATTCTGCCTCAAAAACGTCCAAGACATTAAGTCAAATATACGGGACTACATTGTAAACTTGACCTTATACATCACCTTTAAGCCAATTGCACTATTCTGTCATGATCAACTAAATCCTACAGTGAGCCATTACATTTGGAGACAGGACTGTTCCAAACTCCCTTTCATGTAACGTTGCACGTTTTGCTTCCAGTATGTTTTAAATACATTGTGGTAATACATAGATTTTCATCTTGGCATAATGACTACACGAGGAAACAATAACTTGTAGGTTTACATCTTTGGGCCAAGTGTAAAGTATTTTGAAATGCTGCTATTCCTTTATTTTGTGTTGAAATGTAGTTTAAAAGTACCTTAGAAACAGAGGTTGCAGTCACAAGGAAACGAAATCACTGTTAAATGTTCTGTTTATGTTTTGAAAGTTCACTTACCTTATTTTCCTCCATTTGATGGACAGCAGTATCAGCTGCTGGTAAGCAGATGTGACCTTCACAGTCCCCTATCCACTATGGTGGCAGATTTGGGGTGATGAAAATAAGTCTCCAACAATAGGTAAAGGTCAATGACAATGAAACACCAAATATAAGAAGAAAGATACACCTTCTCAGCAACTACCATCCGGTCTCCAAGGTAAGAAATGACAACAGAAGCCACATTCCGGAACAGTAAACCATGACGCAACAATGTCTGCATCAGAGTTCCCTGAAGATTCTGCAGTGCTAAGACTCCAGAGGTTTCAATGACCCCAGAGAGACAAATCATGTCAACAAGATTACAATATGTCTCAGAACTCAGTTTTTATTTTTTTTAAATGATGAACAGTTATCTACATAGCTAATGGTAGATATGGCCCTGCCGTGTGCAGAGTAAAGCAGGGGTATCACCAAAGTGTTCATTTGGAATATCTGGGGCAGGTGGGTTAATTTCCTCTGCTTGTCAGATATATGCATGTGTAATCTCATTAGGAGTGTGAGTAAATATTGCAGGTTTACATCAGTGAGATTAAGGGTATAGTTTTTGCCAGTGGATGAACTAGATTTTATTGGGATCAGGCTGGGGAATTTCTACTTCAGCGTCAGCACCTTTCCCTGGAGCTCTGAAGCCTGTGCAGAAAGGCTGGAAGGAGTAACATGTGCCTCCTGTGGACAAGATTGAAGGGATGTGGTTCATCCTCTGTGCCTTCAGGATTGTTGTGCTTGTTAAACTGACATATGGTAATCCCTGAGCCATTTTGTGTTCTTCTTGTCAGATATCTTATTGGAAAGAGGATCTGCTGATACACCTAATTGTTAAACTGGAAAAGGTTGTGTGTGGGCAGAAAAAGAAGGACCCGAAAGAAGAAAACATGAGGGAAAAATACATGAGAAAATAATTATTCTACATGAGGGGAAGAGATTAGTTCTCAGGATTGGATAGCATTGAATCAGTGCTTAATTTGAGCCAGTGGTTTACGGCACTCAATCATTATCACCGGCGCTTCAGCACCAGTAAAGGAGACATTCATTTTTGGTAGGCACACGGAGGTTAAGTGAGTCATAAGATATTGAGCCAACGCTAAGACTCGAACCTGGTGTCCAGCTCCGAGCTCAGTAGCTCTGGCCATTACACCACATCCTCTCTACACTTGTAGGGTTTCATGGCTGCAGTTTTAGGTGGCGCTAACAAGAGAAATGGGCTGACAGAATCTACCTCCTGAAGAGAGCCCCAGCACTCATTTTTTTTTTACAAATTTGCCACAGCACTTGATGCCATCATCTTTGCCAATTTGTAACATTGCAAAAAATGTTTTCACTTTTATCTAACCTAATGGCTTTAAATTTATTGTGCTCATGAGAATGAAAAGCTCAGACAGCCTTACCAGGGTTTTGAATCTATGAACTGCAGGTGACACAGACATGAAAGCAGTGAATATATACCTCACTGAGCTACCCCCAAAAATTACTGGATGTTACATAACACTATGAATAATCCTGAGGGGAAACATGATCTGGATTTAGGTAGAAATCAGTGGAATGAAAGTGAAACAAATCACTGCAAAATAAAAGCTATAACCATTGAATATAAATCTAACTAGGTTAGTAGTTGGGAAAAAAAGGAATTTGTTATGCAATCATAACCTCACATTACTCTAGAATCTCAAGCTATGTGTTATGTGTGAAATTGTCATCGTCAAGCATAACATGACTTGCAGAGAATATTTTCTGAACTGACCAGTCAGTCTTCTGCCGGTATCAAGAGTAGATTTTCCACTTATGCATATGCAAAATACTTGCCCCAAATCATTTGAAGTTCAAAAATGTAATCTTTCAAAATTGTTCCACAAGTTCCACAATTTTAGAGCACAAGAAAAATGTTGACAACCCTGGAAGTTAGGAAAGGTGATAGGCCAAAGGTCAACCACTTCTGCGCCAAGCAGCAATATTATTGGTAAACGTCTTTAATTTGACACACTCTGTTAACCATTTCAGTGCTAATGACGGAATGGTTCCGTCTTGAGCACCAGTGCTAATGTGCTCCTGACGTACCCATTCCACCATGGTCACAGGCACGCTAAATCCCTCTCCTGCAAAAAGATGAGGGATTTCCTTGTTTTGGGGGGGCCTTGGGAAGTGGCCTGTTTCTTATTTTCAAAGTAATGTCGATCACATGCATGGTGCGCTCTCGTCATTACATTACATTGAAAACAAAACTGAAACTCAGTTTCAGTTTCAATGTTTCGGTGCTTGTGAGGCTATCTCAGCCCCCCAAGCACCCCAACACTTGGGAGAGGTATCATTTTTATTTTGTGACCAAGGGGAACGCTGCATGGTAGGACATTTTTGCCGGCACAGTGATACGACAATGTAACATGGTATATTTTGGTATTAATACACCAATAATATTACTGAGTTACATTAAGGAGCTCCTGTCTTCTTCTATGACTTAGATATAGAACTTTTTGTAATATTTTTTTTTTCAAATTTTAAAAAACTGCAATTTTTAGTCCAGTTGTTGAGGGAGCCCTAATTCATTCCTCAAGAGATTATGCAAATTCCCTAAATTATAATTATCAGTCATACTTTACTCTCTGTTCCAAGAGAACATACTGTTGCAGGAAATTTTCTCATGAATACCTTTCCCTTAATACCATCACTTTTAGTAAACTTTTAATTAAATCTAGAGTCATGCTTAAGGTAACGTGCTGGGTTTTTAAATGATGGAATGGAGTAACTACAACACAGCTGGAAGGAAATGTCTGCAGTATTGTAAAATTGCAAGAGTTCATTGGTCTGTTGTTCTTAATTGTTAATTTTTCTTAATAATTTGCCATCTCATTAGGCGTGCCCTTTTATTTAATTTTATTTCTTTATTGCTGTTAAGTCTGCCACCCAAAATTACCAATACCAGGGTGTTAGATTTGGGGGTCTCTAGTTGGCACAGGTAGGTACGCCTGACAAATAGGGACCCTCTCCTCTAGTCAGGATAAGGGGATTACACTCTTAAAATAACCCCTTTCTCACCCCCTTGGTAGCTTGGCACGAGCAGCAAGGCCTTATCTCAGAGGTGTGGTAAGTTAAGCAGTTGTGACCACATACAGTAACCCAGTGACAACACTACAAATGGACACCACACAGGTTTTATACAAAAAATAAGTAGACTTTATATAGAGTTACCACAAGACCATAAACGACAAAAGTACACAATACTATTACTTTAAGATGATAGATTTAAGCTTAGTTCAGTCCAGTTCTTAGATGCGACACTCTGCGTCAATGTACTTTAAGTTGCGTTGGGCTTCCACGTCAAGCAATGTTGCAGCGATGGGAAATGAGGCAAAGTTCAGATACAAAGAAATAAAGATGTGAAGATCTTCCAGATGCAGCACGCTTCTCGGGGATATGAGAAGTTCGCGGTTCGATGCGTGGACTGCAGTGGCGACACCCTGACGATGCGATGGCAGCAGCTCCAGCGGTGATACTATTCTCCCACGATGCGTGAAGCTTCCGCTCGATGCGACAACTGCAGCAGCGACATCCAACATGCGACGGCAGCATCTCAGACGGCGGCGTGCTCCTCGGGGTTGCGAGGTGCTCTTTGTCAATGCAGTGCAGTGCAACGGTTCTAGCGGCGAAACCCTCCTTCGGAGTTGCGACGGCAGGTACAGCGACGGCGACACGCTCTGACTTCGTTGCGAGATTCTTCTCCTGATGCGGTGCAGTGCGACAACTACAGCGGCGACACCCTCCTTCGGAGGTGCGACGGCAGCAGCAGCGACGGCGACACGCTTCCTCTTCGTTGCGGCACGCTTCTCTCCGATACGGTGCAGTGCGACAGTTCCAGCAGCGACACCCTCCTTCGGAGTTGCGACGGCAGGCACAGCAAAGGCAACACGCTTCTTCTTGTTGAGTCGCATTTCCAGCTCCTTGCGACATGCAGTTCCTCAGAAGGACCAAAACAGCAGGAGGCATTTCCAAAGAACTCTGGGGAGCTGGGGGTAAAGTCTGTTGTCCCTGAGACTTCAGCAGGAGGCAAGCTCTTCTCCAAGCCCTTGCAGATCCTTCACAAGTTGAAAGCAAAGTACACAAAGTTCCTTTCTCCTTCCTTTGGCAGTAAGGCAATGACTGCAGGCCAATCCCCCAAGCAGCACTTCAGCTTGGGAATGGTCTCTCTGTAGTTTCTTCAGGTTCCTCTCCTCAGTAAAGGTTTCTTCTTGTATTCCAAAGTGATCTAATTTCACGGGATCAGGGTCCCAATATGTATACCCCAAAATTCTTTGTTCTCTGAGGGGAGAGGGGCCTGTGCACAGTCCAAACCAGTTCTGAAGCACTCTGTTTACCAGACTTCTTCTTTCCTTTCACAGTGCAGGGCAGAAACATTGGATACCGCACTAGAGGTGGAGTCCGCATTGTGGAACGCAAGTACAGTCCTGGAGCACTTTGTTTATAAGACTCCTTCTCTTCTTTATGTGTGCAGGGCAGAGACATCAGCCGCTCCCCAGGGGGTGGGGCCAGCATTATGGGAGGCAGGCACAGCCCTATTCAAGGTTCAGGTGCAACTCCTCCCTCCCATCTAGATGCAGATCTCTCTATTCACCGCGCTGTAAATCAAGTTAAATTCATCTGAGCGAGAGTATGGTTATGGAGACTTGAGGGGTACTGTTAAAGGGTGGTAGTGAGGGAATCAGTGGCGGAGGGAGTCATTGAGAGGGCACCAACAAACATTGTTGCACAGGGCTCCACCGGCGCTCATTCCGCCATTGCCCTTGAGGCAAGTCCGCCTCACCTATTGGTCCCTCCGTCGGCCTTGTTTCAGCAGTAGTAGCTGTAACTCACCAGGGGTTGACAATGTATGATTTGCAAGCACACCAAACTAAGTTCACAATCTTCACAGTCTCTCTGCTTCATGCTCAAGCACTTTTAACATGTGCTGCCTGCTTTGGGGCCACTGGAATTATGCACCAATGGAGGACAAAATTATGCCGCAGTGTTAACTAAATTATGCAGCAAAAAAGAGGCTGGAATGTAATGCAGTATATTTTCTGATACTTTATTATTTTTACATTTTTACCGACGCTAACAGTCTCTGGAAAGATTTTGCCTTATTAGTAGTAGTACAAGTGTAACATACAAATCCAGCAGTGACAAAGGTGATCAGTCAACCTTTGCAAAGGGCCGTCCACTTTGCAGAAACACAATTCACATTTTTTAGCAACATTTGATCCATTTGAGCTACAAACGATGTATTCGTCAAAATCGTCAAATTCTGCAGCAGATGATGCATTATGCTGTACATATTGCAGAACCAGAATTATATAGAAAACATTTGCAATCTAGGATATTTTGCCATTCATGCTTAACTGCTCTTGTGGAAAAAGGGAGAAGTGATGATGACAGAAACTGTATGGCACTGAGGCAAATGGTTTTAGTCCTGCCAAGTACCAGGTATCAGGTGTTAGACTAACACATTTCAGTGTGGTGCTCCTCATTACCGCACTGAAATGAATTGTCAGGCATATGCATAGTCAGCGTGTCCTCATCAGTTCAAACCGGCTCAAACCGGTTCAAACCAGTTCACACAGGCTCAAACTGAGCCTGTTTGAGCCAGTTTGAAACTGGTTTAAACTAGTTTAAATGGGTTCAAACTGGTTTAAACTGGTTCAAACCGGTTCAAACTGGTTCAAACCAGCTCAAACTGGTTTAAACTGATTCAAACTGGTTCAAAGCGGTTCAAACTGGTTCAAACCGGCTCACTGGTTTAAACTGGTTCAAACCGGTTCAAACTGGTTTAAACCGGTTCAAACTGGCTCAAACCGGCTCAAACCGGTTCAAACTGGCTCAAACGGGCTCAAACTGTTTCAAACCGGTTCAAACTGGCTCAAACCGGCTCAAACTGGTTTAAAGTGGTTCAAACTGGCTCAAACTGGTTCAAACTGGCTCAAACCGGTTCAAACTGGTTCAAACTGGCTCAAACCAGCTCAAACTGGTTCAAACGGGCTCAAACCGGCTCAAACCGGTGCAAACTGGCTCAAACCGTAAACCAGTTCAAACCGGTTTAAAATGGTTCAAACTGGCTCAAACCAGCTCAAACCGGTTGAAACTGGGTCTAACCGGCTCAAACTGGTTTAAACTGGTTCAATTTGGCTCAAACGGCTTCAAACTGGCTCAAACCAGTTCAAACTGTCTCAAACCGGTTTAAACTGGTTCAAACTGGCTCAAATTGGCTCAAACTGGTTCAAACGCGCTCAAACTGATTCAAACCGGTTGAGACTGGCTCAAACCGGCTCAAACTGGTTTAAACTGGTTCAAACTGGCTCAAACCGGTTCAAACTGGCTCAAATTGGTTCAAACTGAGGGCGTGGCTAGCAGCATGGCCGGCTAGAAGTGCCTTGTCGGAGCTCCTGCCGAGCTGCGACTAAATCCGACTGATTACTTTCCCCATGGTCCATAACCGGCACCCAACGGAAGACACAGCACTCTAGCAGCTGGGGGGAGTGCCCAGCGGCGATACAGCACCGGGATCGCCGGGAAAAAAGTGCTCTACAACTGACCCAGTGAATCCTTCAGTGGCCAAGATGGCGGCCGCGACACCCGACGGACCCCAGCGACCCTAGGAGTCCGCCTGTAGCCCCGCTGAGACGGAGCCAGCCACCGGAGACACCGCGACCCGGCTGCAGGCCAGGACACACCATGCAGACGCTGCCAGGTTAGCGGAGATGTGACTGAAGACCCGCCGACGACCGGCCACCTTTACCAAGATGGCGGCCGGTGGTAACGGTGGCTGGTAGTGACGAGCGGCGACCCTCGCATGCCCTCCCCGCATTAAAGTGGGGCTGGGGGACAACAGGAGTGAAGAACGGAGGAGCAGCGGTGCGGCTGCGTGTGGAGGCGGTGAGTGGCCGAGCCCGCGATACACGGGAATCCGGGGCATGCTCGGCAAAATCATTTGACTTCACCAGCATGGCGACGGAGGTCCGGGGATTCCCGGGGGGGCGGACATCAGCGAAGGCGGCCGGGTGGTGAGGGCTTGCTGTCTACCCATCTGCAGCGCCCCGGCCCCCCCCCCCGCGCGACGTGCTTAGAGTGCCGAAGACCGGGCACGCATTGGAGGAGAAGCTCATACCCGACTGGGGCAGAGACTAAAACAGTCTGGGCGTGCATTGGCAATATATCGCTCCTCCTGCAGTACACTGCACCGGTCCCCCTCTGCCTGTTGTAGTAGGTGGAGAAGCTCAGGGTCGGGCAGGGAGGATAACGAGGAGCCATTGGGCGGGGACGCAGCGGACAGGCAGTGCCTAGGATCCCTACAACCTGCTGTCCGACACGACAGTTCACCACCGCCGCCTCCTGAACGGACCTGCACGATACATCGCCAACGCAGAGGGAGGTGCCCTGCTGCGGGAGCCCCCTGTCCAAGGGACGAGCAGCCATGGGGAAAAGAGACCCGGTTCCTAAATCTACGAAGCAGGGCCCCATGGATAATTTTGCGGCACCATGGCATGTTGCGGACCAGCAGTCCATGCCGCCAGGAACGCGGACCGATACGGCCATGTTGATGGAGGCCATTCAGGCATCCAGGACTGACATACAGGCATCTCGGACAGCCCTGGAGGTAAAAATTGGGGAGGTAGGATCCGAGGTGACGCTGCTGAGGCAAGATTTTCGGAACCTGACAGATAGGGTGGCGGCGACGGAAACTAGAATAACCGAAAATGAAGAATCGGTCTCAACGCTGAAGAAAGACATGGCGGAGCTACAGGCCTCACACCGTCAGCTGCTGTGGAAGGTGGACGATGCGGAAAACAGATCAAGACGCAACAACCTTCGCTTTGTGGGCTTTAGGGAAGGAATCGAGGGAAAGAACATGTCCGCCTTCCTCCTCGCCTGGTTGAAAACTACCTTCCCGACTGCGCAGTTCTCCTCGTGCTTCGTCATCGAGAGGGCCCACCTGGCCGAACCGCCGGAAGGGGCACGACCGAGGCCAGTTATAGCACGCTTCTTGAACTATGCAGACAGAGATCTGGTCTTACGAGAAGCCAGGAAACTGGGGGAGATCCGTTTGGAAAATGCCACCATAATGATTTTCCCAGATTACAGCCAGGAAGTCTCGAAACAGCGCCGCTCGTTCGACTCAGTGAAGGCAAAACTGAGGTCCTTGAACATTACGTACATGCTCCTCTTCCCCGCCAAACTCAAGGTGCTCTACAAGGACAAATCCATCTTCTTCGCGCACCCAGAGGACGCGTGGCAATGACTTGAGGAACGCCCTATCTTAAATGGTAGAGAGGCGGCTGGTCGAGAAGCGCTAGATAGATCACTGCGAGAACAGCCGCGCTGGGAGCTGCCGAAACCACAGAGGCGGAAAACACGGAGAATAAGGCAACAGACCCCGGCGACACCGTACCGAACCCGTGGCACGGATGACAGGAGAGGAGGCAGATCGGCTTCTCCGGGTAATGACTCTGTGGCGGTTTCTAGGTTTAGTTGCCTGAGGAATGGAATCCGTTCGGAAGGAGATGAAGGAGAGGACTCAGAAGGCCGCGCATCCGGAGGCGAGGAGGAAGATACAGTGGGTGACTCGGTACACCCGCTGGTCAAAGAAATCCAGCATTTGGAACAGGACTCCTCGGGGCAAGGGCCTACCGAGGACACGCAGGACTCACACTCATGAACAATGGAGTTCGGGGACCAGGGAGATCGCAGCTCGACAACCGGGGGCACGCAAGTTGAGTTTTTGGGACTGGTTGTTGGTTAGTAATGGGAGGGATGTGTGGGAGGGCGACAGGCCTTCTCCCGTGGATAGTTTGGTCCCATGTTGGGATACGACTGGAATGGGAGGGAGGTGGGGAGGGGGGTGGGAGGGGGGGACAGTTTTGGATGTCTCTCGAGTTGGGGCCAGAGAGGGGCAGGGGGGGAGGGAAGGGTTAGTTAGCGGGCAGCAGAAGCACACCTTGATGCACCACACCACTCTTCTGACACAGGGACATACTAATCCAGAAAGTCACATTACACGATGGCAAGTACATTAAATACCTCACACTTGGGTGATCAGGGAGTCACCATCCTGACGTGGAATGTCAATGGCCTAGGGTCAAAGATCAAGAGGGGGCTGGTGAATGCCTACATCAAGAGAGTTGCACCAGATATCGTCCTCCTACAGGAGACTCACCTCAGGGGCAATAAGTGTGCGTTTCTAGCGAGGGGACGTTACGTGGCACTGGCACATGCAGGATACACATCAGACTCCAGGGGGGTGGCGATTCTCCTTACAAAAACAACCCCATTCAGTGTCACCCGCACATGGCTGGATCCGCAGGGGACATATGTGGGGGTGCAGGGGACATGGAAGAGGCGTAGGTACACCATCATTTCGGTATATGCGCCACCGAAACTCCAGGCACGCACCCTCAAAGCCATCACTTCCATTCTCATGGATACAGCAGATTCCATACAGATAGTGGGGGGTGACTTTAATGATGTCATGTGTGAAGCGCAGGATCGTACAGGAAATGCGCGTAAGGGTGGGACTTGTTCGGCACTTGCGCGACAAATGAACGTCGTAGGACTGACTGATGTCTGGAGGTGGCTCCACCCCACGCAAGCGGCTTACTCGTTCTACTCAGGGGCGCACAGGGTCTTTTCAAGAATAGATTACATATTCACGTCCAGACAAGCCCTGACCTCGAGTGACTTGGCAGAATACAAGGCGAGGGGAATTTCGGACCACTCTCCGCTATATCTACAGTTGGGAAGGGAGAGGGGAGGGGAGAGGGCGGAATGGCGCCTAGCGGCATGGGACCTCCAAACACCGGAACTACTGCGTGGCATCAGAGCTGACATTAAAGTCTACATAGCCGAAAATGAGGGAATGGTCGACTCGGGGGTCACCTTCTGGGAGGCTCTGAAACCGGCACTGAGGGATCGAATACAGAGCAGACTGGGGGAGGCACGGCGGGCACAACAGGCCGAGGTTTCTAACCTGGAAACGTCTGTCCTGGCCCTTGAGGCGGAAACCAACAGTGGAAGGAAACGGGGACTCTCAGACAATTGCTTGACACACAAAGACTCTACAGGGAGATGGTCTCCGATGAGGCACAAACCCAGTCTTTGGCAACCCTCCACCGGTTGTACGATGTGGGGGACAAGTCCGGCAAACTCCTTGCATGGCTAGGCATAAAAGAAAGGGTGGCAAGATGGGTGGAACAGATCACAGCGGTGGATGGTAGTCAGCTACGCACAAATGGGGCAATAGCAGAGGCGTTTGCGTCTTACTTCGAACGCTTCTATGAGGCCAGGGATTTAGGCACGGGTGACGATGCACGTCACTATATAGGTGACATGGAGCTGCCGGTACTGTCCCCCGAGGACTGTGCGGCTTTGGAGGCTGAGGTGACGCTGGAAGACATAGCCGATGCCGTAGCCTCCCTTAAGCTGGGGAAAACACCGGGGCCGAATGGCTTTCCGGCGGAATTTTTCAAGAGGGCGGCGGATCTATTGACACGCCATTTAAAAACCCTCTTTTTTGAGGCCTTCCAGGAGGGGCACCTACCGCCAGACCTCGCTTTGGCCACGATAGTACCGATTTATAAAGAAGGTAGGCCGAGGGAGGAGTGCCCCTCATACCGCCCCATATCTCTCCTTAATATGGAGGTAAAGAACTTGGCCACTATTCTAGCGAAACGTCTGCGCTCAGTCATAACGGACCTCATACATATGGATCAGTCTGGGTTTTTGCCGGACAGGGCGACCAAGCTGAATCTCCGCCGCACACATAATTGGTTGCAGGAAGTTCAAGGGAGGAGTGAGCCCCATTGGTTCCTCTCCCTCGACGCGGAGAAGGCATTCGACTCTGTACACTGGCCGTTCCTAATGGTGACGCTAGAGAGATTTGGGTTCGGACCCAAGTTCCAACAATGGGTGCGACTCCTGTACACAGCCCCGAGGGCGCGGGTTCGGGTCAACGGGAGGCTATCCCGCGAATTCTAGATTGGCAGGGGCACACGCCAGGGGTGCCCGCTGTCCCCCCTTCTGTTTACGCTCACCATAGAAATTCTAGCGGTGAAAATCAGGCAGAATCCGGGGATCCGGGGTTTTCAATGGGGAGACTCCAACTCCACACAGGAAAAGATATCCCTGTACGCAGACGACGTGCTGTTGTACGTCACTGAGCCCGAAACGACTATTCCGGAGTTATTCAGGGAATTGGACGGCTTTGGGGCCAGGGCAGGCCATACCATTAACTGGCACAAATCAGTCCTTTATGACCCACGGGGTATGGAACGGGGGAGTGCCTCCCGGAGCAACTAGTACACACCTCGGAGGGATTCCAATACCTAGGTATCTACATCACCCTAGATAGGGACCTCTCCTTTAGTAAAAATATAAAAAGAATCATGGATAGCGCAACAACAGAAATGACGAGGTGGCGACAACTACCGCTCACCTTATTGGGCCGGGCGGCGCTATACAAAATGATTATCCTGCCGAAGTTCCTGTATGCGCTCCAAAACGAGTACTACCAGTTACCAGCCAAAACTATATCCAAAATCCATGCAGACCTCCGGGCGTTCCTGTGGCTGGGGAAACAGCCGCGAGTGGCCCTGTCGACTCTACAACGCCATCAGTACAACGGAGGGATCTCACTTCCCAACCTTGAGGCATACTACTGGGCGGAACACCTCGCCCCAATCAATGATTGGCTACACATATCGGCGGATCACCCGACCTACGCGTTGGAAAGGTTTAGATTGTCCACCAGAAATCTATTGTATTACTTATACGGGGGGCGGTGCGGGCATTGCTCTTGCCGGCCACTGTGATCACCCTGAATGCTTGGAACAGGGCTACCAGACACATGGGATGGGACAAGAAGCCTACCCGACAGACGCCGCTGTGGCACTGCCACTGGTTGGGAGAACTCAATAAGCTACGAGGTTTTCGGAGATGGGATGATATAGGAATCTCCACAATTGGGGATGTGATCGCAAGGGGGGAGCTGAAGCCTTTTCAGGTGCTTAGAAATGAGTTTGGGTTGCACAACACTCAGTTTTACAAATACGCACAATTGCAACATGCATGGAGGCCACAAAACATCACGCTCACAGACATTCCCGAATATGCACCCTTGGAGGGCAGGCTGCTTCAAGAGCGGGTCGTGGCGGGGGTGGTCTCCCTCACGTATAAAACCTTGACAAACCACATGTTGGGCGACTTGGCAGGGCTCAGGAGAGTATGGGAGGCTGACATGGGTGAAATGGAAGACCTGGACTGGGAGATTGTCTTAATGCATCCTCGTGAGGTGGCAATAAAGTCAAGGTTGCACCTCATCCAACTGAATGTGCTGCACAGAACCTATTTTGACAGGGTACGCCTCCTTAAAATGGGGAGGATAACTGATCCGACATGCCTTAGGTGCCGCCACCAACGAGGAGATTTCTTTCACACAATGTGGGCATGCAACACTATACAAACGTACTGGGGGCACATATTCACAGAACTAGAGGAGGTCCTGGGAGTGAACTTGACACGAGACCCTAAATTAGCGCTATTGGGCATGATAACCGAGGTAGACTTGCCACGCCCCCTACTTATCTTCTTGGTACTCGCATTGGTGGTAGCAAAAAGGGACATTGCAAAATATTGGGGTGTGGCGGAAATACCCAACATTGAGGAGTGGAAAAGGGGCCTAGACCTCTACATGGCTGCAGAAAGAGTAACATATAAAGCTAGGGGGTGCCCCAAAAAGTTTCGGAGAGTGTGGGCTAAATGGAGGCAATACCATGGATTGGAGGGGTGTCAATGAGGGAGATAACTGGAAAGTGGAGGGTCCGAGACGCAATTGAATTGACAGAAGCTACAACGTGGGCAAGTTGAAGATCGACTAACCATGCTATTGTGAAGGGGATAATGGAAATCCTTGACCGGTAAAATCCGAGGTGGGCCCTGGGGAGTGGGGTGGTGAGGGGGGTGTAAGCTGCTTTTGCATTTAGTTATTAGGGACACGCTGTAGAGATATTTGACGAACCAATACTTGTGGAACTACAAAAGTTGCATAAACGCCGGACAGTGGTGGAATGTTGAAGCCCTGCCGGCCGCTGAATATGTTGTGGTTGATATTTACTGATGCAACAATAAAAATAGATTAAAAAAAAAAATTGGTTCAAACTGGTTCAAACTGGGTCAAACCAGCTCAAACTGGTTAAAACTGGCTCAAACCGGCTCAAACCGGTTCAAACTGTCTCAAACCGTAAAATGGTTCAAACCGGTTTAAACTCGTTCAAACCGGTTATACTGGTTCAAATTGACTCAAACCAGCTCAAACCGGTTGAAACTGGTTCAAACCAGCTCAAACTGGTTTAAACTGGTTCAAACTGGCTCAAACGGCTTCAAACTGGCTCAAACCGTAACCAGAACACACGTGTGGGTGCAGCGCTAAATATCACTCCAAACTTGCTTTAAAAAGTGAAAAGACGGTGCATTTTCTCACTAACAGATCCAAGTGAATGTTTTTAAGGCAGGTTTGAAACCGTCCCAAATGTCAATTTGAAACCTTGGCAGCTATGTTGCTGCATTTCTTTTCTTAATAGAGCTGGGCTGTGGATTGATTGTGTGCATTTGTTCAAGTTTTCATGTTAGTTTCAGCTCATGATGGGCACTGCGATTAACATGAAAACGTTAACAAATGCAGTTTCAGGGCTGGGTTACGTAGGGCCGCACCAGGCTTTCGACTAACGCATTTTAATGCTAGTGTCCACATCACAGCATTAAAATGCATTATTCCCATATTCTAGTGCCCCTCTGACAATACCGCAATTGAGGTACACTGCCAATGAGTCAGCACCAGTACGCTAAAATTGTCTAACATATATGAGCATGCAACTGCGTCTTCAAATTTAAAATGCTATGCGTCAGATATAGAATATTCATGAACAGCGCTGAGCAGGCCTGGCCGCTCTCAATTTTAGGCAACAATAAAAATGTCATGATAACTCCGGTGATTAATATTCTTCGTAGAGATAGCTGGAGTTTTGTCAAGTGGAAGTTTTGACTCATGGAAAGGTAGCTCAGAGGGTTAATGTGCCTGCTGCAAATAACATGTACCCTGCAGATCACATAATGTAAATGGGTCAGTGGGTTACTGCTTTTGTCAGTGAGATCCTTTTGATACTTGCAGTTTATAAGTCAAAATCCTAAAATAGAACAGTGAGCTATTAACTTTCATGTTTTCCCCAGTCTGATTACCCTATTGTTGCAAAAAGGGTTAATTTGAATAGAAATAAATTCTGGTTATTAAAGAGAACCCGCAATCATGATATTATATTCTAATTTCAGTGTGTTTCTCCAAACCAATCACTATTAAACTATACTGCCTACTAGTATGAATGTCATGTCACTCCTACACCTTGTAGTCCTTTGTCTTATGTAACATTTCCTATACAAAGATTTACACACATATGAATAATTGTCTCCGTGTAAGAAGTGTGATGTAAAGTGCTCCTCCACCCTTCACTGGTATGAGCGGCGCTGTAAATCAAGTTAAATTCATCTGAGCGAGAGTATGGTTATGGAGACTTGAGGGGTACTGTTAAAGGGTGGTAGTGAGGGAATCGGTGGCGGAGGGAGTCATTGAGAGGGCACCAACAAACCTTGTTGCACAGGGCTCCACCAGCGCTCATTCCGCCATTGCCCTTGAGGCAAGTCTGCCTCACCCATTGGTCCCTCCGTTGGCCTTGTTTCAGCAGTAGTAGCTGTAACTCACCAGGGGTTGACAATGCATGTTTTGCAAGCACACCAAACTAAGTTCACAATCTTCACAGTCTCTCTGCTTCATGCTCAAGTACTTTTAACATGTGCTGCCTGCTTTGGGGCCACTGGAATTATGCACCAATGGAGGACAAAATTATGCCACAGTGTTAACTAAATTATGCAGCAAAAAAGAGGCTGGAATGTAATGCAGTATATTTTCTGATTATTTTTACATTTTTACCAACGCTAACAGTCTCTGGAAAGATTTTGCCTTATTAGTAGTAGTACAAGTGTAACAAACAAATCCAGCAGTGACAAAGGTGATCAGTCAACCTTTGCAAAGGGCCGTCCACTTTGCAGAAACACAATTCACATTTTTTAGCAACATTTGATCCATTTGAGCTACAAACGATGTATTCGTTAAAATCGTCAAATTCTGCAGCAGATGATGCATTATGCTGTACATATTGCAGAACCAGAATTATATAGAAAACATTTGCAATCTAGGATATTTTGCCATTCATGCTTAACTGCTCTTGTGGAAAAGGGAGAAGTGCTGATGACAGAAACTGCATGGCACTGAGACAAATGGTCCTGCCAAGTACCAGGTATCAGGCGTTAGACTAACGCATTTCAGTGTGGTGCTCCTCATTACCGCACTGAAATGAATTGTCAGGCATATGCATAGTCAGCGTGTCCGCATCAGTTCAAGCCGGCTCAAACCGGTTCAAACCAGTTCGGTTTAAACTGGTTTAAATGGGTTCAAACTGGTTTAAACTGGTTCAAACAGGTTCAAACTGGTTCAAACTGGCTCAAACTGGTTCAAACTGGTTCAAACTGGTTCAAACTGGTTCAAACCGGCTCAAACTGGTTTAAACTGCTTCAAACTGGTTCAAAGCGGTTCAAACTGGTTCAAACTGGCTCACTGGTTTAAACTGGTTCAAACCGGTTCAAACTGGTTTAAACCGGTTCAAACTGTTTCAAACCAGCTCAAACTGGTTCAAACTGGCTCAAACCGGCTCAAACCAGCTCAAACCAGTTCAAACTGGCTCAAACTGTAAACCAGTTCAAACCGGTTTAAACTGGTTCAAACTGGTTTAAACTGGTTCAAACCGGCTCAAACTGGCTCAAACTGGCTCAAACTGGTTCAAACTGATTCAAACCGGTTCAAACTGGCTCAAACAGGCTCAAACTGGTTTAATCTGGTTCAAACAGGCTCAAACCGGTTCAAACTGGCTCAAACCAGTTCAAACTGGTCCAAACTGGCTCAAACCGGCTCAAACTGGTTCAAACTGGCTCAAACCGGATCAAACTGAATCAATCAATCAATCAATCAATCATGCCATTTGTATAGCGCACTACTCACCCGGGAGGGTCTCAAGGCGCTTGGGGGGGTATGCTACTGCTCGAACAGCCAGGTCTTGAGTTGTTTCCTGAAGGCGAGATGGTCCTGGGTCAGCCGAAGGTGGATGGGGAGGGAGTTCCAAGTCTTGGCAGCCAGGTAAGAGAAGGATCTCCCTCCGGCGGTGGCTCTTCGGATGCGTGGTACGGCTGCGAGGGCGAGGCTGGTGGACCGTAGCTGGCGGGTGGGCGTGTAGAAGGTCAGGCGGTCGTTGAGGTACTTGGGGCCCAGGTCGTGGAGAGACTTGTGTGCGTGGGTGAGGAGCCGGAACATGATCCTCTTGTCGACGGGGAGCCAGTGCAGGTTCCTCAGGTGGCTGGAGATGTGGCTGCGTCGGGGGACATCCAGGATGAGTCGGGCGGAGGCGTTCTGGATGCGCTGGAGTCTTTTCTGTAGCTTGGCTGTGGTTCCGGCGTAGAGGGCGTTTCCGTAGTCCAGTCGGCTGGTGACGAGTGCCTGGGTGACAGTCTTCCTGGTCTCGGTCGGGATCCAGCGGAAGATCTTGCGAAGCATACGCAGGGTGTTGAAGCACGATGAGGAGACGGCGTTGACTTGTCTGGTCATCGAGAGGGAGGGGTCCAGGATGAAGCCCAGGTTGCATGCGTGGTCGGTTGGCTTGGGTGCGGTGCCCAGGGCTGGGGGCCACCAGGAGTCATCCCAGGTGGAGGGCGAAGATACCAGGATGAGGACTTCCGTCTTGTCCGAGTTCAGTTTCAGGCGGCTGTCCTTCATCCACTCTGCGACGTCTTTCATCCCTTTGTGTAGGCAGGTTCTGGCGGTGTCGGGGTCTCTGGTGAGGGAGAGGATCAGCTGGGTGTCGTCGGCGTAAGAGATGATGTTGAGGTTGTGCTGGTGTGCGATGGCTGCTGGAGGTTTCATGTAGATGTTGAAGAGGGGGGGCTGAGTGAAGATCCTTGCGGGACGCCGCAGATGACTTTGGTGGCCTCGGAGTAAAATGGGGGGAGGCGGACTCTTTGTGTTCTTCCGGCAAGGAACGAGATGATTCACTCCAGTGCCTTCTCTTGGATACCGATGTTGCTGAGGCGCTGGACTAGGGTGCGGTGGCAGACCGTGTCGAACGCAGCGGAGAGGTCCAGGAGGATGAGGACCACTGTTTCCCCCTTGTCGAGCAGGGTCCGGATGTCGTCGGTGGCTGCAATGAGGGCGGTCTCGATGCTGTGGTTGGCTCTTAAGCCGGACTGCGAGGGGTCGAGGGATCCGTTCGTCTCAAGGAAGGCGGTCAGCTGTCTGTTGACGATCTTCTCGATGACTTTAGCAGGAAAAAACCCATAAAACCGGTTCAAACTGGTTTAAACTGGTTCAAACCGGTTCAAACTGGTTCAAACTGGCTCAAACCGTAAACCTGTTCAAACCGGTTCAAACTGGCTCAAACCGGTTCAAACTGGTTCAAACTGGTTCAATCCGGCTCAAACTGGTTCAAACTGGCTCAAACCGGCTCAAACCGGTTCAAAATGTCTCATACCGTAAACCGGTTCAAACCGGTTTAAACTGGTTCAAACCGGTTTAAACTGGTTCAAACTGGCTCAAACCAGTTGAAACTGGTTCAAACCGGCTCAAACTGGTTTAAACTGGTTCAAACTGGCTCAAACCGCTTCAAACTGGCTCAAACCGGCTCAAACTGGTTCAAACTGGCTCAAACTGGTTCAAACTGGCTCAAACTGGTTCAAACCAGTTCAAACTGGTTCAAACCGGCTCAAACTGGTTTAAACTGCTTCAAACTGGTTCAAAGCGGTTCAAACTGGTTCAAACTGGTTCACTGGTTTAAACTGGTTCAAACCGGTTCAAACTGGTTTAAACCGGTTCAGTTTCAAACCAGCTTAAACTGGTTCAAACTGGCTCAAACCGGATCAAACCGGTTCAAACTGGCTCAAACTGTAAACTGGTTCAAACCGGTTTAAAATGGTTCAAACCGGCTCAAACTGGCTCAAACCGGCTCAAACTGGTTCAAACTGGCTCAAACTGATTCAAGCCGGTTGAAACTGGCTCAAACAGGCTCAAACTGGTTTAAACTGGTTCAAACTGGCTAAAACCGGTTCAAACTGGCTCAAACCGGCTCAAACCGGTTCAAACTGAATAAAACCGTAAACCGGTTCAAACCGGTTTAAACTGGTTCAAACCGGTTCAAACTGGTTCAAACTGGCTCAAACCGTAAACCTGTTCAAACCGGTTCGAACTGGCTCAAACCGGTTCAAACTGGTTCAAACTGGCTCAAACTGGCAAACTGGTTCAAACTGGCTCAAACCGGCTCAAACCGGTACAAAATGTCTCATACCGTAAACCAGTTCAAACCAGTTTAAACTGGTTCAAACTGGTTTAAACTGGTTCAAACAGGCTCAAACCGGTTGAAACTGGTTCAAACCGGCTCAAACTGGTTTAAACTGGTTCAAACTGGCTCAAACCACTTCGTACTGGCTCAAACCGGCTCAAACTGGTTCAAACTTGCTCAAACCGGCTCAAACCGGTTCAGTCTCAAACCGTAAACCAGTTCAAACCGGTTCAAACTGGTTTAAACTGGTTCAAACTGGCTCAAACCGGTTGAAACTGGTTCAAACCGGCTCAAACTGGTTTAAACTGGTTCAAACTGGCTCAAACCGTAAACCGGTTCAATATGGTTCAAACCGGTGTAAACTGGTTCAACCCGGTTTAAACTGGTTCAAACCAGTTTAAACTGGTTCAAACCGGTTCAAACTGGCTCAAACCGGCTTAAACCAGCTCAAACCGGCTGGAATCTCAAACCGGCTCCACCGGCTCAAACCGACTGGAATCCAGAACCGGCTCAAACAGGCTCAAACAGGCTCAGGCTACTACCCTTGTCCTCTCCGCCCTTAACAGGATCAAACAGGCAACTACCCTTGTCCTCTCCCCATTCAAACCGCTTTAAACTGGTTTAAACTGGCTCAAATCAGCTCAAACTGGTTCAAACCGGCACAAACCGGCTCAAACCGGCTCAAACTGGTTCAAACCGGCACAAACCAGCTCAAACTGGTTCACAGGCTCAAACTGGTTTAAACTGGTTCAAACCGGTTTAAACTAGTTTAAACCAGTTCAAACAGGTTCAAACTAGCTCAAACTGGTTCAAACTGGTCCAAACCGGCTCAAACCGGTTCAAGCCGGCTCAAACTGGTTCAAACTGGCTCAAACTGTAAACCTGTTCAAACTGGTTCAAACCGGTGTAAACTGGTTCAACCTGGTTTTAACTGGTTCAAACCGGTTTAAACTGGTTCAAACCGGTTTAAACTGGTTCACACCGGCTGGAATCTCAAACCGGCTCAAACTGACTGGAATCCAGAACCGACTCAAACAGGCTCAAACAGGCTCAGGCTACTACTCTTGTCCTCTCCGCCCTTAACAGGCTCAAACAGGCAACTACCCTTGTCCTCTCCCCCTAACAGGCTCAAACAGGCAACTACCCTTGTCCTCTCCGCCCTTAGCTGAGACGCCCCAAGCCTGGCCTTTTCTATAGCCCTAGTAATCAGGTGACCCCTTCAGCTAATGGGAATCCTATCCCTAACACTATCCAATCATAACACTAGCCCTAACATCTAGAACCAATAGGAGACCAGGACCTTACAACCAATGTTCCCTCTAATATTTTTCCTCTGTGTGCGGCAGTGTAAGGTCTATGTGCGCCACAAGCAAGGCTATGTGCGCCTGTAACCAGACCACACGTGTGGGTGCAGCGCCAAATATCACTCCAAACTTGCTTTAAAAAGTGAAAAGACGGTGCATTTTCTCACGAACAGATCCAAGTGAATGTTTTAAGGCAGGTTTGAAACCGTCCCAAATGTTAATTTGAAACCTTGGCAGCTATGTTGCTGTATTTCTTTTCTTAATAGAGCTGGGCTGTGGGTTGATTGTGTGCATTTGTTCAAGTTTTCATGTTAGTTTCAGCTCATGATGGGCACTGCGATTAACATGAAAACGTTACCAAATGTAGTTTCAGGGCTGGGTTACGTAGGGCCACACCAGGCTTTCGACTAAAGCATTTTTATGCTAGTGTCCACATCACAGCATTAAAATGCATTATTCCCATATTCTAGCGCCCCTCTGACAATACTGCAATTTAGGTACACTGCCAATGAGGCAGCACCAGTACGCTAAAATTGTCTAACATATATGAGCATGCAACTGCGTCTTCAAATTTAAAATGCTATGCATCAGATATAGAATATTCATGAACAGCGCTGAGCAGGCCTGGCCGCTCTCAATTTTAGGCAACAATAAAAATGTCATGATAACTCCGGTGATTAATATTCTTCGTAGAGATTGCTGGAGTTTTGTCAAGTGGAAGTTTTGACTCATGGAATGGTAGCTCAGAGGGTTAATATGCCTGCTGCAAATAACATGTACCATGCAGATCACATAATGTAAATGGGTCAGTGGGTTACTGCTTTTGTCAGTGAGATCCTTTTGATACTTGCAGTTTAGAAGTCAAAATCCTAAAATAGAACAGTGAGCTATTAACTCTCATGTTTTCCCCAGTCTGTTTACCCTATTGTTGCAAAAAGGGTTAATTTGAATAGAAATAAATTCTGGTTATTGAAGAGAACCCGCAATCATGATATTACATTCTAATTTCAGTGTGTTCCTCCAAACCAATCACTATTAAACTATACTGCCTACTAGTATGAATGTCATGTCCTACACCTTGTAGTCCTTTGTCCTATGTAACATTTCCTATACAAAGATTTACAATCATATGAATAATTGTCTCCGTGTAAGAAGTGTGATGTAAAGTGCTCTGCCACCCTTCACTGGTTTGAGCATAGCTGTAAATCAAGTTAAATTCATCTGAGCGAGAATATGGTTGTGGAGACTTGAGGGGTACTGTTAAAGGGTGTTAGTGAGGGAATCAGTGGCGGAGGGAGTCATTGAGAGGGCACCAACAAACATTGTTGCACAGGGCTCCACCAGCGCTCATTCCGCCATTGCCCTTGAGGCCAGTCCGCCTCACCATTGGTCCCTCCGTTGGACTGGTTTCAGCAGTAGTAGCTGTAACTCACCAAGGGTCGACAATGCATGATTTGCAAGCACACCAAGCTAAGTTCACAATCTTCACAGTCTCTCTGCTTCATGCTCAAGCACTTTTAACACGTGCTGCCTGCTTTGGAGCCACTGGAATTATGCACCAATGGAGGACAAAATTATGCCGCAGTGTTAACTAAATTATGCAGCAAAAAAGAGGCTGGAATGTAATGCAGTATATTTTCTGATACATTATTATTTTAACATTTTTACCGACGCTAACAGTCTCTGGAAAGATTTTGCCTTATTAGTAGTAGTACAAGTGTAACATACAAATCCAGCAGTGACAAAGGTAATCAGTCAACCTTTGCAAAGGGCCATCCACTTTGCCTAGACACAAAACACATTTTTTAGAAACATTTGATCCATTGGAGCTACAAACAATGTATTCGTTAAAATCGTCAAATTCTGCAGCAGATGATGCATTATGCTGTACATATTGCAGAAAATGAATTATATAGAAAACATTTGCAATCTAGGATATTTTGCCATTCATGCTTAACCCTTTAGGTGCTGCCGTCGGCCAACGGTCGTCACGGGCACTACCTCCCCAGTGCTGCGTGCGACCGCTGGACGTCCAGTTCAGCACTGGATAATGGACAGCGCAGCACTGGGGAGGTTTGTTTACTAGCTCCTAAGGTGTTAACTGCTCTTGTGGAAAAAGGGAGAAGTGCTGATGACAGAAACTGCATGGCACTGAGACAAATGGTTTTAGTCCTGCCAAGTACCAGGTATTAGGCGTTAATAACGCATTTCAGTGTTGTGCTCCTCATTACCGCACTGAAATGAATTGTCAGGCATATGTATAGTCAGCGTGCCTGCATCAGTTCAAACCGGCTCAAACCTGCTCAAACTGAGCCAGTTTGAGCCAGTTTGAGCCGGTTTGAAACCAGTTTAAACTAGTTTAAAGGGGTTCAAACTGGTTTAAACTGGTTCAAACTGGTTCAAACTGTTTCAAACTGGCTCAAACTGCTTTAAACTGATTCAAACTGGTTAAAAGCGGTTCAAACTGGTTCAAACCGGCTCACTGGTTTAAACTGGTTCAAACTGGTTGAAACTGGTTGAAACCGGTTCAAACTGGTTCAAACTGGCTCAAACCGGTTCAAACTGGCTCAAACTGGTTCAAACTGGTTCAAACCATCTCAAACTGACTCAAACTGGTTCAAACTGGCTCAAACCGGCTCAAACCGGTTCAAACTGGCACAAACCGGTTGAAACTGGTTCAAACCGGCTCAAACTGGTTTAAACTGGTTCAAACTGGCTCAAACCGGTTCAAACCGGTTTAAACTGGTTCACACTGGCTCAAACCCATTGAAACTGGTTCAACCGAGCTCAAACTGGTTTAAACTGGTTCAAACTGGCTCAAACCGGTTGAAACTGGTTCAAACTGGCTCAAACCGGCACAAACCGGCTCAAACTGGTTCAAACCGGCACAAACCGGCTCAAACCGGCTCAAACTGGTTCAAACTGGCACAAACCGGCTCAAACTGGTTCAAACAGGCTCAAACTGGTTTAAACTGGTTCAAACTGGTTCAAACTGGTTTAAACCGGTTCAAACTAGCTCAAACCGGTTCAAACTGGTTCAAACCGTAAACCGGTTCAAACTGGTTCAAACCAGTGTAAACTGGTTCAACCCGGTTTAAACTGGTTCAAACTGGTTTAAACTGGTTCAAACCGGTTCAAACTGGCTCATACCGGCTCAAACCAGCTCAAACCAGCTGGAATCTCAAACCGGCTCCACCGGCTCAAAACGACTGGAATCCAGAACCGGCTCAAACAGGCTCAAACAGGCTCAGGCTACTACCCTTGTCCTCTCTGCCCTTAACAGGCTCAAACAGGCAACTACCCGTGTCCTCTCCCCCTAACAGGCTCAAACACGCAACTACCCTTGTCCTCTCCGCCCTTAGCTGAGACGCCCCAAGCCTGGCCTTTTCTATAGCCCTAGTAATCAGGTGACCCCTTCAGCCAATGGGAAGCCTATCTCTAACACTATCCAATCATAACACTAGCCCTAACATCTAGAACCAATAGGAGACCAGGACCTTACAACCAATGTTCCCTCTAATATTTTTCCTCTGTGTGCGGCAGTGTAAGGTCTATGTGCGCCACAAGCAAGGCTATGTGCGCCAGTAACCAGACCACACGTGTGGGTGCAGCGCCAAATATCACTCCAAACTTGCTTTAAAAAGTGAAAAGACGGTGCATTTTCTCACGAACAGATCCAAGTGAATGTTTTAGGACAGGTTTGAAATCATCCCAAATGTCAATTTCTTAATAGAGCTGGGCTGTGGGTTGATTGTGTGCATTTGTTCAAGTTTTCATGTTAGTTTCAGCTCATGATGGGCACTGCGATTAACATGAAAACGTTAACAAATGCAGTTTCAGGGCTGGGTTACGTAGGGCCGCACCAGGCTTTCGACTAACACATTTTAATGCTAGTGTCCACATCACAGCATTAAAATGCATTATTCCCATATTCTAGCGCCCCTCTGACAATACTGCAATTTAGGTACACTGCCAATGAGGCAGCACCAGTACGCTAAAATTGTCTAACATATATGAGCATGCAACTGCGTCTTCAAATTTAAAATGCTATGCGTCAGATATAGTATATTCATGAACAGCGCTGAGCAGGCCTGGCCGCTCTCAATTTTAGGCAACAATAAAAATGTCATGATAACTCCGGTGATTAATATTCTTCGTAGAGATAGGTGGAGTTTTGTCAAGTGGAAGTTTTGACTCATGGAAAGGTAGCTCAGAGGGTTAATGTGCCTGCTGCAAATAACATGTACCATGCAGATCACATAATGTAAATGGGTCAGTGGGTTACTGCTTTTGTCAGTGAGATCCTTTTGATACTTGCAGTTTATAAGTCAAAATCCTAAAATAGAACAGTGAGCTATTAACTTTCATGTTTTCCCCAGTCTGATTACCCTATTGTTGCAAAAAGGGTTAATTTGAATAGAAATAAATTCTGGTTATTAAAGAGAACCCGCAATCATGATATTACATTCTAATTTCAGTGTGTTTCTCCAAACCAATCACTATTAAACTATACTGCCTACTAGTATGGATGTCATGTCACTCCTACACCTTGTAGTCCTTTGTCTTATGTAACATTTCCTATACAAAGATTTACACACATATGAATAATTGTCTCCGTGTAAGAAGTGTGATGTAAAGTGCTCTGCCACCCTTCACTGGTTTGAGCGGCGCTGTAAATCAAGTTAAATTCATCTGAGCGAGAATATGGTTATGGAGACTTGAGGGGTACTGTTAAAGGGTGGTAGTGAGGGAATCAGTGGTGGAGGGAGTCATTGAGAGGGCACCAACAAACATTGTTGCACAGGGCTCCACCAGCGCTCATTCCGCCATTGCCCTTGAGGCCAGTCCGCCTCACCATTGGTCCCTCCGTTGGACTGGTTTCAGCAGTAGTAGCTGTAACTCACCAGGGGTCGACAATGCATGATTTGCAAGCACACCAAACTAAGTTCACAATCTTCACAGTCTCTCTGCTTCATGCTCAAGCACTTTTAACATATGCTCCTGCTTTGGGGCCACTGGAATTATGCACCAATGGAGGACAAAATTATGCCGCAGTGTTAACTAAATTATGCAGCAAAAAAGAGGCTGGAATGTAATGCAGTATATTTTCTGATACTTTATTATTTTTACATTTTTACCGACGCTAACAGTCTCTGGAAAGATTTTGCCTTATTAGTAGTAGTACAAGTGTATCATACAAATCCAGCAGTGACAAAGGTAATCAGTCAACCTTTGCAAAGGGCCATCCACTTTGCAGAAACACAATTCACATTTTTTAGCAACATTTGATCCATTTGAGCTACAAACGATGTATTCGTTAAAATCGTCAAATTCTGCAGCAGATGATGCATTATGCTGTACATATTGCAGAACCTGAATTATATAGAAAACATTTGCAATCTAGGATATTTTGCCATTAATGCTTAACTGCTCTTGTGGAAAAAGGGAGAAGTGCTGATGACAGAAACTGCATGGCACTGAGACAAATGGTTTTAGTCCTGCCAAGTACCAGGTATCAGGCGTTAGACTAACGCATTTCAGTGTTGTGCTCCTCATTACCGCACTGAAATGAATTGTCAGGCATATGTATAGTCAGCGTGTCCGCATCAGTTCAAACCGGCTCAAACCGGTTCAAACCAGTTCAAACCTGCTCAAACTGGGTGAGCTGGTTTGAAACCGGTTTAAACTGGTTTAAACAGGTTCAAACTGGTTTAAACTGGTTCAAACCGGTTCAAACTGGTTCAAACCGGCTCAAACTGGTTTAAACTGATTCAAACTGGTTCAAAGCGGTTCAAACTGGCTCAAACCGGCTCACTGGTTCAAACCGGTTCAAACTGGTTTAAACCGGTTCAAACTGTTTCAAACTGGCTCAAACTGGTTCAAACTGGCTCAAACCGGCTTAAACCGGTTCAATCTGTCTCAAACCGTAAACCGGTTCAAACCGGTTTAAACTGGTTCAAACCGGCTCAAACTGGCTCAAACCGGCTCAAACTGGTGCACACTGGCTCAAACGGATTCAAACCGGTTGAATTTGGCACAAACCGGCTCAAACTGGTTTAAACTGGTTCAAACTGGCTCAAACCAGTTCAAACTTGCTCAAACCGGTTCAAATTGGTTCAAACTGGCTCAAACTGGCTCAAACTCGTTCAAACTGGCTCAAACCGGCTCAAACCATCTCAAACCGGTTTAAACTGGTTCAAACTGTCTCAAAACGGTTGAAACTGGTTCAAACTGGCTCAAACTGGTTTAAACTGGTTCAAACTGGCTCAAACCGACTCAAACCAGTTCAAACTGGTTCAAACCGGTTTAAACTGGTTTAAACTGGCTCAAACTGGTTGAAACTGGTTCAAACCAGCTCAAACTGGTTTAAACTGGTTCAAACTTGCTCAAACCGCTTCAAACTGGCTCAAACCGGTTCAAACTGTCAAACCGTTTGAAACTGGCTCAAACCAGCTCAAACCGGCTCAAACTCGTTCAAACCGACACAAACCGGCTCAAACCGGCTCAAACTGGTTCAAACCGGCACAAACCGGCTCAAACTGGTTCAAACTGGCTCAAACCGGCTCAAACCGGTTCAAACTGGCTCAAACCGTAAACCGGTTCAAACCGGTTTTAACTGGTTCAAACCGG
Organism: Lissotriton helveticus; assembly: GCF_964261635.1. Taxonomy (NCBI): domain Eukaryota; kingdom Metazoa; phylum Chordata; class Amphibia; order Caudata; family Salamandridae; genus Lissotriton; species Lissotriton helveticus. The sequence continues at coordinate 942,213,685 of NC_136070.1, forward strand.
CTCAAACTGGCTCAAACCAGCTCAAACTGGCTCAAACTGATTCAAACCGGTTGAAACTGGATCAAACCGGCTCAAACTGGTTTAAACTGGTTCAAACTGGCTCAAACCGGTTCAAAGTGGCTCAAACCGGTTCAAACTGGTTCAAACTGGCTCAAACCGGCTCAAACTGGTTCAAACTGGCTCAAACCGGCTCAAACCGGTTTACTGTCTCAAACCAGTTTAAACTGGTTGAAACTGGCTCAAACCAGTTAAAACTGGTTCAAACCGGCTCAAACTGGTTTAAACTTGTTCAAACTAGCTCAAACCGGCTCAAACTGGTTCAAACTGGCTCAAACCGGTTAAAACTGGTTCAAACTGGCTCAAACTGGTTTAAACTGGTTCAAACTTGCTCAAACCACTTCAAACTGGCTCAAACCGATTCAAACTGTCTCAAACCGTAAACGGGTTCAACCTGGTTTAAACTGGTTCAAACCAGTTGAAACTGGTTCAAACTGGCTCAAACCGGCACAAACCAGCTCAAACTGGTTCAAACCGGCACAAACCGGCTCAAACTGGCTCAAACTGGTTCAAACCGGCACAAACCGGCTCAAACTGGTTTAAACTGGTTCAAACCGGTTCAAACTGGTTTAAACCGGTTCAAACTGGTTCAAACTAGCTCAAACTGGCTCAAACTGGCTGTAACCGGTTCAAACCGGCTCAAACCGGTTCAAAGTGGCTCAAACCGTAAACCAGTTCAAACTGGTTCAAACCGGTGTAAACTGGTTCATCCGGTTTAAACTGGTTCAAACTGGTTTAAACTGGTTCAAACCGGTTAAAACTGGCTCATACCGGCTCAAACCAGCTCAAACCGGCTGGAATCTCAAACCGGCTCCACCGGCTCAAACAGACTGGAATCCAGAACAGGCTCAAACAGGCTCAGGCTACTACCCTTGTCCTCTCCACCCTTAACAGGCTCAAACAGGCAACTACCCTTGTCCTCTCCCCCAACAGGCTCAAACAGGCAACTACCCTTGTCCTCTCCACCCTTAGCTGAGATGCCCCAAGCCTGGCCTTTTCTATAGCCCTAGTAATCAGGTGACTCCTTCAGCCAATGGGAATCCTATCCCTAACACTATCCAATCATAACACTAGCCCTAACATCTAGAACCAATAGGAGACCAGGACCTTACAACCAATGTTCCCTCTAATATTTTTCTTCTGTGTGCGGCAGTGTAAGGTCTATGTGCGCCACAAGCAAGGCTATGTGCGCCCGTAACCAGACCACACGTGTGGGTGCAGCGCCAAATATTACTCCAAACTTGCTTTAAAAAGTGAAAAGACGGTGCATTTTCTCACGAACAGATCCAAGTGAATGTTTTAAGGCAGGTTTGAAACCGTCCCAAATGTCAATTTGAAACCTTGGCAACTATGTTGCTGCATTTCTTTTCTTAATAGAGCTGGGCTGTGGGTTGATTGTGTGCATTTGTTCAAGTTTTCATGTTAGTTTCAGCTCATGATGGGCACTGCGATTAACATGAATACGTTAACAAATGCAGTTTTAGGGCTGGGTTACGTAGGGCCGCACCAGGCTTTCGACTAACGCATTTTAATGCTAGTGTCCACATCACAGCATTAAAATGCATTATTCCCATATTCTAGCGCCCCTCTGACAATACTGCAATTGAGGTACACTGCCAATGAGGCAGCACCAGTACGCTAAAATTGTCTAACATATATGAGCATGCAACTGCGTCTTCAAATTTAAAATGCTATGCGTCAGATATAGAATATTCATGAACAGCGCTGGGCAGGCCTGGCCGCTCTCAATTTTAGGCAACAATAAAAATGTCATGATAACTCTGGTGATTAATATTCTTCGTAGAGATAGCTGGAGTTTTGTCAAGTGGAAGTTTTGACTCATGGAAAGGTAGCTCAGAGGGTTAATGTGCCTGCTGCAAATAACATGTACCATGCAGATCACATAATGTAAATGGGTCAGTGGGTTACTGCTTTTGTCAGTGAGATCCTTTTGATACTTGCAGTTTATAAGTCAAAATCCTAAAATAGAACAGTGAGCTATTAACTTTCATGTTTTCCCCAGTCTGATTACCTTATATTTGCAAAAAGGGTTAATTTGAATAGAAATAAATTCTGGTTATTAAAGAGAACCCGCAATCATGATATTACATTCTAATTTCAGTGTGTTTCTCCAAACCAATCACTATTAAACTATACTGCCTACTAGTATGGATGCCATGTCACTCCTACACCTTGTAGTCCTTTGTCTTATGTAATATTTCCTATACAAAGATTTACACACATATGAATAATTGTCTCCGTGTAAGAAGTGTGATGTAAAGTGCTCCTCCACCCTTCACTGGTATGAGCGGCGCTGTAAATCAAGTTAAATTCATCTGAGCGAGAGTATGGTTATGGAGACTTGAGGGGTACTGTTAAAGGGTGGTAGTGAGGGAATCGGTGACGGAGGGAGTCATTGAGAGGGCACCAACAAACCTTGTTGCACAGGGCTCCACCAGCACTCATTCCGCCATTGCCCTTGGGCAAGTCCGCCTCACCCATTGGTCCCTCCGTTGGCCTTGTTTCAGCAGTAGTAGCTGTAACTCACCAGGGAATGACAATGCATGATTTGCAAGCACACCAAACTAAGTTCACAATCTTCACAGTCTCTCTGCTTCATGCTCAAGTACTTTTAACATGTGCTGCCTGCTTTGGGGCCACTGGAATTATGCACCAATGGAGGACAAAATTATGCCGCAATGTTAACTAAATTATGCAGCAAAAAAGAGGCTGGAATGTAATGCAGTATATTTTCTGATACTTTATTATTTTTACATTTTTACCAACGGTAACAGTCTCTGGAAAGATTTTGCCTTATTAGTAGTAGTACAAGTGTAACATACAAATCCAGCAGTGACAAAGGTGATCAGTCAACCTTTGCAAAGGGCCGTCCACTTTGCAGAAACACAATTCACATTTTTTAGCAACATTTGATCCATTTGAGCTACAAACGATGTATTCGTTAAAATCGTCAAATTCTGCAGCAGATGATGCATTATGATGTACATATTGCAGAACCAGAATTATATAGAAAACATTTGCAATCTAGGATATTTTGCCATTCATGCTTAACTGCTCTTGCGGAAAAGGGAGAAGTGCTGATGACAGAAACTGCATGGCACTGAGACAAATGGTCCTGCCAAGTAACAGGTATCAGGCGTTAGACTAACGCATTTCAGTGTGGTGCTCCTCATTACCGCACTGAAATGAATTGTCAGGCATATGCATAGTCAGCGTGTCCGCATCAGTTCAAGCCGGCTCAAACCGGTTTAAACCAGTTTGGTTTAAACTGGTTTAAATGGGTTCAAACTGGTTTAAACTGGTTCAAACAGGTTCAAACTGGTTCAAACTGGCTCAAACTGGTTTAACTGGTTCAAACTGGTTCAAACTGGTTCAAACCGGCTCAAACTGGTTTATACTGCTTCAAACTGGTTCAAAGCGGTTCAAACTGGTTCAAACTGGCTCACTGGTTTAAACTGGTTCAAACCGGTTCAAACTGGTTTAAACCGGTTCAAACTGTTTCAAACCGGCTCAAACTGGTTCAAACTGGCTCAAACCGGCTCAAACCGGCTCAAACTGGTTCAAACTGGCTCAAACTGTAAACCGGTTCAAACTGGTTAAAACTGGTTCAAACTGGTTTAAACTGGTTCAAACCGGCTCAAACTGGCTCAAACCAGCTCAAACTGGTTCAAACTGGCTCAAACTGATTCAACCCGGTTGAAACTGGCTCAAACAGGCTCAAACTGGTTTAAACTGGTTCAAACTGGCTCAAACCGGTTCAAACTGGCTCAAACCGTTTCAAACTGGTTCAAACTGGCTCAAACCGGCTCAAACTGGTTCAAACTGGCTCAAACCGGTTCAAACTGAATAAAACTGTAAACCGGTTCAAACCGGTTTAAACTGGTTCAAACCGGTTCAAACTGGTTCAAACTGGCTCAAACCGTAAACCTGTTCAAACCGGTTCAAACTGGTTCAAACCGGTGCAAACTGGTTCAAACTGGTTCAAACCGGCTCAAACTGGTTCAAACTGGCTCAAACCGGCTCAAACCGGCTCAAACTGGTTCAAACTGGCTCAAACTGATTCAAGCCGGTTGAAACTGGCTCAAACAGGCTCAAACTGGTTTAAACTGGTTCAAACTGGCTAAAACCGGTTCAAACTGGCTCAAACCGGCTCAAACCAGCTCAAACCGGCTGGAATCTCAAACCGGCTCCACCGGCTCAAACCGACTGGAATCCAGAACCGGCTCAAACAGGCTCAATCAGGCTCCGGCTACTTCCCTTGTTCTCTCCGCCCTTAACAGGCTCAAACAGGCAACTACCCTTGTCCTCTCTCCATAACAGGCTCAAACAGGCAACTACCCTTGTCCTCTCCGCCCCTAGCTGAGACGCCCCAAGACTGGCCTTTTCTATAGCCCTAGTAATCAGGTGACCCCTTCAGCCAATGGGAAACCTAGCCCTAACACTATCCAATCATAACACTAGCCCTAACATCTAGAACCAATAGGAGACCAGGACCTTACAACCAATGTTCCCTCTAATATTTTTCCTCTGTGTGCGGCAGTGTAAGGTCTATGTGTGCCACAAGCAAGGCTATGTGCGCCTGTAACCAGACGGCACGTGTGGGTGCAGCGCCAAATATCACTCCAAACTTGCTTTAAAAAGTGAAAAGACGTTGCATTTTCTCACGAACAGATCCAAGTGAATGTTTTAAGGCAGGTTTGAAACCGACCCAAATGTCAATTTGAAACCTTGACAGCTATGTTGCCACATTTCTTTTCTTAATAGAGCTGGGCTGTGGGTTGATTGGGTGCATTTGTTCAAGTTTTCATGTTAGTTTCAGCTCATGATGGGCACTGCGATTAACATGAAAACGGTAACAAATGCAGTTTCAGGGCTGGGTTACGTAGGGCCACACCAGGCTTTCGACTAACGCATTTTAATGCTAGTGTCCACATCACAGCATTAAAATGCATTATTCCCATATTCTAGCGCCCCTCTGACAGTACTGCAATTGAGGTACACTGCCAATGAGTCAGCACCAGTACGCTAAAATTGTCTAACATATATGAGCATGCAACTGCGTCTTCAAATTTAAAATGCTATGCGTCAGATATAGAATATTCATGAACAGCGCTGAGCAGGCCTGGCCGCTCTCAATTTTAGGCAACAATAAAAATGTCATGATAACTCCGGTGATTAATATTCTTCGTAGAGATAGCTGGAGTTTTGTCAAGTGGAAGTTTTGACTCATGGAAAGGTAGCTCAGAGGGTTAATGTGTCTGCTGCAAATAACATGTACCATGCAGATCACATAATGTAAATGGGTCAGTGGGTTACTGCTTTTGTCGTGGGATCCTTTTGATACTTGCAGTTTATAAGTCAAAATCCTAAAATAGAACAGTGAGCTATTAACTTTCATGTTTTCCCCAGTCTGATTACCCTATTGTTGCAAAAAGGGTTAATTTGAATAGAAATAAATTCTGGTTATTAAAGAGAACCCGCAATCATGATATTACATTCTTATTTCAGTGTGTTTCTCCAAACCAATCACTATTAAACTATACTGCCTGCTAGTATGGATGTCATGTCACTCCTACACCTTGTAGTCCTTTGTCTTATGTAACATTTCCTATACAAAGATTTACACACATATGAATAATTGTCTCCGTGTAAGAAGTGTGATGTAAAGTGCTCCTCCACCCTTCACTGGTATGAGCGGCGCTGTAAATCAAGGTAAATTCATCTGAGCGAGAGTATGGTTATGGAGACTTGAGGGGTACTGTTAAAGGGTGGTAGTGAGGGAATCAGTGGCGGAGGGAGTCATTGAGAGGGCACCAACAAACATTGTTGCACAGGACTCAACCAGCGCTCATTCCGCCATTGCCCTTGAGGCCAGTCCGCCTCACCCATTGGTCCCTCCGTTTGCCTTGTTTCAGCAGTAGTAGCTGTAACTCACCAGGGGTTGAAAATGCATGATTTGCAAGCACACCAAACTAAGTTCACAATCTTCACAGTCTCTCTGTTTCATGCTCAAGCACTTTTAACATGTGCTGCCTGCTTTGGGGCCACTGGAATTATGCACCAATGAAGGACAAAATTATGCTGCAGTGTTAACTAAATTATGCAGAAAAAAAGAGGCTGGAATGTAATGCAGTATATTTTCTGATACTTTATTATTTTTTACATTTTTACTGACGCTAACAGTCTCTGGAAAGATTTTGCCTTATTAGTAGTAGTACAAGTGTAACATACAAATCCAGCAGTGACAAAGGTGATCAGTCAACCTTTGCAAAGGGCCGTCCACTTTGCAGAAACACAATTCACATTTTTTAGCAACATTTGATCCATTTGAGCTACAAATGATGTATTTGTTAAAATCGTCAAATTCTGCAGCAGATGATGCATTATGATGTACATATTGCAGAACCAGAATTATATAGAAAACATTTGCAATCTAGGATATTTTGCCATTCATGCTTAACTGCTCTTGTGGAAAAAGAGAGAAGTGCTGATGACAGAAACTGCATGGCACTGAGACAAATGGTTTTCGTCCTGCCAAGTATCAGGTATTAGGCGTTAGACTAACGCATTTCAGTGTGGTGCTCCTCATTACCGCACTGAAATGAATTGTCAGGCATATGCATAGTCAGCGTGTCCGCATCAGTTCAGACTGGCTCAGTTTGAGCAGGTTTGAACTGGTTTTAACTGGTTTGAGCCAGTTTGAACTAGTTTAAATGGGTTCAAACTGGTTTAAACTGGTTCACACCGGTTCAAACTGGTTCAAACCGGCTCAAACTGGTTTAAACTGGTTCAAAGCGGTTCAAACTGGTTCAAACCGGCTCAAACTGGTTTAAACTGATTCAAACTGGTTCAAAGCAGTTCAAACTGGTTCAAAGTGGCTCACTGATTTAAACTGGTTCAAACCGGTTCAAACCGGTTTAAACTGTTTCAAACTGTTTCAAACGGGCTCAAACTGGTTCAAACTGGTTCAAACCGGCTCAAACCGGCTCAAACCGGTTCAAACTGGCTCAAACTGATTCAAACCGGTTGAAACTGGCTCAAACAGGCTCAAACTGATTTAAACTGGCTCAAACCGGTTCAAACTGGCTCAAACTGGTTCAAACTGGTTCAAACTGGCTCAAACCGGCTCAAACTGGTTCAAACTGGCTCAAACCGGCTCAAACAAGTTCAAACTGAATCAAACCGTAAACCGGTTCAAACCGGTTTAAACTGGTTCATACCGATTCAAACTGGTTCAAACTGGCTCAAACTGGTTCAAACCGGCTCAAACTGGTTTAAACTGGTGCAAACAGGCTCAAACCGCTTCATACTGGCTTAAACCGGTTCAACCTGCCTCAAATCGTAAACCAGTTCAAACCAGTTTAAACCAGTTCAAACCGGTTTAAACTGGTTCAAACCGGTTAAAACTGGTTCAAACCGGCTCAAACTGGCTCAAACCGGCTCAAACTGGTTCAAACTGGCTCAAACTGATTCAAACCGGTTGAAACTGGTTCAAACAGGCTCAAACTGGTTTAAACTGGTTCAAACCGGTTCAAACTGGTTCAAACTAGCTCAAACTGGTTTAAACTGGCTCAAACTGGCTCAAACCGGTTCAAACAGGCTCAAACTGGTTCAATCTGGCTCAAACCGTAAACCAGTTCAAACTGGTACAAACAGGTGTAAACTGGTTTAACCCGGTTTAAACTGGTTCAAACCGGTTTAAACTGGTTCAAACCGGTTCAAACTGGCTCAAATCGGCTCAAACCAGCTCAAAGCGGCTGGAATCTCAAACCGGCTCCACCGGCTCAAACCTACTGGAATCCAGAACTGGCTCAAACTGGCTCAAACAGGCTCAGGCTACTACCCTTGTCCTCTCCGTCCTTAACAGGCTCAAACAGGCAACTACCCTTGTCCCCTCCCCCTAACAGGCTCAAACAGGCAACTACCCTTGTCCTCTCCACCCTTAGCTGAGACGCCCCAAGCCTGGCCTTTTCTATAGCCCTAGTAATCAGGTGACCCCTTCAGCCAATGGGAATCCTATCCCTAACACTATCCAATCATAACACTAGCCCTAACATCTAGAACCAATAGGAGACCAGGACCTTACAACCAATGTTCCCTCTAATATTTTTCCTCTGTGTGCGGCAGTGTAAGGTCTATGTGCGCCACAAGCAAGGCTATGTGCGCCAGTAACCAGACCACACGTGTGGGTGCAGCGCCAAATATCACTCCAAACTTGCTTTAAAAAGTGAAAAGACGGTGCATTTTCTCACGAACAGATCCAAGTGAATGTTTTAAGGCAGGTTTGAAACCGTCCCAAATGTCAATTTGAAACCTTGGCAGCTATGTTGCCGCATTTCTTTTCTTAATAGAGCTGGGCTGTGGGTTGATTGTGTGCATTTGTTCAAGTTTTCATGTTAGTTTCAGCTCATGATGGGCACTGCGATTAACATGAAAACGTTAACAAATGCAGTTTCAGGGCTGGGTTACGTAGGGCCGCACCAGGCTTTCGACTAACGCATTTTAATGCTAGTGTCCACATCACAGCATTTAAAAATGCATTATTCCCATATTCTAGCGCCCCTCTGACAATACTGCAATTGAGGTACACTGCCAATGAGGCAGCACCAGTACGCTAAAACTGTCTAACATATATGAGCATGCAACTGCGTCTTCAAATTTAAAATGCTATGCGTCAGATATAGAATATTCATGAACAGCGCTGAGCAGGCCTGGCCGCTCTCAATTTTAGGCAACAATAAAAATGTCATGATAACTCCGGTGATTAATATTCTTCGTAGAGATAGCTGGAGTTTTGTCAAGTGGAAGTTTTGACTCATGGAAAGGTAGCTCAGAGGGTTAATGTGCCTGCTGCAAATAACATGTACCATGCAGATTACATAATGCAAATGGGTTAGTGGGTTACTGCTTTTGTCAGTGAGATCCTTTTGATACTTGCAGTTTATAAGTCAAAATCCTAAAATAGAACAGTGAGCTATTAACTTTCATGTTTTCCCCAGTCTGATTACCTTATATTTGCAAAAAGGGTTAATTTGAATAGAAATAAATTCTGGTTATTAAAGAGAACCTGCACTCATGATATTACATTCTAATTTCAGTGTGTTTCTCCAAACCAATCACTATTAAACTATACTGCCTACTAGTATGGATGTCATGTCACTCCTACACCTTGTAGTCCTTTGTCTTATGTAACATTTCCTATACAAAGATTTACACACATATGAATAATTGTCTCCGTGTAAGAAGTGTGATGTAAAGTGCTCCTCCACCCTTCACTGGTATGAGCGGCGCTGTAAATCAAGTTAAATTCATCTGAGCGAGAGTATGGTTATGGAGACTTGAGGGGTACTGTTAAAGGGTGGTAGTGAGGGAATCGGTGACGGAGGGAGTCATTGAGAGGGCACCAACAAACCTTGTTGCACAGGGCTCCACCAGCACTCATTCCGCCATTGCCCTTGAGCAAGTCCGCCTCACCCATTGGTCCCTCCGTTGGCCTTGTTTCAGCAGTAGTAGCTGTAACTCACCAGGGAATGACAATGCATGATTTGCAAGCACACCAAACTAAGTTCACAATCTTCACAGTCTCTCTGCTTCATGCTCAAGTACTTTTAACATGTGCTGCCTGCTTTGGGGCCACTGGAATTATGCACCAATGGAGGACAAAATTATGCCACAATGTTAACTAAATTATGCAGGAAAAAAGAGGCTGGAATGTAATGCAGTATATTTTCTGATACTTTATTATTTTTACATTTTTACCAACGGTAACAGTCTCTGGAAAGATTTTGCCTTATTAGTAGTAGTACAAGTGTAACATACAAATCCAGCAGTGACAAAGGTGATCAGTCAACCTTTGCAAAGGGCCGTCCACTTTGCAGAAACACAATTCACATTTTTTAGCAACATTTGATCCATTTGAGCTACAAACGATGTATTCGTTAAAATCGTCAAATTCTGCAGCAGATGATGCATTATGATGTACATATTGCAGAACCAGAATTATATAGAAAACATTTGCAATCTAGGATATTTTGCCATTCATGCTTAACTGCTCTTGTGGAAAAGGGAGAAGTGCTGATGACAGAAACTGCATGGCACTGAGACAAATGGTCCTGCCAAGTAACAGGTATCAGGCGTTAGACTAACGCATTTCAGTGTGGTGCTCCTCATTACCACACTGAAATGAATTGTCAGGCATATGCATAGTCAGCGTGTCCGCATCAGTTCAAGCCGGCTCAAACCGGTTTAAACCAGTTTGGTTTAAACTGGTTTAAATGGGTTCAAACTGGTTTAAACTGGTTCAAACAGGTTCAAACTGGTTCAAACTGGCTCAAACTGGTTTAACTGGTTCAAACTGGTTCAAACCGGCTCAAACTGGTGTATACTGCTTCAAACAGGTTCAAAGCGGTTCAAACTGGTTCAAACTGGCTCACTGGTTCAAACTGGTTCAAACCGGTTCAAACTGGTTTAAACCGGTTCAAACTGTTACAAACCGGCTCAAACTGGTTCAAACTGGCTCAAACCGGCTCAAAATGGTTCAAACTGGCTCAAACTGTAAACCGGTTCAAACCGGTTCAAACTGGTTCAAACTGGTTTAAACTGGTTCAAACCGGCTCAAACTGGCTCAAACCAGCTCAAACTGGTTCAAACTGGCTCAAACTGATTCAACCCGGTTGAAACTGGCTCAAACAGGCTCAAACTGGTTTAAACTGGTTCAAACTGGCTCAAACCGGTTCAAACTGGCTCAAACCGTTTCAAACTGGTTCAAACTGGCTCAAACTGGCTCAAACTGGTTCAAACTGGCTCAAACTGAATAAAACTGTAAACCGGTTCAAACCGGTTTAAACTGGTTCAAACCGGTTCAAACTGGTTCAAACTGGCTCAAACCGTAAACCTGTTCAAACCGGTTCAAACTGGCTCAAACCGGTGCAAACTGGTTCAAACTGGTTCAAACCGGCTCAAACTGGTTCAATCTGGCTCAAACCGGCTCAAACCGGTTCAAAATGTCTCATACCGTAAACCGGTTCAAACCAGTTTAAACTGGTTCAAACCAGTTTAAACTGGTTCAAACTGGCTCAAACCGGTTGAAACTGGTTCAAACCAGCTCAAACTGGTTTAAACTGGTTCAAACTGGCTCAAACCGCTTCAAACTGGCTCAAACCGGCTCAAACTGGTTCACTGGCTCAAACTGGTTCAAACCAGTTCAAACTGGTTTAAATGGGTTCAAACTGGTTTAAACTGGTTCAAACCGGTTCAAACTGGTTCAAACTGGCTCAAACTGGTTCAAACCGGTTCAAACTGGTTCAAACCGGCTCAAACTGGTTTAAACTGCTTCAAACTGGTTCAAAGAGGTTCAAACTGGTTCAAACTGGCTCACTGGTTTAAACTGGTTCAAACCAGTTCAAACTGGTTTAAACTGGTTCAAACTGGTTCAAACTGGTTCAAACTGGCTCAAACTGGTTCAAACCGGTTCTTTAAACTGGCTCAAACCTGTTCAAACTGGCTCAAACCAGTTCAAACTGGTTCAAGCTGGCTCAAACCAGCTCAAACTGGTTCAAACTGTCTCAAACCGGCTCAAACAAGTTCAAACTGAATCAAACCGTAAACCGGTTCAACCCGGTTTAAACTGGTTCAAACCGATTTAAGCTGGTTGAAACTGGTTCAAACCGGCTCAAACTGGTTTAAACTGGTTCAAACTGGCTCAAACCGCTTCAAACTGGCTCAAACCGGTTCAACCTGTCTCAAACCATAAACCGGTTCAAACCAGTTTAAACCGGTTCAAACCGGTTTAAACTGGTTCAAACTGGTTTAAACTGGTTCAAACCGGCTCAAACTGGCTCAAACCGGCTCAAACTGGTTCAAACTGGCTTAAACTGATTCAAACCAGTGGAAACTGGCTCAAACAGGCTCAAACTGGTTTAAACTGGCTCAAACTGGTTCAAACTGGCTCAAACCGGTTCAAACTGGGTTTAACTGGCTCAAACCGGCTCAAACCAGTTCAAACTGAATCAAACTGTAAACCGGTTCAAACCGGTTTAAAATGGTTCAAACCGGCTCAAACTGGTTCAAACTGGCTCAAACTGATTCAAACCGCTTCAAACTGTTTCAAACTGGCTCAAACTGGTTCAAACTGGCTCAAACCGGCTCAAACCGGCTCAAACCGGTTCAAACTGGTTCAAACCGATTTAAACTGGTTCAAACCGATTTAAGCTGGTTGAAACTGGTTCAAACCGGCTCAAACTGGTTTAAACTGCTTCCAACTGGCTCAAACCGCTTCAAACTTGCTCAAACCGGTTCAACCTGTCTCAAACCATAAACCGGTTCAAACCAGTTTAAACCGGTTCAAACTGGTTTAAACTGGTTCAAACCGGCTAAAACTGGCTCAAACCGGCTCACACTGGTTCAAACTGGCTTAAACTGATTCAAACCAGTGGAAACTGGCTCAAACAGGCTCAAACTGGTTTAAACTGGCTCAAACCGGTTCAAACTGGCTCAAACCGGTTCAAACTGGGTTAAACTGGCTCAAATCGTCTCAAACTGGTTCAAACTGTCTCAAACCGGCTCAAACCAGTTCAAACTGAATCAAACTGTAAACCGGTTCAAACCGGTTTAAAATGGTTCAAACCGGTTTAAACTGGTTAAAACTGGCTCACACTGGTTGAAACTTGTTCAAACCGGCTCAAACTGGCTCAAACCCGCTCAAACTGGTTCAAACTGGCTCAAACTGATTCAAACTGGTTCAAACCAGTTCAAACTGGCTCAAACCGGCTCAAACTGGTTCAAACTGTCTCAAACCGGCTCAAACAAGTTCAAACTGAATCAAACTATAAACCGGTTCAAACCGGTTTAAACTGGTTTAAACCAGTTTAAACTGGTTCAAACTGGCTCAAACTGGTTGAAACTGGTTCAAACCGGCTCAAACTGGTTAAAACTGGTTCAAACCGGTTTAAACTGGTTCAAACTGGCTCAAACTGGCTCATACCGGTTCAGACTGTCTCAAACCAAAAAACAGTTCAAACCTGTTTAAACTGGTTCAAACCGGTTTAAACTGGTTTAAACTGGCTCAAACTGGTTGAAACGGGTTCAAACTGGCTCAAACTGGTTTAAACTGGTTACAAACTGGCTCAAACAAACTGGCTCAAACCGGTTTAACCTGTCTCAAACCGTAAACCGGTTCAAACCGGTTTAAACTGGTTCAAACCGGTTTAAACTGGTTTAAACTAGCTCAAACCAACTCAAACCAGCTGAAACTGGTTCAAACCGGCACAAACCGGCTAAAACTGGCTCAAGCTGGTTCAAACCGGCACAAACCAGCTCAAACTGGTTCAAACAGGTTTTACACTGGTTCAAACTAGCTCAAACTTGTTCAAACCGGTGCAAACCGTCTCAAACCAGTTCAAACCGGCTCAAACCGGTTCAAACTGGCTCAAACTGTAAACCAGTTCAAACTGGTTCAAACCGGTGTAAACTGGTTGAACCCGGTTTTAACTGGTTCAAACCGGTTTAAACTGGTTCACACCGGTTCAAACTGGCTCAAACAGGCTCAAACCAGCTCAAACTGGTTCAAACTGTCGCAAACTTGCTCAAACAAGTTCAAAGTGAATCAAACCGTAAACCGGCTCAAACCGGTTTAAACTGGTTCAAAACAGATTTAAAATGGTTCAAACTGGCTCAAACCGGTTGAAACTGGTTCAAACCGGCTCAAACTGGTTTAAACTGGTTCAAACTGGCTCAAACTGCTTCAAACTGGCTCAAACCGGTTCAAACTGGTTCAAACTGGCTCAAACAGCTACAGTCTCAAACCGGTTCAAACTGGTTCAAACCAGCTCAAACAGCTACAGTCTCAAACCGGTTCAAACTGGTTCAAACTGGCTCAAACCGGTTCAAACTGGCTCAAACCGGCTCAAACCAGTTCAAACTGAATCAAACTGTTTCAAACTGTTTTAAACTGGTTGAAACGGGCTCAAACTGGTTGAAACTGGTTCAAACCGGCTCAAACTGGTTCAAACTGGTTCAAACTGACTCAAACCGGTTGAAACTGGCTCCAACAGGCTCAAACTGGTTTAAACTGGCTCAAACCTGTTCAAACTGGCTCAAACCGGTTCAAACTGGTTCAAGCTTGCTCAAACCGGCTCAAACTGGTTCAAACTGTCTCAAACCGGCTCAAAGAAGTTCAAACTGAATCAAACTGTAAACCGATTCAAACCGGTTTAAACTGGTTTAAACCAGTTTAAACTGGTTCAAACTGGCTCAAACTGGTTGAAACTGGTTCAAACCGGCTCAAACTGGTTAAAACTGGTTCAAACCGGTTTAAACTGGTTCAAACTGGCTCAAACTGGCTCATACCGGTTCAGACTGTCTCAAACCAAAAACCAGTTCAAACCTGTTTAAACTGGTTCAAACCGGTTTAAACTGGTTTAAACTGGCTCAAACTGGTTGAAACGGGTTCAAACCGGCTCAAACTGGTTTAAACTGGTTACAAACTGGCTCAAACAACTTCAAACTGGCTCAAACCGGTTTAACCTGTCTCAAACCGTAAACCGGTTCAAACCGGTTTAAACTGGTTTAAACTGGCTCAAACCAACTCAAACCAGCTCAAACTGGTTCAAACAGGTTCAAACTGGTTCAAACTAGCTCAAACTTGTTCAAAATGGTGCAAACCAGCTCAAACCAGTTCAAACCGGCTCAAACCGGTTCAAACTGGCTCAAACCGTAAACCGGTTCAAACTGGTTCAAACCGGTGTAAACTGGTTGAACCCGGTTTTAACTGGTTCAAACCGAATTAAACTGGTTCACAACGGTTCAAACTGGCTCAAACAGGCTCAAACCAGCTCAAACTGGTTCAAACCGTCGCAAACTTGCTCAAACAAGTTCAAACTGAATCAAACCGTAAACCGGCTCAAACCAGTTTAAACTGGTTCAAACCGATGTAAAATGGTTCAAACTGGCTCAAACCGGTTGAAACTGGTTCAAACCGGCTCAAACAGGTTTAAACTGGTTCAAACTGGCTCAAACTGCTTCAAACTGGCTCAAACCGGTTCAAACTGGTTCAAACTGGCTCAAACCACCTCAAACTGGTTCAAACTGTCTCAAACCGGCTCAAACCAATTCAAACTGAATCAAATTGTAAACCGGTTCAAACCGGTTTAAACTGGTTCAAACTGGCTCAAACTGGTTGAAACTGGTTCAAACCGGCTCCAACTGGTTTAAACTGGTTCAAACCAGCTCAAACAGCTACAAACTGTCTCAAACCGGTTCAAACTGGTTCAAACTGGCTCAAACCGGTTCAAACTGGTTCAAACTGGCTCAAACCGGCTCAAACCAGTTCAAACTGAATCAAACTGGTTCAAACTAGTTTAACCTGTTTCAAACTGGCTCAAACTGGTTGAAACTGGTTAAAACCGGCTCTAACTGGTTCAAACTGGTTCAAACTGACACAAACCGGCTCAAACCAGTTCAAACTGAATCAAACTGGTTCAAACTAGTTTAAACTGGTTCAAACTGGCTCAAACTGGTTGAAACTGGTTAAAACCGGCTCTAACTGGTTCAAACTGGTTCAAACTGACACAAACCGGTTGAAACTGGCTCAAACAGGCTCAAACTGGATTAAACTGGTTTAAACTGGCTCAAACCTGTTCAAACTGGCTCAAACCGGTTCAAACTGGTTCAAGCTGGCTCAAACCGGCTCAAACTGGTTCAAACTGTCTCAAACCGGCTCAAACAAGTTCAAACTGAATCAAACTGTAAACCGGTTCAACCCGGTTTAAACTGGTTCAAACCGATTTAAACTGGTTCAAACCGATTTAAACTGGTTGAAACTGGTTCAAACCGGCTCAAACTGGTTTAATCTGGTTCAAACTGGCTCAAACCGCTTCAAACTGGCTCAAACCGGTTCAACCTGTCTCAAACCATAAACCGGTTCAAACCAGTTTAAACCGGTTCAAACCGGTGTAAACTGGTTCAAACTGGTTCAAACCGGTTCAAACTGGTTCAAACTGGCTCAAATCGTCTCAAACTGGTTCAAACTGTCTCAAACCGGCTCAAACCAGTTCAAACTGAATCAAACTGTAAACCGGTTTAAACTGGTTCAAACTGGCTCCCACTGGTTGAAACTGGTTCAAACCGGCTCAAACTGGCTCAAACCTGCTCAAACTGGTTCAAACTGGCTCAAACTGATTCAAACTGGTTCAAACTGGCTCAAACAGGCTCAAACTGGTTTAAACTGGCTCAAACTGGTTCAAACTGGCTCAAACCGGTTCAAACTGGCTCAAACCGGCTCAAACTGGTTCAAACTGGCTCAAACCGGCTCAAACAAGTTCAAACTGAATCAAACTGTAAACTGGTTCAAACCGGTTTGAACTGGTTCAAACCGGTTTAAACTGGTTCAAACTGGCTCAAACTGGTTGAAACTGGTTCAAACCGGCTCAAACTGGTTCCGGCTCACACCGGCTCAGACTGTCTCAAACCAAAAACCAGTTCAAACCTGTTTAAACTGGTTCAAACCAGTTTAAACTGGTTTAAACTGGCTCAAACTGGTTGAAACTGGTTGACAAACTGGTTGACAAACTGGCTCAAACAACTTCAAACTGGCTCAAACCGGTTTAACCTGTCTCAAACCGTAAACCGGTTCAAACCGGTTTAAACTGGTTCAAACCTTTTTAAGCTGGCTCAAACCGTCTCAAACTGGTTCAAACTGTCTCAAACCGGCTCAAACAAGTTCAAACTGAATCAAACCGTAAACCGATTCAACCCAGTTTAAACTGGTTCAAACCGGTTTAAACTGGTTCAAACCGATTTAAACTGGTTGAAACTGGTTCAAACAGGCTCAAACTGGTTTAAACTGGTTCAAACCGGTTCAAACTGGTTCAAACTAGCTCAAACTGGTTTAAACTGGCTCAAACCGGCTCAAACCGGTTCAAACAGGCTCAAACTGGTTAAAACTGGCTCAAACCATAAACCAGTTCAAACTGGTACAAACCGGTGTAAACTGGTTCAACCCGGTTTAAACTGGTTCAAACCGGTTTAAACTGGTTCAAACCGGTTCAAACTGGCTCAAATCGGCTCAAACCAGCTCAAAGCGGCTGGAATCTCAAACCGGCTCCACCGGCTCAAACCTACTGGAATCCAGAACTGGCTCAAACTGGCTCAATCAGGCTCAGGCTACTACCCTTGTCCTCTCCGTCCTTAACAGGCTCAAACAGGCAACTACCCTTGTCCCCTCCCCCTAACAGGCTCAAACAGGCAACTACCCTTGTCCTCTCCACCCTTAGCTGAGACGCCCCAAGCCTGGCCTTTTCTATAGCCCTAGTAATCAGGTGACCCCTTCAGCCAATGGGAATCCTATCCCTAACACTATCCAATAATAACACTAGCCCTAACATCTAGAACCAATAGGAGACCAGGACCTTACAACCAATGTTCCCTCTAATATTTTTCCTCTGTGTAAGGTCTATGTGCGCCACAAGCAAGGCTATGTGCGCCAGTAACCAGACCACACGTGTGGGTGCAGCGCCAAATAATACTCCAAACTTGCTTTAAAAAGTGAAAAGACGGTGCATTTTCTCACGAACAGATCCAAGTGAATGTTTTAAGGCAGGTTTGAAACCGTCCCAAATGTCAATTTGAAACCTTGGCAGCTATGTTGCTGCATTTCTTTTCTTAATAGAGCTGGGCTGTGGGTTGATTGTGTGCATTTGTTCAAGTTTTCATGTTAGTTTCAGCTCATGATGGGCACTGCGATTAACATGAAAACGTTAACAAATGCAGTTTCAGGGCTGGGTTACGTAGGGCCGCACCAGGCTTTCGACTAACGCATTCTAATGCTAGTGTCCACATCACAGCATTTAAAAATGCATTATTCCCATATTCTAGCGCCCCTCTGACAATACTGCAATTGAGGTACACTGCCAATGAGGCAGCACCAGTACGCTAAAACTGTCTAACATATATGAGCATGCAACTGCGTCTTCAAATTTAAAATGCTATGCGTCAGATATAGAATATTCATGAACAGCGCTGAGCAGGCCTGGCCGCTCTCAATTTTAGGCAACAATAAAAATGTCATGATAACTCCGGTGATTAATATTCTTCGTAGAGATAGCTGGAGTTTTGTCAAGTGGAAGTTTTGACTCATGGAAAGGTAGCTCAGAGGGTTAATGTGCCTGCTGCAAATAACATGTACCATGCAGATTACATAATGCAAATGGGTCAGTGGGTTACTGCTTTTGTCAGTGAGATCCTTTTGATACTTGCAGTTTATAAGTCAAAATCCTAAAATAGAACAGTGAGCTATTAACTTTCATGTTTTCCCCAGTCTGATTACCTTATATTTGCAAAAAGGGTTAATTTGAATAGAAATAAATTCTGGTTATTAAAGAGAACCTGCACTCATGATATTACATTCTAATTTCAGTGTGTTTCTCCAAACCAATCACTATTAAACTATACTGCCTACTAGTATGGATGTCATGTCACTCCTACACCTTGTAGTCCTTTGTCTTATGTAACATTTCCTATACAAAGATTTACACACATATGAATAATTGTCTCCGTGTAAGAAGTGTGATGTAAAGTGCTCCTCCACCCTTCACTGGTATGAGCGGTGCTGTAAATCAAGTTAAATTCATCTGAGCGAGAGTATGGTTATGGAGACTTGAGGGGTACTGTTAAAGGGTGGTAGTGAGGAAATCGGTGACGGAGGGAGTCATTGAGAGGGCACCAACAAACCTTGTTGCACAGGGCTCCACCAGCACTCATTCCGCCATTGCCCTTGGGCAAGTCCGCCTCACCCATTGGTCCCTCCGTTGGCCTTGTTTCAGCAGTAGTAGCTGTAACTCACCAGGGAATGACAATGCATGATTTGCAAGCACACCAAACTAAGTTCACAATCTTCACAGTCTCTCTGCTTCATGCTCAAGTACTTTTAACATGTGCTGCCTGCTTTGGGGCCACTGGAATTATGCACCAATGGAGGACAAAATTATGCCGCAATGTTAACTAAATTATGCAGCAAAAAAGAGGCTGGAATGTAATGCAGTATATTTTCTGATACTTTATTATTTTTACATTTTTACCAACGGTAACGGTCTCTGGAAAGATTTTGCCTCATTAGTAGTAGTACAAGTGTAACATACAAATCCAGCAGTGACAAAGGTGATCAGTCGACCTTTGCAAAGGGCCGTCCACTTTGCAGAAACACAATTCACATTTTTTAGCAACATTTGATCCATTTGAGCTACAAACGATGTATTCGTTAAAATCGTCAAATTCTGCAGCAGATGATGCATTATGATGTACATATTGCAGAACCAGAATTATATAGAAAACATTTGCAATCTAGGATATTTTGCCATTCATGCTTAACTGCTCTTGTGGAAAAGGGAGAAGTGCTGATGACAGAAACTGCATGGCACTGAGACAAATGGTCCTGCCAAGTAACAGGTATCAGGCGTTAGACTAACGCATTTCAGTGTGGTGCTCCTCATTACCGCACTGAAATGAATTGTCAGGCATATGCATAGTCAGCATGTCCGCATCAGTTCAAGCCGGCTCAAACCGGTTTAAACCAGTTTGGTTTAAACTGGTTTAAATGGGTTCAAACTGGTTTAAACTGGTTCAAACAGGTTCAAACTGGTTCAAACTGGCTCAAACTGGTTTAACTGGTTCAAACTGGTTCAAACTGGTTCAAACCGGCTCAAACTGGTTTATACTGCTTCAAACTGGTTCAAAGCAGTTCAAACTGGTTCAAACTGGCTCACTGGTTCAAACTGGTTCAAACCGGTTCAAACTGGTTTAAACCGGTTCAAACTGTTTCAAACCGGCTCAAACTGGTTCAAACTGGCTCAAACCGGCTCAAACCGGCTCAAACTGGTTCAAACTGGCTCAAACTGTAAACCGGTTCCAACCGGTTCAAACTGGTTCAAACCGGTTTAAACTGGTTCAAACCGGCTGAAACTGGCTCAAACCAGCTCAAACTGGTTCAAACTGGCTCAAACTGATTCAACCCGGTTGAAACTGGCTCAAACAGGCTCAAACTGGTTTAAACTGGTTCAAACTGGCTCAAACCGGTTCAAACTGGCTCAAACCGTTTCAAACTGGTTCAAACTGGCTCAAACCGGCTCAAACTGGTTCAAACTGGCTCAAACCGGTTCAAACTGAATAAAACTAAACCGGTTCAAACCGGTTTAAACTGGTTCAAACCGGTTCAAACTGGTTCAAACTGGCTCAAACCGTAAACCTGTTCAAACCGGTTCAAACTGGCTCAAACCGGTGCAAACTGGTTCAAACTGGTTCAAACCGGCTCAAACTGGTTCAAACTGGCTCAAACCGGTTCAAAATGTCTCATACCGTAAACCGGTTCAAACCGGTTTAAACTGGTTCAAACCAGTTTAAACTGGTTCAAACTGGCTCAAACCGGTTGAAACTGGTTCAAACCAGCTCAAACCGGCTCAAACTGGTTCAAACTGGCTCAAACCGCTTCAAACTGGCTCAAACCGGCTCAAACTGGTTCACTGGCTCAAACTGGTTTAAATGGGTTCAAACTGGTTTAAACTGGTTCAAACCGGTTCAAACTGGTTCAAACTGGCTCAAACTGGTTCAAACCGGTTCAAACTGGTTCAACCCGGCTCAAACTGGTTTAAACTGCTTCAAACTGGTTCAAAGAGGTTCAAACTGGCTCACTGGTTTAAACTGGTTCAAACCAGTTCAAACTGGTTTAAACCAGTTCAAACTGGCTCAAACCGCTTCAAACTGGCTCAAACCGGCTCAAACTGGTTCAAACTGGCTGAAACTGGTTCAAACCGGTTCTTTAAACTGGCTCAAACCTGTTCAAACTGGTTCAAACTGTCTCAAACCGGCTCAAACAAGTTCAAACTGAATCAAACCGTAAACCGGTTCAACCCGGTTTAAACTGGTTCAAACCGATTTAAACTGGTTCAAACCGATTTAAGCTGGTTGAAACTGGTTCAAACCGGCTCAAACTGGTTTAAACTGGTTCAAACTGGCTCAAACCGCTTCAAACTGGCTCAAACCGGTTCAACCTGTCTCAAACCATAAACCGGTTCAAACCAGTTTAAACCGGTTCAAACCGGTTTAAACTGGTTTAAATTGGTTTAAACTGGTTCAAACCGGCTCAAACTGGCTCAAACCGGCTCAAACTGGTTCAAACTGGCTTAAACTGATTCAAACCAGTGGAAACTGGCTCAAACAGGCTCAAACTGGTTTAAACTGGCTCAAACTGGTTCAAACTGGCTCAAACCGGTTCAAACTGGGTTAGACTGGCTCAAACCGGCTCAAACCAGTTCAAACTGAATCAAACTGTAAACCGGTTCAAACCGGCTCAAACTGGTTCAAACTGGCTCAAACTGATTCAAACCGCTTCAAACTGTTTCAAACTGGCTCAAACTGGTTCAAACTGGCTCAAACCGGCTCAAACCGGCTCAAACCGGTTCAAACTGGTTCAAACCGATTTAAACTGGTTCAAACCGATTTAAGCTGGTTGAAACTGGTTCAAACCGGCTCAAACTGGTTTAAACTGCTTCCAACTGGCTCAAACCGCTTCAAACTGGCTCAAACCGGTTCAACCTGTCTCAAACCATAAACCGGTTCAAACCAGTTTAAACCGGTTCAAACCGGTTTAAACTGGTTCAAACTGGTTTAAACTGGTTCAAACCGGCTAAAACTGGCTCAAACCGGCTCACACTGGTTCAAACTGGCTTAAACTGATTCAAACCAGTGGAAACTGGCTCAAACAGGCTCAAACTGGTTTAAACTGGCTCAAACCGGTTCAAACTGGCTCAAACCGGTTCAAACTGGGTTAAACTGGCTCAAATCGTCTCAAACTGGTTCAAACTGAATCAAACTGTAAACCGGTTCAAACCGGTTTAAACTGGTTCAAACTGGCTCAAACTGGTTGAAACTGGTTCAAACCGGCTCAAACTGGTTAAAACTGGTTCAAACCGGTTTAAACTGGTTCAAACTGGCTCAAACTGGCTCATACCGGTTCAGACTGTCTCAAACCAAAAACCAGTTCAAACCTGTTTAAACTGGTTCAAACCGGTTTAAACTGGTTTAAACTGGCTCAAACTGGTTGAAACGGGTTCAAACCGGCTCAAACTGGTTTAAACTGGTTACAAACTGGCTCAAACAACTTCAAACTGGCTCAAACCCGTTTAACCTGTCTCAAACCGTAAACCGGTTCAAACCGGTTTAAACTGGTTCAAACCGGTTTAAACTGGTTTAAACTGGCTCAAACCAACTCAAACCAGCTGAAACTGGTTCAAACCGGCACAAACCGGCTAAAACTGGCTCAAGCTGGTTCAAACCGGCACAAACCAGCTCAAACTGGTTCAAACAGGTTCAAACTGGTTCAAACTAGCTCAAACTTGTTCAAACTGGTGCAAACCGGCTCAAACCAGTTCAAACCGGCTCAAACCGGTTCAAACTGGCTCAAACCGTAAACCGGTTCAAACTGGTTCAAACCGGTGTAAACTGGTTGAACCCGGTTTTAACTGGTTCAAACCGGTTTAAACTGGTTCACACCGGTTCAAACTGGCTCAAACAGGCTCAAACCAGCTCAAACTGGTTCAAACTGTCGCAAACTTGCTCAAACAAGTTCAAACTGAATCAAACCGTAAACCGGCTCAAACCGGTTTAAACTGGTTCAAACCGATTTAAAATGGTTCAAACTGGCTCAAACCGGTTGAAACTGGTTCAAACCGGCTCAAACTGGTTTAAACTGTAACTTTCTATTCCCGCCCACGTATTAGGCTTAGGTCAGGTACACGGGGTAGGCGTATCTAGAAACACCAGTTGAGCACGTTTAGTCAAATGTATATGTGTATGTAATATATTTTATTCATTTTAAAACATCTTATGGCTTAGAAACCATATCAATGTTTTTACAGTATTATTTTATACTATTGCTTTTAATGTATGCACTTTACTTAGCTATAAGTATTGCAATAATATCGATCCATTTCTCTTGTATGAGAAAAGAGACTGATCAATAAATAACACCTTTTTATTGAACACGCCCGTCTCTTCCTTTTCTCTACATTCTGATGAGACTAAGAATGCACGTACTGACTGAGTAAAATAAATTGCCTTTTGTTCACACGACTCTCGAGATTTACTCTTGATTAGGGGAGAGCAAAGTTGTCATGTTCTATGGTTGTCAGAAACTAAATCCCTTCTTGTCTAATCAGGGAAGTTAAGTCCTCCTTGAACATTCGAGAAAGTTTCTAGTGAACTCTGAGCTAAGCTGGCAAACCCAAAACTTTAAGTCTAGTATCGACAGTAGTAGACCTAGTTAACGTCTGGTCTAGGCCTTTACTGCTGTAGGTATTATTCCAATGCGCAGAGCCTATTGGGATGATAGGAACTACACTACATGGCGCCCAACGCGTTTGGAAAGGGCGATAAAACTAACGTAAGACATTTAGAGTAACTCAGTCGTGCTTTCTCACTCAGACCCCTTTTCCCAAATACTCCAAAGACGTCTGGAGTGGGTGAAAGGTTATATCCGCCAGACCTCGCAGGAGGGAACTCCTATGTATGGTTCTTGGTACAAGTCAACGTTGAAGGATACACTGTTCCAAAATATTGTACATCTAATCTTTGTTTCCATAAGAAACCTGATCTGCAAACAAAAGAAATAACCATCCTGTCAGTAAAATGTCAGAGAATGAGGATGAAAGAGAGGCAGTTAGATTAGCAACTGAACTTGCAGCAGCTGATGCTACCATGCAGGCAGCAGACCAGGATATAATACTCATCCAGGTCATCAAAAGGAGATCTATAACTCTAAAACTTATAGAAAATGGACTGACACCTAGAGGTGGCACAGTCATATTCGTAATTGAGGCACACGAATATCGGCAGACAGAGGTATACTATTCATGGATACATTTTCCAGCAGCAAATGCTGTAACAAAGTACTTCCACTATTACAAAATAGAGGAACCTCCTAATGAGTACACTCCTTTCGAGGAGGTGGAAGTACCACTCAAATTTCAAGAGCATTTGCTCTTGT
The DNA here is from genome assembly GCF_964261635.1 of Lissotriton helveticus. Classification (NCBI taxonomy): domain Eukaryota; kingdom Metazoa; phylum Chordata; class Amphibia; order Caudata; family Salamandridae; genus Lissotriton; species Lissotriton helveticus. The sequence continues at coordinate 942,237,794 of NC_136070.1, forward strand.
TTGATGGCGCCCTAAAACATAACAATCACATCACCAGGCTCGGTCCTTTAGGTAGACCAGGAGCAACGTGGCTGGTCCTAGCCGGATACACACCACATCCAGACATCAATGGGATGTCTGCAGCAGAGCTGTTAACACAGCTGAAACAATTAATAAAAATTCATAGACAATTAGTTCAGTATGTGATGCGGACATCAACAATTCAGCCAGCGATTAAACTTCCACAGCTGACCCCTCACCAGGGGAACACAAATAAAATTACACCACAGAACATCCAATCCTGCCTAGGTAAAGTACCGGCTAAACGGGAACAAATACCATTCTGGCTAGCACAAAAAATCACCCAAATAGAGGCGGTGTTTCCTGACACCACCCCGCTAGAAAAGCACAGGATTCTGACTATCTGCCTTCCAATGGGAATCGCACCACACATTGAGGACTGTGACACTTGGGGTACAGTCTTTGCTTCCATCTACACAAAAACGCACGGTGTTCCATCCATTTCGGTAATACCAGATGTGCTAAAACAAATTCAAGATGAATATGGACCTGAACCCGCTTTAACTCTTGGTATGAAATTACTGAAAGACTTCAAGCAGGTCTCGGCTATATTATTAGCCAACATAAAAGGTGAAGCAGCAAACGTGGCGATCCGCCAGAGGTTAAAAGAGACAGATATAGCAGACCAACCAGCTGAAATTGCCAGAATCATAGAAAAATCCTATGAGGAACTAGGTAGAGATAGTTTAGGTGGAATACCAGTAAAACCACAACTGACTGAAAGTCCAGAAAAAATATTTTTTAATAATAATTCACCAAAAAAGAACTGGGATGGAAACAAACAATCCAATCCTAAAGAAAATAAATTCCAGTCCAGAGGAAGGTCTCCTAGGCGAAGAGAGAAATCTCCGAACCAAAGACACAGGTCACCCCAGAGTGACCCCTCTGGGAAAAGATATAACCTTAGAAATAGGGATTATATTAAAAAGCCTGATAGATATCAAGACATTGATACACGTCCCTCTCAATCTTTTCAGACTTCCTCGCAGAAATCGGAAAGAAGAGGACGATCAGAACAAAGAGAAGAGCACACCAAGTCCAAAGACAAGGAACCTGCTCAACTAAAAAAGAAATTACAATTTCCAAAAAAGAAGGTAGCCAGTATCAAGGTAGTTAACAATGCCGAGAATACTGAGGACACAACTGAAAAACGGAGAGTGGGCTCAGACAATGCTAGACAGCGCAGCAGAAGTGAGCATAGCTCGCAAAGTCCTTATGAATCATCTGGAGACAGTGGACACGAATGAATATCTTCAAGTGGAAACTGCGGACACCAGAGTTAGCAAACCTCACAAAATATACGAAATAACATTGCGTATAGAGGGGGATAAGACTAGGAAAATAAGGGGACTATTTTGGGATAATCTCTCCAAGGGCTATGATATCCTTCTAGCTGAAAAAGACTGGCCACCAGAGTTTGTCAGGGAGTGCCCTCATGGCGAAGAAGTAATTATGCCTGCCTTCTCAAATCAAATTCTAATTCATAAAAAATACACACTTGCTAGAAAGTGGGCAGTGGCTCTAGCTCCTGCTTTATATAAAAATCACGTGGGATGGGATGAGGATTCTCCTCCTCACAAAATCCAGTTAAAATCACAACCAACTGCACAAAGGCAGTACCCAATTAAGCAAGAAGCTAAAAAACAGGTAAATGAAATACTAGATCAGCTAGAATACCAGGGGGTGATTGAAACTTGCACCTCACAAATGAACAACCCTTTGTTTCCGGTCTCCAAACCAGACAATTCATATCGTCTAGTTTTGGATTACCGACACCTTAACACATGTTGCAAAACTTTTGCAGTGCAAAACTCACACAGTGCTGCACTAATGAATAACATAGTGCGCAAAAAATACAAAACAACCTTGGACATCTCTAATGGATTCTTTTGTCAAAACATAGCACCAGAGAGCAGATATTTAACTGCGTTCTCAATAAATGGCACTCAAAAACAAATCTGTCGGTTAGCCCAGGGGTACAAGAACAGCCCGGGGGTATTCTCAGCGAGAGTAACAGAATTACTACAACTATATGATGATGAAGCATTATCTTATGTCGATGACATTTACTTAACAGATGATGACTTGGAGACTCACTTGAAGAGAGTGAACACCATAATACTTGGGTTCGCAGCAGAGGGTTACAAATTCAACTTTAAAAAATCCAGAATTGCCCATCTGACAGTCCTATACGTAGGATATGAATTATCAAGTATAGCCTGGCTGACAATTTTCTAAGAACTAGAAGAGTTGAAAAATCTAGAATATGAAGAAACATACCCTCTGCCAATCGATATTCTGCCTTTACGACATTACGCCTGTGTAATTTATACAGACGGACATGCTCAACCTCCCGTTTGGGGAGAACAAGCATACAACCCCACATGTGGGATTGCAAAAGAAGTGTGGCGCGGAGGTAAACTAAAACCTCTATTAACAAAAACACACTCAGTAGAAACTAATTCAGAACAACAAACTGAGATAGTAGCTTTGAAAATGGCGCTAGATAATGCGGATCGCGAATTCCCGACACTTATAGTGTCAGATTCATATTACTGCGTCAAATCATATAATAAGGATTTGCAGACATGGATTCAAAACGGTTACAAAGATGACACAGATGCACCAATAAAGCAGAAACTGCTCTGGGAACAAATAGCTCTTTTACAGAAAGAACTACCAAAGACTCACGTGACACACTCACTGAGTCATCAGCGTGATGGCGTTCACGTTGCAGGGAATTCATTGGCTGAGACAGCCACAGCGGCAGCAACTAAAACGGCTCCCGTAGATCGGAAAAAACATACATTAAAATACATTGACGGTGAAACAGTGCTGGCGGTGAAAACGTCATCAAAAGGCGACTGCTCAGCGTTACCGATCAACTATCCACTCAATTATACATACATAATCGATGCAAACTCCGTCCCTTTTGCTCGAATCCCTGGAGTGGGGGATAGAGTGATTCCAAACATGGACAGGAGAAACTTGTTAATCGCAGACGCACATATGGGCGAGGGTCTCAGACACCTCAAACTAAAAGATTCTCTGGAAAAATTACAATCAAGGTACTGGTGGCCAGGCATGAGCCTGCGTCACACCATGTTTGTAAAAAACTGCCCAAACTGCAACAGAGATCGCAGTGGGGAGAGAAACAGTTTAATACCTCGTCGTTCTACTCCAGAAAAAATCAGGAGTAAAAAGGAAGGGTTGCGATTAACATATACAGGCTAGTTCCACTTATAATGTAGATCACCAGCACTCGGCTGACGTCCGGACTGTTATACAAAGATTTGCGAGTCTAAATGGCATATACGCTAAGAGCATGCTATGTTTGACCATTGTCTCCACTCTAGCCCTCAAGCATGGGGGGAAACATGGCCAAATGAGCATAGCCCAGCGGGAATCTTCTCACTTCCTTCCTGAGGGTACGGGATGGTGTAAAGAAAAAACCAAGGCGTAAAGCAATCTATAACGGAAAAGGATATTAGTTACGGGAGCTGGGTGGGTCAAACATCTAATAAGTGTCCAACGTAGTCTCAATAACTTGCCAAGAAATTCTCTGAAGGGATTCAGTCCGTACGAATTATTATTTGGAACTAGGATGATTATCTCTGACCTTGACAGTCAGACTTCAGTGGTGAAAGAAAAAAGCTTTGATATCAAAGACCGTTTGGCTATTTTGCAGGACTTAAACAAAACAAGAAAAGACCTGAGCAACATAAAGTTGAAACAACAGCCAACAACCACTGAAGAACCACCACCTGTCCCAGCAAGACCTGTCTGGATTCCTAAAGTCGGGGATCTAGTCAGGGAGAAGATCGCGGTAAAGAAGGAATTTGGGCCTTCTTACAGAAAAGCAGTTCCTGTCTTGTCTGTCAACGGGACAAGATCAGTTGTACTACCGCCACTTGCTGGTAAAAAGGAGAACCGAGTTGTATCCATCGACCTGGTAAAACCACAACATGTGGCCGATAACAAACAGTAGGCCAAGTGGACTCCCAATAAGTAGCAGAACACCAAGGTTTGCTACCAGTACAGAGGTCCTAACAAAGAGGCTCATCACATTCGAAACGCCTACAGAAGAACAAGAAGGACTATGCAACAATGCAATAGAACTCAGACCTCTGAAAACCCAAATAAAAACATTTAGCAGAGACACACCAATCTATAATGAAGTACCAAGTGAAAATGCAAGAAACAGTAAACCTGAAGCAATTGGAACAATTGACAGAACAGCATCTGGCTACTTCATAAACTTCGATGATTCCTCTGAAGGCTTCAGTGAATCAAAGACACAGCCATCATCAAAAACCTTTAAAGATAAAGCCAAAGAACTTTTGAAACAACTGAAAGAAACATATCTGATTTCTCCATGGATTGAATTTTGGGTGGGTTTTGGTGCATTTATCCTCATACTTTGGCTCATCATGATACTAACATTGGGACGCTTTATTGAGGGAAAATATGCAAAAATGGACACAGCAAGTCAGAAAATCAACTTGATCCTCAAACCACACACATCTTCACACGTCGAGAAAAGAGAACTTTCTTCAGCCAACTTCACAGCCAATCCGATACCTGGTGGGGTAGCTTGGGACAACACTGACTATGAAATTTATGGTCCGGTCGAGATCCTGAAATATCCACACCAAATTAAGATCTCCTTGAGTGACTTTGTAAAACCAAACTCATTTGCTGATGATTGGGACTTCGAAAGCATTAATAATATGATGTCTGATTTAGTAATGTCTGCTAAATTTACTAAACATGATTATTTGCAGGGTTCTACCAATTATGATAGTATGTACTGTTATAACCACTATGGTAACCATTTTTTACATAGATCTGCACAACCTAGAAATGTTTTAAACTATAATCAATGGGAACATTGTGCAACACCTCCAAAAGGGAGCTCAAGAACCGTTTACGACAAATATTCATATTTTTCAGGTTTTAACACAAGTAATGCTGAAGCATTTTATATTAAATTATCAAATAAGACAGGGACCAAGACCATGATAACCAACACAAAATTGATATATTCAGACTCATTCTTTGAACAAATGAATACTTTTGGTTTTGATTATTGGGACAAAAATGTTGAATTGAAAAGTGTTTGGGGTACAAAAGATTGGCAAGTACAGGGTATAGAAGCTTTGTTTAGAGCCTGCATGATCCCAGAACAAATGATATTTTTAAATGACACTGTTCAACAAACCACCTGTCTTGGCCTAGCCAAAATCAAAGATTTAATTAAACCGTCTATTCCAAAACCAACAATGTTTAGCAACACTTCTACAGATGAAGAGATAGACGTAAACCATATATTAAACCAAAACAGAACACATCCTGATTGGAAACAGTGGTTGATCTGGCCCACAGATACTAATAACTGTCAAGACAGATTCCTGAACAAAACGCAGGGGTTCAAAATGACCAGGCCAGACCCTAGATATCCTCAAAGACATCACCCAGGGATAATAACCACCTACAGTGTGGGCAAATTATGCCTTCAATGGCTAAAAACTTCCACACTGGCAGAAATTAAGCAACACCTAACTTTACTTACTGATGGTGCTGACTTGCGTGATTTCATAATGGGACCACGCAAACAGCGTCAAAAGCGTTTCATAGCAGCCTCTGTATATGCAGCATACAATGAGGCCTGGAAGGTTACTCAAATTGAAACAGCAGAGAGAATACGGGAAATTGACCGTATTAATTTGGAAAAATCACTTTCTGTAGTGGACAATGGGTTAATGACTCTGTCCTCCAGAATTTTTTCTTTGGACAGCATTGTGTCTTCAGCAATCGATATATTATCGCAAGACTTACTGTTATTACAACACGGTCAGTCACAATTGCGTTCTATTGTACAGCTTGGCTGGACGTTACAAAATCTGCGTTCAGGCTATGTGCCTTGGCGTCTAATCAACACAACGTCATTATTCCAAATCTTTAACCTTACTGATAGACAAATCAGTATGGCACAAAAGGGTGCTGATTATACAATCTTGAGCATTGAAAAACTCGAAAAATTACCAGTGACAATGTCAGAACGACCTGTCAGTGAATGGATAATACATGGGATAATAAATATTCCAATCTCAACCTTCAGGTTTCAATACTGCCAAAAATATATACAGGCTGGCATGTACGAGAAATTGGGAAAGGGGTACCTTAAAACAACATGGAACCTGCCCTATTCACATGCATGTGTCAGTAATAAAGGACAGAAAGTGTTTCTTAGTGGCAACAATTGTGCGATGTCACTAAGTGGCACACTTCTGTGTAACGGAATTAGTTTGCATGGAGCCTGTGAAGGGAATTCATACAACCTTTCATGTCACCAGCAAGGCGCACCTGCAACAGAAATAGAACCATTCTTTCAAAGACTCTATAATGGGAGTTACATTCTAATTGTAGACCGCAGATGTTGTAGTCTTATGCCCGGGACTCCTTATCTAGTAACTACGACTGCGAAGGTCAAGTGCTGTGGACGCTCGTTGTTCCCCAGCTCCTTCCCAGACAGGGAGGCAAGGGCATGGCCCGATTTGAAAATTACTTCTATTCGAATAGATACTTTAAGCAGAATGAAAACAGTGCTTCTTCAGACGCCTACCAGGCTCTCGTCATCAAAAGAAACGTATGATCTACAAGTCGCAAGGACGACTGCAGAGATACATACATTATTATCAACTAATTCCCCCGTACATTTCGCGGAAATCCTGAATGAAATCTTAAATATTTCTGATACCAATGGGGTCTCAAAGGTATTTAAGACAGTATTTTCGATGGCATTAACACCATTCAAAGCCATACTGGGTATTTTTCCAGATTTCGTCCATTCGATTTTTGGCGGACTTCCCCTGATCTTGGGACTAATTGCAGGAATCCTATTTTTAGTCCTTATTTTTCGTTATGGCAACCCATGTCACAGACAAAACTCTGGCGACAAGAGAAGAAACAATCCTAGCCATTGGATACCGGGACCGGATATCAAAAATCCTGGGACTCTCCCGGCTTAGAGACCTGAACATGACTTGGTTTCTATCATTTCGACCAATGTGGCAAAGATGTGTTTTACCTGTATTAAGGTGTCTGCTATGCGGAGAAGAATGCGTGTTAGACACCTGTCTGACGCTACAATCAGATGCGCCAATGGATGCAGAAACATTGTTGAGCCCGATCAAGGTTCATGCTTTGTGCTGCCCTCAAAGGCTACCAATCCTGATGACGGCATTCGTGGAAGCTTCACCACTGCGATTGATGGGTAGTGAAGTTCAAGATGAAAGCAGCATCGAACAGGTACGACCTTCTGTCAGCAATGCGAATCAGAATGTCAATGGAGACAATCATGCACAAGAATGCATGATTACACCTATTTCCGAGTTAGTAGAACTTTCCCAGGAAGCTGTTGACAGTTTTTTCGAAAGCCTAAATGATATGATGTTCTCACCCGAACAGAAATAGAGGCTTTTGAGCAAGCTCGCACACGGCGTTCCCTGAATTCGGCCTTCAACTTTAAATAATAAAGTCACATGAACTATTTTTCACTCCAGTTCACGGACAGCAACTCTTTCAGAAGCCCCAATTCATTTTTTCGGTTTTTCGGGACACTTATCTTCTGCTTAAAGTAAGAAACTATTCCTAAAGAACTAAGATTTCTATTTTTAGATACTTTATAGACTTTAGCTGCCCGCTGGTATGTTCACAAATATTTTATTCTGTGATGGAATGGTCTCGAAACTTTTTTCTGTATTTAAGAAACCATTTCATGTGTAATTCTCATATACCAAATAAGCAATAATGTATACAAATGCGTGATTACTTTAGCATTATTCCATTGCTTGAGTGCATACAATATATATGTCTGCAAATTTTCCGTATATTTGAAGAATTTCAAAATGCATTTATGTATTTTGGGGTGGTAAGGTATACACACTACTCTATAGTATGTTGTACTATGTTATACTATGCCTAGATTAGTAAATATGTCCATAGTTAGCGTGGAGTGGGTGTCATGTATTCCTATAGGTTCTGAATCGATCCCCCTATTCCTGACCCTATTCTAGTTAAACAAACCAACAAGTTAACTAGCAGTCAGCCCATGAGGCAGAAAACCCCCATGATGCAGATACCGTTATCTGACGCAGTCACACTGCGGCACAGGAACGTGTTATCTGATTAGGTCATAGCGCTTGCGATCTAATTAGACAAGCGATATTCCTCCAGCCCCTGATAAGGCATACGGAGTTCTCATAACAAATCAAACCTATGACAACCTGGGAAAAACCCTGCGGCCATTGTTTTGATTTCACCGAGAACTTCAGTAAAAGAATGTGCTAACGAGCAAGTCGTATGACATCCTTATTGACGTATCTATGTCCATCCTTACGTCAATCTCGGCACCTTAAAGGTATAAATATTACCGATCTTGCCCTATGCAAACACACGCGTGGTGATGAGACGGAGCAGCCATACTTGCCGAAGCCAAGAGCAGAGCAGACCCCGCTGGCAGCAGCCCCGCCTTCCTGACGCGCTGAGAGACGCGCTGCTTTCTCCTGCCGAGAATCCAGCACCGGCGTTTCTGGGTAGCCCTCGCAGGCAGCCTGGAATATCGAGACCAGAGAAAGAGATACCATTCCTCATTCATCCTAACTTCCAGGTACAGAACTGAATAACCCCTCACAGAGAATTCCTTAGTTATTCACTTGGCAAAAACAAACTTAACTTAAACTGTAACTTTCTATTCCCGCCCACGTATTAGGCTTAGGTCAGGTACACGGGGTAGGCGTATCTAGAAACACCAGTTGAGCACGTTTAGTCAAATGTATATGTGTATGTAATATATTTTATTCATTTTAAAACATCTTATGGCTTAGAAACCATATCAATGTTTTTACAGTATTATTTTATACTATTGCTTTTAATGTATGAACTTTACTTAGCTATAAGTATTGCAATAATATCGATCCATTTCTCTTGTATGAGAAAAGAGACTGATCAATAAATAACACCTTTTTATTGAACACGCCCGTCTCTTCCTTTTCTGTACATTCTGATGAGACTAAGAATGCACGTACTGACTGAGTAAAATAAATTGCCTTTTGTTCACACGACTCTCGAGATTTACTCTTGATTAGGGGAGAGCAAAGTTGTCATGTTCTATGGTTGTCAGAAACTAAATCCCTTCTTGTCTAATCAGGGAAGTTAAGTCCTCCTTGAACATTCGAGAAAGTTTCTAGTGAACTCTGAGCTAAGCTGGCAAACCCAAAACTTTAAGTCTAGTATCGACAGTAGTAGACCTAGTTAACGTCTGGTCTAGGCCTTTACTGCTGTAGGTATTATTCCAATGCGCAGAGCCTATTGGGATGATAGGAACTACACTACAGTTTAAACTGGTTCAAACTGGCTCACACTGGTTGAAACTGGTTCAAACCGGCTCAAACTGGCTCAAACCCGCTCAAACTGGTTCAAACTGGCTCAAACTGATTCAAACTGGTTCAAACTGGCTCAAACAGGCTCAAACTAGTTTAAACTGGCTCAAACTGGTTCAAACTGGCTCAAACCGGTTCAAACTGGCTCAAACCGGCTCAAACTGGTTCAAACTGGCTCAAAAAAGTTCAAACTGAATCAAACTGTAAACCGGTTCAAACCGGTTTAAACTGGTTCAAACTGGTTTAAACTGGTTCAAACTGGCTCAAACTGGTTGAAACTGGTTCAAACCGGCTCAAACTGGTTTAAACTGGTTCCGGCTCACACCGGCTCAGACTGTCTCAAACCAAAAACCAGTTCAAACCTGTTTAAACTGGTTCAAACCAGTTTAAACTGGTTTAAACTGGCTCAAACTGGTTGAAACTGGTTGACAAACTGGTTGACAAACTGGCTCAAACAACTTCAAACTGGCTCAAACCGGTTTAACCTGTCTCAATCCGTAAACCGGTTCAAACCGGTTTAAACTGGTTCAAACCTTTTTAAACTGGTTCAAGCTGGCTCAAACCGTCTCAAACTGTTTCAAACTGTCTCAAACCGGCTCAAACAAGTTCAAACTGAATCAAACCGTAAACCGATTCAACCCAGTTTAAACTGGTTCAAACCGGTTTAAACTGGTTCAAACCGATTTAAACTGGTTGAAACTGGTTCAAACAGGCTCAAACTGGTTTAAACTGGTTCAAACCGGTTCAAACTGGTTCAAACTAGCTCAAACTGGTTTAAACTGGCTCAAACCGGCTCAAACCGGTTCAAACAGGCTCAAACTGGTTCAAACTGGCTCAAACCATAAACCAGTTCAAACTGGTACAAACCGGTGTAAACTGGTTCAACCCGGTTTAAACTGGTTCAAACCGGTTTAAACTGGTTCAAACCGGTTCAAACTGGCTCAAATCGGCTCAAACCAGCTCAAAGCGGCTGGAATCTCAAACCGGCTCCACCGGCTCGAACCTACTGGAATCCAGAACTGGCTCAAACTGGCTCAAACAGGCTCAGGCTACTACCCTTGTCCTCTCCGTCCTTAACAGGCTCAAACAGGCAACTACCCTTGTCCCCTCCCCCTAACAGGCTCAAACAGGCAACTACCCTTGTCCTCTCCACCCTTAGCTGAGACGCCCCAAGCCTGGCCTTTTCTATAGCCCTAGTAATCAGGTGACCCCTTCAGCCAATGGGAATCCTATCCCTAACACTATCCAATCATAACACTAGCCCTAACATCTAGAACCAATAGGAGACCAGGACCTTACAACCAATGTTCCCTCTAATATTTTTCCTCTGTGTGCGGCAGTGTAAGGTCTATGTGCGCCACAAGCAAGGCTATGTGCGCCAGTAACCAGACCACACGTGTGGGTGCAGCGCCAAATATCACTCCAAACTTGCTTTAAAAAGTGAAAAGACGGTGCATTTTCTCACGAACAGACCCAAGTGAATGTTTTAAGGCAGGTTTGAAACCGTCCCAAATGTCAATTTGAAACCTTGGCAGCTATGTTGCTGCATTTCTTTTCTTAATAGAGCTGGGCTGTGGGTTGATTGTGTGCATTTGTTCAAGTTTTCATGTTAGTTTCAGCTCATGATGGGCACTGCGATTAACATGAAAACGTTAACAAATGCAGTTTCAGGGCTGGGTTACGTAGGGCCGCACCAGGCTTTCGACTAACGCATTTTAATGCTAGTGTCCACATCACAGCATTTAAAAATGCATTATTCCCATATTCTAGCGCCCCTCTGACAATACTGCAATTGAGGTACACTGCCAATGAGGCAGCACCAGTACGCTAAAACTGTCTAACATATATGAGCATGCAACTGCGTCTTCAAATTTAAAATGCTATGCGTCAGATATAGAATATTCATGAACAGCGCTGAGCAGGCCTGGCCGCTCTCAATTTTAGGCAACAATAAAAATGTCATGATAACTCCGGTGATTAATATTCTTCGTAGAGATAGCTGGAGTTTTGTCAAGTGGAAGTTTTGACTCATGGAAAGGTAGCTCAGAGGGTTAATGTGCCTGCTGCAAATAACATGTACCATGCAGATTACATAATGCAAATGGGTCAGTGGGTTACTGCTTTTGTCAGTGAGATCCTTTTGATACTTGCAGTTTATAAGTCAAAATCCTAAAATAGAACAGTGAGCTATTAACTTTCATGTTTTCCCCAGTCTGATTACCTTATATTTGCAAAAAGGGTTAATTTGAATAGAAATAAATTCTGGTTATTAAAGAGAACCTGCACTCATGATATTACATTCTAATTTCAGTGTGTTTCTCCAAACCAATCACTATTAAACTATACTGCCTACTAGTATGGATGTCATGTCACTCCTACACCTTGTAGTCCTTTGTCTTATGTAACATTTCTTATACAAAGATTTACACACATATGAATAATTGTCTCCGTGTAAGAAGTGTGATGTAAAGTGCTCCTCCACCCTTCACTGGTATGAGCGGCGCTGTAAATCAAGTTAAATTCATCTGAGCGAGAGTATGGTTATGGAGACTTGAGGGGTACTGTTAAAGGGTGGTAGTGAGGAAATCGGTGACGGAGGGAGTCATTGAGAGGGCACCAACAAACCTTGTTGCACAGGGCTCCACCAGCACTCATTCCGCCATTGCCCTTGGGCAAGTCCGCCTCACCCATTGGTCCCTCCGTTGGCCTTGTTTCAGCAGTAGTAGCTGTAACTCACCAGGGAATGACAATGCATGATTTGCAAGCACACCAAACTAAGTTCACAATCTTCACAGTCTCTCTGCTTCATGCTCAAGTACTTTTAACATGTGTTGCCTGCTTTGGGGCCACTGGAATTATGCACCAATGGAGGACAAAATTATGCCGCAATGTTAACTAAATTATGCAGCAAAAAAGAGGCTGGAATGTAATGCAGTATATTTTCTGATACTTTATTATTTTTACATTTCTACCAACGGTAACAGTCTCTGGAAAGATTTTGCCTTATTAGTAGTAGTACAAGTGTAACATACAAATCCAGCAGTGACAAAGGTGATCAGTCGACCTTTGCAAAGGGCCGTCCACTTTGCAGAAACACAATTCACATTTTTTAGCAACATTTGATCCATTTGAGCTACAAACGATGTATTCGTTAAAATCGTCAAATTCTGCAGCAGATGATGCATTATGATGTACATATTGCAGAACCAGAATTATATAGAAAACATTTGCAATCTAGGATATTTTGCCATTCATGCTTAACTGCTCTTGTGGAAAAGGGAGAAGTGCTGATGACAGAAACTGCATGGCACTGAGACAAATGGTCCTGCCAAGTAACAGGTATCAGGCGTTAGACTAACGCATTTCAGTGTGGTGCTCCTCATTACCGCACTGAAATGAATTGTCAGGCATATGCATAGTCAGCGTGTCCGCATCAGTTCAAGCCGGCTCAAACCGGTTTAAACCAGTTTGGTTTAAACTGGTTTAAATGGGTTCAAACTGGTTTAAACTGGTTCAAACAGGTTCAAACTGGTTCAAACTGGCTCAAACTGGTTTAACTGGTTCAAACTGGTTCAAACTGGTTCAAACCGGCTCAAACTGGTTTATACTGCTTCAAACTGGTTCAAAGCGGTTCAAACTGGTTCAAACTGGCTCACTGGTTTAAACTGGTTCAAACTGGTTCAAACTGGTTTAAACCGGTTCAAACTGTTTCAAACCGGCTCAAACTGGTTCAAACTGGCTCAAACCGGCTCAAACCGGCTCAAACTGGTTCAAACTGGCTCAAACTGTAAACCGGTTCAAACCGGTTCAAACTGGTTCAAACCGATTAAACTGGTTCAAACCGGCTCAAACTGGCTCAAACTGGCTCAAACTGATTCAACCCGGTTGAAACTGGCTCAAACAGGCTCAAACTGGTTTAAACTGGTTCAAACTGGCTCAAACCGGTTCAAACTGGCTCAAACCATTTCAAACTGGTTCAAACTGGCTCAAACCGGCTCAAACTGGTTCAAACTGGCTCAAACCGGTTCAAACTGAATAAAACTGTAAACTGGTTCAAACCGGTTTAAACTGGTTCAAACCGGTTCAAACTGGTTCAAACTGGCTCAAACCGTAAACCTGTTCAAACCGGTTCAAACTGGCTCAAACCGGTGCAAACTGGTTCAAACTGGTTCAAACCGGCTCAAACTGGTTCAAACTGGCTCAAACCGGCTCATCCTGGTTCAAAATGTCTCATACCGTAAACCGGTTCAAAATGTCTCATACCGTAAACCGGTTCAAACCGGTTTAAACTGGTTCAAACCAGTTTAAACTGGTTCAAACTGGCCAAACCGGTTGAAACTGGTTCAAACCAGCTCAAACTGGTTTAAACTGGTTCAAACTGGCTCAAACCGCTTCAAACTGGCTCAAACCGGCTCAAACTAGTTCACTGGCTCAAACTGGTTCAAACCAGTTCAAACTGGTTTAAATGGGTTCAAACTGGTTTAAACTGGTTCAAACCGGTTCAAACTGGTTCAAACTGGCTCAAACTGGTTCAAACCGGTTCAAACTGGTTCAAACCGGCTCAAACTGGTTTAAACTGCTTCAAACTGGTTCAAAGAGGTTCAAACTGGTTCAAACTGGCTCACTGGTTTAAACTGGTTCAAACCAGTTCAAACTGGTTTAAACCGGTTCAAACTGGCTCAAACCGCTTCAAACTGGCTCAAACTGGTTCAAACTGCCTTCAAACTGGTTTAAATGGGTTCAAACTGGTTTAAACTGGTTCAAACTGGTTCAAACTGGTTCAAACTGGCTCAAACTGGTTCAAACCGGTTCTTTAAACTGGCTCAAACCTGTTCAAACTGGCTCAAACCAGTTCAAACTGGTTCAAGCTGGCTCAAACCAGCTCAAACTGGTTCAAACTGTCTCAAACCGGCTCAAACAAGTTCAAACTGAATCAAACCGTAAACCGGTTCAACCCGGTTTAAACTGGTTCAAACCGATTTAAACTGGTTCAAACCGATTTAAGCTGGTTGAAACTGGTTCAAACCGGCTCAAACTGGTTTAAACTGGTTCAAACTGGCTCAAACCGCTTCAAACTGGCTCAAACCGGTTCAACCTGTCTCAAACCATAAACCGATTCAAACCAGTTTAAACCGGTTCAACCCGGTTTAAACTGGTTCAAACTGGTTTAAACTGGTTCAAACCGGCTCAAACTGGCTCAAACCGGCTCAAACTGGTTCAAACTGGCTTAAACTGATTCAAACCAGTGGAAACTGGCTCAAACAGGCTCAAACTGGTTTAAACTGGCTCAAACTGGTTCAAACTGGCTCAAACCGGTTCAAACTGGGTTAGACTGGCTCAAACCGGCTCAAACCAGTTCAAACTGAATCAAACTGTAAACCGGTTCAAACTGGTTTAAAATGGTTCAAACCGGCTCAAACTGGTTCAAACTGGCTCAAACTGATTCAAACCGCTTCAAACTGTTTCAAACTGGCTCAAACTGGTTCAAACTGGCTCAAACCGGCTCAAACCGGCTCAAACCGGTTCAAACTGGTTCAAACCGATTTAAACTGGTTCAAACCGATTTAAGCTGGTTGAAACTGGTTCAAACCGGCTCAAACTGGTTTAAACTGCTTCCAACTGGCTCAAACCGCTTCAAACTGGCTCAAACCGGTTCAACCTGTCTCAAACCATAAACCGGTTCAAACCAGTTTAAACCGGTTCAAACCGGTTTAAACTGGTTCAAACTGGTTTAAACTGGTTCAAACCGGCTAAAACTGGCTCAAACCGGCTCACACTGGTTCAAACTGGCTTAAACTGATTCAAACCAGTGGAAACTGGCTCAAACAGGCTCAAACTGGTTTAAACTGGCTCAAACCGGTTCAAACTGGCTCAAACCGGTTCAAACTGGGTTAAACTGGCTCAAATCGTCTCAAACTGGTTCAAACTGTCTCAAACCGGCTCAAACCAGTTCAAACTGAATCAAACTGTAAACCGGTTCAAACCGGTTTAAAATGGTTCAAACCGGTTTAAACTGGTTCAAACTGGCTCACACTGGTTGAAACTTGTTCAAACCGGCTCAAACTGGCTCAAACCCGCTCAAACTGATTCAAACTGGCTCAAACTGATTCAAACTGGTTCAAACCAGTTCAAACTGGCTCAAACCGGCTCAAACTGGTTCAAACTGTCTCAAACCGGCTCAAACAAGTTCAAACTGAATCAAACTGTAAACCGGTTCAAACCGGTTTAAACTGGTTCAAACCGATTTAAAATGGTTCAAACTGGCTCAAACCGGTTGAAACTGGTTCAAACCGGCTCAAACTGGTTTAAACTGTAACTTTCTATTCCCGCCCACGTATTAGGCTTAGGTCAGGTACACGGGGTAGGCGTATCTAGAAACACCAGTTGAGCACGTTTAGTCAAATGTATATGTGTATGTAATATATTTTATTCATTTTAAAACATCTTATGGCTTAGAAACCATATCAATGTTTTTACAGTATTATTTTATACTATTGCTTTTAATGTATGCACTTTACTTAGCTATAAGTATTGCAATAATATCGATCCATTTCTCTTGTATGAGAAAAGAGACTGATCAATAAATAACACCTTTTTATTGAACACGCCCGTCTCTTCCTTTTCTCTACATTCTGATGAGACTAAGAATGCACGTACTGACTGAGTAAAATAAATTGCCTTTTGTTCACACGACTCTCGAGATTTACTCTTGATTAGGGGAGAGCAAAGTTGTCATGTTCTATGGTTGTCAGAAACTAAATCCCTTCTTGTCTAATCAGGGAAGTTAAGTCCTCCTTGAACATTCGAGAAAGTTTCTAGTGAACTCTGAGCTAAGCTGGCAAACCCAAAACTTTAAGTCTAGTATCGACAGTAGTAGACCTAGTTAACGTCTGGTCTAGGCCTTTACTGCTGTAGGTATTATTCCAATGCGCAGAGCCTATTGGGATGATAGGAACTACACTACATGGCGCCCAACGCGTTTGGAAAGGGCGATAAAACTAACGTAAGACATTTAGAGTAACTCAGTCGTGCTTTCTCACTCAGACCCCTTTTCCCAAATACTCCAAAGACGTCTGGAGTGGGTGAAAGGTTATATCCGCCAGACCTCGCAGGAGGGAACTCCTATGTATGGTTCTTGGTACAAGTCAACGTTGAAGGATACACTGTTCCAAAATATTGTACATCTAATCTTTGTTTCCATAAGAAACCTGATCTGCAAACAAAAGAAATAACCATCCTGTCAGTAAAATGTCAGAGAATGAGGATGAAAGAGAGGCAGTTAGATTAGCAACTGAACTTGCAGCAGCTGATGCTACCATGCAGGCAGCAGACCAGGATATAATACTCATCCCGGTCATCAAAAGGAGATCTATAACTCTAAAACTTATAGAAAATGGACTGACACCTAGAGGTGGCACAGTCATATTCGTAATTGAGGCACACGAATATCGGCAGACAGAGGTATACTATTCATGGATACATTTTCCAGCAGCAAATGCTGTAACAAAGTACTTCCACTATTACAAAATAGAGGAACCTCCTAATGAGTACACTCCTTTCGAGGAGGTGGAAGTACCACTCAAATTTCAAGAGCATTTGCTCTTGTTTGATGGCGCCCTAAAACATAACAATCACATCACCAGGCTCGGTCCTTTAGGTAGACCAGGAGCAACGTGGCTGGTCCTAGCCGGATACACACCACATCCAGACATCAATGGGATGTCTGCAGCAGAGCTGTTAACACAGCTGAAACAATTAATAAAAATTCATAGACAATTAGTTCAGTATGTGATGCGGACATCAACAATTCAGCCAGCGATTAAACTTCCACAGCTGACCCCTCACCAGGGGAACACAAATAAAATTACACCACAGAACATCCAATCCTGCCTAGGTAAAGTACCGGCTAAACGGGAACAAATACCATTCTGGCTAGCACAAAAAATCACCCAAATAGAGGCGGTGTTTCCTGACACCACCCCGCTAGAAAAGCACAGGATTCTGACTATCTGCCTTCCAATGGGAATCGCACCACACATTGAGGACTGTGACACTTGGGGTACAGTCTTTGCTTCCATCTACACAAAAACGCACGGTGTTCCATCCATTTCGGTAATACCAGATGTGCTAAAACAAATTCAAGATGAATATGGACCTGAACCCGCTTTAACTCTTGGTATGAAATTACTGAAAGACTTCAAGCAGGTCTCGGCTATATTATTAGCCAACATAAAAGGTGAAGCAGCAAACGTGGCGATCCGCCAGAGGTTAAAAGAGACAGATATAGCAGACCAACCAGCTGAAATTGCCAGAATCATAGAAAAATCCTATGAGGAACTAGGTAGAGATAGTTTAGGTGGAATACCAGTAAAACCACAACTGACTGAAAGTCCAGAAAAAATATTTTTTAATAATAATTCACCAAAAAAGAACTGGGATGGAAACAAACAATCCAATCCTAAAGAAAATAAATTCCAGTCCAGAGGAAGGTCTCCTAGGCGAAGAGAGAAATCTCCGAACCAAAGACACAGGTCACCCCAGAGTGACCCCTCTGGGAAAAGATATAACCTT
Organism: Lissotriton helveticus; assembly: GCF_964261635.1. Classification (NCBI taxonomy): domain Eukaryota; kingdom Metazoa; phylum Chordata; class Amphibia; order Caudata; family Salamandridae; genus Lissotriton; species Lissotriton helveticus. The sequence continues at coordinate 942,255,868 of NC_136070.1, forward strand.
AGAAATAGGGATTATATTAAAAAGCCTGATAGATATCAAGACATTGATACACGTCCCTCTCAATCTTTTCAGACTTCCTCGCAGAAATCGGAAAGAAGAGGACGATCAGAACAAAGAGAAGAGCACACCAAGTCCAAAGACAAGGAACCTGCTCAACTAAAAAAGAAATTACAATTTCCAAAAAAGAAGGTAGCCAGTATCAAGGTAGTTAACAATGCCGAGAATACTGAGGACACAACTGAAAAACGGAGAGTGGGCTCAGACAATGCTAGACAGCGCAGCAGAAGTGAGCATAGCTCGCAAAGTCCTTATGAATCATCTGGAGACAGTGGACACGAATGAATATCTTCAAGTGGAAACTGCGGACACCAGAGTTAGCAAACCTCACAAAATATACGAAATAACATTGCGTATAGAGGGGGATAAGACTAGGAAAATAAGGGGACTATTTTGGGATAATCTCTCCAAGGGCTATGATATCCTTCTAGCTGAAAAAGACTGGCCACCAGAGTTTGTCAGGGAGTGCCCTCATGGCGAAGAAGTAATTATGCCTGCCTTCTCAAATCAAATTCTAATTCATAAAAAATACACACTTGCTAGAAAGTGGGCAGTGGCTCTAGCTCCTGCTTTATATAAAAATCACGTGGGATGGGATGAGGATTCTCCTCCTCACAAAATCCAGTTAAAATCACAACCAACTGCACAAAGGCAGTACCCAATTAAGCAAGAAGCTAAAAAACAGGTAAATGAAATACTAGATCAGCTAGAATACCAGGGGGTGATTGAAACTTGCACCTCACAAATGAACAACCCTTTGTTTCCGGTCTCCAAACCAGACAATTCATATCGTCTAGTTTTGGATTACCGACACCTTAACACATGTTGCAAAACTTTTGCAGTGCAAAACTCACACAGTGCTGCACTAATGAATAACATAGTGCGCAAAAAATACAAAACAACCTTGGACATCTCTAATGGATTCTTTTGTCAAAACATAGCACCAGAGAGCAGATATTTAACTGCGTTCTCAATAAATGGCACTCAAAAACAAATCTGTCGGTTAGCCCAGGGGTACAAGAACAGCCCGGGGGTATTCTCAGCGAGAGTAACAGAATTACTACAACTATATGATGATGAAGCATTATCTTATGTCGATGACATTTACTTAACAGATGATGACTTGGAGACTCACTTGAAGAGAGTGAACACCATAATACTTGGGTTCGCAGCAGAGGGTTACAAATTCAACTTTAAAAAATCCAGAATTGCCCATCTGACAGTCCTATACGTAGGATATGAATTATCAAGTATAGCCTGGCTGACAATTTTCTAAGAACTAGAAGAGTTGAAAAATCTAGAATATGAAGAAACATACCCTCTGCCAATCGATATTCTGCCTTTACGACATTACGCCTGTGTAATTTATACAGACGGACATGCTCAACCTCCCGTTTGGGGAGAACAAGCATACAACCCCACATGTGGGATTGCAAAAGAAGTGTGGCGCGGAGGTAAACTAAAACCTCTATTAACAAAAACACACTCAGTAGAAACTAATTCAGAACAACAAACTGAGATAGTAGCTTTGAAAATGGCGCTAGATAATGCGGATCGCGAATTCCCGACACTTATAGTGTCAGATTCATATTACTGCGTCAAATCATATAATAAGGATTTGCAGACATGGATTCAAAACGGTTACAAAGATGACACAGATGCACCAATAAAGCAGAAACTGCTCTGGGAACAAATAGCTCTTTTACAGAAAGAACTACCAAAGACTCACGTGACACACTCACTGAGTCATCAGCGTGATGGCGTTCACGTTGCAGGGAATTCATTGGCTGAGACAGCCACAGCGGCAGCAACTAAAACGGCTCCCGTAGATCGGAAAAAACGTACATTAAAATACATTGACGGTGAAACAGTGCTGGCGGTGAAAACGTCATCAAAAGGCGACTGCTCAGCGTTACCGATCAACTATCCACTCAATTATACATACATAATCGATGCAAACTCCGTCCCTTTTGCTCGAATCCCTGGAGTGGGGGATAGAGTGATTCCAAACATGGACAGGAGAAACTTGTTAATCGCAGACGCACATATGGGCGAGGGTCTCAGACACCTCAAACTAAAAGATTCTCTGGAAAAATTACAATCAAGGTACTGGTGGCCAGGCATGAGCCTGCGTCACACCATGTTTGTAAAAAACTGCCCAAACTGCAACAGAGATCGCAGTGGGGAGAGAAACAGTTTAATACCTCGTCGTTCTACTCCAGAAAAAATCAGGAGTAAAAAGGAAGGGTTGCGATTAACATATACAGGCTAGTTCCACTTATAATGTAGATCACCAGCACTCGGCTGACGTCCGGACTGTTATACAAAGATTTGCGAGTCTAAATGGCATATACGCTAAGAGCATGCTATGTTTGACCATTGTCTCCACTCTAGCCCTCAAGCATGGGGGGAAACATGGCCAAATGAGCATAGCCCAGCGGGAATCTTCTCACTTCCTTCCTGAGGGTACGGGATGGTGTAAAGAAAAAACCAAGGCGTAAAGCAATCTATAACGGAAAAGGATATTAGTTACGGGAGCTGGGTGGGTCAAACATCTAATAAGTGTCCAACGTAGTCTCAATAACTTGCCAAGAAATTCTCTGAAGGGATTCAGTCCGTACGAATTATTATTTGGAACTAGGATGATTATCTCTGACCTTGACAGTCAGACTTCAGTGGTGAAAGAAAAAAGCTTTGATATCAAAGACCGTTTGGCTATTTTGCAGGACTTAAACAAAACAAGAAAAGACCTGAGCAACATAAAGTTGAAACAACAGCCAACAACCACTGAAGAACCACCACCTGTCCCAGCAAGACCTGTCTGGATTCCTAAAGTCGGGGATCTAGTCAGGGAGAAGATCGCGGTAAAGAAGGAATTTGGGCCTTCTTACAGAAAAGCAGTTCCTGTCTTGTCTGTCAACGGGACAAGATCAGTTGTACTACCGCCACTTGCTGGTAAAAAGGAGAACCGAGTTGTATCCATCGACCTGGTAAAACCACAACATGTGGCCGATAACAAACAGTAGGCCAAGTGGACTCCCAATAAGTAGCAGAACACCAAGGTTTGCTACCAGTACAGAGGTCCTAACAAAGAGGCTCATCACATTCGAAACGCCTACAGAAGAACAAGAAGGACTATGCAACAATGCAATAGAACTCAGACCTCTGAAAACCCAAATAAAAACATTTAGCAGAGACACACCAATCTATAATGAAGTACCAAGTGAAAATGCAAGAAACAGTAAACCTGAAGCAATTGGAACAATTGACAGAACAGCATCTGGCTACTTCATAAACTTCGATGATTCCTCTGAAGGCTTCAGTGAATCAAAGACACAGCCATCATCAAAAACCTTTAAAGATAAAGCCAAAGAACTTTTGAAACAACTGAAAGAAACATATCTGATTTCTCCATGGATTGAATTTTGGGTGGGTTTTGGTGCATTTATCCTCATACTTTGGCTCATCATGATACTAACATTGGGACGCTTTATTGAGGGAAAATATGCAAAAATGGACACAGCAAGTCAGAAAATCAACCTGATCCTCAAACCACACACATCTTCACACGTCGAGAAAAGAGAACTTTCTTCAGCCAACTTCACAGCCAATCCGATACCTGGTGGGGTAGCTTGGGACAACACTGACTATGAAATTTATGGTCCGGTCGAGATCCTGAAATATCCACACCAAATTAAGATCTCCTTGAGTGACTTTGTAAAACCAAACTCATTTGCTGATGATTGGGACTTCGAAAGCATTAATAATATGATGTCTGATTTAGTAATGTCTGCTAAATTTACTAAACATGATTATTTGCAGGGTTCTACCAATTATGATAGTATGTACTGTTATAACCACTATGGTAACCATTTTTTACATAGATCTGCACAACCTAGAAATGTTTTAAACTATAATCAATGGGAACATTGTGCAACACCTCCAAAAGGGAGCTCAAGAACCGTTTACGACAAATATTCATATTTTTCAGGTTTTAACACAAGTAATGCTGAAGCATTTTATATTAAATTATCAAATAAGACAGGGACCAAGACCATGATAACCAACACAAAATTGATATATTCAGACTCATTCTTTGAACAAATGAATACTTTTGGTTTTGATTATTGGGACAAAAATGTTGAATTGAAAAGTGTTTGGGGTACAAAAGATTGGCAAGTACAGGGTATAGAAGCTTTGTTTAGAGCCTGCATGATCCCAGAACAAATGATATTTTTAAATGACACTGTTCAACAAACCACCTGTCTTGGCCTAGCCAAAATCAAAGATTTAATTAAACCGTCTATTCCAAAACCAACAATGTTTAGCAACACTTCTACAGATGAAGAGATAGACGTAAACCATATATTAAACCAAAACAGAACACATCCTGATTGGAAACAGTGGTTGATCTGGCCCACAGATACTAATAACTGTCAAGACAGATTCCTGAACAAAACGCAGGGGTTCAAAATGACCAGGCCAGACCCTAGATATCCTCAAAGACATCACCCAGGGATAATAACCACCTACAGTGTGGGCAAATTATGCCTTCAATGGCTAAAAACTTCCACACTGGCAGAAATTAAGCAACACCTAACTTTACTTACTGATGGTGCTGACTTGCGTGATTTCATAATGGGACCACGCAAACAGCGTCAAAAGCGTTTCATAGCAGCCTCTGTATATGCAGCATACAATGAGGCCTGGAAGGTTACTCAAATTGAAACAGCAGAGAGAATACGGGAAATTGACCGTATTAATTTGGAAAAATCACTTTCTGTAGTGGACAATGGGTTAATGACTCTGTCCTCCAGAATTTTTTCTTTGGACAGCATTGTGTCTTCAGCAATCGATATATTATCGCAAGACTTACTGTTATTACAACACGGTCAGTCACAATTGCGTTCTATTGTACAGCTTGGCTGGACGTTACAAAATCTGCGTTCAGGCTATGTGCCTTGGCGTCTAATCAACACAACGTCATTATTCCAAATCTTTAACCTTACTGATAGACAAATCAGTATGGCACAAAAGGGTGCTGATTATACAATCTTGAGCATTGAAAAACTCGAAAAATTACCAGTGACAATGTCAGAACGACCTGTCAGTGAATGGATAATACATGGGATAATAAATATTCCAATCTCAACCTTCAGGTTTCAATACTGCCAAAAATATATACAGGCTGGCATGTACGAGAAATTGGGAAAGGGGTACCTTAAAACAACATGGAACCTGCCCTATTCACATGCATGTGTCAGTAATAAAGGACAGAAAGTGTTTCTTAGTGGCAACAATTGTGCGATGTCACTAAGTGGCACACTTCTGTGTAACGGAATTAGTTTGCATGGAGCCTGTGAAGGGAATTCATACAACCTTTCATGTCACCAGCAAGGCGCACCTGCAACAGAAATAGAACCATTCTTTCAAAGACTCTATAATGGGAGTTACATTCTAATTGTAGACCGCAGATGTTGTAGTCTTATGCCCGGGACTCCTTATCTAGTAACTACGACTGCGAAGGTCAAGTGCTGTGGACGCTCGTTGTTCCCCAGCTCCTTCCCAGACAGGGAGGCAAGGGCATGGCCCGATTTGAAAATTACTTCTATTCGAATAGATACTTTAAGCAGAATGAAAACAGTGCTTCTTCAGACGCCTACCAGGCTCTCGTCATCAAAAGAAACGTATGATCTACAAGTCGCAAGGACGACTGCAGAGATACATACATTATTATCAACTAATTCCCCCGTACATTTCGCGGAAATCCTGAATGAAATCTTAAATATTTCTGATACCAATGGGGTCTCAAAGGTATTTAAGACAGTATTTTCGATGGCATTAACACCATTCAAAGCCATACTGGGTATTTTTCCAGATTTCGTCCATTCGATTTTTGGCGGACTTCCCCTGATCTTGGGACTAATTGCAGGAATCCTATTCTTAGTCCTTATTTTTCGTTATGGCAACCCATGTCACAGACAAAACTCTGGCGACAAGAGAAGAAACAATCCTAGCCATTGGATACCGGGACCGGATATCAAAAATCCTGGGACTCTCCCGGCTTAGAGACCTGAACATGACTTGGTTTCTATCATTTCGACCAATGTGGCAAAGATGTGTTTTACCTGTATTAAGGTGTCTGCTATGCGGAGAAGAATGCGTGTTAGACACCTGTCTGACGCTACAATCGGATGCGCCAATGGATGCAGAAACATTGTTGAGCCCGATCAAGGTTCATGCTTTGTGCTGCCCTCAAAGGCTACCAATCCTGATGACGGCATTCGTGGAAGCTTCACCACTGCGATTGATGGGTAGTGAAGTTCAAGATGAAAGCAGCATCGAACAGGTACGACCTTCTGTCAGCAATGCGAATCAGAATGTCAATGGAGACAATCATGCACAAGAATGCATGATTACACCTATTTCCGAGTTAGTAGAACTTTCCCAGGAAGCTGTTGACAGTTTTTTCGAAAGCCTAAATGATATGATGTTCTCACCCGAACAGAAATAGAGGCTTTTGAGCAAGCTCGCACACGGCGTTCCCTGAATTCGGCCTTCAACTTTAAATAATAAAGTCACATGAACTATTTTTCACTCCAGTTCACGGACAGCAACTCTTTCAGAAGCCCCAATTCATTTTTTCGGTTTTTCGGGACACTTATCTTCTGCTTAAAGTAAGAAACTATTCCTAAAGAACTAAGATTTCTATTTTTAGATACTTTATAGACTTTAGCTGCCCGCTGGTATGTTCACAAATATTTTATTCTGTGATGGAATGGTCTCGAAACTTTTTTCTGTATTTAAGAAACCATTTCATGTGTAATTCTCATATACCAAATAAGCAATAATGTATACAAATGCGTGATTACTTTAGCATTATTCCATTGCTTGAGTGCATACAATATATATGTCTGCAAATTTTCCGTATATTTGAAGAATTTCAAAATGCATTTATGTATTTTGGGGTGGTAAGGTATACACACTACTCTATAGTATGTTGTACTATGTTATACTATGCCTAGATTAGTAAATATGTCCATAGTTAGCGTGGAGTGGGTGTCATGTATTCCTATAGGTTCTGAATCGATCCCCCTATTCCTGACCCTATTCTAGTTAAACAAACCAACAAGTTAACTAGCAGTCAGCCCATGAGGCAGAAAACCCCCATGATGCAGATACCGTTATCTGACGCAGTCACACTGCGGCACAGGAACGTGTTATCTGATTAGGTCATAGCGCTTGCGATCTAATTAGACAAGCGATATTCCTCCAGCCCCTGATAAGGCATACGGAGTTCTCATAACAAATCAAACCTATGACAACCTGGGAAAAACCCTGCGGCCATTGTTTTGATTTCACCGAGAACTTCAGTAAAAGAATGTGCTAACGAGCAAGTCGTATGACATCCTTATTGACGTATCTATGTCCATCCTTACGTCAATCTCGGCACCTTAAAGGTATAAATATTACCGATCTTGCCCTATGCAAACACACGCGTGGTGATGAGACGGAGCAGCCATACTTGCCGAAGCCAAGAGCAGAGCAGACCCCGCTGGCAGCAGCCCCGCCTTCCTGACGCGCTGAGAGACGCGCTGCTTTCTCCTGCCGAGAATCCAGCACCGGCGTTTCTGGGTAGCCCTCGCAGGCAGCCTGGAATATCGAGACCAGAGAAAGAGATACCATTCCTCATTCATCCTAACTTCCAGGTACAGAACTGAATAACCCCTCACAGAGAATTCCTTAGTTATTCACTTGGCAAAAACAAACTTAACTTAAACTGTAACTTTCTATTCCCGCCCACGTATTAGGCTTAGGTCAGGTACACGGGGTAGGCGTATCTAGAAACACCAGTTGAGCACGTTTAGTCAAATGTATATGTGTATGTAATATATTTTATTCATTTTAAAACATCTTATGGCTTAGAAACCATATCAATGTTTTTACAGTATTATTTTATACTATTGCTTTTAATGTATGAACTTTACTTAGCTATAAGTATTGCAATAATATCGATCCATTTCTCTTGTATGAGAAAAGAGACTGATCAATAAATAACACCTTTTTATTGAACACGCCCGTCTCTTCCTTTTCTCTACATTCTGATGAGACTAAGAATGCACGTACTGACTGAGTAAAATAAATTGCCTTTTGTTCACACGACTCTCGAGATTTACTCTTGATTAGGGGAGAGCAAAGTTGTCATGTTCTATGGTTGTCAGAAACTAAATCCCTTCTTGTCTAATCAGGGAAGTTAAGTCCTCCTTGAACATTCGAGAAAGTTTCTAGTGAACTCTGAGCTAAGCTGGCAAACCCAAAACTTTAAGTCTAGTATCGACAGTAGTAGACCTAGTTAACGTCTGGTCTAGGCCTTTACTGCTGTAGGTATTATTCCAATGCGCAGAGCCTATTGGGATGATAGGAACTACACTACAGTTTAAACTGGTTCAAACTGGCTCACACTGGTTGAAACTGGTTCAAACCGGCTCAAACTGGCTCAAACCCGCTCAAACTGGTTCAAACTGGCTCAAACTGATTCAAACTGGTTCAAACTGGCTCAAACAGGCTCAAACTAGTTTAAACTGGCTCAAACTGGTTCAAACTGGCTCAAACCGGTTCAAACTGGCTCAAACCGGCTCAAACTGGTTCAAACTGGCTCAAAAAAGTTCAAACTGAATCAAACTGTAAACCGGTTCAAACCAGTTTAAACTGGTTCAAACTGGTTTAAACTGGTTCAAACTGGCTCAAACTGGTTGAAACTGGTTCAAACCGGCTCAAACTGGTTTAAACTGGTTCCGGCTCACACCGGCTCAGACTGTCTCAAACCAAAAACCAGTTCAAACCTGTTTAAACTGGTTCAAACCAGTTTAAACTGGTTTAAACTGGCTCAAACTGGTTGAAACTGGTTGACAAACTGGTTGACAAACTGGCTCAAACAACTTCAAACTGGCTCAAACCGGTTTAACCTGTCTCAAACCGTAAACCGGTTCAAACCGGTTTAAACTGGTTCAAACCTTTTTAAACTGGTTCAAGCTGGCTCAAACCGTCTCAAACTGGTTCAAACTGTCTCAAACCGGCTCAAACAAGTTCAAACTGAATCAAACCGTAAACCGATTCAACCCAGTTTAAACTGGTTCAAACTGGTTTAAACTGGTTCAAACCGATTTAAACTGGTTGAAACTGGTTCAAACAGGCTCAAACTGGTTTAAACTGGTTCAAACCGGTTCAAACTGGTTCAAACTAGCTCAAACTGGTTTAAACTGGCTCAAACCGGCTCAAACCGGTTCAAACAGGCTCAAACTGGTTCAAACTGGCTCAAACCATAAACCAGTTCAAACTGGTACAAACCGGTGTAAACTGGTTCAACCCGGTTTAAACTGGTTCAAACCGGTTTAAACTGGTTCAAACCGGTTCAAACTGGCTCAAATCGGCTCAAACCAGCTCAAAGCGGCTGGAATCTCAAACCGGCTCCATCGGCTCGAACCTACTGGAATCCAGAACTGGCTCAAGGCTACTACCCTTCTCCTCTCCGTCCTTAACAGGCTCAAACAGGCAACTACCCTTGTCCCCTCCCCCTAACAGGCTCAAACAGGCAACTACCCTTGTCCTCTCCACCCTTAGCTGAGACGCCCCAAGCCTGGCCTTTTCTATAGCCCTAGTAATCAGGTGACCCCTTCAGCCAATGGGAATCCTATCCCTAACACTATCCAATCATAACACTAGCCCTAACATCTAGAACCAATAGGAGACCAGGACCTTACAACCAATGTTCCCTCTAATATTTTTCCTCTGTGTGCGGCAGTGTAAGGTCTATGTGCGCCACAAGCAAGGCTATGTGCGCCAGTAACCAGACCACACGTGTGGGTGCAGCGCCAAATATCACTCCAAACTTGCTTTAAAAAGTGAAAAGACGGTGCATTTTCTCACGAACAGACCCAAGTGAATGTTTTAAGGCAGGTTTGAAACCGTCCCAAATGTCAATTTGAAACCTTGGCAGCTATGTTGCTGCATTTCTTTTCTTAATAGAGCTGGGCTGTGGGTTGATTGTGTGCATTTGTTCAACTTTTCATGTTAGTTTCAGCTCATGATGGGCACTGCGATTAACATGAAAACGTTAACAAATGCAGTTTCAGGGCTGGGTTACGTAGGGCCGCACCAGGCTTTCGACTAACGCATTTTAATGCTAGTGTCCACATCACAGCATTTAAAAATGCATTATTCCCATATTCTAGCGCCCCTCTGACAATACTGCAATTGAGGTACACTGCCAATGAGGCAGCACCAGTACGCTAAAACTGTCTAACATATATGAGCATGCAACTGCGTCTTCAAATTTAAAATGCTATGCGTCAGATATAGAATATTCATGAACAGCGCTGAGCAGGCCTGGCCGCTCTCAATTTTAGGCAACAATAAAAATGTCATGATAACTCCGGTGATTAATATTCTTCGTAGAGATAGCTGGAGTTTTGTCAAGTGGAAGTTTTGACTCATGGAAAGGTAGCTCAGAGGGTTAATGTGCCTGCTGCAAATAACATGTACCATGCAGATTACATAATGCAAATGGGTCAGTGGGTTACTGCTTTTGTCAGTGAGATCCTTTTGATACTTGCAGTTTATAAGTCAAAATCCTAAAATAGAACAGTGAGCTATTAACTTTCATGTTTTCCCCAGTCTGATTACCTTATATTTGCAAAAAGGGTTAATTTGAATAGAAATAAATTCTGGTTATTAAAGAGAACCTGCACTCATGATATTACATTCTAATTTCAGTGTGTTTCTCCAAACCAATCACTATTAAACTATACTGCCTACTAGTATGGATGTCATGTCACTCCTACACCTTGTAGTCCTTTGTCTTATGTAACATTTCTTATACAAAGATTTACACACATATGAATAATTGTCTCCGTGTAAGAAGTGTGATGTAAAGTGCTCCTCCACCCTTCACTGGTATGAGCGGCGCTGTAAATCAAGTTAAATTCATCTGAGCGAGAGTATGGTTATGGAGACTTGAGGGGTACTGTTAAAGGGTGGTAGTGAGGAAATCGGTGACGGAGGGAGTCATTGAGAGGGCACCAACAAACCTTGTTGCACAGGGCTCCACCAGCACTCATTCCGCCATTGCCCTTGGGCAAGTCCGCCTCACCCATTGGTCCCTCCGTTGGCCTTGTTTCAGCAGTAGTAGCTGTAACTCACCAGGGAATGACAATGCATGATTTGCAAGCACACCAAACTAAGTTCACAATCTTCACAGTCTCTCTGCTTCATGCTCAAGTACTTATAACATGTGTTGCCTGCTTTGGGGCCACTGGAATTATGCACCAATGGAGGACAAAATTATGCCGCAATGTTAACTAAATTATGCAGCAAAAAAGAGGCTGGAATGTAATGCAGTATATTTTCTGATACTTTATTATTTTTACATTTCTACCAACGGTAACAGTCTCTGGAAAGATTTTGCCTTATTAGTAGTAGTACAAGTGTAACATACAAATCCAGCAGTGACAAAGGTGATCAGTCGACCTTTGCAAAGGGCCGTCCACTTTGCAGAAACACAATTCACATTTTTTAGCAACATTTGATCCATTTGAGCTACAAACGATGTATTCGTTAAAATCGTCAAATTCTGCAGCAGATGATGCATTATGATGTACATATTGCAGAACCAGAATTATATAGAAAACATTTGCAATCTAGGATATTTTGCCATTCATGCTTAACTGCTCTTGTGGAAAAGGGAGAAGTGCTGATGACAGAAACTGCATGGCACTGAGACAAATGGTCCTGCCAAGTAACAGGTATCAGGCGTTAGACTAACGCATTTCAGTGTGGTGCTCCTCATTACCGCACTGAAATGAATTGTCAGGCATATGCATAGTCAGCGTGTCCGCATCAGTTCAAGCCGGCTCAAACCGGTTTAAACCAGTTTAAACCAGTTTGGTTTAAACTGGTTTAAATGGGTTCAAACTGGTTTAAACTGGTTCAAACAGGTTCAAACTGGTTCAAACTGGCTCAAACTGGTTTAACTGGTTCAAACTGGTTCAAACTGGTTCAAACCGGCTCAAACTGGTTTATACTGCTTCAAACTGGTTCAAAGCGGTTCAAACTGGTTCAAACTGGCTCACTGGTTTAAACTGGTTCAAACTGGTTCAAACTGGTTTAAACCGGTTCAAACTGTTTCAAACCGGCTCAAACTGGTTCAAACTGGCTCAAACCGGCTAAAACCGGCTCAAACTGGTTCAAACTGGCTCAAACTGTAAACCGGTTCAAACCGGTTCAAACTGGTTCAAACCGATTAAACTGGTTCAAACCGGCTCAAACTGGCTCAAACTGGCTCAAACTGATTCAACCCGGTTGAAACTGGCTCAAACAGGCTCAAACTGGTTTAAACTGGTTCAAACTGGCTCAAACCGGTTCAAACTGGCTCAAACCATTTCAAACTGGTTCAAACTGGCTCAAACCGGCTCAAACTGGTTCAAACTGGCTCAAACCGGTTCAAACTGAATAAAACTGTAAACTGGTTCAAACCGGTTTAAACTGGTTCAAACCGGTTCAAACTGGTTCAAACTGGCTCAAACCGTAAACCTGTTCAAACCGGTTCAAACTGGCTCAAACCGGTGCAAACTGGTTCAAACTGGTTCAAACCGGCTCAAACTGGTTCAAACTGGCTCAAACCGGCTCATCCTGGTTCAAAATGTCTCATACCGTAAACCGGTTCAAAATGTCTCATACCGTAAACCGGTTCAAACCGGTTTAAACTGGTTCAAACCAGTTTAAACTGGTTCAAACTGGCCAAACCGGTTGAAACTGGTTCAAACCAGCTCAAACTGGTTTAAACTGGTTCAAACTGGCTCAAACCGCTTCAAACTGGCTCAAACCGGCTCAAACTGGTTCACTGGCTCAAACTGGTTCAAACAAACTGGTTCAAACCGGTTCAAACTGGTTCAAACCGGCTCAAACTGGTTTAAACTGCTTCAAACTGGTTCAAAGAGGTTCAAACTGGTTCAAACTGGCTCACTGGTTTAAACTGGTTCAAACCAGTTCAAACTGGTTTAAACCGGTTCAAACTGGCTCAAACCGCTTCAAACTGGCTCAAACCGGCTCAAACTGGTTCAAACTGCCTCAAACTGGTTCAAACCAGTTCAAACTGGTTTAAATGGGTTCAAACTGGTTTAAACTGGTTCAAACTGGTTCAAACTGGTTCAAACTGGCTCAAACTGGTTCAAACCGGTTCTTTAAACTGGCTCAAACCAGTTCAAAGTGGTTCAAGCTGGCTCAAACCAGCTCAAACTGGTTCAAACTGTCTCAAACCGGCTCAAACAAGTTCAAACTGAATCAAACCGTAAACCGGTTCAACCCGGTTTAAACTGGTTCAAACCGATTTAAACTGGTTCAAACCGATTTAAGCTGGTTGAAACTGGTTCAAACCGGCTCAAACTGGTTTAAACTGGTTCAAACTGGCTCAAACCGCTTCAAACTGGCTCAAACCGGTTCAACCTGTCTCAAACCATAAACCGATTCAAACCAGTTTAAACCGGTTCAACCCGGTTTAAACTGGTTCAAACTGGTTTAAACTGGTTCAAACCGGCTCAAACTGGCTCAAACCGGCTCAAACTGGTTCAAACTGGCTTAAACTGATTCAAACCAGTGGAAACTGGCTCAAACAGGCTCAAACTGGTTTAAACTGGCTCAAACTGGTTCAAACTGGCTCAAACCGGTTCAAACTGGGTTAGACTGGCTCAAACCGGCTCAAACCAGTTCAAACTGAATCAAACTGTAAACCGGTTCAAACCGGTTTAAAATGGTTCAAACCGGCTCAAACTGGTTCAAACTGGCTCAAACTGATTCAAACCGCTTCAAACTGTTTCAAACTGGCTCAAACTGGTTCAAACTGGCTCAAACCGGCTCAAACCGGCTCAAACCGGTTCAAACTGGTTCAAACCGATTTAAACTGGTTCAAACCGATTTAGGCTGGTTGAAACTGGTTCAAACCGGCTCAAACTGGTTTAAACTGCTTCCAACTGGCTCAAACCGCTTCAAACTGGCTCAAACCGGTTCAACCTGTCTCAAACCATAAACCGGTTCAAACCAGTTTAAACCGGTTCAAACCGGTTTAAACTGGTTCAAACTGGTTTAAACTGGTTCAAACCGGCTAAAACTGGCTCAAACCGGCTCACACTGGTTCAAACTGGCTTAAACTGATTCAAACCAGTGGAAACTGGCTCAAACAGGCTCAAACTGGTTTAAACTGGCTCAAACCGGTTCAAACTGGCTCAAACCGGTTCAAACTGGGTTAAACTGGCTCAAATCGTCTCAAACTGGTTCAAACTGTCTCAAACCGGCTCAAACCAGTTCAAACTGAATCAAACTGTAAACCGGTTCAAACCGGTTTAAAATGGTTCAAACCGGTTTAAACTGGTTCAAACTGGCTCACACTGGTTGAAACTTGTTCAAACCGGCTCAAACTGGCTCAAACCCGCTCAAACTGGTTCAAACTGGCTCAAACTGATTCAAACTGGTTCAAACCAGTTCAAACTGGCTCAAACCGGCTCAAACTGGTTCAAACTGTCTCAAACCGGCTCAAACAAGTTCAAACTGAATCAAACTGTAAACCGGTTCAAACCGGTTTAAACTGGTTTAAACCAGTTTAAACTGGTCCAAACTGGCTCAAACTGGTTGAAACTGGTTCAAACCAGCTCAAACTGGTTAAAACTGGTTCAAACCGGTTTAAACTGGTTCAAACTGGCTCAAACTGGCTCATACCGGTTCAGACTGTCTCAAACTAAAAACCAGTTCAAACCTGTTTAAACTGGTTCAAACCGGTTTAAACTGGTTTAAACTGGCTCAAACTGGTTGAAACGGGTTCAAACCGGCTCAAACTGGTTTAAACTGGTTACAAACTGGCTCAAACAACTTCAAACTGGCTCAAACCGGTTTAACCTGTCTCAAACCGTAAACCGGTTCAAAACGGTTTAAACTGGTTCAAACCGGTTTAAACTGGTTTAAACTGGCTCAAACCAACTCAAACCAGCTGAAACTGGTTCAAACCGGCACAAACCGGCTAAAACTGGCTCAGCTGGTTCAAACCGGCACAAACCAGCTCAAACTGGTTCAAACAGGTTCAAACTGGTTCAAACTAGCTCAAACTTGTTCAAACTGGTGCAAACCGGCTCAAACCAGTTCAAACCGGCTCAAACCGGTTCAAACTGGCTCAAACCGTAAACCGGTTCAAACTGGTTCAAACCGGTGTAAACTGGTTGAACCCGGTTTTAACTGGTTCAAACCGGTTTAAACTGGTTCACACCGGTTCAAACTGGCTCAAACAGGCTCAAACCAGCTCAAACTGGTTCAAACTGTCGCAAACTTGCTCAAACAAGTTCAAACTGAATCAAACCGTAAACCGGCTCAAACCGGTTTAAACTGGTTCAAACCGATTTAAAATGGTTCAAACTGGCTCAAACCGGTTGAAACTGGTTCAAACTGGCTCAAACTGGTTTAAACTGGTTCAAACTGGTTCAAACTGCTTCAAACTGGCTCAAACCGGTTCAAACTGGTTCAAACTGGCTCAAACCACCTCAAACTGGTTCAAACTGTCTCAAACCGGCTCAAACCAGTTCAAACTGAATCAAACTGTAAACCGGTTCAAACCGGTTTAAACTGGTTCAAACTGGCTCAAACTGGTTGAAACTGGTTCAAACCGGCTCCAACTGGTTTAAACTGGTTCAAACCAGCTCAAATAGCTACAAACTGTCTCAAACCGGTTCAAACTGGTTCAAACTGGTTCAAACTGGTTTAAACTGGTTCAAACTGGCTCAAACTGGTTGAAACTGGTTCAAACCGGCTCAAACTGGTTCAAACTGGTTCAAACTGACTCAAACCGGTTGAAACTGGCTCAGGCTCAAACTGGTTTAAACTGGCTCACACCTGTTCAAACTGGCTCAAACCGGTTCAAACTGGTTCAAGCTGGCTCAAACCGGCTCAAACTGGTTCAAACTGTCTCAAACCGGCTCAAACAAGTTCAAACTGAATCAAACTGTAAACCGGTTCAAACCGGTTTAAACTGGTTTAAACCAGTTAAAACTGGTTCAAACTGGCTCAAACTGGTTGAAACTGGTTCAAACCGGCTCAAACTGGTTAAAATTGGTTCAAACCGGTTTAAACTGGTTCAAACTGGCTCAAACTGGCTCATACCGGTTCAGACTGTCTCAAACCAAAAACCAGTTCAAACCTGTTTAAACTGGTTCAAACCGGTTTAAACTGGTTTAAACTGGCTCAAACTGGTTGAAACGGGTTCAAACCGGCTCAAACTGGTTTAAACTGGTTACAAACTGGCTCAAACAACTTCAAACTGGCTCAAACCGGTTTAACCTGTCTCAAACCGTAAACCGGTTCAAACCGGTTTAAACTGGTTCAAACCGGTTTAAACTGGTTTAAACTGGCTAAAACCAACTCAAACCAGCTGAAACTGGTTCAAACCGGCACAAACCGGCTAAAACTGGCTCAAGCTGGTTCAAACCGGCACAAACCAGCTCAAACTGGTTCAAACAGGTTCAAACTGGTTCAAACTAGCTCAAACTTGTTCAAACTGGTGCAAACCGGCTCAAACCAGTTCAAACCGGCTCAAACCGGTTCAAACTGGCTCAAACCGTAAACCGGTTCAAATTGGTACAAACCGGTGTAAACTGGTTGAACCCGGTTTTAACTGGTTCAAACCGGTTTAAACTGGTTCACACCGGTTCAAACTGGCTCAAACAGGCTCAAACCAGCTCAAACTGGTTCAAACTGTCGCAAACTTGCTCAAACAAGTTCAAACTGAATCAAACCGTAAACCGGCTCAAACCGGTTTAAACTGGTTCAAACCGATTTAAAATGGTTCAAACTGGCTCAAACCGGTTGAAACTGGTTCAAACCGGCTCAAACAGGTTTAAACTGGTTCAAACTGGTTCAAACTGCTTCAAACTGGCTCAAACCGGCTCAAACTGGTTTAAACTGCTTCAAACTGGTTCAAAGAGGTTCAAACTGGTTCAAACTGGCTCACTGGTTTAAACTGGTTCAAACCAGTTCAAACTGGTTTAAACTGGTTCAAACTGGTTCAAACTGGTTCAAACTGGCTCAAACTGGTTCAAACCGGTTCTTTAAACTGGCTCAAACCTGTTCAAACTGGCTCAAACCAGTTCAAGCTGGCTCAAACCAGCTCAAACTGGTTCAAACTGTCTCAAACCGGCTCAAACAAGTTCAAACTGAATCAAACCGTAAACCGGTTCAACCCGGTTTAAACTGATTCAAACCGATTTAAGCTGGTTGAAACTGGTTCAAACCGGCTCAAACTGGTTTAAACTGGTTCAAACTGGCTCAAACCGCTTCAAACTGGCTCAAACCGGTTCAACCTGTCTCAAACCATAAACCGGTTCAAACCAGTTTAAACCGGTTCAAACCGGTTTAAACTGGTTCAAACTGGTTTAAACTGGTTCAAACCGGCTCAAACTGGCTCAAACCGGCTCAAACTGGTTCAAACTGGCTTAAACTGATTCAAACCAGTGGAAACTGGCTCAAACAGGCTCAAACTGGTTTAAACTGGCTCAAACTGGTTCAAACTGGCTCAAACCGGTTCAAACTGGGTTTAACTGGCTCAAACCGGCTCAAACCAGTTCAAACTGAATCAAACTGTAAACCGGTTCAAACCGGTTTAAAATGGTTCAAACCGGCTCAAACTGGTTCAAACTGGCTCAAACTGATTCAACCCGCTTCAAACTGTTTCAAACTGGCTCAAACTGGTTCAAACTGGCTCAAACCGGCTCAAACCGGCTCAAACCGGTTCAAACTGGTTCAAACCGATTTAAACTGGTTCAAACCGATTTAAGCTGGTTGAAACTGGTTCAAACCGGCTCAAACTGGTTTAAACTGCTTCCAACTGGCTCAAACCGCTTCAAACTTGCTCAAACCGGTTCAACCTGTCTCAAACCATAAACCGGTTCAAACCAGTTTAAACCGGTTCAAACTGGTTTAAACTGGTTCAAACCGGCTAAAACTGGCTCAAACCGGCTCACACTGGTTCAAACTGGCTTAAACTGATTCAAACCAGTGGAAACTGGCTCAAACAGGCTCAAACTGGTTTAAACTGGCTCAAACCGGTTCAAACTGGCTCAAACCGGTTCAAACTGGGTTAAACTGGCTCAAATCGTCTCAAACTGGTTCAAACTGTCTCAAACCGGCTCAAACCAGTTCAAACTGAATCAAACTGTAAACCGGTTCAAACCGGTTTAAAATGGTTCAAACCGGTTTAAACTGGTTAAAACTGGCTCACACTGGTTGAAACTTGTTCAAACCGGCTCAAACTGGCTCAAACCCGCTCAAACTGGTTCAAACTGGCTCAAACTGATTCAAACTGGTTCAAACCAGTTCAAACTGGCTCAAACCGGCTCAAACTGGTTCAAACTGTCTCAAACCGGCTCAAACAAGTTCAAACTGAATCAAACCGTAAACCGGTTCAACCCGGTTTAAACTGGTTCAAACCGATTTAAACTGGTTCAAACCGATTTAAGCTGGTTGAAACTGGTTCAAACCGGCTCAAACTGGTTTAAACTGGTTCAAACTGGCTCAAACCGCTTCAAACTGGCTCAAACCGGTTCAACCTGTCTCAAACCATAAACCGATTCAAACCAGTTTAAACCGGTTCAACCCGGTTTAAACTGGTTCAAACTGGTTTAAACTGGTTCAAACCGGCTCAAACTGGCTCAAACCGGCTCAAACTGGTTCAAACTGGCTTAAACTGATTCAAACCAGTGGAAACTGGCTCAAACAGGCTCAAACTGGTTTAAACTGGCTCAAACTGGTTCAAACTGGCTCAAACCGGTTCAAACTGGGTTAGACTGGCTCAAACCGGCTCAAACCAGTTCAAACTGAATCAAACTGTAAACCGGTTCAAACCGGTTTAAAATGGTTCAAACCGGCTCAAACTGGTTCAAACTGGCTCAAACTGATTCAAACCGCTTCAAACTGTTTCAAACTGGCTCAAACTGGTTCAAACTGGCTCAAACCGGCTCAAACCGGCTCAAACCGGTTCAAACTGGTTCAAACCGATTTAAACTGGTTCAAACCGATTTAGGCTGGTTGAAACTGGTTCAAACCGGCTCAAACTGGTTTAAACTGCTTCCAACTGGCTCAAACCGCTTCAAACTGGCTCAAACCGGTTCAACCTGTCTCAAACCATAAACCGGTTCAAACCAGTTTAAACCGGTTCAAACCGGTTTAAACTGGTTCAAACTGGTTTAAACTGGTTCAAACCGGCTAAAACTGGCTCAAACCGGCTCACACTGGTTCAAACTGGCTTAAACTGATTCAAACCAGTGGAAACTGGCTCAAACAGGCTCAAACTGGTTTAAACTGGCTCAAACCGGTTCAAACTGGCTCAAACCGGTTCAAACTGGGTTAAACTGGCTCAAATCGTCTCAAACTGGTTCAAACTGTCTCAAACCGGCTCAAACCAGTTCAAACTGAATCAAACTGTAAACCGGTTCAAACCGGTTTAAAATGGTTCAAACCGGTTTAAACTGGTTCAAACTGGCTCACACTGGTTGAAACTTGTTCAAACCGGCTCAAACTGGCTCAAACCCGCTCAAACTGGTTCAAACTGGCTCAAACTGATTCAAACTGGTTCAAACCAGTTCAAACTGGCTCAAACCGGCTCAAACTGGTTCAAACTGTCTCAAACCGGCTCAAACAAGTTCAAACTGAATCAAACTGTAAACCGGTTCAAACCGGTTTAAACTGGTTTAAACCAGTTTAAACTGGTCCAAACTGGCTCAAACTGGTTGAAACTGGTTCAAACCAGCTCAAACTGGTTAAAACTGGTTCAAACCGGTTTAAACTGGTTCAAACTGGCTCAAACTGGCTCATACCGGTTCAGACTGTCTCAAACTAAAAACCAGTTCAAACCTGTTTAAACTGGTTCAAACCGGTTTAAACTGGTTTAAACTGGCTCAAACTGGTTGAAACGGGTTCAAACCGGCTCAAACTGGTTTAAACTGGTTACAAACTGGCTCAAACAACTTCAAACTGGCTCAAACCGGTTTAACCTGTCTCAAACCGTAAACCGGTTCAAAACGGTTTAAACTGGTTCAAACCGGTTTAAACTGGTTTAAACTGGCTCAAACCAACTCAAACCAGCTGAAACTGGTTCAAACCGGCACAAACCGGCTAAAACTGGCTCAGCTGGTTCAAACCGGCACAAACCAGCTCAAACTGGTTCAAACAGGTTCAAACTGGTTCAAACTAGCTCAAACTTGTTCAAACTGGTGCAAACCGGCTCAAACCAGTTCAAACCGGCTCAAACCGGTTCAAACTGGCTCAAACCGTAAACCGGTTCAAACTGGTTCAAACCGGTGTAAACTGGTTGAACCCGGTTTTAACTGGTTCAAACCGGTTTAAACTGGTTCACACCGGTTCAAACTGGCTCAAACAGGCTCAAACCAGCTCAAACTGGTTCAAACTGTCGCAAACTTGCTCAAACAAGTTCAAACTGAATCAAACCGTAAACCGGCTCAAACCGGTTTAAACTGGTTCAAACCGATTTAAAATGGTTCAAACTGGCTCAAACCGGTTGAAACTGGTTCAAACTGGCTCAAACTGGTTTAAACTGGTTCAAACTGGTTCAAACTGCTTCAAACTGGCTCAAACCGGTTCAAACTGGTTCAAACTGGCTCAAACCACCTCAAACTGGTTCAAACTGTCTCAAACCGGCTCAAACCAGTTCAAACTGAATCAAACTGTAAACCGGTTCAAACCGGTTTAAACTGGTTCAAACTGGCTCAAACTGGTTGAAACTGGTTCAAACCGGCTCCAACTGGTTTAAACTGGTTCAAACCAGCTCAAATAGCTACAAACTGTCTCAAACCGGTTCAAACTGGTTCAAACTGGCTCAAACCGGTTCAAACTGGTTCAAACTGGCTCAAACCGGCTAAAACCAGTACAAACTGAATCAAACTGGTTCAAACTGGTTTAAACTGGTTCAAACTGGCTCAAACTGGTTGAAACTGGTTCAAACCGGCTCAAACTGGTTCAAACTGGTTCAAACTGACTCAAACCGGTTGAAACTGGCTCAGGCTCAAACTGGTTTAAACTGGCTCACACCTGTTCAAACTGGCTCAAACCGGTTCAAACTGGTTCAAGCTGGCTCAAACCGGCTCAAACTGGTTCAAACTGTCTCAAACCGGCTCAAACAAGTTCAAACTGAATCAAACTGTAAACCGGTTCAAACCGGTTTAAACTGGTTTAAACCAGTTAAAACTGGTTCAAACTGGCTCAAACTGGTTGAAACTGGTTCAAACCGGCTCAAACTGGTTAAAATTGGTTCAAACCGGTTTAAACTGGTTCAAACTGGCTCAAACTGGCTCATACCGGTTCAGACTGTCTCAAACCAAAAACCAGTTCAAACCTGTTTAAACTGGTTCAAACCGGTTTAAACTGGTTTAAACTGGCTCAAACTGGTTGAAACGGGTTCAAACCGGCTCAAACTGGTTTAAACTGGTTACAAACTGGCTCAAACAACTTCAAACTGGCTCAAACCGGTTTAACCTGTCTCAAACCGTAAACCGGTTCAAACCGGTTTAAACTGGTTCAAACCGGTTTAAACTGGTTTAAACTGGCTAAAACCAACTCAAACCAGCTGAAACTGGTTCAAACCGGCACAAACCGGCTAAAACTGGCTCAAGCTGGTTCAAACCGGCACAAACCAGCTCAAACTGGTTCAAACAGGTTCAAACTGGTTCAAACTAGCTCAAACTTGTTCAAACTGGTGCAAACCGGCTCAAACCAGTTCAAACCGGCTCAAACCGGTTCAAACTGGCTCAAACCGTAAACCGGTTCAAATTGGTACAAACCGGTGTAAACTGGTTGAACCCGGTTTTAACTGGTTCAAACCGGTTTAAACTGGTTCACACCGGTTCAAACTGGCTCAAACAGGCTCAAACCAGCTCAAACTGGTTCAAACTG
The DNA here is from genome assembly GCF_964261635.1 of Lissotriton helveticus. Lineage (NCBI taxonomy): Eukaryota > Metazoa > Chordata > Amphibia > Caudata > Salamandridae > Lissotriton > Lissotriton helveticus. The sequence continues at coordinate 942,277,918 of NC_136070.1, forward strand.
TCGCAAACTTGCTCAAACAAGTTCAAACTGAATCAAACCGTAAACCGGCTCAAACCGGTTTAAACTGGTTCAAACCGATTTAAAATGGTTCAAACTGGCTCAAACCGGTTGAAACTGGTTCAAACCGGCTCAAACAGGTTTAAACTGGTTCAAACTGGTTCAAACTGCTTCAAACTGGCTCAAACCGGCTCAAACTGGTTTAAACTGCTTCAAACTGGTTCAAAGAGGTTCAAACTGGTTCAAACTGGCTCACTGGTTTAAACTGGTTCAAACCAGTTCAAACTGGTTTAAACTGGTTCAAACTGGTTCAAACTGGTTCAAACTGGCTCAAACTGGTTCAAACCGGTTCTTTAAACTGGCTCAAACCTGTTCAAACTGGCTCAAACCAGTTCAAGCTGGCTCAAACCAGCTCAAACTGGTTCAAACTGTCTCAAACCGGCTCAAACAAGTTCAAACTGAATCAAACCGTAAACCGGTTCAACCCGGTTTAAACTGATTCAAACCGATTTAAGCTGGTTGAAACTGGTTCAAACCGGCTCAAACTGGTTTAAACTGGTTCAAACTGGCTCAAACCGCTTCAAACTGGCTCAAACCGGTTCAACCTGTCTCAAACCATAAACCGGTTCAAACCAGTTTAAACCGGTTCAAACCGGTTTAAACTGGTTCAAACTGGTTTAAACTGGTTCAAACCGGCTCAAACTGGCTCAAACCGGCTCAAACTGGTTCAAACTGGCTTAAACTGATTCAAACCAGTGGAAACTGGCTCAAACAGGCTCAAACTGGTTTAAACTGGCTCAAACTGGTTCAAACTGGCTCAAACCGGTTCAAACTGGGTTTAACTGGCTCAAACCGGCTCAAACCAGTTCAAACTGAATCAAACTGTAAACCGGTTCAAACCGGTTTAAAATGGTTCAAACCGGCTCAAACTGGTTCAAACTGGCTCAAACTGATTCAACCCGCTTCAAACTGTTTCAAACTGGCTCAAACTGGTTCAAACTAGCTCAAACCGGCTCAAACCGGCTCAAACCGGTTCAAACTGGTTCAAACCGATTTAAACTGGTTCAAACCGATTTAAGCTGGTTGAAACTGGTTCAAACCGGCTCAAACTGGTTTAAACTGCTTCCAACTGGCTCAAACCGCTTCAAACTTGCTCAAACCGGTTCAACCTGTCTCAAACCATAAACCGGTTCAAACCAGTTTAAACCGGTTCAAACTGGTTTAAACTGGTTCAAACCGGCTAAAACTGGCTCAAACCGGCTCACACTGGTTCAAACTGGCTTAAACTGATTCAAACCAGTGGAAACTGGCTCAAACAGGCTCAAACTGGTTTAAACTGGCTCAAACCGGTTCAAACTGGCTCAAACCGGTTCAAACTGGGTTAAACTGGCTCAAATCGTCTCAAACTGGTTCAAACTGTCTCAAACCGGCTCAAACCAGTTCAAACTGAATCAAACTGTAAACCGGTTCAAACCGGTTTAAAATGGTTCAAACCGGTTTAAACTGGTTAAAACTGGCTCACACTGGTTGAAACTTGTTCAAACCGGCTCAAACTGGCTCAAACCCGCTCAAACTGGTTCAAACTGGCTCAAACTGATTCAAACTGGTTCAAACCAGTTCAAACTGGCTCAAACCGGCTCAAACTGGTTCAAACTGTCTCAAACCGGCTCAAACAAGTTCAAACTGAATCAAACCGTAAACCGGTTCAACCCGGTTTAAACTGGTTCAAACCGATTTAAACTGGTTCAAACCGATTTAAGCTGGTTGAAACTGGTTCAAACCGGCTCAAACTGGTTTAAACTGGTTCAAACTGGCTCAAACCGCTTCAAACTGGCTCAAACCGGTTCAACCTGTCTCAAACCATAAACCGATTCAAACCAGTTTAAACCGGTTCAACCCGGTTTAAACTGGTTCAAACTGGTTTAAACTGGTTCAAACCGGCTCAAACTGGCTCAAACCGGCTCAAACTGGTTCAAACTGGCTTAAACTGATTCAAACCAGTGGAAACTGGCTCAAACAGGCTCAAACTGGTTTAAACTGGCTCAAACTGGTTCAAACTGGCTCAAACCGGTTCAAACTGGGTTAGACTGGCTCAAACCGGCTCAAACCAGTTCAAACTGAATCAAACTGTAAACCGGTTCAAACCGGTTTAAAATGGTTCAAACCGGCTCAAACTGGTTCAAACTGGCTCAAACTGATTCAAACCGCTTCAAACTGTTTCAAACTGGCTCAAACTGGTTCAAACTGGCTCAAACCGGCTCAAACCGGCTCAAACCGGTTCAAACTGGTTCAAACCGATTTAAACTGGTTCAAACCGATTTAGGCTGGTTGAAACTGGTTCAAACCGGCTCAAACTGGTTTAAACTGCTTCCAACTGGCTCAAACCGCTTCAAACTGGCTCAAACCGGTTCAACCTGTCTCAAACCATAAACCGGTTCAAACCAGTTTAAACCGGTTCAAACCGGTTTAAACTGGTTCAAACTGGTTTAAACTGGTTCAAACCGGCTAAAACTGGCTCAAACCGGCTCACACTGGTTCAAACTGGCTTAAACTGATTCAAACCAGTGGAAACTGGCTCAAACAGGCTCAAACTGGTTTAAACTGGCTCAAACCGGTTCAAACTGGCTCAAACCGGTTCAAACTGGGTTAAACTGGCTCAAATCGTCTCAAACTGGTTCAAACTGTCTCAAACCGGCTCAAACCAGTTCAAACTGAATCAAACTGTAAACCGGTTCAAACCGGTTTAAAATGGTTCAAACCGGTTTAAACTGGTTCAAACTGGCTCACACTGGTTGAAACTTGTTCAAACCGGCTCAAACTGGCTCAAACCCGCTCAAACTGGTTCAAACTGGCTCAAACTGATTCAAACTGGTTCAAACCAGTTCAAACTGGCTCAAACCGGCTCAAACTGGTTCAAACTGTCTCAAACCGGCTCAAACAAGTTCAAACTGAATCAAACTGTAAACCGGTTCAAACCGGTTTAAACTGGTTTAAACCAGTTTAAACTGGTCCAAACTGGCTCAAACTGGTTGAAACTGGTTCAAACCAGCTCAAACTGGTTAAAACTGGTTCAAACCGGTTTAAACTGGTTCAAACTGGCTCAAACTGGCTCATACCGGTTCAGACTGTCTCAAACTAAAAACCAGTTCAAACCTGTTTAAACTGGTTCAAACCGGTTTAAACTGGTTTAAACTGGCTCAAACTGGTTGAAACGGGTTCAAACCGGCTCAAACTGGTTTAAACTGGTTACAAACTGGCTCAAACAACTTCAAACTGGCTCAAACCGGTTTAACCTGTCTCAAACCGTAAACCGGTTCAAAACGGTTTAAACTGGTTCAAACCGGTTTAAACTGGTTTAAACTGGCTCAAACCAACTCAAACCAGCTGAAACTGGTTCAAACCGGCACAAACCGGCTAAAACTGGCTCAGCTGGTTCAAACCGGCACAAACCAGCTCAAACTGGTTCAAACAGGTTCAAACTGGTTCAAACTAGCTCAAACTTGTTCAAACTGGTGCAAACCGGCTCAAACCAGTTCAAACCGGCTCAAACCGGTTCAAACTGGCTCAAACCGTAAACCGGTTCAAACTGGTTCAAACCGGTGTAAACTGGTTGAACCCGGTTTTAACTGGTTCAAACCGGTTTAAACTGGTTCACACCGGTTCAAACTGGCTCAAACAGGCTCAAACCAGCTCAAACTGGTTCAAACTGTCGCAAACTTGCTCAAACAAGTTCAAACTGAATCAAACCGTAAACCGGCTCAAACCGGTTTAAACTGGTTCAAACCGATTTAAAATGGTTCAAACTGGCTCAAACCGGTTGAAACTGGTTCAAACTGGCTCAAACTGGTTTAAACTGGTTCAAACTGGTTCAAACTGCTTCAAACTGGCTCAAACCGGTTCAAACTGGTTCAAACTGGCTCAAACCACCTCAAACTGGTTCAAACTGTCTCAAACCGGCTCAAACCAGTTCAAACTGAATCAAACTGTAAACCGGTTCAAACCGGTTTAAACTGGTTCAAACTGGCTCAAACTGGTTGAAACTGGTTCAAACCGGCTCCAACTGGTTTAAACTGGTTCAAACCAGCTCAAATAGCTACAAACTGTCTCAAACCGGTTCAAACTGGTTCAAACTGGCTCAAACCGGTTCAAACTGGTTCAAACTGGCTCAAACCGGCTAAAACCAGTACAAACTGAATCAAACTGGTTCAAACTGGTTTAAACTGGTTCAAACTGGCTCAAACTGGTTGAAACTGGTTCAAACCGGCTCAAACTGGTTCAAACTGGTTCAAACTGACTCAAACCGGTTGAAACTGGCTCAGGCTCAAACTGGTTTAAACTGGCTCACACCTGTTCAAACTGGCTCAAACCGGTTCAAACTGGTTCAAGCTGGCTCAAACCGGCTCAAACTGGTTCAAACTGTCTCAAACCGGCTCAAACAAGTTCAAACTGAATCAAACTGTAAACCGGTTCAAACCGGTTTAAACTGGTTTAAACCAGTTAAAACTGGTTCAAACTGGCTCAAACTGGTTGAAACTGGTTCAAACCGGCTCAAACTGGTTAAAATTGGTTCAAACCGGTTTAAACTGGTTCAAACTGGCTCAAACTGGCTTATACCGGTTCAGACTGTCTCAAACCAAAAACCAGTTCAAACCTGTTTAAACTGGTTCAAACCGGTTTAAACTGGTTTAAACTGGCTCAAACTGGTTGAAACGGGTTCAAACCGGCTCAAACTGGTTTAAACTGGTTACAAACTGGCTCAAACAACTTCAAACTGGCTCAAACCGGTTTAACCTGTCTCAAACCGTAAACCGGTTCAAACCGGTTTAAACTGGTTCAAACCGGTTTAAACTGGTTTAAACTGGCTAAAACCAACTCAAACCAGCTGAAACTGGTTCAAACCGGCACAAACCGGCTAAAACTGGCTCAAGCTGGTTCAAACCGGCACAAACCAGCTCAAACTGGTTCAAACAGGTTCAAACTGGTTCAAACTAGCTCAAACTTGTTCAAACTGGTGCAAACCGGCTCAAACCAGTTCAAACCGGCTCAAACCGGTTCAAACTGGCTCAAACCGTAAACCGGTTCAAATTGGTACAAACCGGTGTAAACTGGTTGAACCCGGTTTTAACTGGTTCAAACCGGTTTAAACTGGTTCACACCGGTTCAAACTGGCTCAAACAGGCTCAAACCAGCTCAAACTGGTTCAAACTGTCGCAAACTTGCTCAAACAAGTTCAAACTGAATCAAACCGTAAACCGGCTCAAACCGGTTTAAACTGGTTCAAACCGATTTAAAATGGTTCAAACTGGCTCAAACCGGTTGAAACTGGTTCAAACCGGCTCAAACAGGTTTAAACTGGTTCAAACTGGTTCAAACTGCTTCAAACTGGCTCAAACCGGCTCAAACTGGTTTAAACTGCTTCAAACTGGTTCAAAGAGGTTCAAACTGGTTCAAACTGGCTCACTGGTTTAAACTGGTTCAAACCAGTTCAAACTGGTTTAAACTGGTTCAAACTGGTTCAAACTGGTTCAAACTGGCTCAAACTGGTTCAAACCGGTTCTTTAAACTGGCTCAAACCTGTTCAAACTGGCTCAAACCAGTTCAAGCTGGCTCAAACCAGCTCAAACTGGTTCAAACTGTCTCAAACCGGCTCAAACAAGTTCAAACTGAATCAAACCGTAAACCGGTTCAACCCGGTTTAAACTGATTCAAACCGATTTAAGCTGGTTGAAACTGGTTCAAACCGGCTCAAACTGGTTTAAACTGGTTCAAACTGGCTCAAACCGCTTCAAACTGGCTCAAACCGGTTCAACCTGTCTCAAACCATAAACCGGTTCAAACCAGTTTAAACCGGTTCAAACCGGTTTAAACTGGTTCAAACTGGTTTAAACTGGTTCAAACCGGCTCAAACTGGCTCAAACCGGCTCAAACTGGTTCAAACTGGCTTAAACTGATTCAAACCAGTGGAAACTGGCTCAAACAGGCTCAAACTGGTTTAAACTGGCTCAAACTGGTTCAAACTGGCTCAAACCGGTTCAAACTGGGTTTAACTGGCTCAAACCGGCTCAAACCAGTTCAAACTGAATCAAACTGTAAACCGGTTCAAACCGGTTTAAAATGGTTCAAACCGGCTCAAACTGGTTCAAACTGGCTCAAACTGATTCAACCCGCTTCAAACTGTTTCAAACTGGCTCAAACTGGTTCAAACTGGCTCAAACCGGCTCAAACCGGCTCAAACCGGTTCAAACTGGTTCAAACCGATTTAAACTGGTTCAAACCGATTTAAGCTGGTTGAAACTGGTTCAAACCGGCTCAAACTGGTTTAAACTGCTTCCAACTGGCTCAAACCGCTTCAAACTTGCTCAAACCGGTTCAACCTGTCTCAAACCATAAACCGGTTCAAACCAGTTTAAACCGGTTCAAACTGGTTTAAACTGGTTCAAACCGGCTAAAACTGGCTCAAACCGGCTCACACTGGTTCAAACTGGCTTAAACTGATTCAAACCAGTGGAAACTGGCTCAAACAGGCTCAAACTGGTTTAAACTGGCTCAAACCGGTTCAAACTGGCTCAAACCGGTTCAAACTGGGTTAAACTGGCTCAAATCGTCTCAAACTGGTTCAAACTGTCTCAAACCGGCTCAAACCAGTTCAAACTGAATCAAACTGTAAACCGGTTCAAACCGGTTTAAAATGGTTCAAACCGGTTTAAACTGGTTAAAACTGGCTCACACTGGTTGAAACTTGTTCAAACCGGCTCAAACTGGCTCAAACCCGCTCAAACTGGTTCAAACTGGCTCAAACTGATTCAAACTGGTTCAAACCAGTTCAAACTGGCTCAAACCGGCTCAAACTGGTTCAAACTGTCTCAAACCGGCTCAAACAAGTTCAAACTGAATCAAACTATAAACCGGTTCAAACCGGTTTAAACTGGTTTAAACCAGTTTAAACTGGTTCAAACTGGCTCAAACTGGTTGAAACTGGTTCAAACCGGCTCAAACTGGTTAAAACTGGTTCAAACCGGTTTAAACTGGTTCAAACTGGCTCAAACTGGCTCATACCGGTTCAGACTGTCTCAAACCAAAAAACAGTTCAAACCTGTTTAAACTGGTTCAAACCGGTTTAAACTGGTTTAAACTGGCTCAAACTGGTTGAAACGGGTTCAAACTGGCTCAAACTGGTTTAAACTGGTTACAAACTGGCTCAAACAAACTGGCTCAAACCGGTTTAACCTGTCTCAAACCGTAAACCGGTTCAAACCGGTTTAAACTGGTTCAAACCGGTTTAAACTGGTTTAAACTAGCTCAAACCAACTCAAACCAGCTGAAACTGGTTCAAACCGGCACAAACCGGCTAAAACTGGCTCAAGCTGGTTCAAACCGGCACAAACCAGCTCAAACTGGTTCAAACAGGTTTTACACTGGTTCAAACTAGCTCAAACTTGTTCAAACCGGTGCAAACCGTCTCAAACCAGTTCAAACCGGCTCAAACCGGTTCAAACCGGCTCAAACCGTAAACCAGTTCAAACTGGTTCAAACCGGTGTAAACTGGTTGAACCCGGTTTTAACTGGTTCAAACCGGTTTAAACTGGTTCACACCGGTTCAAACTGGCTCAAACAGGCTCAAACCAGCTCAAACTGGTTCAAACTGTCGCAAACTTGCTCAAACAAGTTCAAAGTGAATCAAACCGTAAACCGGCTCAAACCGGTTTAAACTGGTTCAAACCGATTTAAAATGGTTCAAACTGGCTCAAACCGGTTGAAACTGGTTCAAACCGGCTCAAACTGGTTTAAACTGGTTCAAACTGGCTCAAACTGCTTCAAACTGGCTCAAACCGGTTCAAACTGGTTCAAACTGGCTCAAACAGCTACAGTCTCAAACCGGTTCAAACTGGTTCAAACCAGCTCAAACAGCTACAGTCTCAAACCGGTTCAAACTGGTTCAAACTGGCTCAAACCGGCTCAAACCAGTTCAAACTGAATCAAACTGTTTCAAACTGTTTTAAACTGGTTCAAACGGGCTCAAACTGGTTGAAACTGGTTCAAACCGGCTCAAACTGGTTCAAACTGGTTCAAACTGACTCAAACCGGTTGAAACTGGCTCCAACAGGCTCAAACTGGTTTAAACTGGCTCAAACCTGTTCAAACTGGCTCAAACCGGTTCAAACTGGTTCAAGCTTGCTCAAACCGGCTCAAACTGGTTCAAACTGTCTCAAACCGGCTCAAAGAAGTTCAAACTGAATCAAACTGTAAACCGATTCAAACCGGTTTAAACTGGTTTAAACCAGTTTAAACTGGTTCAAACTGGCTCAAACTGGTTGAAACTGGTTCAAACCGGCTCAAACTGGTTAAAACTGGTTCAAACCGATTTAAACTGGTTCAAACTGGCTCAAACTGGCTCATACCGGTTCAGACTGTCTCAAACCAAAAACCAGTTCAAACCTGTTTAAACTGGTTCAAACCGGTTTAAACTGGTTTAAACTGGCTCAAACTGGTTGAAACGGGTTCAAACCGGCTCAAACTGGTTTAAACTGGTTACAAACTGGCTCAAACAACTTCAAACTGGCTCAAACCGGTTTAACCTGTCTCAAACCGTAAACCGGTTCAAACCGGTTTAAACTGGTTTAAACTGGCTCAAACCAACTCAAACCAGCTCAAACTGGTTCAAACAGGTTCAAACTGGTTCAAACTAGCTCAAACTTGTTCAAACTGGTGCAAACCAGCTCAAACCAGTTCAAACCGGCTCAAACCGGTTCAAACTGGCTCAAACCGTAAACCGGTCCAAACTGGTTCAAACCGGTGTAAACTGGTTGAACCCGGTTTTAACTGGTTCAAACCGAATTAAACTGGTTCACACCGGTTCAAACTGGCTCAAACAGGCTCAAACCAGCTCAAACTGGTTCAAACCGTCGCAAACTTGCTCAAACAAGTTCAAACTGAATCAAACCGTAAACCGGCTCAAACCAGTTTAAACTGGTTCAAACCGATTTAAAATGGTTCAAACTGGCTCAAACCGGTTGAAACTGGTTCAAACCGGCTCAAACAGGTTTAAACTGGTTCAAACTGGCTCAAACTGCTTCAAACTGGCTCAAACCGGTTCAAACTGGTTCAAACTGGCTCAAACCACCTCAAACTGGTTCAAACTGTCTCAAACCGGCTCACACCAATTCAAACTGAATCAAATTGTAAACCGGTTCAAACCGGTTTAAACTGGTTCAAACTGGCTCAAACTGGTTGAAACTGGTTCAAACCGGCTCCAACTGGTTTAAACTGGTTCAAACCAGCTCAAACAGCTACAAACTGTCTCAAACCGGTTCAAACTGGTTCAAACTGGCTCAAACCGGTTCAAACTGGTTCAAACTGGCTCAAACCGGCTCAAACCAGTTCAAACTGAATCAAACTGGTTCAAACTAGTTTAACCTGTTTCAAACTGGCTCAAACTGGTTGAAACTGGTTAAAACCGGCTCTAACTGGTTCAAACTGGTTCAAACTGACACAAACCGGCTCAAACCAGTTTAAACTGAATCAAACTGGTTCAAACTAGTTTAAACTGGTTCAAACTGGCTCAAACTGGTTGAAACTGGTTAAAACCGGCTCTAACTGGTTCAAACTGGTTCAAACTGACACAAACCGGTTGAAACTGGCTCAAACAGGCTCAAACTGGATTAAACTGGTTTAAACTGGCTCAAACCTGTTCAAACTGGCTCAAACCGGTTCAAACTGGTTCAAGCTGGCTCAAACCGGCTCAAACTGGTTCAAACTGTCTCAAACCGGCTCAAACAAGTTCAAACTGAATCAAACTGTAAACCGGTTCAACCCGGTTTAAACTGGTTCAAACCGATTTAAACTGGTTCAAACCGATTTAAACTGGTTGAAACTGGTTCAAACCGGCTCAAACTGGTTTAATCTGGTTCAAACTGGCTCAAACCGCTTCAAACTGGCTCAAACCGGTTCAACCTGTCTCAAACCATAAACCGGTTCAAACCAGTTTAAACCGGTTCAAACCGGTGTAAACTGGTTCAAACTGGTTCAAACCGGTTCAAACTGGTTCAAACTGGCTCAAATCGTCTCAAACTGGTTCAAACTGTCTCAAACCGGCTCAAACCAGTTCAAACTGAATCAAACTGTAAACCGGTTTAAACTGGTTCAAACTGGCTCCCACTGGTTGAAACTGGTTCAAACCGGCTCAAACTGGCTCAAACCCGCTCAAACTGGTTCAAACTGGCTCAAACTGATTCAAACTGGTTCAAACTGGCTCAAACAGGCTCAAACTGGTTTAAACTGGCTCAAACTGGTTCAAACTGGCTCAAACCGGTTCAAACTGGCTCAAACCGGCTCAAACTGGTTCAAACTGGCTCAAACCGGCTCAAACAAGTTCAAACTGAATCAAACTGTAAACCGGTTCAAACCGGTTTAAACTGGTTTAAACCAGTTAAAACTGGTTCAAACTGGCTCAAACTGGTTGAAACTGGTTCAAACCGGCTCAAACTGGTTAAAATTGGTTCAAACCGGTTTAAACTGGTTCAAACTGGCTCAAACTGGCTCATACCGGTTCAGACTGTCTCAAACCAAAAACCAGTTCAAACCTGTTTAAACTGGTTCAAACCGGTTTAAACTGGTTTAAACTGGCTCAAACTGGTTGAAACGGGTTCAAACCGGCTCAAACTGGTTTAAACTGGTTACAAACTGGCTCAAACAACTTCAAACTGGCTCAAACCGGTTTAACCTGTCTCAAACCGTAAACCGGTTCAAACCGGTTTAAACTGGTTCAAACCGGTTTAAACTGGTTTAAACTGGCTAAAACCAACTCAAACCAGCTGAAACTGGTTCAAACCGGCACAAACCGGCTAAAACTGGCTCAAGCTGGTTCAAACCGGCACAAACCAGCTCAAACTGGTTCAAACAGGTTCAAACTGGTTCAAACTAGCTCAAACTTGTTCAAACTGGTGCAAACCGGCTCAAACCAGTTCAAACCGGCTCAAACCGGTTCAAACTGGCTCAAACCGTAAACCGGTTCAAATTGGTACAAACCGGTGTAAACTGGTTGAACCCGGTTTTAACTGGTTCAAACCGGTTTAAACTGGTTCACACCGGTTCAAACTGGCTCAAACAGGCTCAAACCAGCTCAAACTGGTTCAAACTGTCGCAAACTTGCTCAAACAAGTTCAAACTGAATCAAACCGTAAACCGGCTCAAACCGGTTTAAACTGGTTCAAACCGATTTAAAATGGTTCAAACTGGCTCAAACCGGTTGAAACTGGTTCAAACCGGCTCAAACAGGTTTAAACTGGTTCAAACTGGTTCAAACTGCTTCAAACTGGCTCAAACCGGCTCAAACTGGTTTAAACTGCTTCAAACTGGTTCAAAGAGGTTCAAACTGGTTCAAACTGGCTCACTGGTTTAAACTGGTTCAAACCAGTTCAAACTGGTTTAAACTGGTTCAAACTGGTTCAAACCGGTTCTTTAAACTGGCTCAAACCTGTTCAAACTGGCTCAAACCAGTTCAAGCTGGCTCAAACCAGCTCAAACTGGTTCAAACTGTCTCAAACCGGCTCAAACAAGTTCAAACTGAATCAAACCGTAAACCGGTTCAACCCGGTTTAAACTGATTCAAACCGATTTAAGCTGGTTGAAACTGGTTCAAACCGGCTCAAACTGGTTTAAACTGGTTCAAACTGGCTCAAACCGCTTCAAACTGGCTCAAACCGGTTCAACCTGTCTCAAACCATAAACCGGTTCAAACCAGTTTAAACCGGTTCAAACCGGTTTAAACTGGTTCAAACTGGTTTAAACTGGTTCAAACCGGCTCAAACTGGCTCAAACCGGCTCAAACTGGTTCAAACTGGCTTAAACTGATTCAAACCAGTGGAAACTGGCTCAAACAGGCTCAAACTGGTTTAAACTGGCTCAAACTGGTTCAAACTGGCTCAAACCGGTTCAAACTGGGTTTAACTGGCTCAAACCGGCTCAAACCAGTTCAAACTGAATCAAACTGTAAACCGGTTCAAACCGGTTTAAAATGGTTCAAACCGGCTCAAACTGGTTCAAACTGGCTCAAACTGATTCAACCCGCTTCAAACTGTTTCAAACTGGCTCAAACTGGTTCAAACTGGCTCAAACCGGCTCAAACCGGCTCAAACCGGTTCAAACTGGTTCAAACCGATTTAAACTGGTTCAAACCGATTTAAGCTGGTTGAAACTGGTTCAAACCGGCTCAAACTGGTTTAAACTGCTTCCAACTGGCTCAAACCGCTTCAAACTTGCTCAAACCGGTTCAACCTGTCTCAAACCATAAACCGGTTCAAACCAGTTTAAACCGGTTCAAACTGGTTTAAACTGGTTCAAACCGGCTAAAACTGGCTCAAACCGGCTCACACTGGTTCAAACTGGCTTAAACTGATTCAAACCAGTGGAAACTGGCTCAAACAGGCTCAAACTGGTTTAAACTGGCTCAAACCGGTTCAAACTGGCTCAAACCGGTTCAAACTGGGTTAAACTGGCTCAAATCGTCTCAAACTGGTTCAAACTGTCTCAAACCGGCTCAAACCAGTTCAAACTGAATCAAACTGTAAACCGGTTCAAACCGGTTTAAAATGGTTCAAACCGGTTTAAACTGGTTAAAACTGGCTCACACTGGTTGAAACTTGTTCAAACCGGCTCAAACTGGCTCAAACCCGCTCAAACTGGTTCAAACTGGCTCAAACTGATTCAAACTGGTTCAAACCAGTTCAAACTGGCTCAAACCGGCTCAAACTGGTTCAAACTGTCTCAAACCGGCTCAAACAAGTTCAAACTGAATCAAACCGTAAACCGGTTCAACCCGGTTTAAACTGGTTCAAACCGATTTAAACTGGTTCAAACCGATTTAAGCTGGTTGAAACTGGTTCAAACCGGCTCAAACTGGTTTAAACTGGTTCAAACTGGCTCAAACCGCTTCAAACTGGCTCAAACCGGTTCAACCTGTCTCAAACCATAAACCGATTCAAACCAGTTTAAACCGGTTCAACCCGGTTTAAACTGGTTCAAACTGGTTTAAACTGGTTCAAACCGGCTCAAACTGGCTCAAACCGGCTCAAACTGGTTCAAACTGGCTTAAACTGATTCAAACCAGTGGAAACTGGCTCAAACAGGCTCAAACTGGTTTAAACTGGCTCAAACTGGTTCAAACTGGCTCAAACCGGTTCAAACTGGGTTAGACTGGCTCAAACCGGCTCAAACCAGTTCAAACTGAATCAAACTGTAAACCGGTTCAAACCGGTTTAAAATGGTTCAAACCGGCTCAAACTGGTTCAAACTGGCTCAAACTGATTCAAACCGCTTCAAACTGTTTCAAACTGGCTCAAACTGGTTCAAACTGGCTCAAACCGGCTCAAACCGGCTCAAACCGGTTCAAACTGGTTCAAACCGATTTAAACTGGTTCAAACCGATTTAGGCTGGTTGAAACTGGTTCAAACCGGCTCAAACTGGTTTAAACTGCTTCCAACTGGCTCAAACCGCTTCAAACTGGCTCAAACCGGTTCAACCTGTCTCAAACCATAAACCGGTTCAAACCAGTTTAAACCGGTTCAAACCGGTTTAAACTGGTTCAAACTGGTTTAAACTGGTTCAAACCGGCTAAAACTGGCTCAAACCGGCTCACACTGGTTCAAACTGGCTTAAACTGATTCAAACCAGTGGAAACTGGCTCAAACAGGCTCAAACTGGTTTAAACTGGCTCAAACCGGTTCAAACTGGCTCAAACCGGTTCAAACTGGGTTAAACTGGCTCAAATCGTCTCAAACTGGTTCAAACTGTCTCAAACCGGCTCAAACCAGTTCAAACTGAATCAAACTGTAAACCGGTTCAAACCGGTTTAAAATGGTTCAAACCGGTTTAAACTGGTTCAAACTGGCTCACACTGGTTGAAACTTGTTCAAACCGGCTCAAACTGGCTCAAACCCGCTCAAACTGGTTCAAACTGGCTCAAACTGATTCAAACTGGTTCAAACCAGTTCAAACTGGCTCAAACCGGCTCAAACTGGTTCAAACTGTCTCAAACCGGCTCAAACAAGTTCAAACTGAATCAAACTGTAAACCGGTTCAAACCGGTTTAAACTGGTTTAAACCAGTTTAAACTGGTCCAAACTGGCTCAAACTGGTTGAAACTGGTTCAAACCAGCTCAAACTGGTTAAAACTGGTTCAAACCGGTTTAAACTGGTTCAAACTGGCTCAAACTGGCTCATACCGGTTCAGACTGTCTCAAACTAAAAACCAGTTCAAACCTGTTTAAACTGGTTCAAACCGGTTTAAACTGGTTTAAACTGGCTCAAACTGGTTGAAACGGGTTCAAACCGGCTCAAACTGGTTTAAACTGGTTACAAACTGGCTCAAACAACTTCAAACTGGCTCAAACCGGTTTAACCTGTCTCAAACCGTAAACCGGTTCAAAACGGTTTAAACTGGTTCAAACCGGTTTAAACTGGTTTAAACTGGCTCAAACCAACTCAAACCAGCTGAAACTGGTTCAAACCGGCACAAACCGGCTAAAACTGGCTCAGCTGGTTCAAACCGGCACAAACCAGCTCAAACTGGTTCAAACAGGTTCAAACTGGTTCAAACTAGCTCAAACTTGTTCAAACTGGTGCAAACCGGCTCAAACCAGTTCAAACCGGCTCAAACCGGTTCAAACTGGCTCAAACCGTAAACCGGTTCAAACTGGTTCAAACCGGTGTAAACTGGTTGAACCCGGTTTTAACTGGTTCAAACCGGTTTAAACTGGTTCACACCGGTTCAAACTGGCTCAAACAGGCTCAAACCAGCTCAAACTGGTTCAAACTGTCGCAAACTTGCTCAAACAAGTTCAAACTGAATCAAACCGTAAACCGGCTCAAACCGGTTTAAACTGGTTCAAACCGATTTAAAATGGTTCAAACTGGCTCAAACCGGTTGAAACTGGTTCAAACTGGCTCAAACTGGTTTAAACTGGTTCAAACTGGTTCAAACTGCTTCAAACTGGCTCAAACCGGTTCAAACTGGTTCAAACTGGCTCAAACCACCTCAAACTGGTTCAAACTGTCTCAAACCGGCTCAAACCAGTTCAAACTGAATCAAACTGTAAACCGGTTCAAACCGGTTTAAACTGGTTCAAACTGGCTCAAACTGGTTGAAACTGGTTCAAACCGGCTCCAACTGGTTTAAACTGGTTCAAACCAGCTCAAATAGCTACAAACTGTCTCAAACCGGTTCAAACTGGTTCAAACTGGCTCAAACCGGTTCAAACTGGTTCAAACTGGCTCAAACCGGCTAAAACCAGTACAAACTGAATCAAACTGGTTCAAACTGGTTTAAACTGGTTCAAACTGGCTCAAACTGGTTGAAACTGGTTCAAACCGGCTCAAACTGGTTCAAACTGGTTCAAACTGACTCAAACCGGTTGAAACTGGCTCAGGCTCAAACTGGTTTAAACTGGCTCACACCTGTTCAAACTGGCTCAAACCGGTTCAAACTGGTTCAAGCTGGCTCAAACCGGCTCAAACTGGTTCAAACTGTCTCAAACCGGCTCAAACAAGTTCAAACTGAATCAAACTGTAAACCGGTTCAAACCGGTTTAAACTGGTTTAAACCAGTTAAAACTGGTTCAAACTGGCTCAAACTGGTTGAAACTGGTTCAAACCGGCTCAAACTGGTTAAAATTGGTTCAAACCGGTTTAAACTGGTTCAAACTGGCTCAAACTGGCTTATACCGGTTCAGACTGTCTCAAACCAAAAACCAGTTCAAACCTGTTTAAACTGGTTCAAACCGGTTTAAACTGGTTTAAACTGGCTCAAACTGGTTGAAACGGGTTCAAACCGGCTCAAACTGGTTTAAACTGGTTACAAACTGGCTCAAACAACTTCAAACTGGCTCAAACCGGTTTAACCTGTCTCAAACCGTAAACCGGTTCAAACCGGTTTAAACTGGTTCAAACCGGTTTAAACTGGTTTAAACTGGCTAAAACCAACTCAAACCAGCTGAAACTGGTTCAAACCGGCACAAACCGGCTAAAACTGGCTCAAGCTGGTTCAAACCGGCACAAACCAGCTCAAACTGGTTCAAACAGGTTCAAACTGGTTCAAACTAGCTCAAACTTGTTCAAACTGGTGCAAACCGGCTCAAACCAGTTCAAACCGGCTCAAACCGGTTCAAACTGGCTCAAACCGTAAACCGGTTCAAATTGGTACAAACCGGTGTAAACTGGTTGAACCCGGTTTTAACTGGTTCAAACCGGTTTAAACTGGTTCACACCGGTTCAAACTGGCTCAAACAGGCTCAAACCAGCTCAAACTGGTTCAAACTGTCGCAAACTTGCTCAAACAAGTTCAAACTGAATCAAACCGTAAACCGGCTCAAACCGGTTTAAACTGGTTCAAACCGATTTAAAATGGTTCAAACTGGCTCAAACCGGTTGAAACTGGTTCAAACCGGCTCAAACAGGTTTAAACTGGTTCAAACTGGTTCAAACTGCTTCAAACTGGCTCAAACCGGCTCAAACTGGTTTAAACTGCTTCAAACTGGTTCAAAGAGGTTCAAACTGGTTCAAACTGGCTCACTGGTTTAAACTGGTTCAAACCAGTTCAAACTGGTTTAAACTGGTTCAAACTGGTTCAAACTGGTTCAAACTGGCTCAAACTGGTTCAAACCGGTTCTTTAAACTGGCTCAAACCTGTTCAAACTGGCTCAAACCAGTTCAAGCTGGCTCAAACCAGCTCAAACTGGTTCAAACTGTCTCAAACCGGCTCAAACAAGTTCAAACTGAATCAAACCGTAAACCGGTTCAACCCGGTTTAAACTGATTCAAACCGATTTAAGCTGGTTGAAACTGGTTCAAACCGGCTCAAACTGGTTTAAACTGGTTCAAACTGGCTCAAACCGCTTCAAACTGGCTCAAACCGGTTCAACCTGTCTCAAACCATAAACCGGTTCAAACCAGTTTAAACCGGTTCAAACCGGTTTAAACTGGTTCAAACTGGTTTAAACTGGTTCAAACCGGCTCAAACTGGCTCAAACCGGCTCAAACTGGTTCAAACTGGCTTAAACTGATTCAAACCAGTGGAAACTGGCTCAAACAGGCTCAAACTGGTTTAAACTGGCTCAAACTGGTTCAAACTGGCTCAAACCGGTTCAAACTGGGTTTAACTGGCTCAAACCGGCTCAAACCAGTTCAAACTGAATCAAACTGTAAACCGGTTCAAACCGGTTTAAAATGGTTCAAACCGGCTCAAACTGGTTCAAACTGGCTCAAACTGATTCAACCCGCTTCAAACTGTTTCAAACTGGCTCAAACTGGTTCAAACTGGCTCAAACCGGCTCAAACCGGCTCAAACCGGTTCAAACTGGTTCAAACCGATTTAAACTGGTTCAAACCGATTTAAGCTGGTTGAAACTGGTTCAAACCGGCTCAAACTGGTTTAAACTGCTTCCAACTGGCTCAAACCGCTTCAAACTTGCTCAAACCGGTTCAACCTGTCTCAAACCATAAACCGGTTCAAACCAGTTTAAACCGGTTCAAACTGGTTTAAACTGGTTCAAACCGGCTAAAACTGGCTCAAACCGGCTCACACTGGTTCAAACTGGCTTAAACTGATTCAAACCAGTGGAAACTGGCTCAAACAGGCTCAAACTGGTTTAAACTGGCTCAAACCGGTTCAAACTGGCTCAAACCGGTTCAAACTGGGTTAAACTGGCTCAAATCGTCTCAAACTGGTTCAAACTGTCTCAAACCGGCTCAAACCAGTTCAAACTGAATCAAACTGTAAACCGGTTCAAACCGGTTTAAAATGGTTCAAACCGGTTTAAACTGGTTAAAACTGGCTCACACTGGTTGAAACTTGTTCAAACCGGCTCAAACTGGCTCAAACCCGCTCAAACTGGTTCAAACTGGCTCAAACTGATTCAAACTGGTTCAAACCAGTTCAAACTGGCTCAAACCGGCTCAAACTGGTTCAAACTGTCTCAAACCGGCTCAAACAAGTTCAAACTGAATCAAACTATAAACCGGTTCAAACCGGTTTAAACTGGTTTAAACCAGTTTAAACTGGTTCAAACTGGCTCAAACTGGTTGAAACTGGTTCAAACCGGCTCAAACTGGTTAAAACTGGTTCAAACCGGTTTAAACTGGTTCAAACTGGCTCAAACTGGCTCATACCGGTTCAGACTGTCTCAAACCAAAAAACAGTTCAAACCTGTTTAAACTGGTTCAAACCGGTTTAAACTGGTTTAAACTGGCTCAAACTGGTTGAAACGGGTTCAAACTGGCTCAAACTGGTTTAAACTGGTTACAAACTGGCTCAAACAAACTGGCTCAAACCGGTTTAACCTGTCTCAAACCGTAAACCGGTTCAAACCGGTTTAAACTGGTTCAAACCGGTTTAAACTGGTTTAAACTAGCTCAAACCAACTCAAACCAGCTGAAACTGGTTCAAACCGGCACAAACCGGCTAAAACTGGCTCAAGCTGGTTCAAACCGGCACAAACCAGCTCAAACTGGTTCAAACAGGTTTTACACTGGTTCAAACTAGCTCAAACTTGTTCAAACCGGTGCAAACCGTCTCAAACCAGTTCAAACCGGCTCAAACCGGTTCAAACCGGCTCAAACCGTAAACCAGTTCAAACTGGTTCAAACCGGTGTAAACTGGTTGAACCCGGTTTTAACTGGTTCAAACCGGTTTAAACTGGTTCACACCGGTTCAAACTGGCTCAAACAGGCTCAAACCAGCTCAAACTGGTTCAAACTGTCGCAAACTTGCTCAAACAAGTTCAAAGTGAATCAAACCGTAAACCGGCTCAAACCGGTTTAAACTGGTTCAAACCGATTTAAAATGGTTCAAACTGGCTCAAACCGGTTGAAACTGGTTCAAACCGGCTCAAACTGGTTTAAACTGGTTCAAACTGGCTCAAACTGCTTCAAACTGGCTCAAACCGGTTCAAACTGGTTCAAACTGGCTCAAACAGCTACAGTCTCAAACCGGTTCAAACTGGTTCAAACCAGCTCAAACAGCTACAGTCTCAAACCGGTTCAAACTGGTTCAAACTGGCTCAAACCGGCTCAAACCAGTTCAAACTGAATCAAACTGTTTCAAACTGTTTTAAACTGGTTCAAACGGGCTCAAACTGGTTGAAACTGGTTCAAACCGGCTCAAACTGGTTCAAACTGGTTCAAACTGACTCAAACCGGTTGAAACTGGCTCCAACAGGCTCAAACTGGTTTAAACTGGCTCAAACCTGTTCAAACTGGCTCAAACCGGTTCAAACTGGTTCAAGCTTGCTCAAACCGGCTCAAACTGGTTCAAACTGTCTCAAACCGGCTCAAAGAAGTTCAAACTGAATCAAACTGTAAACCGATTCAAACCGGTTTAAACTGGTTTAAACCAGTTTAAACTGGTTCAAACTGGCTCAAACTGGTTGAAACTGGTTCAAACCGGCTCAAACTGGTTAAAACTGGTTCAAACCGATTTAAACTGGTTCAAACTGGCTCAAACTGGCTCATACCGGTTCAGACTGTCTCAAACCAAAAACCAGTTCAAACCTGTTTAAACTGGTTCAAACCGGTTTAAACTGGTTTAAACTGGCTCAAACTGGTTGAAACGGGTTCAAACCGGCTCAAACTGGTTTAAACTGGTTACAAACTGGCTCAAACAACTTCAAACTGGCTCAAACCGGTTTAACCTGTCTCAAACCGTAAACCGGTTCAAACCGGTTTAAACTGGTTTAAACTGGCTCAAACCAACTCAAACCAGCTCAAACTGGTTCAAACAGGTTCAAACTGGTTCAAACTAGCTCAAACTTGTTCAAACTGGTGCAAACCAGCTCAAACCAGTTCAAACCGGCTCAAACCGGTTCAAACTGGCTCAAACCGTAAACCGGTCCAAACTGGTTCAAACCGGTGTAAACTGGTTGAACCCGGTTTTAACTGGTTCAAACCGAATTAAACTGGTTCACACCGGTTCAAACTGGCTCAAACAGGCTCAAACCAGCTCAAACTGGTTCAAACCGTCGCAAACTTGCTCAAACAAGTTCAAACTGAATCAAACCGTAAACCGGCTCAAACCAGTTTAAACTGGTTCAAACCGATTTAAAATGGTTCAAACTGGCTCAAACCGGTTGAAACTGGTTCAAACCGGCTCAAACAGGTTTAAACTGGTTCAAACTGGCTCAAACTGCTTCAAACTGGCTCAAACCGGTTCAAACTGGTTCAAACTGGCTCAAACCACCTCAAACTGGTTCAAACTGTCTCAAACCGGCTCACACCAATTCAAACTGAATCAAATTGTAAACCGGTTCAAACCGGTTTAAACTGGTTCAAACTGGCTCAAACTGGTTGAAACTGGTTCAAACCGGCTCCAACTGGTTTAAACTGGTTCAAACCAGCTCAAACAGCTACAAACTGTCTCAAACCGGTTCAAACTGGTTCAAACTGGCTCAAACCGGTTCAAACTGGTTCAAACTGGCTCAAACCGGCTCAAACCAGTTCAAACTGAATCAAACTGGTTCAAACTAGTTTAACCTGTTTCAAACTGGCTCAAACTGGTTGAAACTGGTTAAAACCGGCTCTAACTGGTTCAAACTGGTTCAAACTGACACAAACCGGCTCAAACCAGTTTAAACTGAATCAAACTGGTTCAAACTAGTTTAAACTGGTTCAAACTGGCTCAAACTGGTTGAAACTGGTTAAAACCGGCTCTAACTGGTTCAAACTGGTTCAAACTGACACAAACCGGTTGAAACTGGCTCAAACAGGCTCAAACTGGATTAAACTGGTTTAAACTGGCTCAAACCTGTTCAAACTGGCTCAAACCGGTTCAAACTGGTTCAAGCTGGCTCAAACCGGCTCAAACTGGTTCAAACTGTCTCAAACCGGCTCAAACAAGTTCAAACTGAATCAAACTGTAAACCGGTTCAACCCGGTTTAAACTGGTTCAAACCGATTTAAACTGGTTCAAACCGATTTAAACTGGTTGAAACTGGTTCAAACCGGCTCAAACTGGTTTAATCTGGTTCAAACTGGCTCAAACCGCTTCAAACTGGCTCAAACCGGTTCAACCTGTCTCAAACCATAAACCGGTTCAAACCAGTTTAAACCGGTTCAAACCGGTGTAAACTGGTTCAAACTGGTTCAAACCGGTTCAAACTGGTTCAAACTGGCTCAAATCGTCTCAAACTGGTTCAAACTGTCTCAAACCGGCTCAAACCAGTTCAAACTGAATCAAACTGTAAACCGGTTTAAACTGGTTCAAACTGGCTCCCACTGGTTGAAACTGGTTCAAACCGGCTCAAACTGGCTCAAACCCGCTCAAACTGGTTCAAACTGGCTCAAACTGATTCAAACTGGTTCAAACTGGCTCAAACAGGCTCAAACTGGTTTAAACTGGCTCAAACTGGTTCAAACTGGCTCAAACCGGTTCAAACTGGCTCAAACCGGCTCAAACTGGTTCAAACTGGCTCAAACCGGCTCAAACAAGTTCAAACTGAATCAAACTGTAAACCGGTTCAAACCGGTTTGAACTGGTTCAAACCGGTTTAAACTGGTTCAAACTGGCTCAAACTGGTTGAAACTGGTTCAAACCGGCTCAAACTGGTTTAAACTGGTTCCGGCTCACACCGGCTCAGACTGTCTCAAACCAAAAACCAGTTCAAACCTGTTTAAACTGGTTCAAACCAGTTTAAACTGGTTTAAACTGGCTCAAACTGGTTGAAACTGGTTGACAAACTGGTTGACAAACTGGCTCAAACAACTTCAAACTGGCTCAAACCGGTTTAACCTGTCTCAAACCGTAAACCGGTTCAAACCTGTTTAAACTGGTTCAAACCTTTTTAAGCTGGCTCAAACCGTCTCAAACTGGTTCAAACTGTCTCAAACCGGCTCAAACAAGTTCAAACTGAATCAAACCGTAAACCGATTCAACCCAGTTTAAACTGGTTCAAACCGGTTTAAACTGGTTCAAACCGATTTAAACTGGTTGAAACTGGTTCAAACAGGCTCAAACTGGTTTAAACTGGTTCAAACCGGTTCAAACTGGTTCAAACTAGCTCAAACTGGTTTAAACTGGCTCAAACCGGCTCAAACCGGTTCAAACAGGCTCAAACTGGTTAAAACTGGCTCAAACCATAAACCAGTTCAAACTGGTACAAACCGGTGTAAACTGGTTCAACCCGGTTTAAACTGGTTCAAACCGGTTTAAACTGGTTCAAACCGGTTCAAACTGGCTCAAATCGGCTCAAACCAGCTCAAAGCGGCTGGAATCTCAAACCGGCTCCACCGGCTCAAACCTACTGGAATCCAGAACTGGCTCAAACTGGCTCAATCAGGCTCAGGCTACTACCCTTGTCCTCTCCGTCCTTAACAGGCTCAAACAGGCAACTACCCTTGTCCCCTCCCCCTAACAGGCTCAAACAGGCAACTACCCTTGTCCTCTCCACCCTTAGCTGAGACGCCCCAAGCCTGGCCTTTTCTATAGCCCTAGTAATCAGGTGACCCCTTCAGCCAATGGGAATCCTATCCCTAACACTATCCAATAATAACACTAGCCCTAACATCTAGAACCAATAGGAGACCAGGACCTTACAACCAATGTTCCCTCTAATATTTTTCCTCTGTGTAAGGTCTATGTGCGCCACAAGCAAGGCTATGTGCGCCAGTAACCAGACCACACGTGTGGGTGCAGCGCCAAATAATACTCCAAACTTGCTTTAAAAAGTGAAAAGACGGTGCATTTTCTCACGAACAGATCCAAGTGAATGTTTTAAGGCAGGTTTGAAACCGTCCCAAATGTCAATTTGAAACCTTGGCAGCTATGTTGCTGCATTTCTTTTCTTAATAGAGCTGGGCTGTGGGTTGATTGTGTGCATTTGTTCAAGTTTTCATGTTAGTTTCAGCTCATGATGGGCACTGCGATTAACATGAAAACGTTAACAAATGCAGTTTCAGGGCTGGGTTACGTAGGGCCGCACCAGGCTTTCGACTAACGCATTCTAATGCTAGTGTCCACATCACAGCATTTAAAAATGCATTATTCCCATATTCTAGCGCCCCTCTGACAATACTGCAATTGAGGTACACTGCCAATGAGGCAGCACCAGTACGCTAAAACTGTCTAACATATATGAGCATGCAACTGCGTCTTCAAATTTAAAATGCTATGCGTCAGATATAGAATATTCATGAACAGCGCTGAGCAGGCCTGGCCGCTCTCAATTTTAGGCAACAATAAAAATGTCATGATAACTCCGGTGATTAATATTCTTCGTAGAGATAGCTGGAGTTTTGTCAAGTGGAAGTTTTGACTCATGGAAAGGTAGCTCAGAGGGTTAATGTGCCTGCTGCAAATAACATGTACCATGCAGATTACATAATGCAAATGGGTCAGTGGGTTACTGCTTTTGTCAGTGAGATCCTTTTGATACTTGCAGTTTATAAGTCAAAATCCTAAAATAGAACAGTGAGCTATTAACTTTCATGTTTTCCCCAGTCTGATTACCTTATATTTGCAAAAAGGGTTAATTTGAATAGAAATAAATTCTGGTTATTAAAGAGAACCTGCACTCATGATATTACATTCTAATTTCAGTGTGTTTCTCCAAACCAATCACTATTAAACTATACTGCCTACTAGTATGGATGTCATGTCACTCCTACACCTTGTAGTCCTTTGTCTTATGTAACATTTCCTATACAAAGATTTACACACATATGAATAATTGTCTCCGTGTAAGAAGTGTGATGTAAAGTGCTCCTCCACCCTTCACTGGTATGAGCGGTGCTGTAAATCAAGTTAAATTCATCTGAGCGAGAGTATGGTTATGGAGACTTGAGGGGTACTGTTAAAGGGTGGTAGTGAGGAAATCGGTGACGGAGGGAGTCATTGAGAGGGCACCAACAAACCTTGTTGCACAGGGCTCCACCAGCACTCATTCCGCCATTGCCCTTGGGCAAGTCCGCCTCACCCATTGGTCCCTCCGTTGGCCTTGTTTCAGCAGTAGTAGCTGTAACTCACCAGGGAATGACAATGCATGATTTGCAAGCACACCAAACTAAGTTCACAATCTTCACAGTCTCTCTGCTTCATGCTCAAGTACTTTTAACATGTGCTGCCTGCTTTGGGGCCACTGGAATTATGCACCAATGGAGGACAAAATTATGCCGCAATGTTAACTAAATTATGCAGCAAAAAAGAGGCTGGAATGTAATGCAGTATATTTTCTGATACTTTATTATTTTTACATTTTTACCAACGGTAACAGTCTCTGGAAAGATTTTGCCTCATTAGTAGTAGTACAAGTGTAACATACAAATCCAGCAGTGACAAAGGTGATCAGTCGACCTTTGCAAAGGGCCGTCCACTTTGCAGAAACACAATTCACATTTTTTAGCAACATTTGATCCATTTGAGCTACAAACGATGTATTCGTTAAAATCATCAAATTCTGCAGCAGATGATGCATTATGATGTACATATTGCAGAACCAGAATTATATAGAAAACATTTGCAATCTAGGATATTTTGCCATTCATGCTTAACTGCTCTTGTGGAAAAGGGAGAAGTGCTGATGACAGAAACTGCATGGCACTGAGACAAATGGTCCTGCCAAGTAACAGGTATCAGGCGTTAGACTAACGCATTTCAGTGTGGTGCTCCTCATTACCGCACTGAAATGAATTGTCAGGCATATGCATAGTCAGCATGTCCGCATCAGTTCAAGCCGGCTCAAACCGGTTTAAACCAGTTTGGTTTAAACTGGTTTAAATGGGTTCAAACTGGTTTAAACTGGTTCAAACAGGTTCAAACTGGTTCAAACTGGCTCAAACTGGTTTAACTGGTTCAAACTGGTTCAAACTGGTTCAAACCGGCTCAAACTGGTTTATACTGCTTCAAACTGGTTCAAAGCAGTTCAAACTGGTTCAAACTGGCTCACTGGTTCAAACTGGTTCAAACCGGTTCAAACTGGTTTAAACCGGTTCAAACTGTTTCAAACCGGCTCAAACTGGTTCAAACTGGCTCAAACCGGCTCAAACCGGCTCAAACTGGTTCAAACTGGCTCAAACTGTAAACCGGTTCCAACCGGTTCAAACTGGTTCAAACCGGTTTAAACTGGTTCAAACCGGCTGAAACTGGCTCAAACCAGCTCAAACTGGTTCAAACTGGCTCAAACTGATTCAACCCGGTTGAAACTGGCTCAAACAGGCTCAAACTGGTTTAAACTGGTTCAAACTGGCTCAAACCGGTTCAAACTGGCTCAAACCGTTTCAAACTGGTTCAAACTGGCTCAAACCGGCTCAAACTGGTTCAAACTGGCTCAAACCGGTTCAAACTGAATAAAACTGTAAACCGGTTCAAACCGGTTTAAACTGGTTCAAACCGGTTCAAACTGGTTCAAACTGGCTCAAACCGTAATCCTGTTCAAACCGGTTCAAACTGGCTCAAACCGGTGCAAACTGGTTCAAACTGGTTCAAACCGGCTCAAACTGGTTCAAACTGGCTCAAACCGGCTCAAACCGGTTCAAAATGTCTCATACCGTAAACCGGTTCAAACCGGTTTAAACTGGTTCAAACCAGTTTAAACTGGTTGAAACTGGCTCAAACCGGTTGAAACTGGTTCAAACCAGCTCAAACCGGCTCAAACTGGTTCAAACTGGCTCAAACCGCTTCAAACTGGCTCAAACCGGCTCAAACTGGTTCACTGGCTCAAACTGGTTCAAACCAGTTCAAACTGGTTTAAATGGGTTCAAACTGGTTTAAACTGGTTCAAACCGGTTCAAACTGGTTCAAACTGGCTCAAACTGGTTCAAACCGGTTCAAACTGGTTCAACCCGGCTCAAACTGGTTTAAACTGCTTCAAACTGGTTCAAAGAGGTTCAAACTGGCTCACTGGTTTAAACTGGTTCAAACCAGTTCAAACTGGTTTAAACCAGTTCAAACTGGCTCAAACCGCTTCAAACTGGCTCAAACCGGCTCAAACTGGTTCAAACTGGCTGAAACTGGTTCAAACCAGTTCAAACTGGTTTAAATGGGTTCAAACTGGTTTAAACTGGTTCAAACTGGTTCAAACTGGTTCAAACTGGCTCAAACTGGTTCAAACCGGTTCTTTAAACTGGCTCAAACCTGTTCAAACTGGTTCAAACTGTCTCAAACCGGCTCAAACAAGTTCAAACTGAATCAAACCGTAAACCGGTTCAACCCGGTTTAAACTGGTTCAAACCGATTTAAACTGGTTCAAACCGATTTAAGCTGGTTGAAACTGGTTCAAACCGGCTCAAACTGGTTTAAACTGGTTCAAACTGGCTCAAACCGCTTCAAACTGGCTCAAACCGGTTCAACCTGTCTCAAACCATAAACCGGTTCAAACCAGTTTAAACCGGTTCAAACCGGTTTAAACTGGTTTAAATTGGTTTAAACTGGTTCAAACCGGCTCAAACTGGCTCAAACCGGCTCAAACTGGTTCAAACTGGCTTAAACTGATTCAAACCAGTGGAAACTGGCTCAAACAGGCTCAAACTGGTTTAAACTGGCTCAAACTGGTTCAAGCTGGCTCAAACCGGTTCAAACTGGGTTAGACTGGCTCAAACCGGCTCAAACCAGTTCAAACTGAATCAAACTGTAAACCGGTTCAAACCGGCTCAAACTGGTTCAAACTGGCTCAAACTGATTCAAACCGCTTCAAACTGTTTCAAACTGGCTCAAACTGGTTCAAACTGGCTCAAACCGGCTCAAACCGGCTCAAACCGGTTCAAACTGGTTCAAACCGATTTAAACTGGTTCAAACCGATTTAAGCTGGTTGAAACTGGTTCAAACCGGCTCAAACTGGTTTAAACTGCTTCCAACTGGCTCAAACCGCTTCAAACTGGCTCAAACCGGTTCAACCTGTCTCAAACCATAAACCGGTTCAAACCAGTTTAAACCGGTTCAAACCGGTTTAAACTGGTTCAAACTGGTTTAAACTGGTTCAAACCGGCTAAAACTGGCTCAAACCGGCTCACACTGGTTCAAACTGGCTTAAACTGATTCAAACCAGTGGAAACTGGCTCAAACAGGCTCAAACTGGTTTAAACTGGCTCAAACCGGTTCAAACTGGCTCAAACCGGTTCAAACTGGGTTAAACTGGCTCAAATCGTCTCAAACTGGTTCAAACTGAATCAAACTGTAAACCGGTTCAAACCGGTTTAAACTGGTTCAAACTGGCTCAAACTGGTTGAAACTGGTTCAAACCGGCTCAAACTGGTTAAAACTGGTTCAAACCGGTTTAAACTGGTTCAAACTGGCTCAAACTGGCTCATACCGGTTCAGACTGTCTCAAACCAAAAACCAGTTCAAACCTGTTTAAACTGGTTCAAACCGGTTTAAACTGGTTTAAACTGGCTCAAACTGGTTGAAACGGGTTCAAACCGGCTCAAACTGGTTTAAACTGGTTACAAACTGGCTCAAACAACTTCAAACTGGCTCAAACCCGTTTAACCTGTCTCAAACCGTAAACCGGTTCAAACCGGTTTAAACTGGTTCAAACCGGTTTAAACTGGTTTAAACTGGCTCAAACCAACTCAAACCAGCTGAAACTGGTTCAAACCGGCACAAACCGGCTAAAACTGGCTCAAGCTGGTTCAAACCGGCACAAACCAGCTCAAACTGGTTCAAACAGGTTCAAACTGGTTCAAACTAGCTCAAACTTGTTCAAACTGGTGCAAACCGGCTCAAACTAGTTCAAACCGGCTCAAACCGGTTCAAACTGGCTCAAACCGTAAACCGGTTCAAACTGGTTCAAACCGGTGTAAACTGGTTGAACCCGGTTTTAACTGGTTCAAACCGGTTTAAACTGGTTCACACCGGTTCAAACTGGCTCAAACAGGCTCAAACCAGCTCAAACTGGTTCAAACTGTCGCAAACTTGCTCAAACAAGTTCAAACTGAATCAAACCGTAAACCGGCTCAAACCGGTTTAAACTGGTTCAAACCGATTTAAAATGGTTCAAACTGGCTCAAACCGGTTGAAACTGGTTCAAACCGGCTCAAACTGGTTTAAACTGTAACTTTCTATTCCCGCCCACGTATTAGGCTTAGGTCAGGTACACGGGGTAGGCGTATCTAGAAACACCAGTTGAGCACGTTTAGTCAAATGTATATGTGTATGTAATATATTTTATTCATTTTAAAACATCTTATGGCTTAGAAACCATATCAATGTTTTTACAGTATTATTTTATACTATTGCTTTTAATGTATGCACTTTACTTAGCTATAAGTATTGCAATAATATCGATCCATTTCTCTTGTATGAGAAAAGAGACTGATCAATAAATAACACCTTTTTATTGAACACGCCCGTCTCTTCCTTTTCTCTACATTCTGATGAGACTAAGAATGCACGTACTGACTGAGTAAAATAAATTGCCTTTTGTTCACACGACTCTCGAGATTTACTCTTGATTAGGGGAGAGCAAAGTTGTCATGTTCTATGGTTGTCAGAAACTAAATCCCTTCTTGTCTAATCAGGGAAGTTAAGTCCTCCTTGAACATTCGAGAAAGTTTCTAGTGAACTCTGAGCTAAGCTGGCAAACCCAAAACTTTAAGTCTAGTATCGACAGTAGTAGACCTAGTTAACGTCTGGTCTAGGCCTTTACTGCTGTAGGTATTATTCCAATGCGCAGAGCCTATTGGGATGATAGGAACTACACTACATGGCGCCCAACGCGTTTGGAAAGGGCGATAAAACTAACGTAAGACATTTAGAGTAACTCAGTTGTGCTTTCTCACTCAGACCCCTTTTCCCAAATACTCCAAAGACGTCTGGAGTGGGTGAAAGGTTATATCCGCCAGACCTCGCAGGAGGGAACTCCTATGTATGGTTCTTGGTACAAGTCAACGTTGAAGGATACACTGTTCCAAAATATTGTACATCTAATCTTTGTTTCCATAAGAAACCTGATCTGCAAACAAAAGAAATAACCATCCTGTCAGTAAAATGTCAGAGAATGAGGATGAAAGAGAGGCAGTTAGATTAGCAACTGAACTTGCAGCAGCTGATGCTACCATGCAGGCAGCAGACCAGGATATAATACTCATCCCGGTCATCAAAAGGAGATCTATAACTCTAAAACTTATAGAAAATGGACTGACACCTAGAGGTGGCACAGTCATATTCGTAATTGAGGCACACGAATATCGGCAGACAGAGGTATACTATTCATGGATACATTTTCCAGCAGCAAATGCTGTAACAAAGTACTTCCACTATTACAAAATAGAGGAACCTCCTAATGAGTACACTCCTTTCGAGGAGGTGGAAGTACCACTCAAATTTCAAGAGCATTTGCTCTTGTTTGATGGCGCCCTAAAACATAACAATCACATCACCAGGCTCGGTCCTTTAGGTAGACCAGGAGCAACGTGGCTGGTCCTAGCCGGATACACACCACATCCAGACATCAATGGGATGTCTGCAGCAGAGCTGTTAACACAGCTGAAACAATTAATAAAAATTCATAGACAATTAGTTCAGTATGTGATGCGGACATCAACAATTCAGCCAGCGATTAAACTTCCACAGCTGACCCCTCACCAGGGGAACACAAATAAAATTACACCACAGAACATCCAATCCTGCCTAGGTAAAGTACCGGCTAAACGGGAACAAATACCATTCTGGCTAGCACAAAAAATCACCCAAATAGAGGCGGTGTTTCCTGACACCACCCCGCTAGAAAAGCACAGGATTCTGACTATCTGCCTTCCAATGGGAATCGCACCACACATTGAGGACTGTGACACTTGGGGTACAGTCTTTGCTTCCATCTACACAAAAACGCACGGTGTTCCATCCATTTCGGTAATACCAGATGTGCTAAAACAAATTCAAGATGAATATGGACCTGAACCCGCTTTAACTCTTGGTATGAAATTACTGAAAGACTTCAAGCAGGTCTCGGCTATATTATTAGCCAACATAAAAGGTGAAGCAGCAAACGTGGCGATCCGCCAGAGGTTAAAAGAGACAGATATAGCAGACCAACCAGCTGAAATTGCCAGAATCATAGAAAAATCCTATGAGGAACTAGGTAGAGATAGTTTAGGTGGAATACCAGTAAAACCACAACTGACTGAAAGTCCAGAAAAAATATTTTTTAATAATAATTCACCAAAAAAGAACTGGGATGGAAACAAACAATCCAATCCTAAAGAAAATAAATTCCAGTCCAGAGGAAGGTCTCCTAGGCGAAGAGAGAAATCTCCGAACCAAAGACACAGGTCACCCCAGAGTGACCCCTCTGGGAAAAGATATAACCTTAGAAATAGGGATTATATTAAAAAGCCTGATAGATATCAAGACATTGATACACGTCCCTCTCAATCTTTTCAGACTTCCTCGCAGAAATCGGAAAGAAGAGGACGATCAGAACAAAGAGAAGAGCACACCAAGTCCAAAGACAAGGAACCTGCTCAACTAAAAAAGAAATTACAATTTCCAAAAAAGAAGGTAGCCAGTATCAAGGTAGTTAACAATGCCGAGAATACTGAGGACACAACTGAAAAACGGAGAGTGGGCTCAGACAATGCTAGACAGCGCAGCAGAAGTGAGCATAGCTCGCAAAGTCCTTATGAATCATCTGGAGACAGTGGACACGAATGAATATCTTCAAGTGGAAACTGCGGACACCAGAGTTAGCAAACCTCACAAAATATACGAAATAACATTGCGTATAGAGGGGGATAAGACTAGGAAAATAAGGGGACTATTTTGGGATAATCTCTCCAAGGGCTATGATATCCTTCTAGCTGAAAAAGACTGGCCACCAGAGTTTGTCAGGGAGTGCCCTCATGGCGAAGAAGTAATTATGCCTGCCTTCTCAAATCAAATTCTAATTCATAAAAAATACACACTTGCTAGAAAGTGGGCAGTGGCTCTAGCTCCTGCTTTATATAAAAATCACGTGGGATGGGATGAGGATTCTCCTCCTCACAAAATCCAGTTAAAATCACAACCAACTGCACAAAGGCAGTACCCAATTAAGCAAGAAGCTAAAAAACAGGTAAATGAAATACTAGATCAGCTAGAATACCAGGGGGTGATTGAAACTTGCACCTCACAAATGAACAACCCTTTGTTTCCGGTCTCCAAACCAGACAATTCATATCGTCTAGTTTTGGATTACCGACACCTTAACACATGTTGCAAAACTTTTGCAGTGCAAAACTCACACAGTGCTGCACTAATGAATAACATAGTGCGCAAAAAATACAAAACAACCTTGGACATCTCTAATGGATTCTTTTGTCAAAACATAGCACCAGAGAGCAGATATTTAACTGCGTTCTCAATAAATGGCACTCAAAAACAAATCTGTCGGTTAGCCCAGGGGTACAAGAACAGCCCGGGGGTATTCTCAGCGAGAGTAACAGAATTACTACAACTATATGATGATGAAGCATTATCTTATGTCGATGACATTTACTTAACAGATGATGACTTGGAGACTCACTTGAAGAGAGTGAACACCATAATACTTGGGTTCGCAGCAGAGGGTTACAAATTCAACTTTAAAAAATCCAGAATTGCCCATCTGACAGTCCTATACGTAGGATATGAATTATCAAGTATAGCCTGGCTGACAATTTTCTAAGAACTAGAAGAGTTGAAAAATCTAGAATATGAAGAAACATACCCTCTGCCAATCGATATTCTGCCTTTACGACATTACGCCTGTGTAATTTATACAGACGGACATGCTCAACCTCCCGTTTGGGGAGAACAAGCATACAACCCCACATGTGGGATTGCAAAAGAAGTGTGGCGCGGAGGTAAACTAAAACCTCTATTAACAAAAACACACTCAGTAGAAACTAATTCAGAACAACAAACTGAGATAGTAGCTTTGAAAATGGCGCTAGATAATGCGGATCGCGAATTCCCGACACTTATAGTGTCAGATTCATATTACTGCGTCAAATCATATAATAAGGATTTGCAGACATGGATTCAAAACGGTTACAAAGATGACACAGATGCACCAATAAAGCAGAAACTGCTCTGGGAACAAATAGCTCTTTTACAGAAAGAACTACCAAAGACTCACGTGACACACTCACTGAGTCATCAGCGTGATGGCGTTCACGTTGCAGGGAATTCATTGGCTGAGACAGCCACAGCGGCAGCAACTAAAACGGCTCCCGTAGATCGGAAAAAACATACATTAAAATACATTGACGGTGAAACAGTGCTGGCGGTGAAAACGTCATCAAAAGGCGACTGCTCAGCGTTACCGATCAACTATCCACTCAATTATACATACATAATCGATGCAAACTCCGTCCCTTTTGCTCGAATCCCTGGAGTGGGGGATAGAGTGATTCCAAACATGGACAGGAGAAACTTGTTAATCGCAGACGCACATATGGGCGAGGGTCTCAGACACCTCAAACTAAAAGATTCTCTGGAAAAATTACAATCAAGGTACTGGTGGCCAGGCATGAGCCTGCGTCACACCATGTTTGTAAAAAACTGCCCAAACTGCAACAGAGATCGCAGTGGGGAGAGAAACAGTTTAATACCTCGTCGTTCTACTCCAGAAAAAATCAGGAGTAAAAAGGAAGGGTTGCGATTAACATATACAGGCTAGTTCCACTTATAATGTAGATCACCAGCACTCGGCTGACGTCCGGACTGTTATACAAAGATTTGCGAGTCTAAATGGCATATACGCTAAGAGCATGCTATGTTTGACCATTGTCTCCACTCTAGCCCTCAAGCATGGGGGGAAACATGGCCAAATGAGCATAGCCCAGCGGGAATCTTCTCACTTCCTTCCTGAGGGTACGGGATGGTGTAAAGAAAAAACCAAGGCGTAAAGCAATCTATAACGGAAAAGGATATTAGTTACGGGAGCTGGGTGGGTCAAACATCTAATAAGTGTCCAACGTAGTCTCAATAACTTGCCAAGAAATTCTCTGAAGGGATTCAGTCCGTACGAATTATTATTTGGAACTAGGATGATTATCTCTGACCTTGACAGTCAGACTTCAGTGGTGAAAGAAAAAAGCTTTGATATCAAAGACCGTTTGGCTATTTTGCAGGACTTAAACAAAACAAGAAAAGACCTGAGCAACATAAAGTTGAAACAACAGCCAACAACCACTGAAGAACCACCACCTGTCCCAGCAAGACCTGTCTGGATTCCTAAAGTCGGGGATCTAGTCAGGGAGAAGATCGCGGTAAAGAAGGAATTTGGGCCTTCTTACAGAAAAGCAGTTCCTGTCTTGTCTGTCAACGGGACAAGATCAGTTGTACTACCGCCACTTGCTGGTAAAAAGGAGAACCGAGTTGTATCCATCGACCTGGTAAAACCACAACATGTGGCCGATAACAAACAGTAGGCCAAGTGGACTCCCAATAAGTAGCAGAACACCAAGGTTTGCTACCAGTACAGAGGTCCTAACAAAGAGGCTCATCACATTCGAAACGCCTACAGAAGAACAAGAAGGACTATGCAACAATGCAATAGAACTCAGACCTCTGAAAACCCAAATAAAAACATTTAGCAGAGACACACCAATCTATAATGAAGTACCAAGTGAAAATGCAAGAAACAGTAAACCTGAAGCAATTGGAACAATTGACAGAACAGCATCTGGCTACTTCATAAACTTCGATGATTCCTCTGAAGGCTTCAGTGAATCAAAGACACAGCCATCATCAAAAACCTTTAACGATAAAGCCAAAGAACTTTTGAAACAACTGAAAGAAACATATCTGATTTCTCCATGGATTGAATTTTGGGTGGGTTTTGGTGCATTTATCCTCATACTTTGGCTCATCATGATACTAACATTGGGACGCTTTATTGAGGGAAAATATGCAAAAATGGACACAGCAAGTCAGAAAATCAACCTGATCCTCAAACCACACACATCTTCACACGTCGAGAAAAGAGAACTTTCTTCAGCCAACTTCACAGCCAATCCGATACCTGGTGGGGTAGCTTGGGACAACACTGACTATGAAATTTATGGTCCGGTCGAGATCCTGAAATATCCACACCAAATTAAGATCTCCTTGAGTGACTTTGTAAAACCAAACTCATTTGCTGATGATTGGGACTTCGAAAGCATTAATAATATGATGTCTGATTTAGTAATGTCTGCTAAATTTACTAAACATGATTATTTGCAGGGTTCTACCAATTATGATAGTATGTACTGTTATAACCACTATGGTAACCATTTTTTACATAGATCTGCACAACCTAGAAATGTTTTAAACTATAATCAATGGGAACATTGTGCAACACCTCCAAAAGGGAGCTCAAGAACCGTTTACGACAAATATTCATATTTTTCAGGTTTTAACACAAGTAATGCTGAAGCATTTTATATTAAATTATCAAATAAGACAGGGACCAAGACCATGATAACCAACACAAAATTGATATATTCAGACTCATTCTTTGAACAAATGAATACTTTTGGTTTTGATTATTGGGACAAAAATGTTGAATTGAAAAGTGTTTGGGGTACAAAAGATTGGCAAGTACAGGGTATAGAAGCTTTGTTTAGAGCCTGCATGATCCCAGAACAAATGATATTTTTAAATGACACTGTTCAACAAACCACCTGTCTTGGCCTAGCCAAAATCAAAGATTTAATTAAACCGTCTATTCCAAAACCAACAATGTTTAGCAACACTTCTACAGATGAAGAGATAGACGTAAACCATATATTAAACCAAAACAGAACACATCCTGATTGGAAACAGTGGTTGATCTGGCCCACAGATACTAATAACTGTCAAGACAGATTCCTGAACAAAACGCAGGGGTTCAAAATGACCAGGCCAGACCCTAGATATCCTCAAAGACATCACCCAGGGATAATAACCACCTACAGTGTGGGCAAATTATGCCTTCAATGGCTAAAAACTTCCACACTGGCAGAAATTAAGCAACACCTAACTTTACTTACTGATGGTGCTGACTTGCGTGATTTCATAATGGGACCACGCAAACAGCGTCAAAAGCGTTTCATAGCAGCCTCTGTATATGCAGCATACAATGAGGCCTGGAAGGTTACTCAAATTGAAACAGCAGAGAGAATACGGGAAATTGACCGTATTAATTTGGAAAAATCACTTTCTGTAGTGGACAATGGGTTAATGACTCTGTCCTCCAGAATTTTTTCTTTGGACAGCATTGTGTCTTCAGCAATCGATATATTATCGCAAGACTTACTGTTATTACAACACGGTCAGTCACAATTGCGTTCTATTGTACAGCTTGGCTGGACGTTACAAAATCTGCGTTCAGGCTATGTGCCTTGGCGTCTAATCAACACAACGTCATTATTCCAAATCTTTAACCTTACTGATAGACAAATCAGTATGGCACAAAAGGGTGCTGATTATACAATCTTGAGCATTGAAAAACTCGAAAAATTACCAGTGACAATGTCAGAACGACCTGTCAGTGAATGGATAATACATGGGATAATAAATATTCCAATCTCAACCTTCAGGTTTCAATACTGCCAAAAATATATACAGGCTGGCATGTACGAGAAATTGGGAAAGGGGTACCTTAAAACAACATGGAACCTGCCCTATTCACATGCATGTGTCAGTAATAAAGGACAGAAAGTGTTTCTTAGTGGCAACAATTGTGCGATGTCACTAAGTGGCACACTTCTGTGTAACGGAATTAGTTTGCATGGGGCCTGTGAAGGGAATTCATACAACCTTTCATGTCACCAGCAAGGCGCACCTGCAACAGAAATAGAACCATTCTTTCAAAGACTCTATAATGGGAGTTACATTCTAATTGTAGACCGCAGATGTTGTAGTCTTATGCCCGGGACTCCTTATCTAGTAACTACGACTGCGAAGGTCAAGTGCTGTGGACGCTCGTTGTTCCCCAGCTCCTTCCCAGACAGGGAGGCAAGGGCATGGCCCGATTTGAAAATTACTTCTATTCGAATAGATACTTTAAGCAGAATGAAAACAGTGCTTCTTCAGACGCCTACCAGGCTCTCGTCATCAAAAGAAACGTATGATCTACAAGTCGCAAGGACGACTGCAGAGATACATACATTATTATCAACTAATTCCCCCGTACATTTCGCGGAAATCCTGAATGAAATCTTAAATATTTCTGATACCAATGGGGTCTCAAAGGTATTTAAGACAGTATTTTCGATGGCATTAACACCATTCAAAGCCATACTGGGTATTTTTCCAGATTTCGTCCATTCGATTTTTGGCGGACTTCCCCTGATCTTGGGACTAATTGCAGGAATCCTATTCTTAGTCCTTATTTTTCGTTATGGCAACCCATGT
This sequence comes from Lissotriton helveticus, assembly GCF_964261635.1. Lineage (NCBI taxonomy): Eukaryota > Metazoa > Chordata > Amphibia > Caudata > Salamandridae > Lissotriton > Lissotriton helveticus. Next base: position 942,314,233 of record NC_136070.1, read on the forward strand.
CACAGACAAAACTCTGGCGACAAGAGAAGAAACAATCCTAGCCATTGGATACCGGGACCGGATATCAAAAATCCTGGGACTCTCCCGGCTTAGAGACCTGAACATGACTTGGTTTCTATCATTTCGACCAATGTGGCAAAGATGTGTTTTACCTGTATTAAGGTGTCTGCTATGCGGAGAAGAATGCGTGTTAGACACCTGTCTGACGCTACAATCGGATGCGCCAATGGATGCAGAAACATTGTTGAGCCCGATCAAGGTTCATGCTTTGTGCTGCCCTCAAAGGCTACCAATCCTGATGACGGCATTCGTGGAAGCTTCACCACTGCGATTGATGGGTAGTGAAGTTCAAGATGAAAGCAGCATCGAACAGGTACGACCTTCTGTCAGCAATGCGAATCAGAATGTCAATGGAGACAATCATGCACAAGAATGCATGATTACACCTATTTCCGAGTTAGTAGAACTTTCCCAGGAAGCTGTTGACAGTTTTTTCGAAAGCCTAAATGATATGATGTTCTCACCCGAACAGAAATAGAGGCTTTTGAGCAAGCTCGCACACGGCGTTCCCTGAATTCGGCCTTCAACTTTAAATAATAAAGTCACATGAACTATTTTTCACTCCAGTTCACGGACAGCAACTCTTTCAGAAGCCCCAATTCATTTTTTCGGTTTTTCGGGACACTTATCTTCTGCTTAAAGTAAGAAACTATTCCTAAAGAACTAAGATTTCTATTTTTAGATACTTTATAGACTTTAGCTGCCCGCTGGTATGTTCACAAATATTTTATTCTGTGATGGAATGGTCTCGAAACTTTTTTCTGTATTTAAGAAACCATTTCATGTGTAATTCTCATATACCAAATAAGCAATAATGTATACAAATGCGTGATTACTTTAGCATTATTCCATTGCTTGAGTGCATACAATATATATGTCTGCAAATTTTCCGTATATTTGAAGAATTTCAAAATGCATTTATGTATTTTGGGGTGGTAAGGTATACACACTACTCTATAGTATGTTGTACTATGTTATACTATGCCTAGATTAGTAAATATGTCCATAGTTAGCGTGGAGTGGGTGTCATGTATTCCTATAGGTTCTGAATCGATCCCCCTATTCCTGACCCTATTCTAGTTAAACAAACCAACAAGTTAACTAGCAGTCAGCCCATGAGGCAGAAAACCCCCATGATGCAGATACCGTTATCTGACGCAGTCACACTGCGGCACAGGAACGTGTTATCTGATTAGGTCATAGCGCTTGCGATCTAATTAGACAAGCGATATTCCTCCAGCCCCTGATAAGGCATACGGAGTTCTCATAACAAATCAAACCTATGACAACCTGGGAAAAACCCTGCGGCCATTGTTTTGATTTCACCGAGAACTTCAGTAAAAGAATGTGCTAACGAGCAAGTCGTATGACATCCTTATTGACGTATCTATGTCCATCCTTACGTCAATCTCGGCACCTTAAAGGTATAAATATTACCGATCTTGCCCTATGCAAACACACGCGTGGTGATGAGACGGAGCAGCCATACTTGCCGAAGCCAAGAGCAGAGCAGACCCCGCTGGCAGCAGCCCCGCCTTCCTGACGCGCTGAGAGACGCGCTGCTTTCTCCTGCCGAGAATCCAGCACCGGCGTTTCTGGGTAGCCCTCGCAGGCAGCCTGGAATATCGAGACCAGAGAAAGAGATACCATTCCTCATTCATCCTAACTTCCAGGTACAGAACTGAATAACCCCTCACAGAGAATTCCTTAGTTATTCACTTGGCAAAAACAAACTTAACTTAAACTGTAACTTTCTATTCCCGCCCACGTATTAGGCTTAGGTCAGGTACACGGGGTAGGCGTATCTAGAAACACCAGTTGAGCACGTTTAGTCAAATGTATATGTGTATGTAATATATTTTATTCATTTTAAAACATCTTATGGCTTAGAAACCATATCAATGTTTTTACAGTATTATTTTATACTATTGCTTTTAATGTATGAACTTTACTTAGCTATAAGTATTGCAATAATATCGATCCATTTCTCTTGTATGAGAAAAGAGACTGATCAATAAATAACACCTTTTTATTGAACACGCCCGTCTCTTCCTTTTCTCTACATTCTGATGAGACTAAGAATGCACGTACTGACTGAGTAAAATAAATTGCCTTTTGTTCACACGACTCTCGAGATTTACTCTTGATTAGGGGAGAGCAAAGTTGTCATGTTCTATGGTTGTCAGAAACTAAATCCCTTCTTGTCTAATCAGGGAAGTTAAGTCCTCCTTGAACATTCGAGAAAGTTTCTAGTGAACTCTGAGCTAAGCTGGCAAACCCAAAACTTTAAGTCTAGTATCGACAGTAGTAGACCTAGTTAACGTCTGGTCTAGGCCTTTACTGCTGTAGGTATTATTCCAATGCGCAGAGCCTATTGGGATGATAGGAACTACACTACAGTTTAAACTGGTTCAAACTGGCTCACACTGGTTGAAACTGGTTCAAACCGGCTCAAACTGGCTCAAACCCGCTCAAACTGGTTCAAACTGGCTCAAACTGATTCAAACTGGTTCAAACTGGCTCAAACAGGCTCAAACTAGTTTAAACTGGCTCAAACTGGTTCAAACTGGCTCAAACCGGTTCAAACTGGCTCAAACCGGCTCAAACTGGTTCAAACTGGCTCAAAAAAGTTCAAACTGAATCAAACTGTAAACCGGTTCAAACCGGTTTAAACTGGTTCAAACTGGTTTAAACTGGTTCAAACTGGCTCAAACTGGTTGAAACTGGTTCAAACCGGCTCAAACTGGTTTAAACTGGTTCCGGCTCACACCGGCTCAGACTGTCTCAAACCAAAAACCAGTTCAAACCTGTTTAAACTGGTTCAAACCAGTTTAAACTGGTTTAAACTGGCTCAAACTGGTTGAAACTGGTTGACAAACTGGCTCAAACAACTTCAAACTGGCTCAAACCGGTTTAACCTGTCTCAAACCGTAAACCGGTTCAAACCGGTTTAAACTGGTTCAAACCTTTTTAAACTGGTTCAAGCTGGCTCAAACCGTCTCAAACTGGTTCAAACTGTCTCAAACCGGCTCAAACAAGTTCAAACTGAATCAAACCGTAAACCGATTCAACCCAGTTTAAACTGGTTCAAACCGGTTTAAACTGGTTCAAACCGATTTAAACTGGTTGAAACTGGTTCAAACAGGCTCAAACTGGTTTAAACTGGTTCAAACCGGTTCAAACTGGTTCAAACTAGCTCAAACTGGTTTAAACTGGCTCAAACCGGCTCAAACCGGTTCAAACAGGCTCAAACTGGTTCAAACTGGCTCAAACCATAAACCAGTTCAAACTGGTACAAACCGGTGTAAACTGGTTCAACCCGGTTTAAACTGGTTCAAACCGGTTTAAACTGGTTCAAACCGGTTCAAACTGGCTCAAATCGGCTCAAACCAGCTCAAAGCGGCTGGAATCTCAAACCGGCTCCACCGGCTCGAACCTACTGGAATCCAGAACTGGCTCAAACTGGCTCAAACAGGCTCAGGCTACTACCCTTGTCCTCTCCGTCCTTAACAGGCTCAAACAGGCAACTACCCTTGTCCCCTCCCCCTAACAGGCTCAAACAGGCAACTACCCTTGTCCTCTCCACCCTTAGCTGAGACGCCCCAAGCCTGGCCTTTTCTATAGCCCTAGTAATCAGGTGACCCCTTCAGCCAATGGGAATCCTATCCCTAACACTATCCAATCATAACACTAGCCCTAACATCTAGAACCAATAGGAGACCAGGACCTTACAACCAATGTTCCCTCTAATATTTTTCCTCTGTGTGCGGCAGTGTAAGGTCTATGTGCGCCACAAGCAAGGCTATGTGCGCCAGTAACCAGACCACACGTGTGGGTGCAGCGCCAAATATCACTCCAAACTTGCTTTAAAAAGTGAAAAGACGGTGCATTTTCTCACGAACAGACCCAAGTGAATGTTTTAAGGCAGGTTTGAAACCGTCCCAAATGTCAATTTGAAACCTTGGCAGCTATGTTGCTGCATTTCTTTTCTTAATAGAGCTGGGCTGTGGGTTGATTGTGTGCATTTGTTCAACTTTTCATGTTAGTTTCAGCTCATGATGGGCACTGCGATTAACATGAAAACGTTAACAAATGCAGTTTCAGGGCTGGGTTACGTAGGGCCGCACCAGGCTTTCGACTAACGCATTTTAATGCTAGTGTCCACATCACAGCATTTAAAAATGCATTATTCCCATATTCTAGCGCCCCTCTGACAATACTGCAATTGAGGTACACTGCCAATGAGGCAGCACCAGTACGCTAAAACTGTCTAACATATATGAGCATGCAACTGCGTCTTCAAATTTAAAATGCTATGCGTCAGATATAGAATATTCATGAACAGCGCTGAGCAGGCCTGGCCGCTCTCAATTTTAGGCAACAATAAAAATTTCATGATAACTCCGGTGATTAATATTCTTCGTAGAGATAGCTGGAGTTTTGTCAAGTGGAAGTTTTGACTCATGGAAAGGTAGCTCAGAGGGTTAATGTGCCTGCTGCAAATAACATGTACCATGCAGATTACATAATGCAAATGGGTCAGTGGGTTACTGCTTTTGTCAGTGAGATCCTTTTGATACTTGCAGTTTATAAGTCAAAATCCTAAAATAGAACAGTGAGCTATTAACTTTCATGTTTTCCCCAGTCTGATTACCTTATATTTGCAAAAAGGGTTAATTTGAATAGAAATAAATTCTGGTTATTAAAGAGAACCTGCACTCATGATATTACATTCTAATTTCAGTGTGTTTCTCCAAACCAATCACTATTAAACTATACTGCCTACTAGTATGGATGTCATGTCACTCCTACACCTTGTAGTCCTTTGTCTTATGTAACATTTCTTATACAAAGATTTACACACATATGAATAATTGTCTCCGTGTAAGAAGTGTGATGTAAAGTGCTCCTCCACCCTTCACTGGTATGAGCGGCGCTGTAAATCAAGTTAAATTCATCTGAGCGAGAGTATGGTTATGGAGACTTGAGGGGTACTGTTAAAGGGTGGTAGTGAGGAAATCGGTGACGGAGGGAGTCATTGAGAGGGCACCAACAAACCTTGTTGCACAGGGCTCCACCAGCACTCATTCCGCCATTGCCCTTGGGCAAGTCCGCCTCACCCATTGGTCCCTCCGTTGGCCTTGTTTCAGCAGTAGTAGCTGTAACTCACCAGGGAATGACAATGCATGATTTGCAAGCACACCAAACTAAGTTCACAATCTTCACAGTCTCTCTGCTTCATGCTCAAGTACTTATAACATGTGTTGCCTGCTTTGGGGCCACTGGAATTATGCACCAATGGAGGACAAAATTATGCCGCAATGTTAACTAAATTATGCAGCAAAAAAGAGGCTGGAATGTAATGCAGTATATTTTCTGATACTTTATTATTTTTACATTTCTACCAACGGTAACAGTCTCTGGAAAGATTTTGCCTTATTAGTAGTAGTACAAGTGTAACATACAAATCCAGCAGTGACAAAGGTGATCAGTCGACCTTTGCAAAGGGCCGTCCACTTTGCAGAAACACAATTCACATTTTTTAGCAACATTTGATCCATTTGAGCTACAAACGATGTATTCGTTAAAATCGTCAAATTCTGCAGCAGATGATGCATTATGATGTACATATTGCAGAACCAGAATTATATAGAAAACATTTGCAATCTAGGATATTTTGCCATTCATGCTTAACTGCTCTTGTGGAAAAGGGAGAAGTGCTGATGACAGAAACTGCATGGCACTGAGACAAATGGTCCTGCCAAGTAACAGGTATCAGGCGTTAGACTAACGCATTTCAGTGTGGTGCTCCTCATTACCGCACTGAAATGAATTGTCAGGCATATGCATAGTCAGCGTGTCCGCATCAGTTCAAGCCGGCTCAAACCGGTTTAAACCAGTTTAAACCAGTTTGGTTTAAACTGGTTTAAATGGGTTCAAACTGGTTTAAACTGGTTCAAACAGGTTCAAACTGGTTCAAACTGGCTCAAACTGGTTTAACTGGTTCAAACTGGTTCAAACTGGTTCAAACCGGCTCAAACTGGTTTATACTGCTTCAAACTGGTTCAAAGCGGTTCAAACTGGTTCAAACTGGCTCACTGGTTTAAACTGGTTCAAACTGGTTCAAACTGGTTTAAACCGGTTCAAACTGTTTCAAACCGGCTCAAACTGGTTCAAACTGGCTCAAACCGGCTAAAACCGGCTCAAACTGGTTCAAACTGGCTCAAACTGTAAACCGGTTCAAACCGGTTCAAACTGGTTCAAACCGATTAAACTGGTTCAAACCGGCTCAAACTGGCTCAAACTGGCTCAAACTGATTCAACCCGGTTGAAACTGGCTCAAACAGGCTCAAACTGGTTTAAACTGGTTCAAACTGGCTCAAACCGGTTCAAACTGGCTCAAACCATTTCAAACTGGTTCAAACTGGCTCAAACCGGCTCAAACTGGTTCAAACTGGCTCAAACCGGTTCAAACTGAATAAAACTGTAAACTGTTTCAAACCGGTTTAAACTGGTTCAAACCGGTTCAAACTGGTTCAAACTGGCTCAAACCGTAAACCTGTTCAAACCGGTTCAAACTGGCTCAAACCGGTGCAAACTGGTTCAAACTGGTTCAAACCGGCTCAAACTGGTTCAAACTGGCTCAAACCGGCTCATCCTGGTTCAAAATGTCTCATACCGTAAACCGGTTCAAAATGTCTCATACCGTAAACCGGTTCAAACCGGTTTAAACTGGTTCAAACCAGTTTAAACTGGTTCAAACTGGCCAAACCGGTTGAAACTGGTTCAAACCAGCTCAAACTGGTTTAAACTGGTTCAAACTGGCTCAAACCGCTTCAAACTGGCTCAAACCGGCTCAAACTGGTTCACTGGCTCAAACTGGTTCAAACCAGTTCAAACTGGTTTAAATGGGTTCAAACTGGTTTAAACTGGTTCAAACCGGTTCAAACTGGTTCAAACTGGCTCAAACTGGTTCAAACCGGTTCAAACTGGTTCAAACCGGCTCAAACTGGTTTAAACTGCTTCAAACTGGTTCAAAGAGGTTCAAACTGGTTCAAACTGGCTCACTGGTTTAAACTGGTTCAAACCAGTTCAAACTGGTTTAAACCAGTTCAAACTGGCTCAAACCGCTTCAAACTGGCTCAAACCGGCTCAAACTGGTTCACACTGCCTCAAACTGGTTCAAACCAGTTCAAACTGGTTTAAATGGGTTCAAACTGGTTTCAAACTGGTTCAAACCGGTTCTTTAAACTGGCTCAAACCTGTTCAAACTGGCTCAAACCAGTTCAAAGTGGTTCAAGCTGGCTCAAACCAGCTCAAACTGGTTCAAACTGTCTCAAACCGGCTCAAACAAGTTCAAACTGAATCAAACCGTAAACCGGTTCAACCCGGTTTAAACTGGTTCAAACCGATTTAAACTGGTTCAAACCGATTTAAGCTGGTTGAAACTGGTTCAAACCGGCTCAAACTGGTTTAAACTGGTTCAAACTGGCTCAAACCGCTTCAAACTGGCTCAAACCGGTTCAAACTGGTTCACACTGCCTCAAACTGGTTCAAACCAGTTCAAACTGGTTTAAATGGGTTCAAACTGGTTTAAACTGGTTCAAACCGGCTCAAACTGGCTCAAACCGGCTCAAACTGGTTCAAACTGGCTTAAACTGATTCAAACCAGTGGAAACTGGCTCAAACAGGCTCAAACAGGCTCAAACTGGTTTAAACTGGCTCAAACTGGTTCAAACTGGCTCAAACCGGTTCAAACTGGGTTAGACTGGCTCAAACCGGCTCAAACCAGTTCAAACTGAATCAAACTGTAAACCGGTTCAAACCGGTTTAAAATGGTTCAAACCGGCTCAAACTGGTTCAAACTGGCTCAAACTGATTCAAACCGCTTCAAACTGTTTCAAACTGGCTCAAACTGGTTCAAACTGGCTCAAACCGGCTCAAACCGGCTCAAACCGGTTCAAACTGGTTCAAACCGATTTAAACTGGTTCAAAACGATTTAAGCTGGTTGAAACTGGTTCAAACCGGCTCAAACTGGTTTAAACTGCTTCCAACTGGCTCAAACCGCTTGAAACTGGCTCAAACCGGTTCAACCTGTCTCAAACCATAAACCGGTTCAAACCAGTTTAAACCGGTTCAAACCGGTTTAAACTGGTTCAAACTGGTTTAAACTGGTTCAAACCGGCTAAAACTGGCTCAAACCGGCTCACACTGGTTCAAACTGGCTTAAACTGATTCAAACCAGTGGAAACTGGCTCAAACAGGCTCAAACTGGTTTAAACTGGCTCAAACCGGTTCAAACTGGCTCAAACCGGTTCAAACTGGGTTAAACTGGCTCAAATCGTCTCAAACTGGTTCAAACTGTCTCAAACCGGCTCAAACCAGTTCAAACTGAATCAAACTGTAAACCGGTTCAAACCGGTTTAAAATGGTTCAAACCGGTTTAAACTGGTTCAAACTGGCTCACACTGGTTGAAACTTGTTCAAACCGGCTCAAACTGGCTCAAACCCGCTCAAACTGGTTCAAACTGGCTCAAACTGATTCAAACTGGTTCAAACCAGTTCAAACTGGCTCAAACCGGCTCAAACTGGTTCAAACTGTCTCAAACCGGCTCAAACAAGTTCAAACTGAATCAAACTGTAAACCGGTTCAAACCGGTTTAAACTGGTTTAAACCAGTTTAAACTGGTTCAAACTGGCTCAAACTGGTTGAAACTGGTTCAAACCAGCTCAAACTGGTTAAAACTGGTTCAAACCGGTTTAAACTGGTTCAAACTGGCTCAAACTGGCTCATACCGGTTCAGACTGTCTCAAACTAAAAACCAGTTCAAACCTGTTTAAACTGGTTCAAACCGGTTTAAACTGGTTTAAACTGGCTCAAACTGGTTGAAACGGGTTCAAACCGGCTCAAACTGGTTTAAACTGGTTACAAACTGGCTCAAACAACTTCAAACTGGCTCAAACCGGTTTAACCTGTCTCAAACCGTAAACCGGTTCAAAACGGTTTAAACTGGTTCAAACCGGTTTAAACTGGTTTAAACTGGCTCAAACCAACTCAAACCAGCTGAAACTGGTTCAAACCGGCACAAACCGGCTAAAACTGGCTCAGCTGGTTCAAACCGGCACAAACCAGCTCAAACTGGTTCAAACAGGTTCAAACTGGTTCAAACTAGCTCAAACTTGTTCAAACTGGTGCAAACCGGCTCAAACCAGTTCAAACCGGCTCAAACCGGTTCAAACTGGCTCAAACCGTAAACCGGTTCAAACTTGTTCAAACCGGTGTAAACTGGTTGAACCCGGTTTTAACTGGTTCAAACCGGTTTAAACTGGTTCACACCGGTTCAAACTGGCTCAAACAGGCTCAAACCAGCTCAAACTGGTTCAAACTGTCGCAAACTTGCTCAAACAAGTTCAAACTGAATCAAACCGTAAACCGGCTCAAACCGGTTTAAACTGGTTCAAACCGATTTAAAATGGTTCAAACTGGCTCAAACCGGTTGAAACTGGTTCAAACCGGCTCAAACTGGTTTAAACTGGCTCAAACTAATTTAAACTGGTTCAAACTGGCTCAAACTGGTTGAAACTGGTTCAAACCGGCTCCAACTGGTTTAAACTGGTTCAAACCAGCTCAAATAGCTACAAACTGTCTCAAACCGGTTCAAACTGGTTCAAACTGGCTCAAACCGGTTCAAACTGGTTCAAACTGGCTCAAACCGGCTAAAACCAGTACAAACTGAATCAAACTGGTTTAAACTGGTTACAAACTGGCTCAAACAACTTCAAACTGGCTCAAACCGGTTTAACCTGTCTCAAACCGTAAACCGGTTCAAAACGGTTTAAACTGGTTCAAACCGGTTTAAACTGGTTTAAACTGGCTCAAACCAACTCAAACCAGCTGAAACTGGTTCAAACCGGCACAAACCGGCTAAAACTGGCTCAGCTGGTTCAAACCGGCACAAACCAGCTCAAACTGGTTCAAACAGGTTCAAACTGGTTCAAACTAGCTCAAACTTGTTCAAACTGGTGCAAACCGGCTCAAACCAGTTCAAACCGGCTCAAACCGGTTCAAACTGGCTCAAACCGTAAACCGGTTCAAACTGGTTCAAACCGGTGTAAACTGGTTGAACCCGGTTTTAACTGGTTCAAACCGGTTTAAACTGGTTCACACCGGTTCAAACTGGCTCAAACAGGCTCAAACCAGCTCAAACTGGTTCAAACTGTCGCAAACTTGCTCAAACAAGTTCAAACTGAATCAAACCGTAAACCGGCTCAAACCGGTTTAAACTGGTTCAAACCGATTTAAAATGGTTCAAACTGGCTCAAACCGGTTGAAACTGGTTCAAACCGGCTCAAACTGGTTTAAACTGGTTCAAACTGGTTCAAACTGCTTCAAACTGGCTCAAACCGGTTCAAACTGGTTCAAACTGGCTCAAACCACCTCAAACTGGTTCAAACTGTCTCAAACCGGCTCAAACCAGTTCAAACTGAATCAAACTGTAAACCGGTTCAAACCGGTTTAAACTGGTTCAAACTGGCTCAAACTGGTTGAAACTGGTTCAAACCGGCTCCAACTGGTTTAAACTGGTTCAAACCAGCTCAAATAGCTACAAACTGTCTCAAACCGGTTCAAACTGGTTCAAACTGGCTCAAACCGGTTCAAACTGGTTCAAACTGGCTCAAACCGGCTAAAACCAGTACAAACTGAATCAAACTGGTTCAAACTGGTTTAAACTGGTTCAAACTGGCTCAAACTGGTTGAAACTGGTTCAAACCGGCTCAAACTGGTTCAAACTGGTTCAAACTGACTCAAACCGGTTGAAACTGGCTCAGGCTCAAACTGGTTTAAACTGGCTCACACCTGTTCAAACTGGCTCAAACCGGTTCAAACTGGTTCAAGCTGGCTCAAACCGGCTCAAACTGGTTCAAACTGTCTCAAACCGGCTCAAACAAGTTCAAACTGAATCAAACTGTAAACCGGTTCAAACCGGTTTAAACTGGTTTAAACCAGTTTAAACTGGTTCAAACTGGCTCAAACTGGTTGAAACTGGTTCAAACCGGCTCAAACTGGTTAAAATTGGTTCAAACCGGTTTAAACTGGTTCAAACTGGCTCAAACTGGCTCATACCGGTTCAGACTGTCTCAAACCAAAAACCAGTTCAAACCTGTTTAAACTGGTTCAAACCGGTTTAAACTGGTTTAAACTGGCTCAAACTGGTTGAAACGGGTTCAAACCGGCTCAAACTGGTTTAAACTGGTTACAAACTGGCTCAAACAACTTCAAACTGGCTCAAACCGGTTTAACCTGTCTCAAACCGTAAACCGGTTCAAACCGGTTTAAACTGGTTCAAACCGGTTTAAACTGGTTTAAACTGGCTAAAACCAACTCAAACCAGCTGAAACTGGTTCAAACCGGCACAAACCGGCTAAAACTGGCTCAAGCTGGTTCAAACCGGCACAAACCAGCTCAAACTGGTTCAAACAGGTTCAAACTGGTTCAAACTAGCTCAAACTTGTTCAAACTGGTGCAAACCGGCTCAAACCAGTTCAAACCGGCTCAAACCGGTTCAAACTGGCTCAAACCGTAAACCGGTTCAAATTGGTACAAACCGGTGTAAACTGGTTGAACCCGGTTTTAACTGGTTCAAACCGGTTTAAACTGGTTCACACCGGTTCAAACTGGCTCAAACAGGCTCAAACCAGCTCAAACTGGTTCAAACTGTCGCAAACTTGCTCAAACAAGTTCAAACTGAATCAAACCGTAAACCGGCTCAAACCGGTTTAAACTGGTTCAAACCAATTTAAAATGGTTCAAACTGGCTCAAACCGGTTTAAACTGGTTCAAACTGGTTCAAACTGCTTCAAACTGGCTCAAACCGGTTCAAACTGGTTCAAACTGGCTCAAACCACCTCAAACTGGTTCAAACTGTCTCAAACCGGCTCAAACCAGTTCAAACTGAATCAAACTGTAAACCGGTTCAAACCGGTTTAAACTGGTTCAAACTGGCTCAAACTGGTTGAAACTGGTTCAAACCGGCTCCAACTGGTTTAAACTGGTTCAAACCAGCTCAAACAGCTACAAACTGTCTCAAACCGGTTCAAACTGGTTCAAACTGGCTCAAACCGGTTCAAACTGGTTCAAACTGGCTCAAACCGGCTCAAACCAGTTCAAACTGAATCAAACTGGTTCAAACTAGTTTAAACTGGTTCAAACTGGCTCAAACTGGTTGAAACTGGTTCAACAATATAAAACAAAAATTTCCTTTCTGTGCTATTGAACTTTTAGTTGGTGACCAAAGGGCCTACACAAGAGACCATAATCGGTAGCAAAATCACTTTATGGCACAATTCTTTCAATGTTACATAACACAAGTGTTCAATATTCAGTTCTCAAATTTTATTTTAGTTAAAACATTTCATTGTATTTAAAAACACAACTTTATATAGCATTCATGTTACTTTGTGATCAGGATCCTGTGCTCTGGTACATATATACACACTATTCTAACAATCCCGATTTACGGTTTACTTAATCAGAGTCACTGGTCCTACTGTTATTAAACAAGATTTATGCTCGGATCACAATATAATAGATAAACCAAATATTCAACTATTAAAACAAAATTACATATAAAAAAGTCCTTTGTCGACCCGTTTCGGTGCTCTTTGTCGTATTATAACACCTTCCTCAGGACAGACGAATTTTTAAAAAACAGGTTTAATCTTCTTTCTATGGAATGAATGCACATAATTACTATAGGTTTATAGAAGAGAACGTCCGAACATACATATTGTGTACTTGTTGTAACATTGGGCTACAATGTGATTCAGTTTTATTGATAAAACTAACGGGCTTACTTCGGTTAGTTGTATGTGGGTCCTTCTTTATCTTTAAGGGCCAACGAAGATTCATGTATAATCAGGAATCATTTAGATGTACGTATAATTCCACGGTAAAAGTTTCTATAATTTAAGAAGAACTTTCTTTAACATAGAACCAAACTGCCTCACACCGGTTCAGACTTTCTCAAACCATAAACCAGTTCAAACCTGTTTAAACTGGTTCAAACCGGTTCAAACTGGCTCAAACCGGTTGAAACTGGTTCAAACCGGCTCAAACCGGCTCAAACTGGTTTAAACTGGTTACAAACTGGCTCAAACCGCTTCAAACTGGCTCAAACCGGTTCAACCTGTCTACACCGTAAACCGGTTCAAACCAGTTTAAACTGGTTCAAACCGGTTTAAACTGGTTTAAACTGGCTCAAACCAGCTCAAACCAGCTCAAACCGGCTGGAATCACAAACCGGCTCCACCGGCTCAAACTGACTGGAATCCAGAACCGACTCAAACAGGCTCAAACACGCCCAGGCTACTACCATTGTCCTCTCCACCCTTAACAGGCTCAAACAGGCAACTACCCTTGTCCTCTCCCCCTAACAGGCTCAAACAGGCAACTACCCTTGTCCTCTCCCCCCTTAGCTGAGACGCCCCAAGCCTGGCCTTTTCTATAGCCCTAGTAATCAGGTGACCCCTTCAGCCAATGGGAATCCTATCCCTAACACTATCCAATCATAACACTAGCCCTAACATCTAGAACCAATAGGAGACCAGGACCGTACAACCAATGTTCCCTCTAATATTTTTCCTCTGTGTGCGGCAGTGTAAGGTCTATGTGTGCCCCAAGCAAGGCTATGTGCGCCAGTAACCAGACCGCACGTGTGGGTGCAGCGCCAAATATCACTCCAAACTTGCTTTAAAAAGTGAAAAGACGGTGCATTTTCTCACGAACAGATCCAAGTGAATGTTTTAAGGCAGGTTTGAAACCGTCCCAAATGTCAATTTGAAACCTTGGCAGCTATGTTGCTGCATTTCTTTTCTTAATAGAGCTGGGCTGTGGGTTGATTGTGTGCATTTGTTCAAGTTTTCATGTTAGTTTCCGCTCATGATGGGCACTGCGATTAACATGAAAACGTTATCAAATGCAGTTTCAGGGCTGGGTTATGTAGGGCCGCACCAGGCTTTCGACTAACGCATTTTAATGCTAGTGTCCACATCACAGCATTAAAATGCATTATTCCCATATTCTAGCGCCCCTCTGACAATACTGCAATTGAGGTACACTGCCAATGAGGCAGCACAAGTACGCTAAAATTGTCTAACATATATGAGCATGCAACTGCGTCTTCAAATTTAAAATGCTATGCGTCAGATATAGAATATTCATGAACAGCGCTGAGCAGGCCTGGCCGCTCTCAATTTTAGGCAACAATAAAAATGTCATGATAACTCCGGTGATTAATATTCTTCGTAGAGATAGCTGCAGTTTTGTCAAGTGGAAGTTTTGACTCATGGAAAGGTAGCTCCGAGGGTTAATGTGCCTGCTGCAAATAACATGTACCATGCAGATCACGTAATGTAAATGGGTCAGTGGGTTACTGCTTTTGTCAGTGAGATCCTTTTGATACTTGCGGTTTAGAAGTCAAAATCCTAAAATAGAACAGTGAGCTATGAACTTTCATGTTTTCCCGAGTCTGATTACCCTATTGTTGCAAAAAGGGTTAATTTGAATAGAAATAAATTCTGGTTATTAAAGAGAACCCGCAATCATGATATTACATTCTAATTTCAGTGTGTTTCTTCAAATCAATCACTATTAAACTATACTGCCTGCTAGTATGGATGTCATGTCACTCCTACACCTTGTAGTCCTTTGTCTTATGTAACATTTCCTATACAAAGATTTACACTCATATGAATATTTGTCTCCGTGTAAGAAGCGTGATGTAAAGTGCTCTGCCACCCTTCACTGGTATGAGCGGCGCTGTAAATCAAGTTAAATTCATCTGAGCGAGAGTATGGTTATGGAGACTTGAGGGGTACTGTTAAAGGGTGGTAGTGAGGGAATCAGTGGCGGAGGGAGTCATTGAGAGGGCACCAACAAACATTGTTGCACAGGGCTCCACCACCGCTCATTCCGCCATTGCCCTTGAGGCCAGTCCGCCTCACCCATTGGTCCCTCCGTTGGCCTTGTTTCAGCAGTAGTAGCTGTGACTCACCAGGGGTTGACAATGCATGATTTGCAAGCACACCAAACTAAGTTCACAATCTTCACAGTCTCTCTGCTTCATGCTCAAGCACTTTTAACATGTGCTGCCTGCTTTGGGGGCACTGGAATTATGCACCAATGGAGGACAAAATTATGCCACAGTATTAACTAAATTATGCAGCAAAAAAGAGGCTGGAATGTAATGCAGTATATTTTCTGATACTTTATTATTTTTACATTCTTACCGACGCTAACAGTCTCTGGAAAGATTTTGCCTTATTAGTAGTAGTACAAGTGTAACATATAAATCCAGCAGTGACAAAGGTGAAAAGTCAACCTTTGCAAAGGGCCGTCCACTTTGCAGAAACACAATTCACATTTTTTAGCAACATTTGATCCATTTGAGCTACAAACGATGTATTCGTTAAAATCGTCAAATTCTGCAGTAGATGATGCATTATGATGTACATATTGCAGAACCAGAATTATATAGAAAACATTTGCAATCTAGGATATTTTGCCATACATGCTTAACTGCTCTTGTGGAAAAAGGGAGAAGTGCTGATGACAGAAACTGCATGGCACTGAGACAAATGGTCCTGCCAAGTAACAGGTATCAGGCGTTAGACTAACGCATTTCAGTGTGGTGCTCCTCATTACCGCACTGAACTGTATTGTCAGGCATATGCATAGTCAGCGTGTCCGCATCAGTTCAAACCGGCTCAAACTGGTTAAAACCAGTTCAAACCTGCTCAAAATGAACGGGTTTAAACTAGTTTAAATGGGTTCAAACTGGTTTAAACTGGTTCAAACCGGTTCAAACTGGTTCAAACCGGCTCAAACTGGTTTAAACTGGTTCAAACTGGTACAAAGCGGTTCAAACTGGTTCAAACCTGTTCAAACTGGTTCAAACTGGCTCAAACTGGTTTAAACTGATTCAAACTGGTTCAAACTGGCTCACTGGTTTAAACTGGTTCAAACCAGTTCAAACTGGTTTAAACCGTTTCAAACTGTTTCAAACTGGCTCAAACTGGTTCAAACTGGCTCAAACCGGCTCAAACCGGCTCAAACCGTAAACCGGTTCAAACCGGTTTCAAACCGGTTTAAACTGGCTCAAACCGGTTTAAACTGGTTCAAACCGGCTCAAACTGGCTCAAAGTGGTTCAGATTGGCTCAAACTGATTCAAACTGGTTGAAACTGGCTCAAACAGGCTCAAACTGGTTTAAACTGGCTGAAACCGGTTCAAACTGGCTCAAACCGGTTCAAACTGGTTCAAACTGTCTCAAACCGGCTCAAACTGGTTCAAACTGTCTCAAACCGGCTCAAACAAGTTCAAACTGAATAAAACCGTAAACCGGTTCAAAGCGGTTTAAACTGGTTCAAACCGATTTAAACTGGTTCAAACTGGTTGAGACTGGTTCAAACCAGCTCAAACTGGTTTAAACTGGTTTAAACTGGTTCAAACTGGCTCAAACCGCTTCAAACTGGCTCAAACCGGTTCAACCTGTCTCAAACCGTAAACCGGTTCAAACCAGTTTAAACCGGTTCAAACCGGTTTAAACTGGTTCAAACCGGTTTAAACTGGTTCAAACCGACTCAAACTGGCTCAAACCGGCTCAAACTGGTTCAAACTGGCTCAAACTGATTCAAACCGGTTGAAACTGGCTCAAACAGGCTCAAACTGGTTTAAACTGGCTCAAACTAATTTAAACTGGTTCAAACTGGCTCAAACTGGTTCAAACTGGTTCAAACCGGCTCAAACTGGTTTAAACTGGTTCAAACTGGCTCAAACCGCTTCAAACTGGCTCAAACCGGTTCAACCTCTCAAACCGTAAACCGGTTCAAACCAGTTCAAACCGGTTTAAACTGGTTAAAACTGGTTCAAACCTGCTCAAACTGGCTCAAACCGGCTCAAACTGGTTCAAACTGGCTCAAACTGATTCAAACCGGTTGAAACTGGCTCAAACAGGCTCAAACGGGTTTAAACTGGCTCAAACCGGTTCAAACTGGCTCACACCGGTTCAAACTGGTTCAAACTGGCTCAAACCGGCTCAAACTGGTTCAAACTGTCTCAAACCGGCTCAAACCAGTTCAAACTGAATCAAACTGTAAACCGGTTCAAACTGGTTCAAACCGGTTTAAACTGGTTCAAACTGGCTCAAACTCGTTGAAACTGGTTCAAACCGACTCAAACTGGTTTAAACTGGTTCAAACTGGCTCAAACCGCTTCAAACTGGCTCAAACCGGTTCAACCTGTCTCAAACCATAAACCGGTTCAAACCAGTTTAAACTGGTTCAAACCAGTTTAAACTGGTTCAAACTGGCTCAAACTGGCTCACACCGGTTCAGACTGTCTCAAACCGTAAACCAGTTCAAACCTGTTTAAACTGGTTCAAACTGGCTAAAAACCGGTTGAAACTGGTTCAAACCGGCTCAAACTGGTTTAAACTGGTTACAAACTGGCTCAAACCACTTCAAACTGGCTCAAACAGGTTCAACTTGTCTCAAACCATAAACCGGTTCAAACCAGTTTAAACTGGTTCAAACCGGTTTAAACTGGTTTAAACTGGCTCAAATCAGCTCAAACTGGTTCAAACCGGCACAAACCGGCTCAAACCGGCTCAAACCAGTTCAAACTGAATCAAACTGTAAACCGGTTCAAACCGGTTTAAAATGGTTCAAACCGGCTCAAACTGGTTCAAACTGGCTCAAACTGATTCAAACCGCTTCAAACTGTTTCAAACTGGCTCAAACTGGTTCAAACTGGCTCAAACCGGCTCAAACCGGCTCAAACCGGTTCAAACTGGTTCAAACCGATTTAAACTGGTTCAAACCGATTTAAGCTGGTTGAAACTGGTTCAAACCGGCTCAAACTGGTTTAAACTGCTTCCAACTGGCTCAAACCGCTTCAAACTGGCTCAAACCGGTTCAACCTGTCTCAAACCATAAACCGGTTCAAACCAGTTTAAACCGGTTCAAACCGGTTTAAACTGGTTCAAACTGGTTTAAACTGGTTCAAACCGGCTAAAACTGGCTCAAACCGGCTCACACTGGTTCAAACTGGCTTAAACTGATTCAAACCAGTGGAAACTGGCTCAAACAGGCTCAAACTGGTTTAAACTGGCTCAAACCGGTTCAAACTGGCTCAAACCGGTTCAAACTGGGTTAAACTGGCTCAAATTGTCTCAAACTGGTTCAAACTGTCTCAAACCGGCTCAAACCAGTTCAAACTGAATCAAACTGTAAACCGGTTCAAACCGGTTTAAAATGGTTCAAACCGGTTTAAACTGGTTCAAACTGGCTCACACTGGTTGAAACTTGTTCAAACCGGCTCAAACTGGCTCAAACCCGCTCAAACTGGTTCAAACTGGCTCAAACTGATTCAAACTGGTTCAAACCAGTTCAAACTGGCTCAAACCGGCTCAAACTGGTTCAAACTGTCTCAAACCGGCTCAAACAAGTTCAAACTGAATCAAACTGTAAACTGGTTCAAACTGGCTCAAACTGGTTGAAACTGGTTCAAACCAGCTCAAACTGGTTAAAACTGGTTCAAACCGGTTTAAACTGGTTCAAACTGGCTCAAACTGGCTCATACCGGTTCAGACTGTCTCAAACTAAAAACCAGTTCAAACCTGTTTAAACTGGTTCAAACCGGTTTAAACTGGTTTAAACTGGCTCAAACTGGTTGAAACGGGTTCAAACTGGCTCAAACTGGTTTAAACTGGTTACAAACTGGCTCAAACAACTTCAAACTGGCTCAAACCGGTTTAACCTGTCTCAAACCGTAAACCGGTTCAAAACGGTTTAAACTGGTTCAAACCGGTTTAAACTGGTTTAAACTGGCTCAAACCAACTCAAACCAGCTGAAACTGGTTCAAACCGGCACAAACCGGCTAAAACTGGCTCAGCTGGTTCAAACCGGCACAAACCAGCTCAAACTGGTTCAAACAGGTTCAAACTGGTTCAAACTAGCTCAAACTTGTTCAAACTGGTGCAAACCGGCTCAAACCAGTTCAAACCGGCTCAAACCGGTTCAAACTGGCTCAAACCGTAAACCGGTTCAAACTGGTTCAAATCGGTGTAAACTGGTTGAACCCGGTTTTAACTGGTTCAAACCGGTTTAAACTGGTTCACATCGGTTCAAACTGGCTCAAACAGGCTCAAACCAGCTCAAACTGGTTCAAACTGTCGCAAACTTGCTCAAACAAGTTCAAACTGAATCAAACCGTAAACCGGCTCAAACCGGTTTAAACTGGTTCAAACCGATTTAAAATGGTTCAAACTGGCTCAAACCGGTTGAAACTGGTTCAAACCGGCTCAAACTGGTTTAAACTGGTTCAAACTGGTTCAAACTGCTTCAAACTGGCTCAAACCGGTTCAAACTGGTTCAAACTGGCTCAAACCACCTCAAACTGGTTCAAACTGTCTCAAACCGGCTCAAACCAGTTCAAACTGAATCAAACTGTAAACCGGTTCAAACCGGTTTAAACTGGTTCAAACTGGCTCAAACTGGTTGAAACTGGTTCAAACCGGCTCCAACTGGTTTAAACTGGTTCAAACCAGCTCAAATAGCTACAAACTGTCTCAAACCGGTTCAAACTGGTTCAAACTGGCTCAAACCGGTTCAAACTGGTTCAAACTGGCTCAAACCGGCTAAAACCAGTACAAACTGAATCAAACTGGTTCAAACTGGTTTAAACTGGTTCAAACTGGCTCAAACTGGTTGAAACTGGTTCAAACCGGCTCAAACTGGTTCAAACTGGTTCAAACTGACTCAAACCGGTTGAAACTGGCTCAGGCTCAAACTGGTTTAAACTGGCTCACACCTGTTCAAACTGGCTCAAACCGGTTCAAACTGGTTCAAGCTGGCTCAAACCGGCTCAAACTGGTTCAAACTGTCTCAAACCGGCTCAAACAAGTTCAAACTGAATCAAACTGTAAACCGGTTCAAACCGGTTTAAACTGGTTTAAACCAGTTTAAACTGGTTCAAACTGGCTCAAACTGGTTGAAACTGGTTCAAACCGGCTCAAACTGGTTAAAATTGGTTCAAACCGGTTTAAACTGGTTCAAACTGGCTCAAACTGGCTCATACCGGTTCAGACTGTCTCAAACCAAAAACCAGTTCAAACCTGTTTAAACTGGTTCAAACCGGTTTAAACTGGTTTAAACTGGCTCAAACTGGTTGAAACGGGTTCAAACCGGCTCAAACTGGTTTAAACTGGTTACAAACTGGCTCAAACAACTTCAAACTGGCTCAAACCGGTTTAACCTGTCTCAAACCGTAAACCGGTTCAAACCGGTTTAAACTGGTTCAAACCGGTTTAAACTGGTTTAAACTGGCTAAAACCAACTCAAACCAGCTGAAACTGGTTCAAACCGGCACAAACCGGCTAAAACTGGCTCAAGCTGGTTCAAACCGGCACAAACCAGCTCAAACTGGTTCAAACAGGTTCAAACTGGTTCAAACTAGCTCAAACTTGTTCAAACTGGTGCAAACCGGCTCAAACCAGTTCAAACCGGCTCAAACCGGTTCAAACTGGCTCAAACCGTAAACCGGTTCAAATTGGTACAAACCGGTGTAAACTGGTTGAACCCGGTTTTAACTGGTTCAAACCGGTTTAAACTGGTTCACACCGGTTCAAACTGGCTCAAACAGGCTCAAACCAGCTCAAACTGGTTCAAACTGTCGCAAACTTGCTCAAACAAGTTCAAACTGAATCAAACCGTAAACCGGCTCAAACCGGTTTAAACTGGTTCAAACCGATTTAAAATGGTTCAAACTGGCTCAAACCGGTTGAAACTGGTTCAAACCGGCTCAAACAGGTTTAAACTGGTTCAAACTGGTTCAAACTGCTTCAAACTGGCTCAAACCGGTTCAAACTGGTTCAAACTGGCTCAAACCACCTCAAACTGGTTCAAACTGTCTCAAACCGGCTCAAACCAGTTCAAACTGAATCAAACTGTAAACCGGTTCAAACCGGTTTAAACTGGTTCAAACTGGCTCAAACTGGTTGAAACTGGTTCAAACCGGCTCCAACTGGTTTAAACTGGTTCAAACCAGCTCAAACAGCTACAAACTGTCTCAAACCGGTTCAAACTGGTTCAAACTGGCTCAAACCGGTTCAAACTGGTTCAAACTGGCTCAAACCGGCTCAAACCAGTTCAAACTGAATCAAACTGGTTCAAACTAGTTTAAACTGGTTCAAACTGGCTCAAACTGGTTGAAACTGGTTCAACAATATAAAACAAAAATTTCCTTTCTGTGCTATTGAACTTTTAGTTGGTGACCAAAGGGCCTACACAAGAGACCATAATCGGTAGCAAAATCACTTTATGGCACAATTCTTTCAATGTTACATAACACAAGTGTTCAATATTCAGTTCTCAAATTTTATTTTAGTTAAAACATTTCATTGTATTTAAAAACACAACTTTATATAGCATTCATGTTACTTTGTGATCAGGATCCTGTG
The DNA here is from genome assembly GCF_964261635.1 of Lissotriton helveticus. Lineage (NCBI taxonomy): Eukaryota > Metazoa > Chordata > Amphibia > Caudata > Salamandridae > Lissotriton > Lissotriton helveticus. The sequence goes on from NC_136070.1 coordinate 942,335,812, forward strand.
CTCTGGTACATATATACACACTATTCTAACAATCCCGATTTACGGTTTACTTAATCAGAGTCACTGGTCCTACTGTTATTAAACAAGATTTATGCTCGGATCACAATATAATAGATAAACCAAATATTCAATTATTAAAACAAAATTACATATAAAAAAGTCCTTTGTCGACCCGTTTCGGTGCTCTTTGTCGTATTATAACACCTTCCTCAGGACAGACGAATTTTTAAAAAACAGGTTTAATCTTCTTTCTATGGAATGAATGCACATAATTACTATAGGTTTATAGAAGAGAACGTCCGAACATACATATTGTGTACTTGTTGTAACATTGGGCTACAATGTGATTCAGTTTTATTGATAAAACTAACGGGCTTACTTCGGTTAGTTGTATGTGGGTCCTTCTTTATCTTTAAGGGCCAACGAAGATTCATGTATAATCAGGAATCATTTAGATGTACGTATAATTCCACGGTAAAAGTTTCTATAATTTAAGAAGAACTTTCTTTAACATAGAACCAAACTGCCTCACACCGGTTCAGACTTTCTCAAACCATAAACCAGTTCAAACCTGTTTAAACTGGTTCAAACCGGTTCAAACTGGCTCAAACCGGTTGAAACTGGTTCAAACCGGCTCAAACCGGCTCAAACTGGTTTAAACTGGTTACAAACTGGCTCAAACCGCTTCAAACTGGCTCAAACCGGTTCAACCTGTCTACACCGTAAACCGGTTCAAACCAGTTTAAACTGGTTCAAACCGGTTTAAACTGGTTTAAACTGGCTCAAACCAGCTCAAACCAGCTCAAACTGGTTCAAACCGGAACAAACCGGTTCAACCGGCTCAAACTGGTTCAAACCGGCACAAACCAGCTCAAACTGGTTCAAACAGGCTCAAACTGGTTTAAACTGGTTCAAACTGGTCCAAACCGGCTCAAACCGGTTCAAACCGGCTCACACCGGTTCGAACTGGTTCAAACCGGTGTAAACGGGTTCAAACCGGTGTAAACTGGTTCAACCCGGTTTTAACTGGTTCAAACCGGTTTAAACTGGTTCACACCGGTTCAAACTGGCTCAACCTGGCTCAAACCAGCTCAAACCGGCTGGAATCACAAACCGGCTCCACCGGCTCAAACTGACTGGAATCCAGAACCGACTCAAACAGGCTCAAACACGCCCAGGCTACTACCATTGTCCTCTCCACCCTTAACAGGCTCAAACAGGCAACTACCCTTGTCCTCTCCCCCTAACAGGCTCAAACAGGCAACTACCCTTGTCCTCTCCCCCCTTAGCTGAGACGCCCCAAGCCTGGCCTTTTCTATAGCCCTAGTAATCAGGTGACCCCTTCAGCCAATGGGAATCCTATCCCTAACACTATCCAATCATAACACTAGCCCTAACATCTAGAACCAATAGGAGACCAGGACCGTACAACCAATGTTCCCTCTAATATTTTTCCTCTGTGTGCGGCAGTGTAAGGTCTATGTGTGCCCCAAGCAAGGCTATGTGCGCCAGTAACCAGACCGCACGTGTGGGTGCAGCGCCAAATATCACTCCAAACTTGCTTTAAAAAGTGAAAAGACGGTGCATTTTCTCACGAACAGATCCAAGTGAATGTTTTAAGGCAGGTTTGAAACCGTCCCAAATGTCAATTTGAAACCTTGGCAGCTATGTTGCTGCATTTCTTTTCTTAATAGAGCTGGGCTGTGGGTTGATTGTGTGCATTTGTTCAAGTTTTCATGTTAGTTTCCGCTCATGATGGGCACTGCGATTAACATGAAAACGTTATCAAATGCAGTTTCAGGGCTGGGTTATGTAGGGCCGCACCAGGCTTTCGACTAACGCATTTTAATGCTAGTGTCCACATCACAGCATTAAAATGCATTATTCCCATATTCTAGCGCCCCTCTGACAATACTGCAATTGAGGTACACTGCCAATGAGGCAGCACAAGTACGCTAAAATTGTCTAACATATATGAGCATGCAACTGCGTCTTCAAATTTAAAATGCTATGCGTCAGATATAGAATATTCATGAACAGCGCTGAGCAGGCCTGGCCGCTCTCAATTTTAGGCAACAATAAAAATGTCATGATAACTCCGGTGATTAATATTCTTCGTAGAGATAGCTGCAGTTTTGTCAAGTGGAAGTTTTGACTCATGGAAAGGTAGCTCCGAGGGTTAATGTGCCTGCTGCAAATAACATGTACCATGCAGATCACGTAATGTAAATGGGTCAGTGGGTTACTGCTTTTGTCAGTGAGATCCTTTTGATACTTGCGGTTTAGAAGTCAAAATCCTAAAATAGAACAGTGAGCTATGAACTTTCATGTTTTCCCGAGTCTGATTACCCTATTGTTGCAAAAAGGGTTAATTTGAATAGAAATAAATTCTGGTTATTAAAGAGAACCCGCAATCATGATATTACATTCTAATTTCAGTGTGTTTCTTCAAATCAATCACTATTAAACTATACTGCCTGCTAGTATGGATGTCATGTCACTCCTACACCTTGTAGTCCTTTGTCTTATGTAACATTTCCTATACAAAGATTTACACTCATATGAATATTTGTCTCCGTGTAAGAAGCGTGATGTAAAGTGCTCTGCCACCCTTCACTGGTATGAGCGGCGCTGTAAATCAAGTTAAATTCATCTGAGCGAGAGTATGGTTATGGAGACTTGAGGGGTACTGTTAAAGGGTGGTAGTGAGGGAATCAGTGGCGGAGGGAGTCATTGAGAGGGCACCAACAAACATTGTTGCACAGGGCTCCACCACCGCTCATTCCGCCATTGCCCTTGAGGCCAGTCCGCCTCACCCATTGGTCCCTCCGTTGGCCTTGTTTCAGCAGTAGTAGCTGTGACTCACCAGGGGTTGACAATGCATGATTTGCAAGCACACCAAACTAAGTTCACAATCTTCACAGTCTCTCTGCTTCATGCTCAAGCACTTTTAACATGTGCTGCCTGCTTTGGGGCCACTGGAATTATGCACCAATGGAGGACAAAATTATGCCACAGTATTAACTAAATTATGCAGCAAAAAAGAGGCTGGAATGTAATGCAGTATATTTTCTGATACTTTATTATTTTTACATTCTTACCGACGCTAACAGTCTCTGGAAAGATTTTGCCTTATTAGTAGTAGTACAAGTGTAACATATAAATCCAGCAGTGACAAAGGTGAAAAGTCAACCTTTGCAAAGGGCCGTCCACTTTGCAGAAACACAATTCACATTTTTTAGCAACATTTGATCCATTTGAGCTACAAACGATGTATTCGTTAAAATCGTCAAATTCTGCAGTAGATGATGCATTATGATGTACATATTGCAGAACCAGAATTATATAGAAAACATTTGCAATCTAGGATATTTTGCCATACATGCTTAACTGCTCTTGTGGAAAAAGGGAGAAGTGCTGATGACAGAAACTGCATGGCACTGAGACAAATGGTCCTGCCAAGTAACAGGTATCAGGCGTTAGACTAACGCATTTCAGTGTGGTGCTCCTCATTACCGCACTGAACTGTATTGTCAGGCATATGCATAGTCAGCGTGTCCGCATCAGTTCAAACCGGCTCAAACTGGTTAAAACCAGTTCAAACCTGCTCAAAATGAACGGGTTTAAACTAGTTTAAATGGGTTCAAACTGGTTTAAACTGGTTCAAACCGGTTCAAACTGGTTCAAACCGGCTCAAACTGGTTTAAACTGGTTCAAACTGGTACAAAGCGGTTCAAACTGGTTCAAACCTGTTCAAACTGGTTCAAACTGGCTCAAACTGGTTTAAACTGATTCAAACTGGTTCAAAGCGGTTCGAACTGGTTCAAACTGGCTCACTGGTTTAAACTGGTTCAAACCAGTTCAAACTGGTTTAAACCGTTTCAAACTGTTTCAAACTGGCTCAAACTGGTTCAAACTGGCTCAAACCGGCTCAAACCGGCTCAAACCGTAAACCGGTTCAAACCGGTTTCAAACCGGTTTAAACTGGCTCAAACCGGTTTAAACTGGTTCAAACCGGCTCAAACTGGCTCAAACCGGCTCAAAGTGGTTCAGATTGGCTCAAACTGATTCAAACTGGTTGAAACTGGCTCAAACAGGCTCAAACTGGTTTAAACTGGCTGAAACCGGTTCAAACTGGCTCAAACCGGTTCAAACTGGTTCAAACTGTCTCAAACCGGCTCAAACTGGTTCAAACTGTCTCAAACCGGCTCAAACAAGTTCAAACTGAATAAAACCGTAAACCGGTTCAAAGCGGTTTAAACTGGTTCAAACCGATTTAAACTGGTTCAAACTGGTTGAGACTGGTTCAAACCAGCTCAAACTGGTTTAAACTGGTTTAAACTGGTTCAAACTGGCTCAAACCGCTTCAAACTGGCTCAAACCGGTTCAACCTGTCTCAAACCGTAAACCGGTTCAAACCAGTTTAAACCGGTTCAAACCGGTTTAAACTGGTTCAAACCGGTTTAAACTGGTTCAAACCGACTCAAACTGGCTCAAACCGGCTCAAACTGGTTCAAACTGGCTCAAACTGATTCAAACCGGTTGAAACTGGCTCAAACAGGCTCAAACTGGTTTAAACTGGCTCAAACTAATTTAAACTGGTTCAAACTGGCTCAAACTGGTTCAAACTGGTTCAAACCGGCTCAAACTGGTTTAAACTGGTTCAAACTGGCTCAAACCGCTTCAAACTGGCTCAAACCGGTTCAACCTCTCAAACCGTAAACCGGTTCAAACCAGTTCAAACCGGTTTAAACTGGTTAAAACTGGTTCAAACCTGCTCAAACTGGCTCAAACCGGCTCAAACTGGTTCAAACTGGCTCAAACTGATTCAAACCGGTTGAAACTGGCTCAAACAGGCTCAAACGGGTTTAAACTGGCTCAAACCGGTTCAAACTGGCTCACACCGGTTCAAACTGGTTCAAACTGGCTCAAACCGGCTCAAACTGGTTCAAACTGTCTCAAACCGGCTCAAACCAGTTCAAACTGAATCAAACTGTAAACCGGTTCAAACTGGTTCAAACCGGTTTAAACTGGTTCAAACTGGCTCAAACTCGTTGAAACTGGTTCAAACCGACTCAAACTGGTTTAAACTGGTTCAAACTGGCTCAAACCGCTTCAAACTGGCTTAAACCGGTTCAACCTGTCTCAAACCATAAACCGGTTCAAACCAGTTTAAACTGGTTCAAACCAGTTTAAACTGGTTCAAACTGGCTCAAACTGGCTCACACCGGTTCAGACTGTCTCAAACCGTAAACCAGTTCAAACCTGTTTAAACTGGTTCAAACTGGCTAAAAACCGGTTGAAACTGGTTCAAACCGGCTCAAACTGGTTTAAACTGGTTACAAACTGGCTCAAACCACTTCAAACTGGCTCAAACAGGTTCAACTTGTCTCAAACCATAAACCGGTTCAAACCAGTTTAAACTGGTTCAAACCGGTTTAAACTGGTTTAAACTGGCTCAAATCAGCTCAAACTGGTTCAAACCGGCACAAACCGGCTCAAACCGGCTCAAACCAGTTCAAACTGAATCAAACTGTAAACCGGTTCAAACCGGTTTAAAATGGTTCAAACCGGCTCAAACTGGTTCAAACTGGCTCAAACTGATTCAAACCGCTTCAAACTGTTTCAAACTGGCTCAAACTGGTTCAAACTGGCTCAAACCGGCTCAAACCGGCTCAAACCGGTTCAAACTGGTTCAAACCGATTTAAACTGGTTCAAACCGATTTAAGCTGGTTGAAACTGGTTCAAACCGGCTCAAACTGGTTTAAACTGCTTCCAACTGGCTCAAACCGCTTCAAACTGGCTCAAACCGGTTCAACCTGTCTCAAACCATAAACCGGTTCAAACCAGTTTAAACCGGTTCAAACCAGTTTAAACTGGTTCAAACTGGTTTAAACTGGTTCAAACCGGCTAAAACTGGCTCAAACCGGCTCACACTGGTTCAAACTGGCTTAAACTGATTCAAACCAGTGGAAACTGGCTCAAACAGGCTCAAACTGGTTTAAACTGGCTCAAACCGGTTCAAACTGGCTCAAACCGGTTCAAACTGGGTTAAACTGGCTCAAATTGTCTCAAACTGGTTCAAACTGTCTCAAACCGGCTCAAACCAGTTCAAACTGAATCAAACTGTAAACCGGTTCAAACCGGTTTAAAATGGTTCAAACCGGTTTAAACTGGTTCAAACTGGCTCACACTGGTTGAAACTTGTTCAAACCGGCTCAAACTGGCTCAAACCCGCTCAAACTGGTTCAAACTGGCTCAAACTGATTCAAACTGGTTCAAACCAGTTCAAACTGGCTCAAACCGGCTCAAACTGGTTCAAACTGTCTCAAACCGGCTCAAACAAGTTCAAACTGAATCAAACTGTAAACCGGTTCAAACCGGTTTAAACTGGTTTAAACCAGTTTAAACTGGTTCAAACTGGCTCAAACTGGTTGAAACTGGTTCAAACCAGCTCAAACTGGTTAAAACTGGTTCAAACCGGTTTAAACTGGTTCAAACTGGCTCAAACTGGCTCATACCGGTTCAGACTGTCTCAAACTAAAAACCAGTTCAAACCTGTTTAAACTGGTTCAAACCGGTTTAAACTGGTTTAAACTGGCTCAAACTGGTTGAAACGGGTTCAAACTGGCTCAAACTGGTTTAAACTGGTTACAAACTGGCTCAAACAACTTCAAACTGGCTCAAACCGGTTTAACCTGTCTCAAACCGTAAACCGGTTCAAAACGGTTTAAACTGGTTCAAACCGGTTTAAACTGGTTTAAACTGGCTCAAACCAACTCAAACCAGCTGAAACTGGTTCAAACCGGCACAAACCGGCTAAAACTGGCTCAGCTGGTTCAAACCGGCACAAACCAGCTCAAACTGGTTCAAACAGGTTCAAACTGGTTCAAACTAGCTCAAACTTGTTCAAACTGGTGCAAACCGGCTCAAACCAGTTCAAACCGGCTCAAACCGGTTCAAACTGGCTCAAACCGTAAACCGGTTCAAACTGGTTCAAATCGGTGTAAACTGGTTGAACCCGGTTTTAACTGGTTCAAACCGGTTTAAACTGGTTCACATCGGTTCAAACTGGCTCAAACAGGCTCAAACCAGCTCAAACTGGTTCAAACTGTCGCAAACTTGCTCAAACAAGTTCAAACTGAATCAAACCGTAAACCGGCTCAAACCGGTTTAAACTGGTTCAAACCGATTTAAAATGGTTCAAACTGGCTCAAACCGGTTGAAACTGGTTCAAACCGGCTCAAACTGGTTTAAACTGGTTCAAACTGGTTCAAACTGCTTCAAACTGGCTCAAACCGGTTCAAACTGGTTCAAACTGGCTCAAACCACCTCAAACTGGTTCAAACTGTCTCAAACCGGCTCAAACCAGTTCAAACTGAATCAAACTGTAAACCGGTTCAAACCGGTTTAAACTGGTTCAAACTGGCTCAAACTGGTTGAAACTGGTTCAAACCGGCTCCAACTGGTTTAAACTGGTTCAAACCAGCTCAAATAGCTACAAACTGTCTCAAACCGGTTCAAACTGGTTCAAACTGGCTCAAACCGGTTCAAACTGGTTCAAACTGGCTCAAACCGGCTAAAACCAGTACAAACTGAATCAAACTGGTTCAAACTGGTTTAAACTGGTTCAAACTGGCTCAAACTGGTTGAAACTGGTTCAAACCGGCTCAAACTGGTTCAAACTGGTTCAAACTGACTCAAACCGGTTGAAACTGGCTCAGGCTCAAACTGGTTTAAACTGGCTCACACCTGTTCAAACTGGCTCAAACCGGTTCAAACTGGTTCAAGCTGGCTCAAACCGGCTCAAACTGGTTCAAACTGTCTCAAACCGGCTCAAACAAGTTCAAACTGAATCAAACTGTAAACCGGTTCAAACCGGTTTAAACTGGTTTAAACCAGTTTAAACTGGTTCAAACTGGCTCAAACTGGTTGAAACTGGTTCAAACCGGCTCAAACTGGTTAAAATTGGTTCAAACCGGTTTAAACTGGTTCAAACTGGCTCAAACTGGCTCATACCGGTTCAGACTGTCTCAAACCAAAAACCAGTTCAAACCTGTTTAAACTGGTTCAAACCGGTTTAAACTGGTTTAAACTGGCTCAAACTGGTTGAAACGGGTTCAAACCGGCTCAAACTGGTTTAAACTGGTTACAAACTGGCTCAAACAACTTCAAACTGGCTCAAACCGGTTTAACCTGTCTCAAACCGTAAACCGGTTCAAACCGGTTTAAACTGGTTCAAACCGGTTTAAACTGGTTTAAACTGGCTAAAACCAACTCAAACCAGCTGAAACTGGTTCAAACCGGCACAAACCGGCTAAAACTGGCTCAAGCTGGTTCAAACCGGCACAAACCAGCTCAAACTGGTTCAAACAGGTTCAAACTGGTTCAAACTAGCTCAAACTTGTTCAAACTGGTGCAAACCGGCTCAAACCAGTTCAAACCGGCTCAAACCGGTTCAAACTGGCTCAAACCGTAAACCGGTTCAAATTGGTACAAACCGGTGTAAACTGGTTGAACCCGGTTTTAACTGGTTCAAACCGGTTTAAACTGGTTCACACCGGTTCAAACTGGCTCAAACAGGCTCAAACCAGCTCAAACTGGGGGGGCGGAGCTAGCCGGCGTCTATGGCGGACGCGTAAGAGCGGAGCTCCGCGTCGGCGCCAACTAATATCCGACAAAGATCCTTGCTCAGCGAAGAAATCCCTGTGAAATCGGCAGGAATTGTCGGCCCTACTCTTTCCGCAACTCCGCCTGAAGTTTGGGGACGACCCGCGCTCGGACGCGCCATTTTTCAGCGGCTGCGGGGTGGCGAGCAACCAGGCCGCGATCCCCGACCTCGCCTGAGAGCCGAGACCGAGCTACGTGACCCGACGTGCGGCTGCGAGGACGAGCAGACCCGGACCCCTCCGGGTCCCGGTGACGGCGGACCACCCGGACTCAACGCCACTTCCCTGCCACACAGAGTCACCGGCTGGCGGGGGCTCCCGGTGCCGTGGGACCCGGAAAACACCCCTGGGCTGACTGCGGAGGAGGCGGGGATCTACGCGGCGCTGGCCGTGCCCTGACGCGGCGCCATTGCCCGGGCCCAGACTGGACTAGAGGGCGGCCGGGAACCGTCTCAGCCGGCACCCCGGTGGTGCCTAACACGCTTCTACGACCCAGCGGCAAACCCACGCGCTCCACGAGGGCTACGTGAACACCCGCGGCACCCCCCACCGGAGTCTGGGAAACGCGACGATGGTGAAGGGGGACAGGACACAGTCGAAGCTGACGTTCGACCAGCGCCGGCAGAAAGGCCCAGACCCTCCGGCCTCCCAATCGCCAGGAGCGACCGGCGGCCCGGGCTCCTCGCTCTGCGCGGAAATAAAAGGCATGCTCTCGACCATGGAGAAGGGCCTGCAGGAAGGTATGTCGGCCATAGGTAACAAGATCGACGCCCTGGCGTACCGCATGGACCGCATGACCGAGAGGGTGGATAAACATGCGGAACGACTCGACATGGCCGAACGCAGACTAACTGAGGCTGAAGAGGCGCAGATGGAGTGGGGCGCTGACCGAAAGCAGTTTGGCCGCCTGCTGCAGGTGATACAGGAAAAGTCGGAGGACTTGGAGGCGCGCTCAAGGCGATCCAACATACGAATAACGGGTGTGGCCGAGACGACCCAGACGGGTAAGATGGAACTTTTTGTTGAAATGTTGCTTAAGACACTCTTGGGAGACGACATCTTTTCCCCCATGTTCATTGTTGAGCGCGCCCATCGCACCCTTGGACCTAGGCCGCCCCCGGGCGCTAACCCCAGGCCGATAATTGCGAAATTATTGAACTACAGGGACAGGGACACGGCGCTCCGTGTGGCCCGCGAGAAGGGGTCACTGCAACACGAGGGGATGAACATATCGTTGTACCCTGATTTCACCTCCAAAGTGCAGGAAGAACGACGGCGATTTGTCCCGTACAAGCAACAACTGAGGGACCTTGGCCTGGACTACGCCATGTTATACCCGGCGCGGCTGCGCATTAACCGACAGGGACGCTCTCATTTCTTCACGGATCCCAAAGAACTACAAAAATCCCTGAAGGTGTGGATGAGGGAGAACAGAGGGGACCCGGACGCGCATACAGCGGACAAATCGAGAGCGGAGGACCTGGAGGAACAAGACTGAGGAGCGATGGTGCTCCCATGGACACGCCGGCAGGCCGTGGCTTCGGGGGCGCACGTGGCGCCACTCCACTTTGCATGTTATGTTCCCCCCGCTCAGTCAGACCTTTGAGATATTTGGACTCCCTGATAGCCACAGTGCGGGGGAGGCTCGAGTGATCCGACTGGGTGCCCCTGAGCCCCCGCACTTGCGGCACGCGGCCGTCCTAGATGGCTCAACTCCCCTGGATCCGCTCACGATACAGGTCAGAGGCGGCTGGAGGGACGGGAGGGGGGGGGCTCGGACAGAGAGCCGAAACTTGTTATGCACGCCTTACTTGCTGAGCTACGCCAATAGGGCGCTGGCGTGAGGGCTACGTATGTACATTGCACGGAGATCCAGGTGGGACACTGGACGTCGGACAGTACGAGTAGGCTACCTCTGCCCCAGCGCTGCCAGCTGTGACGGCTCAGATTGGGCCAGTTTGTGGTGTTGGAGAATGGGATTGCTAGAGGGTGGGGGGGGGGGACACTGGGGATTCGGTCACACCAGGTTGGGGTCGGTTGACTGTGGGAGGTGGGTGGGGGTTCTTGTTCTGGAGTTCGGGATGTTTGGGGGGGGGTCTCTAATGTGCTCTGCTATGTTCTATTCCCTGGAGGAGACCGATGGTGTGGGCGCAAGTGGGAGGGTGGAATGTTTACTGCTGATGCTCATTTTGTGTTACCACTTTTCTAATGGCTGAAGAGATAATAGGGGAGCCACGGCCTGACACTGATACTCTAACTGCGTTGACGTGGAATGTAAGGGGGTTGAACGACTACCGGAAACTCCGCAAGGTGCTGCACTACCTCCAACGACACCATGTGGACCTGGCTCTGTTACAGGAGACGCACCTACCCAACACTAGTAAAATGCTCGCACATAGAGGTCTTCAGGGCAACTCCACTTATGCGGGCTTCACCTCACACGCTAGGGGAGTCCTCACGTGGGTAAATCCTAAATCTAAACTTTCACTCACGCTACTCAGGGCGGACCCGGAGGGCCGATTTGTGTTGAGCAAATGCACGGGTAAGGGACATAATCTTCTGATCATGAATGTGTATGGCCCGAATTATGACTCCCCAGAGTTTTATGCGGCGCTGGCGGGACACTGTGCTGAATGGCCCACAGATAAACTGATTTGGGGGGGGGACTTTAATTTCACCTTTAACCCTGAACTTGATAGATCGGGGGGACCCCCCAGGCGCCCGGCAGCGGCAGCGCATCAAATGCAAGCCGAAATGGTGAGACTGGGGCTGGCGGATGTCTGGAGGGAGCGGCATAGCGCGAGGGGGGGTTACACACACTATTCAGCGTACCACGACCTCCACACTAGGATTGACTACTGGCTCTCCCCTATTACACTACTGACGACGGTAAGGGACTGCAGAGTTCTCCCGCGGACGCTGTCTGACCACTCCCCCATACTGCTGGTCCTGAACACACCGCTACCCAGAATCCCCCCGTTCACGTGGCGCTTCCCGCCGTACTCTCTGTTAGATGAGGCCTTCAGGGCAGAACTAGGGGAGGACATAGACACGTTCTTTTCCAGTAACGTAGGAACGGTGGATAGCTTCGGCACGGTTTGGGAAACCTTTAAGGTCTATGTTCGGGGCGTCGTCATGGCCAAGCATTCCAGTGTCCTCAGGGCTATCAGGAGCAGACTGTCACTGCTCGAGGGGCGAATTGCGGATTGTGAACGCCAACGACTGACTGACCCGTCCCCGGCGGGGGAAGAGGAGTTGCGGGGGCTCCTGACAGAGTTCCACGAGGAGGCGGACAGAGAGGTCAGGCACCTGGGGAAATACGCAACGGCCCGCGCATACGGTGAGGGCGACCGGCCGGGTTCTCTGCTAGCCGGGATTATGAAGGGGGCCAGGCGCCGCCAGGGTGTCACTGAATTGCGCTCCACGGACGGGGAAGCACTGACGTCGCAGGGAGATATTCTGGCAGAATTCAAAGGGTTCTACCAAGACCTGTACACCAGCAAGATCTCGGAGATGGAGAGCCACATAGACAATTACTTAGACCACATCAAAATGCCGTTCTTAGAGAACTGGCAAAGGGAATTCCTGATGTCCCCTATCCTCCGAGAGGAGATAGCGGACGCTCTAGACGGCATGAGGCCAGGCAGTGCGCCCGGAATCGATGGCTTGACCGTCGTCTTTTATAAGGCGTATAAGGACAAGCTGCTCCCCTATCTCTCCACCCTCTTTGATGAGATCTGCGAGTGTGGTGTGATGCCCACTTCTATGAGAGAAGCACTCATAGTGACGATTTTGAAACCGGGCAAGCCGCCGGACCTCCCGGGGTCCTACCGCCCCTTGTCCCTTATAAACGTTGATGCGAAGCTGTACGCTAAGGTACTGGCAAACAGACTGGCGCTCGTCGCCCCGGAATTGGTAGCCCCAGAACAGGCGGGTTTCATCCCTACCAGAAACCTCACGTATAACATCAGAACGGTTTTGGGTGCCATCCAACACACCAAACAGGACACCAAGGCGATCGCTGTCTTCCTGGATATGGAGAAAGCGTTCGACTCCGTGGAGTGGACGTTCATGCGCAAAGTCCTCAGGAAACTGGGTCTGGGGGATGTTTTCCTCCAACTCCTCGGCGCGCTCTATCACCTACCCACTGCGAGAGTTCGGCTGGGTGATGCCGTTTCGGAGGCGTTCACTGTGAGCCGTGGCACGAGACAGGGCTGCCCCCTCTCGCCGCTGCTGTATGCGCTGGTCGCGGAACCGCTGGCTTGCGCGATGCGGGAATACCACTCCTTCGAAGCCATCAGCTACCCTACCTACAAGATTGGTATCTCCACATATGCGGATGACACGTTGTTGTACGTAAGGGACCCGGTGAACAACCTCTCATCGGTCCTGCGGGAGGTGGTGCAGTTTGGGGCCCTCTCGGGACTGAAGGTGAACTGGCCAAAGTCAGTGGCTTTCCCTCTGACCCCTGTTACTGACCCCTTCGAGATGGACTACCCACTACAATGGTCCACGGACCCGGTCCGGTACCTGGGTATAATGATACACACGGACCCGGACACAGTGTTACGCGCAAACTACGGTGTTGCATATAGTAAACTGGCTGACGACGTGGAGCTCTGGATCAAGCTACCGCTGTCTTTAATGGGCCGCATAGCCCTGATGAAGATGGTGGTCCTCCCTAGATTTTTGTTCCTCTTCACTAACCTCCCGATTGTCCTCTCCAGGGCTTTCTTCACGTCCTTAAACAAACTCCTTATTAGGCTCGCCTGGGCCGGGAAACAACCTAGAATACAATGGAAGGTGCTTCAGCTCCCATACGAGCAAGGGGGGCTGGCCGCCCCAGATCTTGAACGCTACTACAGGATAGCGCAGGCCTCTCATCTCCATACCTGGATACACGGTGACCCGGATATTCCGCATGTGATTCTGGAGCGCCTTTTTGCTGCCCCTACTCCACTCCCGGCGACTATCTGTAGCCCTAGCGACCGCAGAGTGGGTGCATTGGATTCCATCCGTTCCACTAACCACGCTTGGAACTCCATAATACAGAGGCAGGATAAGATACTACTGTACGCTCCTAATTTGCCAATACATTGGGTCCTTTGGCTCCCTACCTTGGCGGAACCTGGTGTACACAAAGCCCTAGCTGATCTAGGGGCGCACACGCTGGGGGACCTTTTCCAACATGGCAAGGTTAAGACGTGGGATCAGCTGGTGCGGGGGCTTGACCGCCCCTCCCTGCTCCACCGCTTCCAGTATCACAGGGTGCGTAGCGCCCTACTGGACTTTTTAGGCCCCGATATGGAGGAACCTCCGGTGATACCAGAGCTAGAGTATGTCATTCGCACAGAGTCCCAGAGGAAGCTTACTTCTAAGCTTTACAGTATGGGGCACGCTCACACAGCACTGCAATACACGAGGGCGCGATTGGCCTGGCAGACTGATTTAGGCATGCACATAGACGATGGGATGTGGACGTACTGCTGCGCGGCCACTAGGCGGATCTCGCTGAATGGGAGACACCGCCTTCTTCATTTCAAATTCCTGCAACGAGTATATTATACACCTGAAAGATTGCATCGCTATGGGCTCCGCGACTCTCCCCGATGCGAGAGGTGCCGCGCCCCAGTGGCGGACTTCATGCACGTGGCCTGGCTATGCCCGGGAATCAGTAAGTTCTGGACGTCTATTTTTTCGGAATTGAGCACAATAACGGAACAGGAGTTGGACGCTGACCCGGCACTCGCTCTGCTGGGTTATACGAGGTACGTGCCGGCGCCGGTGCGCAAACTGGTCAGCATGGGCATGCTACTTGCCAAACGGGTCGTGGCCTCCTGTTGGATGAGGGGCCCGCTCCCGACACTCAAGCGGTGGGCTCGCGACATGCTGTACTGTAACACGCAGGCGGAGACATATAGCGAATTGCTCCCTCCCCGTAGCCACCCCAAAAACTTCTGGGAACTCTATCGCACCTATCTCTACTCCAGGATGGACGACGACGTTTTGGCCTCGGGAGGGGAGGAGGGTCGGGAGGGCGCAGCGAACATAGATCCCCCCCCTGATCCTAACGACAATTCCGCTTGCTAGATAAGCGCTACAGGGTTGGGTAGAAGTTCGGCCACTCCCAGTCAAGCGGGACCACACACGCACTTGGGCGCTCAGCCGGGGCTGCACGACACCACTCCACACACCTCTCCAACAGATTGCACCTTACACCACAGGGAACATGCAGACTAGGGGCCGGTTACTAGAGGGTGGGGGTGGGACTTGGGCTGTTAGTTGGGAGAAAATGTAAAATTTTATAGATATGTCTACTATGCACGGAGCACGTTGCTATACCACTGACATACCATCCTGGGACCTCACCGATCGGCTTGTACACTGGGCAACTCCAAGCTAGGAGCTTCTTCTTGGTACCCTTGATGTAAACACTACTGTTACGATGTTAAGAAGACTTGGCTTATTGCCGGCCCGAGAAGGGATGTAGGTGAAGGGCCCTGTTTGCAATGTAATGTGCTATTGTTTGATGAATAAATAAATTAAAAAAAAAAAAAAAAAAAAACAGCTCAAACTGGTTCAAACTGTCGCAAACTTGCTCAAACAAGTTCAAACTGAATCAAACCGTAAACCGGCTCAAACCGGTTTAAACTGGTTCAAACCGATTTAAAATGGTTCAAACTGGCTCAAACCGGTTGAAACTGGTTCAAACCGGCTCAAACAGGTTTAAACTGGTTCAAACTGGTTCAAACTGCTTCAAACTGGCTCAAACCGGTTCAAACTGGTTCAAACTGGCTCAAACCACCTCAAACTGGTTCAAACTGTCTCAAACCGGCTCAAACCAGTTCAAACTGAATCAAACTGTAAACCGGTTCAAACCGGTTTAAACTGGTTCAAACTGGCTCAAACTGGTTGAAACTGGTTCAAACCGGCTCCAACTGGTTTAAACTGGTTCAAACCAGCTCAAACAGCTACAAACTGTCTCAAACCGGTTCAAACTGGTTCAAACTGGCTCAAACCGGTTCAAACTGGTTCAAACTGGCTCAAACCGGCTCAAACCAGTTCAAACTGAATCAAACTGGTTCAAACTAGTTTAAACTGGTTCAAACTGGCTCAAACTGGTTGAAACTGGTTCAACAATATAAAACAAAAATTTCCTTTCTGTGCTATTGAACTTTTAGTTGGTGACCAAAGGGCCTACACAAGAGACCATAATCGGTAGCAAAATCACTTTATGGCACAATTCTTTCAATGTTACATAACACAAGTGTTCAATATTCAGTTCTCAAATTTTATTTTAGTTAAAACATTTCATTGTATTTAAAAACACAACTTTATATAGCATTCATGTTACTTTGTGATCAGGATCCTGTGCTCTGGTACATATATACACACTATTCTAACAATCCCGATTTACGGTTTACTTAATCAGAGTCACTGGTCCTACTGTTATTAAACAAGATTTATGCTCGGATCACAATATAATAGATAAACCAAATATTCAATTATTAAAACAAAATTACATATAAAAAAGTCCTTTGTCGACCCGTTTCGGTGCTCTTTGTCGTATTATAACACCTTCCTCAGGACAGACGAATTTTTAAAAAACAGGTTTAATCTTCTTTCTATGGAATGAATGCACATAATTACTATAGGTTTATAGAAGAGAACGTCCGAACATACATATTGTGTACTTGTTGTAACATTGGGCTACAATGTGATTCAGTTTTATTGATAAAACTAACGGGCTTACTTCGGTTAGTTGTATGTGGGTCCTTCTTTATCTTTAAGGGCCAACGAAGATTCATGTATAATCAGGAATCATTTAGATGTACGTATAATTCCACGGTAAAAGTTTCTATAATTTAAGAAGAACTTTCTTTAACATAGAACCAAACTGCCTCACACCGGTTCAGACTTTCTCAAACCATAAACCAGTTCAAACCTGTTTAAACTGGTTCAAACCGGTTCAAACTGGCTCAAACCGGTTGAAACTGGTTCAAACCGGCTCAAACCGGCTCAAACTGGTTTAAACTGGTTACAAACTGGCTCAAACCGCTTCAAACTGGCTCAAACCGGTTCAACCTGTCTACACCGTAAACCGGTTCAAACCAGTTTAAACTGGTTCAAACCGGTTTAAACTGGTTTAAACTGGCTCAAACCAGCTCAAACCAGCTCAAACTGGTTCAAACCGGAACAAACCGGCTCAACCGGCTCAAACTGGTTCAAACCGGCACAAACCAGCTCAAACTGGTTCAAACAGGCTCAAACTGGTTTAAACTGGTTCAAACTGGTCCAAACCGGCTCAAACCGGTTCAAACCGGCTCACACCGGTTCGAACTGGTTCAAACCGGTGTAAACGGGTTCAAACCGGTGTAAACTGGTTCAACCCGGTTTTAACTGGTTCAAACCGGTTTAAACTGGTTCACACCGGTTCAAACTGGCTCAACCTGGCTCAAACCAGCTCAAACCGGCTGGAATCACAAACCGGCTCCACCGGCTCAAACTGACTGGAATCCAGAACCGACTCAAACAGGCTCAAACACGCCCAGGCTACTACCATTGTCCTCTCCACCCTTAACAGGCTCAAACAGGCAACTACCCTTGTCCTCTCCCCCTAACAGGCTCAAACAGGCAACTACCCTTGTCCTCTCCCCCCTTAGCTGAGACGCCCCAAGCCTGGCCTTTTCTATAGCCCTAGTAATCAGGTGACCCCTTCAGCCAATGGGAATCCTATCCCTAACACTATCCAATCATAACACTAGCCCTAACATCTAGAACCAATAGGAGACCAGGACCGTACAACCAATGTTCCCTCTAATATTTTTCCTCTGTGTGCGGCAGTGTAAGGTCTATGTGTGCCCCAAGCAAGGCTATGTGCGCCAGTAACCAGACCGCACGTGTGGGTGCAGCGCCAAATATCACTCCAAACTTGCTTTAAAAAGTGAAAAGACGGTGCATTTTCTCACGAACAGATCCAAGTGAATGTTTTAAGGCAGGTTTGAAACCGTCCCAAATGTCAATTTGAAACCTTGGCAGCTATGTTGCTGCATTTCTTTTCTTAATAGAGCTGGGCTGTGGGTTGATTGTGTGCATTTGTTCAAGTTTTCATGTTAGTTTCCGCTCATGATGGGCACTGCGATTAACATGAAAACGTTATCAAATGCAGTTTCAGGGCTGGGTTATGTAGGGCCGCACCAGGCTTTCGACTAACGCATTTTAATGCTAGTGTCCACATCACAGCATTAAAATGCATTATTCCCATATTCTAGCGCCCCTCTGACAATACTGCAATTGAGGTACACTGCCAATGAGGCAGCACAAGTACGCTAAAATTGTCTAACATATATGAGCATGCAACTGCGTCTTCAAATTTAAAATGCTATGCGTCAGATATAGAATATTCATGAACAGCGCTGAGCAGGCCTGGCCGCTCTCAATTTTAGGCAACAATAAAAATGTCATGATAACTCCGGTGATTAATATTCTTCGTAGAGATAGCTGCAGTTTTGTCAAGTGGAAGTTTTGACTCATGGAAAGGTAGCTCCGAGGGTTAATGTGCCTGCTGCAAATAACATGTACCATGCAGATCACGTAATGTAAATGGGTCAGTGGGTTACTGCTTTTGTCAGTGAGATCCTTTTGATACTTGCGGTTTAGAAGTCAAAATCCTAAAATAGAACAGTGAGCTATGAACTTTCATGTTTTCCCGAGTCTGATTACCCTATTGTTGCAAAAAGGGTTAATTTGAATAGAAATAAATTCTGGTTATTAAAGAGAACCCGCAATCATGATATTACATTCTAATTTCAGTGTGTTTCTTCAAATCAATCACTATTAAACTATACTGCCTGCTAGTATGGATGTCATGTCACTCCTACACCTTGTAGTCCTTTGTCTTATGTAACATTTCCTATACAAAGATTTACACTCATATGAATATTTGTCTCCGTGTAAGAAGCGTGATGTAAAGTGCTCTGCCACCCTTCACTGGTATGAGCGGCGCTGTAAATCAAGTTAAATTCATCTGAGCGAGAGTATGGTTATGGAGACTTGAGGGGTACTGTTAAAGGGTGGTAGTGAGGGAATCAGTGGCGGAGGGAGTCATTGAGAGGGCACCAACAAACATTGTTGCACAGGGCTCCACCACCGCTCATTCCGCCATTGCCCTTGAGGCCAGTCCGCCTCACCCATTGGTCCCTCCGTTGGCCTTGTTTCAGCAGTAGTAGCTGTGACTCACCAGGGGTTGACAATGCATGATTTGCAAGCACACCAAACTAAGTTCACAATCTTCACAGTCTCTCTGCTTCATGCTCAAGCACTTTTAACATGTGCTGCCTGCTTTGGGGCCACTGGAATTATGCACCAATGGAGGACAAAATTATGCCACAGTATTAACTAAATTATGCAGCAAAAAAGAGGCTGGAATGTAATGCAGTATATTTTCTGATACTTTATTATTTTTACATTCTTACCGACGCTAACAGTCTCTGGAAAGATTTTGCCTTATTAGTAGTAGTACAAGTGTAACATATAAATCCAGCAGTGACAAAGGTGAAAAGTCAACCTTTGCAAAGGGCCGTCCACTTTGCAGAAACACAATTCACATTTTTTAGCAACATTTGATCCATTTGAGCTACAAACGATGTATTCGTTAAAATCGTCAAATTCTGCAGTAGATGATGCATTATGATGTACATATTGCAGAACCAGAATTATATAGAAAACATTTGCAATCTAGGATATTTTGCCATACATGCTTAACTGCTCTTGTGGAAAAAGGGAGAAGTGCTGATGACAGAAACTGCATGGCACTGAGACAAATGGTCCTGCCAAGTAACAGGTATCAGGCGTTAGACTAACGCATTTCAGTGTGGTGCTCCTCATTACCGCACTGAACTGTATTGTCAGGCATATGCATAGTCAGCGTGTCCGCATCAGTTCAAACCGGCTCAAACTGGTTAAAACCAGTTCAAACCTGCTCAAAATGAACGGGTTTAAACTAGTTTAAATGGGTTCAAACTGGTTTAAACTGGTTCAAACCGGTTCAAACTGGTTCAAACCGGCTCAAACTGGTTTAAACTGGTTCAAACTGGTACAAAGCGGTTCAAACTGGTTCAAACCTGTTCAAACTGGTTCAAACTGGCTCAAACTGGTTTAAACTGATTCAAACTGGTTCAAAGCGGTTCGAACTGGTTCAAACTGGCTCACTGGTTTAAACTGGTTCAAACCAGTTCAAACTGGTTTAAACCGTTTCAAACTGTTTCAAACTGGCTCAAACTGGTTCAAACTGGCTCAAACCGGCTCAAACCGGCTCAAACCGTAAACCGGTTCAAACCGGTTTCAAACCGGTTTAAACTGGCTCAAACCGGTTTAAACTGGTTCAAACCGGCTCAAACTGGCTCAAACCGGCTCAAAGTGGTTCAGATTGGCTCAAACTGATTCAAACTGGTTGAAACTGGCTCAAACAGGCTCAAACTGGTTTAAACTGGCTGAAACCGGTTCAAACTGGCTCAAACCGGTTCAAACTGGTTCAAACTGTCTCAAACCGGCTCAAACTGGTTCAAACTGTCTCAAACCGGCTCAAACAAGTTCAAACTGAATAAAACCGTAAACCGGTTCAAAGCGGTTTAAACTGGTTCAAACCGATTTAAACTGGTTCAAACTGGTTGAGACTGGTTCAAACCAGCTCAAACTGGTTTAAACTGGTTTAAACTGGTTCAAACTGGCTCAAACCGCTTCAAACTGGCTCAAACCGGTTCAACCTGTCTCAAACCGTAAACCGGTTCAAACCAGTTTAAACCGGTTCAAACCGGTTTAAACTGGTTCAAACCGGTTTAAACTGGTTCAAACCGACTCAAACTGGCTCAAACCGGCTCAAACTGGTTCAAACTGGCTCAAACTGATTCAAACCGGTTGAAACTGGCTCAAACAGGCTCAAACTGGTTTAAACTGGCTCAAACTAATTTAAACTGGTTCAAACTGGCTCAAACTGGTTCAAACTGGTTCAAACCGGCTCAAACTGGTTTAAACTGGTTCAAACTGGCTCAAACCGCTTCAAACTGGCTCAAACCGGTTCAACCTCTCAAACCGTAAACCGGTTCAAACCAGTTCAAACCGGTTTAAACTGGTTAAAACTGGTTCAAACCTGCTCAAACTGGCTCAAACCGGCTCAAACTGGTTCAAACTGGCTCAAACTGATTCAAACCGGTTGAAACTGGCTCAAACAGGCTCAAACGGGTTTAAACTGGCTCAAACCGGTTCAAACTGGCTCACACCGGTTCAAACTGGTTCAAACTGGCTCAAACCGGCTCAAACTGGTTCAAACTGTCTCAAACCGGCTCAAACCAGTTCAAACTGAATCAAACTGTAAACCGGTTCAAACTGGTTCAAACCGGTTTAAACTGGTTCAAACTGGCTCAAACTCGTTGAAACTGGTTCAAACCGACTCAAACTGGTTTAAACTGGTTCAAACTGGCTCAAACCGCTTCAAACTGGCTCAAACCGGTTCAACCTGTCTCAAACCATAAACCGGTTCAAACCAGTTTAAACTGGTTCAAACCAGTTTAAACTGGTTCAAACTGGCTCAAACTGGCTCACACCGGTTCAGACTGTCTCAAACCGTAAACCAGTTCAAACCTGTTTAAACTGGTTCAAACTGGCTAAAAACCGGTTGAAACTGGTTCAAACCGGCTCAAACTGGTTTAAACTGGTTACAAACTGGCTCAAACCACTTCAAACTGGCTCAAACAGGTTCAACTTGTCTCAAACCATAAACCGGTTCAAACCAGTTTAAACTGGTTCAAACCGGTTTAAACTGGTTTAAACTGGCTCAAATCAGCTCAAACTGGTTCAAACCGGCACAAACCGGCTCAAACCGGCTCAAACCAGTTCAAACTGAATCAAACTGTAAACCGGTTCAAACCGGTTTAAAATGGTTCAAACCGGCTCAAACTGGTTCAAACTGGCTCAAACTGATTCAAACCGCTTCAAACTGTTTCAAACTGGCTCAAACTGGTTCAAACTGGCTCAAACCGGCTCAAACCGGCTCAAACCGGTTCAAACTGGTTCAAACCGATTTAAACTGGTTCAAACCGATTTAAGCTGGTTGAAACTGGTTCAAACCGGCTCAAACTGGTTTAAACTGCTTCCAACTGGCTCAAACCGCTTCAAACTGGCTCAAACCGGTTCAACCTGTCTCAAACCATAAACCGGTTCAAACCAGTTTAAACCGGTTCAAACCGGTTTAAACTGGTTCAAACTGGTTTAAACTGGTTCAAACCGGCTAAAACTGGCTCAAACCGGCTCACACTGGTTCAAACTGGCTTAAACTGATTCAAACCAGTGGAAACTGGCTCAAACAGGCTCAAACTGGTTTAAACTGGCTCAAACCGGTTCAAACTGGCTCAAACCGGTTCAAACTGGGTTAAACTGGCTCAAATTGTCTCAAACTGGTTCAAACTGTCTCAAACCGGCTCAAACCAGTTCAAACTGAATCAAACTGTAAACCGGTTCAAACCGGTTTAAAATGGTTCAAACCGGTTTAAACTGGTTCAAACTGGCTCACACTGGTTGAAACTTGTTCAAACCGGCTCAAACTGGCTCAAACCCGCTCAAACTGGTTCAAACTGGCTCAAACTGTCTCAAACCGGTTCAAACTGGTTCAAACTGGCTCAAACCGGTTCAAACTGGTTCAAACTGGCTCAAACCGGCTCAAACCAGTTCAAACTGAATCAAACTGGTTCAAACTAGTTTAAACTGGTTCAAACTGGCTCAAACTGGTTGAAACTGGTTCAACAATATAAAACAAAAATTTCCTTTCTGTGCTATTGAACTTTTAGTTGGTGACCAAAGGGCCTACACAAGAGACCATAATCGGTAGCAAAATCACTTTATGGCACAATTCTTTCAATGTTACATAACACAAGTGTTCAATATTCAGTTCTCAAATTTTATTTTAGTTAAAACATTTCATTGTATTTAAAAACACAACTTTATATAGCATTCATGTTACTTTGTGATCAGGATCCTGTGCTCTGGTACATATATACACACTATTCTAACAATCCCGATTTACGGTTTACTTAATCAGAGTCACTGGTCCTACTGTTATTAAACAAGATTTATGCTCGGATCACAAAATAATAGATAAACCAAATATTCAATTATTAAAACAAAATTACATATAAAAAAGTCCTTTGTCGACCCGTTTCGGTGCTCTTTGTCGTATTATAACACCTTCCTCAGGACAGACGAATTTTTAAAAAACAGGTTTAATCTTCTTTCTATGGAATGAATGCACATAATTACTATAGGTTTATAGAAGAGAACGTCCGAACATACATATTGTGTACTTGTTGTAACATTGGGCTACAATGTGATTCAGTTTTATTGATAAAACTAACGGGCTTACTTCGGTTAGTTGTATGTGGGTCCTTCTTTATCTTTAAGGGCCAACGAAGATTCATGTATAATCAGGAATCATTTAGATGTACGTATAATTCCACGGTAAAAGTTTCTATAATTTAAGAAGAACTTTCTTTAACATAGAACCAAACTGCCTCACACCGGTTCAGACTTTCTCAAACCATAAACCAGTTCAAACCTGTTTAAACTGGTTCAAACCGGTTCAAACTGGCTCAAACCGGTTGAAACTGGTTCAAACCGGCTCAAACTGGTTTAAACTGGTTACAAACTGGCTCAAACCGCTTCAAGCTGGCTCAAACCGGTTCAACCTGTCTACACCGTAAACCGGTTCAAACCAGTTTAAACTGGTTCAAACCGGTTTAAACTGGTTTAAACTGGCTCAAACCAGCTCAAACCAGCTCAAACTGGTTCAAACCGGAACAAACCGGCTCAACCGGCTCAAACTGGTTCAAACCGGCACAAACCAGCTCAAACTGGTTCAAACAGGCTCAAACTGGTTTAAACTGGTTCAAACTGGTCCAAACCGGCTCAAACCGGTTCAAACCGGCTCACACCGGTTCGAACTGGTTCAAACCGGTGTAAACGGGTTCAAACCGGTGTAAACTGGTTCAACCCGGTTTTAACTGGTTCAAACCGGTTTAAACTGGTTCACACCGGTTCAAACTGGCTCAACCTGGCTCAAACCAGCTCAAACCGGCTGGAATCACAAACCGGCTCCACCGGCTCAAACTGACTGGAATCCAGAACCGACTCAAACAGGCTCAAACACGCCCAGGCTACTACCATTGTCCTCTCCACCCTTAACAGGCTCAAACAGGCAACTACCCTTGTCCTCTCCCCCTAACAGGCTCAAACAGGCAACTACCCTTGTCCTCTCCCCCCTTAGCTGAGACGCCCCAAGCCTGGCCTTTTCTATAGCCCTAGTAATCAGGTGACCCCTTCAGCCAATGGGAATCCTATCCCTAACACTATCCAATCATAACACTAGCCCTAACATCTAGAACCAATAGGAGACCAGGACCGTACAACCAATGTTCCCTCTAATATTTTTCCTCTGTGTGCGGCAGTGTAAGGTCTATGTGTGCCCCAAGCAAGGCTATGTGCGCCAGTAACCAGACCGCACGTGTGGGTGCAGCGCCAAATATCACTCCAAACTTGCTTTAAAAAGTGAAAAGACGGTGCATTTTCTCACGAACAGATCCAAGTGAATGTTTTAAGGCAGGTTTGAAACCGTCCCAAATGTCAATTTGAAACCTTGGCAGCTATGTTGCTGCATTTCTTTTCTTAATAGAGCTGGGCTGTGGGTTGATTGTGTGCATTTGTTCAAGTTTTCATGTTAGTTTCCGCTCATGATGGGCACTGCGATTAACATGAAAACGTTATCAAATGCAGTTTCAGGGCTGGGTTATGTAGGGCCGCACCAGGCTTTCGACTAACGCATTTTAATGCTAGTGTCCACATCACAGCATTAAAATGCATTATTCCCATATTCTAGCGCCCCTCTGACAATACTGCAATTGAGGTACACTGCCAATGAGGCAGCACAAGTACGCTAAAATTGTCTAACATATATGAGCATGCAACTGCGTCTTCAAATTTAAAATGCTATGCGTCAGATATAGAATATTCATGAACAGCGCTGAGCAGGCCTGGCCGCTCTCAATTTTAGGCAACAATAAAAATGTCATGATAACTCCGGTGATTAATATTCTTCGTAGAGATAGCTGCAGTTTTGTCAAGTGGAAGTTTTGACTCATGGAAAGGTAGCTCCGAGGGTTAATGTGCCTGCTGCAAATAACATGTACCATGCAGATCACGTAATGTAAATGGGTCAGTGGGTTACTGCTTTTGTCAGTGAGATCCTTTTGATACTTGCGGTTTAGAAGTCAAAATCCTAAAATAGAACAGTGAGCTATGAACTTTCATGTTTTCCCGAGTCTGATTACCCTATTGTTGCAAAAAGGGTTAATTTGAATAGAAATAAATTCTGGTTATTAAAGAGAACCCGCAATCATGATATTACATTCTAATTTCAGTGTGTTTCTTCAAATCAATCACTATTAAACTATACTGCCTGCTAGTATGGATGTCATGTCACTCCTACACCTTGTAGTCCTTTGTCTTATGTAACATTTCCTATACAAAGATTTACACTCATATGAATATTTGTCTCCGTGTAAGAAGCGTGATGTAAAGTGCTCTGCCACCCTTCACTGGTATGAGCGGCGCTGTAAATCAAGTTAAATTCATCTGAGCGAGAGTATGGTTATGGAGACTTGAGGGGTACTGTTAAAGGGTGGTAGTGAGGGAATCAGTGGCGGAGGGAGTCATTGAGAGGGCACCAACAAACATTGTTGCACAGGGCTCCACCACCGCTCATTCCGCCATTGCCCTTGAGGCCAGTCCGCCTCACCCATTGGTCCCTCCGTTGGCCTTGTTTCAGCAGTAGTAGCTGTGACTCACCAGGGGTTGACAATGCATGATTTGCAAGCACACCAAACTAAGTTCACAATCTTCACAGTCTCTCTGCTTCATGCTCAAGCACTTTTAACATGTGCTGCCTGCTTTGGGGCCACTGGAATTATGCACCAATGGAGGACAAAATTATGCCACAGTATTAACTAAATTATGCAGCAAAAAAGAGGCTGGAATGTAATGCAGTATATTTTCTGATACTTTATTATTTTTACATTCTTACCGACGCTAACAGTCTCTGGAAAGATTTTGCCTTATTAGTAGTAGTACAAGTGTAACATATAAATCCAGCAGTGACAAAGGTGAAAAGTCAACCTTTGCAAAGGGCCGTCCACTTTGCAGAAACACAATTCACATTTTTTAGCAACATTTGATCCATTTGAGCTACAAACGATGTATTCGTTAAAATCGTCAAATTCTGCAGTAGATGATGCATTATGATGTACATATTGCAGAACCAGAATTATATAGAAAACATTTGCAATCTAGGATATTTTGCCATACATGCTTAACTGCTCTTGTGGAAAAAGGGAGAAGTGCTGATGACAGAAACTGCATGGCACTGAGACAAATGGTCCTGCCAAGTAACAGGTATCAGGCGTTAGACTAACGCATTTCAGTGTGGTGCTCCTCATTACCGCACTGAACTGTATTGTCAGGCATATGCATAGTCAGCGTGTCCGCATCAGTTCAAACCGGCTCAAACTGGTTAAAACCAGTTCAAACCTGCTCAAAATGAACGGGTTTAAACTAGTTTAAATGGGTTCAAACTGGTTTAAACTGGTTCAAACCGGTTCAAACTGGTTCAAACCGGCTCAAACTGGTTTAAACTGGTTCAAACTGGTACAAAGCGGTTCAAACTGGTTCAAACCTGTTCAAACTGGTTCAAACTGGCTCAAACTGGTTTAAACTGATTCAAACTGGTTCAAAGCGGTTCGAACTGGTTCAAACTGGCTCACTGGTTTAAACTGGTTCAAACCAGTTCAAACTGGTTTAAACCGTTTCAAACTGTTTCAAACTGGCTCAAACTGGTTCAAACTGGCTCAAACCGGCTCAAACCGGCTCAAACCGTAAACCGGTTCAAACCGGTTTCAAACCGGTTTAAACTGGCTCAAACCGGTTTAAACTGGTTCAAACCGGCTCAAACTGGCTCAAACCGGCTCAAAGTGGTTCAGATTGGCTCAAACTGATTCAAACTGGTTGAAACTGGCTCAAACAGGCTCAAACTGGTTTAAACTGGCTGAAACCGGTTCAAACTGGCTCAAACCGGTTCAAACTGGTTCAAACTGTCTCAAACCGGCTCAAACTGGTTCAAACTGTCTCAAACCGGCTCAAACAAGTTCAAACTGAATAAAACCGTAAACCGGTTCAAAGCGGTTTAAACTGGTTCAAACCGATTTAAACTGGTTCAAACTGGTTGAGACTGGTTCAAACCAGCTCAAACTGGTTTAAACTGGTTTAAACTGGTTCAAACTGGCTCAAACCGCTTCAAACTGGCTCAAACCGGTTCAACCTGTCTCAAACCGTAAACCGGTTCAAACCAGTTTAAACCGGTTCAAACCGGTTTAAACTGGTTCAAACCGGTTTAAACTGGTTCAAACCGACTCAAACTGGCTCAAACCGGCTCAAACTGGTTCAAACTGGCTCAAACTGATTCAAACCGGTTGAAACTGGCTCAAACAGGCTCAAACTGGTTTAAACTGGCTCAAACTAATTTAAACTGGTTCAAACTGGCTCAAACTGGTTCAAACTGGTTCAAACCGGCTCAAACTGGTTTAAACTGGTTCAAACTGGCTCAAACCGCTTCAAACTGGCTCAAACCGGTTCAACCTCTCAAACCGTAAACCGGTTCAAACCAGTTCAAACCGGTTTAAACTGGTTAAAACTGGTTCAAACCTGCTCAAACTGGCTCAAACCGGCTCAAACTGGTTCAAACTGGCTCAAACTGATTCAAACCGGTTGAAACTGGCTCAAACAGGCTCAAACGGGTTTAAACTGGCTCAAACCGGTTCAAACTGGCTCACACCGGTTCAAACTGGTTCAAACTGGCTCAAACCGGCTCAAACTGGTTCAAACTGTCTCAAACCGGCTCAAACCAGTTCAAACTGAATCAAACTGTAAACCGGTTCAAACTGGTTCAAACCGGTTTAAACTGGTTCAAACTGGCTCAAACTCGTTGAAACTGGTTCAAACCGACTCAAACTGGTTTAAACTGGTTCAAACTGGCTCAAACCGCTTCAAACTGGCTCAAACCGGTTCAACCTGTCTCAAACCATAAACCGGTTCAAACCAGTTTAAACTGGTTCAAACCAGTTTAAACTGGTTCAAACTGGCTCAAACTGGCTCACACCGGTTCAGACTGTCTCAAACCGTAAACCAGTTCAAACCTGTTTAAACTGGTTCAAACTGGCTAAAAACCGGTTGAAACTGGTTCAAACCGGCTCAAACTGGTTTAAACTGGTTACAAACTGGCTCAAACCACTTCAAACTGGCTCAAACAGGTTCAACTTGTCTCAAACCATAAACCGGTTCAAACCAGTTTAAACTGGTTCAAACCGGTTTAAACTGGTTTAAACTGGCTCAAATCAGCTCAAACTGGTTCAAACCGGCACAAACCGGCTCAAACCGGCTCAAACCAGTTCAAACTGAATCAAACTGTAAACCGGTTCAAACCGGTTTAAAATGGTTCAAACCGGCTCAAACTGGTTCAAACTGGCTCAAACTGATTCAAACCGCTTCAAACTGTTTCAAACTGGCTCAAACTGGTTCAAACTGGCTCAAACCGGCTCAAACCGGCTCAAACCGGTTCAAACTGGTTCAAACCGATTTAAACTGGTTCAAACCGATTTAAGCTGGTTGAAACTGGTTCAAACCGGCTCAAACTGGTTTAAACTGCTTCCAACTGGCTCAAACCGCTTCAAACTGGCTCAAACCGGTTCAACCTGTCTCAAACCATAAACCGGTTCAAACCAGTTTAAACCGGTTCAAACCGGTTTAAACTGGTTCAAACTGGTTTAAACTGGTTCAAACCGGCTAAAACTGGCTCAAACCGGCTCACACTGGTTCAAACTGGCTTAAACTGATTCAAACCAGTGGAAACTGGCTCAAACAGGCTCAAACTGGTTTAAACTGGCTCAAACCGGTTCAAACTGGCTCAAACCGGTTCAAACTGGGTTAAACTGGCTCAAATTGTCTCAAACTGGTTCAAACTGTCTCAAACCGGCTCAAACCAGTTCAAACTGAATCAAACTGTAAACCGGTTCAAACCGGTTTAAAATGGTTCAAACCGGTTTAAACTGGTTCAAACTGGCTCACACTGGTTGAAACTTGTTCAAACCGGCTCAAACTGGCTCAAACCCGCTCAAACTGGTTCAAACTGGCTCAAACTGATTCAAACTGGTTCAAACCAGTTCAAACTGGCTCAAACCGGCTCAAACTGGTTCAAACTGTCTCAAACCGGCTCAAACAAGTTCAAACTGAATCAAACTGTAAACCGGTTCAAACCGGTTTAAACTGGTTTAAACCAGTTTAAACTGGTTCAAACTGGCTCAAACTGGTTGAAACTGGTTCAAACCAGCTCAAACTGGTTAAAACTGGTTCAAACCGGTTTAAACTGGTTCAAACTGGCTCAAACTGGCTCATACCGGTTCAGACTGTCTCAAACCAAAAACCAGTTCAAACCTGTTTAAACTGGTTCAAACCGGTTTAAACTGGTTTAAACTGGCTCAAACTGGTTGAAACGGGTTCAAACCGGCTCAAACTGGTTTAAACTGGTTACAAACTGGCTCAAACAACTTCAAACTGGCTCAAACCGGTTTAACCTGTCTCAAACCGTAAACCGGTTCAAACCGGTTTAAACTGGTTCAAACCGGTTTAAACTGGTTTAAACTGGCTAAAACCAACTCAAACCAGCTGAAACTGGTTCAAACCGGCACAAACCGGCTAAAACTGGCTCAAGCTGGTTCAAACCGGCACAAACCAGCTCAAACTGGTTCAAACAGGTTCAAACTGGTTCAAACTAGCTCAAACTTGTTCAAACTGGTGCAAACCGGCTCAAACCAGTTCAAACCGGCTCAAACCGGTTCAAACTGGCTCAAACCGTAAACCGGTTCAAATTGGTACAAACCGGTGTAAACTGGTTGAACCCGGTTTTAACTGGTTCAAACCGGTTTAAACTGGTTCACACCGGTTCAAACTGGCTCAAACAGGCTCAAACCAGCTCAAACTGGTTCAAACTGTCGCAAACTTGCTCAAACAAGTTCAAACTGAATCAAACCGTAAACCGGCTCAAACCGGTTTAAACTGGTTCAAACCGATTTAAAATGGTTCAAACTGGCTCAAACCGGTTGAAACTGGTTCAAACCGGCTCAAACAGGTTTAAACTGGTTCAAACTGGTTCAAACTGCTTCAAACTGGCTCAAACCGGTTCAAACTGGTTCAAACTGGCTCAAACCACCTCAAACTGGTTCAAACTGTCTCAAACCGGCTCAAACCAGTTCAAACTGAATCAAACTGTAAACCGGTTCAAACCGGTTTAAACTGGTTCAAACTGGCTCAAACTGGTTGAAACTGGTTCAAACCGGCTCCAACTGGTTTAAACTGGTTCAAACCAGCTCAAACAGCTACAAACTGTCTCAAACCGGTTCAAACTGGTTCAAACTGGCTCAAACCGGTTCAAACTGGTTCAAACTGGCTCAAACCGGCTCAAACCAGTTCAAACTGAATCAAACTGGTTCAAACTAGTTTAAACTGGTTCAAACTGGCTCAAACTGGTTGAAACTGGTTCAACAATATAAAACAAAAATTTCCTTTCTGTGCTATTGAACTTTTAGTTGGTGACCAAAGGGCCTACACAAGAGACCATAATCGGTAGCAAAATCACTTTATGGCACAATTCTTTCAATGTTACATAACACAAGTGTTCAATATTCAGTTCTCAAATTTTATTTTAGTTAAAACATTTCATTGTATTTAAAAACACAACTTTATATAGCATTCATGTTACTTTGTGATCAGGATCCTGTGCTCTGGTACATATATACACACTATTCTAACAATCCCGATTTACGGTTTACTTAATCAGAGTCACTGGTCCTACTGTTATTAAACAAGATTTATGCTCGGATCACAATATAATAGATAAACCAAATATTCAATTATTAAAACAAAATTACATATAAAAAAGTCCTTTGTCGACCCGTTTCGGTGCTCTTTGTCGTATTATAACACCTTCCTCAGGACAGACGAATTTTTAAAAAACAGGTTTAATCTTCTTTCTATGGAATGAATGCACATAATTACTATAGGTTTATAGAAGAGAACGTCCGAACATACATATTGTGTACTTGTTGTAACATTGGGCTACAATGTGATTCAGTTTTATTGATAAAACTAACGGGCTTACTTCGGTTAGTTGTATGTGGGTCCTTCTTTATCTTTAAGGGCCAACGAAGATTCATGTATAATCAGGAATCATTTAGATGTACGTATAATTCCACGGTAAAAGTTTCTATAATTTAAGAAGAACTTTCTTTAACATAGAACCAAACTGCCTCACACCGGTTCAGACTTTCTCAAACCATAAACCAGTTCAAACCTGTTTAAACTGGTTCAAACCGGTTCAAACTGGCTCAAACCGGTTGAAACTGGTTCAAACCGGCTCAAACTGGTTTAAACTGGTTACAAACTGGCTCAAACCGCTTCAAGCTGGCTCAAACCGGTTCAACCTGTCTACACCGTAAACCGGTTCAAACCAGTTTAAACTGGTTCAAACCGGTTTAAACTGGTTTAAACTGGCTCAAACCAGCTCAAACCAGCTCAAACTGGTTCAAACCGGAACAAACCGGCTCAACCGGCTCAAACTGGTTCAAACCGGCACAAACCAGCTCAAACTGGTTCAAACAGGCTCAAACTGGTTTAAACTGGTTCAAACTGGTCCAAACCGGCTCAAACCGGTTCAAACCGGCTCACACCGGTTCGAACTGGTTCAAACCGGTGTAAACGGGTTCAAACCGGTGTAAACTGGTTCAACCCGGTTTTAACTGGTTCAAACCGGTTTAAACTGGTTCACACCGGTTCAAACTGGCTCAACCTGGCTCAAACCAGCTCAAACCGGCTGGAATCACAAACCGGCTCCACCGGCTCAAACTGACTGGAATCCAGAACCGACTCAAACAGGCTCAAACACGCCCAGGCTACTACCATTGTCCTCTCCACCCTTAACAGGCTCAAACAGGCAACTACCCTTGTCCTCTCCCCCTAACAGGCTCAAACAGGCAACTACCCTTGTCCTCTCCCCCCTTAGCTGAGACGCCCCAAGCCTGGCCTTTTCTATAGCCCTAGTAATCAGGTGACCCCTTCAGCCAATGGGAATCCTATCCCTAACACTATCCAATCATAACACTAGCCCTAACATCTAGAACCAATAGGAGACCAGGACCGTACAACCAATGTTCCCTCTAATATTTTTCCTCTGTGTGCGGCAGTGTAAGGTCTATGTGTGCCCCAAGCAAGGCTATGTCCGCCAGTAACCAGACCGCACGTGTGGGTGCAGCGCCAAATATCACTCCAAACTTGCTTTAAAAAGTGAAAAGACGGTGCATTTTCTCACGAACAGATCCAAGTGAATGTTTTAAGGCAGGTTTGAAACCGTCCCAAATGTCAATTTGAAACCTTGGCAGCTATGTTGCTGCATTTCTTTTCTTAATAGAGCTGGGCTGTGGGTTGATTGTGTGCATTTGTTCAAGTTTTCATGTTAGTTTCCGCTCATGATGGGCACTGCGATTAACATGAAAACGTTATCAAATGCAGTTTCAGGGCTGGGTTATGTAGGGCCGCACCAGGCTTTCGACTAACGCATTTTAATGCTAGTGTCCACATCACAGCATTAAAATGCATTATTCCCATATTCTAGCGCCCCTCTGACAATACTGCAATTGAGGTACACTGCCAATGAGGCAGCACAAGTACGCTAAAATTGTCTAACATATATGAGCATGCAACTGCGTCTTCAAATTTAAAATGCTATGCGTCAGATATAGAATATTCATGAACAGCGCTGAGCAGGCCTGGCCGCTCTCAATTTTAGGCAACAATAAAAATGTCATGATAACTCCGGTGATTAATATTCTTCGTAGAGATAGCTGCAGTTTTGTCAAGTGGAAGTTTTGACTCATGGAAAGGTAGCTCCGAGGGTTAATGTGCCTGCTGCAAATAACATGTACCATGCAGATCACGTAATGTAAATGGGTCAGTGGGTTACTGCTTTTGTCAGTGAGATCCTTTTGATACTTGCGGTTTAGAAGTCAAAATCCTAAAATAGAACAGTGAGCTATGAACTTTCATGTTTTCCCGAGTCTGATTACCCTATTGTTGCAAAAAGGGTTAATTTGAATAGAAATAAATTCTGGTTATTAAAGAGAACCCGCAATCATGATATTACATTCTAATTTCAGTGTGTTTCTTCAAATCAATCACTATTAAACTATACTGCCTGCTAGTATGGATGTCATGTCACTCCTACACCTTGTAGTCCTTTGTCTTATGTAACATTTCCTATACAAAGATTTACACTCATATGAATATTTGTCTCCGTGTAAGAAGCGTGATGTAAAGTGCTCTGCCACCCTTCACTGGTATGAGCGGCGCTGTAAATCAAGTTAAATTCATCTGAGCGAGAGTATGGTTATGGAGACTTGAGGGGTACTGTTAAAGGGTGGTAGTGAGGGAATCAGTGGCGGAGGGAGTCATTGAGAGGGCACCAACAAACATTGTTGCACAGGGCTCCACCACCGCTCATTCCGCCATTGCCCTTGAGGCCAGTCCGCCTCACCCATTGGTCCCTCCGTTGGCCTTGTTTCAGCAGTAGTAGCTGTGACTCACCAGGGGTTGACAATGCATGATTTGCAAGCACACCAAACTAAGTTCACAATCTTCACAGTCTCTCTGCTTCATGCTCAAGCACTTTTAACATGTGCTGCCTGCTTTGGGGCCACTGGAATTATGCACCAATGGAGGACAAAATTATGCCACAGTATTAACTAAATTATGCAGCAAAAAAGAGGCTGGAATGTAATGCAGTATATTTTCTGATACTTTATTATTTTTACATTCTTACCGACGCTAACAGTCTCTGGAAAGATTTTGCCTTATTAGTAGTAGTACAAGTGTAACATATAAATCCAGCAGTGACAAAGGTGAAAAGTCAACCTTTGCAAAGGGCCGTCCACTTTGCAGAAACACAATTCACATTTTTTAGCAACATTTGATCCATTTGAGCTACAAACGATGTATTCGTTAAAATCGTCAAATTCTGCAGTAGATGATGCATTATGATGTACATATTGCAGAACCAGAATTATATAGAAAACATTTGCAATCTAGGATATTTTGCCATACATGCTTAACTGCTCTTGTGGAAAAAGGGAGAAGTGCTGATGACAGAAACTGCATGGCACTGAGACAAATGGTCCTGCCAAGTAACAGGTATCAGGCGTTAGACTAACGCATTTCAGTGTGGTGCTCCTCATTACCGCACTGAACTGTATTGTCAGGCATATGCATAGTCAGCGTGTCCGCATCAGTTCAAACCGGCTCAAACTGGTTAAAACCAGTTCAAACCTGCTCAAAATGAACGGGTTTAAACTAGTTTAAATGGGTTCAAACTGGTTTAAACTGGTTCAAACCGGTTCAAACTGGTTCAAACCGGCTCAAACTGGTTTAAACTGGTTCAAACTGGTACAAAGCGGTTCAAACTGGTTCAAACCTGTTCAAACTGGTTCAAACTGGCTCAAACTGGTTTAAACTGATTCAAACTGGTTCAAAGCGGTTCGAACTGGTTCAAACTGGCTCACTGGTTTAAACTGGTTCAAACCAGTTCAAACTGGTTTAAACCGTTTCAAACTGTTTCAAACTGGCTCAAACTGGTTCAAACTGGCTCAAACCGGCTCAAACCGGCTCAAACCGTAAACCGGTTCAAACCGGTTTCAAACCGGTTTAAACTGGCTCAAACCGGTTTAAACTGGTTCAAACCGGCTCAAACTGGCTCAAACCGGCTCAAAGTGGTTCAGATTGGCTCAAACTGATTCAAACTGGTTGAAACTGGCTCAAACAGGCTCAAACTGGTTTAAACTGGCTGAAACCGGTTCAAACTGGCTCAAACCGGTTCAAACTGGTTCAAACTGTCTCAAACCGGCTCAAACTGGTTCAAACTGTCTCAAACCGGCTCAAACAAGTTCAAACTGAATAAAACCGTAAACCGGTTCAAAGCGGTTTAAACTGGTTCAAACCGATTTAAACTGGTTCAAACTGGTTGAGACTGGTTCAAACCAGCTCAAACTGGTTTAAACTGGTTTAAACTGGTTCAAACTGGCTCAAACCGCTTCAAACTGGCTCAAACCGGTTCAACCTGTCTCAAACCGTAAACCGGTTCAAACCAGTTTAAACCGGTTCAAACCGGTTTAAACTGGTTCAAACCGGTTTAAACTGGTTCAAACCGACTCAAACTGGCTCAAACCGGCTCAAACTGGTTCAAACTGGCTCAAACTGATTCAAACCGGTTGAAACTGGCTCAAACAGGCTCAAACTGGTTTAAACTGGCTCAAACTAATTTAAACTGGTTCAAACTGGCTCAAACTGGTTCAAACTGGTTCAAACCGGCTCAAACTGGTTTAAACTGGTTCAAACTGGCTCAAACCGCTTCAAACTGGCTCAAACCGGTTCAACCTCTCAAACCGTAAACCGGTTCAAACCAGTTCAAACCGGTTTAAACTGGTTAAAACTGGTTCAAACCTGCTCAAACTGGCTCAAACCGGCTCAAACTGGTTCAAACTGGCTCAAACTGATTCAAACCGGTTGAAACTGGCTCAAACAGGCTCAAACGGGTTTAAACTGGCTCAAACCGGTTCAAACTGGCTCACACCGGTTCAAACTGGTTCAAACTGGCTCAAACCGGCTCAAACTGGTTCAAACTGTCTCAAACCGGCTCAAACCAGTTCAAACTGAATCAAACTGTAAACCGGTTCAAACTGGTTCAAACCGGTTTAAACTGGTTCAAACTGGCTCAAACTCGTTGAAACTGGTTCAAACCGACTCAAACTGGTTTAAACTGGTTCAAACTGGCTCAAACCGCTTCAAACTGGCTCAAACCGGTTCAACCTGTCTCAAACCATAAACCGGTTCAAACCAGTTTAAACTGGTTCAAACCAGTTTAAACTGGTTCAAACTGGCTCAAACTGGCTCACACCGGTTCAGACTGTCTCAAACCGTAAACCAGTTCAAACCTGTTTAAACTGGTTCAAACTGGCTAAAAACCGGTTGAAACTGGTTCAAACCGGCTCAAACTGGTTTAAACTGGTTACAAACTGGCTCAAACCACTTCAAACTGGCTCAAACAGGTTCAACTTGTCTCAAACCATAAACCGGTTCAAACCAGTTTAAACTGGTTCAAACCGGTTTAAACTGGTTTAAACTGGCTCAAATCAGCTCAAACTGGTTCAAACCGGCACAAACCGGCTCAAACCGGCTCAAACCAGTTCAAACTGAATCAAACTGTAAACCGGTTCAAACCGGTTTAAAATGGTTCAAACCGGCTCAAACTGGTTCAAACTGGCTCAAACTGATTCAAACCGCTTCAAACTGTTTCAAACTGGCTCAAACTGGTTCAAACTGGCTCAAACCGGCTCAAACCGGCTCAAACCGGTTCAAACTGGTTCAAACCGATTTAAACTGGTTCAAACCGATTTAAGCTGGTTGAAACTGGTTCAAACCGGCTCAAACTGGTTTAAACTGCTTCCAACTGGCTCAAACCGCTTCAAACTGGCTCAAACCGGTTCAACCTGTCTCAAACCATAAACCGGTTCAAACCAGTTTAAACCGGTTCAAACCGGTTTAAACTGGTTCAAACTGGTTTAAACTGGTTCAAACCGGCTAAAACTGGCTCAAACCGGCTCACACTGGTTCAAACTGGCTTAAACTGATTCAAACCAGTGGAAACTGGCTCAAACAGGCTCAAACTGGTTTAAACTGGCTCAAACCGGTTCAAACTGGCTCAAACCGGTTCAAACTGGGTTAAACTGGCTCAAATTGTCTCAAACTGGTTCAAACTGTCTCAAACCGGCTCAAACCAGTTCAAACTGAATCAAACTGTAAACCGGTTCAAACCGGTTTAAAATGGTTCAAACCGGTTTAAACTGGTTCAAACTGGCTCACACTGGTTGAAACTTGTTCAAACCGGCTCAAACTGGCTCAAACCCGCTCAAACTGGTTCAAACTGGCTCAAACTGATTCAAACTGGTTCAAACCAGTTCAAACTGGCTCAAACCGGCTCAAACTGGTTCAAACTGTCTCAAACCGGCTCAAACAAGTTCAAACTGAATCAAACTGTAAACCGGTTCAAACCGGTTTAAACTGGTTTAAACCAGTTTAAACTGGTTCAAACTGGCTCAAACTGGTTGAAACTGGTTCAAACCAGCTCAAACTGGTTAAAACTGGTTCAAACCGGTTTAAACTGGTTCAAACTGGCTCAAACTGGCTCATACCGGTTCAGACTGTCTCAAACTAAAAACCAGTTCAAACCTGTTTAAACTGGTTCAAACCGGTTTAAACTGGTTTAAACTGGCTCAAACTGGTTGAAACGGGTTCAAACTGGCTCAAACTGGTTTAAACTGGTTACAAACTGGCTCAAACAACTTCAAACTGGCTCAAACCGGTTTAACCTGTCTCAAACCGTAAACCGGTTCAAAACGGTTTAAACTGGTTCAAACCGGTTTAAACTGGTTTAAACTGGCTCAAACCAACTCAAACCAGCTGAAACTGGTTCAAACCGGCACAAACCGGCTAAAACTGGCTCAGCTGGTTCAAACCGGCACAAACCAGCTCAAACTGGTTCAAACAGGTTCAAACTGGTTCAAACTAGCTCAAACTTGTTCAAACTGGTGCAAACCGGCTCAAACCAGTTCAAACCGGCTCAAACCGGTTCAAACTGGCTCAAACCGTAAACCGGTTCAAACTGGTTCAAATCGGTGTAAACTGGTTGAACCCGGTTTTAACTGGTTCAAACCGGTTTAAACTGGTTCACATCGGTTCAAACTGGCTCAAACAGGCTCAAACCAGCTCAAACTGGTTCAAACTGTCGCAAACTTGCTCAAACAAGTTCAAACTGAATCAAACCGTAAACCGGCTCAAACCGGTTTAAACTGGTTCAAACCGATTTAAAATGGTTCAAACTGGCTCAAACCGGTTGAAACTGGTTCAAACCGGCTCAAACTGGTTTAAACTGGTTCAAACTGGTTCAAACTGCTTCAAACTGGCTCAAACCGGTTCAAACTGGTTCAAACTGGCTCAAACCACCTCAAACTGGTTCAAACTGTCTCAAACCGGCTCAAACCAGTTCAAACTGAATCAAACTGTAAACCGGTTCAAACCGGTTTAAACTGGTTCAAACTGGCTCAAACTGGTTGAAACTGGTTCAAACCGGCTCCAACTGGTTTAAACTGGTTCAAACCAGCTCAAATAGCTACAAACTGTCTCAAACCGGTTCAAACTGGTTCAAACTGGCTCAAACCGGTTCAAACTGGTTCAAACTGGCTCAAACCGGCTAAAACCAGTACAAACTGAATCAAACTGGTTCAAACTGGTTTAAACTGGTTCAAACTGGCTCAAACTGGTTGAAACTGGTTCAAACCGGCTCAAACTGGTTCAAACTGGTTCAAACTGACTCAAACCGGTTGGAACTGGCTCAGGCTCAAACTGGTTTAAACTGGCTCACACCTGTTCAAACTGGCTCAAACCGGTTCAAACTGGTTCAAGCTGGCTCAAACCGGCTCAAACTGGTTCAAACTGTCTCAAACCGGCTCAAACAAGTTCAAACTGAATCAAACTGTAAACCGGTTCAAACCGGTTTAAACTGGTTTAAACCAGTTTAAACTGGTTCAAACTGGCTCAAACTGGTTGAAACTGGTTCAAACCGGCTCAAACTGGTTAAAATTGGTTCAAACCGGTTTAAACTGGTTCAAACTGGCTCAAACTGGCTCATACCGGTTCAGACTGTCTCAAACCAAAAACCAGTTCAAACCTGTTTAAACTGGTTCAAACCGGTTTAAACTGGTTTAAACTGGCTCAAACTGGTTGAAACGGGTTCAAACCGGCTCAAACTGGTTTAAACTGGTTACAAACTGGCTCAAACAACTTCAAACTGGCTCAAACCGGTTTAACCTGTCTCAAACCGTAAACCGGTTCAAACCGGTTTAAACTGGTTCAAACCGGTTTAAACTGGTTTAAACTGGCTAAAACCAACTCAAACCAGCTGAAACTGGTTCAAACCGGCACAAACCGGCTAAAACTGGCTCAAGCTGGTTCAAACTGGCACAAACCAGCTCAAACTGGTTCAAACAGGTTCAAACTGGTTCAAACTAGCTCAAACTTGTTCAAACTGGTGCAAACCGGCTCAAACCAGTTCAAACCGGCTCAAACCGGTTCAAACTGGCTCAAACCGTAAACCGGTTCAAATTGGTACAAACCGGTGTAAACTGGTTGAACCCGGTTTTAACTGGTTCAAACCGGTTTAAACTGGTTCACACCGGTTCAAACTGGCTCAAACAGGCTCAAACCAGCTCAAACTGGTTCAAACTGTCGCAAACTTGCTCAAACAAGTTCAAACTGAATCAAACCGTAAACCGGCTCAAACCGGTTTAAACTGGTTCAAACCGATTTAAAATGGTTCAAACTGGCTCAAACCGGTTGAAACTGGTTCAAACCGGCTCAAACAGGTTTAAACTGGTTCAAACTGGTTCAAACTGCTTCAAACTGGCTCAAACCGGTTCAAACTGGTTCAAACTGGCTCAAACCACCTCAAACTGGTTCAAACTGTCTCAAACCGGCTCAAACCAGTTCAAACTGAATCAAACTGTAAACCGGTTCAAACCGGTTTAAACTGGTTCAAACTGGCTCAAACTGGTTGAAACTGGTTCAAACCGGCTCCAACTGGTTTAAACTGGTTCAAACCGGCTCCAACTGGTTCAAACTGGCTCAAACCGGCTCAAACCAGTTCAAACTGAATCAAACTGGTTCAAACTAGTTTAAACTGGTTCAAACTGGCTCAAACTGGTTGAAACTGGTTCAACAATATAAAACAAAAATTTCCTTTCTGTGCTATTGAACTTTTAGTTGGTGACCAAAGGGCCTACACAAGAGACCATAATCGGTAGCAAAATCACTTTATGGCACAATTCTTTCAATGTTACATAACACAAGTGTTCAATATTCAGTTCTCAAATTTTATTTTAGTTAAAACATTTCATTGTATTTAAAAACACAACTTTATATAGCATTCATGTTACTTTGTGATCAGGATCCTGTGCTCTGGTACATATATACACACTATTCTAACAATCCCGATTTACGGTTTACTTAATCAGAGTCACTGGTCCTACTGTTATTAAACAAGATTTATGCTCGGATCACAATATAATAGATAAACCAAATATTCAATTATTAAAACAAAATTACATATAAAAAAGTCCTTTGTCGACCCGTTTCGGTGCTCTTTGTCGTATTATAACACCTTCCTCAGGACAGACGAATTTTTAAAAAACAGGTTTAATCTTCTTTCTATGGAATGAATGCACATAATTACTATAGGTTTATAGAAGAGAACGTCCGAACATACATATTGTGTACTTGTTGTAACATTGGGCTACAATGTGATTCAGTTTTATTGATAAAACTAACGGGCTTACTTCGGTTAGTTGTATGTGGGTCCTTCTTTATCTTTAAGGGCCAACGAAGATTCATGTATAATCAGGAATCATTTAGATGTACGTATAATTCCACGGTAAAAGTTTCTATAATTTAAGAAGAACTTTCTTTAACATAGAACCAAACTGCCTCACACCGGTTCAGACTTTCTCAAACCATAAACCAGTTCAAACCTGTTTAAACTGGTTCAAACCGGTTCAAACTGGCTCAAACCGGTTGAAACTGGTTCAAACCGGCTCAAACCGGCTCAAACTGGTTTAAACTGGTTACAAACTGGCTCAAACCGCTTCAAACTGGCTCAAACCGGTTCAACCTGTCTACACCGTAAACCGGTTCAAACCAGTTTAAACTGGTTCAAACCGGTTTAAACTGGTTTAAACTGGCTCAAACCAGCGCAAACCAGCTCAAACTGGTTCAAACC
Organism: Lissotriton helveticus; assembly: GCF_964261635.1. NCBI lineage: Eukaryota > Metazoa > Chordata > Amphibia > Caudata > Salamandridae > Lissotriton > Lissotriton helveticus. The sequence continues at coordinate 942,376,559 of NC_136070.1, forward strand.
GGAACAAACCGGCTCAACCGGCTCAAACTGGTTCAAACCGGCACAAACCAGCTCAAACTGGTTCAAACAGGCTCAAACTGGTTTAAACTGGTTCAAACTGGTCCAAACCGGCTCAAACCGGTTCAAACCGGCTCACACCGGTTCGAACTGGTTCAAACCGGTGTAAACGGGTTCAAACCGGTGTAAACTGGTTCAACCCGGTTTTAACTGGTTCAAACCGGTTTAAACTGGTTCACACCGGTTCAAACTGGCTCAACCTGGCTCAAACCAGCTCAAACCGGCTGGAATCACAAACCGGCTCCACCGGCTCAAACTGACTGGAATCCAGAACCGACTCAAACAGGCTCAAACACGCCCAGGCTACTACCATTGTCCTCTCCACCCTTAACAGGCTCAAACAGGCAACTACCCTTGTCCTCTCCCCCTAACAGGCTCAAACAGGCAACTACCCTTGTCCTCTCCCCCCTTAGCTGAGACGCCCCAAGCCTGGCCTTTTCTATAGCCCTAGTAATCAGGTGACCCCTTCAGCCAATGGGAATCCTATCCCTAACACTATCCAATCATAACACTAGCCCTAACATCTAGAACCAATAGGAGACCAGGACCGTACAACCAATGTTCCCTCTAATATTTTTCCTCTGTGTGCGGCAGTGTAAGGTCTATGTGTGCCCCAAGCAAGGCTATGTGCGCCAGTAACCAGACCGCACGTGTGGGTGCAGCGCCAAATATCACTCCAAACTTGCTTTAAAAAGTGAAAAGACGGTGCATTTTCTCACGAACAGATCCAAGTGAATGTTTTAAGGCAGGTTTGAAACCGTCCCAAATGTCAATTTGAAACCTTGGCAGCTATGTTGCTGCATTTCTTTTCTTAATAGAGCTGGGCTGTGGGTTGATTGTGTGCATTTGTTCAAGTTTTCATGTTAGTTTCCGCTCATGATGGGCACTGCGATTAACATGAAAACGTTATCAAATGCAGTTTCAGGGCTGGGTTATGTAGGGCCGCACCAGGCTTTCGACTAACGCATTTTAATGCTAGTGTCCACATCACAGCATTAAAATGCATTATTCCCATATTCTAGCGCCCCTCTGACAATACTGCAATTGAGGTACACTGCCAATGAGGCAGCACAAGTACGCTAAAATTGTCTAACATATATGAGCATGCAACTGCGTCTTCAAATTTAAAATGCTATGCGTCAGATATAGAATATTCATGAACAGCGCTGAGCAGGCCTGGCCGCTCTCAATTTTAGGCAACAATAAAAATGTCATGATAACTCCGGTGATTAATATTCTTCGTAGAGATAGCTGCAGTTTTGTCAAGTGGAAGTTTTGACTCATGGAAAGGTAGCTCCGAGGGTTAATGTGCCTGCTGCAAATAACATGTACCATGCAGATCACGTAATGTAAATGGGTCAGTGGGTTACTGCTTTTGTCAGTGAGATCCTTTTGATACTTGCGGTTTAGAAGTCAAAATCCTAAAATAGAACAGTGAGCTATGAACTTTCATGTTTTCCCGAGTCTGATTACCCTATTGTTGCAAAAAGGGTTAATTTGAATAGAAATACATTCTGGTTATTAAAGAGAACCCGCAATCATGATATTACATTCTAATTTCAGTGTGTTTCTTCAAATCAATCACTATTAAACTATACTGCCTGCTAGTATGGATGTCATGTCACTCCTACACCTTGTAGTCCTTTGTCTTATGTAACATTTCCTATACAAAGATTTACACTCATATGAATATTTGTCTCCGTGTAAGAAGCGTGATGTAAAGTGCTCTGCCACCCTTCACTGGTATGAGCGGCGCTGTAAATCAAGTTAAATTCATCTGAGCGAGAGTATGGTTATGGAGACTTGAGGGGTACTGTTAAAGGGTGGTAGTGAGGGAATCAGTGGCGGAGGGAGTCATTGAGAGGGCACCAACAAACATTGTTGCACAGGGCTCCACCACCGCTCATTCCGCCATTGCCCTTGAGGCCAGTCCGCCTCACCCATTGGTCCCTCCGTTGGCCTTGTTTCAGCAGTAGTAGCTGTAACTCACCAGGGGTTGACAATGCATGATTTGCAAGCACACCAAACTAAGTTCACAATCTTCACAGTCTCTCTGCTTCATGCTCAAGCACTTTTAACATGTGCTGCCTGCTTTGGGGCCACTGGAATTATGCACCAATGGAGGACAAAATTATGCCACAGTATTAACTAAATTATGCAGCAAAAAAGAGGCTGGAATGTAATGCAGTATATTTTCTGATACTTTATTATTTTTACATTCTTACCGACGCTAACAGTCTCTGGAAAGATTTTGCCTTATTAGTAGTAGTACAAGTGTAACATACAAATCCAGCAGTGACAAAGGTGAAAAGTCAACCTTTGCAAAGGGCCGTCCACTTTGCAGAAACACAATTCACATTTTTTAGCAACATTTGATCCATTTGAGCTACAAACGATGTATTCGTTAAAATCGTCAAATTCTGCAGTAGATGATGCATTATGATGTACATATTGCAGAACCAGAATTATATAGAAAACATTTGCAATCTAGGATATTTTGCCATACATGCTTAACTGCTCTTGTGGAAAAAGGGAGAAGTGCTGATGACAGAAACTGCATGGCACTGAGACAAATGGTCCTGCCAAGTAACAGGTATCAGGCGTTAGACTAACGCATTTCAGTGTGGTGCTCCTCATTACCGCACTGAACTGTATTGTCAGGCATATGCATAGTCAGCGTGTCCGCATCAGTTCAAACCGGCTCAAACTGGTTAAAACCAGTTCAAACCTGCTCAAAATGAACGGGTTTAAACTAGTTTAAATGGGTTCAAACTGGTTTAAACTGGTTCAAACCGGTTCAAACTGGTTCAAACCGGCTCAAACTGGTTTAAACTGGTTCAAACTGGTACAAAGTGGTTCAAACTGGTTCAAACCTGTTCAAACTGGTTCAAACTGGCTCAAACTGGTTTAAACTGATTCAAACTGGTTCAAAGCGGTTCGAACTGGTTCAAACTGGCTCACTGGTTTAAACTGGTTCAAACCAGTTCAAACTGGTTTAAACCGTTTCAAACTGTTTCAAACTGGCTCAAACTGGTTCAAACTGGCTCAAACCGGCTCAAACCGGCTCAAACCGTAAACCGGTTCAAACCGGTTTCAAACCGGTTTAAACTGGCTCAAACCGGTTTAAACTGGTTCAAACCGGCTCAAACTGGCTCAAACCGGCTCAAAGTGGTTCAGATTGGCTCAAACTGATTCAAACTGGTTGAAACTGGCTCAAACAGGCTCAAACTGGTTTAAACTGGCTGAAACCGGTTCAAACTGGCTCAAACCGGTTCAAACTGGTTCAAACTGTCTCAAACCGGCTCAAACTGGTTCAAACTGTCTCAAACCGGCTCAAACAAGTTCAAACTGAATAAAACCGTAAACCGGTTCAAATCGGTTTAAACTGGTTCAAACCGATTTAAACTGGTTCAAACTGGTTGAGACTGGTTCAAACCAGCTCAAACTGGTTTAAACTGGTTTAAACTGGTTCAAACTGGCTCAAACCGCTTCAAACTGGCTCAAACCGGTTCAACCTGTCTCAAACCGTAAACCGGTTCAAACCAGTTTAAACCGGTTCAAACCGGTTTAAACTGGTTCAAACCGGTTTAAACTGGTTCAAACCGACTCAAACTGGCTCAAACCGGCTCAAACTGGTTCAAACTGGCTCAAACTGATTCAAACCGGTTGAAACTGGCTCAAACAGGCTCAAACTGGTTTAAACTGGCTCAAACTAATTTAAACTGGTTCAAACTGGCTCAAACTGGTTCAAACTGGTTCAAACCGGCTCAAACTGGTTTAAACTGGTTCAAACTGGCTCAAACCGCTTCAAACTGGCTCAAACCGGTTCAACCTCTCAAACCGTAAACCGGTTCAAACCAGTTCAAACCGGTTTAAACTGGTTAAAACTGGTTCAAACCTGCTCAAACTGGCTCAAACCGGCTCAAACTGGTTCAAACTGGCTCAAACTGATTCAAACCGGTTGAAACTGGCTCAAACAGGCTCAAACGGGTTTAAACTGGCTCAAACCGGTTCAAACTGGCTCACACCGGTTCAAACTGGTTCAAACTGGCTCAAACCGGCTCAAACTGGTTCAAACTGTCTCAAACCGGCTCAAACCAGTTCAAACTGAATCAAACTGTAAACCGGTTCAAACTGGTTCAAACCGGTTTAAACTGGTTCAAACTGGCTCAAACTCGTTGAAACTGGTTCAAACCGACTCAAACTGGTTTAAACTGGTTCAAACTGGCTCAAACCGCTTCAAACTGGCTCAAACCGGTTCAACCTGTCTCAAACCATAAACCGGTTCAAACCAGTTTAAACTGGTTCAAACCAGTTTAAACTGGTTCAAACTGGCTCAAACTGGCTCACACCGGTTCAGACTGTCTCAAACCGTAAACCAGTTCAAACCTGTTTAAACTGGTTCAAACTGGCTAAAAACCGGTTGAAACTGGTTCAAACCGGCTCAAACTGGTTTAAACTGGTTACAAACTGGCTCAAACCACTTCAAACTGGCTCAAACAGGTTCAACTTGTCTCAAACCATAAACCGGTTCAAACCAGTTTAAACTGGTTCAAACCGGTTTAAACTGGTTTAAACTGGCTCAAATCAGCTCAAACTGGTTCAAACCGGCACAAACCGGCTCAAACCGGCTCAAACCAGTTCAAACTGAATCAAACTGTAAACCGGTTCAAACCGGTTTAAAATGGTTCAAACCGGCTCAAACTGGTTCAAACTGGCTCAAACTGATTCAAACCGCTTCAAACTGTTTCAAACTGGCTCAAACTGGCTCAAACTGGCTCAAACCGGTTCAAACTGGTTTAAACCGGTTCAAACTGGCTCAAACCGGCTCAAACCGGTTCAAACTGGTTCAAACCGATTTAAACTGGTTCAAACCGATTTAAGCTGGTTGAAACTGGTTCAAACCGGCTCAAACTGGTTTAAACTGCTTCCAACTGGCTCAAACCGCTTCAAACTGGCTCAAACCGGTTCAACCTGTCTCAAACCATAAACCGGTTCAAACCAGTTTAAACCGGTTCAAACCGGTTTAAACTGGTTCAAACTGGTTTAAACTGGTTCAAACCGGCTAAAACTGGCTCAAACCGGCTCACACTGGTTCAAACTGGCTTAAACTGATTCAAACCAGTGGAAACTGGCTCAAACAGGCTCAAACTGGTTTAAACTGGCTCAAACCGGTTCAAACTGGCTCAAACCGGTTCAAACTGGGTTAAACTGGCTCAAATCGTCTCAAACTGGTTCAAACTGTCTCAAACCGGCTCAAACCAGTTCAAACTGAATCAAACTGTAAACCGGTTCAAACCGGTTTAAAATGGTTCAAACCGGTTTAAACTGGTTCAAACTGGCTCACACTGGTTGAAACTTGTTCAAACCGGCTCAAACTGGCTCAAACCCGCTCAAACTGGTTCAAACTGGCTCAAACTGATTCAAACTGGTTCAAACCAGTTCAAACTGGCTCAAACCGGCTCAAACTGGTTCAAACTGTCTCAAACCGGCTCAAACAAGTTCAAACTGAATCAAACTGTAAACCGGTTCAAACCGGTTTAAACTGGTTTAAACCAGTTTAAACTGGTTCAAACTGGCTCAAACTGGTTGAAACTGGTTCAAACCAGCTCAAACTGGTTAAAACTGGTTCAAACCGGTTTAAACTGGTTCAAACTGGCTCAAACTGGCTCATACCGGTTCAGACTGTCTCAAACTAAAAACCAGTTCAAACCTGTTTAAACTGGTTCAAACCGGTTTAAACTGGTTTAAACTGGCTCAAACTGGTTGAAACGGGTTCACACCGGCTCAAACTGGTTTAAACTGGTTACAAACTGGCTCAAACAACTTCAAACTGGCTCAAACCGGTTTAACCTGTCTCAAACCGTAAACCGGTTCAAAACGGTTTAAACTGGTTCAAACCGGTTTAAACTGGTTTAAACTGGCTCAAACCAACTCAAACCAGCTGAAACTGGTTCAAACCGGCACAAACCGGCTAAAACTGGCTCAGCTGGTTCAAACCGGCACAAACCAGCTCAAACTGGTTCAAACAGGTTCAAACTGGTTCAAACTAGCTCAAACTTGTTCAAACTGGTGCAAACCGGCTCAAACCAGTTCAAACCGGCTCAAACCGGTTCAAACTGGCTCAAACCGTAAACCGGTTCAAACTGGTTCAAATCGGTGTAAACTGGTTGAACCCGGTTTTAACTGGTTCAAACCGGTTTAAACTGGTTCACATCGGTTCAAACTGGCTCAAACAGGCTCAAACCAGCTCAAACTGGTTCAAACTGTCGCAAACTTGCTCAAACAAGTTCAAACTGAATCAAACCGTAAACCGGCTCAAACCGGTTTAAACTGGTTCAAACCGATTTAAAATGGTTCAAACTGGCTCAAACCGGTTGAAACTGGTTCAAACCGGCTCAAACTGGTTTAAACTGGTTCAAACTGGTTCAAACTGCTTCAAACTGGCTCAAACCGGTTCAAACTGGTTCAAACTGGCTCAAACCACCTCAAACTGGTTCAAACTGTCTCAAACCGGCTCAAACCAGTTCAAACTGAATCAAACTGTAAACCGGTTCAAACCGGTTTAAACTGGTTCAAACTGGCTCAAACTGGTTGAAACTGGTTCAAACCGGCTCCAACTGGTTTAAACTGGTTCAAACCAGCTCAAATAGCTACAAACTGTCTCAAACCGGTTCAAACTGGTTCAAACTGGCTCAAACCGGTTCAAACTGGTTCAAACTGGCTCAAACCGGCTAAAACCAGTACAAACTGAATCAAACTGGTTCAAACTGGTTTAAACTGGTTCAAACTGGCTCAAACTGGTTGAAACTGGTTCAAACCGGCTCAAACTGGTTCAAACTGGTTCAAACTGACTCAAACCGGTTGAAACTGGCTCAGGCTCAAACTGGTTTAAACTGGCTCACACCTGTTCAACTTGGCTCAAACCGGTTCAAACTGGTTCAAGCTGGCTCAAACCGGCTCAAACTGGTTCAAACTGTCTCAAACCGGCTCAAACAAGTTCAAACTGAATCAAACTGTAAACCGGTTCAAACCGGTTTAAACTGGTTTAAACCAGTTTAAACTGGTTCAAACTGGCTCAAACTGGTTGAAACTGGTTCAAACCGGCTCAAACTGGTTAAAATTGGTTCAAACCGGTTTAAACTGGTTCAAACTGGCTCAAACTGGCTCATACCGGTTCAGACTGTCTCAAACCAAAAACCAGTTCAAACCTGTTTAAACTGGTTCAAACCGGTTTAAACTGGTTTAAACTGGCTCAAACTGGTTGAAACGGGTTCAAACCGGCTCAAACTGGTTTAAACTGGTTACAAACTGGCTCAAACAACTTCAAACTGGCTCAAACCGGTTTAACCTGTCTCAAACCGTAAACCGGTTCAAACCGGTTTAAACTGGTTCAAACCGGTTTAAACTGGTTTAAACTGGCTAAAACCAACTCAAACCAGCTGAAACTGGTTCAAACCGGCACAAACCGGCTAAAACTGGCTCAAGCTGGTTCAAACCGGCACAAACCAGCTCAAACTGGTTCAAACAGGTTCAAACTGGTTCAAACTAGCTCAAACTTGTTCAAACTGGTGCAAACCGGCTCAAACCAGTTCAAACCGGCTCAAACCGGTTCAAACTGGCTCAAACCGTAAACCGGTTCAAATTGGTACAAACCGGTGTAAACTGGTTGAACCCGGTTTTAACTGGTTCAAACCGGTTTAAACTGGTTCACACCGGTTCAAACTGGCTCAAACAGGCTCAAACCAGCTCAAACTGGTTCAAACTGTCGCAAACTTGCTCAAACAAGTTCAAACTGAATCAAACCGTAAACCGGCTCAAACCGGTTTAAACTGGTTCAAACCGATTTAAAATGGTTCAAACTGGCTCAAACCGGTTGAAACTGGTTCAAACCGGCTCAAACAGGTTTAAACTGGTTCAAACTGGTTCAAACTGCTTCAAACTGGCTCAAACCGGTTCAAACTGGTTCAAACTGGCTCAAACCACCTCAAACTGGTTCAAACTGTCTCAAACCGGCTCAAACCAGTTCAAACTGAATCAAACTGTAAACCGGTTCAAACCGGTTTAAACTGGTTCAAACTGGCTCAAACTGGTTGAAACTGGTTCAAACCGGCTCCAACTGGTTTAAACTGGTTCAAACCAGCTCAAACAGCTACAAACTGTCTCAAACCGGTTCAAACTGGTTCAAACTGGCTCAAACCGGTTCAAACTGGTTCAAACTGGCTCAAACCGGCTCAAACCAGTTCAAACTGAATCAAACTGGTTCAAACTAGTTTAAACTGGTTCAAACTGGCTCAAACTGGTTGAAACTGGTTCAACAATATAAAACAAAAATTTCCTTTCTGTGCTATTGAACTTTTAGTTGGTGACCAAAGGGCCTACACAAGAGACCATAATCGGTAGCAAAATCACTTTATGGCACAATTCTTTCAATGTTACATAACACAAGTGTTCAATATTCAGTTCTCAAATTTTATTTTAGTTAAAACATTTCATTGTATTTAAAAACACAACTTTATATAGCATTCATGTTACTTTGTGATCAGGATCCTGTGCTCTGGTACATATATACACACTATTCTAACAATCCCGATTTACGGTTTACTTAATCAGAGTCACTGGTCCTACTGTTATTAAACAAGATTTATGCTCGGATCACAATATAATAGATAAACCAAATATTCAATTATTAAAACAAAATTACATATAAATAAGTCCTTTGTCGACCCGTTTCGGTGCTCTTTGTCGTATTATAACACCTTCCTCAGGACAGACGAATTTTTAAAAAACAGGTTTAATCTTCTTTCTATGGAATGAATGCACATAATTACTATAGGTTTATAGAAGAGAACGTCCGAACATACATATTGTGTACTTGTTGTAACATTGGGCTACAATGTGATTCAGTTTTATTGATAAAACTAACGGGCTTACTTCGGTTAGTTGTATGTGGGTCCTTCTTTATCTTTAAGGGCCAACGAAGATTCATGTATAATCAGGAATCATTTAGATGTACGTATAATTCCACGGTAAAAGTTTCTATAATTTAAGAAGAACTTTCTTTAACATAGAACCAAACTGCCTCACACCGGTTCAGACTTTCTCAAACCATAAACCAGTTCAAACCTGTTTAAACTGGTTCAAACCGGTTCAAACTGGCTCAAACCGGTTGAAACTGGTTCAAACCGGCTCAAACCGGCTCAAACTGGTTTAAACTGGTTACAAACTGGCTCAAACCGCTTCAAACTGGCTCAAACCGGTTCAACCTGTCTACACCGTAAACCGGTTCAAACCAGTTTAAACTGGTTCAAACCGGTTTAAACTGGTTTAAACTGGCTCAAACCAGCTCAAACCAGCTCAAACTGGTTCAAACCGGAACAAACCGGCTCAACCGGCTCAAACTGGTTCAAACCGGCACAAACCAGCTCAAACTGGTTCAAACAGGCTCAAACTGGTTTAAACTGGTTCAAACTGGTCCAAACCGGCTCAAACCGGTTCAAACCGGCTCACACCGGTTCGAACTGGTTCAAACCGGTGTAAACGGGTTCAAACCGGTGTAAACTGGTTCAACCCGGTTTTAACTGGTTCAAACCGGTTTAAACTGGTTCACACCGGTTCAAACTGGCTCAACCTGGCTCAAACCAGCTCAAACCGGCTGGAATCACAAACCGGCTCCACCGGCTCAAACTGACTGGAATCCAGAACCGACTCAAACAGGCTCAAACACGCCCAGGCTACTACCATTGTCCTCTCCACCCTTAACAGGCTCAAACAGGCAACTACCCTTGTCCTCTCCCCCTAACAGGCTCAAACAGGCAACTACCCTTGTCCTCTCCCCCCTTAGCTGAGACGCCCCAAGCCTGGCCTTTTCTATAGCCCTAGTAATCAGGTGACCCCTTCAGCCAATGGGAATCCTATCCCTAACACTATCCAATCATAACACTAGCCCTAACATCTAGAACCAATAGGAGACCAGGACCGTACAACCAATGTTCCCTCTAATATTTTTCCTCTGTGTGCGGCAGTGTAAGGTCTATGTGTGCCCCAAGCAAGGCTATGTGCGCCAGTAACCAGACCGCACGTGTGGGTGCAGCGCCAAATATCACTCCAAACTTGCTTTAAAAAGTGAAAAGACGGTGCATTTTCTCACGAACAGATCCAAGTGAATGTTTTAAGGCAGGTTTGAAACCGTCTCAAATGTCAATTTGAAACCTTGGCAGCTATGTTGCTGCATTTCTTTTCTTAATAGAGCTGGGCTGTGGGTTGATTGTGTGCATTTGTTCAAGTTTTCATGTTAGTTTCCGCTCATGATGGGCACTGCGATTAACATGAAAACGTTATCAAATGCAGTTTCAGGGCTGGGTTATGTAGGGCCGCACCAGGCTTTCGACTAACGCATTTTAATGCTAGTGTCCACATCACAGCATTAAAATGCATTATTCCCATATTCTAGCGCCCCTCTGACAATACTGCAATTGAGGTACACTGCCAATGAAGCAGCACAAGTACGCTAAAATTGTCTAACATATATGAGCATGCAACTGCGTCTTCAAATTTAAAATGCTATGCGTCAGATATAGAATATTCATGAACAGCGCTGAGCAGGCCTGGCCGCTCTCAATTTTAGGCAACAATAAAAATGTCATGATAACTCCGGTGATTAATATTCTTCGTAGAGATAGCTGCAGTTTTGTCAAGTGGAAGTTTTGACTCATGGAAAGGTAGCTCCGAGGGTTAATGTGCCTGCTGCAAATAACATGTACCATGCAGATCACGTAATGTAAATGGGTCAGTGGGTTACTGCTTTTGTCAGTGAGATCCTTTTGATACTTGCGGTTTAGAAGTCAAAATCCTAAAATAGAACAGTGAGCTATGAACTTTCATGTTTTCCCGAGTCTGATTACCCTATTGTTGCAAAAAGGGTTAATTTGAATAGAAATACATTCTGGTTATTAAAGAGAACCCGCAATCATGATATTACATTCTAATTTCAGTGTGTTTCTTCAAATCAATCACTATTAAACTATACTGCCTGCTAGTATGGATGTCATGTCACTCCTACACCTTGTAGTCCTTTGTCTTATGTAACATTTCCTATACAAAGATTTACACTCATATGAATATTTGTCTCCGTGTAAGAAGCGTGATGTAAAGTGCTCTGCCACCCTTCACTGGTATGAGCGGCGCTGTAAATCAAGTTAAATTCATCTGAGCGAGAGTATGGTTATGGAGACTTGAGGGGTACTGTTAAAGGGTGGTAGTGAGGGAATCAGTGGCGGAGGGAGTCATTGAGAGGGCACCAACAAACATTGTTGCACAGGGCTCCACCACCGCTCATTCCGCCATTGCCCTTGAGGCCAGTCCGCCTCACCCATTGGTCCCTCCGTTGGCCTTGTTTCAGCAGTAGTAGCTGTAACTCACCAGGGGTTGACAATGCATGATTTGCAAGCACACCAAACTAAGTTCACAATCTTCACAGTCTCTCTGCTTCATGCTCAAGCACTTTTAACATGTGCTGCCTGCTTTGGGGCCACTGGAATTATGCACCAATGGAGGACAAAATTATGCCACAGTATTAACTAAATTATGCAGCAAAAAAGAGGCTGGAATGTAATGCAGTATATTTTCTGATACTTTATTATTTTTACATTCTTACCGACGCTAACAGTCTCTGGAAAGATTTTGCCTTATTAGTAGTAGTACAAGTGTAACATACAAATCCAGCAGTGACAAAGGTGAAAAGTCAACCTTTGCAAAGGGCCGTCCACTTTGCAGAAACACAATTCACATTTTTTAGCAACATTTGATCCATTTGAGCTACAAACGATGTATTCGTTAAAATCGTCAAATTCTGCAGTAGATGATGCATTATGATGTACATATTGCAGAACCAGAATTATATAGAAAACATTTGCAATCTAGGATATTTTGCCATACATGCTTAACTGCTCTTGTGGAAAAAGGGAGAAGTGCTGATGACAGAAACTGCATGGCACTGAGACAAATGGTCCTGCCAAGTAACAGGTATCAGGCGTTAGACTAACGCATTTCAGTGTGGTGCTCCTCATTACCGCACTGAACTGTATTGTCAGGCATATGCATAGTCAGCGTGTCCGCATCAGTTCAAACCGGCTCAAACTGGTTAAAACCAGTTCAAACCTGCTCAAAATGAACGGGTTTAAACTAGTTTAAATGGGTTCAAACTGGTTTAAACTGGTTCAAACCGGTTCAAACTGGTTCAAACCGGCTCAAACTGGTTTAAACTGGTTCAAACTGGTACAAAGTGGTTCAAACTGGTTCAAACCTGTTCAAACTGGTTCAAACTGGCTCAAACTGGTTTAAACTGATTCAAACTGGTTCAAAGCGGTTCGAACTGGTTCAAACTGGCTCACTGGTTTAAACTGGTTCAAACCAGTTCAAACTGGTTTAAACCGTTTCAAACTGTTTCAAACTGGCTCAAACTGGTTCAAACTGGCTCAAACCGGCTCAAACCGGCTCAAACCGTAAACCGGTTCAAACCGGTTTCAAACCGGTTTAAACTGGCTCAAACCGGTTTAAACTGGTTCAAACCGGCTCAAACTGGCTCAAACCGGCTCTAAGTGGTTCAGATTGGCTCAAACTGATTCAAACTGGTTGAAACTGGCTCAAACAGGCTCAAACTGGTTTAAACTGGCTGAAACCGGTTCAAACTGGCTCAAACCGGTTCAAACTGGTTCAAACTGTCTCAAACCGGCTCAAACTGGTTCAAACTGTCTCAAACCGGCTCAAACAAGTTCAAACTGAATAAAACCGTAAACCGGTTCAAAGCGGTTTAAACTGGTTCAAACCGATTTAAACTGGTTCAAACTGGTTGAGACTGGTTCAAACCAGCTCAAACTGGTTTAAACTGGTTTAAACTGGTTCAAACTGGCTCAAACCGCTTCAAACTGGCTCAAACCGGTTCAACCTGTCTCAAACCGTAAACCGGTTCAAACCAGTTTAAACCGGTTCAAACCGGTTTAAACTGGTTCAAACCGGTTTAAACTGGTTCAAACCGACTCAAACTGGCTCAAACCGGCTCAAACTGGTTCAAACTGGCTCAAACTGATTCAAACCGGTTGAAACTGGCTCAAACAGGCTCAAACTGGTTTAAACTGGCTCAAACTAATTTAAACTGGTTCAAACTGGCTCAAACTGGTTCAAACTGGTTCAAACCGGCTCAAACTGGTTTAAACTGGTTCAAACTGGCTCAAACCGCTTCAAACTGGCTCAAACCGGTTCAACCTCTCAAACCGTAAACCGGTTCAAACCAGTTCAAACCGGTTTAAACTGGTTAAAACTGGTTCAAACCTGCTCAAACTGGCTCACACCGGTTCAAACTGGTTCAAACTGGCTCAAACCGGCTCAAACTGGTTCAAACTGTCTCAAACCGGCTCAAACCAGTTCAAACTGAATCAAACTGTAAACCGGTTCAAACTGGTTCAAACCGGTTTAAACTGGTTCAAACTGGCTCAAACTCGTTGAAACTGGTTCAAACCGACTCAAACTGGTTTAAACTGGTTCAAACTGGCTCAAACCGCTTCAAACTGGCTCAAACCGGTTCAACCTGTCTCAAACCATAAACCGGTTCAAACCAGTTTAAACTGGTTCAAACCAGTTTAAACTGGTTCAAACTGGCTCAAACTGGCTCACACCGGTTCAGACTGTCTCAAACCGTAAACCAGTTCAAACCTGTTTAAACTGGTTCAAACTGGCTAAAAACCAGTTGAAACTGGTTCAAACCGGCTCAAACTGGTTTAAACTGGTTACAAACTGGCTCAAACCACTTCAAACTGGCTCAAACAGGTTCAACTTGTCTCAAACCATAAACCGGTTCAAACCAGTTTAAACTGGTTCAAACCGGTTTAAACTGGTTTAAACTGGCTCAAATCAGCTCAAACTGGTTCAAACCGGCACAAACCGGCTCAAACCGGCTCAAACCGGTTCAAACTGGCTCAAACCGTAAACCGGTTCAAACTGGTTCAAACCGGTGTAAACAGTTCAACCTGGTTTTAACTGGTTCAAACCGGTTTAAACTGGTTCAAACCAGTTTAAACTGGTTCACACCGGTTCCAACTGGCTCAAACCGGCTCAAACCAGCTCAAACCGGCTGGAATCTCAAACCGGCTCAAACTGACTGGAATCCAGAACCGACTCAAACAGGCTCAAACAGGCTCAGGCTACTACCCTTGTCCTCTCCGCCCTTAACAGGCTCAAACAGGCAACTACCCTTGTCCTCTCCCCCTAACAGGCTCAAACAGGCAACTACCCTTGTCCTCTCCGCCCTTAGCTGAGACGCCCCAAGCCTGGCCTTTTCTATAGCCCTAGTAATCAGGTGACCCCTTCAGCTAATGGGAATCCTATCCCTAACACTATCCAGACCAGGACCTTACAACCAATGTTCCCTCTAATATTTTTCCTCTGTGTGCGGCAGTGTAAGGTCTATGTGCGCCACAAGCAAGGCTATGTGCGCCAGTAACCAGACCACACGTGTGGGTGCAGCGCCAAATATCACTCCAAACTTGCTTTAAAAAGTGAAAAGACGGTGCATTTTCTCACGAACAGATCCAAGTGAATGTTTTAAGGCAGGTTTGAAACCGTCCCAAATGTCAATTTGAAACCTTGGCAGCTATGTTGCTGCATTTCTTTTCTTAATAGAGCTGGGCTGTGGGTTGATTGTGTGCATTTGTTCAAGTTTTCATGTTAGTTTCAGCTCATGATGGGCACTGCGATTAACATGAAAACGTTACCAAATGTAGTTTCAGGGCTGGGTTACGTAGGGCCACACCAGGCTTTCAACTAACACATTTTAATGCTAGTGTCCACATCACAGCATTAAAATGCATTATTCCCATATTCTAGCGCCCCTCTGACAATACTGCAATTTAGGTACACTGCCAATGAGGCAGCACCAGTACGCTAAAATTGTCTAACATATATGAGCATGCAACTGCGTCTTCAAATTTAAAATGCTATGCATCAGATATAGAATATTCATGAACAGCGCTGAGCAGGCCTGGCCGCTCTCAATTTTAGGCAACAATAAAAATGTCATGATAACTCCGGTGATTAATATTCTTCGTAGAGATTGCTGGAGTTTTGTCAAGTGGAAGTTTTGACTCATGGAATGGTAGCTCAGAGGGTTAATATGCCTGCTGCAAATAACATGTACCATGCAGATCACATAATGTAAATGGGTCAGTGGGTTACTGCTTTTGTCAGTGAGATCCTTTTGATACTTGCAGTTTAGAAGTCAAAATCCTAAAATAGAACAGTGAGCTATTAACTCTCATGTTTTCCCCAGTCTGATTACCCTATTGTTGCAAAAAGGGTTAATTTGAATAGAAATAAATTCTGGTTATTGAAGAGAACCCGCAATCATGATATTACATTCTAATTTCAGTGTGTTCCTCCAAACCAATCACTATTAAACTATACTGCCTACTAGTATGAATGTCATGTCACTCCTACACCTTGTAGTCCTTTGTCTTATGTAACATTTCCTATACAAAGATTTACACTCATATGAATATTTGTCTCCGTGTAAGAAGCGTGATGTAAAGTGCTCTGCCACCCTTCACTGGTATGAGCGGCGCTGTAAATCAATTTAAATTCATCTGAGCGAGAGTATGGTTATGGAGACTTGAGGGGTACTGTTAAAGAGTGTTAGTGAGGGAATCAGTGGCGGAGGGAGTCATTGAGAGGGCACCAACAAACATTGTTGCACAGGGCTCCACCAGCGCTCATTCCGCCATTGCCCTTGAGGCCAGTCCGCCTCACCATTGGTCCCTCCATTGGCCTTGTTTCAGCAGTAGTAGCTGTAACTCACCAGGGGTCGACAATGCATGATTTGCAAGCCCACCAAACTAAGTTCACAATCTTCACAGTCTCTCTGCCTCATGCTCAAGCACTTTTAACACGGGCTGCCTGCTTTGGGGCCACTGGAATTATGCACCAATGGAGGACAAAATTATGCCGCAGTGTTAACTAAATTATGCAGCAAAAAAGAGGCTGGAATGTAATGCAGTATATTTTCTGATACATTATTATTTTAACATTTTTACCGACGCTACCTGTCTCTGGAAAGATTTTGCCTTATTAGTAGTAGTACAAGTGTAACATACAAATCCAGCAGTGACAAAGGTAATCAGTCAACCTTTGCAAAGGGCCATCCACTTTGCCGAGACACAATTCACATTTTTTAGCAACATTTGATCCATTTGAGCTACAAACGATGTATTCGTTAAAATCGTCAAATTCTGCACAGATGATGCATTATGATGTACATATTGCAGAACCAGAATTATATAGAAAACATTTGCAATCTAGGATATTTTGCCATTCATGCTTAACTGCTCTTGTGGAAAAAGGGAGAAGTGCTGATGACAGAAACTGCATGGCACTGAGACAAATGGTTTTAGTCCTGCCAAGTACCAGGTATCAGGCGTTAGACTAATGCATTTCAGTGTGGTGCTCCTCATTACCGCACTGACATGAATTGTCAGGCATATGCATAGTCAGCGTGTCTGCATCAGTTCAAACCAGCTCAAACCGGTTCAAACCAGTTCAAACTTGCTCAAACTGAGCCAGTTTGAGCCGGTTTGAAACCGGTTTAAACTGGTTTAAATGGGTTCAAACTGGTTTAAACTGGTTCAAACCGGTTCAAACTGGTTCAAACCGGCTCAAACTGGTTTAAACTGATTCAAACTGGTTCAAAGCGGTTCAAACTGGTTCAAACTGGCTCACTGGTTTAAACTGGTTCAAACCGTTCAAACTGGTTTAAACCGCTTCAAACTGTTTCAAACTGGCTCAAACTGGTTCAAACTGGCTCAAACCGGCTCAAACCTGCTCAAACCGGTTCAAACTGGCTCAAACCGGTTTAAACTGGTTCAAACCGGTTTAAACTGGTTCAAACCGGCTCAAACTGGCTCAAACCGTCTCAAACTGGTTCAAACTGGCTCAAACTGATTCAAACCGGTTGAAACTGGCTCAAACAGGTTTAAACTGGCTCAAACCTGTTCAAACTGGCTCAAACCGGTTCAAACTGGTTCAAGCTGGCTCAAACCGGCTCAAACTGGTTCAAACTGTCTCAAACTGGCTCAAACAAGTTCAAACTGAATCAAACCGTAAACCGGTTCAACCCTGTTAAAACTGGTTCAAACCGATTTAAACTGGCTCAAACCGATTTAAACTGGTTGAAACTGGTTCAAACCGGCTCAAACTGGTTTAAACTGGTTCAAACTGGCTCAAACTGCTTCAAACTGGCTCAAACCGGTTCAACCTGTCTCAAACCATTATCCGGTTCAAACCAGTTTAAACCGGTTCAAACCGGTTTAAACTGGTTCAAACCGGTTTAAACTGGTTCAAACCGGCTCAAACTGACTCAAACTGGCTCAAACTGGTTCAAACTGGCTTAAACTGATTCAAACCCGTGGAAACTGGCTCAAACAGGCTCAAACTGGTTTAAACTGGCTCAAACCGGTTCAAACTGGCTCAAACCGGTTCAAACTGGTTCAAACTGGCTCAAACCGTCTCAAACTGGTTCAAACTGTCTCAAACCGGCTCAAACCAGTTCAAACTGAATCAAACTGTAAACCGGTTCAAACCGGTTTAAAATAGTTCAAACCGGTTTAAACTGGTTCAAACTGGCTCACACTGGTTGAAACTGGTTCAAACCGACTCAAACTGGCTCAAACCCGCTCAAACTGGTTGAAACTGGCTCAAACTGATTCAAACTGGTTTAAACTGGCTCAAACAGGCTCAAACTGGTTTAAACTGGCTCAAACTGGTTTAAACTGGCTCAAACCGGTTCAAACTGGTTCAAACTGGCTCAAACCGGTTCAAACTGTCTCAAACTGGCTCAAACAAGTTCAAACTGAATCAAACTGTAAACCGGTTCAAACCTGTTTACACTGGTTCAAACCGATTTAAACTGGTTCAAACTGGCTCAAACCGGTTGAAACTGGTTCAAACCGGCTCAAACTGGTTTAAACTGGTTCAAACTGGCTCAAACCGCTTCAAACTGGCTCAAACCGGTTCAACCTCTCTCAAACCGTAAACCAGTTCAAACCAGTTTAAACCGGTTCAAACCGGTTTAAACTGGTTCAGACCGGTTTAAACTGGTTCAAACCGGCTCAAACTGGCTCAAACCGGCTCAAACTGGTTCAAACTGGCTCAAACTGATTCAACCCGGTTGAAACTGGCTCAAACAGGCTCAAACTGGTTTAAACTGGCTCAAACTGGTTCAAACTGGCTCAAACCGGTTCAAACTGGTTCAAACTGGCTCAAACCAGCTCGAACTGGTTCAAACTGTCTCAAACCGGCTCAAACCAGTTCAAACTGAATCAAACTGTAAACCGGTTCAAACTGGTTTAAACTGGTTCAAACTGGCTCAAACTAGTTGAAACTGGTTCAAACCGGCTCAAACTGGTTTAAACTGGTTCAAACCGGCTCAAACAGCTTCAAACTGTCTCAAACCGGTTCAAACTGGTTCAAACTGGCTCAAACCGGCTCAAACTGGTTCAAATTGTCTCAAACCGGCTCAAACCAGTTCAAACTGAATCAAACTGTAAACCGGTTCAAACCGGTTTAAACTGGTTCAAACTGGCTCAAACTGGTTGAAACTGGTTCAACAATATAAAACAAAAATTTCCTTTCTGTGCTATTGAACTTTTAGTTGGTGACCAAAGGGCCTACACAAGAGACCATAATCAGTAGCAAAATCACTTTATGGCACAATTCTTTCAATGTTACATAACACAAGTGTTCAATATTCAGTTCTCAAATTTTATTTTAGTTAAAACATTTCATTGTATTTAAAAACACAACTTTATATAGCATTTATGTTACTTTGTGATCAGGATCCTGTGCTCTGGTACATATATACACACTATTCTAACAATCCCGATTTACGGTTTACTTAATCAGAGTCACTGGTCCTACTGTTATTAAACAAGATTTATGCTCGGATCACAATATAATAGATAAACCAAATATTCAATTATTAAAACAAAATTACATATAAAAAAGTCCTTTGTCGACGCGTTTCGGTGCTCTTTGTCGTATTATAACACCTTCCTCAGGACGGACGAATTTTTAAAAAACAGGTTTAATCTTCTTTCTATGGAATGAATGCACATAATTACTATAGGTTTATAGAAGAGAACGTCCGAACATACATATTGTGTACTTGTTGTAACATTGGGCTACAATGTGATTCAGTTTTATTGATAAAACTAACGGGCTTACTTCGGTTAGTTGTATGTGGGTCCTTCTTTATCTTTAAGGGCCAACGAAGATTCATGTATAATCAGGAATCATTTAGATGTACGTATAATTCCACGGTAAAAGTTTCTATAATTTAAGAAGAACTTTCTTTAACATAGAACCAAACTGGCTCACACCGGTTCAGACTTTCTCAAACCATAAACCAGTTCAAACCTGTTTAAACTGGTTCAAACCGGTTCAAACTGGCTCAAACCGGTTGAAACTGGTTCAAACCGGCTCAAACCGGCTCAAACTGGTTTAAACTGGTTACAAACTGGCTCAAACCGCTTCAAACTGGCTCAAACCGGTTCAACCTGTCTACACCGTAAACCGGTTCAAACCAGTTTAAACTGGTTTAAACTGGCTCAAACCAGCTCAAACCAGATCAAACTGGTTCAAACCGGAACAAACCGGCTCAAACTGGTTCAAACCGGCACCAACCAGCTCAAACTGGTTCAAACAGGCTCAAACTGGTTTAAACTGGTTCAAACTGGTCCAAACCGGCTCAAACCGGTTCAAACCGGCTCAAACCGGTTTGAACTGGTTCAAACCGGTGTAAACTGGTTCAAACCGGTGTAAACTGGTTCAACCCGGTTTTAACTGGTTCAAACCGGTTTAAACTGGTTCACACCGGTTCCAACTGGCTCAACCTGGCTCAAACCAGCTCAAACCGGCTGGAATCTCAAACCGGCTCCACCGGCTCAAACTGACTGGAATCCAGAACCGACTCAAACAGGCTCAAACACGCCCAGGCTACTACCCTTGTCCTCTCCACCCTTAACAGGCTCAAACAGGCAACTACCCTTGTCCTCTCCCCCTAACAGGCTCAAACAGGCAACTACCCTTGTCCTCTCCGCCCTTAGCTGAGACGCCCCAAGCCTGGCCTTTTCTATAGCCCTAGTAATCAGGTGACCCCTTCAGCCAATGGGAATCCTATCCCTAACACTATCCAATCATAACACTAGCCCTAACATCTAGAACCAATAGGAGACCAGGACCTTACAACCAATGTTCCCTTTAATATTTTTCCTCTGTGTGCGGCAGTGTAAGGTCTATGTGCGCCCCAAGCAAGGCTATGTGCGCCAGTAACCAGACCACACGTGTGGGTGCAGTGCCAAATATCACTCCAAACTTGCTTTAAAAAGTGAAAAGACGGTGCATTTTCTCACGAACAGATCCAAGTGAATGTTTTAAGGCAGGTTTGAAACCGTCCCAAATGTCAATTTGAAACCTTGGCAGCTATGTTGCCGCATTTCTTTTATTAATGGAGCTGGGCTGTGGGTTGATTGTGTGCATTTGTTCAAGTTTTCATGTTAGTTCCAGCTCATGATGGGCACTGCGATTAACATGAAAACATTAACAAATGCAGCTTCAGGGCTGGGTTACGTAGGGCCGCACCAGGCTTTCGACTAACGCATTTTAATGCTAGTGTCCACATCACAGCATTAAAATGCATTATTCCCATATTCTAGCGCCCCTCTGACAATACTGCAATTGAGGTACACTGCCAATGAGGCAGCACCAGTACGCTAAAATTGTCTAACATATATGAGCATGCAACTGCGTCTTCAAATTTAAAATGCTATGCGTCAGATATAGAATATTCATGAACAGCACTGAGCAGGCCTGGCCGCTCTCAATTTTAGGCAACAATAAAAATGTCATGATAACTCCGGTGATTAATATTCTTCGTAGAGATAGCTGCAGTTTTGTCAAGTGGAAGTTTTGACTCATGGAAAGGTAGCTCCGAGGGTTAATGTGCCTGCTGCAAATAACATGTACCATGCAGATCACGTAATGTAAATGGGTCAGTGGGTTACTGCTTTTGTCAGTGAGATCCTTTTGATACTTGCGGTTTAGAAGTCAAAATCCTAAAATAGAACAGTGAGCTATTAACTCTCATGTTTTCCCCAGTCTGATTACCCTATTGTTGCAAAAAGGGTTAATTTGAATAGAAATAAATTCTGGTTATTGAAGAGAACCCGCAATCATGATATTACATTCTAATTTCAGTGTGTTCCTCCAAACCAATCACTATTAAACTATACTGCCTACTAGTATGAATGTCATGTCACTCCTACACCTTGTAGTCCTTTGTCTTATGTAACATTTCCTATACAAAGATTTACACACATATGAATAATTGTCTCCATGTAAGAAGTGTGATGTAAAGTGCTCTGCCACCCTTCACTGGTTTGAGCGGCGCTGTAAATCAAGTTAAATTCATCTGAGCGAGAATATGGTTGTGGAGACTTGAGGGGTACTGTTAAAGGGTGTTAGTGAGGGAATCAGTGGCGGAGGGAGTTATTGAGAGGGCACCAACAAACATTGTTGCACAGGGGTCCACCAGCGCTCATTCCGCCATTGCCCTTGAGGCCAGTCCTCCTCACCATTGGTCCCTCCGTTGGCCTTGTTTCAGCAGTAGTAGCTGTAACTCACCAGGGGTCGACAATGCATGATTTGCAAGCCCACCAAACTAAGTTCACAATCTTCACAGTCTCTCTGCTTCATGCTCAAGCACTTTTAACACGTGCTGCCTGCTTTGGGGCCACTGGAATTATGCACCAATGGAGGACAAAATTATGCCGCAGTGTTAACTAAATTATGCAGCAAAAAAGAGGCTGGAATGTAATGCAGTATATTTTCTGATACATTATTATTTTAACATTTTTACCGACGCTAACTGTCTCTGGAAAGATTTTGCCTTATTAGTAGTAGTACAAGTGTAACATACAAATCCAGCAGTGACAAAGGTAATCAGTCAACCTTTGCAAAGGGCCATCCACTTTGCCGAGACACAATTCACATTTTTTAGCAACATTTGATCCATTTGAGCTACAAACGATGTATTCGTTAAAATCGTCAAATTCTGCACAGATGATGCATTATGATGTACATATTGCAGAACCAGAATTATATAGAAAACATTTGCAATCTAGGATATTTTGCCATTCATGCTTAACTGCTCTTGTGGAAAAAGGGAGAAGTGCTGATGACAGAAACTGCATGGCACTGAGACAAATGGTTTTAGTACTGCCAAGTACCAGGTATCAGGCGTTAGACTAATGCATTTCAGTGTGGTGCTCCTCATTACCGCACTGAAATGAATTGTCAGGCATATGCATAGTCAGCGTGTCTGCATCAGTTCAAACCGGCTCAAACCGGTTCAAACCAGTTCAAACTTGCTCAAACTGAGCCAGTTTGAGCCGGTTTGAAACCGGTTTAAACTGGTTTAAATGGGTTCAAACTGGTTTAAACTGGTTCAAACCGGTTCAAACCGGCTCAAACTGGTTTAAACTGATTCAAACTGGTTCAAAGCGGTTCAAACTGGTTCAAACTGGCTCACTGGTTTAAACTGGTTCAAACCGTTCAAACTGGTTTAAACCGCTTCAAACTGTTTCAAACTGGCTCAAACTGGTTCAAACTGGCTCAAACCGGCTCAAACCTGCTTAAACCGGTTCAAACTGGCTCAAACCGGTTTAAACTGGTTCAAACCGGCTCAAACTGGCTCAAACCGTCTCAAACTGGTTCAAACTGGCTCAAACTGATTCAAACCGGTTGAAACTGGCTCAAACAGGTTTAAACTGGCTCAAACCTGTTCAAACTGGCTCAAACCGGTTCAAACTGGTTCAAGCTGGCTCAAACCGGCTCAAACTGGTTCAAACTGTCTCAAACTGGCTCAAACAAGTTCAAACTGAATCAAACCGTAAACCGGTTCAACCCTGTTTAAACTGGTTCAAACCGATTTAAACTGGTTCAAACCGATTTAAACTGGTTGAAACTGGTTCAAACCGGCTCAAACTGGTTTAAACTGGTTCAAACTGGCTCAAACTGCTTCAAACTGGCTCAAACCGGTTCAACCTGTCTCAAACCATTATCCGGTTCAAACCAGTTTAAACCGGTTCAAACCGGTTTAAACTGGTTCAAACCGGTTTAAACTGGTTCAAACCGGCTCAAACTGACTCAAACTGGCTCAAACTGGTTCAAACTGGCTTAAACTGATTCAAACCGGTGGAAACTGGCTCAAACAGGCTCAAACTGGTTTAAACTGGCTCAAACCGGTTCAAACTGGCTCAAACCGGTTCAAACTGGTTCAAACTGGCTCAAACCGTCTCAAACTGGTTCAAACTGTCTCAAACCGGCTCAAACCAGTTCAAACTGAATCAAACTGTAAACCGGTTCAAACCGGTTTAAAATAGTTCAAACCGGTTTAAACTGGTTCAAAATGGCTCACACTGGTTGAAACTGGTTCAAACCGACTCAAACTGGTTGAAACTGGCTCAAACTGATTCAAACTGGTTTAAACTGGCTCAAACAGGCTCAAACTGGTTTAAACTGGCTCAAACAGGCTCAAACTGGTTTAAACTGGCTCAAACTGGTTTAAACTGGCTCAAACCGGTTCAAACTGGTTCAAACTAGCTCAAACCGGCTCAAACTGGTTCAAACTGTCTCAAACTGGCTCAAACAAGTTCAAACTGAATCAAACTGTAAACCGGTTCAAACCGGTTTAAACTGGTTCAAACCGATTTAAACTGGTTCAAACTGGCTCAAACCGGTTGAAACTGGTTCAAACCGGCTCAAACTGGTTTAAACTGGTTCAAACTGGCTCAAACCGCTTCAAACTGGCTCAAACCGGTTCAACCTCTCTCAAACCGTAAACCAGTTCAAACCAGTTTAAACCGGTTCAAACCGGTTTAAACTGGTTCAGACCGGTTTAAACTGGTTCAAACCGGCTCAAACTGGCTCAAACCGGCTCAAACTGGTTCAAACTGGCTCAAACTGATTCAACCCGGTTGAAACTGGCTCAAACAGGCTCAAACTGGTTTAAACTGGCTCAAACTGGTTCAAACTGGCTCAAACCGGTTCAAACTGGTTCAAACTGGCTCAAACCAGCTCGAACTGGTTCAAACTGTCTCAAACCGGCTCAAACCAGTTCAAACTGAATCAAACTGTAAACCGGTTCAAACTGGTTTAAACTGGTTCAAACTGGCTCAAACTAGTTGAAACTGGTTCAAACCGGCTCAAACTGGTTTAAACTGGTTCAAACCGGCTCAAACAGCTTCAAACTGTCTCAAACCGGTTCAAACTGGTTCAAACTGGCTCAAACCGGCTCAAACTGGTTCAAATTGTCTCAAACCGGCTCAAACCAGTTCAAACTGAATCAAACTGGTTCAAACCGGTTTAAACTGGTTCAAACTGGCTCAAACTGGTTGAAACTGGTTCAACAATATAAAACAAAAATTTCCTTTCTGTGCTATTGAACTTTTAGTTGGTGACCAAAGGGCCTACACAAGAGACCATAATCAGTAGCAAAATCACTTTATGGCACAATTCTTTCAATGTTACATAACACAAGTGTTCAATATTCAGTTCTCAAATTTTATTTTAGTTAAAACATTTCATTGTATTTAAAAACACAACTTTATATAGCATTTATGTTACTTTGTGATCAGGATCCTGTGCTCTGGTACATATATACACACTATTCTAACAATCCCGATTTACGGTTTACTTAATCAGAGTCACTGGTCCTACTGTTATTAAACAAGATTTATGCTCGGATCACAATATAATAGATAAACCAAATATTCAATTATTAAAACAAAATTACATATAAAAAAGTCCTTTGTCGACGCGTTTCGGTGCTCTTTGTCGTATTATAACACCTTCCTCAGGACGGACGAATTTTTAAAAAACAGGTTTAATCTTCTTTCTATGGAATGAATGCACATAATTACTATAGGTTTATAGAAGAGAACGTCCGAACATACATATTGTGTACTTGTTGTAACATTGGGCTACAATGTGATTCAGTTTTATTGATAAAACTAACGGGCTTACTTCGGTTAGTTGTATGTGGGTCCTTCTTTATCTTTAAGGGCCAACGAAGATTCATGTATAATCAGGAATCATTTAGATGTACGTATAATTCCACGGTAAAAGTTTCTATAATTTAAGAAGAACTTTCTTTAACATAGAACCAAACTGGCTCACACCGGTTCAGACTTTCTCAAACCATAAACCAGTTCAAACCTGTTTAAACTGGTTCAAACCGGTTCAAACTGGCTCAAACCAGTTGAAACTGGTTCAAACCGGCTCAAACCGGTTCAAACTGGTTTAAACTGGTTACAAACTGGCTCAAACCGCTTCAAACTGGCTCAAACCGGTTCAACCTGTCTACACCGTAAACCGGTTCAAACCAGTTTAAACTGGTTTAAACTGGCTCAAACCAGCTCAAACCAGATCAAACTGGTTCAAACCGGAACAAACCGGCTCAAACTGGTTCAAACCGGCACCAACCAGCTCAAACTGGTTCAAACAGGCTCAAACTGGTTTAAACTGGTTCAAACTGGTCCACCGGCTCAAACCGGTTCAAACCGGCTCAAACCGGTTTGAACTGGTTCAAACCGGTGTAAACTGGTTCAAACCGGTGTAAACTGGTTCAACCCGGTTTTAACTGGTTCAAACCGGTTTAAACTGGTTCACACCGGTTCCAACTGGCTCAACCTGGCTCAACCTGGCTCAAACCAGCTCAAACCGGCTGGAATCTCAAACTGGCTCCACCGGCTCAAACTGACTGGAATCCAGAACCGACTCAAACAGGCTCAAACACGCCCAGGCTACTACCCTTGTCCTCTCCACCCTTAACAGGCTCAAACAGGCAACTACCCTTGTCCTCTCCCCCTAACAGGCTCAAACAGGCAACTACCCTTGTCCTCTCCGCCCTTAGCTGAGACGCCCCAAGCCTGGCCTTTTCTATAGCCCTAGTAATCAGGTGACCCCTTCAGCCAATGGGAATCCTATCCCTAACACTATCCAATCATAACACTAGCCCTAACATCTAGAACCAATAGGAGACCAGGACCTTACAACCAATGTTCCCTTTAATATTTTTCCTCTGTTTGCGGCAGTGTAAGGTCTATGTGCGCCCCAAGCAAGGCTATGTGCACCAGTAACCAGACCACACGTGTGGGTGCAGCGCCAAATATCACTCCAAACTTGCTTTAAAAAGTGAAAAGACGGTGCATTTTCTCACGAACAGATCCAAGTGAATGTTTTAAGGCAGGTTTGAAACCGTCCCAAATGTCAATTTGAAACCTTGGCAGCTATGTTGCCGCATTTCTTTTATTAATGGAGCTGGGCTGTGGGTTGATTGTGTGCATTTGTTCAAGTTTTCATGTTAGTTCCAGCTCATGATGGGCACTGCGATTAACATGAAAACATTAACAAATGCAGCTTCAGGGCTGGGTTACGTAGGGCCGCACCAGGCTTTCGACTAACGCATTTTAATGCTAGTGTCCACATCACAGCATTAAAATGCATTATTCCCATATTCTAGCGCCCCTCTGACAATACTGCAATTGAGGTACACTGCCAATGAGGCAGCACCAGTACGCTAAAATTGTCTAACATATATGAGCATGCAACTGCGTCTTCAAATTTAAAATGCTATGCGTCAGATATAGAATATTCATGAACAGCGCTGAGCAGGCCTGGCCGCTCTCAATTTCAGGCAACAATAAAAATGTCATGATAACTCCGGTGATTAATATTCTTCGTAGAGATAGCTGCAGTTTTGTCAAGTGGAAGTTTTGACTCATGGAAAGGTAGCTCCGAGGGTTAATGTGCCTGCTGCAAATAACATGTACCATGCAGATCACGTAATGTAAATGGGTCAGTGGGTTACTGCTTTTGTCAGTGAGATCCTTTTGATACTTGCGGTTTAGAAGTCAAAATCCTAAAATAGAACAGTGAGCTATTAACTCTCATGTTTTCCCCAGTCTGATTACCCTATTGTTGCAAAAAGGGTTAATTTGAATAGAAATAAATTCTGGTTATTGAAGAGAACCCGCAATCATGATATTACATTCTAATTTCAGTGTGTTCCTCCAAACCAATCACTATTAAACTATACTGCCTACTAGTATGAATGTCATGTCACTCCTACACCTTGTAGTCCTTTGTCTTATGTAACATTTCCTATACAAAGATTTACACACATATGAATAATTGTCTCCATGTAAGAAGTGTGATGTAAAGTGCTCTGCCACCCTTCACTGGTTTGAGCGGCGCTGTAAATCAAGTTAAATTCATCTGAGCGAGAATATGGTTGTGGAGACTTGAGGGGTACTGTTAAAGGGTGTTAGTGAGGGAATCAGTGGCGGAGGGAGTCATTGAGAGGGCACCAACAAACATTGTTGCACAGGGCTCCACCAGCGCTCATTCCGCCATTGCCCTTGAGGCCAGTCCTCCTCACCATTGGTCCCTCCGTTGGCCTTGTTTCAGCAGTAGTAGCTGTAACTCACCAGGGGTCGACAATGCATGATTTGCAAGCCCACCAAACTAAGTTCACAATCTTCACAGTCTCTCTGCTTCATGCTCAAGCACTTTTAACACGTGCTGCCTGCTTTGGGGCCACTGGAATTATGCACCAATGGAGGACAAAATTATGCCGCAGTGTTAACTAAATTATGCAGCAAAAAAGAGGCTGGAATGTAATGCAGTATATTTTCTGATACATTATTATTTTAACATTTTTACCGACGCTAACTGTCTCTGGAAAGATTTTGCCTTATTAGTAGTAGTACAAGTGTAACATACAAATCCAGCAGTGACAAAGGTAATCAGTCAACCTTTGCAAAGGGCCATCCACTTTGCCGAGACACAATTCACATTTTTTAGCAACATTTGATCCATTTGAGCTACAAACGATGTATTCGTTAAAATCGTCAAATTCTGCACAGATGATGCATTATGATGTACATATTGCAGAACCAGAATTATATAGAAAACATTTGCAATCTAGGATATTTTGCCATTCATGCTTAACTGCTCTTGTGGAAAAAGGGAGAAGTGCTGATGACAGAAACTGCATGGCACTGAGACAAATGGTTTTAGTCCTGCCAAGTACCAGGTATCAGGCATTAGACTAATGCATTTCAGTGTGGTGCTCCTCATTACCGCACTGAAATGAATTGTCAGGCATATGCATAGTCAGCGTGTCTGCATCAGTTCAAACCGGCTCAAACCGGTTCAAACCAGTTCAAACTTGAGCCAGTTTGAACAGGTTTGAGCCAGTTTAAACCTGTTTGAGCCAGTTTCAACCGGTTTGAATCAGTTTGAGCCAGTTTGAACCAGTTTGAGACGGTTTGAGCCAGTTTGAGCCGGTTTGAACCAGTTTAAACCGGTTTGAACCAGTTTAAACCGGTTTGAGCCAGTTTGAACCGGTTTAAGCAGGTTTGAGCCGGTTTGAGCCAGTTTGAAACAGTTTGAGCCAGTTTGAAACAGTTTGAAGCGGTTTAAACCAGTTTGAACGGTTTGAACCAGTTTAAACCAGTGAGCCAGTTTGAACCAGTTTGAACCGCTTTGAACCAGTTTGAATCAGTTTAAACCAGTTTGAAACCGGTTTAAACTGGTTTAAATGGGTTCAAACTGGTTTAAACTGGTTCAAACCGGTTCAAACTGGTTCAAACCGGCTCAAACTGGTTTAAACTGATTCAAACTGGTTCAAAGCGGTTCAAACTGGTTCAAACTGGCTCACTGGTTTAAACTGGTTCAAACCGTTCAAACTGGTTTAAACCGCTTCAAACTGTTTCAAACTGGCTCAAACTGGTTCAAACTGGCTCAAACCGGCTCAAACCTGCTTAAACCGGTTCAAACTGGCTCAAACCGGTTTAAACTGGTTCAAACCGGTTTAAACTGGTTCAAACCGGCTCAAACTGGCTCAAACCGTCTCAAACTGGTTCAAACTGGCTCAAACTGTTTCAAACCGGTTGAAACTGGCTCAAACAGGTTTAAACTGGCTCAAACCTGTTCAAACTGGCTCAAACCGGTTCAAACTGGTTCAAGCTGGCTCAAACCGGCTCAAACTGGTTCAAACTGTCTCAAACTGGCTCAAACAAGTTCAAACTGAATCAAACCGTAAACCGGTTCAACCCTGTTTAAACTGGTTCAAACCGATTTAAACTGGTTCAAACCGATTTAAACTGGTTGAAACTGGTTCAAACCGGCTCAAACTGGTTTAAACTGGTTCAAACTGGCTCAAACTGCTTCAAACTGGCTCAAACCGGTTCAACCTGTCTCAAACCATTATCCGGTTCAAACCAGTTTAAACCGGTTCAAACCGGTTTAAACTGGCTCAAACCGGTTTAAACTGGTTCAAACCGGCTCAAACTGACTCAAACTGGCTCAAACTGGTTCAAACTGGCTTAAACTGATTCAAACCGGTGGAAACTGGCTCAAACAGGCTCAAACTGGTTTAAACTGGCTCAAACCAGTTCAAACTGGCTCAAACCGGTTCAAACTGGTTCAAACTGGCTCAAACCGTCTCAAACTGGTTCAAACTGTCTCAAACCGGCTCAAACCAGTTCAAACTGAATCAAACTGTAAACCGGTTCAAACCGGTTTAAAATAGTTCAAACCGGTTTAAACTGGTTCAAACTGGCTCACACTGGTTGAAACTGGTTCAAACCGACTCAAACTGGTTGAAACTGGCTCAAACTGATTCAAACTGGTTTAAACTGGCTCAAACAGGCTCAAACTGGTTTAAACTGGCTCAAACAGGCTCAAACTGGTTTAAACTGGCTCAAACTGGTTCAAACTGGCTCAAACCGGTTCAAACTGGTTCAAACTGGCTCAAACCGGCTCAAACTGGTTCAAACTGTCTCAAACTGGCTCAAACAAGTTCAAACTGAATCAAACTGTAAACCGGTTCAAACCGGTTTAAACTGGTTCAAACCGATTTAAACTGGTTCAAACTGGCTCAAACCGGTTGAAACTGGTTCAAACCGGCTCAAACTGGTTTAAACTGGTTCAAACTGGCTCAAACCGCTTCAAACTGGCTCAAACCGGTTCAACCTCTCTCAAACCGTAAACCAGTTCAAACCAGTTTAAACCGGTTCAAACCGGTTTAAACTGGTTCAGACCAGTTTAAACTGGTTCAAACCGGCTCAAACTGGCTCAAACCGGCTCAAACTGGTTCAAACTGGCTCAAACTGATTCAACCCGGTTGAAACTGGCTCAAACAGGCTCAAACTGGTTTAAACTGGCTCAAACTGGTTCAAACTGGCTCAAACCGGTTCAAACTGGTTCAAACTGGCTCAAACCAGCTCGAACTGGTTCAAACTGTCTCAAACCGGCTCAAACCAGTTCAAACTGAATCAAACTGTAAACCGGTTCAAACTGGTTTAAACTGGTTCAAACTGGCTCAAACTAGTTGAAACTGGTTCAAACCGGCTCAAACTGGTTTAAACTGGTTCAAACCGGCTCAAACAGCTTCAAACTGTCTCAAACCGGTTCAAACTGGTTCAAACTGGCTCAAACCGGCTCAAACTGGTTCAAATTGTCTCAAACCGGCTCAAACCAGTTCAAACTGAATCAAACTGGTTCAAACCGGTTTAAACTGGTTCAAACTGGCTCAAACTGGTTGAAACTGGTTCAACAATATAAAACAAAAATTTCCTTTCTGTGCTATTGAACTTTTAGTTGGTGACCAAAGGGCCTACACAAGAGACCATAATCAGTAGCAAAATCACTTTATGGCACAATTCTTTCAATGTTACATAACACAAGTGTTCAATATTCAGTTCTCAAATTTTATTTTAGTTAAAACATTTCATTGTATTTAAAAACACAACTTTATATAGCATTTATGTTACTTTGTGATCAGGATCCTGTGCTCTGGTACATATATACACACTATTCTAACAATCCCGATTTACGGTTTACTTAATCAGAGTCACTGGTCCTACTGTTATTAAACAAGATTTATGCTCGGATCACAATATAATAGATAAACCAAATATTCAATTATTAAAACAAAATTACATATAAAAAAGTCCTTTGTCGACGCGTTTCGGTGCTCTTTGTCGTATTATAACACCTTCCTCAGGACGGACGAATTTTTAAAAAACAGGTTTAATCTTCTTTCTATGGAATGAATGCACATAATTACTATAGGTTTATAGAAGAGAATGTCCGAACATACATATTGTGTACTTGTTGTAACATTGGGCTACAATGTGATTCAGTTTTATTGATAAAACTAACGGGCTTACTTCGGTTAGTTGTATGTGGGTCCTTCTTTATCTTTAAGGGCCAACGAAGATTCATGTATAATCAGGAATCATTTAGATGTACGTATAATTCCACGGTAAAAGTTTCTATAATTTAAGAAGAACTTTCTTTAACATAGAACCAAACTGGCTCACACCGGTTCAGACTTTCTCAAACCATAAACCAGTTCAAACCTGTTTAAACTGGTTCAAACCGGTTCAAACTGGCTCAAACCGGTTGAAACTGGTTCAAACCGGCTCAAACCGGCTCAAACTGGTTTAAACTGGTTACAAACTGGCTCAAACCGCTTCAAACTGGCTCAAACCGGTTCAACCTGTCTACACCGTAAACCGGTTCAAACCAGTTTAAACTGGTTTAAACTGGCTCAAACCAGCTCAAACCAGATCAAACTGGTTCAAACCGGAACAAACCGGCTCAAACTGGTTCAAACCGGCACCAACCAGCTCAAACTGGTTCAAACAGGCTCAAACTGGTTTAAACTGGTTCAAACTGGTCCAAACCGGCTCAAACCGGTTCAAACCGGCTCAAACCGGTTTGAACTGGTTCAAACCGGTGTAAACTGGTTCAAACCGGTGTAAACTGGTTCAACCCGGTTTTAACTGGTTCAAACCGGTTTAAACTGGTTCACACCGGTTCCAACTGGCTCAACCTGGCTCAAACCAGCTCAAACCGGCTGGAATCTCAAACCGGCTCCACCGGCTCAATCTGACTGGAATCCAGAACCGACTCAAACAGGCTCAAACACGCCCAGGCTACTACCCTTGTCCTCTCCACCCTTAACAGGCTCAAACAGGCAACTACCCTTGTCCTCTCCCCCTAACAGGCTCAAACAGGCAACTACCCTTGTCCTCTCCGCCCTTAGCTGAGACGCCCCAAGCCTGGCCTTTTCTATAGCCCTAGTAATCAGGTGACCCCTTCAGCCAATGGGAATCCTATCCCTAACACTATCCAATCATAACACTAGCCCTAACATCTAGAACCAATAGGAGACCAGGACCTTACAACCAATGTTCCCTCTAATATTTTTCCTCTGTGTGCGGCAGTGTAAGGTCTATGTGCGCCCCAAGCAAGGCTATGTGCGCCAGTAACCAGACCACACGTGTGGGTGCAGCGCCAAATATCACTCCAAACTTGCTTTAAAAAGTGAAAAGACGGTGCATTTTCTCACAAACAGATCCAAGTGAATGTTTTAAGGCAGGTTTGAAACCGTCCCAAATGTCAATTTGAAACCTTGGCAGCTATGTTGCCGCATTTCTTTTATTAATGGAGCTGGGCTGTGGGTTGATTGTGTGCATTTGTTCAAGTTTTCATGTTAGTTCCAGCTCATGATGGGCACTGCGATTAACATGAAAACATTAACAAATGCAGCTTCAGGGCTGGGTTACGTAGGGCCGCACCAGGCTTTCGACTAACGCATTTTAATGCTAGTGTCCACATCACAGCATTAAAATGCATTATTCCCATATTCTAGCGCCCCTCTGACAATACTGCAATTGAGGTACACTGCCAATGAGGCAGCACCAGTACGCTAAAATTGTCTAACATATATGAGCATGCAACTGCGTCTTCAAATTTAAAATGCTATGCGTCAGATATAGAATATTCATGAACAGCGCTGAGCAGGCCTGGCCGCTCTCAATTTTAGGCAACAATAAAAATGTCATGATAACTCCGGTGATTAATATTCTTCGTAGAGATAGCTGCAGTTTTGTCAAGTGGAAGTTTTGACTCATGGAAAGGTAGCTCCGAGGGTTAATGTGCCTGCTGCAAATAACATGTACCATGCAGATCACGTAATGTAAATGGGTCAGTGGGTTACTGCTTTTGTCAGTGAGATCCTTTTGATACTTGCGGTTTAGAAGTCAAAATCCTAAAATAGAACAGTGAGCTATTAACTCTCATGTTTTCCCCAGTCTGATTACCCTATTGTTGCAAAAAGGGTTAATTTGAATAGAAATAAATTCTGGTTATTGAAGAGAACCCGCAATCATGATATTACATTCTAATTTCAGTGTGTTCCTCCAAACCAATCACTATTAAACTATACTGCCTACTAGTATGAATGTCATGTCACTCCTACACCTTGTAGTCCTTTGTCTTATGTAACATTTCCTATACAAAGATTTACACACATATGAATAATTGTCTCCATGTAAGAAGTGTGATGTAAAGTGCTCTGCCACCCTTCACTGGTTTGAGCGGCGCTGTAAATCAAGTTAAATTCATCTGAGCGAGAATATGGTTGTGGAGACTTGAGGGGTACTGTTAAAGGGTGTTAGTGAGGGAATCAGTGGCGGAGGGAGTCATTGAGAGGGCACCAACAAACATTGTTGCACAGGGCTCCACCAGCGCTCATTCCGCCATTGTCCTTGAGGCCAGTCCGCCTCACCATTGGTCCCTCCGTTGGCCTTGTTTCAGCAGTAGTAGCTGTAACTCACCAGGGGTCGACAATGCATGATTTGCAAGCCCACCAAACTAAGTTCACAATCTTCACAGTCTCTCTGCTTCATGCTCAAGCACTTTTAACACGTGCTGCCTGCTTTGGGGCCACTGGAATTATGCACCAATGGAGGACAAAATTATGCCGCAGTGTTAACTAAATTATGCAGCAAAAAAGAGGCTGGAATGTAATGCAGTATATTTTCTGATACATTATTATTTTAACATTCTTTACCGACGCTAACTGTCTCTGGAAAGATTTTGCCTTATTAGTAGTAGTACAAGTGTAACATACAAATCCAGCAGTGACAAAGGTAATCAGTCAACCTTTGCAAAGGGCCATCCACTTTGCCGAGACACAATTCACATTTTTTAGCAACATTTGATCCATTTGAGCTACAAACGATGTATTCGTTAAAATCGTCAAATTCTGCACAGATGATGCATTATGATGTACATATTGCAGAACCAGAATTATATAGAAAACATTTGCAATCTAGGATATTTTGCCATTCATGCTTAACTGCTCTTGTGGAAAAAGGGAGAAGTGCTGATGACAGAAACTGCATGGCACTGAGACAAATGGTTTTAGTCCTGCCAAGTACCAGGTATCAGGCGTTAGACTAATGCATTTCAGTGTGGTGCTCCTCATTACCGCACTGAAATGAATTGTCAGGCATATGCATAGTCAGCGTGTCTGCATCAGTTCAAACCGGCTCAAACCGGTTCAAACCAGTTCAAACTTGCTCAAACTGAGCCAGTTTGAGCCGGTTTGAAACCGGTTTAAACTGGTTTAAATGGGTTCAAACTGGTTTAAACTGGTTCAAACCGGTTCAAACTGGTTCAAACCGGCTCAAACTGGTTTAAACTGGTTCAAAGCGGTTCAAACTGGTTCAAACTGGCTCACTGGTTTAAACTGGTTCAAACTGTTCAAACTGGTTTAAACCGCTTCAAACTGGTTCAAACTGGCTCAAACTGGTTCAAACTGGCTCAAACCGGCTCAAACCTGCTCAAACCAGTTCAAACTGGCTAAAACCGGTTTAAACTGGTTCAAACCGGTTTAAACTGGTTCAAACCGGCTCAAACTGGCTCAAACCGTCTCAAACTGGTTCAAACTGGCTCAAACTGATTCAAACCGGTTGAAACTGGCTCAAACAGGTTTAAACTGGCTCAAACCTGTTCAAACTGGCTCAAACCGGTTCAAACTGGTTCAAGCTGGCTCAAACCGGCTCAAACTGGTTCAAACTGGCTCAAACTGGCTCAAACAAGTTCAAACTGAATCAAACCGTAAACCGGTTCAACCCTGTTTAAACTGGTTCAAACCGATTTAAACTGGTTCAAACCGATTTAAACTGGTTGAAACTGGTTCAAACCGGCTCAAACTGGTTTAAACTGGTTCAAACTGGCTCAAACTGCTTCAAACTGGCTCAAACCGGTTCAACCTGTCTCAAACCATTATCCGGTTCAAACCAGTTTAAACTGGTTCAAACCGGTTTAAACTGGTTCAAACCGGCTCAAACTGACTCAAACTGGCTCAAACTGGTTCAAACTGGCTTAAACTGATTCAAACCGGTGGAAACTGGCTCAAACAGTCTCAAACTGGTTTAAACTGGCTCAAACCGGTTCAAACTGGCTCAAACCGGTTCAAACTGGTTCAAACTGGCTCAAACCGTCTCAAACTGGTTCAAACTGTCTCAAACCGGCTCAAACCAGTTCAAACTGAATCAAACTATAAACCGGTTCAAACCGGTTTAAAATAGTTCAAACCGGTTTAAACTGGTTCAAACTGCCTCACACTGGTTGAAACTGGTTCAAACCGACTCAAACTGGTTGAAACTGGCTCAAACTGATTCAAACTGGTTTAAACTGGCTCAAACAGGCTCAAACTGGTTTAAACTGGCTCAAACAGGCTCAAACTGGTTTAAACTGGCTCAAACTGGTTTAAACTGGCTCAAACCGGTTCAAACTGGTTCAAACTGGCTCAAACCGGCTCAAACTGGTTCAAACTGTCTCAAACTGGCTCAAACAAGTTCAAACTGAATCAAACTGTAAACCGGTTCAAACCGGTTTAAACTGGTTCAAACCGATTTAAACTGCTTCAAACTGGCTCAAACCGGTTGAAACTGGTTCAAACCGGCTCAAACTGGTTTAAACTGGTTTAAACTGGCTCAAACCGCTTCAAACTGGCTCAAACCGATTCAACCTCTCTCAAACTGTAAACCAGTTCAAACCAGTTTAAACAGGTTCAAACTGGTTTAAACTGGTTCAGACCGGTTTAAACTGGTTCAAACCAGCTCAAACTGGCTCAAACCGGCTCAAACTGGTTCAAACTGGCTCAAACTGATTCAACCCGGTTGAAACTGGCTCAAACAGGCTCAAACTGGTTTAAACTGGCTCAAACTGGTTCAAACTGGCTCAAACCGGTTCAAACTGGTTCAAACTGGCTCAAACCAGCTCGAACTGGTTCAAACTGTCTCAAACCGGCTCAAACCAGTTCAAACTGAATCAAACTGTAAACCGGTTCAAACTGGTTTAAACTGGTTCAAACTGGCTCAAACTAGTTGAAACTGGTTCAAACCGGCTCAAACTGGTTTAAACTGGTTCAAACCGGCTCAAACAGCTTCAAACTGTCTCAAACCGGTTCAAACTGGTTCAAACTGGCTCAAACCGGCTCAAACTGGTTCAAATTGTCTCAAACCGGCTCAAACCAGTTCAAACTGAATCAAACTGTAAACCGGTTCAAACCGGTTTAAACTGGTTCAAACCAGTTTAAACTGGTTCAAACTGGCTCAAACTGGTTGAAACTGGTTCAACAATATAAAACAAAAATTTCCTTTCTGTGCTATTGAACTTTTAGTTGGTGACCAAAGGGCCTACACAAGAGACCATAATCAGTAGCAAAATCACTTTATGGCACAATTCTTTCAATGTTACATAACACAAGTGTTCAATATTCAGTTCTCAAATTTTATTTTAGTTAAAACATTTCATTGTATTTAAAAACACAACTTTATATAGCATTTATGTTACTTTGTGATCAGGATCCTGTGCTCTGGTACATATATACACACTATTCTAACAATCCCGATTTACGGTTTACTTAATCAGAGTCACTGGTCCTACTGTTATTAAACAAGATTTATGCTCGGATCACAATATAATAGATAAACCAAATATTCAATTATTAAAACAAAATTACATATAAAAAAGTCCTTTGTCGGCGCGTTTCGGTGCTCTTTGTCGTATTATAACACCTTCCTCAGGACGGACGAATTTTTTAAAAACAGGTTTAATCTTCTTTCTATGGAATGAATGCACATAATTACTATAGGTTTATAGAAGAGAACGTCCGAACATACATATTGTGTACTTGTTGTAACATTGGGCTACAATGTGATTCAGTTTTATTGATAAAACTAACGGGCTTACTTCGGTTAGTTGTATGTGGGTCCTTCTTTATCTTTAAGGGCCAACGAAGATTCATGTATAATCAGGAATCATTTAGATGTACGTATAATTCCACGGTAAAAGTTTCTATAATTTAAGAAGAACTTTCTTTAACATAGAACCAAACTGGCTCACACCGGTTCAGACTTTCTCAAACCATAAACCAGTTCAAACCTGTTTAAACTGGTTCAAACCGGTTCAAACTGGCTCAAACCGGTTGAAACTGGTTCAAACCGGCTCAAACCGGCTCAAACTGGTTTAAACTGGTTACAAACTGGCTCAAACCGCTTCAAACTGGCTCAAACCGGTTCAACCTGTCTACACCGTAAACCGGTTCAAACCAGTTTAAACTGGTTT
The DNA here is from genome assembly GCF_964261635.1 of Lissotriton helveticus. Lineage (NCBI taxonomy): Eukaryota > Metazoa > Chordata > Amphibia > Caudata > Salamandridae > Lissotriton > Lissotriton helveticus. The sequence goes on from NC_136070.1 coordinate 942,414,218, forward strand.
AAACTGGCTCAAACCAGCTCAAACCAGATCAAACTGGTTCAAACCGGAACAAACCGGCTCAAACTGGTTCAAACCGGCACCAACCAGCTCAAACTGGTTCAAACAGGCTCAAACTGGTTTAAACTGGTTCAAACTGGTCCAAACCGGCTCAAACCGGTTCAAACCGGCTCAAACCGGTTTGAACTGGTTCAAACCGGTGTAAACTGGTTCAAACCGGTGTAAACTGGTTCAACCCGGTTTTAACTGGTTCAAACCGGTTTAAACTGGTTCACACCGGTTCCAACTGGCTCAACCTGGCTCAAACCAGCTCAAACCGGCTGGAATCTCAAACCGGCTCCACCGGCTCAAACTGACTGGAATCCAGAACCGACTCAAACAGGCTCAAACACGCCCAGGCTACTACCCTTGTCCTCTCCACCCTTAACAGGCTCAAACAGGCAACTACCCTTGTCCTCTCCCCCTAACAGGCTCAAACAGGCAACTACCCTTGTCCTCTCCGCCCTTAGCTGAGACGCCCCAAGCCTGGCCTTTTCTATAGCCCTAGTAATCAGGTGACCCCTTCAGCCAATGGGAATCCTATCCCTAACACTATCCAATCATAACACTAGCCCTAACATCTAGAACCAATAGGAGACCAGGACCTTACAACCAATGTTCCCTTTAATATTTTTCCTCTGTGTGCGGCAGTGTAAGGTCTATGTGCGCCCCAAGCAAGGCTATGTGCGCCAGTAACCAGACCACACGTGTGGGTGCAGCGGCAAATATCACTCCAAACTTGCTTTAAAAAGTGAAAAGACGGTGCATTTTCTCACGAACAGATCCAAGTGAATGTTTTAAGGCAGGTTTGAAACCGTCCCAAATGTCAATTTGAAACCTTGGCAGCTATGTTGCCGCATTTCTTTTATTAATGGAGCTGGGCTGTGGGTTGATTGTGTGCATTTGTTCAAGTTTTCATGTTAGTTCCAGCTCATGATGGGCACTGCGATTAACATGAAAACATTAACAAATGCAGCTTCAGGGCTGGGTTACGTAGGGCCGCACCAGGCTTTCGACTAACGCATTTTAATGCTAGTGTCCACATCACAGCATTAAAATGCATTATTCCCATATTCTAGCGCCCCTCTGACAATACTGCAATTGAGGTACACTGCCAATGAGGCAGCACCAGTACGCTAAAATTGTCTAACATATATGAGCATGCAACTGCGTCTTCAAATTTAAAATGCTATGCGTCAGATATAGAATATTCATGAACAGCGCTGAGCAGGCCTGGCCGCTCTCAATTTTAGGCAACAATAAAAATGTCATGATAACTCCGGTGATTAATATTCTTCGTAGAGATAGCTGCAGTTTTGTCAAGTGGAAGTTTTGACTCATGGAAAGGTAGCTCCGAGGGTTAATGTGCCTGCTGCAAATAACATGTACCATGCAGATCACGTAATGTAAATGGGTCAGTGGGTTACTGCTTTTGTCAGTGAGATCCTTTTGATACTTGCGGTTTAGAAGTCAAAATCCTAAAATAGAACAGTGAGCTATTAACTCTCATGTTTTCCCCAGTCTGATTACCCTATTGTTGCAAAAAGGGTTAATTTGAATAGAAATAAATTCTGGTTATTGAAGAGAACCCGCAATCATGATATTACATTCTAATTTCAGTGTGTTCCTCCAAACCAATCACTATTAAACTATACTGCCTACTAGTATGAATGTCATGTCACTCCTACACCTTGTAGTCCTTTGTCTTATGTAACATTTCCTATACAAAGATTTACACACATATGAATAATTGTCTCCATGTAAGAAGTGTGATGTAAAGTGCTCTGCCACCCTTCACTGGTTTGAGCGGCGCTGTAAATCAAGTTAAATTCATCTGAGCGAGAATATGGTTGTGGAGACTTGAGGGGTACTGTTAAAGGGTGTTAGTGAGGGAATCAGTGGCGGAGGGAGTCATTGAGAGGGCACCAACAAACATTGTTGCACAGGGCTCCACCAGCGCTCATTCCGCCATTGCCCTTGAGGCCAGTCCTCCTCACCATTGGTCCCTCCGTTGGCCTTGTTTCAGCAGTAGTAGCTGTAACTCACCAGGGGTCGACAATGCATGATTTGCAAGCCCACCAAACTAAGTTCACAATCTTCACAGTCTCTCTGCTTCATGCTCAAGCACTTTTAACACGTGCTGCCTGCTTTGGGGCCACTGGAATTATGCACCAATGGAGGACAAAATTATGCCGCAGTGTTAACTAAATTATGCAGCAAAAAAGAGGCTGGAATGTAATGCAGTATATTTTCTGATACATTATTATTTTAACATTTTTACCGACGCTAACTGTCTCTGGAAAGATTTTGCCTTATTAGTAGTAGTACAAGTGTAACATACAAATCCAGCAGTGACAAAGGTAATCAGTCAACCTTTGCAAAGGGCCATCCACTTTGCCGAGACACAATTCACATTTTTTAGCAACATTTGATCCATTTGAGCTACAAACGATGTATTCGTTAAAATCGTCAAATTCTGCACAGATGATGCATTATGATGTACATATTGCAGAACCAGAATTATATAGAAAACATTTGCAATCTAGGATATTTTGCCATTCATGCTTAACTGCTCTTGTGGAAAAAGGGAGAAGTGCTGATGACAGAAACTGCATGGCACTGAGACAAATGGTTTTAGTCCTGCCAAGTACCAGGTATCAGGCGTTAGACTAATGCATTTCAGTGTGGTGCTCCTCATTACCGCACTGAAATGAATTGTCAGGCATATGCATAGTCAGCGTGTCTGCATCAGTTCAAACCGGCTCAAACCGGTTCAAACCAGTTCAAACTTGCTTAAACTGAGCCAGTTTGAGCCGGTTTGAAACCGGTTTAAACTGGTTTAAATGGGTTCAAACTGGTTTAAACTGGTTCAAACCGGTTCAAACTGGTTCAAACCGGCTCAAACTGGTTTAAACTGATTCAAACTGGTTCAAAGCGGTTCAAACTGGTTCAAACTGGCTCACTGGTTTAAACTGGTTCAAACCGTTCAAACTGGTTTAAACCGCTTCAAACTGTTTCAAACTGGCTCAAACTGGTTCAAACTGGCTCAAACCGGCTCAAACCTGCTTAAACCGGTTCAAACTGGCTCAAACCGGTTTAAACTGGTTCAAACCGGTTTAAACTGGTTCAAACCGGCTCAAACTGGCTCAAACCGTCTCAAACTGGTTCAAACTGGCTCAAACTGATTCAAACCGGTTGAAACTGGCTCAAACAGGTTTAAACTGGCTCAAACCTGTTCAAACTGGCTCAAACCGGTTCAAACTGGTTCAAGCTGGCTCAAACCGGCTCAAACTGGTTCAAACTGTCTCAAACTGGCTCAAACAAGTTCAAACTGAATCAAACCGTAAACCGGTTCAACCCTGTTTAAACTGGTTCAAACCGATTTAAACTGGTTCAAACCGATTTAAACTGGTTGAAACTGGTTCAAACCGGCTCAAACTGGTTTAAACTGGTTCAAACTGGCTCAAACTGCTTCAAACTGGCTCAAACCGGTTCAACCTGTCTCAAACCATTATCCGGTTCAAACCAGTTTAAACCGGTTCAAACCGGTTTAAACTGGTTCAAACCGGTTTAAACTGGTTCAACCGGCTCAAACTGACTCAAACTGGCTCAAACTGGTTCAAACTGGCTTAAACTGATTCAAACCGGTGGAAACTGGCTCAAACAGGCTCAAACTGGTTTAAACTGGCTCAAACCGGTTCAAACTGGCTCAAACCGGTTCAAACTGGTTCAAACTGGCTCAAACCGTCTCAAACTGGTTCAAACTGTCTCAAACCGGCTCAAACCAGTTCAAACTGAATCAAACTGTAAACCGGTTCAAACCGGTTTAAAATAGTTCAAACCGGTTTAAACTGGTTCAAACTGGCTCACACTGGTTGAAACTGGTTCAAACTGACTCAAACTGGTTGAAACTGGCTCAAACTGATTCAAACTGGTTTAAACTGGCTCAAACAGGCTCAAACTGGTTTAAACTGGCTCAAACAGGCTCAAACTGGTTTAAACTGGCTCAAACTGGTTTAAACTGGCTCAAACCGGTTCAAACTGGTTCAAACTGGCTCAAACCGGCTCAAACTGGTTCAAACTGTCTCAAACTGGCTCAAACAAGTTCAAACTGAATCAAACTGTAAACCGGTTCAAACCGGTTTAAACTGGTTCAAACCGATTTAAACTGGTTCAAACTGGCTCAAACCGGTTGAAACTGGTTCAAACCGGCTCAAACTGGTTTAAACTGGTTCAAACTGGCTCAAACCGCTTCAAACTGGCTCAAACCGGTTCAACCTCTCTCAAACCGTAAACCAGTTCAAACCAGTTTAAACCGGTTCAAACTGGTTTAAACTGGTTCAGACCGGTTTAAACTGGTTCAAACCGGCTCAAACTGGCTCAAACCGGCTCAAACTGGTTCAAACTGGCTCAAACTGATTCAACCCCGTTGAAACTGGCTCAAACAGGCTCAAACTGGTTTAAACTGGCTCAAACTGGTTCAAACTGGCTCAAACCGGTTCAAACTGGTTCAAACTGGCTCAAACCAGCTCGAACTGGTTCAAACTGTCTCAAACCGGCTCAAACCAGTTCAAACTGAATCAAACTGTAAACCGGTTCAAACTGGTTTAAACTGGTTCAAACTGGCTCAAACTAGTTGAAACTGGTTCAAACCGGCTCAAACTGGTTTAAACTGGTTCAAACCGGCTCACACAGCTTCAAACTGTCTCAAACCGGTTCAAACTGGTTCAAACTGGCTCAAACCGGCTCAAACTGGTTCAAATTGTCTCAAACCGGCTCAAACCAGTTCAAACTGAATCAAACTGTAAACCGGTTCAAACCGGTTTAAACTGGTTCAAACCGGTTTAAACTGGTTCAAACTGGCTCAAACTGGTTGAAACTGGTTCAACAATATAAAACAAAAATTTCCTTTCTGTGCTATTGAACTTTTAGTTGGTGACCAAAGGGCCTACACAAGAGACCATAATCAGTAGCAAAATCACTTTATGGCACAATTCTTTCAATGTTACATAACACAAGTGTTCAATATTCAGTTCTCAAATTTTATTTTAGTTAAAACATTTCATTGTATTTAAAAACACAACTTTATATAGCATTTATGTTACTTTGTGATCAGGATCCTGTGCTCTGGTACATATATACACACTATTCTAACAATCCCGATTTACGGTTTACTTAATCAGAGTCACTGGTCCTACTGTTATTAAACAAGATTTATGCTCGGATCACAATATAATAGATAAACCAAATATTCAATTATTAAAACAAAATTACATATAAAAAAGTCCTTTGTCGACGCGTTTCGGTGCTCTTTGTCGTATTATAACACCTTCCTCAGGACGGACGAATTTTTAAAAAACAGGTTTAATCTTCTTTCTATGGAATGAATGCACATAATTACTATAGGTTTATAGAAGAGAACGTCCGAACATACATATTGTGTACTTGTTGTAACATTGGGCTACAATGTGATTCAGTTTTATTGATAAAACTAACGGGCTTACTTCGGTTAGTTGTATGTGGGTCCTTCTTTATCTTTAAGGGCCAACGAAGATTCATGTATAATCAGGAATCATTTAGATGTACGTATATTTCCACGGTAAAAGTTTCTATAATTTAAGAAGAACTTTCTTTAACATAGAACCAAACTGGCTCACACCGGTTCAGACTTTCTCAAACCATAAACCAGTTCAAACCTGTTTAAACTGGTTCAAACCGGTTCAAACTGGCTCAAACCAGTTGAAACTGGTTCAAACCGGCTCAAACCGGCTCAAACTGGTTTAAACTGGTTACAAACTGGCTCAAACCGCTTCAAACTGGCTCAAACCGGTTCAACCTGTCTACACCGTAAACCGGTTCAAACCAGTTTAAACTGGTTTAAACTGGCTCAAACCAGCTCAAACCAGATCAAACTGGTTCAAACCGGAACAAACCGGCTCAAACTGGTTCAAACCGGCACCAACCAGCTCAAACTGGTTCAAACAGGCTCAAACTGGTTTAAACTGGTTCAAACTGGTCCAAACCGGCTCAAACTGGTTCAAACCGGCTCAAACCGGTTTGAACTGGTTCAAACCGGTGTAAACTGGTTCAAACCGGTATAAACTGGTTCAACCCGGTTTTAACTGGTTCAAACCGGTTTAAACTGGTTCACACCGGTTCCAACTGGCTCAACCTGGCTCAAACCAGCTCAAACCGGCTGGAATCTCAAACCGGCTCCACCGGCTCAAACTGACTGGAATCCAGAACCGACTCAAACAGGCTCAAACACGCCCAGGCTACTACCCTTGTCCTCTCCACCCTTAACAGGCTCAAACAGGCAACTACCCTTGTCCTCTCCCCCTAACAGGCTCAAACAGGCAACTACCCTTGTCCTCTCCGCCCTTAGCTGAGACGCCCCAAGCCTGGCCTTTTCTATAGCCCTAGTAATCAGGTGACCCCTTCAGCCAATGGGAATCCTATCCCTAACACTATCCAATCATAACACTAGCCCTAACATCTAGAACCAATAGGAGACCAGGACCTTACAACCAATGTTCCCTTTAATATTTTTCCTCTGTGTGCGGCAGTGTAAGGTCTATGTGCGCCCCAAGCAAGGCTATGTGCGCCAGTAACCAGACCACACGTGTGGGTGCAGCGCCAAATATCACTCCAAACTTGCTTTAAAAAGTGAAAAGACGGTGCATTTTCTCACGAACAGATCCAAGTGAATGTTTTAAGGCAGGTTTGAAACCGTCCCAAATGTCAATTTGAAACCTTGGCAGCTATGTTGCCGCATTTCTTTTATTAATGGAGCTGGGCTGTGGGTTGATTGTGTGCATTTGTTCAAGTTTTCATGTTAGTTCCAGCTCATGATGGGCACTGCGATTAACATGAAAACATTAACAAATGCAGCTTCAGGGCTGGGTTACGTAGGGCCGCACCAGGCTTTCGACTAACGCATTTTAATGCTAGTGTCCACATCACAGCATTAAAATGCATTATTCCCATATTCTAGCGCCCCTCTGACAATACTGCAATTGAGGTACACTGCCAATGAGGCAGCACCAGTACGCTAAAATTGTCTAACATATATGAGCATGCAACTGCGTCTTCAAATTTAAAATGCTATGCGTCAGATATAGAATATTCATGAACAGCGCTGAGCAGGCCTGGCCGCTCTCAATTTTAGGCAACAATAAAAATGTCATGATAACTCCGGTGATTAATATTCTTCGTAGAGATAGCTGCAGTTTTGTCAAGTGGAAGTTTTGACTCATGGAAAGGTAGCTCCGAGGGTTAATGTGCCTGCTGCAAATAACATGTACCATGCAGATCACGTAATGTAAATGGGTCAGTGGGTTACTGCTTTTGTCAGTGAGATCCTTTTGATACTTGCGGTTTAGAAGTCAAAATCCTAAAATAGAACAGTGAGCTATTAACTCTCATGTTTTCCCCAGTCTGATTACCCTATTGTTGCAAAAAGGGTTAATTTGAATAGAAATAAATTCTGGTTATTGAAGAGAACCCGCAATCATGATATTACATTCTAATTTCAGTGTGTTCCTCCAAACCAATCACTATTAAACTATACTGCCTACTAGTATGAATGTCATGTCACTCCTACACCTTGTAGTCCTTTGTCTTATGTAACATTTCCTATACAAAGATTTACACACATATGAATAATTGTCTCCATGTAAGAAGTGTGATGTAAAGTGCTCTGCCACCCTTCACTGGTTTGAGCGGCGCTGTAAATCAAGTTAAATTCATCTGAGCGAGAATATGGTTGTGGAGACTTGAGGGGTACTGTTAAAGGGTGTTAGTGAGGGAATCAGTGGCGGAGGGAGTCATTGAGAGGGCACCAACAAACATTGTTGCACAGGGCTCCACCAGCGCTCATTCCGCCATTGCCCTTGAGGCCAGTCCTCCTCACCATTGGTCCCTCCGTTGGCCTTGTTTCAGCAGTAGTAGCTGTAACTCACCAGGGGTCGACAATGCATGATTTGCAAGCCCACCAAACTAAGTTCACAATCTTCACAGTCTCTCTGCTTCATGCTCAAGCACTTTTAACACGTGCTGCCTGCTTTGGGGCCACTGGAATTATGCACCAATGGAGGACAAAATTATGCCGCAGTGTTAACTAAATTATGCAGCAAAAAAGAGGCTGGAATGTAATGCAGTATATTTTCTGATACATTATTATTTTAACATTTTTACCGACGCTAACTGTCTCTGGAAAGATTTTGCCTTATTAGTAGTAGTACAAGTGTAACATACAAATCCAGCAGTGACAAAGGTAATCAGTCAACCTTTGCAAAGGGCCATCCACTTTGCCGAGACACAATTCACATTTTTTAGCAACATTTGATCCATTTGAGCTACAAACGATGTATTCGTTAAAATCGTCAAATTCTGCACAGATGATGCATTATGATGTACATATTGCAGAACCAGAATTATATAGAAAACATTTGCAATCTAGGATATTTTGCCATTCATGCTTAACTGCTCTTGTGGAAAAAGGGAGAAGTGCTGATGACAGAAACTGCATGGCACTGAGACAAATGGTTTTAGTCCTGCCAAGTACCAGGTATCAGGCGTTAGACTAATGCATTTCAGTGTGGTGCTCCTCATTACCGCACTGAAATGAATTGTCAGGCATATGCATAGTCAGCGTGTCTGCATCAGTTCAAACCGGCTCAAACCGGTTCAAACCAGTTCAAACTTGCTTAAACTGAGCCAGTTTGAGCCGGTTTGAAACCGGTTTAAACTGGTTTAAATGGGTTCAAACTGGTTTAAACTGGTTCAAACCGGTTCAAACTGGTTCAAACCGGCTCAAACTGGTTTAAACTGATTCAAACTGGTTCAAAGCGGTTCAAACTGGTTCAAACTGGCTCACTGGTTTAAACTGGTTCAAACCGTTCAAACTGGTTTAAACCGCTTCAAACTGTTTCAAACTGGCTCAAACTGGTTCAAACTGGCTCAAACCGGCTCAAACCTGCTTAAACCGGTTCAAACTGGCTCAAACCGGTTTAAACTGGTTCAAACCGGTTTAAACTGGTTCAAACCGGCTCAAACTGGCTCAAACCGTCTCAAACTGGTTCAAACTGGCTCAAACTGATTCAAACCGGTTGAAACTGGCTCAAACAGGTTTAAACTGGCTCAAACCTGTTCAAACTGGCTCAAACCGGTTCAAACTGGTTCAAGCTGGCTCAAACCGGCTCAAACTGGTTCAAACTGTCTCAAACTGGCTCAAACAAGTTCAAACTGAATCAAACCGTAAACCGGTTCAACCCTGTTTAAACTGGTTCAAACCGATTTAAACTGGTTCAAACCGATTTAAACTGGTTGAAACTGGTTCAAACCGGCTCAAACTGGTTTAAACTGGTTCAAACTGGCTCAAACTGCTTCAAACTGGCTCAAACCGGTTCAACCTGTCTCAAACCATTATCCGGTTCAAACCAGTTTAAACCGGTTCAAACCGGTTTAAACTGGTTCAAACCGGTTTAAACTGGTTCAAACCGGCTCAAACTGACTCAAACTGGCTCAAACTGGTTCAAACTGGCTTAAACTGATTCAAACCGGTGGAAACTGGCTCAAACAGGCTCAAACTGGTTTAAACTGGCTCAAACCGGTTCAAACTGGCTCAAACCGGTTCAAACTGGTTCAAACTGGCTCAAACCGTCTCAAACTGGTTCAAACTGTCTCAAACCGGCTCAAACCAGTTCAAACTGAATCAAACTGTAAACCGGTTCAAACCGGTTTAAAATAGTTCAAACCGGTTTAAACTGGTTCAAACTGGCTCACACTGGTTGAAACTGGTTCAAACTGACTCAAACTGGTTGAAACTGGCTCAAACTGATTCAAACTGGTTTAAACTGGCTCAAACAGGCTCAAACTGGTTTAAACTGGCTCAAACAGGCTCAAACTGGTTTAAACTGGCTCAAACTGGTTTAAACTGGCTCAAACCGGTTCAAACTGGTTCAAATTGGCTCAAACCGGCTCAAACTGGTTCAAACTGTCTCAAACTGGCTCAAACAAGTTCAAACTGAATCAAACTGTAAACCGGTTCAAACCGGTTTAAACTGGTTCAAACCGATTTAAACTGGTTCAAACTGGCTCAAACCGGTTGAAACTGGTTCAAACCGGCTCAAACTGGTTTAAACTGGTTCAAACCGCTTCAAACTGGCTCAAACCGGTTCAACCTCTCTCAAACCGTAAACCAGTTCAAACCAGTTTAAACCGGTTCAAACCGGTTTAAACTGGTTCAGACCGGTTTAAACTGGTTCAAACCGGCTCAAACTGGCTCAAACCGGCTCAAACTGGTTCAAACTGGCTCAAACTGATTCAACCCGGTTGAAACTGGCTCAAACAGGCTCAAACTGGTTTAAACTGGCTCAAACTGGTTCAAACTGGCTCAAACCGGTTCAAACTGGTTCAAACTGGCTCAAACCAGCTCGAACTGGTTCAAACTGTCTCAAACCGGCTCAAACCAGTTCAAACTGAATCAAACTGTAAACCGGTTCAAACTGGTTTAAACTGGTTCAAACTGGCTCAAACTAGTTGAAACTGGTTCAAACCGGCTCAAACTGGTTTAAACTGGTTCAAACCGGCTCAAACAGCTTCAAACTGTCTCAAACCGGTTCAAACTGGTTCAAACTGGCTCAAACCGGCTCAAACTGGTTCAAATTGTCTCAAACCGGCTCAAACCAGTTCAAACTGAATCAAACTGTAAACCGGTTCAAACCGGTTTAAACTGGTTCAAACCGGTTTAAACTGGTTGAAACTGGCTCAAACTGGTTGAAACTGGTTCAACAATATAAAACAAAAATTTCCTTTCTGTGCTATTGAACTTTTAGTTGGTGACCAAAGGGCCTACACAAGAGACCATAATCAGTAGCAAAATCACTTTATGGCACAATTCTTTCAATGTTACATAACACAAGTGTTCAATATTCAGTTCTCAAATTTTATTTTAGTTAAAACATTTCATTGTATTTAAAAACACAACTTTATATAGCATTTATGTTACTTTGTGATCAGGATCCTGTGCTCTGGTACATATATACACACTATTCTAACAATCCCGATTTACGGTTTACTTAATCAGAGTCACTGGTCCTACTGTTATTAAACAAGATTTATGCTCGGATCACAATATAATAGATAAACCAAATATTCAATTATTAAAACAAAATTACATATAAAAAAGTCCTTTGTCGACGCGTTTCGGTGCTCTTTGTCGTATTATAACACCTTCCTCAGGACGGACGAATTTTTAAAAAACAGGTTTAATCTTCTTTCTATGGAATGAATGCACATAATTACTATAGGTTTATAGAAGAGAACGTCCGAACATACATATTGTGTACTTGTTGTAACATTGGGCTACAATGTGATTCAGTTTTATTGATAAAACTAACGGGCTTACTTCGGTTAGTTGTATGTGGGTCCTTCTTTATCTTTAAGGGCCAACGAAGATTCATGTATAATCAGGAATCATTTAGATGTACGTATAATTCCACGGTAAAAGTTTCTATAATTTAAGAAGAACTTTCTTTAACATAGAACCAAACTGGCTCACACCGGTTCAGACTTTCTCAAACCATAAACCAGTTCAAACCTGTTTAAACTGGTTCAAACCGGTTCAAACTGGCTCAAACTGGTGGAAACTGGTTCAAACCGGCTCAAACCGGCTCAAACTGGTTTAAACTGGTTACAAACTGGCTCAAACCGCTTCAAACTGGCTCAAACCGGTTCAACCTGTCTACACCGTAAACCGGTTCAAACCAGTTTAAACTGGTTTAAACTGGCTCAAACCAGCTCAAACCAGATCAAACTGGTTCAAACCGGAACAAACCGGCTCAAACTGGTTCAAACCGGCACCAACCAGCTCAAACTGGTTCAAACAGGCTCAAACTGGTTTAAACTGGTTCAAACTGGTCCAAACCGGCTCAAACCGGTTCAAACCGGCTCAAACCGGTTTGAACTGGTTCAAACCGGTGTAAACTGGTTCAAACCGGTGTAAACTGGTTCAACCCGGTTTTAACTGGTTCAAACCGGTTTAAACTGGTTCACACCGGTTCCAACTGGCTCAACCTGGCTCAAACCGGCTGGAATCTCAAACCGGCTCCACCGGCTCAAACTGACTGGAATCCAGAACCGACTCAAACAGGCTCAAACACGCCCAGGCTACTACCCTTGTCCTCTCCACCCTTAACAGGCTCAAACAGGCAACTACCCTTGTCCTCTCCCCCTAACAGGCTCAAACAGGCAACTACCCTTGTCCTCTCCGCCCTTAGCTGAGACGCCCCAAGCCTGGCCTTTTCTATAGCCCTAGTAATCAGGTGACCCCTTCAGCCAATGGGAATCCTATCCCTAACACTATCCAATCATAACACTAGCCCTAACATCTAGAACCAATAGGAGACCAGGACCTTACAACCAATGTTCCCTCTAATATTTTTCCTCTGTGTGTGGCAGTGTAAGGTCTATGTGCGCCCCAAGCAAGGCTATGTGCGCCAGTAACCAGACCACACGTGTGGGTGCAGCGCCAAATATCACTCCAAACTTGCTTTAAAAAGTGAAAAGACGGTGCATTTTCTCACGAACAGATCCAAGTGAATGTTTTAAGGCAGGTTTGAAACCGTCCCAAATGTCAATTTGAAACCTTGGCAGCTATGTTGCCGCATTTCTTTTATTAATGGAGCTGGGCTGTGGGTTGATTGTGTGCATTTGTTCAAGTTTTCATGTTAGTTCCAGCTCATGATGGGCACTGCGATTAACATGAAAACATTAACAAATGCAGCTTCAGGGCTGGGTTACGTAGGGCCGCACCAGGCTTTCGACTAACGCATTTTAATGCTAGTGTCCACATCACAGCATTAAAATGCATTATTCCCATATTCTAGCGCCCCTCTGACAATACTGCAATTGAGGTACACTGCCAATGAGGCAGCACCAGTACGCTAAAATTGTCTAACATATATGAGCATGCAACTGCGTCTTCAAATTTAAAATGCTATGCGTCAGATATAGAATATTCATGAACAGCGCTGAGCAGGCCTGGCCGCTCTCAATTTTAGGCAACAATAAAAATGTCATGATAACTCCGGTGATTAATATTCTTCGTAGAGATAGCTGCAGTTTTGTCAAGTGGAAGTTTTGACTCATGGAAAGGTAGCTCCGAGGGTTAATGTGCCTGCTGCAAATAACATGTACCATGCAGATCACGTAATGTAAATGGGTCAGTGGGTTACTGCTTTTGTCAGTGAGATCCTTTTGATACTTGCGGTTTAGAAGTCAAAATCCTAAAATAGAACAGTGAGCTATTAACTCTCATGTTTTCCCCAGTCTGATTACCCTATTGTTGCAAAAAGGGTTAATTTGAATAGAAATAAATTCTGGTTATTGAAGAGAACCCGCAATCATGATATTACATTCTAATTTCAGTGTGTTCCTCCAAACCAATCACTATTAAACTATACTGCCTACTAGTATGAATGTCATGTCACTCCTACACCTTGTAGTCCTTTGTCTTATGTAACATTTCCTATACAAAGATTTACACACATATGAATAATTGTCTCCATGTAAGAAGTGTGATGTAAAGTGCTCTGCCACCCTTCACTGGTTTGAGCGGCGCTGTAAATCAAGTTAAATTCATCTGAGCGAGAATATGGTTGTGGAGACTTGAGGGGTACTGTTAAAGGGTGTTAGTGAGGGAATCAGTGGCGGAGGGAGTCATTGAGAGGGCACCAACAAACATTGTTGCACAGGGCTCCACCAGCGCTCATTCCGCCATTGTCCTTGAGGCCAGTCCGCCTCACCATTGGTCCCTCCGTTGGCCTTGTTTCAGCAGTAGTAGCTGTAACTCACCAGGGGTCGACAATGCATGATTTGCAAGCCCACCAAACTAAGTTCACAATCTTCACAGTCTCTCTGCTTCATGCTCAAGCACTTTTAACACGTGCTGCCTGCTTTGGGGCCACTGGAATTATGCACCAATGGAGGACAAAATTATGCCGCAGTGTTAACTAAATTATGCAGCAAAAAAGAGGCTGGAATGTAATGCAGTATATTTTCTGATACATTATTATTTTAACATTCTTTACCGACGCTAACTGTCTCTGGAAAGATTTTGCCTTATTAGTAGTAGTACAAGTGTAACATACAAATCCAGCAGTGACAAAGGTAATCAGTCAACCTTTGCAAAGGGCCATCCACTTTGCCGAGACACAATTCACATTTTTTAGCAACATTTGATCCATTTGAGCTACAAACGATGTATTCGTTAAAATCGTCAAATTCTGCACAGATGATGCATTATGATGTACATATTGCAGAACCAGAATTATATAGAAAACATTTGCAATCTAGGATATTTTGCCATTCATGCTTAACTGCTCTTGTGGAAAAAGGGAGAAGTGCTGATGACAGAAACTGCATGGCACTGAGACAAATGGTTTTAGTCCTGCCAAGTACCAGGTATCAGGCGTTAGACTAATGCATTTCAGTGTGGTGCTCCTCATTACCGCACTGAAATGAATTGTCAGGCATATGCATAGTCAGCGTGTCTGCATCAGTTCAAACCGGCTCAAACCAGTTCAAACCAGTTCAAACTTGCTCAAACTGAGCCAGTTTGAGCCGGTTTGAAACCGGTTTAAACTGGTTTAAATGGGTTCAAACTGGTTTAAACTGGTTCAAACCGGTTCAAACTGGTTCAAACCGGCTCAAACTGGTTTAAACTGATTCAAACTGGTTCAAAGCGGTTCAAACTGGTTCAAACTGGCTCACTGGTTTAAACTGGTTCAAACTGTTCAAACTGGTTTAAACCGCTTCAAACTGTTTCAAACTGGCTCAAACTGGTTCAAACTGGCTCAAACCGGCTCAAACCTGCTCAAACCGGTTCAAACTGGCTCAAACCGGTTTAAACTGGTTCAAACCGGTTTAAACTGGTTCAAACCGGCTCAAACTGGCTCAAACCGTCTCAAACTGGTTCAAACTGGCTCAAACTGATTCAAACCGGTTGAAACTGGCTCAAACAGGTTTAAACTGGCTCAAACCTGTTCAAACTGGCTCAAACCAGTTCAAACTGGTTCAAGCTGGCTCAAACCGGCTCAAACTGGTTCAAACTGGCTCAAACTGGCTCAAACAAGTTCAAACTGAATCAAACCGTAAACCGGTTCAACCCTGTTTAAACTGGTTCAAACCGATTTAAACTGGTTCAAACCGATTTAAACTGGTTGAAACTGGTTCAAACCGGCTCAAACTGGTTTAAACTGGTTCAAACTGGCTCAAACTGCTTCAAACTGGCTCAAACCGGTTCAACCTGTCTCAAACCATTATCCGGTTCAAACCAGTTTAAACCGGTTCAAACCGGTTTAAACCGGTTCAAACCGGTTTAAACTGGTTCAAACCGGCTCAAACTGACTCAAACTGGCTCAAACTGGTTCAAACTGGCTTAAACTGATTCAAACCGGTGGAAACTGGCTCAAACAGGCTCAAACTGGTTTAAACTGGCTCAAACCGGTTCAAACTGGCTCAAACCGGTTCAAACTGGTTCAAACTGGCTCAAACCGTCTCAAACTGGTTCAAACTGTCTCAAACCGGCTCAAACCAGTTCAAACTGAATCAAACTGTAAACCGGTTCAAACCGGTTTAAAATAGTTCAAACCGGTTTAAACTGGTTCAAACTGGCTCACACTGGTTGAAACTGGTTCAAACCGACTCAAACTGGCTCAAACCCGCTCAAACTGGTTGAAACTGGCTCAAACTGATTCAAACTGGTTTAAACTGGCTCAAACAGGCTCAAACTGGTTTAAACTGGCTCAAACTGGTTTAAACTGGCTCAAACCGGTTCAAACTGGTTCAAACTGGCTCAAACCGGCTCAAACTGGTTCAAACTGTCTCAAACTGGCTCAAACAAGTTCAAACTGAATCAAACTGTAAACCGGTTCAAACCGGTTTAAACTGGTTCAAACCGATTTAAACTGGTTCAAACTGGCTCAAACCGGTTGAAACTGGTTCAAACCGGCTCAAACTGGTTTAAACTGGTTCAAACTGGCTCAAACCGCTTCAAACTGGCTCAAACCGGTTCAACCTTTCTCAAACCGTAAACCAGTTCAAACCGGTTCAAACCGGTTTAAACTGGTTCAGACCGGTTTAAACTGGTTCAAACCGGCTCAAACTGGCTCAAACCGGCTCAAACTGGTTCAAACTGGCTCAAACTGATTCAACCCGGTTGAAACGGGCTCAAACAGGCTCAAACTGGTTTAAACTGGCTCAAACTGGTTCAAACTGGCTCAAACCGGTTCAAACTGGTTCAAACTGGCTCAAACCAGCTCGAACTGGTTCAAACTGTCTCAAACCGGCTCAAACCAGTTCAAACTGAATCAAACTGTAAACCGGTTCAAACTGGTTTAAACTGGTTCAAACTGGCTCAAACTAGTTGAAACTGGTTCAAACCGGCTCAAACTGGTTTAAACTGGTTCAAACCGGCTCAAACAGCTTCAAACTGTCTCAAACC
Organism: Lissotriton helveticus; assembly: GCF_964261635.1. NCBI lineage: Eukaryota > Metazoa > Chordata > Amphibia > Caudata > Salamandridae > Lissotriton > Lissotriton helveticus. The sequence continues at coordinate 942,430,761 of NC_136070.1, forward strand.
GGTTCAAACTGGTTCAAACTGGCTCAAACCGGCTCAAACTGGTTCAAATTGTCTCAAACCGGCTCAAACCAGTTCAAACTGAATCAAACTATAAACCGGTTCAAACCGGTTTAAACTGGTTCAAACCGGTTTAAACTGGTTCAAACTGGCTCAAACTGGTTGAAACTGGTTCAACAATATAAAACAAAAATTTCCTTTCTGTGCTATTGAACTTTTAGTTGGTGACCAAAGGGCCTACACAAGAGACCATAATCAGTAGCAAAATCACTTTATGGCACAATTCTTTCAATGTTACATAACACAAGTGTTCAATATTCAGTTCTCAAATTTTATTTTAGTTAAAACATTTCATTGTATTTAAAAACACAACTTTATATAGCATTTATGTTACTTTGTGATCAGGATCCTGTGCTCTGGTACATATATACACACTATTCTAACAATCCCGATTTACGGTTTACTTAATCAGAGTCACTGGTCCTACTGTTATTAAACAAGATTTATGCTCGGATCACAATATAATAGATAAACCAAATATTCAATTATTAAAACAAAATTACATATAAAAAAGTCCTTTGTCGACGCGTTTCGGTGCTCTTTGTCGTATTATAACACCTTCCTCAGGACGGACGAATTTTTAAAAAACAGGTTTAATCTTCTTTCTATGGAATGAATGCACATAATTACTATAGGTTTATAGAAGAGAACGTCCGAACATACATATTGTGTACTTGTTGTAACATTGGGCTACAATGTGATTCAGTTTTATTGATAAAACTAACGGGCTTACTTCGGTTAGTTGTATGTGGGTCCTTCTTTATCTTTAAGGGCCAACGAAGATTCATGTATAATCAGGAATCATTTAGATGTACGTATAATTCCACGGTAAAAGTTTCTATAATTTAAGAAGAACTTTCTTTAACATAGAACCAAACTGGCTCACACCGGTTCAGACTTTCTCAAACCATAAACCAGTTCAAACCTGTTTAAACTGGTTCAAACCGGTTCAAACTGGCTCAAACCGGTTGAAACTGGTTCAAACCGGCTCAAACCGGCTCAAACTGGTTTAAACTGGTTACAAACTGGCTCAAACCGCTTCAAACTGGCTCAAACCGGTTCAACCTGTCTACACCGTAAACCGGTTCAAACCAGTTTAAACTGGTTTAAACTGGCTCAAACCAGCTCAAACCAGATCAAACTGGTTCAAACCAGAACAAACCGGCTCAAACTGGTTCAAACCGGCACCAACCAGCTCAAACTGGTTCAAACAGGCTCAAACTGGTTTAAACTGGTTCAAACTGGTCCAAACCGGCTCAAACCGGTTCAAACCGGCTCAAACCGGTTTGAACTGGTTCAAACCGGTGTAAACTGGTTCAAACCGGTGTAAACTGGTTCAACCCGGTTTAAACTGGTTCACACCGGTTTAAACTGGTTCACACCGGTTCCAACTGGCTCAACCTGGCTCAAACCAGCTCAAACCGGCTGGAATCTCAAACCGGCTCCACCGGCTCAAACTGACTGGAATCCAGAACCGGCTCAAACAGGCTCAAACACGCCCAGGCTACTACCCTTGTCCTCTCCACCCTTAACAGGCTCAAACAGGCAACTACCCTTGTCCTCTCCCCCTAACAGGCTCAAACAGGCAACTACCCTTGTCCTCTCCGCCCTTAGCTGAGACGCCCCAAGCCTGGCCTTTTCTATAGCCCTAGTAATCAGGTGACCCCTTCAGCCAATGGGAATCCTATCCCTAACACTATCCAATCATAACACTAGCCCTAACATCTAGAACCAATAGGAGACCAGGACCTTACAACCAATGTTCCCTCTAATATTTTTCCTCTGTGTGCGGCAGTGTAAGGTCTATGTGCGCCCCAAGCAAGGCTATGTGCGCCAGTAACCAGACCACACGTGTGGGTGCAGCGCCAAATATCACTCCAAACTTGCTTTAAAAAGTGAAAAGACGGTGCATTTTCTCACGAACAGATCCAAGTGAATGTTTTAAGGCAGGTTTGAAACCGTCCCAAATGTCAATTTGAAACCTTGGCAGCTATGTTGCCGCATTTCTTTTATTAATGGAGCTGGGCTGTGGGTTGATTGTGTGCATTTGTTCAAGTTTTCATGTTAGTTCCAGCTCATGATGGGCACTGCGATTAACATGAAAACATTAACAAATGCAGCTTCAGGGCTGGGTTACGTAGGGCCGCACCAGGCTTTCGACTAACGCATTTTAATGCTAGTGTCCACATCACAGCATTAAAATGCATTATTTCCATATTCTAGCGCCCCTCTGACAATACTGCAATTGAGGTACACTGCCAATGAGGCAGCACCAGTACGCTAAAATTGTCTAACATATATGAGCATGCAACTGCGTCTTCAAATTTAAAATGCTATGCGTCACATATAGAATATTCATGAACAGCGCTGAGCAGGCCTGGCCGCTCTCAATTTTAGGCAACAATAAAAATGTCATGATAACTCCGGTGATTAATATTCTTCGTAGAGATAGCTGCAGTTTTGTCAAGTGGAAGTTTTGACTCATGGAAAGGTAGCTCCGAGGGTTAATGTGCCTGCTGCAAATAACATGTACCATGCAGATCACGTAATGTAAATGGGTCAGTGGGTTACTGCTTTTGTCAGTGAGATCCTTTTGATACTTGCGGTTTAGAAGTCAAAATCCTAAAATAGAACAGTGAGCTATTAACTTTCATGTTTTCCCGAGTCTGATTACCCTATTGTTGCAAAAAGGGTTAATTTGAATAGAAATAAATTCTGGTTATTAAAGAGAACCCGCAATCATGATATTACATTCTAATTTCAGTGTGTTTCTTCAAATCAATCACTATTAAACTATACTGCCTGCTAGTATGGATGTCATGTCACTCCTACACCTTGTAGTCCTTTGTCTTATGTAACATTTCCTATACAAAGATTTACACTCATATGAATATTTGTCTCCGTGTAAGAAGCGTGATGTAAAGTGCTCTGCCACCCTTCACTGGTATGAGCGGCGCTGTAAATCAATTTAAATTCATCTGAGCGAGAGTATGGTTATGGAGACTTGAGGGGTACTGTTAAAGGGTGTTAGTGAGGGAATCAGTGGCGGAGGGAGTCATTGAGAGGGCACGAACAAACATTGTTGCACAGGGCTCCACCAGCGCTCATTCCGCCATTGCCCTTGAGGCCAGTCCGCCTCACCATTGGTCCCTCCGTTGGCCTTGTTTCAGCAGTAGTAGCTGTAACTCACCAGGGGTCGACAATGCATGATTTGCAAGCCCACCAAACTAAGTTCACAATCTTCACAGTCTCTCTGCTTCATGCTCAAGCACTTTTAACACGTGCTGCCTGCTTTGGGGCCACTGGAATTATGCACCAATGGAGGACAAAATTATGCCGCAGTGTTAACTAAATTATGCAGCAAAAAAGAGGCTGGAATGTAATGCAGTGTATTTTCTGATACATTATTATTTTAACATTTTTACCAACGCTAACTGTCTCTGGAAAGATTTTGCCTTATTAGTAGTAGTACAAGTGTAACATACAAATCCAACAGTGACAGAGGTAATCAGTCAACCTTTGCAAAGGGCCATCCACTTTGCCGAGACACAATTCACATTTTTTAGCAACATTTGATCCATTTGAGCTACAAACGATGTATTCGTTAAAATCGTCAAATTCTGCAGCAGATGATGCATTATGCTGTACATATTGCAGAACCAGAATATATAGAAAACATTTGCAATCTAGGATATTTTGCCATTCATGCTTAACTGCTCTTGTGGAAAAAGGGAGAAGTGCTGATGACAGAAACTGCATGGCACTGAGACAAATGGTTTTAGTCCTGCCAAGTACCAGGTATTAGGCGTTAATAACGCATTTCAGTGTTGTGCTCCTCATTACCGCACTGAAATGAATTGTCAGGCATATGTATAGTCAGCGTGCCTGCATCAGTTCAAACCGGCTCAAACCTGCTCAAACTGAGCCAGTTTGAGCCAGTTTGAGCTGGTTTGAAACCAGTTTAAACTAGTTTAAATGGGTTCAAACTAGTTTAAACTGGTTCAAACTGGTTCAAACTGTTTCAAACCGGCTCAAACTGGTTTAAACTGATTCAAACTGGTTCAAGCGGTTTAAACTGGTTCAAACCGGCTCACTGGTTTAAACTGGTTCAAACTGGTTCAAACTGGCTCAAACCGGTTCAAACTGGCTCAAACGGGTTCAAACTGGTTCAAACTGTCTCAAACCGACTCAAACTGGTTCAAACTGGCTTAAACCGGCTCAAACCGGTTCAAACTGTCTCAAACCAGTTTAAACTGGTTCAAACTGGCACAAACCGGTTGAAACTGGTTCAAACCGGCTCAAACTGGTTTAAACTGGTTCAAACTGGCTCAAACCAGCTCAAACCGGTTCAAACCGGTTTAAACTGGTTCACACTGGCTCAAACCGGTTGAAACTGGTTCAACCCAGCTCAAACTGGTTTAAACTGGTTCAAACTGGCTCAAACGGTTGAAACTGGTTCAAACTGGCTCAAACGGGCACAAACCGGCTCAAACTGGTTCAAACCGGCACAAACCGGCTCAAACTGGTTCAAACTGGCACAAACTGGCTCAAACTGGTTCACAGGCTCAAACTGGTTTAAACTGGTTCAAACTGGTTCAAACTGGTTTAAACCGGTTAAAACTGGTTCAAACTAGCTCAAACTGGTTCAAACTGGTTCAAACCGGCTCAAACCGGTTCAAACTGGCTCAAACCGTAAACCGGTTCAAACTGGTTCAACCCGGTTTAAACTGGTTCAAACTGGTTTAAACTGGTTCAAACCGGTTCAAACTGGCTCATACCGGCTCAAACCAGCTCAAACCAGCTGGAATCTCAAACCGGCTTCACCGGCTCAAAACGACTGGAATCCAGAACCGGCTCAAACAGGCTCAAACAGGCTCAGGCTACTACCCTTGTCCTCTCTGCCCTTAACAGGCTCAAACAGGCAACTACCCTTGTCCTCTCCCCCTAACAGGCTCAAACAGGCAACTACCCTTGTCCTCTCCGCCCTTAGCTGAGACGCCCCAAGCCTGGCCTTTTCTATAGCCCTAGTAATCAGGTGACCCCTTCAGCCAATGGGAAGCCTATCTCTAACACTATCCAATCATAACACTAGCCCTAACATCTAGAACCAATAGGAGACCAGGACCTTACAACCAATGTTCCCTCTAATATTTTTCCTCTGTGTGCGGCAGTGTAAGGTCTATGTGCGCCACAAGCAAGGCTATGTGCGCCAGTAACCAGACCACACGTGTGGGTGCAGCGCCAAATATCACTCCAAACTTGCTTTAAAAAGTGAAAAGACGGTGCATTTTCTCACGAACAGATCCAAGTGAATGTTTTAAGGCAGGTTTGAAATCATCCCAAATGTCAATTTCTTAATAGAGCTGGGCTGTGGGTTGATTGTGTGCATTTGTTCAAGTTTTCATGTTAGTTTCAGCTCATGATGGGCACTGCGATTAACATGAAAACGTTAACAAATGCAGTTTCAGGGCTGGGTTACGTAGGGCCGCACCAGGCTTTCGACTAACACATTTTAATGCTAGTGTACACATCACAGCATTAAAATGCATTATTCCCATATTCTAGCGCCCCTCTGACAATACTGCAATTTAGGTACACTGCCAATGAGGCAGCACCAGTACACTAAAATTGTCTAACATATATGAGCATGCAACTGCGTCTTCAAATTTAAAATGCTATGCGTCATATATAGTATATTCATGAACAGCGCTGAGCAGGCCTGGCCGCTCTCAATTTTAGGCAACAATAAAAATGTCATGATAACTCCGGTGATTAATATTCTTCGTAGAGATAGCTGGAGTTTTGTCAAGTGGAAGTTTTGACTCATGGAAAGGTAGCTCAGAGGGTTAATGTGCCTGCTGCAAATAACATGTACCATGCAGATCACATAATGTAAATGGGTCAGTGGGTTACTGCTTTTGTCAGTGAGATCCTTTTGATACTTGCAGTTTATAAGTCAAAATCCTAAAATAGAACAGTGAGCTATTAACTTTCATGTTTTCCCCAGTCTGATTACCCTATTGTTGCAAAAAGGGTTCATTTGAATAGAAATAAATTCTGGTTATTAAAGAGAACCCGCAATCATGATATTACATTCTAATTTCAGTGTGTTTCTCCAAACCAATCACTATTAAACTATACTGCCTACTAGTATGGATGTCATGTCACTCCTACACCTTGTAGTCCTTTGTCTTATGTAACATTTCCTATATAAAGATTTACACACATATGTATAATTGTCTCCGTGTAAGAAGTGTGATGTAAAGTGCTCTGCCACCCTTCACTGGTTTGAGCGGCGCTGTAAATCAAGTTAAATTCATCTGAGCGAGAATATGGTTATGGAGACTTGAGGGGTACTGTTAAAGGGTGGTAGTGAGGGAATCAGTGGCGGAGGGAGTCATTGAGAGGGCACCAACAAACATTGTTGCACAGGGCTCCACCAGCGCTCATTCCGCCATCGCCCTTGAGGCCAGTCCGCCTCACCATTGGTCACTCCGTTGGACTGGTTTCAGCAGTAGTAGCTGTAATTCACCAGGGGTCGACAATGCATGATTTGCAAGCACACCAAACTAAGTTCACAATCTTCACAGTCTCTCTGCTTCATGCTCAAGCACTTTTAACATGTGCTCCTACTTTGGGGCCACTGGAATTATGCACCAATGGAGGACAAAATTATGCCGCAGTGTTAACTAAATTATGCAGCAAAAAAGAGGCTGGAATGTAATGCAGTATATTTTCTGATACTTTATTATTTTTACATTTTTACCGACGCTAACAGTCTCTGGAAAGATTTTGCCTTATTAGTAGTAGTACAAGTGTAACATACAAATCCAGCAGTGACAAAGGTAATCAGTCAACCTTTGCAAAGGGCCATCCACTTTGCAGAAACACAATTCACATTTTTTAGCAACATTTGATCCATTTGAGCTACAAACGATGTATTCGTTAAAATCGTCAAATTCTGCAGCAGATGATGCATTATGCTGTACATATTGCAGAACCAGAATTATATAGAAAACATTTGCAATCTAGGATATTTTGCCATTCATGCTTAACTGCTCTTGTGGAAAAAGGGAGAAGTGCTGATGACAGAAACTGCATGGCACTGAGACAAATGGTTTTAGTCCTGCCAAGTACCAGGTATCAGGCGTTAGACTAACGCATTTCAGTGTTGTGCTCCTCATTACCGCACTGAAATGAATTGTCAGGCATATGTATAGTCAGCGTGTCCGCATCAGTTCAAACCGGCTCAAACCGGTTCAAACCAGTTCAAACCTGCTCAAACTGAGCCAGTTTGAGCCAGTTTGAGCTGGTTTGAACCCGGTTTAAACTGGTTTAAACTGGTTCAAACTGGTTTAAACTGGTTCAAACCGGTTCAAACTGGTTCAAACTGGCTCAAACTGGTTTAAACTGATTCAAACTGGTTCAAAGCGGTTCAAACTGGCTCAAACCGGCTCACTGGTTCAAACCGGTTCAAACTGGTTTAAATGGTTCAAACTGTTTCAAACGGGCTCAAACTGGTTCAAACTGGCTCAAACCGGCTTAAACTGGTTCAATCTGGCTCAAACTGTAATCCGGTTCAAACTGGTTTAAACTGGTTCAAACCGGCTCAAACTGGCTCAAACCTGCTCAAACTGGTGCACACTGGCTCAAACTGATTCAAACCGGTTGAATTTGGCACAAACTGGCTCAAACTGGTTTAAACTGGTTCAAACTGGCTCAAACCAGTTCAAACTTGCTCAAACCGGTTCAAATTGGTTCAAACTGGCTCAAACTGGCTCAAACTCGTTCAAACTAGCTCAAACCGGCTCAAACCATCTCAAACCGGTTTAAACTGGTTCAAACTGTCTCAAAACGGTTGAAACTAGTTCAAACTGGCTCAAACCGGTTTAAACTGGTTCAAACTGGCTCAAACCGGTTGAAACTGGTTCAAACCAGCTCAAACTGGTTTAAACTGGTTCAAACTTGCTCAAACCGCTTCAAACTGGTTCAAACAGTCTCAAACGGTTTGAAACTGGCTCAAACCAGCTCAAACCGGCTCAAACTGGTTCAAACAGGCACAAACCGGCTCAAACCGGCTCAAACGGGTTCAAACCGGCACAAACCGGCTCAAACTGGTTCAAACTGGCTCAAACCGTAAACCGGTTCAAACCGGTTTAAACTGGTTCAAACCGGCTCAAACTGGCTCAAACCAGCTCAAACCGGTTGAAACTGGCTCAAATGGCTCAAAACGGTTTAAACTGGTTCAAACCGGTTCAAACTGGCTCACACCGGTTCAAACTGGTTCAAACGGGCTCAAACCGGCTCAAACTGGTTCAAACTGTCTCAAACCGGCTCAAACCAGTTCAAACTGAATCAAACTGTAAACCGGTTCAAACCGGTTTAAACTGGTTCAAACCGGTTTAAACTGGTTCAAACTGGCTCAAACTCATTGAAACTGGTTCAAACCGACTCAAACTGGTTTAAACTGGTTCAAACTGGCTCAAACCACTTCAAACTGGCTCAAACCGCTTCAACCTGTCTCAAACCATAAACCGGTTCAAACCAGTTTAAACTGGTTCAAACCAGTTTAAACTGGTTCAAACTGGCTCAAACTGGCTCACACCGGTTCAGACTGTCTCAAACCGTAAACCAGTTCAAACCTGTTTAAACTGGTTCAAACTGGCTAAAAACCAGTTGAAACTGGTTCAAACCAGCTCAAACTGGTTTAAACTGGTTACAAACTGGCTCAAACCGCTTCAAACTGGCTCAAACAGGTTCAACTTTTCTCAAACCGTAAACCGGTTCAAACCAGTTTAAACTGGTTTAAACTGGCTCAAACCAGCTCAAACTGGTTCAAACCGGCACAAACCGGCTCAAACCGGCTCAAACTGGTTCAAACCGGCACAAACCAGCTCAAACTGGTTCACAGGCTCAAACTGGTTTAAACTGGTTCAAACCGGTTTAAACTAGTTTAAACTGGTTCAAACCGGTTTAAACTAGTTTAAACCAGTTCAAACAGGTAAAAACTAGCTCAAACTGGTTCAAACTGGTCCAAACCGGCTCAAACCGGTTCAAGCCGGCTCAAACCGGTTCAAACTGGCTCAAACCGTAAACCGGTTCAAACTGGTTCAAACCGGTGTAAACTGGTTCAACCTGGTTTTAACTGGTTCAAACCGGTTTAAACTGGTTCAAACCGGTTTAAACTGGTTCACACCGGTTCAAACTGGCTCAAACCGGCTCAAACCAGCTCAAACCGGCTTGAATCTCAAACCGGCTCAAACTGACTGGAATCCAGAACCGACTCAAACAGGCTCAAACAGGCTCAGGCTACTACCCTTGTCCTCTCCGCCCTTAACAGGCTCAAACAGGCAACTACCCTTGTCCTCTCCCCCTAACAGGCTCAAACAGGCAACTACCCTTGTCCTCTCCGCCCTTAGCTGAGACGCCCCAAGCCTGGCCTTTTCTATAGCCCTAGTAATCAGGTGACCCCTTCAGCTAATGGGAATCCTATCCCTAACACTATCCAGACCAGGACCTTACAACCAATGTTCCCTCTAATATTTTTCCTCTGTGTGCGGCAGTGTAAGGTCTATGTGCGCCACAAGCAAGGCTATGTGCGCCAGTAACCAGACCACACGTGTGGGTGCAGCGCCAAATATCACTCCTAACTTGCTTTAAAAAGTGAAAAGACGGTGCATTTTCTCACGAACAGATCCAAGTGAATGTTTTAGGGCAGGTTTGAAACCGTCCCAAATGTCAATTTAAAACCTTGGCAGCTATGTTGCTGCATTTCTTTTCTTAATAGAGCTGGGCTGTGGGTTGATTGTGTGCATTTGTTCAAGTTTTCATGTTAGTTTCAGCTCATGATGGGCACTGCGATTAACATGAAAACGTTACCAAATGTAGTTTCAGGGCTGGGTTACGTAGGGCCACACCAGGCTTTCAACTAACGCATTTTAATGCTAGTGTCCACATCACAGCATTAAAATGCATTATTCCCATATTCTAGCGCCCCTCTGACAATACTGCAATTTAGGTACACTGCCAATGAGGCAGCACCAGTACGCTAAAATTGTCTAACATATATGAGCATGCAACTGCGTCTTCAAATTTAAAATGCTATGCATCAGATATAGAATATTCATGAACAGCGCTGAGCAGGCCTGGCCGCTCTCAATTTTAGGCAACAATAAAAATGTCATGATAACTCCGGTGATTAATATTCTTCGTAGAGATTGCTGGAGTTTTGTCAAGTGGAAGTTTTGACTCATGGAATGGTAGCTCAGAGGGTTAATATGCCTGCTGCAAATAACATGTACCATGCAGATCACATAATGTAAATGGGTCAGTGGGTTACTGCTTTTGTCAGTGAGATCCTTTTGATACTTGCAGTTTAGAAGTCAAAATCCTAAAATAGAACAGTGAGCTATTAACTCTCATGTTTTCCCCAGTCTGATTACCCTATTGTTGCAAAAAGGGTTAATTTGAATAGAAATAAATTCTGGTTATTGAAGAGAACCCGCAATCATGATATTACATTCTAATTTCAGTGTGTTCCTCCAAACCAATCACTATTAAACTATACTGCCTACTAGTATGAAGGTCATGTCACTCCTACACCTTGTAGTCCTTTGTCTTATGTAACATTTCCTATACAAAGATTTACACACATATGAATAATTGTCTCCATGTAAGAAGTGTGATGTAAAGTGCTCTGCCACCCTTCACTGGTTTGAGCGGCGCTGTAAATCAAGTTAAATTCATCTGAGCGAGAATATGGTTGTGGAGACTTGAGGGGTACTGTTAAAGGGTGTTAGTGAGGGAATCAGTGGCGGAGGAAGTCATTGAGAGGGCACCAACAAACATTGTTGCACAGGGCTCCACCAGTGCTCATTCCGCCATTGCCCTTGAGGCCAGTCCGCCTCACCATTGGTCACTCCGTTGGCCTTGTTTCAGCAGTAGTAGCTGTAACTCACCAGGGGTCGACAATGCATGATTTGCAAGCCCACCAAACTAAGTTCACAATCTTCACAGTCTCTCTGCTTCATGCTCAAGCACTTTTAACACGTGCTGCCTGCTTTGGGGCCACTGGAATTATGCACCAATGGAGGACAAAATTATGCCGCAGTGTTAACTAAATTATGCAGCAAAAAAGAGGCTGGAATGTAATGCAGTATATTTTCTGATACATTATTATTTTAACATTTTTACCGACGCTAACTGTCTCTGGAAAGATTTTGCCTTATTAGTAGTAGTACAAGTGTAACATACAAATCCAGCAGTGACAAAGGTAATCAGTCAACCTTTGCAAAGGGCCATCCACTTTGCCGAGACACAATTCACATTTTTTAGCAACATTTGATCCATTTGAGCTACAAACGATGTATTCGTTAAAATCGTCAAATTCTGCAGCAGATGATGCATTATGATGTACATATTGCAAAACCAGAATTATATAGAAAACATTTGCAATCTAGGATATTTTGCCATTCATGCTTAACTGCTCTTGTGGAAAAAGGGAGAAGTGTTGATGACAGAAACTGCATGGCACTGAGACAAATGGTTTTAGTCCGGCCAAGTACCAGGTATCAGAAGTTAGACTAATGCATTTCAGTGTGGTGCTCCTCATTACCGCACTGAAATGAATTGTCAGGCATATGCATAGTCAGCTTGTCTGCATCAGTTCAAACCGGCTCAAACCGGTTCAAACCAGTTCAAACTTGCTCAAACTGAGCCAGTTTGAGCCGGTTTGAAACCAGTTTAAACTGGTTTAAATGGGTTCAAACTAGTTTAAACTGGTTCAAACCGGTTCAAACAGGTTCAAACTGGCTCAAACATGGTTTAAACCGGTTCAAACTGGTAAAAACCGGCTCAAACTGGTTTAAAGTGATTCAAACTGGTTCAAAGCGGTTCAAACTGGTTCAAACTGGCTCACTGGTTTAAACTGGTTCAAACCGTTCAAACTGGTTTAAACCGCTTCAAACTGTTTCAAACTGGCTCAAACTGGTTCAAACTGGCTCAAACCGGCTCAAACCTGCTCAAACCGGTTCAAACTGGCTCAAACCGGTTTAAACTGGTTCAAACCGGTTTAAACTGGTTCAAACCGGCTCAAACTGGCTCAAACTGTCTCAAACTGGTTCAAACTGGCTCAAACTGATTCAAACCGGTTGAAACTGGCTCAAACAGGCTCAAACTGGTTTAAACTGGCTCAAACCTGTTCAAACTGGCTCAAACCGGTTCAAACTGGATCAAGCTGGCTCAAACCGGCTCAAACTGGTTCAAACTGTCTCAAACTGGCTCAAACAAGTTCAAACTGAATCAAACCGTAAACCGGTTCAACCCTGTTTAAACTGGTTCAAACCGATTTAAACTGGTTCAAACCGATTTAAACTGGTTGAAACTGGTTCAAACCGGCTCAAACTGGTTTAAACTGGTTCAAACTGGCTCAAACTGCTTCAAACTGGCTCAAACCGGTTCAACCTGTCTCAAACCATTATCCGGTTCAAACCAGTTTAAACCGGTTCAAACCGGTTTAAACTGGTTCAAACCGGCTCAAACTGACTCAAACTGGCTCAAACTGGTTCAAACTGGCTTAAACTGATTCAAACCGGTGGAAACTGGCTCAAACAGGCTCAAACTGGTTTAAACTGGCTCAAACCGGTTCAAACTGGCTCAAACCGGTTCAAACTGGTTCAAACTGGCTCAAACTGTCTCAAACTGGTTCAAACTGTCTCAAACCGGCTCAAACCAGTTCAAACTGAATCAAACTGTAAACCGGTTCAAACCGGTTTAAAATAGTTCAAACCGGTTTAAACTGGTTCAAACTGGCTCACACTGGTTGAAACTGGTTCAAACCGACTCAAACTGGCTCAAACCCGCTCAAACTGGTTGAAACTGGCTCAAACTGATTCAAACTGGTTTAAATTGGCTCAAACAGGCTCAAACTGGTTTAAACTGGCTCAAACTGGTTTAAACTGGCTCAAACTGGTTCAAACTGGCTCAAACCGGCTCAAACTGGTTCAAACTGTCTCAAACTGGCTCAAACAAGTTCAAACTGAATCAAACTGTAAACCGGTTCAAACCGGTTTAAACTGGTTCAAACCGATTTAAACTGGTTCAAACTGGCTCAAACCGGTTGAAACTGGTTCAAACCGGCTCAAACTGGTTTAAACTGGTTCAAACTGGCTCAAACCGCTTCAAACTGGCTCAAACCGGTTCAACCTCTCTCAAACGGTAAACCAGTTCAAACCAGTTTAAACCGGTTCATACCGGTTTAAACTGGTTCAGACCGGTTTAAACTGGTTCAAACCGGCTCAAACTGGCTCAAACCGGCTCAAACTGGTTCAAACTGGCTCAAACTGATTCAACCCGGTTGAAACTGGCTCAAACAGGCTCAAACTGGTTTAAACTGGCTCAAACTGGTTCAAACTGGCTCAAACCGGTTCAAACTGGTTCAAACTGGCTCAAACCAGCTCGAACTGGTTCAAACTGTCTCAAACCGGCTCAAACCAGTTCAAACTGAATCAAACTGTAAACCGGTTCAAACCGGTTTAAACTGGTTCAAACTGGCTCAAACTAGCTGAAACTGGTTCAAACCAGCTCAAACTGGTTTAAACTGGTTCAAACCGGCTCAAACAGCTTCAAACTGTCTCAAACCGGTTCAAACTGGTTCAAACTGGCTCAAACCGGCTCAAACTGGTTCAAATTGTCTCAAACCGGCTCAAACCAGTTCAAACTGAATCAAACTGTAAACCGGTTCAAACCGGTTTAAACTGGTTCAAACCGGTTTAAACTGGTTCAAACTGGCTCAAACTGGTTGAAACTGGTTCAACAATATAAAACAAAAATTTCCTTTCTGTGCTATTGAACTTTTAGTTGGTGACCAAAGGGCCTACACAAGAGACCATAATCAGTAGCAAAATCACTTTATGGCACAATTCTTTCAATGTTACATAACACAAGTGTTCAATATTCAGTTCTCAAATTTTATTTTAGTTAAAACATTTCATTGTATTTAAAAACACAACTTTATATAGCATTTATGTTACTTTGTGATCAGGATCCTGTGCTCTGGTACATATATACACACTATTCTAACAATCCCGATTTACGGTTTACTTAATCAGAGTCACTGGTCCTACTTTTATTAAACAAGATTTATGCTCGGATCACAATATAATAGATAAACCAAATATTCAATTATTAAAACAAAATTACATATAAAAAAGTCCTTTGTCGACGCGTTTCGGTGCTCTTTGTCGTATTATAACACCTTCCTCAGGACGGACGAATTTTTAAAAAACAGGTTTAATCTTCTTTCTATGGAATGAATGCACATATTTACTATAGGTTTATAGAAGAGAACGTCCGAACATACATATTGTGTACTTGTTGTAACATTGGGCTACAATGTGATTCAGTTTTATTGATAAAACTAACGGGCTTACTTCGGTTAGTTGTATGTGGGTCCTTCTTTATCTTTAAGGGCCAACGAAGATTCATGTATAATCAGGAATCATTTAGATGTACGTATAATTCCACGGTAAAAGTTTCTATAATTTAAGAAGAACTTTCTTTAACATAGAACCAAACTGGCTCACACCGGTTCAGACTTTCTCAAACCATAAACCAGTTCAAACCTGTTTAAACTGGTTCAAACCGGTTCAAACTGGCTCAAACCGGTTGAAACTGGTTCATACCGGCTCAAACCGGCTCAAACTGGTTTAAACTGGTTACAAACTGGCTCAAACCGCTTCAAACTGGCTCAAACCGGTTCAACCTGTCTACACCGTAAACCGGTTCAAACCAGTTTAAACTGGTTTAAACTGGCTCAAACCAGCTCAAACCAGATCAAACTGGTTCAAACCGGAACAAACCGGTTCAAACTGGTTCAAACCGGCACCAACCAGCTCAAACTGGTTCAAACAGGCTCAAACTGGTTTAAACTGGTTCAAACTGGTCCAAACCGGCTCAAACAGGTTCAAACCGGCTCAAACCGGTTTGAACTGGTTCAAACCGGTGTAAACTGGTTCAAACCGGTGTAAACTGGTTCAACCCGGTTTTAACTGGTTCAAACCGGTTTAAACTGGTTCACACCGGTTCAAACTGGCTCAACCTGGCTCAAACCAGCTCAAACCGGCTGGAATCTCAAACCGGCTCCACCGGCTCAAACTGACTGGAATCCAGAACCGACTCAAACAGGCTCAAACACGCCCAGGCTACTACCCTTGTCCTCTCCACCCTTAACAGGCTCAAACAGGCAACTACCCTTGTCCTCTCCCCCTAACAGGCTCAAACAGGTAACTACCCTTGTCCTCTCCGCCCTTAGCTGAGACGCCCCAAGCCTGGCCTTTTCTATAGCCCTAGTAATCAGGTGACCCCTTCAGCCAATGGGAATCCTATCCCTAACACTATCCAATCATAACACTAGCCCTAACATCTAGAACCAATAGGAGACCAGGACCTTACAACCAATGTTCCCTCTAATATTTTTCCTCTGTGTGCGGCAGTGTAAGGTCTATGTGCGCCCCAAGCAAGGCTATGTGCGCCAGTAACCAGACCACACGTGTGGGTGCAGCGCCAAATATCACTCCAAACTTGCTTTAAAAAGTGAAAAGACGGTGCATTTTCTCACGAACAGATCCAAGTGAATGTTTTAAGGCAGGTTTGAAACCGTCCCAAATGTCAATTTGAAACCTTGGCAGCTATGTTGCCGCATTTCTTTTATTAATGGAGCTGGGCTGTGGGTTGATTGTGTGCATTTGTTCAAGTTTTCATGTTAGTTCCAGCTCATGATGGGCACTGCGATTAACATGAAAACATTAACAAATGCAGCTTCAGGGCTGGGTTACGTAGGGCCGCACCAGGCTTTCGACTAACGCATTTTAATGCTAGTGTCCACATCACAGCATTAAAATGCATTATTCCCATATTCTAGCGCCCCTCTGACAATACTGCAATTGAGGTACACTGCCAATGAGGCAGCACCAGTACGCTAAAATTGTCTAACATATATGAGCATGCAACTGCCTCTTCAAATTTAAAATGCTATGCGTCAGATATAGAATATTCATGAACAGCGCTGAGCAGGCCTGGCCGCTCTCAATTTTAGGCAACAATAAAAATGTCATGATAACTCCGGTGATTAATATTCTTCGTAGAGATAGCTGCAGTTTTGTCAAGTGGAAGTTTTGACTCATGGAAAGGTAGCTCCGAGGGTTAATGTGCCTGCTGCAAATAACATGTACCATGCAGATCACGTAATGTAAATGGGTCAGTGGGTTACTGCTTTTGTCAGTGAGATCCTTTTGATACTTGCGGTTTAGAAGTCAAAATCCTAAAATAGAACAGTGAGCTATTAACTTTCATGTTTCCCCGAGTCTGATTACCCTATTGTTGCAAAAAGGGTTAATTTGAATAGAAATAAATTCTGGTTATTAAAGAGAACCCGCAATCATGATATTACATTCTAATTTCAGTGTGTTTCTTCAAATCAATCACTATTAAACTATACTGCCTGCTAGTATGGATGTCATGTCACTCCTACACCTTGTAGTCCTTTGTCTTATGTAACATTTCCTATACAAAGATTTACACTCATATGAATATTTGTCTCCATGTAAGAAGCGTGATGTAAAGTGCTCTGCCACCCTTCACTGGTATGAGCGGCGCTGTAAATCAATTTAAATTCATCTGAGCGAGAGTATGGTTATGGAGACTTGAGGGGTACTGTTAAGGGTGTTAGTGAGGGAATCAGTGGCGGAGGGAGTCATTGAGAGGGCACGAACAAACATTGTTGCACAGGGCTCCACCAGCGCTCATTCCGCCATTGCCCTTGAGGCCAGTCCGCCTCACCATTGGTCCCTCCGTTGGCCTTGTTTCAGCAGTAGTAGCTGTAACTCACCAGGGGTCGACAATGCATGATTTGCAAGCACACCAAACTAAGTTCACAATCTTCACAGTCTCTCTGCTTCATGCTCAAGCACTTTTAACACGTGCTGCCTGCTTTGGGGCCAGTGGAATTATGCACCAATGGAGGACAAAATTATGCCGCAGTGTTAACTAAATTATGCAGCAAAAAAGAGGCTGGAATGTAATGCAGTGTATTTTCTGATACTTTATTATTTTTACATTTTTACCGACGCTAACAGTCTCTGGAAAGATTTTGCCTTATTAGTAGTAGTACAAGTGTAACATACAAATCCAGCAGTGACAAAGGTGATCAGTCAACCTTTGCAAAGGGCCGTCCACTTTGCAGAAACACAATTCACATTTTTTAGCAACATTTGATCCATTTGAGCTACAAACGATGTATTTGTTAAAATCGTCAACGTCTACAGCAGATGATGCATTATGCTGTACATATTGCAGAACCAGAATTATATAAAAAACATTTGCAATCTAGGATATTTTGCCATTCATGCTTAACTGCTCTTGTGGAAAAAGGGAGAAGTGCTGATGACAGAAACTGCATGGCACTGAGGCAAATGGTTTTAGTCCTGCCAAGTACCAGGTATCAGGCGTTAATAACGCATTTCAGTGTGGTGCTCCTCATTACCGCACTGAAATGAATTGTCAGGCATATGTATAGTCAGCGTGCCTGCATCAGTTCAAACCGGCTCAAACCTGCTCAAACTGAGCCAGTTTGAGCCGGTTTGAAACCAGTTTAAACTAGTTTAAATGAGTTCAAACTGGTTTAAACTGGTTCAAACTGGTTTATACTGATTCAAACTGGTTCAAGCGGTTCAAACTGGTTCAAACCGGCTCACTGGTTTAAACTGGTTCAAACTGGTTCAAACTGGCTCAAACCGGTTCAAACTGGCTCAAACGGGTTCAAACTGGTTCAAACTGTCTCAAACCGACTCAAACTGGTTCAAACTGGCTCAAACCGGCTCAAACCGGTTCAAACTGTCTCAAACCAGTTTAAACTGGTTCAAACTGGCACAAACCGGTTGAAACTGGTTCAAACCGGCTCAAACTGGTTTAAACTGGTTCAAACTGGCTCAAACCAGCTCAAACCGGTTCAAACCGGTTTAAACTGGTTCACACTGGCTCAAACCGGTTGAAACTGGTTCAACCCAGCTCAAACTGGTTTAAACTGGTTCAAACTGGCTCAAACGGTTGAAACTGGTTCAAACTGGCTCAAACGGGCACAAACCGGCTCAAACTGGTTCAAACCGGCACAAACCGGCTCAAACTGGTTCAAACTGGCACAAACTGGCTCAAACTGGTTCAAACAGGCTCAAACTGGTTTAAACTGGTTCAAACTGGTTCAAACTGGTTTAAACCGGTTCAAACTGGTTCAAACTAGCTCAAACTGGTTCAAACTGGTTCAAACCGGCTCAAACCGGTTCAAACTGGCTCAAACCGTAAACCGGTTCAAACTGGTTCAACCCGGTTTAAACTGGTTCAAACTGGTTTAAACTGGTTCAAACCGTTTCAAACTGGCTCATACCGTGGGAGAGGTGTGGCGCCGCGGCCAGGGCGACTGACGCTGGAATCTGGGGATCAGGGTTCGATCCCCGGCTCCGGCGGCAGGTTAGCCCAGCACCATGCGACTCTGGGCAATAGCTTGCTTAATCTTCCCGACGGCCCCCAGCGCCTAGAGACCCTAACGGGTGATTGTGCGCTATACAAATGTGGATTATTATTATTATTATTATTACCGGCTCAAACCAGCTCAAACCAGCTGGAATCTCAAACCGGCTTCACCGGCTCAAAACGACTGGAATCCAGAACCGGCTCAAACAGGCTCAAACAGGCTCAGGCTACTACCCTTGTCCTCTCTGCCCTTAACAGGCTCAAACAGGCAACTACCCTTGTCCTCTCCCCCTAACAGGCTCAAACAGGCAACTACCCTTGTCCTCTCCGCCCTTAGCTGAGACGCCCCAAGTCTGGCCTTTTCTATACCCCTAGTAATCAGGTGACCCCTTCAGCCAATGGGAAGCCTATCTCTAACACTATCCAATCATAACACTAGCCCTAACATCTAGAACCAATAGGAGACCAGGACCTTACAACCAATGTTCCCTCTAATATTTTTCCTCTGTGTGCAGCAGTGTAAGGTCTATGTGCGCCACAAGCAAGGCTATGTGCGCCAGTAACCAGACCACACGTGTGGGTGCAGCGCCAAATATCACTCCAAACTTGCTTTAAAAAGTGAAAAGATGGTGCATTTTCTCACGAACAGATCCAAGTGAATGTTTTAAGGCAGGTTTGAAATCATCCCAAATGTCAATTTCCTAATAAAGCTGGGCTGTGGGTTGATTGTGTGCATTTGTTCAAGTTTTCATGTTAGTTTCAGCTCATAATGGGCACTGCGATTAACATGAAAACGTTAACAAATGCAGTTTCAGGGCTGGGTTACGTAGGGCCGCACCAGGCTTTCGACTAACACATTTTAATGCTAGTGTCCACATCACAGCATTAAAATGCATTATTCCCATATTCTAGCGCCCCTCTGACAATACTGCAATTGAGGTACACTGCCAATGAGGCAGCACCAGTACGCTAAAATTGTCTAACATATATGAGCATGCAACTGCGTCTTCAAATTTAAAATGCTATGCGTCAGATATAGAATATTCATGAACAGCGCTGAGCAGGCCTGGCCGCTCTCAATTTTAGGCAACAATAAAAATGTCATGATAACTCCGGTGATTAATATTCTTCGTAGAGATAGCTGGAGTTTTGTCAAGTGGAAGTTTTGACTCATGGAAAGGTAGCTCAGAGGGTTAATGTGCCTGCTGCAAATAACATGTACCATGCAGATCACATAATGTAAATGGGTCAGTGGGTTACTGCTTTTGTCAGTGAGATCCTTTTGATACTTGCAGTTTATAAGTCAAAATCCTAAAATAGAACAGTGAGCTATTAACTTTCATGTTTTCCCCAGTCTGATTACCACACATATGAATAATTGTCTCCGTGTAAGAAGTGTGATGAAAAGTGCTCTGTCACCCTTCACTGGTTTGAGCGGAGCTGTAAATCAAGTTAAATTCATCTGAGCGAGAATATGGTTATGGAGACTTGAGGGGTACTGTTAAGGGTGTTAGTGAGGGAATCAGTGGCGGAGGGAGTCATTGAGAGGGCACCAACAAACATTGTTGCACAGGGCTCCACCAGCGCTCATTCCGCCATTGCCCTTGAGGCCAGTCCGCCTCACCCATTGTTCCCTCCTTTGGCCTTGTTTCAGCAGTAGTAGCTGTAACTCACCAGGGGTCGACAATGCATGATTTGCAAGCACACCAAACTAAGTTCACAATCTTCACAGTCTCTCTGCTTCATGCTCAAGCACTTTTAACATGTGCTGCCTGCTTTGGGGCCACTGGAATTATGCACCAATGGAGGACAAAATTATGCCGCAGTGTTAACTAAATTATGCAGCAAAAAAGAGGCTGGAATGTAATGCAGTATATTTTCTGATACTTTATTATTTTTACATTTTTACCGACGCTAACAGTCTCTGGAAAGATTTTGCCTTATTAGTAGTAGTACAAGTGTAACATACAAATCCAGCAGTGACAAAGGTGATCAGTCAACCTTTGCAAAGGGCCGTCCACTTTGCAGAAACACAATTCACATTTTTTAGCAACATTTGATCCATTTGAGCTACAAACGATGTATTTGTTAAAATCGTCAAAGTCTACAGCAGATGATGCATTATGCTGTACATATTGCAGAACCAGAATTATATAAAAAACATTTGCAATCTAGGATATTTTGCCATTCATGCTTAACTGCTCTTGTGGAAAAAGGGAGAAGTGCTGATGACAGAAACTGCATGGCACTGAGGCAAATGGTTTTAGTCCTGCCAAGTACCAGGTATCAGGCGTTAGACTAACGCATTTCAGTGTGGTGCTCCTCATTACCGCACTGAAATGAATTGTCAGGCGTATGCATAGTCAGCATGTCCGCATCAGTTCAAACCGGCTCAACCGGTTCAAACCAGTTCAAACTGGCTCAAACTGAGCCAGTTTGAGCCAGTTTGAAACCGGTTTAAACTGGTTTAAATGGGTTCAAACTGGTTCAAACTGGTTCAAACCGGCTCAAACTGGTTTAAACTGATTCAAACTGGTTCAAAGCGGTTCAAACTGGTTCAACCGGGCTCACTGGTTTAAACTGGTTCAAACCGGTTCAAACTGGTTTAAACCGGTTCAAACTGGCTCAAACCGGCTCAAACCGGTTCAAACTGGCTCAAACCAAAAACCGGTTCAAATCGGTTTAAACTGGTTCAAACCGGTTTAAATGGGTTCAAACTGGCTCAAACTGGCTCAAACCGGCTCAAACTGGTTCAAACTGGTTCAAACTGGCTCAAACCGGTTCAAACTGGCTCAAACCGGTTCAAACTGGTTCAAACTGGCTCAAACCAGCTCAAACTGGTTCAAACTGGCTCAAACCGGCTCAAACCGGTTCAAACTGTCTCAAACCCTAAACCGGTTCAAACCGGTTTAAACTGGTTCAAACTGGCTCAAACCAGCTCAAACCAGTTAAAACTGGTTCAAACCGGCTCAAACTGGTTTAAACTGGTTCAAATTGACTCAAACGGCTTCAAACTGGCTCAAACCAGTTCAAACTATCTCAAACCGGTTTAAACTGGTTCAAACTGGCTCAAACCGGCTCAAACTAGTTCAAACTGGCTCAAACTGATTCAAACCGGTTGAGACTGGCTCAAACCGGCTCAAACTGGTTTAAACTGGTTCAAACTGGCTCAAACAGGTTCAAACTTGCTCAAATTGGTTCAAACTGGTTCAAACTGGCTCAAACCAGCTCAAACTGGTTAAAACTGGCTCAAACCATAAACCGGTTCAATTAAACTGGCTCAAACCAGCTCAAACCGGTTGAAACTGGTTAAAACCTGGAAGGTCCGTATGAGTGCGATTGACTGAATGCTCAACACAAAGTCTAGGTTCCTGTTAATAGGGGTGACAAGGGGCAGATGCTGACACGATTGCTAACATCATTGAGCCAGTTAAAGTTTCATCTTGGTAAATTACAGGATTTAGGAAATAACTAGGGGCCCGATGTAGGTAAATCTGATTTACCGACTCTAGAATACCGAATTTTACCGATTCGGTATTCTAGATTCGGTAAATCAGATGTAGGAAAAAATTCGGTAATTTTTACCGAATCTGTATGATTCTGTAATTACCGAATCGGTATTTACCGATTCGGTAATTGCCATTGATTTCTATGGGCCTTGAGGCCCATAGGAATAAATGTCAATTACCGAATCGGTAAATACTGATTCGGTAAAATTACCGAATTTGCAAGGGGGACAGGGTGTCAGTTTGACACTCTGTTGCACCCCTGATTCTGGCTTGTGTGCCACATGGCACAGGTGTACATGCACAGATGTGCATGTACACAGGAATTCGTTATTTACCATGACATAGTATATCATGGTAAATAACAAGTTCTTAAGGGCCGGTGGCACTGTTTTCAGTGCCACCTACATCACAAATTTGCGATTCGGTAAATTTACCGATTCGGTAATTTAAAGAATCGGTAAATTTACCGAATCTGTAAATATACCGAATCGGTAAATTTAAGGCCCCCTACATCTGAAACTCCAAATACCGGTCGGTAACGGCCGAAATCGACCGTTACTGACCGGTATTTGGCCTCCTACATCTGGCCCTAGGAGTCAAAGAGTGGGTCAATTTAGTGGCTAGATACCATGTGATCTGCCTACAGGAAACCTAGGAGTGCAAACCAAGATAGTTAGATGGGTTTTGTACATATCATTCGTCAGCTATCCATTCTAATGCTAGGAGAGCTAAAGGTGGTCTACTTACCCTGGTTGCAAATACTTTTTTGGGGAAGTGATTACATTTTATAATGATTCGTCTTATTTTCACTGCTTTGTGTGTGATGTTGTCCGGGATTGGATTACTAATTTTTAATTACTATAACAACACCTATTGCCCACCCCTTTCACGCTAATTGTAGAGTGAAAGGATGCCTTATTTGCAAGGTGGCGTTAAGCCACATTAAGTGGCTTAACGTTGCCTTGTAAATAAGGCAAAGCGCCTATTGCCACAGGAACGTCGATAAAAGTAACATTCCTGTGGCAATAGCAGCTTGTAAATATGCCCCTTTATATTTATGAGCCTCCCTTTATCGCAGAACTCAGAATGTGCAATATTTTAGTGCAATAGTGCTGCAATTGTAAAGAATTGTTGTTTATTGTAAAGTGTCTCTTGTATCTTATGTAATTTTTAAATACAATAGTGTGGTTTTAATTGTTTTTTATGAGATGGGGTATTTTAAGGTTTGAAACATCAAAGTGAGATATGGGTTCAAATGAAGTCCTCAATGAACAGTGTGATGTAATGTGTTTCACAGGGGTAAATGAAGTCTTTTTAATGTTTGTCTTATCTTTTACATGTACTTTAATGCTACAGAAGCATAGCGAAATAAAGTTTATTGACTGACTGACTACAAAATGTAAAGCTGCTATGTATCAAAGGCACATTGCAATTCACCAATGCACTTCTGTGTCATAATTTGCACTACGGGATCCAGTAGGAATATTTAGGAAAAGAAGGGCACTTCCACTTTGTTATTATTGGCTTCTGAGCAATGGGTGAAGCACACAGCACTCCGGGGAACTTCTTCATGCTGCAGACAATGTGCTTAGCCTCATGTTAGTTTTTTTGTCTGATTACAGGGACAGGGGTTGTTCTCAGAAAACAAAATGCCACATAGCAATTTGTAATGCAGGGTGGGTGGCTTGATATCACCTGCATGAAACGTTTATGCAGTTCCACCCTTCATTTGCAGGATCCACAAACAGAATAATATTAATAGGAAAGGATTCTTTTGCAACCTGTATATTTAGTCTCAGGTTATAACATTTCTGTAAAGAATGTGGTTCACAATCCTATTTATCTGTAAATTTGTTCCAGTCCAGGTTAGCTTGTGTCTCCCTAAAACCACCAAATGAGTTAAAGCTCAATTGTCATGATCTACAAAATAACACTCAGCCTTGTATAACAAGTGGGTAATAAAATACTAATCTCTATGCAAATGCATAACCTCTGGATTTCATGATTTTCCCCATGTCAACTTCAACAGGTCAAAATTGTTGAAATGTACCAGGGGGAAAGCCCTGTAATTACCAAGATAAGCCACATTTGGTGCAGGGGCGACAAGGTTCTACATAGTACTCCTCATTTCTGAGTTCAAACTTAAAATTGGATAATAAGCAGGGCCCAGCAAATACCTCAACTTGCGCTGTAGATATTTAACAAGTCCGATATATTTCTCATGCCCCTCCATCACACTTGTGATCAGCCTTCAGAAAAGACTTAAGATAAATGATCTCTCCCAAAACATTGTAGTCCCCAATCTTCCTATTTGCACTTATCTAAACATTTGATCAAACATTTACTTGAAGTTGTAGATCTATTTGTGCTATCTTAAATGTTTTTGGAGCCCTGGGCAAGACATATTTTGGCACTCATTTTTGGAACGATTTGCCTTTATTATACATCTTCAACCAGTGTTTAATTTGAGCTGGTGGTTTCCGGAGCTCAGCATAGGCACTTAATTGCAGGCACTGGCACTTCATTGCCAGAACCTGCACTTATGACACCTGCCACATGGTGGTGCTGTTTGTGTAATTTAAAGATGAGCAGGAAACTATTGTTTTGTTGCTTTAATATACATTCAAAACAACTAATACCTGCCACCCATGCCATTCTTGAAGCTTTGGGGGCCTCGAACAGTCTGAATTGTCACACTTGTTAAAGTGTGACGGTTAGTAGTTGTGTGTGTACAGTGGCAATGTGTGGTGAATACTGAGGTGGCTTCCTGAGGAGGGCCCGGCACCTTTTTATTTTACAAATTAAGCACTGTCCTCAGTTAATTCAAGCCCAAATTATGCCAAAAATATGGAGTTATACATTACACTTTAAGAAACAGAGCACATAAAATCAAATCCCAGCTCAAGGCCTGTGCTAGCCAAATAGTACCAAAAGAAATGATAGATAATCTACAGTGACAACTAGTCCATAATAAAAAAAAGACTTATGCAACTAGCACTTTCAAGTGTGGCTTTAAGTGCCAGATATTCATAATCACAAATAAATTCCTTTCATAATTGCCATTCTCACTGCAAACTTAAAAATCAAAGCACTGCAACTAGAATTGTTGTGATTTCATCAGGTGAAATCTGCCAAATTTATCCTTATATATCCCTATTCCCTGCTCTTTTCTTTTTACGTGTACACTTCTTTGGCTAGACATAAGAGTCTGACCCAGCTTTAGTAAGAGAAATGTTACGAGGTGGGATACAGAAGAAGAAAAGAGAGGTAACGAGAATGATATAGTAAGAGAGTTGAAGTAGAAGAACAAAAGATGTAGAGAAATAGGTGAGGTAGGGTGAGAAGTAAGGTGAAGGAACAAAGCTGACAGTCAGAAGGAAAGAGACATAGAGAGGTAGAAAGGGGATGGGGTAGTTAGAAATATGTATATAAGAAGGTATTGTTGTAGAGTGAGGTAGTTGGGCAGAAAAATCAGAGATAGGTAAAAGTAAAATTATAGTAGGGTGTGTAGCCGGGTAGCCTTAGTGTTGAGGAAGAGAAAAAGGTAAGGTAGAAAGAACTTGAAGTAATTAGAGGTGGGGGAAAGTTAGAAGTAGACAGGCGAAGTGGTAAGAGAAGATAGAGAGGGTAGGTTAAAGTGGAGAAAGAGGGATGTGGTATAGAGAGAAAAGAAATTCAGTAGAGAGACAGGGTGTGGCAGAGAAAAAGAGAAGAGGTTACAACAGAGAGACATAGAGGGGGAGAGAGAGAGAAAGGTGAAGTAGTGAGATATAGTAGGAGCGGTAGAGATAGAAAGGCATGGTACAGAAGGTGAGTTAAAATAGACAAGGAGATGCAGAGAGAGATGAGGACGAGACAGACATCAGATAATGGAAGAGAAGAGAGGTACAAAAAAGAGATAGTGAGAAATGAGTAAGACAGTATGAGAGTTGAGGCAGAGGAAATGAATGTAGAAAGGTAGAGAAGAGTTTGGATAGGTGGGACAGCAGGCAAATAGTGAAGTGAAATGAGAGGTTAGACATTGGGAAAGACAGAAAGAAGGCAGTCTGAGAGAGAGAAAGGCAAAGATGAGGTGAAGAGAGATGTAAAATAGTGAAACACGTGAGGTGAAGGTAGGTGAGGTAGAGACTAGTGAGGTAGAGAGGGAGATGCGAGGGGTGGAAATATGAACTCTTGGGAGGTGGAGCGATAGAGAGGTGAGATAAAGAAAGACAGGAAATTGAGAAAAAGATTAAATGCATGGAAGAGAGATAAAAAAGGATGTGATGGAAATACAATAGGGAAGTGTAAAGAGATTAGCGAGGTAGAGGCAGCATTGAGGCAGACAGAGGGGTAGAATAGAAGAGATGTAAATTAAGATAGGTACACAGTGTAGTAGTAAGTGGGGAGGTTGTGAGTTAGCATTAGAGAGATGGGGTAGAGAGAAGTGTACTGAGTAAGAGGAGTGTATAAAATGGGTGAGGTATTAATACTCCGGTCAAGGGGGAAGGTACACTGAGATGTAAACAGAGACGTTTGGTGACGTAAACTAAAAACAGGGACATGAAATATTTAGTTGCCACCAACTGCCTGAGAGCACTTGGATTATGGTTGGGAAAGCCGGGCTTGTATACTAAACATCAGGAAACGGACATGCTGAGCTGTCAAGTTAAAAAGGAACCTGTTTTTTATGCACAATATTTACAACAGGGTTTCTGACTAACTGGATCACCTCACCAGGACACCCTTTGGAGCTCAGGGTCCTGGGCAATTGCCAACTTTGCCCGTGCCTTAAATTGGCTATATCATTTTGAGCCGTATTCTGCATAGTGCCCAAGGGGGCAATGGGAGTATGCATCCCCTTTGTTAGTATTACAGGAGGAGGTGCAGATGCTTGTGCGGCAGCATCTGTAATATCAGTAGCACATGTAGCACTAGCACTATCTTGTGAGAACATTTACTAGTTATTATGGAGTCTGGGCCCATGCAAATAAGGGAAACAATTTGCCTTTGCACTTGTATCCTATTACAGATTCACACACAAAGACAAACAGGCCCATAGGAGATGCACTGAGAGTGCACTACAAAAAGGTGGCACCTTGTCAGTGCGCTCCCAGAGGGCACCCTCTGGATGGGACAATGGAGTGCCATGGACACACCAAACATCGCTCTGCTGGTGCTTAAAGTGACCTGCACTGTGAAACACAACGCAGCTTATAAGCAGTGGCTCCATCTCTCGCTTAATGAGCTGTTCCAGGCCCTGGGAGCAGCACATTTATGATAATAGGGTACACTGTCCCAATCTGTGCCGTGCACATTTCTTGATAATGGTGCCTAGCACTTACTTCAGCCTTCTATCTGTTCTGTAATCAAAACCCAGGTCTATGCAGAAGTCACATATTCATTTGTTTAACCAGTTACGTTTGAACAATGTATCTTTCAAAATTGTTCAACAATTTTAGAGCTCTAGAGAAATGTTGACATAACTAAAAGTTTGGAAAGATGAAAGGCCAAAAGTCAAACACTCCTGTACCAGCTGCAATATCATTGGTAAACGTCTTTAATTTGATACACTCTGTCACAGTAAAGTTGACTTTATTCAGTTCAACTAAGTAATGAAAAGAGACAGCACCTCCAGATGCTGATGCATATATCAACGGGTCAACTTTTTCCCCGTGGCCACAGGGTGGTAAATGTTACATGTTAGAGGGTACTTCCTTAATGCACATTACATATTCAAACTACCAAAAACTGGATATCATTAAAGGGCAACTATTCTGTTTCAAAAACTTCCAAGACATCAAGTCAAATATTCAGGACTTAATTGGAAACTTGACCTTATACATCACCTTTAAGTCTAATAATACTATTCTGTCATGATCAACTAAATCCTACAGTGAGCCATTACATTTGGAGACAGGACGGTTCCAAACTCGTATTCATGTAACGTTGCACGTTTTGCTTCCGGTATGTTTTAAATACATTTTGGTAATACATAGATTTTCAAGTTGGCATAATGACTACACATGAAACAATAACTTGTAGGTTTACTTCTTTGGGCCAAGTGTAAAGTATTTTGAAATGCTGCTATTCCTTTATATTCTGTTGAAATGTAGCTTAAAAGTACCTTAGAAACAGAGTTTGCAGTCACAAGAAAACGAAATCACTACTGAATGTTCTGATTCCGTTTGAAAGTACTCTTACCATATTTTCCTCCATTTGATGAAGGACAGTATCAGCTGCTGGGAAGCAGAGGAGTCCTTCACAGACCCCTATACACTACTGTGGCGGATTTGGGGTGATGAAAAGAAGTCTCCAACAATAGGTAAATGTCAATGACAATGAAACACCAAATATAAGAAGAAATATACACCTTCTCAGCAACTACCGTCCTGTGTCCAAGCTAAGAAATGACAACAGAAGCCACGTTCTGGAACAGTAAACCATGACGCAAAAATGGCTGCATCAGAGTTCCCTGAAGATTCTGCAGTGCTAAGACTCCAGAGAATTCCATGGCCCCAGAGAGACCCATCATGGCAACAAGATTACAATCTGTCTCAGAACTCTGTTTTTATTTTATTTTTTAAACATGATTAACAGTTGTGTACATAGCTAATGGTAGATCTGGCCCTGCCTTGTGCAGAGTAAAGTGTGGGTATCACCAAAGTGTTGATTTGGAATATCTGGGGCAGGTGGGCTAATTTCCTTTGCTTGTCCGATCTATGTATGAGTAATCTCATTAGGAGTGTGAGTAAATATTGCAGGTTTACATTCGTAAAATTAAGGGTATAGTTTTTGCTAGTGGATGAACAGGATTTTATTGGGACTAGTCTTGAGATTTTTTACTTCGGCTTCAGGACCTTTCCTTTGAGCTCTAAAACCTGTGCACAAAGGCTGGAAGGAGTAACATGTGCCTTCTGTAAACAAGGTGGAAGGGATGTGTTTCATCCCATGTGCCTGCAAATTTGTTGTTCTTGTTAAACTGGCATATAGTAATCCCTGGGCCATATTGTGTGTCCTTCTTGTTAGATATCCTATTGGAAAGAGGATCTGCTGATACACCTAATTGTTAAACTTGAGGGAAGAATTCATGAGAAAATAACGTTTCCACATGATGGGAAGACAGTAATTCTCAGGACTTGGATAGCAATGGATCAGTGCTTAATATGAGCCAGTGGTTTCAATTGCTCACCACTGGTACTTAATCATTAACATTGGCGCTTGAGCACCAAATAAAGACACATTTATTTTTGATAGGCACAGGGAGATTAAGTGAGTCAAAAGATAGTGACAGTGGCGTCACTAGGGTTGGTGTCACCCGGTGCGGGTAACTCATGGTGTCACCCCCTCACGACTTACCGCATGGACCTCCTCCGTTCCGAGTCTGCCAGTGGACACAGATGGCAAATAACAGGACCATACAGAATCCTTAGTAACGTTTGTATATTTAGTTCCTATATTTACAAAGGCCATAGAAGAAACATTTAATTCAACAAGGTCGGAGAACTCACAGAACTGCAGAACTCATTAGTGAAACGAAGCCCGTGGTGTGTTAGGTACAATCAGATATGAGGGAGGCCCTCTGTGTGTTATCTGCATACATACCACACCCAATGTGTGGAGAAGCAGAATATCCTCCGGCCGGACATAAAAATACTCAACAGGTTCAGGGACAGTTATAGACTCAAAATAATTAAAGAATATATATATGCAGGTGTCTGCAGAGAATTAGGGGCATATTATCAAGCCTGCCTGGGCAATAAAAATATGCAAGTTTGTAGTTTTGGCGGCGGGGATGGGCTGGGCTGACTCGAAAAGGGCATGTGTGGGGCAGCATAGGAAGAAAGCCAGCTTGAGCCTGGCTAGTGGCAGGTGCACCCGCCCGAAGAGGGCCCTGCCCTCAGGGCCGTGTTTTCATTTGTGTGCCACTGCACTGCCACATTTTTAACTTACTACTACTTACTTCATGGACATGCATATGATATATACAGTATATTATATTAAAAATAATTATACTATTCTCTCTCTACTAGTCACAGCAGTCTCTCACCGTTCCAAATTTGAAGGGGAGAGACACAAGCACAGCAATAGTGCCGGTCTGGAGTCGGACCGGTGGTCTCTGATGTCGTCGTCGTGACTCGTGGCGTCGGTATTAATTGTTCTTTATTCTCACGACGCACAGTCGCACCACCGCACCGCGCACGCACTCTCCCTGGCGGGCGCGTGACCGCCGTGACGCATCAGAGGCTAAGAACAGCAGGTGCAGTTGCGCACTGCACACAGCGCGCAGGGGCTGTCCCAGGGCCGTCACGTGATTGGTAGTAGGGCTAAGATTGACGGCCCTGGGACCCAAACTGCTGGGCAAGAGTGACTGTGAAACTGAAAGTCTGAACTCTGAACAACAACGCCGCTGGCCCTATTTGCTGCCACGGTACATTAATTTCCTATCGCAGCATTGTTGTCCTTTCAGTCACAGCGACCATTACAGGCACAGAGGAGGCCGCGAGACAAAAACGTGAAGAGTTTTTCCCTATCTAAAACTGAGTGGCACACACGCCCGGGTAAGAATTCAGTAAAATCTCATGCTCACTCCACCAATCCATCTCCCACAAACATACATATAGCAGCCTTCACCACAGTAGGCTCAACACCCATAAGGACGACATCATCTAAGCCTATGACTGGCCTGACACTATTTAAAATTATCACGGCAGGGGACATAGGATCACCGAAAACAGGGCCCGTTAAAGTGCCACCTCATGCTACAGCACATCTCGCCTAAGTTCCTTGAGAGTGCCAGGCAGTCAGGGTCCCAGTTGAAGATGTAGAACATCCTGATGGACATGGCCAGGACAGGTGAATTGCTCATTGCACCGTCCAACACTGCACAAGCACACATTATTCCACGAACAAAAGCTCTTTTAAGGTGATCCTGTTCCCAAGAACTAGTGCCTTAAAGCACCCGGCACCTCTTTTGCAACACCTCCACCTGTTGCCATTTGAAAGAACAGTGCAAGAAAGGCGATGCAAGACTTAGACCCCCCCAGTCACTAAACACATTCCATAAGTAGTACATCCATCATAGAGCATGATGTTCCTGTCTGGTGCTGGTCTGTTTCTGAATCTTGTCTATTCGGACCTTGTTGTGCACAGCGAGAATGTATCCACACCAAATGCAGGGGAAAAGATAAATTACAAATAAAACTGAAGCAGAGCCTTCAAGTTAACACTGTCGTACTAAAGTTCTGACTCTGGCGCTTATCAAGTTTCGATTTGGCTGTGTTCTTTTTTTTATAAGATTTGCACGTGATTGTTACAACTTTCCCTGCTGGTCTTTCGAATGATGTGGCAGGCTGTCCTCTGGTATCTTTTAAGTTGTTCAGCTACTGTTTACAGCGAGAATTTGCTTACAAAATGGATTTCCGGGAGTATGTAGCAGTAGTGAAGTAATTGTGTGTGTTTGTGTGTGTGTATAATATAAGGACAGTGCCTCGAGTTCTAATTCTTCATACATAAATTGTTTTTGACATTTAAATAATTTTTACTTTTCAGGGAGTTGTGGCCTACACTTTATTAATTTGGCAAGCAATGGGTTTTCAGCACATCTGGCAATCAACATTTAACATGCCCTATTTTAGTACTGCACTGGTGACACCATTAGAAATGTATTGTTACTGTTTTCTGAAGTGTGGACGGATTGTGTTTAGGACAGCGATTCTTAACTTGCATAAATTAACTTCGGACCGAGTAGAAAAAAAAAGTGAATAAGAGAGGAGGTACATCAGGAGGTCAATAAAAGTGGCTGCGAAAGGGAGGCCGGAGGCCGAGTACGTCAATGAAAAAAAGAAAGTGAGGGTCACAAACCAAGTGTTGAGTAATGGGTGAAAGAGAAGTTTCGTCGTCAACGTCATTATGTTGTTTGAATGGTATCATGATCTCTAAATGAAGCACAGTTTTGCCTTGCAGCTATATAAAATAACATCCAATGATACAGAGCCTACTTAAACTTCAAATACTGGAGACCACAGGCTCCTGATGTCTAGAGAGAAGGAATTGTATGTGCTGTGTGCTTGTCTCTCTTTAAAGAATGTATGTGTGCACTGGGAACCTTTCCGGGAATTGTTGCTGTCATGCTGTGCCCAAACAGCTGCATATATTTCCGTGTCCGAAGTATAGTTATTCAGTTCAGAGCTAAGTCATGCCATTGCCTGGTATATGCATGCATAACTGGGTTCGGTTTCGGTTTCATCACACTCACTCACAGTCTCAGAACAATTGCAAACCCTTTGTTGTGTGTGACAGCGACTGTGACCCATCCATGCAGAATGCAGATGTCTGGTGCACGTGCGATCAGCTACGGGCCGGGGTGGTGACGGTGGTGCGCTTCTTCTTGCACTAAAGCAGGTAGTAGTCGTAGTCAGTGAATGTAGTAGATTGGTGTCACCCCCAGATGGGGTGACACCCGGTGCGGTCCGCACCCCCCGCACCCCCCTAGTGACGCCACTGGATAGTGATCCGACGCCAAGACTCAAACTTTGATTCCCAGCTCCGAGCTCGGCAGCTCTGGCCATTACAACACATCCTCTCCTCACTTGTAGGGTTTAATGGCTTCTGTTTTAGGCGGCGCTAACAAGAGAAAAGGGCTGACAGAAGCTGCCCCCTGAAGAAATCCCGATCACTTATTTTTTTACAAATTTACTACTGCTCTTGATACCATAATCTTTGTCAATTTGTAGCATTGCAAAAACAAATGTCTCTGTTACCTAGCTAATAGCTTTAAATGTATTCTCCTCATGAGAATGAAAAGCTCAGACAGCCTTACCAGGAATTTGAGTCCATGAACAGCAGATGACATAAGATTATAGCAATGAATATATAACTCACTGAGCTACCTCAAAATATTACTGGATCTTACATAACACTATGAATAATCCCAAGGGGAAAACATGATCTGGATTTAGGTAGAAATCAGTGGAAAGAAAAGTGAAAAACTGCAAAACAGAAGCTATAACCATTGGAAATAAATCTAGCTAGGATAGTAGTTAGGAAAATACCAAGATTGAATGTTAATATGCAGGTATTTCCTCACATAACTCTAGAATCTCAGTTTATGTGTTATGTGTGAAATTTTCATCAATTTGAACTTTGCATGTGGAAGACTGGCTGGCTTAACCATAGCATGACTTGCAGAAGAGCATTTTCTGAATGGACCAGTCAGTCTGCTGCTGGTACTAAGAGCAGATTTTCCACTTAATTGGGATTGAGATAAGGTTTCTTTAACAGAGCGTGTCTGGTAGCTTTTTCCCATTCGTAGGAAACTGTCCAACAGTAATAATGCTGATCAAAAAGGTAGTAAGAGGAGCTGCTACTGTCCCAGCTATATCATGAAGAATTTTTGGAAGGCAGGGGTCTGAAGGAGACCCTGATTTGGTGTGTGCCATATGCCTGAGCACTCCTTCTTTAGGGAGAGGGGGGAACTTTGGCCTTGTGATTCATTTCCTGAAACACAAAAGTTGATATTGGAACTCTAGTCCAATCTCCATACACTGCCTCAACTTTATTTTTAAAACATCTTGCAAAATTATCACATAGAGGCTAGAAAGCGTTTTTACTGTTTTAAGAATTTCTCTTGATGAGTTTTTTGCTTGGTTTATGTTTTCAGTGAAATGCTGAGTTTTCTTGATGATAATTACATTTTTGTAATCCTGAATATATATTTAACATTTACTTCTTTCAGTTGAATCATAGTTTTTTCTCCAGATCTTTGGCATTTTTGTTTAAGCACCCTAAGATCCGTTGAGCACCAAGGGCCATAAACTTGGTTCTATGACTTTTTATAGGTTTGAGGGAGGCCAGCTGTGAGACTACAGTATTGATCCATTGGGCATAATTAGCTGCATCTACCTTTGGATGATTCGACAGGGTGACGGAGGGGCTGTTGTACTCATGCTTATGAAAAATAATGCCCTTGCTGCAAAGAGTTAACTTTGGTCATAACATTCACCGTAATCCAAGATCCCGGGCTAGGCAGACCTATATTTAAGTGGTATTTGACAAGTATGTTAATATTGAGGTGTTGGACGAGGAGGACTTAGAAGACATGGCTAATTGGAGCTCTGGCAACACGTATTCAGTACGACCCCCCATGACATTATTAGCTTACCCTGATATCAGAGCGGCTGCCCAATCATGACCACCAGTGGACGGACTAGTGAGCTGCGGCAGTGGAGGGTGATGAGGCCTACTGAGCCCGGACCTTAAATGCGGACATCGGCGCACCTAAACTGGCACAGGAACTGATGACAACTCACAGGATTGGTGCTTGTTAAGCTTTCAGAAGGTGTGATCGGAAGACGGTACATACGAAGGCAGAGGCCAGCTCTGAGTCAGCCTATAATTGGAACAGATCAGAGCAGTACCACAGCAGCCTTGAGTGGCATTGCAAGACCAGGAGGGCCTTAGCCCTATTGAGAGTAGACACGGGGGAAGAACGGTAGGAGTGTTGCAGCCCCGCTTACTGATCGGCAACATATCCTGCGAGAGTTGTCACTATTAATATTACATTGCTGAAGCGAGTATTTAAGTAAGAAGAAGCCCCAGCCACCAGGGATTAGCGAAACGGTTGAGTCGCCTGCAATTAACCCCATGTGTGCCATATAAGACTAACATTAGAGTATTGTGCAGATTGATAATATGTTCTACAACCAGCTTTAATGGCAGTGCGATAGAGTGGCTGTTCTTTAAGGCAGACCCTATACTGTATGCTCCTCTTTCCACTGAATTACTGCATTGGGTTGTCCTATAACTGGAATTATCTGGGTGAAGAAAGAGGGCCTAATTGAGACCTCAATATATATAACAGACTGTGCCGGGGGATATTATAACTAGGGCTCCCGGTTTTCCGTTTTTACGGATTTATACATATAAATACAGACGGAAAACAAGTTTTCCTTTGTCTGTATTTATATATATAAATGGGAAAATACGAGTACATTTTTCTGTGCTGCTGTCTGGTGTCTCCCCCTCCTTAGAGGGTTAAGAGGCGTCAGCCTGGGCTGAGACGCACCCGAGTACTTGACAGGTCTTTGAAAGACCAGAATCGCCGGCCACAAGGGATTCGTGACGTCACCCCTTGCCCCTAAACCCTGAGACGTGCCACCTGTGAACCCAGCCCGCAGTACCTTCTTCTGTCCCGAGAGCGCTGAGCCGGGAATCAACTGCAAGGTGAGTCTGCGTCCTGGTTGTGCTCAAAACGGCAGCTGGTGGCAGACGCTAAAGAGCAAGGATTCTCCCTTTTAAATCACAGGGCAGGGGGAGGAGCCAAGCTCGCGTCCGAGATGGCCGCGTTTTAGCTCGGCTCCGTTCACTCTCCTGTCTGCAACAAATATCCTGTACTTTATCCTGCCCCGGGAAGTATTCCACGATGTGCAATGGAACGACGATAACTCATAGGCACTTACCGTCTGCTCCGGTGCTTCCTGGGTGCCACGGATCTTGAGTTACGCCCCTGTCTGCTTCGGGGCCTCCGGAGCGGCCGGACCTGGCACCCCCTGGCGGCGCCCGGGCTGGACGGGGTGCGGTGGCCGGCCCTTGGTGGTGGTGTGGAGTCGGTCGGAGGGGCCGCTGTGCTAATAGACCGGTCGCGGCCTCCCGGGCCTGATCCGGCGGTCCTGCAGCCTGGTGTTGGGGCGCTGACTTCCATGGACGGGGTTAACCGTACATCTGGCTCGTCTCCCCTTTGTTCCCCGGCCCGGCCATTTTGATTTCTTCCGCCCGCACTCGGAGAACGGTGCCGGCGGCGTGTGGGGTGCCGGCGCATCGCCTTCTTCTGGTGGTTTTCCTTCCTGCCCTGGAGGCACCTCCGCTGGTGGTTGCCGGTGTCCTGTTTTGCCCCGCTGATATCCGGGCGGGGGTCAGTGTTCGCAGCGGCCCCGCCGGGCTTCTAAGATGGCGGCCGGCCCCACGACTCTCGGCCTTGCTGGGACCGGCGATGCGGATCCGCAGCACGGCACGTTTTCTGAATACTGCAAAGGTGTTCCTACACTTGGCGACATCTTCGCCGCCCTGCGCTCCTGGGGGGCGCCCCTGACGGCACCGATCGCTATCCTGGAGAGGGGTCCCCTGGCTGGGCCTGCCGGACCCCCCTCGGTTCGTGCGGCGTCATCTCTGTTGTGTGCTGCCGGGACTTTCCTTGGGACCATGGACCTGGAGGCTGCTGTTGGTATAGATGTCCGGGGGTCCGCTCCCCTTCTTCATCCTGTGCCTCCTTTTGCTCTGGAGGTTCGCCAGCCGGATCCCGTATTGACCGACCTCGGTGGGTCTCCTTCTCCCCTGTTGCCTAACATGGCCGAACGAAGATCCTGTGACTGCGCCGCTGGACCGGCTTTCTTCGTATTCCCGTCGGAACTGTGCCTGCTTTGCCTGAGGGGGTTAAAGTACTTTCTGGATCATCCGGGACGCGATCGCTATAACTTGAGTGTTTTTTTGATTCGAATCCCTGTTATTCACCTCCGGTTCAATGCGATCTGGTTCCTGGTTCGTTGGACTACTACAGTTTGCGAAAAGCGAGGACAGGGTTGAGTGATCTTGCCTCTGTGGACTGTTATTTTGTGGTATGATTGGGCGATCCGTTCATAATTGTATGATTATGTTTGATACTTCTGTACGTTCCTGGGGCTTATCCGTGTGTTTACTATCTTCCCGTGGGCTCTGAGTGTTTTTGGGCGGGGGGTGGGAGCTGAAGGGGTTTTGATTCTGTGGCTCCTCTCCCGCTGTTTTTTCCTTGTTCTCCCTTCCCCCCCTTTTTAATCTATGTGATTCTTACCTTCTGTATTCTTCTATATTTCGGGTTCTATTTAGGGCGACAGGCATGCTGCTGGGGGGTAGGCCATAGCCTTCTGCAGGGGTGCAGGGTGGGCTGAGCGGGGTGGTGGGGGGGTCTGTTTTATTGTATCTCTATTTGTTCCTCTTTTTGGTTCTATGGCTCTCATGTATCCCCTATTTTCGTGGCGCGGTGTCGGCGCGTAGCCCCCCGGGGTGTTTGTGCTGGCGTGGCCCTTTTGGTATCTCTATTGTAACGGTTTACTATGCATTAATTTCTCCTGTTGCCACTAGTTCCATGTGCCGAATTAGTATTGGGTGCTTTGTTGGCCGTGGGGGACGTGCGCTGATGCTGCGCCCTTACTTTCCCTCTCCCTGTTTTCGATGTCCTCTTCCTCCCTTGTTTTCCCTTTCCCCCCCCCCCATTTTCTTTTTCCTCCCTTGGGTTGCTGTAACGGAGGGCATTTAGTTTTGTAACCGTATTTTTTGCTGTTTTATTATTATGTGTCCTGGTAGTGGTGGGAGGGTGTTGAGCAGCGATTGTGATTGTTCTAGATGTGGGACTCACGTTCTGCCTTTGCCAAAATATACTGTTCTTTTGGTCTATTCCTGTATTCGGAACCTCGGCTTGCTCACGGCTCACCTCGACCCTCTGGCCTTTATAGACTGTCATTATCCTGTGACACCCTATTTTCATTTATAAAATTAACCTACTCTTATCCTGTCCGTGATGGCGATTCGAAGACTTGCTACCTTTGCCTTTCGTATGAGCTATTTAGAAATCCTGTGGTCTCTCTCCTGTATCGCCTCGTATGTTATTTTATTGTGGTGGCCGGCCCGGTGGGTTGTAGGCCCGTATCTGTGAACGCCCTCTGTACAATAAAGGTTTTAAAAAAATAAATAAATAAATAAATAAATAAATCACAGGGCAGGGAGCCCTCTTTCTTTCCTCCCGCAAATCTACCTTTTAACATCAGTGGGGGCCAGCATCCTTACTCGAATGCACCCCCGCATTAAGACACAGAGACCCATACCCTCATTAGACACGGACCTGCTTCCCCGCTTTCCACACTCGAGTTTCTTTGTTTTAATCAAGTCCACGCGCCCACATTCCTCCAGAGCGCTCCTCGACAGCCCCTCGGCTCTCTTCTGCTCCAAAACGAGTGGCAGGCAAAGGGACACCACATCCTTGGAAAAAAAACGAGTGATTTTGCAAACTTTGACATTGATCTAATTTTGATCCTGTGTGGGCAAATACAGGGCTCAGGCACAGAGGGCTTTATTTACGGAGCCACAATGTTGCCCTAAGCACAGGGAAAAAGTGCAAAACCAACGCTCCAGTATGGGGAGCTTGCCATAAAAATTGAAATTGAGCAGCGTGTTATCTGCTTTATCTCAACAAGCAAACACATGCAGGCAGACGGGGCTTTCTTATTCTGACTCCTGCTCGGTCCATAACAATGGCCTATTCTGAGGGGTCATCTGTTTGAGTCTCCTGACTGAGTGTGAGCAGCCAGGAGCCTCACACCTAGAAGCAAATGCCACAGATGGGAAACAAAGGCTCACACCTGTTATCACTTCACACATACTTAAGAGAAGCATCTTTTCACTTTGTTCAGGCAGCTGAAGGCAGTGTGAGTTTCTCTCAGTGGGGCTGTATGGTGTTCACTGGGGGAGAGGATGTGGCACTCTGCCAATGACAGAAACTGCAAGGCTCTGAGACAAACGGCTTGTGATAGCACTTTTGGGACATTTTGCAAATGGCAAAGTTTGTTTTCAGATGAATGTATAGTGTTGACCAATAACAACTGAGCGCATGTGTGCATTGTCAATTTAAATAAATGTGGAAAAATACTAGCTGTAGCGTCGTCTTTTGCTTGCGGCAAAAATAAATGTGGAGAAATACAGAAAAAATGCCAGAAAAATAAATATGGATAAATACAGACGGAAATGGCAAAACAATAAATACCATAAAACCGGGAGCCCTAATTATAACCTTCTCCATTGATTGTGAAAACCGGATTATACTGGATTGAATTTTGAACTGAGCTGGGATGGAGGCTGCCACCCTGTATGCCAGCCAAACTCAAGGGATTTCGGGCGCATTCTCTAAAAATTGCACTACAATTAAGGAGAGCATTGCTAGTATGGTACAGTCTGGGCCACACATGATACTGATATTGGAGGAGAACCTGACCCGCCATCTATTCTGGACATTAAGAATTTGATACTGGAAGGGAACAAAACTATTACTGAAAAGATAGATGGTGTGATGGTAACTTTGACTTTACAGCATCCAGATATGGATAAACTCTGCGGGCGAGTTAAGGACTTCGGATCAAGGATTGATAAAGAGGAGGAGCTACTGAGTGTACATGCGAGTCAATTAAAAGATCAGGAATTACGCGTACAACAACAGGAAATGAAGACTGTGGACTTGGAAGATCAATCAAAGAGAAACAGCATGCGTATTCTTGGACTACCAGAGAAAATGGAGACAACAGCATTGAAATGTTTTTTGAGAGCTGACATCCTAAGGTAATCCCAGAGCTAAGTGTGGAGGGATATTGCATGTGGACAGAGCTCAAAGAACTCCTGGTGGTAGGCCTAACCCTGGTGCACCTCCCCATTTGTGTATTGCACGTATATTGCAACATAGCGATATTGTTCTGATTTTGGCAGCTGCGCTCAAACAGCAGAAAATACTATGGTAACAAACTTTCATTTCATCCAGACTATGGCAAGGCTACTCATAAAAAAGTAAATTGTTCATAGAAGTTAAAAGAAAACTGAGATATAAAGGGTGGGATTATTCTCTGCTCCCTTTGACACGTTTAAGAATTGATTGGCAGGGTAAGAAATATTTCTTTGAACAACCAGAGGAGGCTTTGCAGTTTCTTTAAAACCATTGATTATGCATAGTTGTTGCCTGCTATCTAAGATTTACGAGTCAATAAGACTGGATAAGGGGAGGAGGGTTGATGCTCTTTAAGATTACTGAGGGGGGGCAAATGATGTACGATTATGATCAGGGTGAGTGTTGGCCGTAGCTGAGATGGGTAAACTGTGTGTTCTGCTTATGGAATGATTGTTGTAACCACACGATGAGCATCTCAAAAACGGCTGCAATCAATCCTATTGTGTTTGGTGTCAAACATGTTGGAATTATACCCACACACCGTTACTGGTGTGGGAGGTATGATTCCACCCACCAGGAGGGATCGTCCGTTAGACTCTCAGTGTTTCTGGTACCAGCCTTCTAGTCCCGTACAGCACAAAATGGTTGCTGCTGACCAGACAGAGACACATTTCTGCCCTCCTGCTGCTGAGCCAAGCTCGAGCAGGGGAAGGCTGGACAATAGGCACCTTGTCAGAGGGAGGTGTGACCGCCTACCAGACAGGATTTAGAGTATTAGGGCTGGGTGGATGCACTTGCCAGTGCCTAAAATATGCATGAGGGGCACATGTGGAGTCCCTGTGCATAGTTCAGTTCAAACCAGTCCTATTAGCTGTTAGCTCCTGCTCTGGTGTGAAACTGGAAAAAGGACATGGGAGTAACCTCTGCCCTGTCCTGACATTCCCCTGGGAGGGTCCTCTGAATATTACCAACCCTTTCCTTAGGGTACTTAAGGGCTTACATGAGTGTAGCTCCCTAGATTTGGTGTGGACAATATTCAGACCTGAAACCACTGCACTTCTACCGTCTGGGCACTCTGGACATCGCTGCACTTCATTTGAGCCTAACTTTGTCTCCCCTCCAGTCTGCTGCCTCATCTGTGCCTGTGCACCATACAGGATCCATGTAGGGTGGTGGAGCATCCAAGACATCTGAAGATAATCTCCCTTGGAGTGAAGGAGTCTCTCCCCTGCATTCGCAAGCACCGCAACACTGCTGACTGGTCTGCTGATCCTGAGCTCCTACGGACTATGAAGGGTTCAACAACACAGGAGGTGTGTTCTATGTCTCTTGAGGCTGAGCTGCCCTCTCACCCACTTTGAGGCCAGAATCCCTTGTGGGGGCTGCAATACCTGAACCCCTGTGTACAACCAACTTTTGCAAGTGCAAATGCTTGTTGGCAATTCTGCAGCAAGTGCATTGGGCTTCAAGTCGCCCCAACCTCTGGCAACTTTGCCTGGAAAAACCTTTGAGCACATTGCATGTGTGCTCCATGGCCTGTTGTTTTGTAAAAAAAGAACAAGGTCCTCCTGCGACTCCAGTATCTTTAAGCTGTGGGTCCTGTGGAGGTTCAACTATGTTTTCTTTGATCTTCCCTGATTGCTCTGGGATTGCCCTGACTTCCCTGCTTATGGTGATTCTCCTTGACCTTGCTGGCCTCTTCTTGCAATTTCTTGACCTCCTGTGTGGGTTGCTTTTGCCAAGGCTTGTTGCTGCTCCCGCCGGACACCGGCCCCTCAGCACTCTACATTCTTCTTGGGACAGCTCATATCCAGCTCCTGGTCATCCTCAGCATCGCCTGGTCCCCA
This sequence comes from Lissotriton helveticus, assembly GCF_964261635.1. NCBI lineage: Eukaryota > Metazoa > Chordata > Amphibia > Caudata > Salamandridae > Lissotriton > Lissotriton helveticus. Next base: position 942,472,133 of record NC_136070.1, read on the forward strand.
CAGCTGCAGAGTCAAATTCATCGATATCTATCTTGCAGCACCGGACATCGGTGGGCATTCGTCTACCGAGCCCCTGGTCACTCTCAAGTGACCCAGACGCTGTCACCTCTGCTTACAGGTACTCTTCATCAAGAATCCATGTTTGGACTCCCATGAGCACTTTCTCCTCTTCCAGCAGCGGCACTTACTGAGGTCCTCCTTTGGGTTCGATGGCGGTTACACCTAGGCTAAAAAAAGAAAGAGAGTACCCTTTTAGTAACACCCACAGGAACAGGGTAATGTAGAAAGAAGAAATTAAGTGTTCCCTGGGTTTGAATCAAAATTGGGGAACTGGGTCATTCATTCATTTCAAACACTGTACACTCTACCATGTGCTTTTAGTAGAACCACAAAAACAGTGAAAAATGTGTACAAATTGCAAAATTTATTTTTTAGTTAAAAAATATTCAATACATAATAAAAAGACAATGAATTCATTCATATGTGGTTAAAAACAATATTCACCTAATCTGTATTGACATAGATTTCAACGTTTATGGTGAAATATTCGGATGCACAAATAAGTATACTTTCCATACACACTAGTTGCAAAATGCCAAAAGTTTTTAAAAAATTTTTTTTACACAATTAATACATCCCCTACGGGGTAGTCGACGCGTTTCGGTGGTTACGGCGATATGCCCCACCTTCCTCAGGACAATTTTGACGTACACATAAACCTGTAAGCATAAAATATTGATATAAGAATACATTCACAGTATCATTATTCGCTTACATTTTTTCTATTACTCTTTTTTATAACTGTTTTTATACACTATGCATTTTGTGGTCCCACTATGCACTGACAACACTTTCATAGTCCACAAACCCGCCCCTTTGGGCCCCTGTGATTTAGGACAATTAGGTTCAACGTGCCACACATTCATACTTTTCCCTCACCTTAACTATCACATAATCAATCGGGCGGTGTACCTTATAACAACATCCATCTATGGTAAGGACATCTATACGGAGTACACACTTCTTTGGCGGCTTATTAAAGTCACGCACTGTTAAGCAAAAAAAGAGGAGGAAATTCGTTATTGGCTGGACTGTTATTCCACTTCTTTTTGATATTAGGGATTGACAGAACTCCTGGCGAATTCCTACCTTTTATTTTTTTGGATTAAGCACTTAAATTCGCTTGCATTAAAATTCTTTCTTGGCAGTTCAATTCAATCGTGCCCTGTTGGAGAGGAATTTACTGCATAAGGTTCACATTCTATTTTTGTGGTTTCCAGTTATTCAATAAAATTATCTTGGTACCTTACACACCTATGTTGGAGTCATCAGGTATTTACACCGGTGTAATCTTCTCAGTCGTTTTCTATATAGTTTGGAGTTTTTATTTATTCTGTGGGATTTAAGTAAATCCTATTAGTAATCCGGGTGGTTTCCCATTTTATTACAACCCACCAGTGCACAGAAAGTCTCACTCACCTCCTGTCCTTATGTTCTTACTGGACCTGGTATTTTCAATTCACCATTGATTATTCTGGGTTACTTTTCCCTGAGTTCCAACTCTGTGAAGGTAACACGGGAATGCATTATTCACTACCCCTCTTTTAATTGGGTACTCTTAATGATGTTCTAGCTCTTCCCTCATACTACTTCATCTGTGGTTTACATGGGGAAATCAATTCATTCTAGTCTCTCTCCTACTTCATTTGACAACTGCCCATCGTCATTTGTGGCAGCTCCTGCCTAGGACTTCAGCGCACATTGTTATTTTAATTTTAACTGGTAATATAATGTACTTTAACCCCAACCTCAATTATAAGTTAAGTTGCAACTTTAGTTGTATTTACCCAAACGCTTAGGCTGCGGTACTATTCGCTTGCATTCTCCATTGTCCATTCTGTTATTCACATCCAGATGGCTCCCTTTTTTTTATATCTTATTTCCTACATGCTATCACGCTAACGCTCTTTTTCAGACTGTTATTCAGCCTATTGTATTCTACAGCGTGTTAGCGGGCAGTCCTTCAATTATGCAGCTTGCCCGACATAGCGCTACCATTTTTATCTCTCCACGCAGTACTCTTCAACTCTCTACCCCATTGTGTTTGCAATCTGTTTTATGTTACCTATGGCGCTTATCCGTGTTAGGCGTATTTAAAAGCCCCCTCGTTCCCCTGTTTACATTGGAGTCGGGTATACGTTTTCAGGATAGCGGGCTATCGGGCTCCAAGTAAGACAACATTTTAAACTCAGAGCACAGCCTCGCTCCGCGATAGGTAACTTGGGTACCATCGTATCCACAGGAGGGGTGGCTCTCCAACCTTCTTCATGCTATTGGGTTTCCTCAGGGTCCACTGGGAAGGGTTCCTAGTCTACTGCGTCTTACACGTAGAGTTGTACGGATCCCGCTGTTGTGTTCTCACACTGCATGCGCCCTCCATAGAGTCCCTGTCTACTCACTTTGGGTGGTTGCTTGGGTCCCCAGTCATCCTACATCCTCTCAGCATTGTCCTGACTCAAGTCGTGGTTCTTATACCACATTCTTAGTATATGGTTTGGTCTCCTCTGAGGCCCACTGTGTATTAGTGCTATTTACTATGATTTCTTTGCTATAGTATTGTGTGCTTTGTGTATATCTCTGTTTGGGAGATATGGGAATGTACTAGAGAGTATTATTTACTAAATGCATATTTTATTAAATACCTTGTGTGGTTCTTTTTCATTTAATCTATACTATAGGATTGCATTCTGGAAATACAAACTGCTTTACACTCCTTGAAGACTAAGCCTGAAGTCTGCTCTCCACAGATACCACTTGGATAGCTTTCTAAGGTTGCCTGAGTCCTCCTAAATCACAATAAGGATTGTCTGAACTGGTGCAAGGTGCCCACTTACATTAGTGTTCATCATATACCAGGCCAGCTTCTCACACCTCCTCAGCATGACGGGTATTGCTATGGGTAGATAATGGCGTTCCACGGCTTGTTACTACAGAACTGAAGGCCTCAGAAGAAAGGTATGTGGGGGTAGTAGAAGGGATGTTCTGCAAATTTGAATTTGAATTTAAAAACATTTATACAGCGCTTGCATACCCAGCGGTTTCATGGCGCTAGTGGTGATCAGTGGACAGACAGCAGCTGAGAAGTTAGGTCAGATAAGCTAGCGTGAACAAAAAAGTTTTAAGTTCTTTTCGGAACAAAGGGTAGGAGGGTGAGGTGCGTAAAGTAACGGGGAGAGAGTTCCAAAAGGTTGGAGCCAGGACAGCGAACCTCGCTCCGCCAGCCCTCTGCTTTTTAAAGCGGGGGATGGTAAGAAGGGCCAAGTGGGCTGAGCGAAGTTCTCTGCCTGGACAGTATGGCTTGATGAGGGAGCAAATAAACTCGGGGGCAGTGCCCGATCTGGCCTGGTACACAAGGCAGCCAAGTTTGAACAGGGCACGCTCTCTAACAGGAAGCCAGTGCAATGTTTTGAGTAGTGGAGTGGCCCGATGATATCTGGGGAGGCCATGGATCAGGCGGGCCGCCTGATTCTGCACTAGTTGTAGCCGGTGAGTCAGATATGCAGGGGCTCCGTTATAGACTATGTTTCCATAGTCTATACGGGATAGTACCATGGTTAACATACTTACAGTGCTCTTCCTTTCATATGCACCCAATTAAGATACTCATGTTTTTTTAGAAGGGCTGACGAGTGTTCTGGCCTGCTATGCCTACTATAATATTATCTGGAGGAGGGATTATAATTGCATATTGGATGGGGGAATGGATAGGTCCAGGCAAGTGAAACAGCTGTTAGGTAGAGAATCTAAGGCACTCCTTGAAATTATTGACATGTTAAATTATTTGGAGCTATGGAGGGATGGTCCAACTAGGGGATATTCTTTCTATTTTGCACCCCACGGTACATTCTCCATGATTGACTACTCGCTGAAACACCCTGAGCAAGCAATTGAGTTTGAAAAGTTATAGTACCTAGATAAGGCGCTAAACTCTAAGCTGTCATAATTATAAAACATTTACAGAGATACAACACAAATAGGGGAAACTCCAGGCCGGCTGCTGGCTTGGCTGGTCAATAGAGAACGAGCTGAGAATGCAGTAGCCGCAATAAAGGATTAACAGGGAAACATGCTTACAGCTCATGATGATATATGAAAGCGTTTAGCAGAATTTCGTTCGGAATTATATACTCAACAGGGAACCCATAATGAGACGGGTATGACAGTACTCCTCGATGCAGCTCAGCTGGCAGAAGCAGATGATGAGATGCAAGAGGTATTAAGTTCTCCAATAGAGCTGAGTGTGCCACCTCCTCTGCAAAAAATATTCTGACAGCAGTCTTTAATTGGCTGTCTGCTGCTCAATTAAAATGTAATGAACACAAATCTGAAATCCTCCTTTAAGAAAGTTTCCCCCCTTGGTTTAGGGATGCTCTTTCGCCGATTGACTATCCGTCGCCTGCCTCAACAGGGCAACCCGCTAAGAATCTGGGGATCTGGTTTGAAGAGAATCTCACCTTTTCCATGCAGATCAAGAGGCTCTCCAGGAACTGCTTCGAAATCCATAAATCCCTCAGGAAATGTCTTGCACTCCTCCCTAGAGCAGCTAAAGAAATGGTTACCCGGATGCTGATTCTTTCGCGTATAGATTATGCCAACGCTTTCTACGTTGGCATACCAGGCTACTTGCCTAACAAACTGCAGGTGGTAAAGAATGCGGCGGCCAGGCTTCTGTTTAACATCCCAACTAGAAGCAGTGTAAGACAGCATCTGCACTCACTTCACTGGCTGCCCATAACCTAGCGAGTTAAGTTTAAAGGTCTGGTTATGGCACATCATGCCCTATATGATTCTTGTCAAATCTACTTGCGGAAATGCTTTATGTTCTATACTCCAACCAGACATCTGCGCTCTGCCTCTCAACTCTTAGCCCATCTTCCTCACTTTCGTTTGAAAAGGATGGCTGGCAGCTCCCTTCCTCTTAAGGCCACTCTGGCCTGGAATTCACTTCCTTTTGCCCTCCGTTGCATCCAGGACCACTCCCATTATAAAAAGAATCTGAAAATGTACCTTTTTATTTAATGTATTTCCCTTACCCCCTTAAGGCTCGCGCTGGGACACTCCCTGGAGTATCTGTGCGTGGTATAAATTCCATTAACATAACATGACATGACAGATGATACAGATATACGATGGGCATTGCATATCTGTGTCTGTGGAAAACCCAAGGGGATGGTGGTCTGGGAGCCAAGTTTTATAAGGAATATGTCGATTTGCTATGCAGGCTACTTTTAAATATCCATTGGGAGACACTTGATGGATGGGTTTTACCTGATGCACTGAGGGCTGCATATATTGTGATTGTGCCAAAGCCACTATGTGATGCGCCTGAATGTGAATCATATCACCCGTTATCCATGTGTACACTAAGCTGTTAGGGAAGATTTTGGCTCATTGTTTGGCTAAATCGAGGGGGGGGCACTAGTTCACCCTGATGGGCAGGTTTTGTGTGAGGATTTACTATCACTACTAATATAAGGAAAGTGTTTCTTATACTAGAACAGGTTCAAAACGGAGAAGGGCCTTGCGCATTTGAGAGTTTGGATACACATAAAGCGTTCAATACTGGCAGAATATGATGAGTTTGTTGAAATGGTACAATCTGGATGATACTTATTTAAAATGGATACAATTACTTTACACTAATAGCCAAGCCAGGGTAAAAGTAGGTAATAGGTTCGCTAACATGGTTGAGTGGGGGACCAGGCAGGATTGCCCCCTGTCTCCACTGATATTCGTGTTGGTTATTGAGCCTCTTGCAAGGTTGAAACGAGCTCAACACGAGGGAGAGAGGGTAATGGTAGGAATGCAAAGAGAAATTGCTTCTTTATATGCTGAGGATATCTTGTTGACTTTACGGGACCACGAACGAGAGAGGCATATACTATGTAACACCATTAAGGAAATGGGGGCCCACTCAGGATTCATGTTGAATACAGATAAATCAGTTATTTACTTGATACGAGCACCGTGACTAGGGGATGAAGCTGTCAGCGATATTAGATTGCAGAGAACACCTATTAAATATTTGGGGGCGTACCTGTGTTAGGGAAATATATGAGGCCAATTTGGCTAATTTATTAAAAAATGCAGAAAGTAGTGTCCAAAGATGGCTAAAGTTTCCTCTATCCCTAACGGGGTGAATGGGGATTAGTAAGATGATTCTTCTGCCCTGAGTATTGTTTGTTCTACAGAATATGCCAACACTGACAAGCCCAGAGAAATGGCAGTCCGGTGCTGGGCAGTGCCCGACAGCACAGCAGTGACCCAGCAGCGGCAGAAAGATCCCGGAAGGGTGAGTCCGTTGTCCGGTGCGAGCAGTACGGTGAGCTGCTGGGGAGGAACAGAAACGGCGGGACAAAGAGCTGCTCACTGTAGGAGAGTAGGATCTGCTTCTTATAGTTACTCCCACTTTCTGCTGATTTTTTACAGTTTTTTTACTTTAGTCTGGCTGGGACCCAGCTATCCAGGGACCCAGTCTAGCAGCTTCCTCTCTAAAATGATTGCATGTACGTTAGGTATACCACAGATTGGATTCTGGGGTACCCTTATAAGTCCCTAGTATATGGTATCCTATATACCCAGGGCATAGGTACCCCCGAGGCCTCTCAGGGGCTCCAGCATGTATTTTGCCACCCCTGAGAGACGACTCAAAATGACACAACAGGTCTGCTACAGCAGCCTGTGTAAGGTGATGTATCAGTCAACCCTATGGCAGGCCTTATCAATCCTGAAGGTAGGGTGCCAGGTTTTGTGTGAGAGAGTGCCTATGCATGAGCAGGGCCCATCTGCAGCCACCAGAATCTATCCTCCGGTTTTGTTCTGTGATGCAGCCATACCATATACTCTTAAGTGCATTATAACCTCGCTGTAAATGGTCATTTTGAGATGGCTGCAAGAAAACATGTCGTGTTTGATGTCAAACACCTTGGAATCATACCTCCCCACCAGTCCTGTCGGGGGAGGTATGATTCCACCCTCCTAGAGGGAGAAATATGAGTACACCGGCACACCCAGTACCAGCTTAACAGAACCCTGGCATCACAAAATGGACACTGCCAGCCACAGACACGCGTCTGCCCTCCTGCTGCTGGATGAAACTCCGGCAGGGGAGGCTGGATAATAGGTTTCCTGTCACAGGGAGGTATAATTACCTCCCAGACAGGCTTTAGTGTATTGGGGCTGGGTGGGTGCACTCCAAGAGTGCTTTGATGTCTGCAGTGGGGCACATTTGGTGTCCCTATGAATAATCCAGTTCAAACCAGTCCTCGTAGCTGTTAGCTCCTGCTCTGGTGTGAAACTGGAAAAAGGACATGGGTGTAACCACCCCTCTGTCCTGACCCTCCCATAGGTATGTCCCCAGAGTTTGTCCCATCCCTTCCTTGGATATAAAGTAGGAACCCCTGACTACAGGACTTTAGATTTACCTGGACGAAACTCTGCTACAGAATCCCAGAACTTCAACTATCTACACTTCGTTGGATGACCGAAGAATCTCCCTTGAAGTAAAGGAGTTACGTTCCTGCAAGGCCGGCACCATAGACATATCTGTCTGGTTTGCAACTACGCAGCTCCTGAAGGACTCTGAAGACTTTGCAACACAGGAGGTGGGTTTCCAAGCTTCCCCGAGGCAGATCCAAACTCTCAGCAAACCTAAGATCCAAAGCCCTCGTGGGGACCGGGCAACCAGAACCCCATGGATACCGTGCACATTTGAAGCAGCATATGCTTCTTGGCAATCCCTGAGGCTGGCTTTGGGCTACTTGTAGTCCAGACCCCGAGCAGTGATTCCACTGAATATTACTGGCCTACACTCCACGAGTGACCCGTGGGCTGGTATTTAGTGATTCCTCTTAAGGTCCCTTTGTGATTCCTTGTTCGTCAACTTGTGGATCCCTAAGAAGGGTACTGTAACTTTGAACAGGCTTACCTGGTTGCTCCAGATGTGCCCTGACTCTCCATCACTTGGGGAGTCACCTGGACCTTGCTGGTCCACCCCAAAGCCTTTTTACTCTCACCACGTGGTTTGCTGTTGTCAAGGCTTGTTGGTCTCCAATCAAGACACTGACCCCCCTGCACTCGACATCCTTGTGGGACAGCTCGCCTGCAGACTCTAGTCATTGTTGACATCTCCTGGTCCCCATGGCAACGGAGTCAAGCTTCACCTCATCATACCTGAAACACCTTACATTGGTGGGCATTGGCCTATCATGCCCCTGGTCACCCTGAAGTGACCCAGACACTGTCCCCTCTGCTATCAGGTTCTTTACATCGTCTATCCTGGCTTGGATCACACCGGGCACTTTTCCTTTCCATGGCAGCAGCACTTTGCATCAACTTACCAAAACAGCTACGATTGCTGACAAAATTTGGCACCTATGCACCTGGCTTCCCTGGGTGAGGTAACACAAGTACTTCTGTGCTCACATGGGTGCTGGGCTTAGAACCTTTTAAGTCTAAAAGGGTTTGCTCCAAGTCCTCCCTGAAGTGTCACTAATCTTTAAAATTCCAACAGCGACTTTCCCACAGGATTGTACGGAGCTCGCTGCTGTGTTCTCACACAGCACGCGTCCCCCGTGGGTCCCCTGTATCACTACCTTTGGTGGTTCCTTGGGGTCCCAGTGATCCTACGTGCTTTAGGCACTGTGTCTAGTCCAGTCGTGGTTCTTATACCTCTTTCTTAAGATATCGTTTGGTCGCCCCCTGGGGCCCATTGTATATTGTGCTATTTACTTAAATTCAAGTGTGTTGATATTGTGTATCTGGCTCTCTAATCTCATAAAGAGAGAGTGTTTAGTAATAAATACATATATTTTACATACACCGTGCGTGGTTCTCCTTTCATTTGGTCATTCAAGAGGTATCTGGTAAACCAAGCTGCTTTACACTCCTTCAAAACTTAGCCTGAAGGCTGTTCTCCATTGCTACCACTAGGATAGCTTTCAATAAAGGTTGTCTTAAACCTATTCATCAATAGGAGTTTTTTGGATTGGTGCAAGGTGCCCACTATAACTAGTGGACAGCATATACCAGGCCAACTTCCCGCATTGGTGGCAGCAGTGGGATTCAAGCTTGCTATTGCTTTACCAGATACTCTCATTGAGTGACTAACTGAAAACCACTATAGGGACTTAGGTACATATAAAACAAGTCCAGAATAAAGTAAGTTCTATTGAACTTAGAGTTGGGTAAGTCAAGGGTCTGGTACACCCTTTCTCCAACTCAAGAGAAAGTTTAGTAGGCCCACTAGGTTAGGTAGGTGCCTACTCCACATAACACTAGTATGTCTTAAAGAGCTGAAGCCAGTGGCTCCATGCTGACTAAGTATGACCATCTGCCATTCCCAGAATTGAGGAACACGTGTGCATCTAGGAAACTGAAGACAGGGAAAACCCCTAAAGCTCAATGCCTCATAGAGGTATAGCTTTTAGATGACCTCAGAAAGACCCCAGGGTTTGATGAGGCAGGCAGGTTGGGTGGAGAAGCAGAAGAAGAAAGGTTAGGAGGTGAACACATCCAAGACCTAGACTATCAAGCTGACCAGGAGGAACATGATGATTCTAACTTGGAAAATCCAATTCTTCCCATGGGTGGGGGGGAAGGCCCCATGGGCCCTCTCTTTACTCCACCTGGAAGGGTTAGCAGGTTACCAAGAAGATCAAGATCTCCTTCTCAGCAATCTCATCATTCTGTTAATTCTGTAGGGACCTCTGTTTCTCATAGGACTTCTACTTCTCACAAGAGAGATACTTCCTATGATAAAAAGTGCAAACTGCTTGAGTTTGAGAAAGCTCAGCTTAGAATCAAGAGAGAGCAGTTGGCCTCAGACAGGGAATCCCTGGAGCTCCAGAGAGCTTCACAAAGGTTGGAGATAGAGCCCCATGGTGGCAGTGTCCTGAACAAGATTGCCCCTCCCTACCAGAGTGGGCATGACATCCACATAACTGCACTTGAGAGAGCCTGTAAAGTACAGAGGGTAACTCAGGAGCAGTGGGCAGCAATCTTGAAGCTCTCCTTTGCAGACAAGGGTAGAAACAAGCTCCTCAATGTTAGATAAGAGGATAAGAGGATGGTGATAACTACAAAGAGTGCTCTGATTGATGGGTTTGACTTACCCACTGAACAATACAGGATTACGTTCAGAGACACCCAAAAGGCACAGCCTGAAGCTAGGTTGACCTTGTAGATTGTGCTACTAAGGGTCTGAAAGGCAGGTTACTTGGCAGTAAAGTGTGTGATTTTAAAGGATTGCACAATTTAATTATGAGGGAGCAGATACTTAATAATTGTCAAAATCAGCTATTGCATCAGTACTTGGTGGACTCTAATCTGACCTCTACCCAAGAATTGGGCCAGAAGGCAGAAAAATGGGTCAGAACCATGGTGAGGCAGAAGGTTCAGAACCAAGGTGGTGACTCAAAGAAGCAAGATTCTAAAAACGCTGATAAGGGTGGGGAATGGGGTAAAGTCCAGAAGTCTTCTCAAGGGCCCCAAAAATCTGCATCTGGTGGGGAGTCACAATCCAACAAGGGTAAAGGCCAAAAGAAACCATGGTGTAAAATCTGTAAATAGAAGACCCACTGGGCAAGTGATTGTAGTAAGTCCGAGGACTCAACTCCAGCCACCATTGCCCCGAAGGCAACTGTTTCCGCTAGTTCAGTTCTAAGTGGTGGTACTCAGAATAAGGGTGTAGTAGGGTTAACCCTGGGTTCTGAGGTGGACTTTGACCAACTCAGGCTTTACTGATGCAGATGGCATACCAGAGCAGAAACAGGCAATATGGAGGAGATAAATGCTATAGACTCATTCTTAACACCAAGTCAGTATCAGTTACATGATGATGAAGACAAACCCCAGGCCATATACTCAGATGCCACCAAAGTTCAACCAGAGAGTCTCCATGAATTTCGGGGCACAGAGCTAGTGGCACCAGACCTGAAAGGGGATGCAGACTGCGATGAGGCATGTACAATGATATAAACTCTGCCATGAATAAATCAAGGCTCAGTCCCAAATTAGTGACCTACTTGACCGCAGTGTAGGCCGAAGGCAGTAGTCAGCAAGGGCCCACAGCCATGTGTCGTTGGCTTGCGATGCACAGAGTTAGTGGCACCAGAGCAGTTATTGGTAGTGTTCAATCACCTCTGTAACTAACCTTTTTTCCTCTGGACTGAACCACGTTTCCTTCTTACTCCTCTCCTTAATAAATCAAGACTCAGTTCCAAATGTGTGACGTACTTGACCGCAGTGTAGGCTGAAGGCAGTAGTCAGCAAGGGACCACAGACAGGTGTCGTTGGAATGTTATGTACAGAGTTGGTGGCACCACATCAAAGGGAGTACAGTGATATCAAACGTCCCATTAACATATGAACTCTGCCATAAAGAAATCAAGACTCATTTCCAAATGTGTGACTTAGTAGACCACAGTGTAGGCCGGAGGCAGCGGTGGAATACGTCAATGAGAAAGGAGTGCTGGGGGACTGTGTCGCAGAGACCCTGATGGTCTGAGGAGGCTGCCAAGGTCGCTGGCCTCGGGCTTGGAGCTTGCAGCTTGCACCCGCATGTGGTAGGACCTCTTTGACACACGCCGGTCTCGGCAGGTGAGCATTGAGGCCTGGGTGCACAGGGGCGGGCAAGACGGGTCTGGGGACCAGCGGCCTGCGGTGCAGCAGGTGCACAGGAGCGCAGGCAATACCACTCACAGCGTTGGACTCATGGCAGGATGAGAGGCGCCGCCCTGGCAAACACATTGGCCATTCCGGAAGAGATCCACGCCCAGAGCTACGTGCTTTTTATTCACACTCCTACGCTAGCCTGGCGTACATCGGGCCAGCCCACTCTGCTCACACTAACAGGCGGGGGGGGAGTAACAAGCTACATTTCCATGATCTTCCCCACTGGCTGAGGTAACATGGTTGCGTCCACTGTTCAGTACACTCCCAAACGGTAAACAGTCATAATATTGATTCCAAAATATAGAATGGACATAATATCGAAGTAAAAATATAGAATGGACAATATATCAAATGGACACAATATAATGGTTAAAAATATCGAATTTAAGGTAAGTAATATCGATTTTCAAAATATAGAAGTCAAAATATCGAAGTATACAATATAGGCATTAAATATATCGATTTTTTAATAATATAAATTTTTTTAAAGTGTTTTGTATGTTAGTATATGTGTGAAAAGTGTATATTAATTTTTGTAATGTATGTTTAATGTATTTTAAGTAATGAATTTTATGTTATTTAATTTTTGCGTAATTTAATTCTTCTTTTTTTTTTTGTAGAGTTCTATATAGCGGGAACAAGACCCGAACCGAATCAGGTATCAGAGCGCTTTACATAGCACAAGTTACGTTTTTACATGAGGACACACACTTTCATTTTTACGCACGGGGAGATTAAGTGATTTGCCCAGAATCACAGGAGGTTTTGGCGTCGTTACCGAGACTCGAACCAGATCCCTAGGTCCGAGGTCGAGCGCCTTAGCCGTTAGGCCAACTCCTCTCCCCAATTCTGTAGCGGGTTGTGGGTTTATAGGGGAATAGGGTGGGAAGTAATTTAATTATATTAAATTAAATATTAATTTTTAGCAATTATTAATAATTTGTAATTAAATTTTGCTTTCTAGTTCTGTAGCGGGTTGTGGGTTTATAGGGGAATAGAGTGGGAAGTAATTTAATTGTAATTAATTAAATATTTTTATTTATTTATTGGTATTCATTTTGAATTTATTGTTTTTTAATTCTTAATTAATTTTTATTAATTGCCAATTAATTTGTATTAATTGATTAATTGTTAATTATGTTAATTTTCTAAATTTATTTTCTGTAGCGGGTTGTGGGTTTATAGGGGAATAGGGTGGGAAGTAATTTAATTGTTATTAAGTACATATTTTTTTTCATTTATTGGTATTGATTTTAAATTTATTGTTAATTAATTTTTAATTGGTAAATAATTTTTATTAATTGGCAATTCATTTTTATTAATTGGTAATTATTTTGTATTAATTAAATATTTGATAATTATGATAATTGTATTAATGTATTTTCTGTAGTGGGATGTGGGTTTATAGGGGAATAGGGTGGGAAGTAATGTAATTGTAATTAATTACATATTAAAAATACATTTTGTGTATTGATAATTAATTTACTGTTCATTTTTAATTGGTATTAATTTTTATTATTAATTAGTTTTTGTTATTGGAAATTAATTAGTTGTTAAATAATTATGAATAGGTTATTAATTTTTAATAACTAATATGTAGTTGTATTTCTAATTAATTATTACATAATATTACATTGATTATTAATTTCAATTAATGTTTTATTGGTATTGATATTTAATTTATTTTTAATAATATATTAAATCATTACTTTCCCTACTGTTAAACTCACTCGAGTGGGAATAGTAATTTTCACCCTCCCGCAATCCAACGCTTTCCCTACTGCTGCACTCTCTGGAGTGGGAATAGTAGTTTTTTACCCCTACGCTATCCAACGCTTTCCCTACTGTTGCACTATCTGGAGTGGGAATAGTAATTTTCACACTCCCGCTATCCAACGCTTTCCCTACTGTTGCACTCTCTGGAGTGGGAATAGTATTTTTTACCCCTACGCTATCCAACGCTTTCCCTACTGTTGTACTCTCTGGAGTGGGAATAGTAATTTTTACCCCTACGCTATCCAATGCTTTCCCTACTGTTGTACTCTCTGGAGTGGAAATAGTAATTTTTACCCTTCCAATATCCAACGCTTTCCCTACTGTTGCACTCTCTGGAGTGGGAATAGTAATTTTTACCCCTACGCTATCCAGCGCTTTCCCTACTGTTGCACTCACTGGAGTGGGAATAGTATTTTTTACCCCTACGCTATCCAATGCTTTCCCTACTGTTGCACTCTCTGGAGTGGGAATAGTAATTTGTACCCCTACGCTATCCAAAGCTTTCCCTACTGTTGCACTCTCTGGAATGGGAATAGTATTTGTTACCCCTACGCTATCCAACGCTTTCCCTACTGTTGCACTCACTGAAGTGGTAATATTAAATGTTACCCTCCTGCTATCCTATGGTAAAATATTGTACATTTTTTATTAATAACTTAAATTAATTATATCTTAATTTTAAGGTTATTTGAGTATTTTTAAGTATGTTTTAGTTAATTATATTTATTATTTCATTAATTTTAAATTACTTTTAAGACATTTAAAAAAAATCGATATTTTGACTGACTATATTTTTTACAGACTATATTTTGGATTCGATATTTTTGTACTTACCTGTTTGTAGATAGGAATTCGATATTTTGGCATTCTATATTTTGGTGACTATATTTTGGTAAGTCTATATTTTGTCATTCTATATTATGTCAGTGATCCACTCCAAACACCAGCAGTGTATGTCGACACAGATATGTCTGAGGTCTGCATACTGCAGTCTGTCCAGCACATCCACGCCACACTTGACATTGTGTACATTCTCATTCATGGGTCACTTGCCTCCTACGCACATGCCTGGTTCCCACCTCTCCCTACAATCTGCTATTGTGTGGCTGAGGTACCATGCCGTTGAAGGCTTATGTACATGGCTAGCACAGGTTACCACAGTAAGTTGAGCTGTTGTGTCTGGTAGGTGGGCATGTTGTTTGGCAGGTTGTATGTGAGTTTATTACATGTACATCCCCAGAGTTGTGAGTTGCATGATTGTGGAGTTGAGGTGTGTGGTGTGTTCATTTGGTGCATACCAACGAGCAGTGCATTCCCATAGGTGCCATCCTGGAAGCGCTGGTTGATGATGGACTGTCGGAAGATGTAGGAATCATGCGAACTGCCTGGGTAGTTGGCGACGACATTGGTGAAGAGTCCCCGGTGGTCCACTATTGCCTGCACATTGATGGAATGCATGTGCTTTCTGTTGCGGTAATTGTGTGCAGTGTCGGCAGGGGGCACAAGTAGGACATGTGCACAGGCAACTGCCCCCAACACGTGCGGTAAGCCAGCTATGGCATAGGAGCCTTGAATGGTCTCCAGATGTTCCTGCTTAGTGTGGGGGAAGTGCTGGGGTACCAAGCTGATGATGGCATCCAAGACAGTTGTGATGAACTTTGATAGGGCTGACTGTGACACTAGTCCGACTCTGGCGGTTGTTGGTTGGAAGGTACCAGAGGCCAACAAGTGCAGCACAGCCAGCAGCTTTGTCTGAGGTGGGATGTTGGTTGTCCGCTGTGTTGGTACCGTCAGCCTGTGGGCAATGATGTTCAGGATGCGGAGGATGGTTATCCTTTTAAGCCTGTAGTGGGGAATGACATCCTCAGGTGTTAAGTCTGTGAGGCTAGTGTGTTTTCTGAAAGTCCGCTGTCTTTGTCAGCGCTGCCTCTGTGGTAGTCTTGGGGGTTTGGGCGGGGGGATCCGGGGGGGGGGGTGGCGGGCCTGGGGGTGGTGGCAGTGGGTGTTGTAGCCCTCTTGGGGCTCAGAGCTGCATGATCAGTAGCTCCATGGCATCTATTGTTCTTCAGGTGTGGCTCTGGGCTGGGCTCCCTTTTATGGTGCAGGTTGTCGTCTGACTTTACACCAGGTAAGAGCAGGTGTTAAATTCCTGCTGCTAATGTGCCTTATCGCCTGTTTTGTGATCTTATCGCTGATCTGGATGGTTGTTGAGAATGTTGGGAAGTGGCCATGTCGCAGCTTTTTGCACAGGAACCCCTACTCTGCATCTCATCAGCCATAGTTGCCGGTGTCATCTGTGGCGATGTTTTTTGCGGCTGCTATCGCAGGGAAACTGGTGATATCGGATATTAGCACCAGCTTGTGAAAGGGATGATACATTTATCGCGACTTTGGCTGCGATAAAGTGCTGCTAACTTGGCGACAAGTCCTTGAGAAATGCCCCTAAATATGCTGTGGGTTTACTCTTACTGCATGGAAGAATTCCTAATGTTTAGAACTGAGAGGAAGATCCATATTAAACAATTATCCACAATTGCAAATTTTCCAAACAGCTAAACATGGAAATCTGTTCACTAAAACGGTTGGGGTAGTAGGCAGGACACCACACTCAACATCACAAATAACAGCACATGATTTACGCCTTCTTCCACAGTTGGCCGTTAACATCCTCTTATTTGCTGCTCAGGCTAACGACACAAGTGAAAACAGCAGGCTAAAAACAGGTCTCTCAGAGCCCTATTAACTTTATGTCCCAGCCGCTGCCTTCATGATCTCTGCAAACATGGGTCATAAGTGTCAGTTTTTGGTGTACCAATGGCCAAGCCAAGGATTGCAGATATTATTGTTTCATAGATATACAATTAATGGCATTGGCCATTAATGGCATTGGCAGTGATGGCACCTTTTAGTCAAATTTCACAGAGATAACTTCTTTGCCTATTGGAGGTTTTATTCTTTCCCAGAATGACACAAGTTCCTCTCTAAAGAAAGAGGTGTGTCATACATTATGTGCTATATTTTCATAAATCTACCTTTAGACAAAAAGAGGAATCAAAAGTGACATGATTTATATGTTATAAGATTGCCTTACAAACCTCCACAAAGAGGATATTTTCAGAGACTTATTAAAGAATTGATGCAAAGACCATGTTCAAATAAGATAAGTAAAGTTTATTTTGTGAACAAATACTGCATGAAAGGACAAGTGAATCCTTTATAACAAAAACTCTTTCAAAATGGAAAATTAGTTGATTTGGAAATTATCTTTCTTCCTCTGAATTCCTTATTGGCACTTAAGGCAGTTTTTACCACACCATCTGCTGTGCCAAATTTGAAAACCTGCAGAATTTAGAACAAGAAAAATAAATATCTGTTTGGTTGGTATAACATAAACACATGTTGATTGATTCGTATACGTAATTATAGAGATGAAACATGGGAAAAGCACTGTAAAATCACGTTAATATGTTTTATTACATGCCTAAAACTAATTTGAAACATGCTCCAAAATAAAATGTGATTTTTTTTATTAGGTCAGAGGTTTGATTGCTTTCAGATGAACTTTTGCTTCTTTAAATCACGTCAGTATAATTTATGCTAATAATTAATCAGTTAACTCAACACCCTATGAAACAGAATTATCTTGCCAGTCATTCCAGAGTGTTGCCTACAAATTATGGAAACTGGGTACACATAGGAGCTTTTTAACACTTTACAGAAATGAAGCCGCAAATCTAAGACATGAATAGTTGAACTATAGATATTATTTGTAAGTAATGAAGAGCTTGCACACCAATTCAAATAAGAAGAAAAGTGTCTGCAAACTTCCCCCAGACTGTGCGTTTGTGGTTTTTGCAGATGATATTTTTGATAATTTCTAGTCTACATTGCTCTCTTGACACTGCATGAGTCACCATTCCATGCCGAGTTTGTTTGAGCTACAATCCAATCCTCAGGTATAATATATATAAAAGCCTACATTTAACTCAGTACCTCCTAACATTGCTATACCATATATATATATATGTGTCCTCTGATCCCTACTAACCTGGAGTGGTCGTTGTTCGATATTTCACGCGGCAGCTGGCAACCGCGTTTGGAGGACCCGTTCTACAAGCGGGCTGCGACTTTGCTGGTTCCAGTGGCAACGCTGGGCTTTTTTTCTTTCACCGAGGTGTCGGTATTTCGCAGTCCCGCCACAAGACTTCAGGCTGACCTGTGGCCACCGAATGAAGCGGCTCGTGACTTCACGTGGCAGCAGGGTCACGGTATCCTAGCTGCATGGCTCTTTTCAACTTGGAGGACTGTGGCAGAACGTTCGGGGACCCGAGGAAGACTCCAAACATTTTAAAATCAATTGAACTCACCGAGGACTTCCTAAACCCCACTCCACCACGGTACTTACCGAACTGTTGCATTATGGGGACTGTGGTCTTTACGCATATCACCACAGCTGCAGGCAATTTGGAGGAGTAGCTGACTTCCTGTTCAATAAAGGGTTGCAGCGTCAATAATGAAGGGGTGGTGCAGTTTCAAGTTTGCTATGGACGTCTGAGGAAGGCACTTACGTGCTGAAATGCATTATGTCTGCAATCATTAAATGAGAAGCTTCCAACAGACCCCGCTGTATCCTCTGATCCCTTCTAACCTGAAGTGGTCGTTGTTCGATATTTCACGCGGCAGCTGGCAACCGCGTTTGGAGGACCCGTTCTACAAGCGGGCTGCGACTTTGCTGGTTCCAGTGGCAACGCTGGGCTTTTTTTCTTTCACCGAGGTGTCGGTATTTCGCAGTCCCGCCACAAGACTTCAGGCTGACCTGTGGCCACCGAATGAAGCGGCTCGTGACTTCACGTGGCAGCAGGGTCACGGTATCCTAGCTGCATGGCTCTTTTCAACTTGGAGGACTGTGGCAGAACGTTCGGGGACCCGAGGAAGACTCCAATAATTTTATAATCAATTGAACTCACCGAGGACTTCCTAAACCCCACTCCACCACGGTACTTACCGAACTGTTGCATTATGGGGGCTGTGGTCTTTACGCATATCACCACAGCTGCAGGCAATTTGGAGGAGTAGCTGACTTCCTGTTCAATAAAGGGTTGCAGCGTCAATAATGAAGGGGTGGTGCAGTTTCAAGTTTGCTATGGACGTCTGAGGAAGGCACTTACGTGCCGAAATGCATTATGTCCGCAATCATTAAATGAGAAGCTTCCAACAGACCCCGCTGTGTCCTCTGATCCCTTCTAACCTGGAGTGGTCGTTGTTCGATATATATATATATATATATATATATATACACACCTACACACACCCACAGACACACACACACACACACACAAACAAAGATGTTGCTGGTTTCCCAAGCCTCTTTAGTGCGGCGATTGTGCAGTGGGGTAGCGAGCCCCATATAATCCACAAATCCAGTTTCCCAATATCTCTCATTCCATATGGTGAAAAAGGGAAGACGGGTCATCACTCTGGTGCAAATATAGCAGGGTTATTCACACAAATATGCAGCAAAACAGCCCAAAGAGTTTCGCAGCAATTGACTCCTTGATCATGGGTCAGGTTACGTTCACTATCACATACTTTTAATATACCAATATGATTCATAGTCACTTAACATAAATGAAGGACTCTCCTGTTGACGGTGGGTCAATGTAACATTTTCGCCCATTTTAACATAGTGATTATCCAATGTGATCAACATGCCATAATATCATCTGTGGCATAAAATAAATCACGCCCATCAACATCTTTATACACTGGTATCAGTTCAATTGTCATCTGGTCTGGACGACAGCCATGAAAGCAAGACTACAGGTTGGTCAGCTATAGCATGTTTTCTCATTAATTTCATAGGATTGCTGGATAACCCAGAATCCAGCAAGGCAACACATTACGATGGCTGCAGCTAGGGATACAAAAAGTAGGAAGCTGCAGAGAAACTATTTGTTCAACCCAGTGACAGGACTAAAACCAATGATAACAATGGCGATGCAACGCAGGATGAGACACCAAATAAAAAAATATTTGGGGAATAACTTATGGAGGGCATTTAAACAAGGACAATTGAAGTAGTGGAAGGCTACCACTTTGCAGAAGAATATGGACTGTGGCAGAGTACAGACAGAATTAAGAATCTTTATTACACCCATGTTCAACAACCCAGATCCAGAGATGATTGAGGAGTGGGTGACAAACAATCATGACTGCAGGACAACAATGCTCAAAATCCTTGTAAAATATGCAAGGAAAGACTGTGAAAGATTTTCAGCAGAACTTGAAAAAATCACCAATATGTTGAAAGAAAGTGTATAAAAGAAGAATTTGAGAATGATATAAATAAATTGAATATCCGGCGGGAGAAAGCAGAATAAGAGATCAAGGCTAAAAAACCAACGCACATTCCATTGAGACAAAGTGGACTATGAAAGAGGCCAAATCCTCACAACCGGTAGAAAATTTGATCACCTAAGAAATAATATACAAGAAAACATGCAAGGGGAGCAGCCTCTGGCAGAATCAAAAAGACAGCCAATGATCAGGAATAGTGGCCATCCAGAGCAAGCTGAAATTGAGAGTGATACATCAGTTCAGTAATAAGCGGCAGGAGTAAAATCAAACATTTTAAAGGTGTTCAACCTTACGACACAAGGAAGCCTGATAGCACAAGCTTTAATCTCTTTAATCTTTTTTTGGCCGACCTACCTGAGGAGTTGGACAGTTGGGTATCCCATGCTCCCAACTTGGGGAACAAGGTAATGTCAAACTTGCTATATGCGGACAACCTGGTTTTAATTAGTAAAACACCAATTGGCCTTTAGCATTTGATAAACACGACAAGCAGTTTTTCTAAGCGGAACTCCCTAAAAATGAATCTCAAGAAGACGGAAATTATGGCAGTCAACTATCATAAAAAGAAGACCAATAGTTGGTTCCTTGACGGCCAAGGCTTGGACCAAGTACAAAGTTACAAATACCTGGGAATCCTAATGGATCATAAAAACACATTTAAACTCCAGCTAGAGTCCATCCGAAGAAAGGGGACCACCACGTATCTCGCCCTGAAGTCATTGAAGAGACAGCTCCCCGACCTCACGCTTGAACCCTTTTTACAGGTCTTGAGGGCTAAACTGCTGCCGACACTGTCATATGGGAGTGAGGCTCTAAAAGGTAAAGATGCAGCAGTTTTAGATGTCGTAATAGCTAACGCCTACAGAGCAATTTTCCACCTCCCAAAATATGTCTCCCCGGCTCAAATCCGGTTAGAATTTGGGATTCAAAGACAAACGGTAGAAAGGAGGAGCACCTATGTTAAAAGCTGGCATAAAATCCGAAGCGCTGAGGCATGATCTTTAAATTTCCATCTTTGGAAAGCCCTGGTCAGCCAAGAAAAATGCCCATCAGGATTACTTGCTCGATTCAATTGAGTCACTGGGCCTGTCTGATCTATGGGCCGTTCCAACGGACCATTGAGGTTGCGGTTGGGGGTAATTGCGATTAAGCCCCATCTTCCACCATAGGAAAGGAAAGGCGGCACTCCGACTTGTCGCCTATGTGGAAGTGGGAAGGAAGATATCATCCACGTTATCTACAACTGCCCCAGCTTAAAGGATATAAGATGCACCTTGTTGCGCCCTTTCTTCAGGCATTACGGCATCCGGTCCTGTAGGCAGGCAGTGAAGCTATGCTTCAAACCCACTGACGTTCAGCTCAACTGTTGGCTAACAAAAATTTTGGAGACTGTAACAAAGAGACTTAAAACCCTGCTGAAACTCTTTATAAGTATATTATTAACTCAATGCTTTGTTTTAGCTGCATCTGTATTTTAGTCACCAGATCTTCAATCTGGACAGTGGTCTTGATTAAGCTGTGCCATTAGATCTTGGAAGTTGCTGTAGTCACTGGTAGATAGCACTACATGAGATGCAAGAGTCTATGTGAATAATGTATAAATATAGAACATGCAATTGATGACTTTTAGATTACGCATCTTTTAACTGTTTTAATTATATTTAATTGTGTATAATGGGAATCATTCTTGCTATGTATTTGCAAAGATTTTAACTAATCAAGCAAAATAAAATATCTCTCTCTGATAGCACAAGCGACCAAAGGTGCACAGGGGGTACAGAGGTCACGGACACAAAGGCTGAGGAGGCAACAGGAAAGGTGAAAAAAAACAAGAAAATATAGAAGGCTTCATGGGAATCCAAACAAGAGAGCAAACATCAGCACAATAATGGAAAAAAACGGTGGTAAATCTTTCTAAACTTGTTTGTAAATATCTATAAAAATTGAAATTCAATTAATAAACCAAAGTTTGAAGATAAGTTATAGTTATAAAGACCTATTAATTATTTGTATACAAAGCCAAAATAAACTACACAAATCTTCGAAATTCTAAATTTATAGTTCTAACTTAAAGTCATAATTTGCGCATCACCCAAAACCTAACATATGTCTATCTCTATCTATCTATCTATCTATCTATCTATCTATCTATCTATCTATCTATCTATCTATCTATCTATCTATCTATCTATCTATCTATCTATCTATCTATCTATCTATCTATCTATCTATCTATCTATCTATCTATCTATCTATCTATCTATCTATCTATCTATCTATCTATCTATTTATCTATCTATCTATCTATCTATCTATCTACCCATCTATATGTATGTATATATATATGTGTATATATATATATATATATACACCATAATCTCAACATAGTCTCTTTCAGTTGCCTTTCTTCTTTCACGTGAAGGTGCCAAGCCATCTGATGCATTTAGCAATGAAGGGAGCTAAGCGGAGGCAAAGCATGTAGCACGACTAGTTGGTGTCAGTCTTTGTTTGCCAGCTAGAAAGCCTGGGAAGATCCAGTGCCTTGAGTGAAGTTTTTTAAAAAGTGTGCCCTTTTATTGCCCTGACTTTCTCACAGGAGTTTCAAATCAGTATCAATAGTAACTCCATTCAACCAGTAGTTGTAATTCAACAATATTTATGAAAGAGATCCTGTGCATCAATCTAGGAGAACAGAAGGGAGGGAACTGCTGAGAGAGCATTTCTATTGACTTGATAAGTTAATTGATTTGTCTTATAATAATAGAGGAATGAGACATGACAAGTGTTGTCAAGTAGTAGAAGCCCTAAAACCACTGCTTAATTTGTACAGGTGGGGACAGGCTGTGGCCAATGGCACACTTTTTTTAATAGAATTTGGGACTTATTTTTCACATTTGACTATCTATAGTAAGGCAGAGAAAGACAGAAAAGAGAGATAGGTGAAGAAACAGCCCTCTATGCAATAAGCAGGGATTAAAAAACCCTGCGGGAGTGAGGTTAAGAGGACAGAAATATAGTGTGGTGGAAGACAAAGGCCTAAGTTGGAATCAAGACTAGGCAGCCTTGCTATTTATTATTTCTGGCATTTGGTATTACCATCAGTGGGCAACTAAGGAAACCTTTGGGCCTTGCACTTTTTTTCTAAGAACTGCCTAAAACATATCTGAGAGCTCATTTAGTTTATTTCTAGTTATCCAAAATAAGATGAAGAATTAACCTAAAGGTCATCATCCCATGACAACCTTTACACCAGTAAGATTAATGTCCTTATTAACCTAGATATTTTCACACCATGATGCTACTCACCTACACATGTGTAGGAGCAGTGCCTGCTCCGTCATTTCCATTTTCAGAAACTGGGTGGATTGACCTAAGGTATATGATGATGGTTATTATTTGTCTTTTACCCTTCTTATTCTTGGATTTTGCTTGGTCATCGTTAGATAACTGAAAAATGGAAAAACAAAATACTATTCTTAGATAAAGAGCATATATTTTCTACTAGTACGTTAACAGACCATTCCTATAGTTTCCTGAATAATGGAGGTTTTCAATTAAGGCATGTGAGAATGTTTCAAAGTACAGTTGTACGGAAAACATATATTTGAACAATGTCAATTTCGTACAAAAACAGGTTTCATCTTCTAAAGATTCATCACAAATCTCAGAATAAAGTTTGAGGATTTCACACAATAGGTCTCAGGCATCCTCACTATATGCTACAAACGTATGGGGAAACAATGCTGCTTGTCTAATTTGTAAAAGAATAATGGGTAACCCAATAGACCCTTGTAGGCTTGGGCAATGAACAATAGAGGGTAAGGAATGGCTACAAGGGATTTTGTTTATCTGCTTATTTAGGTTGATTTCCTAGTATATATCTTCAGAGTTAGTTTTAAAAATCTGACTCAAATGTATCCATAGGATAACAACACAATTCTTCAATAATTAACACATTGAATGACAAGAGCAAGGAGAAGAAGGGAAAAACACACGGAAAAATTATTTTATCTGAAAAAGTATTGTATTGAGTTAATCAGCAAATTAGTTTACGGGGATAATTAATTTCAATATATTGTTTTTACTTAGGGGGCACCCTTTGCAAAAATATAATTGTCCTGATCATGGTCTTATAGACACCTGCAACAAAGACCGAAACGTCGACCATATCATCATCTCCAAAGCAATCCATCTTCACCAAGAGTTAACCTTTGTACATTTTCGGACTTGGTTATCTTTTATTTATCAAAGGAGCTGATGAGTTGTTATGAACTGATTTGTTGATTTATGTATGCATCTGTTCATGACTTTTTTTGCTTACATTGATCTGTTCACCATATCCCCGTAAACTAATTTGCTGATTAACTCAATACAATACTTTTTCAGATACATTTATTTTTCCGTGTATCAAATTCCCAGACATCCCGCACTCCCGCCAGCAGAGGCCTGATTTGGCTTTATCCCACTGCGCGACGCACGCCGGCGTATAGTACCAGTATGTTGCTGTCTTGTATGTGTAGCGATCACAGGCAGAAACCTAGTTAGGGAGCAGAAAAGACGAAACAACACCCGCACTACAAATCCCAGAAAACCCTGGGTCATGGCAAAACGGAAGTCACTTCCGGGACGGCATAAAAGGGCGTGCCTGGCGAAGCCGGGTGCTTGTCAATCCTTCCCGGAGTGAGACATAGCCTGAGGGTTGCGCGGACGCTTTCTTTCCCGCTGAGGACGCCGCGAGGAGGAATGCGCGGACGCTTTCTTTCCCGCTGAGGACGCCGTGAGGAGGAATGCGCGGACGCTTGCCTTCCCGCTGAGGACGCCGCGAGGAGGTTGCGCGGACGCTTGCTTTCCCGCTGAGGACGCCGCGAGGAGGTTTGAGAGGACGCAGGGACGCCGTAGTCTTGGTGCCGCTTCCTCCATTTCCTAGAAATAAAGGTAGGATCTAGAGATAGCACGGCCGTGCTAGTTAGGCAGCCTGCCTCTCGACCTGATACTTTTCTGTTTGCTTTACCGTGTTATACTTACCGCGCCTTACCCACCAGGAGTGAGTGTAACTACCTGGGGGTATTTGAACGCTCTCCTGTACCGTGACACAAGGCTGTGATACAACAGCTCTGAATCAACCAAGACCCCATTTACCCACGAGTAGAAACAGTATCTACGTTCGGGTGTACCGAGAGTGGGCTTAATGTAAGAGGTGACTCCGCTTCTGTAATTATCACTGTGTTGGTATCCTGTACGTGCGTGGTAATCTGTTCCTTTTTTGTTTTGTAGACTTGTTGTGCCTCAGAAGAACTCCAAGACCTGTAGACCAGACTAAGAGGGGTGTCTTCTCAACAACGTTCCGGTTCCCTATTCCCTTCCCTTTTCCCAGGTGTACTATCTCTCCCTGGTGTGTATATTCCAAGGGAGGGTTAGTACTATTGGTAACTGGGAGGTCTATCGTCAAGCCGTGGTCCCCGCTGGCTAGATTCCTAAGGTTAGTGGCAGGAGTGTTCTTTACTTGGGTTTTATCACCGCTGCTAACCGTGACAGATTGACAAGCCTAAGAAAAGAAGACCGGCCTGGGCCATGGATACGAGTGCGGCTTTAGCCTCTCTGCTTGAGAGCTTCGGCGCATTACAGCAAGAAGTACATGCTTCTCGCTTAGAGAATCAGGAGCTCAGAAAGGATATGAATACCATGCGCAGGGAGGTCGCTGGTATGACTCGCAAAGGCCATGGGGCAGGGTCCTACATTAGGGAGGCTACTCTCCCCCCTCCAGGTCATACAGTCTCCTCGCTTCCCCCCCCGATGGCTCATGGGGGTGGGTTCTTTACCCCTACTGCCTTGCCTTCGTCCTCCACCGACCATTCCCCTACTGTGCACGTGATACAAAACACTGGCATTCCTTTGGCCCCTCCCGAGAGGTTCTATGGGGACCCCAAAAAGTTCGAGACCTTCCTGAACCAGTGCCGTCTCCACTTCCTGTGCAAGCCTACAGTATTCCAGGATGACGCGGCCAGGACAGCGTTTATGATGTCCTACATGGGTGGGAACGCTGCTAGCTGGACGATCCCCTTAATGGAACGAAACGATCCGGTTCTACATCAATTCCCGGAATTCTGTACGGCCCTCCGAAAATTGTTTGATCGTAAAACGCATATGTTGTCCTTAGACAAGGAACTTCTTACATTGCGCCAGGGATCACAAGACCTCTTGTCCTATATCACGTCCTTTAACAGACTCGTGGCCGAAAAAGATTGGCCACAAGAAAAACGGACTTCTTTGTTTTACCAAGGACTAAGGGGTGAGTTAAAGGACGTCCTATCGCAGGTGGTCCAGATGCCGGCAACCTGCGAGGAACTGATAGATCTTACCGTCCAACTAGACCATCGCCTGGTAGAAAGAAGGGGGGATCGGAATAGGAACGAAGGTAAAGGATGGTACCTCAAACCAAAACCCCCGACGGAGGACAGTACCAAGGGTGCCGATGGGACCGAACCGATGCAAATCGGTGGAATCCGAGGGCCCCTGACCACGGAAGAACGAGACAGGCGACGCAGAATGAAACTATGCCTTTACTGCGGCAAAGGAGGCCACTTCATTAGGGAATGCAAGGCGAGGGCCCAACAACCAGAAAGGAGTCCTACACCACGGAAGCCTGCAGTCATGGGAACCAGAGAGTCGTCGGAAAACTAACACGTCCAAACCAGACGGAGATCACTGGGATGGACGGTCGGCAAGCAGCGATCTCCTCGTTCCTCGCAAATACGATGATGCCCGCCGTGGCCCATATCAATATGCCTGTGTCCTTGTGGACCTCCGACGATAAGGCCTCACGGATGGATGCGCTGCTGGATTCCGGAGCTACGGGCAACTACATGGACATCGAATACGCCACTTCCCTAGGGATTGCTTGGGAGAAGAAGGACGAGCCAGAAAACGTGAAGGCAGTGGATGGATCCGCCTTAACATCTGGACCGGTAACGATGCATACGCTGCCGCTACGCATGCAACACGAGGGACACTCGGAGTATATCCAATTTGATTTAATCGCGGCCCCTCAGTTCCGCCTTATATTAGGTATGCCATGGCTCACGCTGCATGACCCTGATGTGAGCTGGTCAGCAAGAACGATAACCTTGAACTCGACCTACTGCTAGGAACATTGCTACAGCCCTTCCCCCATGGTCAAAGAAGACGAAGGGACGCTCGGCGCGCACCACCTAGCCGTAGCATGTCATGCGGAACGGTCATGCAGCGCCACCAGCCTGCCTGAGGTCTATGCCGAGTTCAGCTCCCTTTTTGATAAACAAAAGGCTACTCGGTTACCTCCGCATCGGGTTTATGACTGTTGCATCGACCTCGTTCCAGGGGCGGCTGTTCCCTGTAGTCGAGTGTATGCCCTCACAGAAAAAGAAAACCAATACTTACAGAACTACATCAAGGAGAACCTGGCTTCGGGATTCATCAGTCATTCCACTTCCCCCGCTTCGTCGCCCATGTTTTTTATACCAAAGAAGGACTGCGACGAGTTGAGACCATGCATCGATTACAGGGCCTTGAATAACATCACGGTCAAGAATCGTTATCCCCTTCCATTGATCCCGGTGCTGATGGATCAGATAAAAGGAGCCCGATACTTTACCAAGCTAGACCTCCGTGGAGCCTATCATTTAGTCAGGGTCAAACGGGGAGATGAGTGGAAGACAGCATTCCGAACCAAGTTCGGCCTATACGAGTATAGGGTGATGCCGTTTGGACTCTGCAATGCCCCTGCTGCTTTCCAATACTTTATGGACGAAGTACTCAGGGGCCTATTGGACACCATATTTATGGTCTATACAGACGACATTCTCGTCTACTCGAGTACCCTCCAAGAACACGAAATACACGTGAAGGAAGTCCTAAGTCGGTTACAACAACACGAATTGTGCGCCAAGTTGGAAAAGTGCCTTTTTCATACAACCGAAGTGTCTTTTCTCGGGTACGTGATCAACGCCAACGGCTTCCGGATGGAGAACGGAAAGGTAGAAGCCATCACGAACTGGAAAACTCCGCAGAGCGTCAAATCGGTACAAAGCTTCCTAGGCTTTGCGAACTACTATAGGCGCTTCATAAAGGATTTCTCCAAGATCATCCACCCCATATCCAGACTACTGAAGAAAAACGCTCCTTTTCTATGGGGTGATGAAGCTGACCAATCCTTCAGGACACTCAAGGAACGCTTCACCCAGGCCCCCATCCTGCGGCATCCTGATACCCAACTTCCCTTCATCTTGGAAACCGATGCGTCCCAGTATGCACTGGGAGGGGTGCTTTCACAACGTCACCCCACAACGGGACAGATACACCCAGTCACCTTCTATTCCAAAAAACTCAGTCCTAGCAAAATCAATTATTCCATCACCGACAAAGAGTTGCTTGCCATCAAAAGAGGATGTGAGGAATGGAGACACTACTTGCTGGGAGCCCGGCACACCATCGAAATATACACCGACCATCGGAACTTATTATTCCTGAAAACAGCAAAGGCCCTCACTCCTCGGCAACTCAGATGGACCCTCTTTTTCTCGGATTACGATTTCATCATCAAATACCGACCAGGGCCACAACACGGAAAGGCCGATGCTCTCTCCAGGAATCAGGATTCCCAAGACCCTCAACACACCATGACAGAAGAACCACCTTCCATATTACCAGAACGGTCCTTCCCTGTAGGCACAGTCGCCTTGCTCACGTCCACGGATTTCATCGAGGACCTCAAGGTTGCGTCGACGGAGGTCGATACCCAGGCATGGCTTGAGGAGGAACCCCAAGGGAGGTCACAGACAGACGAGCTCTTGTATCACTACCATGCCATGTATGTTCCGGATCCAGGCTTACAGATGCAGGTGCTCAATTGGGCTCATGACGCCGTATTGGGGGGTCATTGGGGGGTATACAAGACTATAGCCACGATAGAACGTTCATTTTGGTGGCCTACCTTACGGAATGACGTCAAGAAATACGTCAGGAATTGTTCGGTGTGCACCCAGTGCAAAGCCAGCCATTCAAGACCGACGGGGCTACTCCGACAAATACCCATTCCCCCCAAACCTTGGCACACGGTCTCGATGGACTTTATCGTCGAAATGCCCGTCTGCCAAGGAAAAACAGTAATCCTGGTTCTCATAGACCACTTGACAAAAATGGGCCATTTTGTGCCGTTGGAAGGATTACCCACCTCAGCGGAATTGGCCATGGTGATGCTCCAGCATCTCGTCAGGGCTCATGGACTCCCGAGTATCTTTATTACCGACAGGGGTTCGCAATTTACATCACGCTTCTGGAAGGCCCTTTGCAAGACACTTTCCATCGACGCTAGACTTTCGACGAGTTACCATCCTCAAACGGATGGGAAGACGGAACGGCTTAATCAGACTATCGAACAATACCTGAGGTGCTTTACCTTACAGAACTCGACGGACTGGGTCACCCTCCTATGGTTGGCTGAATTCACGTACAACAACTCTGACCATTCCACCTTGGGTTGCTCCCCGTTCTTTTGCCTTCTAGGGTATCATCCGAATATCCTCCCCTTTGACTGGCCGGTGGCATCGACATTGCCCAGCATTCAGGAACACCACGAGCATCTCCGTGCTGTCCGCATCGATGCGACGCAACATTTGTCGGATGCTCAGAACGCTCAGAAACGATACGCTGATAAGAAGCGTAGTCCCGAACCAAGCTACCAGGTGGGGGACAAGGTATGGCTCTCCACTAAACACATTCACCTCAGGGGTATCAACAAACTGAAACCTAAGTACATAGGTCCCTATAGTGTCGAGAGGGTCATCAACCCGGTTGCCCTGAGGTTGGCTATCCCCATATCCTGGCGCTTACACCCCGTCTTCCACGTCTCACTGCTCCTTCCCTGTCATGGGGACACCAGACTGCCAGCTCATCCCCCTCCTGTTCTGGTGGAGGGCTTGGAGGAGTATGAAGTTGATGAGCTGCTGGATTCCAGGCTGTACCGGGGTGGGGTCCAGTACCTGGTGAGTTGGAAGGGCTTTGGGGTGGAGGAGAGGTCCTGGGAACCTGAGCAGAATCTCCATTGCCCCGACTTGGTGGCCCAGTTCCATCGGGTACACCCTGGCAAGCCTGGTCGACCGCCGGGCCGGCGGTCCTTGAGAGGGGGTTCTGTAGCGATCACAGGCAGAAA
Source organism: Lissotriton helveticus (assembly GCF_964261635.1). NCBI lineage: Eukaryota > Metazoa > Chordata > Amphibia > Caudata > Salamandridae > Lissotriton > Lissotriton helveticus. The sequence continues at coordinate 942,502,185 of NC_136070.1, forward strand.
CCTAGTTAGGGAGCAGAAAAGACGAAACAACACCCGCACTACAAATCCCAGAAAACCCTGGGTCATGGCAAAACGGAAGTCACTTCCGGGACGGCATAAAAGGGCGTGCCTGGCGAAGCCGGGTGCTTGTCAATCCTTCCCGGAGTGAGACATAGCCTGAGGGTTGCGCGGACGCTTTCTTTCCCGCTGAGGACGCCGCGAGGAGGAATGCGCGGACGCTTTCTTTCCCGCTGAGGACGCCGCGAGGAGGAATGCGCGGACGCTTGCCTTCCCGCTGAGGACGCCGCGAGGAGGTTGCGCGGACGCTTGCTTTCCCGCTGAGGACGCCGCGAGGAGGTTTGAGAGGACGCAGGGACGCCGTAGTCTTGGTGCCGCTTCCTCCATTTCCTAGAAATAAAGGTAGGATCTAGAGATAGCACGGCCGTGCTAGTTAGGCAGCCTGCCTCTCGACCTGATACTTTTCTGTTTGCTTTACCGTGTTATACTTACCGCGCCTTACCCACCAGGAGTGAGTGTAACTACCTGGGGGTATTTGAACGCTCTCCTGTACCATGACACAAGGCTGTGATACAACAGCTCTGAATCAACCAAGACCCCATTTACCCACGAGTAGAAACAGTATCTACGTTCGGGTGTACCGAGAGTGGGCTTAATGTAAGAGGTGACTCCGCTTCTGTAATTATCACTGTGTTGGTATCCTGTACGTGCGTGGTAATCTGTTCCTTTTTTGTTTTGTAGACTTGTTGTGCCTCAGAAGAACTCCAAGACCTGTAGACCAGACTAAGAGGGGTGTCTTCTCAACAACGTTCCGGTTCCCTATTCCCTTCCCTTTTCCCAGGTGTACTATCTCTCCCTGGTGTGTATATTCCAAGGGAGGGTTAGTACTATTGGTAACTGGGAGGTCTATCGTCAAGCCGTGGTCCCCGCTGGCTAGATTCCTAAGGTTAGTGGCAGGAGTGTTCTTTACTTGGGTTTTATCACCGCTGCTAACCGTGACAGTATGCTGATTCGGTCCCTGCCGTGTTGGATGTCGTGTGATGCACTCGGTAGAACACCTGCTCCCATTCCTTGGTCGAAAGGGGCCGCCCTAGCTCCACCTCCCACCTCACCTGCGCCTTTGTGCACTGTTTCGAGGAGAAACATAGAATCATAGCATACAGCTCCGAGATGAGGCTCCGGTCATCAGTTTTACGAACAAGCCAGCGTTCAAAGGCCGTAAGAGGCCGTGACATAGGGGACACATTAGCTGGGTTGGTCACCCAATGCGCCACCTGAGCATGGAAGAAAGCGTCCCCCGGATCCAACGGAAAATATTCCGCCCGCAACACAGGGAACGGGATCAATCCGTCCAAGTGAAAGAGCTTTAACACTCTCTTGCAGCCCTTCTTGCGCCAGTAAAGAATTGGCTTGGTAGTTTGGTCTGCCCTGTTCCCATGATGCACTGGGCCAGGGACAGACTAATTTGCATGTAGCCAGGTTCTGAACTGGGATGGTGCAGTGAGCTAAAAAACGGTGATGGATCAAGCCCTGATCTTTTGACTGGGTAGGAGTGTTCTGCCTAATTCAGACACTTTGTCCATCACCACCCCCTTTTTGAATCGTTTTGGCCACCACAAGTGTGGAAGGGTATGCTCAGATGTGAGTCCCTTGCTCACTGCACCATCAGGATTCAAGCAAGCCTGGCCGAAGACGGCTGTAATGCCAGAAACCGGTCCCCGGAAGCTTGTTTCCTTTCCAGTAAAGAATTGGCTTGGTAGTTTGGTCTGCCCTGTTCCCATGATGCACTGGGCCAGGGACAGACTAATTTGCATGTAGCCAGGTTCTGAACTGGGATGGTGCAATGAGCTAAAAAACGGTGATGGATCAAGCCCTGATCTTTTGACTGGGTAGGAGTGTTCTGCTTAATTCAGACACTTTGTCCATCACCACCCCCTTTTTGAATCGTTTTGGCCACCACAAGTGTGCAAGGGTATGCTCAGATGTGAGTCCCTTGCTCACTGCACCATCAGGATTCAAGCAAGCCGGGCCGAAGACGGCTGTAATGCCAGAAATCGGTCCCCGGAAGCTTGTTTCCTTTCCAGTAAAGAATTGGCTTGGTAGTTTGGTCTGCCCTGTTCCCATGATGCACTGGGCCAGGGACAGACTAATTTGCATGTAGCCAGGTTCTGAACTGGGATGGTGCAGTGAGCTAAAAAACGGTGATGGATCAAGCCCTGATCTTTTGACTGGGTAGAAGTGTTCTGCTTAATTCAGACACTTTGTCCATCACCACCCCCTTTTTGAATCGTAGCGGTGGAAGACCGGCGACGCACGCCCTGGGGGAAAGTCAAGATTGTCCACAATCGGCATCATAGGTGAGGGGAAGGAAGTCCATCCTTTATGCAGCGCCAGCTCGTCCCAAGCCCGTAGTGTCGGGGAAGTCACTGGGGAGGAGTACAACCCCCAAGCTCTATGTCTATGCGGCAACCAGAGCTCCCTCCAGATATTGCAGCCTGCCACCGTTTGATCCATGAAGAGCCAAAGTTTGCTGGACATGGGTCTGTTCCATTGTACCACATACAGCAGACAGGACACCTGAAAGTATTCCGCGAGATTCGGGAAGCCCAGTTCTCCTGCCGCCTTCGGGGGACGTGGCCACTGTGAACGGAGCGCGCGGGCGTTTGTTGTTCCATAAGAACTTATTGACCTGGAGTTTCTGCAACATGCCCTTCGGTGGCATCAGTGGTAGCATCTAAAACATATAGAGTATTCTAGGGAGGATCGTCATCTTAACAGCAGCTAATCTACCAAACCAAGCTAGATTCATGCGGGACCAATCCGATAAGGACTTGGATACCTGCTCAGCCAGCCCAGCGTAATTCAGGGCTAGTGTTTTAGGCGGGGTTGGGGTGAGACGGATACCAAGATACGTAATGTCGGACTGTGTCCATTGAAAATCAAAGTCCTATTGCAGATCTGCCACATCGACAAGCGGGACCGACACGTTCAGAATTTGAGATTTGGAAAAGTTGACCTTAAACCCCGCCGCCTTGTGGAATGCCTGAATCTCCGCTGACAAGTGTCGTAGGGAAGGGTAGGGATCCCGCAGCGCCATGATTGCATCGTCACCACATAAACTTATTGTATGCTCATCAGCCCCGAAGCGTAGGCCTGTGATGTCGGAGTGGGACCTGATACGTTGGGCAAATGGCTCCATATAAAATGCAAAGAGGAGCGGCGAGAGGGGGTACCCTGCCGCGTCCCACGGGCAATGGGGAAAGATGTCGACTTGCAACCATTGACTTGTACCACAGCTTTGGGAGCAGCATAGAGGGATTGGACCAAGCGCAAGAAGTTGCCACCAAAGCTGAACGTTTTCAGCACCTCAAAAAGGAACCCCGAATCTACCCGATCGAAGGCTTTCTCCGCGTCAATGGAAAACAGAAAAGTTTGAGCCTTCGACAGGTGCATCAAGTCCAACAAATGGAGCAGTCTCTTAGAGTTATCACCACCCTGCCGGGTGGGTATGAAGCCTGCCTGGTCAGGGTCAATCACACCATCCATTAGAGGGCTAAGGCGCGCGACTAATATTCCCACGAACAACTTAGCGTCGATGTTCAGGAGCGAGATCGGCCTGTAAGAGCTACATTTGGCAGGGTCCTTTCCGGGCTTGAGGATGACCGTGATGGCCGCGTCGGACATGGAAGGGGTGACAGCCCCGGTGTCCAGGAAGGAATTGAAGAGCTGAGTTAAAAATGGGGCCAGTTCCCTGCAAAACGTTTTGTAAAAAATGGCTGAGAACCCATCGGGCCCGGGGGACTTGGCCAGTTTAAGCCTAGAGATTGCCGAAATGACCCCCTCCACGCGAATCTCTGCCTCCAGCGATTCTGCAGAATCAGGGCTTAGGGGCGTGACACCTGCTGTCTCGATGTAGTGCCGTACGTCTGCAGGCGCCGCATCCTCACGTGCGTACAGCGACTGATAAAAGTGGCGAAAGGAGTCAACAATTTCCGCATCACTAGTACGGGATTTCGCCCGATGATCTCTAATTTCCGTGATGGCAGATGCCTGGGCCCTCGCACGTAGGCGGTGTGCCAGAATTCTGCCACCTTTATCGCCACACAGATAAAATTTGTGGTGCAGGCGTAGCAAGGCGTATTCTGCCCTGTCCAGGTCCAGATGCTTAAGCATGCGTCTCTTTGTTTCCAGTTCTCTCCACACCCGAGGTGCAACCTGTCCTCTTGTGAATCGCTTCCAGTCCCCACACCTCTCCCTCCAGCTCCCCTGGCTTCTCCCTACGCAACCTAGCATACGTGGCCGCTAGCGCAATGAAGTCCCCTCTGACCACTAGCTTTAACGCCTCCCAAATTGAAGCTAACGCAGTGTCCCCTACTGTGTTTTCAGCCGAGTAGTGAGTGATCGTGTCCCTGATTTTCGTGACAACTGAATCAGCATGCAACATGGAATCGCGAAGCCGCCAGCCAGCAGAAGAGGGTCGTGGGATATTCAGGGAGACCTTCTCCGAGAGGAGCGCATGGTCAGAAAGGGAGCGAGGGGCAATGTCAGCATCAGACAGGTGTGGCAGGAAGGCGGATGTGGCCAGGAGTGGTCTAAACGCGCATAGGTCTTGTGCGCTGCTGAATAATGTGTATAGTCTCGCTCTTGAGGGTGCTGTACGCACCACACGTCATAGAGCCCACCCTCCACAAGCCATTGCTTCCCCTCCTGGGACCAAGCGCCGGTGTGAGACACCCTATTTTCTGACCTGTCCAACCTTCCATCCATCACAAGATTAATGTCCCCACCAATCAGTATGATCGCATCGGGGGAAGCAAGAACCTGCGCCAGAGCCGTGCGCAGAAAAGGCTCCTGTTGAGTGTTTGGGGTGTAAAGGGACCCAATCATGAAAATCGTGTCCCCCCACTGAACGCGCACCGCCAGGAACCTCCCTTTGATCTCCACAAGCTGGGCCAAGACTTTGCATCGCACACGAGAGCTAAACAACAGCGATACTCCATTCTTCTTAGCGGGGCTCGAGGACCAGAGCTGCAAGGGGTAGCGCCTGTCACGCATGTGCCGAACATCTTTAGGTAGGAGGTGAGTTTCTTGCAGGAGGCACACATCACCATCCGCATTCTCAAGTAGGGACAGAACTGCAGAACGCTTCACAGGGTTATTGAGCCCACGAACATTAAGGCTAACCACTTTCAGCTCCCTAGACATTACACCACAAGGAAGAAATGGGTGCTATCGTGCTAGTCCCTACCAACCAGAAGCATATTGTGCTCTGCCAATCAAGTACCCCGATCCAGCACTCAACAACCCAGTGACAGCACCATCCTCGCAGCGCCCTCCCGGACCCCCTCCCAGGCACTCTCTCATAGCGTACAGGAGATAGCCACACTCTACACTCTTCCAGAAGCCCCCCCGGGTCTGATGCGGAGCCCCCCTCTCCCCTGAACCACTCCCCTCCAGTTCCCCCCACCCCCCAAAAAAACAACCCCCAACTGCAAAAAACAAGCTAGAACAATGAGCAGGCAACAAACGATAGTTCGTAAAGCAGGACCCAAAGGTAGGGGAATGTGGCACCAGTCATCATTCCTCCAGTTCCCGAAATGGGACTCTCTCACGATTAAGGACATAACGTTCCAGTCGTACCTTTATGGAGCGACCCCCTCCGACGCCAGCAATCTACCCTCTCAGGACATCATGGGACATTTGCACCGTCCTCTATTGTGGCTTCTGTCACGAGGGCCACGGAAGCCACCGCACCCCCTCTCTCCTGAAGGCTCGCCGATGGGTCAGGCCATCTTGCCGTCACAGGCTTGCCCACTCTCTGCCAACCCGAGGGGCGTCGCTGTCGCCCTGTAGATGTGCCGCCACCTTCGGGCTCGGAGTCAGGACGGTCCAAGCCCAGGATTTCCATGGCTGTTGCTAGGGAACGCACCTGGACCAATTTATTCTGCCACCTGAAGATGAGCCTGAATAGGTGTCCCCAGGAGTAAGCCACATTGTGCTCCCGCAGGTGAGCCGTGACGGGCCTGAATTCCCATCTCTTCAGCAGAGTAGATGCAGCCAAGTCCTGGTAGAGCAAGTGGCGATGGTCCCGAAACTGTAGAGGGTCAAAGTCGCGTGCCTTCCAAAGAATTCACTCTTTCAGCTGAAAGTCATGAACGCAGACCAGAATATCAGGGGGAGTGGCCTTCGGGCCCCGCGGAAGCCCAACACGGTGCACTCGGTCCATGCGTATCTCTTGTAAGCCCTCCTCATTCAGGACATGCTTAAAAAGAGCCTCCACATACTCTCGTAAGTCTGACCCCTCCCCCTTCCATGGAACTGCATGAATTCTTATATTATTGCGACGGGACCTATTCTCTATGTCTTCGACATTGGCTTGAAGATCTAGGTTCTGTTCTGTCAGCCGAATGACATCCTGCTGGAGCTGATGAATGTCCTCCGCTGTCCCCAAAGCGTGCTCCTCCAGCGTCGTAACACGTTCCCCCACTCCGTCCACATCTCTCCGAATTTCCCGTAGGTCCTATGCCAGCTGGGAACGCAGTTCCGCGATATCTTCCTTAATGGCGGCAAAGAGTTTGATCATACAGGCCTTGGTTGCGGGTGCCTCATTCTCGCGCTGACACGGTGACTTATCAGCCACGGGTGACACTGACTGCGCTGCACCTTTTGGTAGGCCATCCTTCCCTGTCTTGTCCTTCTTCAACCTGGCAGTCGCCATGCCGCCCTTCTTCAAACCGCACTGCCAAGGAACTCAAGGGACAGGGGGGAGTCACCACGGCCGCCTAGGGGTGCTTCGCCGGCCGCACATCTGTGGGGGAATCCCAACGCCGATCCGTCTAGGGCTCTCGCGCTAGGTTCCGCGCTAAACTCCGCAGGCCAACGGGGTTGCTACTCCACAGCTCCTCACACCTCGCCCTCTAAATGCACCTCCCCAAGCAGTGAGCGTCCAAGGGAGGCAGTACTACGGCTATCCACAGCGCAGGACCCACCGGGATGCTCAAAATGGTTGCACCACGGGCGGTCTCCTCCTTGGGGTACCCCGCAAATGGCCGCCTAGTGCCACTCAAGCCCTGCCGGCTGCTGGGTGCGCTGCCCCTCGTCGCCTCTCACCTCCGCAATATCTCGCCGTGCAGGACGGGCTGGATCACTGGTCACTGAGGCCAAGCCGCACTAGGCCGCTATTTACTCCAGTAGGGCCATGTTGCCGCCCCACGGCCGACGGAGCACCCGGCCCTCTCCAAGTACTATACCAGGTAGTTCGGGACTCCCTCTCAGCTATCCCGTCCTTTCCACCACTCTCGGGGTGCTGACTTCACGGGCCCCCTTGCCCTCCTTCGCCTTACCAAGGCCCACAGCTGCCGCCAGCAGGGACTGCGCCGCAGGGGTTCCTCCCGCCTTACCGGGAAACCAGGCCCACCTAGGACCCAAAACCCCATCCTCGAGTGGGCAGCTCAGCCGGATCGCCGCACTCCGTGTCCGGTTCCCGCTCACTGTGCCTCACGTCGGCGGGTGCCAGGGGTCACCGCAACCTCACGACCCGGCACCTCCTCCAGCCGCGTGAGGTATGCGAAGGCTCCGACCCCGCCGGCTCTCGCCCGGCGGCTCCTCCGCCGCTCCACCTCCCCTGTCTCGGGCACTCCTGCTGCTAGGGCACACTAAGGCGCCCGGTTTCTGGTGCGTTCTAGGCCGCTCCTACAACCGCGGCGAAATGGTGCCCCGATGGGCGAAACCGGACCTTCAGCTGGTCCGCCACTGCAACGGAGTGTTGGGAGGCCAATAATCCCCGACAGAGGGGAGTCCTAAGAGGGTTCTAAACAAAGCTACAGAACTCGTGGCACCGGAGGGACTCAGAGACACGTCCTACTCCACCGCCATCTTGACCACGCCCCCCTCATGACATTTTTAAACTGGCTTTCAAAAATGTGAACACCATTGGGAATTTCTAAGAATTTCTTAAGCTGAGTGAGTAACCTATAACACCTTGAAAGTTTTAGGCTGCTGAGCTTCCAAAGACATGTTTTCCAAGACGACTTCTGGTGTTGGCAGTCTTGAACTGGGATCTGGGTCCGCACAGAGAATGGTCACATGCACAGTTAGGTTCCAACAAGAGGTATGAATTTATCAGCAAAATTTGCATGTGCACTTCTGATAATATTTATGCTACATCTTTGCTAAATTACATGCTACCTTCCAGTAATGAAAAAATACTTTATTGTCAATTAATAAAACTATTGCTAAATGAACAGAATAATTGCATATCACTCAACCATCTCGAAGTACACGGCCATTAGGACTTTCCTGTACACAGCCAAACTGAGCAAGAGCTGAGATCTTTAGAAGAATGCGCCTCTTTTTTAGTGCATACAGAACTGGGCCGTAAGCACGAGAATCTAAGGAATTCATAATATTGTCACCTTCTAACCAGATATGTATTTTGGTTACATAGCTGTGCCTTTTCAAAAGATCTGAAGGACCAGTGAGGCACAATTTGTCTCCTTCCAGATCAAATACTCTCTTACAGATATTTGTTTTGGCATTATTTTGACTTTTTACAATAACAATATCTCCTCTTTTAACTGTCTAAAAATTATGACTTAAGATTTCTTACACAACCAATTGTTGGTTGTAAGCTCCATCAACGGACCAGAGCACATTAAAACTTAGATAGATATTCAAAGCACAAAATGAAAGGTACAGCCAACAAGTACCAAACGTTTGCCTAAAACAAGTCGAAAAACTTATTTTGCTTTGTCACAAAAAGAGCTTTACAGTTCACCAAATCTGTGTGCATATCCATGAGTGATGTGTAATGGTCTCTTCCCATTTCTAATTAAATCCTATAGACTTGCTGTACTCATGTCCTTGTTAGTCCTTTGTGTATTATTAATGTAATCCCATTATAAAAGTTGGCATTCTCTTAAGGGTCTGTTGATCAATTTTCACTTCTAAAGGGTTCATTCCGACTTGCCCTGTTTGTATCAATTGGTCCTATGTTTGTTTCTTTTATTGTTCAAGAGAGCTAGGTTGACTATGCTGGACTCTCCTTGGGGCATACGGACAGGTCAGCACAAAAGAGTAGAGTACAGTGTCCAAGAATGATACGGCGGCAGGTACAAACCTCCAATCTCTGTGAACTTAAATAGTGTAAAAGCCTCTCTTGGAAATAAAATTACATTGTATGTGAAAAGAAGGAAACAGTATAGATAAAAACATGCCCAAATTACAGACTATCTGCTCTTGATGCCTGATGGTTGATGGTTTTATTTTCAAAATGTCAACCTGATTTTCTAAACTTTGAATAGCTAGTTAAAAGTACATGCTGCAAAGTCCATGAGTCAAATCATTAAATTTTAAATTAGTTATCTCAGCTGATTTGTACATTTCGGGCCATTCATTTCCCTCAGAAATCTAATAGCTAAGAAGCTGATCGTGGCTCAGGATCACACAATGTGGAAGTGGCATAAGCAATACCACCAGATCAAGAGCCTTCTAGAAGCAAATAGGGCACACCACCATCACAGATATACTAGGAGAAAACTGAGTACAAAACCAAAAAGACGTGCACGTTCATGGAAATACAACCCAAATTCTGGGTTCCATTCTACATTCTTCTTCTAAGGAATTACAAGCCATATGGTCCCATCAATATTGTCACATGACTAAGTGATTAAGGTAGTAGTTGCCTGCCCCTAAGAGATGTCTGCAGATGACACTGTTTCTTTAGCTGCCAGTAACCTATAAACCCTTGGCCTCCTGTAGAATTGGGAAGCTCCCGGTTTTACTTTGTAAATACTATTTCCAAAAAGCAGAGAGAGTGGGAACTCACAAACCTTGAGAACATTTTCTTTTAGACCTTCTTTTCATCACAGAAGCTCAGATAACCGATTACATTGCCTCTGTTGGGAGATTTAGTCCCAGTTTAGAAAATACTTCAAAAGTCTTATAAGGGTTGGTTTATTGTGGTCTGCTATAATGATATCTTGTTTCTTAATTGTGTAGCTCATACCTGCAACTCCATGATAATGTTGCACCACTATAAGGTGGCAAGCCATATAACCAAATATTTTTCAGCGAGCATGGGAGAAATTGCTGGTGCTTTGCCTGCCAAATTGTGTCCAAAGGAGGGTGGTTACTCTAGGATAAGCCGAATGCTCCAGATCAGGTAGGGGCTTTTTGCAGCGCCGGCCACTTCCCTCTTCCCTCTTCCCGTCTGGTTAAAAATGGGTTGGAATGCAACCCGAACGATTGTCAGTGGTAAGACTTATATACTACCCTTATTGGACAAGTGTATGTTCATACGTAGGTTCCTTGCTCACTGATCCACTAGAACCAAGCTACACATGACTGAACAGCCCCAATCAGGGCAAAACGAGTCTTGGGTTGCATGTTGCAGTTCAGAGAGGACCTGGCTTGACAGTTTGACTGGACTTTTCCTTTTTGAATAGGGTCAAGACTAATTTGCAAATGACTGTCCTCCTCTGAGGTGGCATGCTGGGCAAAATAACAAAGGGTTGGAATGCTACCAGATCAATTGCCCTAAATGGCCATGGGTATGCACAGACAGGGGTCCCTTGCTTGCATTCTCACTTGAACGCAGCGACACAGGACTGAAGAGCCCCAATCAGGGCAAAACCGGTCCTAGATTGATTGTGGGGAGAGGATGCGGCCTTACAGCTAGAGTGGTCGACCTCGAAGCTGGAGAACCGGGTTTGAGTCTTGGCAACGACCCTCAACATCCGGTGATTCTGGGCAAATAGTTTAATCTTCCTGTGCCTAACAGAAATGAATGTGTCCTCATGTAAGAAAATGGTGCTCATGTAAAGTGCTCTGATGCCCGATGTCTAGGGCCTAGTTTGAGCGGTATAAAACTTTAAAAAATAAAATAAAAATTGTGTCCTGGTTCACAGAGGACCTGGCTGGGCAGTTCGGACTGGATGCTTCCTATTAGAGCAGGGTCAAGACTGATTTGTATATGGCTAGGTCTAATCTGATTTGGCATGATAGACATAAGAACGATGTATTGAAAAAACCCTTTCAGTACTGGACACTTCGAGATTCAAGACCCACGGGAGAACCAAAGTACTCGTGTTACCTCACCAACGGAAGTCGGTTGCATAGGTGTCTTTTCGTGTCGGGTTTTGTTGTCGTTTCCAATGGAGAGCTGCAAAGAAGTGCTGCAGGCGACCAAGTGAAGAGTGTACGGATGGATCCAAGGGTGGATTGGAGATCTGAAGAACCTGAAAGCAGAGGGGACAGAGTCTGGGTCACTAGTGAGTGACCAGGAAGGCGACAAGAAGATGCCAGCCAATGTCGGGTGCTTTCGGGTGATGAAGGCAAAGCTTGACTCTTCAGCCACGAGGTCCAGGAGGTGTCAATGACAAACAGGAGCTGGATTCGAGCTGTTTTACGTTGGATGTCAAGTGCTGCAGTGTCGGTATCCGGATTGGACCCAACAAGCCTTGGCAACAGCAACCCACGCAGATGGAAAGATTGGCTTCAGAACAGACCAGCAAGGTCTGAGGGACTCAACCTTTGGAGGGGAGTCAGGGCACATCTGGAGCAACTAGGGAAGCCCAAGAAACAAAGTAGATTCCTTTATGGGGACCCACCAGTTGTTGGACCAGGGATCGCGAAGGGACCTGAAGCAGAAATGCAGGAAGTGGGACCACGGAACACTGGTGGAGTATAGGCCTCTAAGCTTCAGTGCAAAAGGTGCTTAGGGCTTGAACTACAAGGAGCCGGATGCACAACTTCAGGAAAACTTGGGAAGTCAATGCACTAGCAAATGTGCTGGATGTCCAGGAGTTCCGGTCCCACGTCTCTCGTGTTAGATACAGGTCTCAGCTCTGCTGGGGTCTCGTGTCACCCTCGTAGATGTCTGAAAGTCCATGTCCTGTGTCGCAGATTCTTCGGGATCTGGAGGGAGCCTCGAAAATGCAGACCGGCAAGATGCTTGTTTGGTGCCTCTTTGAACAGGGGAGTCGCTCCTTGACCCCAAGGAAGATTTCTTCCGTCTTCCAGTCGATATGGAATGTCGTATATCCAAGATTTATGTTTCAGAGTTTCGTCCAGGGAAATCTAAAGTCCTAGGGACTGGCTTCCTCTACTTATACTAAGTTTAGGGGTTGGACTAACTCTAGGGTCCCACCTATGGGAGGACCTGGGGAGGGGGTGGTTACATCCCTTCAACTTTGTCCAGTTTCACACCAGAGCTGGGGCTGAGTGCCCCAGCAACCGGTTTGAACTGAGAAATGCATTGAGGACACCTTGTGTGCCACAGGCACTGTCTGGAAAGTATTCACTGAATGCACCCACCCTGCCCCAATACACTAAAGCCTGTCTGGGGAGGTGCTGGCACCTCCCTGGACAGAAAACCTATTGTCCAAGCCTCTCCTGCCAGAGTATCGTCTAGCAGCAGGAGGTCAGACTCATGTCTGTGGAAGCAGCATCCATTTTGTGATGCTGGGGCTCTGTTTAACTTCTACCGGGTTTACCAGTGTGTACATGTCTTCTACCTCTAGAAGGGGGGTAGTATTCCAAAGTGTTTGACATTCCAAAGTTAGCATTTTCCGCGAGGTTATAATGCATTTAAGAGTATATGGTATGGCTGTATCATAGAACAGCTATAAGAAAGGGATTCCGAATGCTGCAGAGGTGCTCAGCTCATGCTTGGGCACCCTCTCACACCAAACAAAGCACTCTGCCTTCAGGATTGTCAAGGCTTGCCGTAGGAGTGACTTATAGGATTATATGTGTCTATATATATCTATAGGTAGATATAGGTATACTATATCTAAATAAGGGGTACAAGTACCACCTTACCCTGGCTGCACTAGCAGACCTGTGGTGCCATTTTGGAAGGCTTCCCAGGGGTGGCATAATACATGCTTCAGCCCCTGGTAAGCCTCTCGGGTACCTATGCCCTTGGTACCTAAGATACCATATTCTAGGGACTCATAAGGGTGACCCAGTAACCAATCTGGAGTATACCTAATGTACATGCAATCAATTAGAGAGGAAGCAGCTAGTCCGGGGCCTGGTTAGCAGGACCGCAGCCAGACTAAAGTTGATAAATCAGTGAAACACAGCAAAAAGTGGGGGTAACCATAGTAAGCATATCCTACTCCCCTACACTACCCAAGTTATTGCTCGTGGTTAGACCTATTGCAAGCATCCTCCTATCACCTTTCGTGTTTGTCCTGTACTGCCCTAAGTAGCCCATGATATGCCCAGACGTGGGTCCCTAGCTCACTGTGCCAATGGAACCAAACAAACCCAACGGAAAGGCACCAAAAGGGCAAAACCTGTCCTGGGTTGCATGTGTTCTGGGTCAGGAAGGACCTAACTTGGCAGGTCGGACTGGACTGTTTCTATTGGAGTAGAGTGAAGACTGATTTGAATACGGCTAGGTTAAATCTGGGGTGGTATATTGGGCAAAAGAACAATGGATTAAAATGCTACTCTGAGCGATTGCCAGTGGTAGACTTATTGCAAGTATCATCCCATCACCTTTTATGTGGGTCATGTACTGTCCTAAGCGGTTATGGTCATGTTCCGAATTGGGTCCTTTGCCCATAGTGCTGAATGAACCAAGCTACACCCAACAGAAGAGCCCTAATATTGGTGTTACCAGTTTTGGGTTGCTGGTTTTCAGAGAGGACCTGGCTTGGCAGGACTGTTCGTATTGGAGCAGGATCAAGACTGATTTGTACATGGTTGGGTCTAATCTGAGGTGGCATGACGATCAAAAGAATGGTGGGTTGAAATGCGATCTGCAGTGGTTAGACATATTATGAGCATCCTCCAATCGCCTTTTTGTGATAGCTTGATTAGTTAGCCTTTTTCCAACCTGAAAGTAGATTTAAATATCATTTGCTTACAGCTGTAAATTTACCCGGAGTTAGAGTTACTGCAAGAGCTGTGTCAATTAATACAAGTAAATGTTGACGAGGAGGCATGGTAAGTAAGACCCTTATTAATATTCAAAAAGGCACCATATGTGGTGTTGATTTCATAGACCCAATCCAAAGCTTTTGGCTGCATCTGAAGGAGAATGACCCAAACAAATTCAAGATGGAAACACTAACTCCTCGAGGCTGCTTTACAGTATTTCATGGTCCACAGTGGCCTGCGCTGCTGCAATGTTGAAGAATATGAGGCATGTCTCCCAGATGTTATATTTGAATGCATTGGAAGGGTTTCTGGTCCTCACAGAATCACTATTTCTGTCTTGGCATTTCAGATAAAGGAAACTCTCTTTCATAAGAACGATATATAGTCCACACAAGAGAGGGTCCATTATCGAGGAATTACACTCAAGATAAAAACAGATCACACAGATCGATCTCAGTTTCAATTCAGAAGAACAAACCCTTAAAAGAAATTAAGGTCGTGTTAGTGGGAAGACACCTGGGGGGGAGGGGGCATGAGGTGCAGGAGAGGAGTTCAAGAACAATCTAAGAAGGCAGTTTGATGTCCCATACTTTGCTTTGCTATCCTTGTATTGTTTGGGTGGTTGGTTATTATTTTAACCAAAATACCGATAAAATACATTAGAAAAACGGGAGGAGATTTATGAGCATGCTAGTCTATAACTTCTATGAGCGGGTCAGAAGTTGTGAGAGGCTGCTGACCATTTGGTCTAAAGAACCAAAGATACAATGCCTACACCTTAATAGTGATTCCAAAAAGTCTCAGTAACAACATTATTACAAAGGAGAGATTATGTCATAATGCCAGATTTACCTAGGTGAGTGGAAGAGCAGAGTCATGTAGTTTATAAATGGAAGGTTGGATTGTGTAATATAGTGGGTGTGCATTGTGTCCTTTACTTTCATAATTTAACTGTTAGTGTTAAGCTTCAAATTCATCTCTAGATACTAAAAATACTTAACAAGATGAGAATGAATGAGGTCATAAAGTATGAGTAAAAGAAGATTACCAAAAAAAGGGTTTTATGTACTCAGAGTATAATACTAATGCCAGAGAAATGGAACAAGTCACAAAAAAATATTGCACACTCACAATGTTGCACATAATTCTCGATATACATTAATATATCTTTGAGCTAGAGAAATCCATTTCCAGCAGACAAACTACATTACTTGTTCCATAAATTGTTGAAGAACCAAAAAATTGAAATTTGTCAATCTAACCTGGGGTGTCAGGGTCAAGTAGATATGGTCAAAGTTGCTACTTGGTGCACAGGACAAATTTGACGATCTTTGGTCTGTTGTTGCCAATAACTGCATAATGAAAAAAGTAAACTGATGAAGTTACAGAGTGGCTAAAACGTCTATAGGAATGAAACAGAACTAGTTTGATTTATTTCTACGACATAAGATCAAAGTTGTGGAAATTATATTAGTGATACAATGGAAATCTCATATGAAATGTTTGTGCAATTGCTTATTTGGACTGTATAGTTTAATCAATTAACATTCAATGGACAAAATACAGTGGAAATCACAATTTATATATGATGATATATCCCTGTACCTAACAAAAGAGTGTGTACCTCAATCTTTCGCAGCTGTTTTGATTGGACAGCAAGGGCATTTCCCCATCTCATACTAGGCATCATAGTCTGCATTTCTTTGTTGCTTGTGTCACGCCATCTGGTTACATCCTGTTGAATGTAAAAAGACTAAAATATATATTTTATTTTTGGAGCAGTATATTATAAGAGAAGAAAACATTGGCTCTGATTTAGAGGTGGCTGGTAATGGGCCATCTGTGGTGTGTCCACCATAGACTTTCTGCTGGTTCACCAGAGAAGTATCCTCTAACATTAGAGTTAGCTAATCCCACACAAATTGAGGGCAGTTCAATAACAGGCAACTTCAAATCGAGCCACATGGCCTCACTTAAACTGTGATGTTGAATTTCAATTGCTTGAAAAGAAGTAAAAATGTAACCACCTCAATAATTGTAATTCCATCAGAGATCCTCATATTGGACATTGACGGTGTTAGTCACAGATGTGAAAAGCTGCTGACCATGTGAGTCATGGAGCCAAAGACAAAAAATCTGCAACCCACCTGCAAGTAGACCCGGTACCAACAAGATGTTTGAAAAATGCGATCAGCATATTCTGTGTTTCTACATAATTCACACAGTTTCACTCCTGGGGCATAGTTTTATGTTGTGCAACAGATTACCAAAAGTATACATAGTTAAGATTGGTAATATCTTGTTTTAAGAGTGTGATACATGTCACAGAAGATGTAGTCTATGTATTCACACCATGGACCAAAGAATGAGGTACCTCACACCTTAAATACTGCATGCTAACTTCAAATATCATGGATCTCCATTGACATACAGTAAATATAAAGAGAGCAGAGTCATTCCAGAATCATGCCAGATCATAGCAATCATGTGTTGTTTACTGCACAATTTGCAGAACCTTATAATACTAACCTGAAGCATTAATTTGTGACTTTGGCTGGTTTTGAGGGCACAGATAAAATTTGAAGGAAGGCTGATAACATTTTGCAGATATCCTAGAAGAATGAATTTGTTACAAAGGCAAGTCCAGAGTGCACGGTCAAAATGGGAGGGACAGTTGGTCACGTTCTCCAAGGAGCCCAATGTTGTCTGAAAGAAAAAAAAAGAAGACCTTAGTTAAAGATGTGTTCTGCTGCACACCAGAGCTCATATCTGTTTTTCATGTATTGTGGAACATAGCATTATCTACCCCAACTCAACTGATCAACAGATTTATTGTTGGCATGGTGGATGCAGTGCAGTGCAGTGCAATATACTCATCACCAGTGGTAGCCACGTGGCAATCATATTCAGCAATTGCAGCAAATGCACGCAGAAAGTGCATCATGCACATTGTATTTGACATGTGTTTACAAAACAAAATCTTCTTGATAAGCCAAAGTAAAAATGATGATATAAATAATTTTTTTAATTGCCTTTACTGGTTTTTAGGTACATAAAACAGCTGCATAAAGTATTGTAAGATAATGATGAAACATGTATGGTGACTACAAAAATGAGATCCATACAAGTCTATTTCGTCTTCAAGTACAGTTTGTAAAGGACAAGTAGAGTGCAATATACATAGCCAGCAGTAATTAATACATTGAGGTATGAAGAGGTCTCTCTATGTTGGTTGTGTTGAAGACGTGGGGGGGGTTATTCAGTCGCGTCTTTGTCTAGAGAGTGTAGGTATACACGGAAGGATGACCAAATATCCCTGGGGCATGATGCAAGGGGTTGTAGATTGCCATAGCCTCCCCGCATGTTTTCACTTCTGCTCATGCTTTTGAGTCACTCTTTAACAGTAGGAGGTCTGTGCCCACCCTAGCTCAGGAATATTTCCCTCATGCCAAGTATTAATGCAACAGAAACCAGCCAGCATATTGCCTGGGGTATGTCATAGGTGTAACCTAACAGAGCAACCATTGGATTGGGAGCCATCTTGTAGTCTGTCATGTTGGAGATCTGGATATATATACATTTTCCCAATAGTGAGCAATCACCGGAC
The DNA here is from genome assembly GCF_964261635.1 of Lissotriton helveticus. Taxonomy (NCBI): domain Eukaryota; kingdom Metazoa; phylum Chordata; class Amphibia; order Caudata; family Salamandridae; genus Lissotriton; species Lissotriton helveticus. Next base: position 942,519,682 of record NC_136070.1, read on the forward strand.
ATGTCCATGTTAGGTGGGCAAAATCGGTTCCAGGGTATGACATTTCAGACATTTATCGGGTCTGGGGGTTCAAACTTTGCAATATATGCTGGAGAGAAATAGCACATGTGGAAATATTTAAAGTGTATCCATTTATGTCTTTGGTTAATGGAAATGCGTTTTATTTGTGCGCAGCAGTAGCCCCATATTTGGTCTGCAATAGGAGCCCCAGGTTCCTTCTCCCGGACCTTCCGCACCCGGGATGTTACGTCTGGTTTTAGGACCAGGGAATCTTGGTATAACCTAGATGTCATATGTCCGCCATCTGATGCCTCAATCACTACAGACAAGGGTGAGAAGTCTTCTGGAGGGATTGGATAGGTGGGTATAAGAGATTTAAAGGAGCTCTGGAGCCTTTTAAAGACAGAGAGGTCCATTTATGATGCATTTGGCGGCCACATGTCGCCTGATAATTGTATGACGTGTCCATTTGGGAACAGGTCATCAAGGGTGGACATTAAGTATCTGTGAAGTGTACTTTTGACCAATGTCTCCTTGAGGGTGGTATCCAGGGATTATCTGCAATGGGGATGACGGGACCGCCCTGTAGCATATGTCGCAACCTGCGCAATGGCCAGCAGGTTGTGGAAACTGTCTTTATGTCCAACATTTTGAATGAGTGGAAGAAGCCGTCCAGCTGAGCGCGTTCTGGGCGTATGTATGGTATGCGCGCGTCAGGGTGGTACCAATGATATGTGTAGGTACAGAGGCAGATGTCAGGTACTGCAAGACCTCCATGCTTATTGGAAAGTGTCAATGACTCCCTGGGCACCCGGGGGCGCCCCCCGCCCAGGTCAGTCACAGCAGATTGCCACGTATATTGCCAAAGAAGTAATGTGTGAGTAGGATGGGGGTGGTAGTGAACAGATACAAAAAGCATGGTAGCACCACCATTTTAAGAATAGCCACACGTCCCATCAATGAAATAGGCAATTTTAAGTATTGTTCAAATTGTGCGTTCAGGGTGTCCAATGCCGGTCCATAATTCGGCTGGAAGACCTGATCTCTATCCCTATGTATTTGGATACCCAAATATTTAGTGCAGCCAGTGGTCCATCTGAGGGGGTATTCCGTCGGTAGGATTAGGTGGCATCCGTGAGCGGGAAGACCTCCGACTATGCCCAGTTGATGCAGAGTCCTGAGAGTCGACCATAGCTAGCTATCTCCTGCATGAGTGGGGGTAGGTTAGGGGTGTCGCATAAACAGGAACATTTTGTCTGTGTATAGCGATAGTATCAATGGGCCATATGTAAGTTGCATTCCGCTGTCTATGTGTCTATCCTGCAGTGCCCTTACCAGTGGATCCATTGCAATTATAAAGAGTATGAGGGAAAGTAGACATCCCTGTCTAGTGCCCCGGAATATTGGGATCGCGTCTGTGAGCATGCCGTTTTTTCTCAAACAGGCTGTGAGTTTGGTATATAGTAGCATAATCAATGCAAGAAACGGTGGGGGAATGCCTAGTTTTCTCAGAACGGCTCTTAAGAGAGGCCATTCAAGTGAGACGAAGACCTTTTCCGCATGCCGCATGGCCACCGCAGCTGGTGTGTCCGGTGCCACCTTAGTGAGCACTGCAAATAGTGTCAGTAGATTTAAGGAAGTTGCGCGGTGTGAGACAAATCAGCCTGGGCTGGTGAGATGATTTGCTCCATCAGCAATGCCAGTCCGTTGGCCAGTGCTTTGGCAGGTATTCTATTATAGAGGTTAAATAGCGTTAATGGGCGATATGAAGTGCATTTTCTGGGATCTTTGCCTTGTTTCAATATTATCATGAAAATTGCCTCTCGGAGTCTCAGCAGCAGTTCGCCGGTGCTTAAGAATTTGTTATATAGCGCGAGTAGCTGTGGGACGAGTAGTTGTTTAAATGTCTTATAAAAGGTACCAGTCAGCCTTCCCAGGCCTGGCACCTTGGAGGGCCCTAAGGCAGTGATAGCTTGTGTTCTGTGTTCCAGCATCAATGGTTCCATAGCTAAGTCCTCGAGGTAGGAGTTCATCACTGTGGGATTGTAAGTGGTGCTAGAGGTGTAGAGGTTTTGATGGTATGTTTTGAATTCATGCAGGATGTTTTCGCTGCCTGTGAAGGTGGCTCCCATATCTGAGCATATCCTGGCTATGTAGTTCTGCTGTCCGTTTGGGTCTAATAAGCACGCCAGTGTGCGACCAGGTCACTCCCCCTCCCCATAACGTTGTGCCCTAGCATGTTTGTCCATGTATTAAATCTTCCTATCCACCAAGTCCTGCAACTTCATGGGATTCTCATTTATAACAGGACTGGGCTATAGCCAGAATGTTTTCAGGGAAGGACGGAGATCCTGCTGAGCCTTTGATGGACAAGCGACAAAAGAAACCAGTAGTCTAGTCCAGTCCAGACAGCGTGGGGGGATGAGTAGAATGTGAAACCAGGAGTACATCGGTAGTGGGTACGCCAGGTGTCTAATAGTAAATATGAATCAGTAAGTTGGCTGAATGCTTCCCAGGTGCGAAGCTTGCAAACTAGCTGTGTACTGGTTGTATCTATCTGTGGGCAGTGTAACATGTTCAGGTCACCTCCCAATATCCAGTGGTCATTTCTAGGCGAGTATATAGTTCCTAGAAAAATTCAGGGTCATCAACATTGGGGAGGCCTATATATTGACTATTTGGATCCTTCGGTCTGCCAATGTACCCTGGATATATTGATATCTGCCGTTGGGGTCAGAGTATTGAGCTGTGAGGGTAAATGGCACACTCTTGTGGATCAATATGCAGGTGCCCCAGGAAGTACGAACTATAGTAAGAGAAGTACCTATGATTTCCCACTGCTTGGCAAAAGGGGGGTCAGTGCATGGAGACAGATGGGTCTCCTGCAGCAGAGTGATTTTAACATTGTGCTTAGCTAGGTAGGAGAGCACTTGCTTCCCCTTCCGTGGGTTGTTAATGCCATGGATATTCCAGTATATAAGCGTAAGTTCTACTGTCTTCGACTTGTCATGGGGAGTGCTACCTAAGGGTATATTTTGATTCTATATCAGTTCCGTCGTAGCGACGTGTGGTTGGAGACATGTGCAATGGCGCAAGACAATTTATAGCATTACTGCACAGGATTAACATCAATGCGTCCGCATCTCATAGGTTCGTCCTCCTCCACAGGCAGGCCTGAGATGGTTGTGTTCCTGTAAGGGCTCCAGATGCAGCCTCGGTGAATGTCCCTGGGAGGGTGGTGGCCAGCTGGGCAAAGATGGGGAAGGGGACAGGGGAAGCTGGTGTGCACATTGGCGGGACCCTGCGGTCCCGGCCTGAGTCTCGGCCATGGTCACTGTCGCCATAGGGCCTCTGAGGCTCCCTCTCCTTCTCCGTGTTTTCAACCCTGGGAGTCGTCTCACTGTATCCCGCTGTCTCTCAGAGGTCCATGTTGGGTTTTCCTGGATTCTGTGACCAGTTGTGCATAGTTAACAATGGTGTTTGCTGCTGAAGACGGACTGCCTGTGCCGGAGCCTCACAAGAACGCGGCCATCTTGGTGGTGGTCATGGCCACGCCCGTCTGAGGATATAAATTAAATATTATGTTTCATAATTTTCAAAATGCACCTCACCCATCTGAATGATTTAGAAGATCAAACAGTAAGGCCTCATTAAGAGGTCTAGTCCAGTCCAGACAGCGTGGGGGGACGAGTAGAATGTGAAACCAGGAGTACATCGGTAGTGGGTACGCCAGGTGTCTAATAGTAAATATAAATCAGTAAGTTGGCTGAATGCTTCCCAGGTGCGAAGCTTGCGAACTGGCTGTGTACTGGTTGTATCTATCTGTGGGCAGTGTAACATGTTCAGGTCATCTCCCAATATCCAGTGGTCATTTCTAGGCGAGTATATAGTTCCTAGAAAAATTCAGGGTCATCAACATTGGGGAGGCCTATATATTGACTTTTTGGATCCTCCGGTCTGCCAATGTACCCTGGATAGATTGATATCTGCCGTTGGGGTCAGAGTATTGAGCCGTGAGGGTAAATGGCACACTCTTGTGGATCAGTATGCAGGTGCCCCAGGAAGTACGAACTATAGTAGGAGAAGTACCTATGATTTTCCACTGATTGGCAAAAGGGGGATCAGGGCATGGAGACAGATGGGTCTCATGCAGCAGAGTGATTTTAACATTGTGCTTAGCTAGGTAGTAGAGCACTTGCTTCCCCTTCCGTGGGTTGTTAATGCCATGGATATTCCAGTATATAAGCGTAAGTTCTACTGTCTTCGACTTGTCATGGGGAGTGCTACCTAAGGGTATATTTTGATTCTATATCAGTTGCGTCGTAGCGACGTGTGGTTGGAGACATGTGCAATGGCGCAAGACAATTTATAGCATAACTGCACAGGATTAACATCAATGCGTCCGCATCTCATAGGTTCGTCCTCCTTCACAGGCAGGCCTGAGATGGTTGTGTTCCTGTAAGGGCTCCAGATGCAGCCTCGGTGAATGTCCCTGGGAGGGTGGTGGCCAGCTGGGCGAGGATGGGGAATGGGACCAGAGGAAGCTGGTGTGCACATTGGCGGGACCCAGCGGTCCCGGCCTGAGTCTCGGCCGTGGTCACTGTCGCCATGGGGCCTCTGAGGCTCCCTCTCCTTCTCCGTGTTTTCAACCCTGGGAGTCGTCTCACTGTATCCCGCTGTCTCTCAGAGGTCCATGTAAGGTTTTCCTGGATTCTGTGACCAGTTGTGCATAGTTAACAATGGTGTTTGCTGCTGAAGACGGACTGCCTGTGCCAGAGCCTCACAAGAACGCGGCCATCTTGGTGGTGGTCGTGGCCACGCCCGTCTGAGGATATAAATTAAATATTATGTTTCATAATTTTCAAAATGCACCTCACCCATCTGAATGATTTAGAAGATCAAACAGTAAGGCCTCATTAAGAGGTCCTCAGTTAGACTGCTAGGTTGTCTACTTAGTGAGTAAAACATCTCATCCTCCAGCATGGTTGAAGCTGTCTCTATTGAAAACCCTGAATTCAATACCACCTTGCCTCTCCTGCAAGGTGCAATTGTCATCACTAATGCGGTCCCCAAAATTATACCCTGCAACAAGAGGTACATTCTCTGTACCCACATCAAAAATATCCTGGCCATGTAGATATGTACATTTTGAGTATTTTCTGTATCAGGCAATGATAGTTCACATGGGAGAATTGAATCATAAACGGTGGTGCGCTCAATAGATGAATTCCAACTATAAACAATTGTGTTTAAAATAAATTCTACAATCACTTTATACTTTATTCCATCATGTTTTATGCCAACACATATCTTTCCTTTATCAATGTAAAAACTTCTTCTGGGCTAATATAAAGACCCAAATAGTAACAATATATGGTATCTCCAAAATGGAATTATAAAATATGATGTATGGTATCACTGCTCCAATTATGATCAACGGTTATTCAGTTTAATGTTATATAGTGACATATTATAATAATGAGTGATTGGTACACCCTCAGTTTCTGTATATTTGCACATAGAGAATGGTGTTTCTAGTGCTTTTTTGTCAGACAAAGCTTTTTCAAAATGTATGTATAAGTGGCACCACTGGGCATGGTGACATACCACCGTTTAAGATTGGGGGTCAGCTCAATGCAATTTCCAGCGATTGTATTGCTGCTCATTTGTCTTCCCCATCTTGGAGTTAGTGATGACTCCTCTGCCTGGAACAATGCCTTTGACTGCACAATAATATACCTGAATGAAGGAAGGGCATCTGTTTCTTGTTGGCTGGTGTATTACTCTCCACTGCTAAACCTGGCCCTAAGTTTTAACTTTACAGAACTGTGTCCATGGCTAAGTCACTGTACCTGGATATCTGGTAGCTGTATGACAACAGGGATGACCTCAAGCCTCTTTTTAGGTATCTTGTTGCAAATTGTGGCAGTCCATAGTTCAAAATCCTATAGGATGAAAAGAGGTAAAATATGTTGCCAATGGTTTTCTTTCTCAACTTAAAATCTACACTACTACTATTCTTTTACACAAAACATAGCTATAAATATGCTGAAACAGGCTCAATTACTTCTATGTAAATGTAGATTTTAGAAAGTGCTCAGCATTTCTTGACATGAGATTTTGAAACAGTGCATCATTAGTAGAGCAAGCAGCATTTCATTTGTCAAAATCAATTAAGAAAGCTATTAAAACACCAAACATGTGCCTAAAAACTGGTTGTGTCTGTAGCTTGGCTTTTGACGACTGTGTACATTTGAAAATGGAGACATTTCCACTGAATGAACAGAAAAGGGTTAACATTTAAATGAGCAGCACTGCAAAATCATGTCCTAAAATCTATACTACTAGAGGCTTGATGTGGGATTGTAATATTGGCAATATGGGTACATTTTCTACTCAAACTCTATGTGACAGATCTGGGAAACACACTTTTCAACTAATGCTCATTCCACTCAAATTTAGGAGGACATTTAAAACTGATTCTTCAATATGCAGACATTGTCCTGCTAGGCAAGACCAGTTTAGAATTGTAATTAATGTATCTGAGCTTCATTCTTCTTGGGATCTCAATAAGATAAGAATAAATTCAGATAAAACTAATATATTAATCTTTGGCATAAAAGTTTTTAAAAAAACAGGGATCTGACATCTGAATGGTCAATCAGTGGTGAAAGCAGTTGTGTACAAGTGTTTGGGAGTCTGGTATCACGAGAGAGGTGGCCATCCTCCGCAGTTAGCAAAAATCTAACTGAAGTGACCTTTCCTAAAGCTGCCATTTTAAAAAGATTTTTAGTTATAACATTTTATGAAATATACAGGCAGAGAGTAGTAAGTATATAAAGGGAATAGGTGTATTCATCACTCCAAGAAATGAAAAAGAAACACATTTTGTAACCACAAAATGACACAGCAAGGACATCATAAAACCCAACCCCAAATCACCCCTCCTGTCCATAAGCTGGAAAATATCACACACTGTGGTTGGAGCAATGCAGGGGGGCTAACCGACTCATAAATACCTATAACAGCAGCATCTTCCAATATACTAATCACTCAATTCCCAACAATTAAATTGAAGCACATTACACAGTGTTGAGGATTAGCTTATAAATGCGTAGGGGTTCCAAGACATTTTTTGGTTTTGCCACCATGGGAAGGGTGTCAGCATGGGTCACAACCCATTCCACAAGGTGTGATATCCTTTAGCTAGTCTTAAAAATGGCGTGCTTTGCAACTACCCAGTGCCATTGCCACTCGCTGCTTAGCAAGCAATATCATCGTAGAAAATTAGCTGTTCATTTTATATTGGCTATAGGAATGGTTTTTAAAACCTACACATTTTAGGTGGGTCTTTTAGAAGATCTGTGCTGACTGACAGCCCATAGGCTGAAATCCTTTGAAACTGACATAGGTTTAAAAACCTGTGTTCACATTTCTTGCTCCACATTCTATCATCCACAGGGATATTATTTTGTTGAACTGTAACAAAGGTTTAAATGACAAGCAATATCTAGTCTATTGACCATAGTGGACCGTATCAAACCTATATTAAAATGAGTCTTCAAAATGACCTAACTTTACTAGAGTTTTACATTGTACAGGTAAAACAAGGTTGCTATTCCACTAATTCCATACCAACTTCTCAATTTTGTTGTATGAAAATGTGTAAATGAAAGTAAGATACCTCATAATACATGGTTTAAACAGCTTGGTAAGGAAACTCACATTACTTTAAAAGAAAATCTTCATGACTCCGTGATGGATGGTTGAGTTGATGTGCTACTTTGTAAAACCTTTGTTATGCATTGATTAAACAACATATATACTTTATAAATAACAGAAACAAATATCTAAACTATACACCTCATCTATATTATGGTTATATTTTTGTAAAAGACTGTGAGACTGATGCACAGACACTAAGGTAGTTTTAGAATAGAAATGCAGAAGCCCAAGTATGGCTTGCAGGTGTGAATTTAAAGATCTCATATACAAGTAGGAAAATGCCAAAATTGTACATTTGGATACAACATTATCTGAAATAAAGTGTGATCTTATCAAAACACTTTACCCACATGTGGACTAATGGGTCAGTGAAAGTACAAAATGGAAAATTGTTGATTTTACAAGACAAATCCTGCTCATTAACCATCTTTCACACTGATCTCAATAGATACTGTAATTAGCCATTAGTTACAAACAAAGTGTGGGCTTTTCAGAAATCATATAATATCATGTGAATCACGTTATTCATAGAATAAATGGCAGAGCTTTTCAGTACTGACCTGTATCATTGAGGTTGAGAGTCTATGTCCACGGCTAGGTCTGGGTAAACAGTCAAAATGTGATGACAAGTCAAAGACATTTTTCAGAAATACCCATAACTGCAAATTGAAACAAAGTAAATTGATCATCGTCTCAAGTATATGACTGTCTAAAGAGCTTATATCTATTTTTTTGGTTGTAGGGAAGGGTGCATCAACTAAATATTTACAATATTTTTCAAACTGAAGACTTAATTATTTTGAAGTTCAAAATGCTTCTAGAAAGTTGTCAGAATATCTATAGAATTGGGATGAGATGATATTAAAGCAGTGCATCATCAGGAAATCAAGACATATTTTTGCTTTCAAACCCATTGAATTGAAGCCATTGTAAATCAACAATACACCTAAAGAAGGTTTTCTTCTGTACCTGGGTGTATGACCACTCCTTGAGTTGGAAAATGATAACCCTTCCACCTTTCATGTTAGGCGTGAATAATGAATGAGCTGTACTGGCTGTCTCAGCCCCCAGTTTGAAATCCTATATAATAGAAATAGATTAAAAACCTGAGTTTACATATTGATGCTACACATTCCAAAATCCACACTACGGGACAGATTTACAAACCCTTTGCGCCACTTTTGCGTCACTTGTAACATGGGAAAAGTGGCGCAAAAGTGGCGCAAGGGGCTTGTAAATCTGCCCCTACCTTTTTATCTGTAGACCACATAAAGTGGTTAAAATAAAAGACTGACTGCTCCAATGTATTTGATCTCATTTGACTTTATTTTAAATCTGTCTTCAAATGGGTTTTCAAAATTGCATCACCAGCCAGGAAATTTGCATTTGTTGGATTTCCGAAAGTGATTGATTTAGGATGAACGTTTTGTAGGTTACAAAAGATATAAAAACATATCTACTGTGGCACATGTTCCATGAATTGGTACTGTGTTGTCCTCAAAAAAGTCAAAATGTAGAATAAATATTTTAAACAATTTGGTATTGGAACAAACAATAATTCAGAGAATTTGAACATTCAAAAAGACTATCTGTAACATGTAAAAGTTCATGTCATACTTTGAAAAAAGTCTGAAAAATCATTGAGGGAAAACTACTTTTTCAATTTATAGAAAGAAATGTACATCTCATGTATTCTTAATTATGCAAACAATACTGTTTTTTGCACCGTATTTTAGGTTTAGAAAAGCATTGCATGAGCAAAAACATGTTGTGTTTGCATGAATTTAAAGGTGCTCTACTAGTTAAAAGGCCCAGGTGTTAGTATTTGGTCTCTGAATGATCTGGACATATGTGTGACTTTGATACCTATGGTCTACGGTACTAAAAGATGCACATTGTCAGCTCGATTCACAAAGGTAAAGTTAGACCAAACGTCTAATTTAGACCAAAAGTCTAATTTACTACATTTCAGTATTCCCAAAGGTAAGTTCCCACTAGTAACGTTACTATTAGTAAACTTGCTCATAGTAAAGTTACTAGTGGTAAGTTTAGTGCTAGTAAAATTACTAGTAGTAACTTATTTTTATGAATAGTAAAGTTCGATTTTTGGTCTAACATTACCTTTTGTGAATCAGGCCCTTAGACTTTAAGTCTAAACATAGACTTAAGGTCTAAACTTAGACTTAAGGTGTAAAGTTATACTTCAAGCATAAAGTTAGACTTCAGTTGTAAAGTTAGACTTTGGTCTAAAGTTATACTTCAGGTCTAAGTTTACCTTTGTGAATCAGGCCCTCATTGTGTAGATCCTCCTCATGCACTCGCTTGTAGGTTATCACAAATTAATTGTGCATGGGCCCGCAGATGCATGTAGGTCCAAGTGAGTTGTCTAGTCTTAGTGAGACACTACTCATGTTCGGAGAATATACATAATATTGGATGAATTGCTTACCTTAATGTTTGGCCAGTGTGTTGGTCGGACAGCAAGAGCACTTCCCGTGCTCATGCTAGCGTTCTCAGTCAACATTTTTGGGTAACTTGTGCCAAGCAACTGTTTGAAATCCTAAATAATAAAATAAAAATGAGCAAACCTTCACTTGGTTTGGAGCAAATGTAAAACCATACCAAACTTCTTTTCCTTCACATTAAATGGTATGGCAAAACAATTTTCAGACTGGAGTACTTTACATCTCTTTAAATGATTACACTTAATTTTAAGCCTACTTCACACTTATTTTAAGCTTAATGTGTGGTCTTCCAATACATATTGAATTGCTATAAGGTACATAGAAATGTATTTTTCCCAAATATATTTGTGAAAAAGCCTTTAATCCAGTTAATTCAATTGTAGTGGTGTGTCACTGAACTAATTGTCAGATGTTCTAGTCATGTTCCACATGCAATTCTTTAAAAATCTATTAATATGCATATTTTAAAAAAAAATACTTGTAACCTACAATGTGCAAACAGAATCTACATTTCTTCGGTAATGGAGAGATTTTGACATGAGACACCATTGTATGAGAAAGAATGTGTGCCTTGTTTTGCAAGTAAAAATATATTTATAAGAGAGCAACACATTGGAAAAATGTAGAATTATATGTTAAAGGGAAATCCTTAGACTTGTGAAGTAAGCTATAAATCCTGCATTTCCATGTCTTGCATTGTTGAAGTATGTGCCATCATAATTATCTCTGCCATAGTTACCTTAAGTTAATTCTGGGGGCAGACTCTCAACAACAGAATTCTTTAATGGAGAAATTTGCACTTCCTTTTCATCGGGTTATAATCTATTGCTACTGAAATCTTTTTGATGCGTGGCTCTATTAGAGAAATGCTAAGATGAATAATAGGATTGATTCAAACACAGTAACTCACTGCTCTGATCTAGAAACTGTTGTTAACAAAATCTGTTGCTCACTGTTGCTACGTTACAAAGGAATTCTAGGCTGCTCTGGCAGGGCTCTCTAAGAGCCTGTCAAAACAGTGCTGGAAACCACAGAGCATAGCTTCTGAAAGAAAAGGCATATTTTAGACATGTCAGAGAGGCCATGTGATTTATGGTTCATCCATTAATCCTCTTCTCCTACATAGCAAGTGAAAACAGGTTTAGATGATTTGGGGGCCATACATATTCTAAAATTGTAGATGGATAAGAGGCGAATTATAGGGTTGTTTTTCACCTTGGAGTTTTGAGTGACTCTATAGACAAGTAAAGCTTCACTCTTGATGTTTGGTTTTCACTCAGAACCCCTCTGTGAAAAACACCCCCATCATTTCCTGTTACCCATCTAGAATTCTCTATATATAATGCCCTGTTGTCCCTATTTAGAGAATTGTGGTATTCTTTGATCTTTTCAAATCATTTGTCATTAAATGACCCCTATAAGTGCAGAACCTTCAGTAGATTCTAAAGCTTTTTACAATTACCACTGATGTCACAGGTGCAAGAAGGAGCAGGCCACATGTTAAAAAGATTCAATGAAAAAAACCATGCTCCCTGCCAGTCGTAAGAAGACTCAGCACCAAAAAGAAGTTCACAGAAGCATGACAGGCATTCCGATTTTTGCCTTTCCTTACACAATGTCACCCAAGTTTGCCACAAGGTGTCAGGACTGCTTGAAGAGTTGAGAACAGCTGTTGGCATGGGGTAAGGGTGTATTAAATGTAACAAGAAACATACTGCATGTAGTCAGTGTATGCTTCTAATATCCAAGAAAACTTAGAACTTCACAAGATAAATGATACACATTAGCCACCTTTCTCAGCGATATTAACAGACATACACATTTATCATCAGATGTGCATATATCTAGTCACTTTCTAGAAATCAAACTAAGACAGATTTGCATATGGCTGGGTCTAATCTGAGGTGGCATGGTGGGCAGAAGAAGGATGGGTTAGAATGCTACTGGAGTGAATGTCCGTGGTAAGACTCATATTAAGCATCCTTTAATCACCTTTTGTGTGTTTCATGTATCACCCTAATTGGCTGAGTGTATGTCCAGACATGAGTCTCTTGCTCAATGTCCTAGTAGGACCAAGTTACATGTGAATGAACAGCTCCAATCAGGGCAAATCCAGTCTTGGGTTGCTTGTGTTGTAGTTCAGAGAGGACCTGGCTTGGCAATTTGGGGTAGACTGTTCCTTTTGTAACAGGGTGAAGACTGATTTAATATGGCTGGGTCTAATCTGAGATGGCATTTTGGGCAAAAGAACGAAGGCTTGGAATACTACCCGATCATTTGCCAGTGGTGAGACTTATTGCAAACATCCCCTTTGATCCCCTTTTATGTGTGTGATGTATTTCCCTAAGTGGCCATGCATATGCACAGATATAGGTCTCTTGCTCTCTGGCCCACTGGAACCCAGCTACACTGGTTTGAAGAGCCCCAATTCGGGTGAAACCGGTTTTGGGCTGCTTGAATTCTGGTCCACAGAAGACCTGGCTGGGCACTTTGGACTGAACGGTTCCTATTGGAGCTTGGTCAAGACTGATTTGCATATGGCTGGGTCTAAGCTGAGATGGCATGGTGGACAAAAACATTTTGGGGTTTAATGCTAACCAGAGCTATTACAAGTGGTTACACTTACATTAAGCATATTCCTATCAGCTTTTGTGTGTGTCATGTACTGCTCTAAGTGGCCATGGGTATGCCTAGATGTGGCTTCATGTTTACTGTGCCACTGGACACAAGCTACACCTCACTGAAGTGCCTCAATCAAGGCAAAACCGTTCTTGGGTTGGTTATATTCTGGTTCAGAGTATACCCAGATTGGCTGTTCGAGCTGGATTGTTCCTATTGATCTTGACTGATTTGCATATGGCTGGGTCAAATTTGAGGTGGCATGGTGGCCAAAAGAATGATGGGTTGAAATGCCACCCAATCAATTGCCAGTTTTGAGACTTATAGCAAGCAGCCTTCCATCATAATGTATCGCCCTATGTGGCCAAAGGTAGACCTAGCCGTGGGTCCCTCACTCGCTGTCCCACTGAAATAAATGATTGAAGAGTCCTAATCAGGGTGAAACCAGTCTTGGGTTGCTTGTTTTGTGGTTCAGCGATGACCTGGGTTTCCAGTTTGGGCTGGACAGTTCCTATTTGAGCTGGGTGAAGACTGAGTTGCAGATATATCGGTTTTAACTGAGGTGGCAATGTGGACCAAGGAACGATGGACTGAAATTATAAAAAAGAGCATTTACAAGTGATAAGACTTACTGAAAGCATATTCCTATCACCTATGGTGTGTTTCATGTTCCACTCTTAGAGGCTGAGGGTATGCCCAAATATTGGTGCTTTCTCACTGTGCCACTGGAATCAACGTGCACCCCACTGAGGAACCCCAATCAGGGTGAAACAGGGTCTTGGGTTGCTTAAGTTCTGGTTCAGAGAGGACCTGCATTGGCAGTTTTGGCTGGACTATTCCTAGTTAAGCAGAGTCAAAACTGACTTGCACATGGCAGTGTCTATTCTGAGGTGGCATGATGGGCAAAAGAATGATGGGTTGAAGTGCTTCCCTGAGGTATTGGCAGTGGTTAGACATATTGCAAGCCACCTCACATTGTCTTATATGTGTGTCAGCCTGATTCACCAGCCTTTTTTCTAGCTGAAAGTAGATTTGCATTTCATCAGATTGCGTTTGCAGGTTCACCTGGTGTTACCTCAGGAATTGTGTCAATTAATACAAGTAAATGTTGAAGGGCAGGCATGGAAGTGATGACCCTTATTATTCTCTGAAAATACATCGTCTGTAGTACTGATTTAATGGACTAAATTCAGCGCTTTTGGCTGAATCTGCTGAGAAATGACCTAAATAATTTCAAGGTTGAAACCAGTGCTTAATTTGAGTTAGTTGTTTCGGTTGCTCGGTACCTGCACTTAATACCAGCACCGGCACTTATGACGGTCTGCCACATGGTGGGGATGTCTGTCTAATTGTGAATTAAGCACAGCAACAGTTGTTTTGCTATTCAATAAACAATAAAAATGAATGATACCTGCCGCACAAAGCATTGGTATATGTTTGGGCCACCTGGATTAATCTAAATTGTCACACTTGAATGAGTGTGGTGGTAAGTACGTGAAGGAGGAAGCTTGATTGTTGATGTTGTTATGATTCATCATTAAGCTTTATTTAGACTGTTCAAGTCATAAAAGCTACACAAAACTTACATATTAAAACATTGTTAAAAATATAAAAGAAGAAGAATTCAAACAAGACAACCCACAATAGACATGCAAAAATGTATATCTCAAAATGTTGATTTGACAGCAAATTACCTGCATGGCTAAAGCATGTTAGACCAATGTGATCAGAATTGCATAGGTTGTTCAGTTCAACTACTCACAACAGTTAGAAAAAAAGCACACCCCTGTAACAACCAGCAAATGCATACCTTATCTGTTCGACAGTAGCCAGTTGAGAGTAATACATCATAAAATCTTTCGTAAATTTAAAAATAAGATTCAATCATTAAAAACGAGTGTGGAATATAAAAACTAGTGAAGGATGGTAAAAGCATCAAGCAGAGGATGTCACGTGGTTGACCTTAAGGTCCCACCCTAGCAATCAGGTTATGAAATCAATCTACAATAAAGTGCTTGTGCAACATCTAAAACACGTGGGGGTAACCTAAGTTTAGTCACTGGGACCCAAAAGGCAACTCCAACTAAGGGTCAACCTAGTCATTACTAAGATGATCTCATAAGTGCCTTCTTTCTAATGCCCTACATGTGGTTTAGGCAAAAAGGGGCCTGGCATCCGACTTCAGTATGCGAAGTGCATCGCAGTCGGGCTGTATATAAGCAGAACATGCAAACAGCACATGGGCTATGGGCTTCACTGGGGCGTTGCAACCGGGGCAATTGCTTAAACTTGAAGAGTTAGGGTGCCACTTAGCTGAAACCTCGCCCACAGGAAGGGCAACAAACCCAAAGTGAATGTATAGCATTCTTTCCTTGGGGACCTGGATTATGTGTAGATCGGGTTCCAATGATCTAACCTGTTTATGGAGCAAAAATTCCTCTGTAAGTTTCCCCAGAGTATGCATGGGAAGCTCATGTTGCTCCACCCATTCCATTAGTATTGCTTCTGGACCTCTTTTTGTAGCAGGGTGGGATTTGGCTTGTCCCAAAGACCCTTGAGCCCGACATCTGACACCAAATTCCTGACATTTTTAATCCACCCTACCTTATTGCACGTGTCATCATCATCAGAATAACTTTATTTCGATTCATACTTTAGAATCATAAAAGTATACATATATTTAAAAGGTCCATTTAACATATTAAAAAGACATAAAATTCATCTTGGACTCCACAGTACATAATACATATTGGGATCAGGATACTTTTAAGGATAAACAATTTAACTGTTTCAGTATTTCATAAAGTGCATGTAGAATTTGATTGTCATATCCACATAATGGTCTTTTTATCAGTGACACCACAAGGAGTACCATTCAATAGCGGTTTCTAATGGCAAGGGCCACTCTAATAAAGCCAAGTACTGCCCTACATATCACTGGGGTTGAAAGGGACAGTAGGTGATCATAACCTTCTTTATAAAAATGGGAACCAAGTGATAATAAAACAGGTTTAATAAACTGGTTTCTTGGGTCCCTATATAAAGCACAAAAAAGGATACGGTGCAGAGTATTTTGAGAAACCCTACGTGTCAAGACGGGCAACCTCTGCCAGGGCTTCCGCAAAGGGCAGTAGCTCCGGTGTCCTCATAATGTGTGCCCAGTAAAGCAACGGGCTGAGCTTCGCTCTGTCACTAATAGTGCGTCTGCCCATATCAAACATTAGTGGTGTGAGCAGGGTAGTTTGGGGAAGCATCACGAGGTTCCTGAGAAATTTATTCTCTGAGGTACTAAGCTTGGGTGTCTTATTAAAGCCCCACAACTCTGCGCTATACAGCGCTGCACTATCTGCCTTCAAATCATAGACCTGCGAGGCGGCAGTAACCGGTCTACTATGTGAGGAGCGATGTTCCCTCCCTAGGACTCCTGTGACACGCTGGTGGCCCAGTAACATCTTGGTTACCTGAGGATTCCAGGACATTCTGTCTGAGAGGCGGACACCCAGGTAGTTGAAGGTACCGACTCTTTCAAGGGGGAACCCATCTAGCACTACACTGCCTTTGAAGGACTTATGCAGATTAAAGGCCATGAATTTGGTTTTGGTAGAGTTAATGACCAAACCCCTGGTATCACAGAACAATTGAAATCTATTGAGCAGAGGCTGAAGTTCTGCCGGAGTCTTGGACACCAGCGGAGTATCGTCTGCAAACAATAGGGTTGGTACCTTGTCTCTCCCCAAGTTTGATGCGTCTGCAGGTTCTTGTTACAGAAAACTGACCACCCCATTCATGTACAGTGAAAAAAGGGTGGGAGCCAAAACTCAACCTTGGTGCACGCTCCTACTAACTGGGATATGCTCTGTAAGTTGTTCCTCTGACCCCCATCTGACCTGTGCATGGTTCCCCACATGCAATCAAACTAGCAAGCTGAGGATAGGTGGCGGAATCCCCATGTCATTAAGCACTAGCCATAGCTTATGCCTGGGAACTAAGTAGAAGGCAGTCTTTAAACCGATAAAAGCTAGATAAAGAGTAGACTGCTCGACCGATCACAACCACTTTCCAGTAGAGGAGCAGGAGACAAAATACGTGGTCGATAGTCCCGCCATTTCCCTAAAACCTGCTTGGTATTGGGATAAGATTGCATTTTCTTCCTCCCAAGCCTGTATTTTGTGCAGAAGGACTCTACAGAAGACCTTTTGGAGGGATTCTAGCTAGCTGATAGGCCTGTAATTTGAGGGTTTGCTTCTGTCCCCTTTTTTTTATAAATTGGGATCACCTCGGCCCCCTTCCATGGCCCTGGAACTGGAGCACCATTGGCCAGAGCATTGAACAGGCGTAAGATGTAATTAGCCCAGCTTGGAATATCTGATAAGAAAAAGTTCCACCGGTATGCCATCAGGCCCTGCCGCCTTAGATCGTATTATTCTCCTTAGAGAGGACTTGATCTCGTTCAGGGTAAAGAACTAGTTTGTCGAGTGCTGGATAAGGGGCCCACCTTCCTCCATAGTGGGCGTCTCCCCAGAGGCCGAAAAAAGATTCAAGAAATGATCAAACCAGGCCTGGCCCGTAATATAAGTGGGTGGTGATTGGGCCCCTTCTTGGTTACCCCAGGCAACCAGGGACCAGGAAGATTTGGAATCTTTACCCGTGCACGCTTCCTTTAATTGCTGCCACTGGGATTCATCCCAGGCCCATCTCGCCTGATGCAAGCTTGACTTATAGCTCTTCCTAGAGGTTTTGATTAAATCACCATCTTTTACTCTGGATGACTTAAGCTAGATTTGAGCTTGCGCGTTTACAATCCTTTGTGTACCACAAGACTGTTCCCCCTTTTGAAGTGCTTGGCCTTCGGTCTGTTCTTGAATCAATGAAGTGGGAGCTGAGGTGAGCAAAGATACGTGTATGGATCATAACTATCTCATCCTTGCTACCTGGACATGTGGCCAGAGATTGAAGCTCAATAGTGCCCGCTTCCAAGTCGTTATGTATGTTCCTGATCTGATCTTCTTGTAAGACTCCCTTCCGCCATCTTAGTGCACACCTTTAGTAGGATTGATGAACCTCCTTGGTGTTACTCAATTGGGCGCCTCTCATAGAGGTAGGGAGATTGTCCGACAGGGGCTTCATAATGAGACAGAGAGAATTATGATCACTGTCTGTTGTAACACCCACATTCAAATCGATCACATTCCTCCAAAGCCCCACATCGAAGAGGATGTAGTCGTTCGGGGATGGACCGCTGGCCCTATTAAACTGTTCACGCCCAACCCATCCGAGGGGGGTCTTCCATTCACTGACCTTGGCTGAAATTCTCCGCTTAGGGCATTCTTTTGGAGTGCCAGCTTTGTCCATTTCCTAACTGGAGGAAGGTCTAATTGGGGGCCAGCCCATCTACAGCCATCTTCGTTCGACCACATGAAGTCCTCTATGTCTAGGGGCTCAAAAGAGGTGTTGAAATTGCGTGCTAATATTAGTCTTGAATAGGATGGGCACCTATGTAACTCCTCTTCCAGAAGTGTGAGCGTGGGCGAAGGTTTACCCCTTAACATAACATAACATAACATAGATGTTAAATAGGTCGATGGAAATGCCCACATTAGGACCTTTAATGCAGACCCCCAAGATATCAGGACTGGGGCTTGGGAGGAGGGTGATCTGACATCCCAGCTCGATCCCCACCCATATTATCCACCTACCTGCTGGGTGCCCTCTTCCTCTAGTGGTCACTGGAGAGCAATAGCATGCATACCCAGATTTGAACAAGGGGACCAGGCTCCAGGTCTCTTGGAAAATACAAATGTCAAATCCCTCAATTAAGGTGTTCCAGTGGGGGAGTGACATTTTGCATCTTAACCCTGCCACATTCCAGGAGACTATTCTAAGCTGCTGGTCAAGTTCTGATCTGGGAAGCAAATCAGATCCTGGGCTAGCGGGACAGGTGCTGGTGGGAGACTGCATGATTACATCCTCCCACCCCTCCCTCCTGTGTAGTTTCTTCCCCCAGCACTATGATACTTCTCTGAATGGTTGGTGGACTATCCCTCATGAGCATGTTTGTTTTGTGTGAGGGAAAAGGCACAGCATTATAACAATCCTCCCCCTGGAGTCAATCATTCATATCTAAATAAGAACTCAGATAGACTCACCACGGTCAGCAAAGGAGCCAACAGCTCTTTGCATTTGTGGTCTACAGCTCTTAAATTGGATTTGAGAATCATCAGGGGAGCAAGTGCAATATTCCAAAGCAAGAAGACCCTCAGACAGATCTGCACCCTTAAGAATTAGTTCAATACAGTCATAGGGTTGAACAGGGAATGTGAGTCTTCTTGCCCTGATAACATTGTCACGGATCACAGAACGACATCACCTGACGTGACAAATCCAATTAATCGCTTTGTTGGTTAGTGCATCTTCTCCCTCATACCCCACACTCCCGTTAAGTTTGGGGACATTGACCATATGAATTTTCTGAACTAATGCTGAGTTAATAGGGGGCGGTAAGTACGGCTTTGACCTGTAGTGGTTTGAATGTACTGAGTCTTGGTGCGAGATTATACTTCTTACCCCTAAGTGTTTGGAAGGGCTGTTTCTGGACATTACAGTGGGAAAATAGTTAGTAGGAGTGGCATTTTGGTAGGATGGTCCTTGGGTTTGAGAAATAACAGCACAGTGTGGACAGGGTTGCCTGTGGGGAAGGCAAACCCCTTCCGATTTGCCAGACAAAAGTGAAGAAGGTCATGTACTAGTTGGACGGTTGAGTGTTCCTTGGGAGGGCTCAATGGGCAGTTGAGGTTGCGTGTCATTCTGTAGCAGTTGTTTGTCCAAAGTAGTAAACCCATCAATCATAGATATTAAAGTCCCTATCTCGGTTTTAAGGTCGCTGATGAGCTGATAAGAGCATTGGTTCTTACACCCATGGTAAGAGACAGGTGCAGATACTGGTTCGCCTAGGCCATCTGCGGACTTATGGTCCAGCGAGTCATCAATCAGATCAGAAAGGGGGGCGGACCTATTGGTGCACTCAGGTGCAGGCTCGGGCTGGCTTATATGGGGTATAATGGAACTTAAGGGTGTGGAAGTAGACCCTCACAGTATGAGACAGTTCCCCCTATTCGCTCAACAAAGTCGCTTTGGTTGGTAATCTTCTAAACATATCCACTGGGGCTGGTGAAACTGGTGGAAGGTTGCCTAATGGCAGGACAGGGATCGGGCCTGGTGAGGCAACTAAGGCACCTCGCATTCACTTATGAGGCAATCAATGCGATCCATGACGCAATTGTTGCCTCTGTGCGTCAGCGGTTAGGTGGACTTTTTTGCTTTCTTGCCCGTTCGGGCTGCCCCGTGCCCTCAGTAGCTTCCCTTTTCCCCATCTCTCACTGGTGCGGGAAAGTAACAATCACTACTCCGAATCCGGTCGCTATTTTACTGGATAAATATCTTTCTTTCGATAACTTTATTTCGGTCGCAATGGACCATAAAAGTACAGAATAAAATACATACAAACACTACAATGCAAAGGATAAATAACATAAAACAAAACAAGGACAATCACAATCATATATGTACACCTGCTTCACAAATTTAAAATCATTACCTTGGTATCATATATTAAAATCAAATTAACCCATTCTAGATAGTTATCGAAATTGTACATTTAATTTCCTACAAATATTTAAATCAACAAATGATTTCAATAAAAAATTCCTGCGTTTATGCCACATCCCGTTTAAAAAACGGGAGACGGCAAAAACGATCGGGGGGTACGTGTCGTATTTTAATACTCTGAAGGTCTTAGAACATTCTCTGAAGCCAAGGTTAGGAGGAAATGGGTTTCACCCAGCGTTTGCGTACAGCCTGGTAGTTGGGACAGAAAAAAAGGACGTGAATCTCATTTTCAAGATGGTATTTGCACGCTGGGCAATCAGTATTTTTATTTATGTCCCATTTGATGGTAAATGACATAAGCGGCAGACTACCCATCCTGAATTGCCTGTTTAGTTTCCTTGCCGAAGCTGGATAAATCAGGTCAAGGAAGTCCTCCTTTTTGTAGTCCTCTTTTACTTGGAGGAACTGAGATGTCAGTCTACCAACTGTAGAACTCACATGAAGAGACAATAGATTATGGTGCCTATGATGGTATACCAGATCGGCCCTAGATATTGCCGGGCACGCTTCTTCTGGTGTTCCCCGTAACTCGGGTAAGCCAATCCTACTGCAATGTTCCTTGATGAGAGTTAACCACGGGATTCTGTTAGTTCTGATTTCAGCCAACACATCCCTAAACTCATTTTTATAGGGAGCTAATTCAGGAACTGACCATAGTCTTCTCCAGTAAGTAAGTGGCCTTAAAGCCACTACCTCCTCAATGGGGAATAGCTCTAGGTCCAGCCGGAGAGGTACTAATGGGGTGCTAACAGGCAGTCCCAACAGGTTCCTCATAAATGTGTGCTCTACCCTTGTAAGGCTAGTGGGCCTATGGTGACCCCAGAGCTCCACCCCGTACATAGAAGCCGCTCTAGCCTGTACTTTATAAATTTCTATAACAGGAGAGGCAGGCTTGTACTCAGATACTCTGTGCATTTTCGATATCCCTCCCACCGTTTGAGTTAACTTTAGAGCAGCCTTTGCTACCTGAGTATCCTATTCCAGATGTTCCGCAAGGATGATGCCCAGATACTCAAAGCTTTTTACTCGCTCCAAAGGTATGCCATCTAATACTGGATTTGGAAGGGTCTGCCTGGGTGGATTGAAGATCATAAATTTAGTTTTGGATACATTTATCTCCAGGCCTCTCAATGCACAGAGATCGGCGAAGCCGTCCAAGGTACGTTGGATACCCATTGATGTCTTGGACAACAACAAAGTGTCGTCCTCGGGGGAGGAGCTGCGCGCGCATCCGTGATGGCTGCGTGAGCCCAGGGCTCCCGAGACCCTCGCCACCTCCCGCATTTATCCTCAATATTATCCTGCCAACGTCGACGGGCTATTGAAGACGCAACCCAGCTGACATACTAGCTGTTTTCAGAAATCGATTTGGACTCCGGGAACCGTCACTATGATCTCTTGAACTTTTGTGGCATGCCTCATGGACTCCTCCGGGCCTCGAGTGGTCCGAGTACCCAGGCTGTAATTCAACAACAACGGCTTGCGGAGTCTTGGTTGCTGCCTCGAGTTGACTTTCGGTTTTGTTTTTGGGTTTTCACCCTCTCGCATCTCTATCCTGTTTCGATTGCCCGAGTTGCGCCCGGACCCTGAGTTTTCACTGTAGGCTCGCGGCTGCGTGTATGTGGTTACCGCCATATGCCCGCTAGCGTTGTTTTTGGTGATATTTGTGGAAAACGCACGAACCATTTTCGCTAGGTCCAGGGCGCTTCTTGGGGGCTTACCGCCCGACATGGCGGGCAAACCCGACAGCGAGAAACGCAAAACCAAGACCCCTCTCCGAGGGGGTGCCATCCAAACAAACGTTATGGACTGCTACACCCAGCCTAAGGTGTCAGCCGGGGGGGCGAACAGAAATCGGGGTGAGGTGACCGAGGACCCCGCCATGTTGGCTGATCTTACATTGCAAGACGTCATGGGCGCCATCACTGGTATGAAGACTTCTATGGATCAACAGTATGAGGCCATCGCCCTCAAGCTCGACACAGTGGCCATTGACGTCAACATTATCAGAATGGACTTATCAAAGACCAACGAAAAGGTAAAATCCTTGGATTTGAAGACTTCCAGCCTCACTACGGATGTCTCTGACTTACAAACGGAGGTTCGTAATCTCCGGTCCTCTAATGACCTCTTTAATCGTCGACTGGAGGATTTTGAAAGCCGGTCGCGACGCAACAATGTGCGCATCATTGGTGTTCCGGAAAATTCCACAGCCTCTTCCACGGATCTCCTTGTTGAGGACCTCATCCTCACCCATCTTGCTCCTAAAGGCCTCAGCAAACTCTTTGCCGTGGAACGTGCGCACAGGGTTCCGGGTGGTCAGCCGAAAACCGGTGCTCCCCCACGTCCGATTATTGCTAGAATCTTCTACTTCAGGGATAGAGACGCTATCCTGCAGGCATCGCGGACGGGTGGCCCGGTAAAGTTTGAGAATACCACTGTGAGCTTCTACCTGGACTTCACACAATCTGTTCAGAAATAGAGGATGGAGTTCCAAGGAGTGAAGCGGAGACTGAGCGACATGGGACTGAAGTATGCGATGCTTTTCCCGACCCGACTACGGATTGAATATGAGGACCGGACATTTTTCTTTGATCGCCCTGATAGAGTGAGTGACTGGCTTGATTCCTTGCCTGAGCGACGAGATCGCACAGAACACTCCGGTGGAGCTGAGGGCGGCCAACCTGAGCAAGAATGAGCAGAAGCTCCTGGATTTCTGACACTGTTTACAACATGTTGCTGTGGTTTGACGTCTCCTGTATTTATAAGACTTATGTGTATATTTAGAGGCGAGGAGATGGGAATCTTTCCTCCTCTGGGTTTCTTTTTGTAGATTAGTTTATGTTAGGGCGACAGGCACACTGCAAGTTGGGGTGGCTTTTGAGTCTAACGCAGGGGTGCAGGGTGGGGGGAGTTCGTTTTTTGGGAATGTGGGGGGAGGGTGGGGAATGTTTGGGGGGTGTTTTGGTTCTTTCTCAAGAAAGAAAATGATTTACTATTTGATCTGGGTGCTGCGCTGTGGGTGGGGAGGGCTCCGCTACCGTTTGAGTGTGGGGGGTAGGGGTTAGAGACTTTTATGTTGGAATGTTAATGGATTGGGGGATAGGATAAAGCGGGGTGTGGTGTTACAATACTTGAAACGCTTCTCCCCTGATGTAGTGTTATTGCAGGAAACACATCTGATTGGGAACACTTGTCAAGCTATGAATAGGCGGGGGTACCACCTTGCTGTCCACGCTGGTTTCACCTCCGGTTCCAGGGGGGTGGGTATTCTTGTTCGGAACTCCCTTCCCCTTGAGGTTGACAATGTAATATGTGACGACATAGGGCGATATGCTGCTCACTGGTAGGTGGGAGGGGAAGACCATCACGCTGCTTTCTGTATACGTCCCCCCTGGTTTGCAGTCCTCGACCTTCGCTGATTTGGGGAGGGTGGTTCTGGGACTTCCTGACTGTATGTTGATGGTGGGTGGAGACTTTAATTCTGTTGTTTCTGGTGTAGAGGACCGCCATCCCCCCGGGATCTCGCAAGGTCCCAATCATGGTTGAGTGGATTTCGGGAAACGCTGGGCTTGATTGACTGTTGGAGGTTGATGCATCCGGGTCGGGCACAGTTTACCTTCCATTTGGGTGTCCATGGTAGCCTTTCCAGGTTGGACTATGTCTTGATGCCGGCAGCACAGGCCTCATTGATTAAGGAGATCAGACATTTAGCTCGGGGAATTTCGGACCACTCTCCCGTATGGCTTTATGTGGACACTAATTCGGGCACTGGGGGTCGAGTGGCTCCGATTAACCCCTGGTATCTCCACAACCCTAAGACCCGTGCTGAACTTGTTAAATCTATGGATCACTACTTTCTTAAGAATGAGGGATCAGTGTCTTCTTCTGTTTCATTGTGGGAAGCGTTTAAGACAGTCCTTCGTGGACATGCCTTATCATGGATTGCTGGTGCTAAGAAAAGTAGAAATGAGGCAGTGGTCCGACTTGAGGCTGATATTACTGAGCTGGAAGGGGGTTTGGAGTTGGGGGTCACCCGTGATAAACTTCATGTCCTTAGTCTCAAACAGTCTGATTACAGGGCCCTGGTGACCGATGCCGCTAAACTCATGAGTAGGGAGCGACAGGGGCGGCTATATGATGTGGGGGATAAAGCTGGGAAATTGATTGCTTGGTTGGATAGAAAGGAAAGAGCGAGTCGTGTGGTTCCGATGATTGAGAAGCTTGATGGAATGCGTGTGACTGACCCGCTTGAGATAGTTGAGTGCTTCGCTGATCACTTTCGGGAGGTTTATTCCCCAGTGTCTGATAGGCCCGAAGAAGACTCTCATCAGTTGTTGAAGATTATTTCGCTGCCGTGCCTATCGGACTCAGATAGGGAGCTGTTGGACGCGCCACTTTCAGTAGATGAGATAGCTCTTGCCATACGCTCTCTTCGATCGGGGAAGGCTACGGGTCCCAATGGTCTCCCTATTGAACTATATAAGCTGCGTCCGGATAGGATTGCACCATATCTTCGCGATATGTTCTTGGAATCGAGAGATACTGGCTTCCTTCCTTACGATCAACGTCTTGCATCGATAGTAGTGATTCACAAAGAGGGGAAGCCACGGGCTTGTTGTGCGTCATACAGACCCATATCGCTTCTTAATGCGGAGCCAAAGATCCTCGCTAAGGTACTAGCTAACCGTCTTATAAATGTGATTGGTGACTTGGTTCACCCGGACCAGTCCGGGTTCATCCCACGCCGCAATACAGCACTGAATTTGAGATGCTTGCACGGCGCTCTCGCGAGAGCAACATATCCCCGGGAGTCGGCCATCTTGGTCTCCCTTGACGCCACAATGGCTTTTGACACCGTGGTATGGTCGTATTTGTGGGCCTCCCTTGCAAAATTCGGCTTTGGTTCTGGCTTTATTGGCTGGGTGAAACTTCTATATGAGACACCGTTGGCGCAGGTGGTGGTCAATGGTCGGGTATCCTGCCCATTCGCTCTGGGACGGGGTACTCGACAAGGATGTCCGTTGTCTCCACTTCTCTTTGCTCTTGCCCTGGAGCCTCTGGCTGCATGGTTGCGCTGGGAACTATCGATGAGGGGTATACAATGGATTCCTGAATTTGAGGATCGCATATCGCTTTATGCGGATGATATTTTGTTGTACCTCACTTCGCCCCAAAAGCCGTTAAACGTGCTGTTTGATGTGCTGACTTCATTCGGCCGCAATTCAGGCCTCGTGATTAACTGGTCTAAGTCCTGTATATACGTGCTCGCGGGTGGCACCCCTGTAATTCGGGCACTGGGGGTCGAGTGGCTCCGATTAACCCCT
This sequence comes from Lissotriton helveticus, assembly GCF_964261635.1. Classification (NCBI taxonomy): domain Eukaryota; kingdom Metazoa; phylum Chordata; class Amphibia; order Caudata; family Salamandridae; genus Lissotriton; species Lissotriton helveticus. The sequence continues at coordinate 942,545,483 of NC_136070.1, forward strand.
GGTATCTCCACAACCCTAAGACCCGTGCTGAACTTGTTAAATCTATGGATCACTACTTTCTTAAGAATGAGGGATCGGTGTCTTCTTCTGTTTCATTGTGGGAAGCGTTTAAGACAGTCCTTCGTGGACACGCCTTATCATTGATTGCTGGTGCTAAGAAAAGTAGAAATGAGGCAGTGGTCCGACTTGAGGCTGATATTACTGAGCTGGAAGGGGGGTTGGAGTTGGGGGTCACCCGTGATAAACTTCATGTCCTTAGTCTCAAACAGTCTGATTACAGGGCCCTGGTGACCGATGCCGCTAAACTCATGAGTAGGGAGCGACAGGGGCGGCTATATGATGTGGGGGATAAAGCTGGGAAATTGATTGCTTGGTTGGATAGAAAGGAAAGAGCGAGTCGTGTGGTTCCGATGATTGAGAAGCTTGATGGAATGCGTGTGACTGACCCGCTTGAGATAGTTGAGTGCTTTGCTGATCACTTTCGGGAGGTTTATTCCCCAGTGTCTGATAGGCCCGAAGAAGATTCTCATCAGTTGTTGAAGGATATTTCGCTGCCGTGCCTATCGGACTCAGATAGGGAGCTGTTGGACGCGCCACTTTCAGTAGATGAGATAGCTCTTGCCATACGCTCTCTTCGATCCGGGAAGGCTATGGGTCCCAATGGTCTCCCTATTGAACTATATAAGCTGCGTCCAGATAGGATTGCACCATATCTTCGCGATATGTTCTTGGAATCGAGAGATACTGGCTTCCTTCCTTACGATCAACGTCTTGCATCGATAGTAGTGATTCACAAAGAGGGGAAGCCACAGGCTTGTTGTGCGTCCTACAGACCCATATCGCTTCTTAATGCGGAGCCAAAGATCCTCGCTAAGGTACTAGCTAACCGTCTTATAAATGTGATTGGTGACTTGGTTCACCCGGACCAGTCCGGGTTTATCCCACGCCGCAATACAGCACTGAATTTGAGACGCTTGCACGGCGCTCTCGCGAGAGCCCCATATCCCCGGGAGTCGGCCATCTTGGTCTCCCTTGACGCCACGATGGCTTTTGACACCGTGGTATGGTCGTATTTGTGGGCCTCCATTGAAAAATTCGGATTTGGTCCTGGCTTTATTGGCTGGGTGAAACTTCTATATGAGACACCGTTGGCGCAGGTGGTGGTCAATGGTCGGGTATCCTGCCCCTTCGCTCTGGGACGGGGTACTCGACAAGGATGTCCGTTGTCTCCACTTCTCTTTGCTCTTGCCCTGGAGCCTCGGGCTGCATGGTTGCGCTGGGAACCATCGATGAGGGGTATACAATGGATTCCTGAATTTGAGGATCGCATATCGCTTTATGCGGATGATATTTTGTTGTACCTCACTTCGCCCCAAAAGTCGTTAAACTTGCTGTTTGATGTGCTGACTTCATTCGGCCGCAATTCAGGCCTCGTGATTAACTGGTCTAAGTCCTGAATATACGTGCTCGCGGGTGGCACCCCTGTAATTCGGGCACTGGGGGTCGAGTGGCTCCGATTAACCCCTGGTATCTCCACAACCCTAAGACCCGTGCTGAACTTGTTAAATCTATGGATGTCAGGGCTAGGGTGGCTTGCGGTCTAGGGCCCGCCCCACTCTTCAGCAGCGTGCGTGCAGCGTCATGTGCGGTGCCCTTGTGTGGCAAAATGCATCAGGCGACATTGGGAGGACGTTGGTGGCTGATGTGTGCTAGAACTGCTGCAACACAATGTTAGCCCCATTGTAGAACTGTACTTAAGTGTTCCTGTGTGTCAAACCTGTATTTTCTCTCTCTCCGCCTAATGCGTGAGGTTTTGCACCCTGAAAGCGTCCGCGTAATGCGTGAGCTTTCGCAGACAGGTCGCATGCGTGAGCTCTCGCTTGGGCGTTGTCACGTTATCTTACGCGACCGCGCCCAAGCTTCCGTGCTCACTATTCCCAGCGTTTCAAAGAGGAAGCAGGGGGTTCTTGTTTCTCCGCTGCTTTGCTGATCTTTTGTTTTTCCAGGAAAGGATTCTACCGGAGGCTTTCAGAGAAGGTTCCAGGGGGCGTGGCAGCATGCAGTTTCTTCGGTGATCGTTATTCAGAGCAGAAGAGAACGCCGAGGGTCTACAGAAGCGTGCCTGATCTCCATTAAAAGTAGAGTAGGTCGTACTCTACAGGTAGGGGAGAGAACTTGAGGCTTATTAGAAAGAATACCTTTTATTAAGGTTATTATTAAAAGGAAGTAATTAACCTAGCCCTAATTTGAATACTTGATGTCACAAGTTTCTGATTCACTTTGTTTATTATCTTTGCGCAATACAAGTTCCCCATCTGAGACTGTGTAAAGATTTTGGCACTGTTTATTCTTTGATTATTGCAGCGCGCTACTGTATTGCTTATTCATGGAACATTTTGGCGCAATTCTTTATAAAAACCTTCAAGAAGTGATTTCTCATGTGAATGTGTGAATACTTTGCTTTGGTCGTGTTTTGAGTAGGAAACTCAGCAAATTGTCAGTACTACCTATGGTAAAGAAGTCTATTTACTAGAGAGGTGTATTATTTCATTGAAGTGGAATTTCTGTCGCTATTTACAACAATAAGGAAAAGGCTTGAACTAGTGATTTTAAACTAGGGGCAATTGTCCAGAATGCAGTTAGTCTCTGTTTATTGCAGGGATTTTGGAATCCTTTTCGTTGTTGAGGCTTGAGTTAGGAAAACTCTCAGTTTGGATTTAAAGGTTCATAGTCTGGTATTAGGCTTGAAAGTACTTGTTATTTAACTTTTCCTTTTCAGATCTCCTTCCCCGCTGTTCCCTTCCTAATTCCCTTTTCCCCCCCGCTTGATCACTCCAAGATTCTGTGTAATTATTACATTCGGAATTGGAGGTATCGAGAGGTGGGTCCTTATTACTTCACGACAGACCCCGAGGAAGACTTCGTCTGACAGAATAGTGAGCCCACGAATTATTTTCCTCCCGGTCTGACCGTGAAGTCATAATGACTACTATCAATGATTTAATGTCGGCCATTGTGCGTATGCAAGCAGATTTAAAAGAAACCATGAATGCAACCACTGTATTGGCTGCTAAAGTAGACAATATTCAACTGCAAAGAACCCCTCTTCCAGAAGATGTTCAAGACACTGGTGCTGGTAGGGCAGCTACGAACATAGCAGTTACTGTTCCACCCCAGATCCCTTTAGCAGCTCCCGAACGTTTTTCTGGGGATTCTTCCAAGGTACAAATCTTTTTGACTCAAATAGAACTGCATTTTGCTTGTAGACCAGCTGCGTTTCCAACCCCTCAGTCCAGAATAGCGTTTTTAATTTCTTATTTAACTGGAGATGCAGCAAACTGGGCAGTTCCTTTGGTTAGACAAGATGATACCTTGTTATATAATTGGAAACGCTTTGTAGAAGAATTTGAAAAAGTTTTTGATCGACGTACAGTGACTTTATCTGCTGATCGAGAACTACTTCAATTAAAACAAGGAAACAGGGATCTTGTAACTTACTTGTCACATTTTAACAGATTAATCGCTGAAACGTCGTGGCCAGAGGAAAAGAGAGCGGCTCTTTTCTATCAAGGGTTAAAAGACGATCTAAAAGATGTTTTGGCGCAAATTGACCCGCAACCAACAGTGTGCTCTGAATTGATTAATCTAACCCTACGTTTAGATCATAGACTCTCTGAACGAAGATCAGATAAGAAAAGAGTTGAAAAACCTACTTGGAGAACGGAAACTAAATCCAGACCCCAATTTGCGCATTCTGAATCAAGTTCTGAGCCAATGGAAATCGGGACCCTTAGGCAACCTTTATCAAAAGAAGAAAAAGACAATAGGCGCAAAAATGGACAATGCCTTTATTGTGGTCGCAAAGGTCATTTTGTGAAGGATTGTTTGACGAAACCAAAAGGCAAGTTTCCAAATGTCAGTAAGACAGCAGCATTAGAAAAAACTGATCAAAAGTCGGAAAACTAACTTGCCCAAGATGTTTTAAGGGAGATCTCTTGGGAACCATTGCCTTCCCTTCAGTTAATTCATGTGTGTCCAACTACAAAGCACATTTCAGATTAGCTGTCCAAATTCGGTTAACTCATGAAACGTGCCAAATGGAGGTTCTAATTGATTCTGGAGCAACAGGTAATTTTGTGGATTTAGAAACTGCTCAACGCCTACGTATAATCTGTGAGCAAAAGGAAACTCCAGAGATTGTTCAAGCAGTAGACGGGAACATTCTTGCTGGAGGTCCAGTAACCATGCAAACTACTAAAGTGACTATGTACTGTGAAGATGTTAAGCAACAATTACATAAGGAAGAGATTCAGTTTGATGTTATCCAAGCACCTCAATATGGCTTTATCCTCGGGATGCCTTGGCTTTGTTTACACAATCCGTTTATTGATTGGCAGAAGAGAGAACTGAACTTCCTGTCTGATTATTGCCATTCTACTTGTTTAAAAACTTCTAAACCAACCATAAGTCAATTAGCCACTGCTGAAGAGAAAGAGACAGTCCTACCTAAAATTTATAAGGAGTACGCAGAGGTTTTTAGTGAAGAAAAAGCAGCCCTCCTTCCACCTCATCGTAGCTACGATTGTCAAATTGATCTCGTGCCTGGTTCTAGTGTCCCAAATTGTCGAATTTATGCTTTGTCTGAAAAAGAAAATCAACATTTAAGAAAGTATCTTGATCAGTATTTAGAAAATGGCTTCATCCGCCCTTCCAAGTCCCCGGCAGCATCTCCGTTATTCTTCATTCCTAAGGCAAACGGAGAATTAAGAACTTGCATTGACTTTAGGGCCTTGAATAAAATCACAATCAAGAATAAATATCCTTTGCCACTCATTCCAGTTCTTTTGGACCAAGTCAAAAGGGCAGTGATCTACACGAAACTGGACCTAAGGGGAGCCTACCATTTGGTGCGCATTAGAAATGGTGATGAGTGGAAGACTGCATTTAAGACTCGTTATGGTTTATTTGAGTATTTAGTAATGCCATTTGGTCTGTGCAATGCACCAGCAGCTTTTCAGTTTTTCTTAAATGATGCCTTAAAAGAATTTTTAGACCTTTTCGTTATCGTCTATATAGACGATATCTTGATTTACTCCGATTCTGTAGCAGAACATGAAGAACACGTCAAAAAGGTTTTGAGCACTCTCCAGTCGCACAACTTATATTGTAAACTATCTAAATGCGATTTCCACGTTAGAGAAGTAGAATTTCTTGGGGTTCTCCTTACACCAACTGGCATGAAAATGACTGATAGAAAAATTAAGGCGGTTGCTGAATGGCCTACTCCAAGATCAGTCCGAGACATACAATGTTTCCTGGGATTTGCGAACTTTTATCGTCGCTTTATTGATCACTTCTCTTCTGTGGTAGCTCCCATCACACGTTTGTTGAGGAAAAAGGTGAAATTCGATTGGACTCCTGAAGCCGAAAAAGCCTTCCAGACTCTGAAGAAAGCTTTTACTGAAGCACCAATTCTAATGCATCCCAATGTAGAGGAACCTTTCATTGTAGAAGCTGATGCCTCTGATGTAGCAATTGCAGCCATCTTATCTCAAAGACACCGCACTACCGGACAAATGCACCCAGTCGCCTATATGTCTCGAAAATTAAATCCAGCCGAGCAAAATTACATTATAGCTGAAAAAGAACTGCTAGCTATTCTTGAAGCCTTTAAAGAATGGAGACATTATGTAATGAGTGCAAGATTTACCGTGACGGTGTATACGGATCATAGAAATTTGCAGTTCATGAGTTCTGCCAGAATGTTAACCCCTCGACAACTGAGATGGATGATGTTTTTTGCTGAATATGATTTTATCGTGACTTATCGTCCTGGTCAAGACAATAAAAAAGCTGATGCTTTATCCAGAAAAGACTCTTCTTTGCATAGATTTGAAGGAACACCGCAATCAATAATTGACCCTGACAAAGTAATCTGTGTACTATCTGCAGACCAATTCTTGGAGAACATTCACGAAAGTTTTCCTCCTTCTCAGTGGAAACAATGGTTGAACCCAAGAAGTAATCAGACAATCAAAGAAGGGATACCTTTTCATGGAAAACAGGTTTATTTGCCTTCCAAAGAACTGCAAGAAACTGTATTCAACTGGTTACATTCGCACCCCATGGCTGGGCATCCTGGTTCCAAAAAGACTGTGGAAAAAATACAAAACTTATTTTGGTGGCCAACTCTGCAAAAGGATGTGCTTAAGATGGCTCAAGACTGTGAAACCTGTGCTAGATTCAAAACTGATCTCACTAAACCAAAAGGTTTGTTACAAGTGCTGCCTACGCCAACTGAACCATGGAAACACATTTCTTTGGACTTCATTACCGATCTGCCCTCTGTCAATCAACATTCAGTGATTTTAGTGGTCGTTGATAGTTTAACGAAGTATGCACATTTTATTGCTTGTAAACGATTGCCAACTGCTGGTCAATTGGCTCAACTGTTTCTGCAAAATGTGGTACGACTACATGGCTTGCCTTCAGTTTTACTTTCAGACCGTGGTTCTCAGTTCTCCTCAAAGTTTTGGCAACAATGGTGTCGAAGTTTGCAGATTACCTCTAATATGTCCACCAGTTATCACCCACAAACTGATGGGCAAACTGAAAGATTGAACCAAACGTTAAAACAATACTTAAGATGTTATGTTGCTGATTCCAGGAGATCTTGGTTGGATTTACTTTGGATTGCAGAAATTGCATATAATACTTCACCTCATTCTTCCACGGGATCTTCTCCTTTTGAGGCTCTTTATGGTTATGTACCTAATACCATTCCTTTGACTCTGCCCAAGGATATGAGTGATACACCAGCAGTAAGAAACACTGTACAACTTATGCAGACAATACATCAACAAATTCACAAACGTTTATTGCACAGCAAAGAGAAGTACAAAGAACAGTATGATAAAAGACATCGTTCAGGTCCGACGTACGCCCCTGGGGATAAGGTCTGGCTGTCCACAAAAAACTTGCACTTTAAGCATAAAAGTATGTTTCAACCCAAATTCATTGGTCCTTACCCAGTGCTTCGTCAGGTTAACCCTGTGACGTTTAAGTTGTTGCTGCCCAGATCTTTGCGGATCCATCCTGTGTTTCATACTTCCCTTCTGAAACCTGCTGGTCAAAATTTGGCTCCCCGGCCGGCTCCGGTTTTGGTTCATGGTGCTTGGGAGTTTGAAGTGCAAGACATACTGGATTCCAAGCGTAGAGGCTCCAAGTTATGGTATCTTGTTTCATGGAAAGGGTACGGGTCTGAGAACGATTCTTGGGAGCCAGCTGAGAATGTGCATGCCTCTCGTTTGTTGCGACGTTTCCACCTCCTTCACCCTTTGAAGCCGGGCCCTAGACCGCTCCTGGGAGGGGGGAATACTGTCAGGGCTAGGGTGGCTTGCGGTCTAGGGCCCGCCCCACTCTTCAGTAGCGTGCGTGCAGCGTCATGTGCGGTGCCCTTGTGTGGCAAAATGCATCAGGCGACATTGGGAGGACGTTGGTGGCTGATGTGTGCTAGAACTGCTGCAACACAATGTTAGCCCCATTGTAGAACTGTACTTAAGTGTTCCTGTGTGTCAAACCTGTATTTTCTCTCTCTCCGCCTAATGCGTGAGGTTTTGCACCCTGAAAGCGTCCGCGTAATGCGTGAGCTTTCGCAGACAGGTCGCATGCGTGAGCTCTCGCTTGGGCGTTGTCACGTTATCTTACGCGACCGCGCCCAAGCTTCCGTGCTCACTATTCCCAGCGTTTCAAAGAGGAAGCAGGGGGTTCTTGTTTCTCCGCTGCTTTGCTGATCTTTTGTTTTTCCAGGAAAGGATTCTACCGGAGGCTTTCAGAGAAGGTTCCAGGGGGCGTGGCAGCATGCAGTTTCTTCGGTGATCGTTATTCAGAGCAGAAGAGAACGCCGAGGGTCTACAGAAGCGTGCCTGATCTCCATTAAAAGTAGAGTAGGTCGTACTCTACAGGTAGGGGAGAGAACTTGAGGCTTATTAGAAAGAATACCTTTTATTAAGGTTATTATTAAAAGGAAGTAATTAACCTAGCCCTAATTTGAATACTTGATGTCACAAGTTTCTGATTCACTTTGTTTATTATCTTTGCGCAATACAAGTTCCCCATCTGAGACTGTGTAAAGATTTTGGCACTGTTTATTCTTTGATTATTGCAGCGCGCTACTGTATTGCTTATTCATGGAACATTTTGGCGCAATTCTTTATAAAAACCTTCAAGAAGTGATTTCTCATGTGAATGTGTGAATACTTTGCTTTGGTCGTGTTTTGAGTAGGAAACTCAGCAAATTGTCAGTACTACCTATGGTAAAGAAGTCTATTTACTAGAGAGGTGTATTATTTCATTGAAGTGGAATTTCTGTCGCTATTTACAACAATAAGGAAAAGGCTTGAACTAGTGATTTTAAACTAGGGGCAATTGTCCAGAATGCAGTTAGTCTCTGTTTATTGCAGGGATTTTGGAATCCTTTTCGTTGTTGAGGCTTGAGTTAGGAAAACTCTCAGTTTGGATTTAAAGGTTCATAGTCTGGTATTAGGCTTGAAAGTACTTGTTATTTAACTTTTCCTTTTCAGATCTCCTTCCCCGCTGTTCCCTTCCTAATTCCCTTTTCCCCCCCGCTTGATCACTCCAAGATTCTGTGTAATTATTACATTCGGAATTGGAGGTATCGAGAGGTGGGTCCTTATTACTTCACGACAGACCCCGAGGAAGACTTCGTCTGACAATGGATCACTACTTTCTTAAGAATGAGGGATCGGTGTCTTCTTCTGTTTCATTGTGGGAAGCGTTTAAGACAGTCCTTCGTGGACATGCCTTATCATTGATTGCTGGTGCTAAGAAAAGTAGAAATGAGGCAGTGGTCCGACTTGAGGCTGATATTACTGAGCTGGAAGGGGTTTGGAGTTGGGGGTCACCTGTGATAAACTTCATGTCCTTAGTCTCAAACAGTCTGATTACAGGGCCCTGGTGACCGATGCCGCTAAACTCATGAGTAGGGAGCGACAGGGGCGGCTATATGATGTGGGGGATAAAGCTGGGAAATTGATTGCTTGGTTGGATAGAAAGGAAAGAGCGAGTCGTGTGGTTCCGATGATTGAGAAGCTTGATGGAATGCGTGTGACTGACCCGCTTGAGATAGTTGAGTGCTTCGCTGATCACTTTCGGGCGGTTTATTCCCCAGTGTCTGATAGGCCAGAAGAAGACTCTCATCAGTTGTTGAAGGATATTTCGCTGCCGTGCCTATCGGACTCAGATAGGGAGCTGTTGGACGCGCCACTTTCAGTAGATGAGATAGCTCTTGCCATACGCTCTCTTCGATCGGGGAAGGCTACGGGTCCCAATGGTCTCCCTATTGAACTATATAAGCTGCGTCCGGATAGGATTGCACCATATCTTCGCGATATGTTCTTGGAATCGAGAGATACTGGCTTCCTTCCTTACGATCAACGTCTTGCATCGATAGTAGTGATTCACAAAGAGGGGAAGCCACGGGCTTGTTGTGCGTCCTACAGACCCATATCGCTTCTTAATGCGGAGCCAAAGATCCTCGCTAAGGTACTAGCTAACCTTCTTATAAATGTGATTGGTGACTTGGTTCACCCGGACCAGTCCGGGTTCATCCCACGCCGCAATACAGCACTGAATTTGAGACGCTTGCACTGCGCTCTCGCGAGAGCCCCATATTCCCGGGAGTCGGCCATCTTTGTCTCCCTTGACGCCACGATGGCTTTTGACACCGTGGTATGGTCGTATTTGTGGGCCTCCCTTGCGAAATTCGGCTTTGGTCCTGGCTTTATTGGCTGGGTGAAACTTCTATATGAGACACCGTTGGCGCAGGTGGTGGTCAATGGCCGGGTATCCTGCCCCTTCGCTCTGGGACGGGGTACTCGACAAGGATGTCCGTTGTCTCCACTTCTCTTTGCTCTTGCCCTGGAGCCTCTGGCTGCATGGTTGCGCTGGGAACCATCGATGAGGGGTATACAATGGATTACTGAATTTGAGGATCGCATATCGCTTTATGCGGATGATATTTTGTTGTACCTCACTTCGCCCCAAAAGTCGTTAAACGTGCTGTTTGATGTGCTGACTTCATTCGGCCGCAATTCAGGCCTCGTGATTAACTGGTCTAAGTCCTGTATATACGTGCTCGCGGGTGGCACCCCTGTATTGCCGCATGGTTGTCCCATACAGGTTACACATGCGGGATTTAAATATTTGGGAGTTTTTATCACTTTGGACCCCGTGGTCAGGTATGATCGTAATTTACTCCCTCCGCTACAACGATTGCGTTCTGACATGGTGGGCTGGCGCGGCCTTCCTTTGTCCCCCCTCGGGCGAGTGACCCTTTTCAAAATGATGTCTCTACCGCGGTTTTTATACGCGCTCCAGAATACGTTTGACGCAGTTCCGGCAAAATACTTCTGGGAGGTGGAGAGTTTACAAAGACAGCTGATTTGGGATGGGCGTTCCCGTATCGCCCTCCCTAAACTTACGCTTCCCTGGTATGACGGCGGTATTGCTCTTCCAGATATCAGGCGCTATTAGTGGGCCTCTCAACTGAGTGCAATCAATCACTGTATGTATGGTCCGGGGTTAGATCCCGCATTTGAGATGGATAGGTGGCTGTTACCGGTTGGGAATTATAGCAGGGCGCTCTATTCTAGGTCGTCGGTCCGGACGCTTACTGGACCTACCAAGATTGCGGTGCAGGTGTGGCATTGTGCAAATGCGGCAATGGGGTGGAGAGATAGACTAACCCGAGCAACCCCTTTATATGATTCTTGCAGGTTGGGAAGTTTGTGGAGGACGAAAGGCTTTGAGAAATGGGATATGATTGGAATCAGTAGAGTGGGCGATCTCTGGGTTAAGGATAGGATCAAGACTTTCGAGGTCTTGAAGGCGGAATATGAGTTGAGTGATAGGTAAGTTTTTCGTTATTTACAGATTCATCATGCGTTGAGTTCTGTTTTCCCAAATGGAACTAATATTCCGGAATCTTCCCCGTTGGAGGATCGAATACTTGACGGATATGTGCCCGATAGCACGATTTCTTTGATCTATAAGAAATTGATTAATGATCGGTCTGACCTGTTGACACATCTAAGAGAGGTCTAGACCAGAGACGGCTTAATGTTAGATGATGAGGACTGGCAATCTGCGATTTCATCACCCAAGGAGGTCGCGATACCAGCCCGTCTTCGACTGGTCCAACTCAAAATCTTGCACCGTGTTTATGTGACTGGCCCTCGACTGAATTAAATGGGTTATTCTGTAGATGGGTTATGTATCCGTGGTTGTGGTCAACTTGCCACCTTCCTTCATATAATTTGGGAATGTCCAGAGGTTGCTCCATTTTGGAATAGAGTGCATGTGGTTATGAAAGAGGTCACAGGAGTTGAGATGCAACCGGAAGCTAGGCGGTGTTTGTTGAATGTGTGGGAACCGAATGACTATGACGTGGCTCAGACGCGATGGGCGACCCTGGCCAACATGATTGCCAAACGAGACATTGCACAGTTGTGGGGCGCTCATCGCCCGCCGTCTGTCTCGGTATGGAAGGAGAACATGGATTGGTGTATGTTTCGAGAGAAGACGGTGTAGGTGGCGCGAGGTAGGCCCAAAAAATGGGGTAAAATTTGGAGTCAATAGAACTCCTACAGAGGTGATATATGCACACCACCCCTTCCTGATGTCCCCGATGTCCCACACTCTCCCTGATCCGACATTCCATGGTTTGTTCCACTTTTCATGTTTTAAAATCTTGAGTCTTTTCCCCCGATTATGCCCCCCCTCTGATTCTTGTTAATTGACTTGCATTATGATTTTCCTGCTTTTTCCCTCCTGCTCCGGAATGCACCTGCACTGTATTGCTCTTTTTGCCTTGTTTGTTTGTTTGTTTTCTTTATATATAATATAAAAAAATTAAAAAAAATAAATAAAATAAGTGTCGTCCGCGAACATCAATGCGGGTACCCGACCTGAAACTAACCTTGGGGCATCAATATCCTTTACACCTAGTAGGTGATCTATAAGCCCATTTATATATAAACTAAAAAGAGATGGGGCCAGGACGCACCCCTAGCGCACCCCCTTTTTTACCGGGAAGCGAGCTGACAGTTCTCCATGCTTCCAGCACCTCACTTGGGCATAGGTTTCTGTATGGAGCCTTATTAACACATCCAGGAGGTATAGTGGGATGCCAAGATCTAAGAGTACACTCCACAGTTTTGCCCTAGGGACCAGATCAAATGCAGACCTCAGGTCAACAAAAATGAGGTAGAGGCTGCCACCCTCCACACTCACTGTTTTCCAATACAGAACCTGAAGTCTGAATATCTGGTCAATAGTTGACGTACTCGTCCTAAAACCGGCCTGAAAAGTGCTCAAGATCTCATTTTCCTCGACCCAGGCCTGGACTTTTTCCAGGATTATTCGTCCCATCAACTTCTGGGTGATGTCTATCAGGCTGATAGGCCTGTAATTGGATGGTAGTAGCGGGCAGCCTTTTTTGTGGATGGGAACTATCTCTGCACCACGCCAGGTGTCTGGCGGGTCCATTCCCCTTAGGATGAAAATTAAACAGGACGCAGAGATAAGGGGCCCATATTTTTGGTTCTGACCGAAATAAGTCCCCAGGAAGCTTGTCTAGTCCGGGTTACTTGTTAGGTAATAACTTGGCGATAGCAGATTCAACTTCAACAGGAGTAATCTCCTGTACCCCCCCCAATCGATACTCATGGCGGAGGCCTAAAGTTGGAAGTGCTATACCGTCATTGTCCGAATATGCATACAGGGTTCCAAAATGGGCTTACCATACTGCTGGTGCTATGTTTGCTTCTATCGCTGATTTACCCTCCCTCCCCCGTCACTAACTATTGCCCAAAAGGATTTAAAATCCTTATACTGGAGAGAAGTTCTCAGATCATCCCATTTTTTTACTTCCCAGGCCTTTTTCTTAGATTGGAAAGCCCGCTTGTACTGCAACCGAAGTTACTTTATCCTCGGCTTGTCCCTGGCCTTTATAGCTTCCAATAAATCTCTTTTAGTTTTATGACAGCAGGCATTATACCAGGGGTGAGATGGGACCGGTTTTTCCTTAATGCTTACTTCCGGATAAAACACCCCAAGCAGCTTGGAGCTCACCTGATTGTGTATTTCAAGCGTCCTAACGTCCTGCGCTACTTGAGTGCCCAATGGCCCGACCCCAGCCCTTTCTCTAAGATATGGCACAACCTGCTGATATATGTGTGCTAACTTATTTGGGGAATCTAGTATATGGGGCCATTTTACTCTCCGCCTGTTGTTATGTAGCAGGAGAGGTTGTTGAGCTAGAATGGGCACTACTGGATAGTTGGACAGGGCCCAGCTCCCTGGCTTAAGTGTCATAACTAGAGCGTTGTGGTCGCTATCTTTCAGCTGGTAAATCTGAAAATCCAGGACCCTATCCCAAGATCTAGATTCGACCATAATATAGTCTATAGTTGACGTTTGCCCTTCTCTATTAAAAGTGGGTAGGCCAGGTCTATCCGATTTTAATCTCCCATTGCAAGCCCTCAGAGAAAATGAAAGGATAAACAAATTTATTTGGAGGACCAGCGGCGTCCACGCTCTGACAGATGGGATCAGGGGTTCTGGAATGTTCCGGTACTGATTCTCATTATCTTGGTCATCTAGGCTCACATTACTAAGGGGCTCAAACTGGCAATTAAAATCGCCCCCTATTATTAGAATGTTCTCCGGGTCGAGAGTCAGTATGTAGTCTCTCAATTGTTCAATGACTCTGGACTCTTGCCCACTCTGGGTTGGCCAGGAGTAGATATTAATTAGGGCAATTTGTTTATTAGCTGGAAGGGATAGGAGAACACATTGTATGTCCTGTGAATTTGTTGGCAGCTGCTCTGCTTTAACACCTAGGTGCGTGCCCACCCAGATGCTTAATCCCCCAGATGGCCTGCCCCTACCCCTCGTTGTCGCCGGTATGTTAAAAGGGGTGAAGCCTCTCCATTGGTTATTTTCCAGGGCCCACGTCTCCTGCATTAAACAGATATCGTGTTTTTCTACAAACAAACCCCAATCTGGATAAAAATAATTTGTTTTTGATCCCTGCCAGATTCCATGAAAGAATTTTAATATTACCGTTTGCCTCCCGCACTTTAGGGTTCTTATGTGTCCTGCTACAACTGACTACCCCAGGTGATGGGTCATCCATGTGCATCCCCCCCATCCCAGGGTTGTGCCCCTTCTTCCTCGGTGCTCTATCTCAGACCCTTCCCGTAACCATGGTAGTTCTCGTACTACTTACATTCTCCTGTGTTACTGGAGGCGGGGCACCAGACAGCGCACCGTCATGCTTGCTCCTATTGCCCCCCTGCCATTACCTCTAGTTGCCACAGGGATGCTCTCACCCCCCTGAGGACCATATTGGGTAATGCGGCGTTCCATTCTTGCAGGACCTTCACTGACTTCTAAGAAACTTGTTTTATCAACATTGGCGAGTGGGGACAAACTACACCTCGACCGTCAGTCTACTAGGCCCAAAATGCTGAATCTGTTGTTGTGATGGAACATAGCCAGTGCAGGAGAACGATTTTGGGATCCCTTCCAGTTGGCTTACCCTGACTGGGCATTATAACCCAAGTTGTCCCCATCCCCCAAGGCTGTCTTCTTCTAATAGAGTCAAAAGTAAGGTTAGTACACGCAGCCGAGTAAAAGTAAGTTAGGGGAAGAGATTGGATTTGCGTTACTGAACAACCTGCCGCCCAGTTACAGATATGCTCAACAGCCCATCTATTCCTAAAATTAATTACAACACAATCGCCCTGAATGTTTTTCGTCTGGGTCCCACCCAGTCCGCATGTCTAGCAAAAAGGATTTCACTAGATACCTGGTTTGGGAGAGGCCTGTTGTAATTCAGCCAATGGATACATTTGTTTTTAAGCTCACTGTAGACGTCTTGTTTTCCCTGGCTCAAAACAGGAACCCCTGCTAAAACTGCCACATATGGTATAGACTCAGGAGGGAGATCTATACGTGGTAGCACACTCTTTGGTACATCAAAAGTCTTAGAAATCTTTGCTGAAGGTTGATGTTTTGCTACCCCTCTGTCCCCCCCACCCTCCTCACTTCTGGGTATTGCTAGATCATTGAACACAACACCGTCACTAGGTTGATTAGGGTGTTCGTTGGGTAATACAGTTGGGGCGGATAATTCCACTAAGTCATTGGGGGCCGGCAGGGTTACATGGTGGCAAACTGCATTTGTTGTCCTAGACAGCCCCTCTATATTTCCAGTACCACCTTCAGCGCGCATGCCAACCTCTGCCTGTGCAGGGCCAAACAATGATTAGAGATGCGAAAGTCTGTCTTCTATAGAGTTCATTCTATCATAGATAGGAAGGCAGGTCTCAGTAAATATGTATTCCAGTTTAGCCCAAAAGTCTTCCCCTAACTCAGTGGGGAACATATCACCAGTACTTAGTGAAGTCATAGACCCATGTGCAATAAGCTGGGGTGTATCAGGGCCCGCTACAGATCTTCTTGTTGGATTTGTCCCCAAGTTGCTACATTTCTGGATTTTTGCTTTTTTGTTCTTCAGTGTGGCTCCACCACGCTTTCTTTTGACTACTGGGTCTGGTGCCGGATAAATAGTCCCCAATTTAGGACTGGATGCGGACCGAGTTAGCAATCTCGGTCTTATTGGTCCGGAAAGCTTGCAATTTTGTGGATGGATACATGGATCAACTACTACAGTGTCCACAGTAGCTGGGGGACTAGACAAACTGTCAGCAACTTTTGATGACTGATTGCCCTCACCAGTATAACCTGAAGACACAATATTGGCTGTTAATTGAGGCACTGGTGATGATGCCAAGGCCAGCATCCCCATTGACGACTGCTTATCAAAAATCGGCTCCATAGATAGCCTCTTTTCAGTCATTTCAATTTCATGTGCCAGATGCCCTGGTTAAAAATTGGTCTAGTGTGCCCACAAGAGATCCGCCTGCCAGCCATTATCTACTTTTATTACAATACAGCTGCTCCAATAGTTTGTAGCAAAAAAAAAGTACGAAGGGCGGTCTTAGTAATCCAGCAAATGCGTACTAACCTTCATATGTTGCTCAGATGGAGGATTAAAGAGTGGGGCCCATCCCGTCCCGTCCTCGTTCGTACTCGGACGGGCTCAGGCAGGCCCGCCCTTGGCCCGGGTTTCGCCCGGCACGCGCCCGCGGGCGTCCCGCGAAGCGGGGGCCACGAGCCGCTATGTAGCACGGGGAGGCGGGGCAGCGTGATGCACAGGTGTGCGTAGATCTAGGCCTCGTGGTTGTTGTAGTCCTTCACCCTCCTTGTAATCAAACAAAATTGCCCCACAAACAGTCTGCGGCTAATACTATGAGGGAGTAATTAAGAATGCTTAGGCAGCTGGAGTATAGGTGTCACGAAGAAGCTAGGGCCCATCCAATATAACAAATACAAAACAAGTAGTCCTTCAGAATACACACAATAGGGAGACAGCAGGTTTAACAATCAAAATGGACACAACTTGTAATTAGTTCAATTCAGTTAATCAATTGTCCAGGGAGGGACAAAAATCCAATTCAGTGTCCAAGCCAAAAAAGTCTGTGCCAAATTACAGAGCGAGGGGCTGATAAAAGCTAGCCATAGACCAGCGGGGAAACAAATGTGAGAGTTACAGTATCTTGCAAAATAGGACATGACTCTTCACGCTGCTGTCCTGAACCGAATGCAAGGGGGTGGCCCTGTCTCTTCCTGGCAATGACGGGCAAGGATGGGCCCGCCCTTGGCCCGCACGCGTCCCGCGTCGGGGGAGTGAAGATGTGCTTAAAAGCACTAGAGTGCTGTCCTTGGCTCCTCTGTCTGGGGCAGTGCACACTGGGACAGGGAGTCCCCCTCCGACAAGCCTCGGCAGCTAGGAGGTGTAAGGCAAGAGTCCCGCGGCGTAAACAGATGAAAAACTGTACTGTGTGTATGGAAATTTGTAATAAAAATGTATCTGAAATATATATTTCGGACGTTCTTACTTGAGCACCCATCAATGTTTTATACACTTTAGGTTAGTTTAGAAAAACATTGCAGAAGCAAAAACATGTCTTGCTTGCATGAATTTTAAGGTGCACAACTAAGTGAATGGTACAGCTCTTTGCATTTAATCTCCAAAGAAGCTTGACATATGTGTGACTTCGACGCCTTTGGTTTATGGGACTAAAAGATGCACATTTATTGTGTAGAACATCATTGCGTGTTCACTTGCTTATTGTCACTAATGAATTGTGCAAAGGCTCACAGTGGCACTTAGAACAAGGTAAGTTGTGCAGTCTAAGTGAGCCACTACCCTGTGTTCAGAGAATGTGGGTAATATTGGATAGATTCCAACCCTTAAGGTTTGACCACTCTTTCGGTCAGACAGCAAGAGCACTTGGGCTTGTGCTAGAGGTCTCGGTCAACAATATTCTATAACCTGTTCCATCCCATTGTTTGAAATCCTAAAGAATAAAAACAGTCAAAACCTTAACTCAAATGTGTTCTTCAGCAAATGTGAAACCATACCAAATGTCCTCTATTACACACTGGCCGATCTAGCAAAATAATTCTCCGAATGGAGTACTTCAAATCTGATTGAGTGGATAACACTTAATTTTAAGCATAATTTGAACTTATTTTTAAGCTTAATTTTAAGTCTTCAGAACCATATCGAATTGCTGCCAGGGACATATAAATGTACATTTCTTTTATATATTTGTGAATTATTCATTATTCCAGTAAATTTGATCACAGTGGTGTGTCACTGAACTAATTGTCAGATGTTCCAGTCATGTTCTACGAACAAGTCTTAAACAATGTATTGATATTCATGAATGGTTTTTTATAAATGTAAGATACAATGTGCAAACTGAATCCACATTTCACATTTTGACATGAGACACCATTGTACTAGAGAGAGTTTACGTTCTATTATACAAACAGTTGGTAAAAACATATTTTAGGAGGACAACACAGTGGGAAAAGTAGAAGTGCGTGGTAAAGGGAAATAATTAGATTTGCAGTGCTGCATATACTGCATTTCTAAGTATTCTCTTGTTGAAGGAAATAAAATGATAATTATCTCTGCCATATTTACCCTAATTTACCTTAAGTTAATTCTGGTGGTAGTCTCTCAACAAGAGGAAAATCCTCCATTGGAGGATTCACTACGTTCCTCTCATCATAAGGTATTTGCAGCGATCTTTTTAAAAGCGGTAGTAACTAAATTACCTCTACATGTGGCGTACCTTGCGAAGATCCTAAAGCATGTTACAATTACCACTGTTGGTCACAGGTGCAAGACTCATGATAAAAATATTCAAAGAATAAAAACCATGCCCCATTCCAATGATCCCAAAAACACTCAGCATCAACAAGGATGCCATGGAAGCATGACAGGCATCCCGAGTTATGACTTTACTTACACAATGCTACACCCAATTGAAGACCTCAATCAGGGTGAAACAGGTCTTGGTTGCTTGTATTCTGGTTCAGAGAGGACCTGGATTTGCAGTTCAGGCTGGACTATTTCTATTTGAGCAGGGTCAAAACTGATGTGCATATGGCTGTGTCTAATAAGAGTTGGCAGGGAAGGGCAGAAGAAGTGGGTTGGAGTGCTACCTTGAGGTATTGCCAGTGGTTAGACTTATTTCACACATTCTCCTATCATCCTATGTGTAGGTCAACTTGATTTACCAGCATTTTTTCGAGCTGAAAGTAGATTTGACTATCATCAGCTTAGATCCGTAGGTTCACCTGGTGCTATTTCTAGAGCAGTATCAATGAATACAAGTAAACACTGAAGAGCAAGCACGGATGGTATGACCGTATTATTCTGAAAAAAAAATCATTTGTGGTGTTGATTTCATGGACCCAATTCAGACTTTTTGGCTGCATCTGGAGAGGAATGACCAAAATAATTTCAAGGTTGAAACCAGTGCTTAATCTGAGCTGGTGGTTTCTGGTGCTCGGCGCCTGCACTCATGATCAACACCGGCACTTACGACAGTCCACCACATGTCGATGGTGTCTGTCTACTTTTGAAATGAGCACAACAACAGTTGTTTCACAATTCAATATACAATCAAAATGAACATTATTTGCTACTGCTTTGAATTGCCTGGGATATTCTGAATTGTCAGAAAAGAAGAAGTATGATGGTTTGTACTTGAATTGGTACTGTCACTGGCAGCACAGGCAGGGGGTATGATTGATGTAATCTACATTGGCCTCCTAAGAAGGTCCCGGGCAATTTCTTTCTTTACAAATTTAGCACTGGAAACACTAACTCCTCAAGGCAACTCACAAATATCTCATCGTCCACAGTGCCCTAGACTTCTAGGCTGTTGCAATGTTCTGGAGTATGAGGCCTGTATATTCTTGTTTTCAAACAAGCAAAGGAACAGATCTTCAGTGTTATTAACCAGTAGCTGGCTTACACCCAGATTAGTGATTGGAAGAACTAACTTTACCTCAGCAAACTGAAACTATCTTCATCTCCCTTGGAGGGGAGGGTGAAAGGAAGAATGACGAGGCCAAAATAAAGAAGTACAGAGATGCCATGGAAATTTTCCTTTTGACCCCCAAAGCTGCTCCTTTATCTACGAGCTTTATTGACGCTGTTCTCATGATTTGTGAGCAGAAGGAAAACTATACTGTTTGTATGGACATTTTTAATAAAAGTTAGTATCAAATACATAACTGGGTAAGGGGGAGTTCACTTCTTATTTTTAAAAAAAGTTTGAAAAACCATTAAGAGAAAACCACATTTTTAAATTGATAGAAAGAAAAGTCCCTCTCATCTATTCTTACGTAAGCACCCATCAATATGTTATACACTTTAGGTAAGTTTCAGAAACACACTAGAAGAAAAACATGTTGCTTGTGTGAATTGTTTACGATGCCTAACTAGGTGAAAGGCGCAGTTGTTTGCATTTGGTCTCCAAATAGGCTTGACATATGTGTGACTTTAACACCAGTGGTCTATGGGTCTAAAATATGCACATTAACTGTTTAGGACATCATTGTGCATTCACTTACAGGTTGGTACAAATGAATTGAGCAATGGCCCACAGGTGCAACTAGGACCAAGGGCCAGATGTAGGAGCCCAGATACCGGTCGGTAACGGCTGATTTCGGCCATTACCGACCGGTATTTAGGATTTGGCATGTAGGGGGCATGTCATTTACAGAATCTGTAAATTTACCGATTCGGAAAATATACAGAATCTGTAAAATACCGAATCGGTAAATTTACCGATTCTGTAAATGAGATGTAGGTGGCACTTCAAAGAGTGCCACAGGCCCTTAAGAGTCGGTATTTTACCACCCAATCCTATTGGGTGGTAAAATACCGAATACAGGTGTGCATGCACATCTGTGCGTGCACACCTGTGCAATGTGACACACAGACATGCCCTTAGGACATGTATGTGTGCCACATGTTACACATGCCTGTATTCGGGGTGCTAGAGGGTGTCAAAGTGACACCCCCTGCACCCTTGCAGGATGAATCGGTAAATACCGAGTCGGTATTGCCCATTGATTCCTATGGGCTTCAAGGCCCATAGGAATCAATGGGCAATACCGAATCGGTATTTACCGATTCGGTAAATACCGATTTTGACAGAATCGGTATTTCAAAAAATAAGTTCACCTACATCTCCCTCCTTCTAATTTACCGATTCATAAATACTGAGTCAGTAAAATTCGGTATTTATGAGTCAGTAAATTAGAATTACCTACATCTAACCCCAAGTGAATTGTGAAGTCTCAGTGATCCACTACCCTTGTGTTTGGAGAATGTGGATAATATTGACTAGATTGCATACCTTAATGTTTGGCCACTGTTTCCGACGGACAGCAAGCGCACTTGTGCTCATGCTAGGGGTGTTGGTCACCAATTTTTTGTAACTTGCTCCATCCCACTGTTTGAAATCCTAAAGAATGAAAAAAGTCAAAACCTTTACTCAAATTCGTTAAGCAGTAAATGTGGAACCATATCAAACGTCCTTTCCTTCACAATGAACCATTGAGCAAAATAATTTTCCGAGCATAGTACTTCAAATTTGTTTGAGCTGATTACACTTGCAGTGTACCATAACAATTGCCAGCATCTACCACCCCCCTTCCCCTGTCCCTCCACCCCCTGAACCTGAACCTGGTGACCATAAGAGTGAGATAGAGAAGTAATGGTGAAGGGCTGGGATGTGTCCTAATCAGTGTCAATTTCAATGAGCACCGGTGTACAGTAGGACCTAACCTTCGGGCATTCCCATAAAATGTGTAGGAGTGTACCTCAGGATCCACAGTGGCACCAGCAATCACGAGATTTAGACTGGTTGTATTTATGAATCTGGTGGGGTGTGTAGTACCAGTATGTGACGATCTTTGTGGCAGTTACCATACTGGCCATGCTATGCATGGTGTGTTGCGCCGTGTAGTAAATTTAGCCCCATTGTAATGTTGTAAACTCCTTGCCTATTTCTGATTCCCATCCTGTTTGGCTCTTGGATTTGGAGACCTGTGTAGGTGAATTGATCAGGCAGTATAGGTCTGAGACCAGGCGCTTGTTGGATGACCTCGACTCAAGCCAGCTCTCGAAGGGGGTAAGTTGCCGCTCTGCACCAGGGCAAATAGTGGGGTGCAATGCCCAGTGTCAGATCTGAGTGTAGTGCCAACGCTCCATTTCAGCGTGGGTAAATTCTGAACAGTGGGTCGCGAAGGGGAGTGGACCCTTCAAGTCGAACAGGTGGCCCACCAACCTGCATCCAGCATGTACCCATACTTGGAATGAGGGATTGTGGGTGCCTGGTTGAAAATCTGGTATCTTGACTATTGGGGTAAGTGGCGAGGGAAAGGTCATGAGACCCCTCTGTGTTGCTAAGCTGTCCCAGACTGCCAGCAAAGCCTTGGTAATGGGCAAGAGGAAGTGATCTGGACTGGGCTTCTTTATGGAGGTATGGGATGCGCCACGGTGCCTGGCCAGCCAGAGCTCGGTCCATAAACAGACATTTCTTTTCAGATTCTGCATGTGACCATTCCACTAAAACCCTTGATTAGGTGACCTGGTAATAGTGAACAAGGTTGTTGACTCCCAGGCCACCCTCATCTGGGGAGCGGTAGCTGAGGGCTCTACAGATACGAGGATGCTTATCTGCCCACACATCCATTAATTTCTTTTTAGCGAGAGAGCCTGGGGAGGATTGTCATTTTAATTGCTAGTATTAGTCCTAGCCAAGAGAGGGAGTATGACCACAACTGACACAGTTCGGATTTTATCTGGTGAGTTAGCTTTTGCTAGTTAAGCCTAATAGTGTCAGTGATGGCAGCGGTTATCTGGAGGCCTAGATATGGTATTGATACCGGGGCCCACTGTTTGGGCAGGGCCTTTTGCAAGTGTCTAACGTCTGTGGCCAGAGGGTAGGTTGAGGGCTTGCGATTTTTGGATATTTACCGTAAAGCCTGATGTCTGACCAAATGACTCCAGTGCTGCGCAGGGCTCCTCCAATGAGGCTATGACGTCATCTGGGCAAAGGCCGATGGAGTGCAAATCTCCTCCGCATTGGACACCTTTTTATCTGTGAGTTGGAATATACTTTTTGGGCCATGTGTTCTATGTACAGGCTGAACAGCAGGGGCGACAAGGGGCACCCCTGCCTGGCCCCTCTAGTGATATGGTTAGGGGCGGAGGAACAGCAGCTGTTGATGCCAACTACGGCTGTTGGTTGAGTGTAGCTACTAAGACTCCACTTTTGAAAGTGATCCCCTATGCCAAAAAGGGTCAAGGCTGCCTCCAAATAGGGCCATTGTACCCTGTCAAAAGCTTTCTCTGTTTCAACTGCCAAGAGCATTCTTTCTTGGGCATATCTTTGGGCTTTATCAATTATGTACAGGATCATTCTTGTATTGTCACTACACTGCGTTGGGATCAAATCCAGCCAGATCGGACCTATGATGCCTGGGAGGAGGGGATTAAGCCTAGCAGCAAGAATGCCTGTAAGGAGCTCAATGGAGAGATGGGATGATAATAAGAACAGTGAGTCCTGTCCTTCCCGAGTTTGGGATTTACTACTATTGCTGCATGGAGCATTGAAGGGGGAAGTGACCCTTTGTCTCCAATTGCGTTAAAAAGCCTGGTAAGAATAGGGGCTAAACTGTGGCAGAATGTCTTATAAAAGGAGGCTGGTAATCCATCTGGCCCCAGGAACTTGGATAGCTTCAGGTGGGACATGCTAGAGATGACTTAGTCTATCCGGATTGGGTGTTTTAGCTCCGCCACTTGCATGGACGTCAGGGTGGCAGTAGTAGACGCCTTGAGATATTCAGGGATTGCGTCCGGTGGAAGGTCTTGTGCTGTGTAAAGAGTCTGGTAATATTCCAGAAATGGTTCAACTATGTGTGCATCATCGGTCCATTTGGGTCCCACCCTGTCCAGGACCTTTGGGACCCCTGTCACTTGGTGTTGGCATCAAAGACAGCTTGCCAGGAGGCGACAAGGCCGGTTGTCCCCTATGTAAAACCTATGCCGGAGCCTAAGGGCTGCGTGTTCTGCACTGTCCACATGCAGTCCAGCTAGTTGAGCTCGGGCAGTCTCGAGCTGTCTAGAGATGCTAGGGGCCCCTGTTCTCTTATGTATATGTTCTAGTTCTGCCACCTAGCAGGACATGCTCTCCCTCTTCTCATGTCGGATTCTATTGTCCGCCAAATCTATAGCTATAAATTCTTCTCCAACCACAGCTTTAAGGCATCCCACAGAGAGGCAATTGAGATTTCAAGGGTATCGTTGATTACCAGATCGTCCTGGATTGTTGTGGTGATCTGGGTTATGACCTTAGGGCAGTAGAGCAAGAAATCTTTAAGTTTACAGGTTCTGAGGGATGGGTTAGACCTCGGTACAGCAAGGGTCACTGTCACAGCGGTGTGGTCAGAAAGCAAACGGGGTTCAATCTCTGTTGATTGGACCATGGAGGCCTCTTCCAGAGTGTCCTAGAAATGTAGTCAAGTCAAGCATACAATCATAAGTTTTGTGAGCATGAGAGTAGAAGGTGGAATTTTGGAAGTCAAGGTGTTAAGTTAATTTAAATCATTTATATAGTGCGCAGCTACCTCAGCGAAGAGGTGTCATGGCGCTAGTAGCAGTGTCACTGATGAGATACGGGATTAAGGCACTGGAAAGAGAAAGGTCTTAGCGGCCTTACGGAAAGACAACAAGCTGTCCAGACAACAAATCTGCATAGGCAAGGAATTCCACAATTTACCCGCCAAACAGCGAATAGATCGTCCACCAGATTGGAGACGCTTCACTCAGGGGACCATAGCTAGGTGTTGCACAGCTGATCGTAGTTGGCGCATAGGAACGTAGGGTACCAGTAATATGGAAAGGATCTCAGGGGAGGAGAAGTTTAATATTTTAAAAGTCAGGCACAGAGTTTTAAATTTGATTCTTTTCGTCAAAGGCAGCCAATAAAGGCGTCAAATCGCCCCAGTTCAAGTTCTAGGGAACCTCAGCAGGACACGAGCTGCTGCGTTCTAAACACGCTGCAGACGATTCGTTCCTGCCTTATTTGCCCCTAACAGGAGCGAATTAGCATAGTCCAATCTGTACAGGATGGCTGCCTGTACTATCGTCTGGCGGGTAGAAGGATCAAGGAACCCCAACAAGGGTCTAAACCCTCAGAGTAGGCCAAAGCAAGTACCTGCTAATTTCTTGGTATGCTCCTGATAACTAAGAGTGGCATCTAGCCAAACCCCAAGATTGTGTGTGGCTCAAGAGGTCTATCAAGCCCATTCTGCCCAGCCAGGACTCTTCCGCTACCGAGAGTGTCCCTGCCTGTCTGTGGCATTGTGCTGATCTGTCCAGGTTGGCATTGAATATCAGATTCAAGTCCTCCCCCAGCAGCAACATCCTTCAATGTGTACCCATGATTTTAGACACTGCTTTGCGAAGAAAGGGTTCCTGTCCTTTGCTGGGGGAGTATATGGTGCCCACTGTGAGGTTGCTAGATCCTACGGGTAGAGAGGATGCTAGAAGTCTGCCCTTAATCTCTGCCTGTTAAAGCCCCACCTTACGAGGGAATGTCTTAGAGACCAGGATCGCAACACCAGCCGTTTTAGTCGGGGGAGACAAGAAAAACTAATAGGGGAATGCCGTTGAGCGGAATCTATGCTGATCTTTGGGTAGAAGGTGCATTTATGTGTGCCCCAGAGTTTTCTAGATAGGAGAGGATAGAGCTCTGCTTCAGCGTATTGGTTTAGGTCCTTAACATTGAGTGTGAGAATCACTAAGTGGTCAGTCATGTAATCTTCAAGTAGCCCCGTCTGTGCCAAGGGCGTGGGCCATTGAGTCAAATGTGATACAATAGATGTGGGATGTGCAAGCGTGTCTAGTCACCAGGTCCAACAAGTCCCCATAACAAAAGGACCTAATGGCCAAATTAAACAAATAACTCATATTGTTAAAGAGAAGAGCATTGTCCAGGATGGGTGTCTCCATGGAATACAAAAGGTAGGGAGGAATCTTTGTGCACTCCCCCACCTCTGAACCCCAAAAGAGGAAAAGAATGGAAGTTCATAGAGAACGAGTGTAAGTGGTAGGAGCATTTCAGATCATGTAGCCGTTGCCCCCACTGAGTCTCCTGCTAGGGTAACCAGGACTGTCCCCCTCTCCCTAGAGATGGTGTCAGAGTCTGGTCAGACTCCTGGTGGGGGAGATCATGGGCCCCCAGGACCGTGAGGCCCCTTCTCTCACTGCCTCCCCTCCCGGTGCCGGGACCCCCGGGGAAGAGTCCTTCAGGTTGAGTATACAGCATGCCTCGTACAGAGAGGCAAGGTGGTGGAGCTTGCCCTCTAAGCAAAAAACTTTCTAAAGGGATGTCCCGAGGAGTAGGACACCCCCAGCTCTCTAAGGTGGGAGGTTACCGGCCGGAAGGCATTACGCTTCTGAAGGTTAGACGCTGCCAAATCCTGATACAGGAGGGTAGACTGGCCTAGATACTGGATTGGATGTTTGTCCCTGGCAGTCCTTAGAAATTCCTTCTAGTCAGGATGTCTGGGGGAGGTCCATCCGGGCCTCTCTGAGGTCCGACCCTGTGTGCGTGGTCTATCTTGATTTCTACCTCGGGCCAGCATCCAGGATTGCTCTAAATAGTTCCGATACGAAGGCGACAATGTCCTTTCCCTCTGCCCTGGAAGCGATGCCCCGGAGACAAATGCTTCTGGTTGAGTGGCATCTGCTGGTTCCTCGCAGCTCTTAGAGGGGGCCGGGTCTCCTGTGTGTGCCCCCGATGGGCAGAGAAGCATGCCCTTCACCGTCCTGCCTCTCTTAGTTTTCCCCGAAGCCATGGCGGGGAGGCAGTAGGTCCAACCCTGCTCGCTGGTGATAGGCAAAGGACAAGCCAGGGGCTGGAGCAGACGGAGGTGTGCCTGTGGCTTTGAATTGTAGGCTGGGGGGGTCCGTAGGCTGGGGGGGGTTCGGAGGCACCCAGTAAGGATGCGGACCCCCGGATCGGTCACCGCATGGAGGGAGGTCAACAGGGAAGGGTGATCTGCCCCTGCCATGGTCAGTGTCTGGATGCTCATGCCTTTCCTATTCCCTTATATGCAGGCGCGAGAGGGCAGGCCTGGTTTAGGCAACAAGGGCAAGGGTACTCAAGGGCCTCAAGCGAGGCATCTGTCTCGATGTAAGGCTTGATCCGGTTATGAATTGCTGAAGCTTTTGGGGCATTCCCCAGTGCACTCATGGGCACAGGAGAGGGGCCCCTGCGGTCCACCCTGGGGCCCACTGATCAGGTCAGTATATCACTGGGGGGCTCCATCCACTAGTTCTGCAGCTGCTCCCCCCCTCTCCTCACCTTCTTGTCTCGGTTGGTCCCTCTGGGCTTGCTCTCAGGAATGACAAGCTCTGCACTCCCTGCTGCAGGCCCGATGCTCTGTCAGCCCAGCGGGCCTTCAGGTGTGCTCCTCTGGGCGTGAATGGATGAGGTCCCGCTCTCTGCCCTGCAGGTGATGCAGCACAAGCACAAATCCCACCTCAGGATCCTCCTCAGGGGTTGTTGCAGCCACCAAGGGCCTTGGACAGTTCTATGGTGCAGAGTGGGAGATTTCCGGGCCCCACCAAGTCCCCAGAGAAATCTTCCATGGGGCGGGCCCGCACCGGTGTCTCTGCGGTAGAGTTTACGGTCCCAGCGCTCACAGTCGGTCCTCCAACTCTCCGGCCTAGTTGCAGCCGTCCAGAGACCCACTCGTGGTCTTGGGCATCTCTGCGTCCTTTTACCGGTCCTGGAGTCGGGGCAGCTGCTGAATTGGTCCGCCAGGTACCAGAGGTCAACTCGCTCACCACTGGGGAGCGGCGTCCACCTGCTCCAGGCTATTGTCAGCGGGGCTTTCCAGTGAGGATCGGAGAGGGACGAAAACGCATCTCAGCCATCCGCCATCTTGGCCATGCCCCATTTAACCTTAATTTAAACTCATTTTAACTCTTAATTTTTAAGTCTTGAAATGCATATTGAATTACTGTAAGGGACACAAAAATGTATATTTCTTGAATATATTTGTGGAAAATGGATTATTCCAGTTGAATTTGATTGCAGTGGTGTGTCACTGAACTAATTGTCAGATGTTGCAGTCATGTTCCACATACAAGTCTTTAAAAATCTACTAATATTCATTACTTTTCATTAATAAATGTAATACACAATGTGGAAATAGAATCCACATTTTTTCAGTAATGGAGAGATCTTCACATGAGTCACCATTGTGCAACAGAGTTTATGTTCTTTTTTTCAAAAAGTTTGTAAATAGATTTTCATAGGAGACAAATTAGGAAGAAGGAGAGTAAAGTAAAGGGAAATTCTTAGACTTGTTGAGCTGTATATCCTGCTTTTCCAAGTTTTGAGTTGTAGAAGGATTTTTAATTATAATGAAGGATCCTGGTTTGATATTATTTTTTTTTAACATTACCGTCTGTATTTATCCATATTTATTTTTTGCCCATTTTATCCGCATGTATCCAAATTTATTTTGTGTTTTGCGTATAAATGAAGTTGAAAAACTACATTTCCATATTTGTATAACTGATAGACGCACACTTATACTGTGATGTTCGTCGTGTTTTAGCTATTTAAGCTGTCAAATATTACATAACAATGCATCCAATACTAACATATACTATAAATGAATGTTGACATATGGCGTTATTTAAAGACATTTCATCCTGTTTTTTATTTATCATGCTGTGCACCTGGTCAGCTGCTGTCCCTTAGTTCAGGAAATACAGCACAGAGAGTTACTTAAAAAGAGCACAATTTACTGCATTTATCCACTTTAAAAAATAAATGCAGACAGAAACCACATTGTTTTCTGTCTGTATTTATCTGTAAAAATACGTAAAAACGGAAAACAGGGAGCCCTAATTATAATTATCCCTGCAATATTTACCTAATTTACCCTAAGTTAATTCTGGTGGTAGACTCTCAACAATTTTCCAGCTAAGGATTCATGTGAGAAGATGGCCTGGTATATGATGTCCACTAATTAAAGTGGGCACCTTGCACCAGTCCAGACGACCCTTATGGTGATTTAAGAGGTCTCAAACAACCTTAGAAAGTTATCCATGTGGTAGCTGTGGAGAGCAGAGTGAAAAGCAGCTTGTTTTACCAGAATACAATTATATAGTGTAGATTAAACGAAAGAGAACCACACAAAGTATTTATAAAAACATGTATTTATTATATAATACTCTACAGTACGTTCCAGTATCTCCTACACGGAGATATACACAAAGCACACAATACTATTGCAAAGAAATCAATGTAAATAGCACTAATAAACAGTGGGCCCCAGAGGGGGACCAAACCATATACTAAGAAAGTGGAATAAGAACCACGACTCGAGTCAGGACAATGTTGAGAAGACATAGAATTGCTGGGAGCCCAAGGAACTAAGAAAAACCAAAGGTGGTGATGGACGGAGCGTTGACAATACAAACACTCACCCCCAGTAAACTGATCTGGGTTTAATCCATCACCGTTGTTTAGCTCACCCCGCCACCCCAGTTCAGACATGGCCATATGCACATCAGTCTGACCCTGTGCCTCATGGGAACAGTCCAGCCCGAACTGCCAAGCCATATCTTCCCTGGACCGGAATCAAGCTTCCCAGGACCGGTTTCTGGCATTACAGCCGTCTACAGCCGGGCTTGCTTGACTCCAGTGGCAAAGTGAGCAAGGGACTCACGTCTGAGCATACCCTGCCAACTTGGGCTGGCGGAGTGAGCTAAAGAACGGTGATGGATTAAACCCAGATCAGTTGACTGGGGGTGAGTGTTTGTATTGTCAACGCTCCGTCCATCATCACCTTTGGTTTTTCTTTGTTCGCCCTAAGTTGGCAGGGTATGCTCAGACGTGAGTCCCTTGCTCACTTTGCCACTGGAGTCAAGCAAGCCCGGCTGAAGACGGCTGTAATGCCAGAAACCGATCCTGGGAAGCTTGATTCCGGTCCAGGGAAGACATGGCTTGGCAGTTCGGGCTGGACTGTTCCCATGAGGCACAGGGTCAGACTGATTTGCATATGGCCATGTCTGAACTGGGGTGGCGGAGTGAGCTAAAGAACGGTGATGGATTAAACCCAGATCAGTTGACTGGGGGTGAGTGTTTGTATTGTCAACGCTCCGTCCATCATCACCTTTGGTTTTTCTTAGCCCAAGGAACTACCCAAGGAGTCCATGTGCTGTGTGGGAACACAACCGCGTGCTCGGTACAAGTCTATGTGCAAGTCGCGGTTGGAGTTTTAATGATAAGGGACCCTTCCCAGTGGGCTTGTAAGAAATCCCATGGAAGACAGAAGGTGGGAGATCCACCCCACCCGTGCATACTGAAGAACCCAAGTTAACTATCCCAGGGAAGCCGGGTGCATAGGGACGAAGTGACCTTTGGAAACCACAGTCGAACTCAGTGGAGGACTTCGAGAAAGTGCCACTGCTGAAAGTGAGAAGAATGTCTGGTGGAATCCAAATGTGGATTCTAGATGAAGAGTACCTGTAAGCAGAGTGGACATAGTCTGGGTCACTTAGAAGTGACCAGGGGCTCAGGATACGTATGCCCACTGATGTCGGGTGCTTCAGGATAGTTAGATGGTGCTTTTGACACCGCGGCTGCGGGGACCAGGCGACATTGAGGACAACCAGGAGCTGGATACAAGCGGTCCCACGAAGCATGGCGGGTGCTGAGGGATAGGTGTCCAGCAGGAGCACCAACAAGCCTTGGCAACAACAACCTACACAGGAAGTCAAGAAAGTGTACGGTTCGGATCAGCATGGAGACATAGAATTCGCAGTTTCACAAAACAGCAAGCCACAGAACACTTGGTGCAAGATGGATTAAGATCTTTGTAGAGAAAGTCGACAGAGGTGGGGCTACTCAGAGCCAAATTCACTTGTCAAGGAATTGCCAACAAGCTCATGCACTTGCAAATTCATAGGATGCACAGGGGTTCAGGTATTGCAGCACCAACAAGGGATACTAGCCTCAACCTTGGTGAGAGGGCAGATCGAGCCTCGAGGGACATAGAAACCCACCTCCTGTGGTGCTGGAACCTTCAGAGTCCATAGGAGCTCAGAATTGGCAGACTGGTCAGTAGTGTTGAGGTGCCTGCGAATGCAGAGGAATGACTCCTTTAATCCAAGGGTATTATCTTCAGTTGTCTTTGATTCTCCACAGGTTCGGCACGGATCCTGTATGTTGCACAGGCATAGAAGATGCAGCAGGCTGAGAGGGAGACAGAGTCAGGCCCAAACGAAGTCTAGAAAAGTCCAGAGTGCCCAGACGGTTGAAACGCTGTGGTTTCAGGTCTGAATCTTGTCCAAAATGAATCAATGGTCATACAGCCAGGTAAACCCTTAAGTACCCTAAGACAAGGGTTGGGAAGATTCAGGGGAGGGTCTGGACAGGGGGGAGGTTACACCCATGTCCTTTGTCCATTTTGGCGCCAGAGCGGGAACCAACAGCTTGAACTGGACTATACTCAGGTACACCAAATGTGCCCCTTGTGCAGACTTTCAGTCACTGGGAAGCTCACCCACCCAGCCCTAATACACTAAATCCTGTCTAGGAGTTTGTCACACCGCCCTGTGATAGGATGCCTATTGTTCTGCCTTCCCCTTCTAGAGCTTGGCACAGCAGCAGGAGGGCAGGAATGTGTCTCAGGTCGGCAGCATCCATTTTGTGCTGTGCGGGACTAGAAGGCTAGTAGCAGGAACACTGAGAGATTCACAGATTGCTCTACCGATGGGTGGAATCATGCCTCCCACACTGATTACCAGTGTGAGAGTATGATTCCAACATGTTTGACATCAAACACAATACGGTTTGTGGCAGCCATTTTAGAGATGGTTATCATGCAGTCGCATAATTCCCCTCTAAATTCATCAATGACTGCTTCACTGACAACCCGGGAGAATAGACTCCGTAGGCTGCAGTGGTGTCCTGCTTATGCAGGGGAACCCTCTTACTTAGAACCAAGCACCCTGCCTTCAGGATTGTAAAGTCCTGCTATAGGGGTGACTTATAGGTTTTAAGTGCAGTGACCCTTAGATATAGTAAACCTGTATCTTTAATAAGTGGAGCACACTTACTGGCAGCCACCCCTCTCATGAAGGTATCTACAGTGAGAAGGATGTCAGATTGTGAGACTATCGCATTCCCTGGTAAATGGTGGTATGGCAGGTTTCTTGCAAATGGAAAAGTGGAATCCCACAAGTGGAACTTACCTAAAGTTAGGTGCCTCAGTCTTCCCGGTGTATCGACGAGGGTTAGCCCTGTGAGCACCGATTGTCAATATGAAGCCGGGAGATGGGCCCATACTCAGTAAGTAGTTTGCGTGCCAAGATTCGACATGGAGCTTACTGCGTCCAAGGAAGCTTGGAATTTGCACTCCGGGGGGAGGGGGAGGGGGAGGGGGAATGGAATTAAACCACTCAGTGCCTGTGGTGTGAAGGAGAGGTGGCGGGCTCACAGTGGACAAAGCGCAGAGTAAAATCAATGGCTGTGTCCCAAAAGGTATAAACTGAAAAAATAACAACTTCCAACAGTAAAATGTTGTAAAGAACAGGAGAAAGGCATTGTATCCTTACACCTGACTAATCAGGCAGTGTGACTCAATGCTATCAGGCATGTCCTAGGACAAAGTCAGGTGGTCATCATAGGTAGCCTTATAGCCCGAGCGAGCATCCCTCGTTGGCAGTTCCATGGTCTACAATTAAAATATATAGGTTGAAGCTGGGTAAAGACAGAGGCACTCGCTCATGTCGTAGTGTTGTGGTCTTCACGAGTCAGATACTAGGAATGGGCACGCATATTGGCGTCCAGGGGAGCATAGCCCAGATCTACTGTGTCTAAGGTCCCTATGGAAAATACCATCAACTGACTTCTTGGCATCATGCTGGGAGGCAAACTGGTCTGTCAACTTCCCAGGCTTGTCCAGGGTATATATCATCACTTAACCTTTGCTTGTCGCTTTCGAGCCTATAGACCCAGCGTTGTTCACTATGAAAGAGAACTGACTCTAAAGTACCTATACTGGTTGCATAGTTGGGCTTGTCAAATACCAGCCAGGTGATATCGTTCTTAGAGTGGGCATGCTGCAAAAAATGTCTAGTCAGTTTTGTATTGTTTCTCTTACAGCGCAAAGAGCTGCGGTGCTCAATGATCCTTGTGCGGACCTTGCGAGTAGTCATCCCAATGTAATTTAATCTGCATGGGCATCTCAATAAGTATATTACCCCCTCTGTGTTGCAATTTGTATGTCTGGGAAGTTCCCATAGTGTCCGTAAGCCTAAATCAATCTGTGTAGTTGTTATAGTGTATGGGCATGCTGAGCATGACCCACATGGAAAGTGTCTCCTTACCAGTGGTAGGGACCACAGTGTGTTCTGTACTAACTGTGGTTGTTCGGTATGTGGTCTGGAGTGGACTACCATATCTTTGATGTTCCTACTGTGTTTGAGTACAAAGAGTGGTCTATTCATGTATTTAGTACAGGCCAGTTTCTTGTCACAATCCTCTTCACTGTGTTGGTCAAGTGACTGTAGGTCCCTACACAGACTAACCTGTCATCACGTTGTTTGGTGTGCCTACCTAGGAGGGCCTCTCTATTATTATTTCTGGCACGCTTAGCTGCTCGGTTGATTCATTTTTCTGGGTATGCTCTCCGGGATAGGTTAGTACTAAGTGTAGTCGTATGTTCTTTGAATTTTCATATTTCGGTGCAGTTTCTCCTTAGTCGAAGAAATTGCCCTACTGGCAGATTATCCCTTAATGCAAAAGAGTGAAAGCTATTGTAGCTCAGAAGGGAGTTCCTATCCATGGGCTTGTTGTAGAGTTCTGAATGAATACCACCGTCTTTGAGGTATAGCAAGAGATCCAGGAATGGTAGGGAGTCTTTGCTGTGTTCGCAGATACATCTGAGATTGGTGTTCCTGGTGTTCACCCACCCTGAGAAAGCATGCAGTGTCTCTGTGTCACCTTCCCAGATCACCAAGATGTCATCTATATATCTCTTCCAAATTTTCAGGTTCTCTGTGTATGGATTGGATGGAGGGTAGATGCAAGACGTTTCAAAATTGTGCATGTATAGATTTGCTATGCTCGGGGCACAAATACTCCCCATTGAATTACCATTAGTCTGCCAATACAGATATTCTTTGTACTGAAAAAAGTCATCTTTCATTGCTATTGTTGCACACTCCAATATTAATAAGGTAGGTGTCATGTCTTCTAAGAAGATATGCAGTGGTCCTCAGTGTGTCACCTTGCGGGATATTCGTGTATAGAGTCTCTACATCGTAGGAGACAAGTAAATGTTAAGTTGGATCGAAAGTAATGCCTGTCAATGTGTTCAGAACATGCTTTGTATCCTGGAGGTAGGATGGCATTTCTGACACACAAGGTCGCAGGAACCAATCCACGAATTGTGATAGGGGCTCGAAAAGGGAGGCAATTAACCCTGGACAAAGTACTACGCTGCGCTCCCGTAGTTTGCGAAGTTTGCGCTACTTTGCACTAAGCGAATTGCAAGTAGCACAGTGCTAACACGCGTAGCGGTCATTTTTTGCTTGTTCGCGGTCTTCAACGTCAAGTTGACGACCTCGAGCGAGCAAAATGACATCCCGGCTAGACTTTTTCCTTGTTCGCCATCAGCAACATCAAGTTGGCAATCACGAGCGTGGAAAATAAACCTCTCGGCAAGATTCTCAATGCAGGGAGGTCAGGTTTCTCATTGCGAGTGGTCGCGTAGGCTCGAGACCGCTCGCGATGAGAAACTACCAGTCCACGTTGAGAAAGCTGCAGCTCAAGTAGAAATTTACTCGAGTGGCAGAAAACGACCGCTTGCACTGTGCAATAGTGCAGACAAGCATCCTGCACTCTGCAGTCAGTGCGAACAGCATTTTGCACAGTACACTACGCAGTTCGCATACCTACGCGTAGCTCGCGTAGTACGAAGTGCACTTCGCGTAGCTACGCGTAGCACTACTACGCGAACTACGCCCTGGGTTAGAGCCGATCGCCGACACTATTGGTGGTCTAGTTGATTTCTGAATCTTCGGGAGTATGTTGAAATATGGAACCTTGGGATGAGTGGGTTGTAAGAACTCAGATTCACTCCTAGTGATCCAGCCTGCTTCATATCCTCGTCTCTATCAGAGTCTTGATGGTCTTCTGTAGTCTCTGAGTTGGGTCATTTTGTAAATGTTGATACTACCCGTGATCACTCAGTTGGCGGAGACGTTTCTGATGGTAATCTGTGCTGTTCATGATCACAATGGCTATAGTCTTAAGAGGGGTCAAGGTCTCATGGCTAAGATTGGCTATTATGATGTATGACTCATCGAGGGCGGTGGATCCTTGGACATTGCTCCTCTTCACTTGTTGTTCAATCGCAGGGTTCCACTGTATATGTGGTCTCTCCTAGTATATTTGGTCTGGCTGTGTTGCCCTGGTTCCTTGTCTGCCAGGAAGAAAGACTGCTGTGCTGCTGAAGGACTGCCACTCTGCTGTACTGCCGCTTTGAAAGAACTAATGCCCTGCTGTGCTGCCGTCTTGCCTGGCTGAGTTGGACTGGATCTGCGTCTCTTGAGCTCAGAAGCCAGAGTGACTCCATTGGCTAGATGGCTGTCCTCCTGATCTAAATCCTCATGGACATAACAGGCTTCCAACAACGTTCCCTCTGCACCTGGACTCATCTATGAGTCTATCCTACCAAGTGGTGCCACCCCAGACCTGGACCCTCAGAAGTGCACCTAAAGTGCATCCATGAGCAGCCTCGTAGCACATCCAAAACAATACAGGAATTTGCACACCAGCCTCAACGCTTCTTGGAATTTACACATCGCTTCGGCTGCATGGCGCATCTTTGACTTGGATCCGCACAATGCTCTGTAACCTGGATTTCAGGTACTCTGTCAGTAAACCTAACTGGATCCCTGTAGCCATCCCACGTGTCATCGCAGATGGCCTGAACTTGTGACTTTGTCCTGGTCTGGCGTGACCAGATACGCACAATTGGCTCTTTGCTCTGGTTGGTGCTATTTTGACCTAAAACTTAAAAAATTGAATAGACTCCAGTTCTACTAATTGGATGCTTGTCATTTTGGTCTTGATCATTTATTAAACTGAGCTCTATTTTTCTAACCTGGTGTGGGAACTTTTTGTGTTTTTTTCATTGCCCTACTGTTTGAAGTGTTGCACAAATACTTTACACACTTCCATCATGTTAAGCCTGACTGCTCTGTGCCCATCTACTAGAGGATTAAACACAGACTAATTGGGTGGTTGCCTATGCCTATGCCTTTCCCTGACAAGGCCTGTGGCTGCTGCTTGACCAGGGCTCACTCCCAATCAACCAGTAACCCATTTTCTAATACTGCATGACACCCAAACAGTGTCAGAAAGCCAACACTTAGCCCGTTGCCCCAGAGATAGAACGGCCCACCACTCAGAACAGCTGCAACCAGGATCTTTTCCGCGGTGCTCCCAAATCAAGGCAGCCAAGCCTGTGACTGTATGGGAGCAGTTAGAACCTTACTTGACCTGCCACCATACCAGAGACCAGCATCCGGCCCAGACACGTGGGAATTGGATTAAACAAAGATCTTCTCCCCATGCAAAATAATTTAATCCGGAGATCATCTTTCAGGGTAGACTGTTGAGCCTGATGCATACAGCCCTACCAAATCTACACATAATGGTCAAACCTAAGCTGATCTAGTTCCACCCTCCAAAGACAGTTTGGAGCACTAAACTACACAGTAATGCAAGGGGGGGTCCCCTGAGCCATCGCAAAGCCATACTTGTAAAACATTCTGACCGATTTGAAAGGATACTACCACTGATACAGGAAACCAAGACCTCACCTCACATACTTAAGGGGGAACATATATATACACAAGTCAATTGAGATCCAGGGCACTACTGGCCACTTAGACTCACCAAAGGAGGATGGCCCGCATCAGCTGGCAGAAATACATAGGTAGGGCCAGATCAACCCTCTCATACTCGCCACTGACCCCCATATGGCCCCTACCACACCAACAGACAGTCACAAAGCGCCACAATGTGACACCATGGAAATAAGCTGACTCACTTCTATGTGGAGGGAACGCTGCATACTTTCCAGGAGCAATGGGACCATGGCACACGTATCCCACAGCAGAACATGGAAGATCATTAATGCATTGTTCACTGCCCCACTAGTGCAACATCACAAAATGGACGCTGGGGTTGGGGAGCGCTGGGCAACAGACACGCCTACCAATCTCTCTGACTAGCAATGTGAGTGCGCATCACAATAGGTTTAGGAGGTGTCATGAAACCCAAGGTTCCGCTACACACAATTTAATTACCTGCACCAAGCGTATCTTTACACCACAACATATCAAACACATATTTACAAAGGCCTCGGTGCTCTGCACGAGAGGCAACTCGCCATTTGTGAGATATTTCCATATGGTGTGGGACTGTCTGGTAGTACAATGTGCTCAGACTAATATAGGGGGAACCTTCTTGACCCTAGTAGAGCGCATAGTATTGGTT
Source organism: Lissotriton helveticus (assembly GCF_964261635.1). NCBI lineage: Eukaryota > Metazoa > Chordata > Amphibia > Caudata > Salamandridae > Lissotriton > Lissotriton helveticus. Next base: position 942,582,616 of record NC_136070.1, read on the forward strand.
ACAACAGAAACATACTTGCTAGGCATTAGAACTAAAGTGAAAGGGGATTTATTCTTCCATAAATTCCTCGACCTGTCCTTTGTGTTGTTTAAAAGATAAATTGTGATTTCTTGGATGCCCTGTGCAGCTCCTGGTACAAAGAGCTGGCTCTAGGTTTTACTTAGCTGAGCAAAGGCAGAGACAGAAATCATGATAAAGTCTTGAATTTATGGAGGCGAGGGACAGGGGATAACATTATGGGATATTTACATTTGAATCTGCGTGCCCATAAAATCAGAATAGGATACTTGCACTAGGACAGTGCCCACACTCTCTGACACACTTCCTATGTTACACTATCCAGTTGAAGATCATCACCCCCTTGAGTGCACCCCATGGGCATGCCCCATTCAGCAGGTTATTTACATACATAACAGTGGTCATCCCAGACATCCTGTGGTATAGGGCCCCATCACTTGCAGTCATACACCTAGCATACCCCAGCAGGAATAAGGTGAAGATTTATGCTGTAAAGTACCCTGCGCATGACCTGTTTTAGCAAATAAGATGGCGACAACTTCGGATAAGACCTTCATGTTTATATTTAAGCTAGTACAAGACTTGAGCAATGTGTGTGCTCAGCAAGTGGACTTACCCACCTGGTAATGGGTTCAAGTTTGCGCAGTGGTGATTATCATGTTACAGACGTGCCACTGCAATACTGCTGAGACTCCACAGTATATGTTGTTTCGGCGGACAACACCCCACGTGTTATTTCTTGTTTTTGTGCTTAAAACTCAATAAAGAAATGGCAAAAAGAGGAGTAGCTTAGAACCAGTTCTGCCACTCAACTTACCTCGAGAGGCCAATGCACATTCTCGGCTGGAGTTATTGACCCTACCCTCCAAATGACAATTGCCTAGCTTCTTGGCAGGTGTGTTGTCAAAAACAGGCCTCTCAGCAGGGATTAGCCATCCGGAAGAAACCATGTAGCTTTGGCACATCAAAGGGCAGCTTTAATTCTGACAAGTCAGAATGCTCCCCTTTCATGACCCTCCTAGACCTTTTGGTACCAAGCCTAGCGGGAGGGAGAAGCGGGTTTGATCCTGACAAAGGGGAGGAGATTCCATCTAACCAGGCAAGTGATGGTAGAGAGAGCCAAAGACCTTCGTGGTAGAAGCAGGGCTCAGTTGTGTTAAATTTTGGGCTCCAGAAAGCACTACAGTAATTCCAATGGGAAGGACTACAAAAGGAGTTTGGCATAGGGTAAGAGAGTAGATGTGATTTGGTAGGGAGCATTTTCTAAGCACTGTCTAGTGCACATGGGTAAGACTAGCACCTCACCATTACCTCCTCTGAATATGCCTTGCCTTGGCAACATTCAGAACTGGAGAAGGCCTTCCTTGAAGAAAGCAGCCTCCTGACTTTTTCCTGGTACCTAGAGACTGAAACTGCTCTACAAGGAACAGGCTGTTGCCCTCCTATTAGAATGTTTCAGTGACACAAAATCTGAAGGATCATCAACTTCAAAAAGGCCCAGCTGACCACTGAATACTAGAAGCTGCACAAACCCTGGGTGGCGAGACACCTGGTACCTAGAGGCCAGCTCTAGGGACCTGCGGATTCCAGGAGTGACCGGAATGAAATTTACCAAAGGGCCTGAATGTGAGTTTGACGAATAGTGCTCCATTTGTTAGGGTGTAGGAGGACATTAGTTCCCCCATGCTGAAGGACTACCATCCTTCTAATTTACACATTTTGATAAACATAACTTGTACCTAATTACTAGTAGTTTGTGTACCTTAGTTTTTGGCTTCGGTTTAGGTAAGGCAGTGAATGCACTCCCAACTCTCACAATCGGGGAATCAGTCAGCATGTTTTTGCCTCTCAAATCAGCCCTCTGTTTGACATCCTGTAAAACAGAAAAAAGGTCAATACAAGTCCCACCAGTTAGCATTCCCATAGTTCTAGCAGTAGTTCACATGTAAGGGTGGGCCTTTCATATGGGACAGCATTAGACCAAATATGTGAGTGTGTTAGGTCAATGTAGTGTCAATCTGGTCCTTACATAGTGAAGGCAGATTGAAACCATACCCCACACATGTGGGGTATGATTTTTATCAGACGTGTGGGACCGTGGGATGGTTAGACATCTGTTATTCGCCTTTAGGTCTGGAGTTTTTTTGTGACAGAGAATTGAAGAAATTGTGATTTTTGTTGCATATATTTTGGAGATTGGAAAGGATATTGGGTATTACAGTTTGATGGGTATCATTCAAGCCATATCCTATTGGATGACTCTGGAGCTCTAGTTTTCCGACATGTCCAGGGTTGGCAGGAGTTCCTGGTTGTCAGCCAGCTCTGCTCCATCAAAGAATGGCATGGTGACTAGTGCCTGGATCTTTGCTCAAATCAAAGAAGAAATCCACAGAATACGGATATGGGTCAAGCCTTGGAAGGGACGTGTTCTTGTGTGAGACAAATTGTGGGGAATAACCCTGTTTTTGAGAAACAAATTGCCGAAAATCTGACAAACATCATATACAGCTATAAACCTCGTCAGCCGATCAGGATGAGGGAAATCTGGCACCCACTGATAAAACTGTGAATAGAAATATGCATAAATATTAAAAAGTTGCTTTTATGTTATATTTTCATACAGCTCCAGGGTCAAACTTATTATGAAAAACCAGGTGCTCTTAACCACCATTTCATTTTCATTTGATTTCAAAATATCACAAGTGCATTGCACCCAAGTTATTGCCCGTGGGCACACCAAACTCATGGAAAATCTGATATTCATGGTACTCCACACTCAAGAGACCCCGGGTCTATAGTTGTTGGACAGTCCTTCACACAGATAGGCTCCTGCATGAGGGATATTCTCCTGCAAGCCCACACCTGTGAAAAAACACGATTTAGATACACATAGGCTGTAACTAATACCAAGTACTTTCTGTACCTTAGTTTTGGACTTCTGTTTTGGTAAGGTAGTGTATGCAATCCCAACCCTCACATTAGGGGAATCAGTCACAAGGTTTTCAATGCTGGTGTCTCCGCACTGTTTAAAACTCTATAAAACAGAAAAAAGGTCAGTAGCAACTTGTACAAAGTTTCAAAACAACCATCTATTTTTCATTACACTCCAGCATATGGTTACGATTAAAGAAGATTTCGTTAAACAGAATTTAGTTGATCTGATTACAGCAAAATTCAATCCCTATCTACAAATGTGAATCAACACAGGCTACACACTATGAGCCTGTTTAACAAGGCGATTACGTAACAGATGTGGCCCTTTTTTGATGCACTGGCAGCGCTATGGGCCTGCTCATATTTACAAGGCCATGTAAAGTCACCCTGAATGACTTTTCATGGCCTTGTAAATATGGGCCCCATTCACGCATTACTCTGAATGGTGTTGTTTACTGTGTTCCCACCCAACATCCATCGAACCTCACACATTTCCAGATTTACAACGTTTTGTTAAGATAGGAATGCATCAGAATCCTATGCCTCCCCAGGGGGAGGCCTGGACAATAGGTTTCCTATCACAGGGATGTATAACCACCTCCCCAGACAGACTTTAGTGTATTTGGGCTGGGCTGGTGCACTCAGTGAATGCTTTTCAGACAGTGCTGGCGGCACACTTGGTGTCCCTGTGCATACCCCAGTTCTAACGGGTTGCAGGGGCACTCAGCCCCTGCTCTGGCACAAAACGGGACAAAGGGGAAGGGGTGTTACCACCCCCACCCTGGGTCCTCCCATAGGTGGGACCCTAGAGTAAGTACAACCCCTAAACTTAGTATAAGTATAGGAACCCAGTCATTAGGTTTTTAGATTATCCTGGAGGAAACTCTGCAACATATATCCTGTAACTTCGACATTCTATTTCGACTAGAAGATGGAAGGATCTCCCTTGGGGTCAAGGAGTGACTCCCCTGTTCAATCAGGCACCAAAGAAGCATCTTGCCGGTCTGCATTTCCAAGGCTCCTGCTGGATCCTGAAGGATTTACGACACAGGACACAGACTTACAGACATCTCTGAGGCCACACGAGATCACAGTAAAGCTGAGACCTGTAGCCATCATGAGAGACGTGGGACCGGAACTCCTGGACACCGTGCACATTTGCTAGTGCACCTACTTCCCGAGCTTTCCCGAAGTTGTGCATTAGGCTACTCGTAGTCCAACCCTGAGCACCATCTGCACAAAAGATTGTGGGCCGACACTCCATGAGTGTTCAGTGGACCCGCTTCTAGCATTTATGCTTGAGGCCCCTTCGCCATCCCTGGTCCGTCAACTGGTGGGTCCCCACGAAGGTAACTCTTTTGTTTTTTGGACTTCTCTGGTTGCTCCAGACGTGCCCTGACTCCCCTCCAAAGGCATCTTCTTATTGCCTGCCTGGTCACTGGCAAGTGACACCGACTCTGTCCCCTCTGCTTTCAGGTTCTTCAGATCTCCGATCCACCCTTGGATCCATCTGGACACTTTCCACTTGGCCGCCTGCAGCACTTTTCCGTAGTTCGCCATAGAAAACTAAGACAAACCCGACACGAAAAAACACCTATGCACCTGGCTTCCCTGGGTGAGATAACATGAGTACTTCGGTGCTCCCGTGGGTCTTGACTCTCGAGCTATCTAGTTCTCAAGGGATTAGCTCCAAGTTCACTTCTAAGTGTCCCTAATCTTTAAAATTCTAATTGCAACTTTCCCTATAGAAGTCAATGGTGATTCGGGACTGTGTTTAGACACTGCACGCGTCCCCGTGGGTCTCCTGCGTCACTACCTTGGGTGGCTCCTGGTTGCCCCAGCGGTTCTACAGGCCCTAGGCATTGTCTCTATGACTGTAGTGGTACTTAAACCACTTTCTTAGTACATGGTTTGTGACGCCCCTAGGGCTAAATGTATACTGTGCTAATTTACTGTGTGCTAAATAAGTTTACTGTGTGTACTTTTGCCTCTAGCCTCATAAAGAGACTAGATGGATGTGTTTAGATTAAATACATATATTTTATATATATAACCTGCTGTGGTTCTCCTTTCATTTGGTCATTCACCAGATTATAGACTGGTAAAACAAGCTGTTTTACATTCCTTCAAGACTTAGCCTGAAGGCTGCTCTCCACAGCTACCACTAGGATAGCTTTCTATATAGGTTGTCTTTAAACCTATCATCATAAGGGTTGTTTGGGGGTGCGTGGCTAAGCACGCAATGGCGGCGGATGTGTCCGGGTAGAGCTCCGAGCTTAGCTCCCCTACCACAGGCCATTTATCCGAGATAATTGCTAAAAATCTGGCCCTACCTATCACCGGAGCTGTGTGGGGCCGACCTCCGTGCCCCTGTCAAGGTTGGAGCCGAGCGGAGATCCCTGGCCAGTCCTGCGGCGGCGTGGAGTTAGCGCCCCCCTGGCGGGCTCTCCCGGCTGGCGTGGGTTTCGGCGCAAGCCTGGGGACGTGCTGTGACCGCGAGGCCCGGCTGCTGCTGTTTGTGGTGCGAGGCCTGCGGGCTGCGGAGCTGGATCTGTCCCGAGAATAATCAGCGGAGCTGCATCGGGACAATACCTGGACCCCTGCCTCTTGTGGGGTGTCGCGGGGGCTGCTGACCGCTCCGGAGATGGCGAGATCGGACAACCCCCCTCGGTGGGCCCGCCTGGTTGGCGCGCAGGTCGGTGCGGGGCCGGGGCTGGCCGCACCCTCGAGGCCTGACCGGGTGGGACCTGCGGGGCGGGGCCTGGCAGCTGCGGCAAGTCTTCACGGACCCTACCCCCTGCGGACGCTGGTGCTGCGTGGGGGGCCCTGCTGGATCGGCCGTCCCTGAGGAGGGCTACGACCCCTGCCACCTGCCTGATCTGTAGCGGGAGCTGCTGTGCACTTGGCTGACTCCTTTGGCTGGCGTGGGGGCCTGCCGAGCCCGTGGGCGGCACCCAAGGGTCCCCCCTGCTGGAGACCATACCCAGGGGCTTTCGTGCTGGACAGTGAGACAAGCGCCGGCAGAATAATCATGAGGGGACCGGCTTTCCAGGCTCTGAGCTGGAGATACCCTCCATTGGTGCGTGGACTCCTTTATATACATTGGCTGGCTGCCCCTCTGGCCTCGGGGTGGACATCTACGCGGGGCCCGAGATGGAAAATGAGCGGCGTCATCTGCCCTGTTGGGGCCCCAGACCTGACCGCCTCGTCGCTGGAGAACCCCCCTTCCGGAGGGAGCTGAGGGAGCTGTGTGAGGTGCCGGGGAGGCACGCGCTCGTCTTGGTTGGCCTTGGGGTGCTCACTGAGGTAAACGGGGCCACCCGGATGACTAGCTGGATGTGCAGGGCTGCTGGCGGCGGCCAGGGGACTGTGGCTCTCACATCGGACCTGCAGAGCGGGGAGGGGTTTGCTGCCTGGGCACGCCGGAGGGTACTGTCTACACGAGGGGAAGACACCTTACTCCTCCTCCCTACTTCTACCGAGCGGTGAACACTTTCCTTGGTGTGCGGTGTGGCCACCCACTTGACTTAGTGGAGCTGTTGCCCCGCGCCCCCCTCGAGGACCTGGGGGGGCTCCCCGCGTGTGCCCGAGCACCACACCACGATTCAGAAAAGGGGGTGGTGATGAACAGAGTGTCTGAATTAAGCAGACCACTCTTACCCAGTCCAAAGATCAGGGCTTGATCCATCACCGTTATTTATCTCACTGCCCCATCCCAGCTCAGAACCTGGCTATATGCAAATTAGTCTGTCCCTGGCCCAGTGCATCATGGGAACAGGGCAGACCAAACTACCAAGCCAATTCTTCGCCAGAAAGGAGACAAGCTACCGGGGACCGGTTTCTGGCATTTCAGCCTCTTCGGCCTAAGCACCACACCACATCACGCTGCCCATGTCTGGGGGACCCAAGACGAGGGCCGGTGCTAGCGGCACACAGGTGAAGGGGAAGATGGCAAAATCTACAGATCACGACCAGACCACCTCCAAACTAGACACGATGCTGGCGGCGATGAAGCGACTAGAGGAATCATTGCAACTGACCCACACATCTTTGGAAACGAAAATTGATAGCATTGCCATTGACCTCACGCACCTGAGGGCTGACCACAAGAAGCTATCGGAACACACGGCTGCCCTAGAGGCCACTGTGGCTGATGTCACGCCCAAGGTCGCGCAGACGGATAAGCATGTCCAAGACCTCCTCAACCGAGTGGAATTCCTGGAATTCCTGGAGGACCACGCAGAGGATGCGGAAGGGAGAGCGAGGAGGAACAACGTCCGCATCATAGGCCTGCCGCAGCGATGGGAAGGTAGGGAACCGGAGGTGCACATGGAGCGCTGGCTCACAGACCTACTTCCAGAGGGCACCCTCTCTCAGCATTTCGTAGTGGAGCGGGCCCACCGGGTCCCGACGCAGCCCCCTCCTACAGGCTCCAACCCAAGACCCATGCTTATTCGTGTCTTGAACTACCGGGACCTCAACGCCATACTGAGAGAGACTAGGAAACTGTCTGACGTCAGGGTTGACAACGCCAAGATCATGTTATTCCCTGATTACACTGTTCAAGTACAACGTCAGCGGCACTCTTTCCTGGCAGTGAAACAGCGACTCCGCAGCCTAGCCCTGAAATACTCTCTTCTCTTTCCGGCTCGCCTACGTGTGGTAGCCCAGGACAAGACCCATTTCTTCAATACTCCTGAGGCGGTTGATGCTTGGCTGAACTCGGGCATAGACACGAAGCCCAGCGCGACGCCATCTGCGTCGACCATGCGGCGCGCCCGGGGGCCCCGGCGCCGGCGGAGGCCCTCGCCGACGGGACGAATACGCGCGGAGTCAGAGGGGGGTCACCCGGCCGAGCTCATGCACAGTGAACAACAGGAAGCCCTTCGGATGGTGGCGGAAATCAGCGGTTCATTGGAAGTGGACCCCACATTGGAGGCCAGCCCCCGCGGGATCCTAAGCGATGACAAACGTATTTATGGACTGCCGGATTCACAGGTGTCGACGGACCTACCAGATGTCACCCCGCAAACTGCCGACTTCATTCACTGAGGACAGTCTGGAAAGTTTGGCTCTTTTTGTTTGACCCTGGGAATTTTTACTACCTCTTGGAGGTTTTCTTTGACTCCATGGACCACAACTGTAGCATCGGCGAGGCTGCTTTGCTGCAGGGGGGCTTTTGGATTAGGATCTGGCTGACGAGACGCTGTGAGTGTAGCTCTGCCAATTCAGACTTGGAGTGAATACAACCATTGCCCACTGGCTGTGGGGCAGCGCTGCGGGGTCGGTCTGACCCCCCGGAGGTGAGTGACATATTGGAAGCTGCCCGGGGGCGCCGACGGGCGGCGGGGTGCTAAACCAGGAGGAACCGGGACCCCGCGCTGCAGGCGCATCCGCTGGAACTGGGCCGACGGCCAGGAGATACCTGTGGGGGGGATGCGCCCTCAACCTGATCACATAATGTGCCGGCAGAGACAGAGCCAAGCGCTCAGCGACCCCCCCTGAACTCACGGTCTCTTTAGCTCACTAGAGCGTTTGGACGATAACATGTCCTGCTGTCGACCTTTTGGTATTGTGTTGTTGTTTGCCTTGTCCTCAGGGCTGGTTGATTCCCCTTTTTTTTCTTCCCCTATATTTCCCTCGCATATGATGGGTGTGTGCGAAGGTGCTCTGATGATGTCAGTGGGTGTTTAACCTGCCGAACGGTGTTGTCAGCTGGTGGTGGTGGGCTGGGGGGGGGGGGGGGGTGATGGAGAACCGGATGTATTATGGCTGTGAGTAAATTCTGTACATGGAACGTGCGCGGCATGCACACACCGTCACGCCGTTACCAGATCTATTCATATTTCAAACGACACCATGTACACATAGCACTGCTGCAGGAGACCCATCTGACTGGCCCAGAGACGCTAACGCTACACCGTAGATGGAGGGGACAACTGTACGCTACTGGATTTTCGGCATATGCACGAGGGGCGCTGATCTGGCTGCGCCCTGGGGTCCCCTTTGCACTCTCCCAATTTAGGGTAGACACGGAGGGCGGATATGTAGTAATTCACGGTAAGCTGGATGGACAGCTCATTGGTCTTGCTTCACTTTATGCCCAAAATACTGAGCAGAGCTCCTTTCTCACACGGCTGTCATCAGTACGGGCACCATGGCATAGTGTTCCTTTCTTGCTCGGGGGCGACTATAACTGTGTATTGGACACCTCCTTGGACTGGTCATTCCCCCCTTAAGCCAGCGCACCGGTACATGGGGCAATGAGGGCACTCATGGACTGGGCGACGCAATGGGGCTTGCATGACGCTTGGCGAGGTCGCAATCCGCACGACAGGGTATATTCATACTACTCAGGCACCCACTCATTGCATGTCAGGTTAGACAGATACATGCTGACAAACGACCTGCTCCCCCATGTCACGGACACTTGTTACCTAGGCCGAACTCACTCTGGCCATAACCCCCACACCCTAGACCTGGCCTGGGAACGCCCGCATCCACCAGTGCCTACTTGGAGGCTAAAGCCAGACATGTTGCTGGATGCCCCGTTAAGAGAGGCGCTCTCGACCCGCCTCTTACAATATTTTGAAGAAAATAACCACACTGCCTCCACCACGCAATTGGAATGGGATGCATTTAAAGTCGTCACGAGAGGCCACTGTCTGGGCATGCAGGCGGGAATGCGGAAGCAGATAGAGGGAGAGCTGACGCGGGTCGGATCTGACCTGTTGACTGGGGAACAGGAGGCTGTGGAGGGAGACGATGGGACCCTGATAGCAGCCAGGGAGCAACACACACAGTTGCTTGACAGGCTGAAAAATTTAAATTATGCTGCCCACTCAGCACGCACTCATCACTTTGGGGACAAGCCTGGTAGATTCTGTGGGAATTTTTGGTTGGGTGGGCGTTATTGGAGCAGGAGGGAGAATCGAACCGTGACTTGCAGTGCACTTCCGACCGACACCGCCATTTTGGTAGACGGTGTCGTCTAGTTGTTTTTATCTTGCCCTCACGTCCTCACGCTGCCCTACTTAACGGGGACGTTGCGCGCCTAAGGCAAGCCCGTCTGCGCCCGTTCGCGCCCGGACGGAACCAGGGGCCAGCCATAATGCCCGGTTTATTACCTATTCCGCCGTATCGCTACAAGGTCTGCACACAACCAGTCTGTTCCCTACCAGCGACATATTAGATCTACTGTCGAAATTCGATATACTCACAAAAAGAACCTCCTTTCCTGAACTGTTAAACTGTACAGTATCTACTTGTACTTCATTGAACCAGGACAGGTTAGGTATTAGTCAAGACATCATGGTCTACTATCTGAATACTCGTTCGCTTGTCAATCATCAGTTGGATATTTTTTCCCTATTACTCTCAGACAACCCTAACCTTTTGCTGCTGACTGAGACATGGCTCATGGAGGACTCGAGCTCTGACATGCTGGCGGCCATACCTAATAACTACTACATTATACATGCAGACCGTCCTTCTGACAAAGTAGGGGGAGGCGTGGCAGCTATCATTCATAAGGATCTTAGGTTCTGTTCCTTGCCTAGCCTTTCCCTTAAAGACACTGATAATTTGGTGATAAAACTAGAATCCGCCCATGACTCTTTTGTCTGTGTACTCCTCTATAGGCCCCCTAACAAGACCCCCTCTTTCCCGCTGGAACTTTGTGAACAGATAGCTAAACTTGCTACTGATCATGCAAAGGTAATACTTGTGGGAGATTTTAGTTACTGGTATAAAGACCCTGAGAAGGGACCACACTTGGCCGAAATGACGGACTTGCTTATGAACTTGAACTTCACCCAGCAAGTCCTGTGCCCTACCCATCAGACGGGACACATCTTAGACCATGTCTGGACGAATGGGATAGGGATTTCTACTCCGACCGTTACACCTTGTATTTGGTCTGATCACCATCTACTGAAATTTACCTTAAGGCTTCCATTAGCTGAGAAACCTAGCACCACTGTTGGTGGTTTTGCTAGGAAATGGAACTCCGTTAACAAGGAAGATCTCCTCCCTTCCTTAGCCGACACGGTCCCTTTGGCTGGGCCAAATATAGAGATGATGGAAACTAACATCTCAAATTGGCTCATGAATACCAGTAATAAACACGCCCCTCTTACTAGATTAAAAACCACTCGGCGCGCCGATGCTACAAGATGGTTCTCCACTGAACTCAAAAATCAGAAGTTGCTGCTCCGTAAATTGGAGAGACAATGGCGCTTGAAGTACTGTCAGGAAAAAAGACTGATCTATACAACTGCTAGGAAAGAGTATAAAAATAAATTCTTGTGGCTAAAGCCGCTCACTTTTCTACTCGTATCATTAACTCAAATAATAACTCCAAAGAGATTTTTAATATTGTCAATGAACTCTCTAATCCAGAGAGGATACTATTGAAGGCAGTCCCATCTCAGGAACTATGTGACTCCTTTAATGACTATTTCATTGACAAAATTACCACTATTAAAAATAATATTCCTAAGCTTTCTTGCGTTTTTAGTTCCGCTGATCAGTTCAAAAATAATCATTCATTAAGTCAATTTCCCAATATTGACTTGGAAACTTTTCAAAAGCTCTGACTGTTGTCCCCCGCACATACTTAAAGACTGTCTTGTTGCCTTCCCTGGCCCCGTATTGGCTCTAATGAATGAGTCTCTTACCTCGGGGGAAGTTCCCTCGGCCTTTAAAAAGGCTATAGTTGTCCCTTTATTAAAGAAACTCGGAGCAGACTCCACATTGCTATCTAACTGCCGTCCAATTTCTCTGCTTCCATTCCTCGCACAGTTGCTGGAGACTTATGTTGCCAATTGTCTCTCTGACTTTTTGGAGGAATCTAAATATCTCGATTCCCATCAGGCAAGTTTTCGGCCGGCTCATTCGACTGAAACAGTCATTGTGGCGGTACTAGATACTCTCCGAGACCATGCTGATAGGGGTTCCCCCCGGGCATTGGTACTCTTAGATCTTTCCGCCGCTTTTGACACGGTCGACCATGCTATTTTGGTCGACCGTGTCAAATTTGCGGGTGTCCGGGGGGCAGCCGCTTGCTGGTTCTCTTCCTTTCTGAAGGATAGGTCTCAGGCGGTCCGTCAAGGGCCCTATCTCGCCTCCCCTCAGAAAATCTCATGCGGGGTCCCGCAGGGTTCGGCACTGTCACCCCACCTATTTAACATCTATATTTCCCCTCTGATTCGTTCCTTGAAGGAGAGAAATGTGACAGTCCTCAACTATGCAGATGATCTCCAATTGGTCTTTGAGATAGATGGCTCTAACCTCTCAGTGGCGGATTTTCAGGGAACACTGCTGTATATACAGCAGTGGATGGACAGCAATCATTTGAAACTGAACCCGGGCAAGACAGAGCTTGTCCTGAATGGGGTCAGCTGTAAATTTTGGGGTCCACATTATTGGCCCGTGGAGCTGGGTCCACCTCCTTCCCCTTCCATCTCAGCTAAAACACTGGGAGTCTCCCTTGATAAGGAACTCACATTGAAATCCCAGGTGGGCAATGTGATCTCGAAGTGCTTTCTCCAGATGCGTAAGATCAGGAAAATTCACTGGTTCTTCACCCAGGATGCTCTGATCCGGATCATAGCTGCCACTGTTACATCCCATCTGGATTATGCAAATTATGTGTATCTGGGTATGCCACTCTACGTCTGCAGTTAGTACAAAACCAGGCAGCTCAGCTAGTCACGCGACAACCTAGATGGCAACCAATTAGTCCTGTGCTTGAGAAACTACATTGGCTTCTGATCTCTCAGCGAAGTGCTTTGAAAACAGGCTGCCTTGTTTTCAAGGATCTGCATGCTAAAAGTCCTGCATTCATCAACAATCTATTACCCAGATATGTTCCCAATCGGACCCTTTGCTCAGCGCATCTCTCCCTGTTATCTGTACCTAAGTTTAAACGTGTGCGTCAGGGAGGCTGCCGCTTTGGGGTCCTGGCGCCAAAACTCTAGAACTCGTTCCCTTTGACAATCCGGTCTTCTACTGACACTATGCAGTTTAGGAAGCTCCTTAAGACCTGGCTGTTCCAGCAAGCATATAACTTGGTATAGTGGACAGCTTTCTGTCTGATCAGTCTGTCCTAAGTATTCTCTGTTTTCTGGTCAGCGCCATGAAGCCACCTGGTGTAAGTGCGCATAATAAATAACCCCTAACATTAACATTAACATTACTATCGTGGTTAATCAGGCGTGATACCCAGACCCCCCCCCCGATAACGTCCGTTTATACAACACAGGGCGTTGCTGTATACACACAAAGGGCTATTCACGAAGCCTTCACGACACACTATGAGGGCCTTTACTGCTCTCGTCTGCGGGTCTCCTCCACCGACATCTTGGCATATCTATTTGCCTTACCCCTGCCAGAGATCAATGATGTGCAGCGCGACGACCTGAGTGCGCCGCTCACGTCAGAGGAACTCCGAACAGCCATTTTTTCTCTCTCTAATGGGAAATCCCCGGGACCTGACGGGCTACCCACGAAGTTTTATAAAGCCTACTCCATTATCCTAATCCCCGAACTACTGCGCATGTTCGAAGCCGCAATTGCTGATTCTGCTCTTCCGCCCACACTGAACGAGGCGAACCTAATATCTCTTCTAAAGCCGGGCAGAGACGAGACCAATATGGGTTCGTACAGACCTCTGGCCCTCCTCAACACAGATTATAAGATCCTGGCATCCACATTGGCCCAGCGGTTGGCGCCCCTGGTGCCTGCTCTTGTCCATGCCGACCAAAACGGTTTTGTACCAACTCGCAGCACATCGTACAACATCAGACGTCTGTTTCGAATACAGAGCCTAGCCACGCCCTTGGCCTCATTCGGGGTGCTTGATACTCGATCTCGAGAAGGCATTTGACTCTGTGGAATGGACCTACCTAGTGTCGTAGCTGCGGAAATATAACTTGGGCGACGACTTTCTCCAGAAGGTGGAACTCCTGTACCAGAGACCCACGGTACGAGTTCGCACGGGCAGGCTGCTTTCTGACCCGATACGGGTATGCAGAGGTACCAGACAGGGTTGCCCCCTCTCCCCCCTAATTTTCGCCCTCGTGATGGAACCCTTAGCGGTGAGACTCCGAGAATGGGGCATCCCCTTGGCCTACGGGGGTTCATGCGGTGTCACTGTACGCTGACGACCTGCTACTTTACATCAGAGACCTGACCTGCTTCCCACCTGTACTCACCGACATATTTCGTGCATTCAGAGAGATGTCGGGTCTTAAGGTAAACTGGGCAAAGTCAGGTGTGTATTCCTTTGATGCTGCGACGCCGGAAAGTGCCATCACGGTACTGGGCGAACGACTTGCCTGGTACCCAACCACTTTTCGCTATCTGGGGATATACATGTATCGAGACCCCACCGATGTCTTGGAAGGCAATTTAATAAGGGCAATCTCATATCTCACGGCACAGGTCGCCTTCTGGAACTCTCTCCCACTGAACGTCCCGAGTCGAATCACTCTGACAAAAATGATAGTGTTGCCAAAATTACTGTATTTCTATGCCAACCTGCCAATTTATGTCTCTACTCGTATATTTCGTGAGTTGGAGACTCTGGTTAGAAGGCTGATATGGAATTCGGGGCGGCCCAGGGTTGCGCTAAAGACTCTGTATGCACCGGCGGAAAACGGAGGACTGGCTGTCCCTAATCAGGAGCTCTACTACCTAGCTGTGCAGCTTCAATGGGTGACCTACTGGCTGAGTGGGAAAACTCTAGGAGACACTGCCACAGACACGGTGGTCATGACGACTGCACAAGTGCACGCACTTTTTCACCCACTGGCTAGAATCCACTGTCCCGATCAGCTGCACCTGGTGGTGGCACGGAAGTGCTACGTGCGAAGTCTGAAACTCACGAGCCTTACCAAGCCATATGCTCCGGTTCTGCCATTGCTGGGGACGCCCTGGGAAGACGGTGCGCTCACCGAAGCGGCACTAAGCAGCTGGGCACGGGCTGAATTAGACACGCTGGGGGACCTGTTTACAGAAGGTGCCCTAATTCCATTCGAGGCTCTGGCCGCAGACACGGGGCTACCTGCGGGACAATTCCTGACGCACGCAACACTCATACACATACTGACACAGGCCTGGGGTAACCTTATGGAAGAATTGCCGACCCACCTGCTAATCCAATATTTGCATGTGATGGGAAACGGATCACAAGTGGTGCACTGGCTCGCACAGGCCACACACAATTTTCCCCACAGTGGTTACGGGATAAATGGGCTGAGGACAGGGGACGGGACTGGACCGACAAAGAATGGGCGATGATAATTGACGGGGCACTGAACATTCCGCGTAATTCTCACTTCAAAACCATCCAATACTACATAATACAATGGGCATACTTATCCCCAGACAAGATAAACCGCTATTTTGGACTCACCACATCAGCATGCCCCAGGTGTGGACTACTAGATGCAGGTTTCTTACACATGCTTTGGGCTTTCCCTTCTATACACGACTACTGGAAGGCGATATCGACCTCCCTGACGGCGGGGGTAGCAGGAGGTTTACCACACATGTGGGAGGCCTGTCCATGGGCCTTTATAAGCGGACAAAGCAGACGAAGGTCCCGGCTAGATTTTGGGACCTTGGGTTAATAACAGCGAAAAGATTTATTACTAAGCGCTGGAAGAACGGCGAGCCTCCTCGGGCGACACACTGGCGTAACTCCTTTGATAATTGGGCGAGAGCGGAGAGCGTAGCGTTGCACAGAGAAGAAACAGCGGGGTTTCGCAAGTACCCTATAGCCCGGGCCTGGGATGATATTCTGGCTGCTTTCCACCGGGCATGTCTGCAAGGAGGTATTATTTAGACACACTCCCCTTAGATCGCTGCCCAGACGATACTGCCGGGGCCGGAGGCAGCTAGGCGCGACAAACTCGCGCTTACGCCCCCATGAGTGGGCAGACTCTGCCGACTCACACCCAATGGACACGCCTGCGAAGTGCTGATTGATGTGACCTCCGTGGCACTGGGGGGGGAGCCATGGCCGCCCCCCTCAGGCCCACCCCCCCTGCATTCCCCCCCTCCCCCTTCCCCCCTCTCCCTCTGCTCACGCCCCGGGGTCAAGCACTACATTGGAGGCCCCCCCCCTTCTTCCACTGTAGCGACTCCAAGCCGTTCTGGACGATTTACTTGGCTGACAGAGTAATGTGCACATCCACCCTTGCCCGTGCCACTTCCCATCTGATTTGATTTCATTTAATTTTCGGTTTCTATTTTAACGAGTTCTAGTTCAAAGTTTATTATCATGTGTAAAAGGTATTTAATATATATTGCCCAGCGGATCCCCCTAGGCCTCACCCTGTGCCGCTAAGGTGGATTAGAAAATGCTGACCCTACAATTCCCTGGATACACGCACTTCCCTTTGGGTATGGAGCAGGAGGCACACCTGAGATATGGGGACATTGAAATATGATATACATGACCTGACACACGGACGCGCTCAGACTGTCCTGTCCTTCTCTTCCAATATACACCTTACACCCGGATTGGCACCAATACACCAGCCCATACCTGATTCAGATTGCTGGAAGTAATCCTGATTGGTCACAAGTGGGCCAGATTATTTCTGAACTGTTAGTTTAATGTCAAAGGTGTACTAACCCGGATGTTTGCATTGCAGGACATATGTGACGAAACATTGTCATCTTAGCGAACTGTTGTTGTTCAAGTGTATCCTTGCGCAGCTGTATTTGACATTCTTGCCATATTCTTTTTCCACATTGTCTGTGGGGGACGGATACCGAAAACGAGCCTATTCTATAACAACTGCTGCTTTTCTTTTATTGTCATGTAATCTCATATAAGAAATACAATAAAAAATACTCAAACAAAAAAAAAATCAATAAGGGTTGTTTGGATTGGTGCAAGGTGCCCACCAGAATAGCGGACAGAATATGCCAGGCCAACTTCTCACAGCGCCAAAGCAAGCATCATTGCACCACGGTTCAAGGATGCCTGGGTTGGGAGTAGGATTGTTTTGTGCACAAAAATCAATCAATCAATCATAGAATTTTTAAAGCGCACTACTTACCCGTGAGGGTCTCAAAGCGCTGAGGGGATGGGGCTGCTGCTACTGCTCGATGCGCCAGGTCTTGAGGAGCCTCCTGAAAGTGAGCAGATCCTGGGTCTGCCGCAGGTGGGTGGGGAGGGTGTTCCAGGTCTTGGCGGCGAGGAAGAAGAAGGATCTGCCGCCGGACATTGTACGTTGGATTCGTGGGACGGCGGCGAGGGCGAGGCTGGAGGAGCGGAGCTGGCGGGCGGTGGTGTAGAAGTTAAGTCTGTTGTTCAGGTAGGCTGGTCCGGTGTTGTGGAGTGCTTTCTGTGCGTGGGTGAGGAGCTTGAAGGTGATCCTCTTGTTGACGGGGAGCCAGTGCAGGTCTTTTAGGTGGGGGGTGATGCGGCTGCGTTGAGGAATGTTGATGATCAGGCGGGCCAAGGTGTTCTGGATGCGTTGCAGTCGCTTTAGGTGTTTGGTCGGGATTCTTGCATAGAGTGCGTTGCCGTAGTCCAGCCTGCTGCTGACGAGGGCTTGGGTCACCGTTCTTCTGGTTTCGTTTGGGATCCACTTGTAGATCCTGCGAAGCATGCGGAGGGTGTTGAAGCAGGAGGAGGAGACGGCGTTGACCTGCTTAGACATGGAGGGAGGAGTCGAGGATGAATCCCAGGTTGCGTGCGTGGTGTGGTCGGCCACCAGGAGTCATCCCAGGCCGAAGGGGTGGGGCCGAGGATGAGGACTTCCGTCTTGTCCGAGTTTAGCTTTAGGCGGCTGCTCCTCATCCACTCGGCCACGGCCTTCATTCTCTCGTGGAGGTTGGCTTTGGCGGTGTGCGGGTCCTTAGTGAGGGAGAGGATGAGCTAGGTGTCGTCGGCGTAGGAGATGATGTTCAGGTCGTGTTGGCGAGCTACTTGTGCGAGGGGGGCCATGTAGACGTTGAACAGGGTAGGGCTGAGGGATGAGCCCTGGGGTACGCCGTAGATGAGGTCGGTTGCTTCGGATCGGTAGGGTGGCAGGCGGACTCTCTGGGTTCTGCCGGAGAGGAAGGATGTGGTCCAGTCCAGGGCCTTCTCCTGGATTCCGGCTTCTTGGAGGCGTGATCTTAGTGTGCGATGGCAGACCGTGTCGAAGGCAGCAGACAGGTCCAGAAGGATGAGGGCTGAGGTTTCGCCATTGTCTAGTTGGCGCCGGATGTCGTCTGTGGGCGATGAGGGATGACTGCGACGGGTCCAGGATGTTGTTGTCCTCAAGGTGGCAGGTCAGCTGTATGTTGGCGATTTTCTCAATGACCTTCAACGGAAAGGGGAGCAGGGAGATGGGTCGGACGTTCTTGAGGTCCTTGGGGTCTGCCTTGGGCTTTTTGAGGAGGGCGTTGATTTCGGCGTGCTTCCAGCTTTCCGGGAATGTCGCTGTGTCAAGGGAGATGTTGATGACCTTCCGTAGATGAGGTGTGATGGTGGCGTCTGCTTTATTGAACACGTGGTGTGGGCAGGGGTCTGATGGTGAACCCGAGCGGATGGAGTTCATGACCTTGCGTGTCTCGTCGTCGTTGACGTGGGCCCAGGAGGTCAGTTGGTTGGTGCAGGTTGAATTCGGGGTTGGGTCTATTGTAGTCGGGGTGGACTTGGTGTTGAAACTGGCGTGGATGTCGACGATCTTGCGATGGAAGAAGGTGGCCAGTGAGTCACACAGTCCTTGCGAGGGCGGGATGTTGTTGGTGTTGGCGCTGGGGTTGGAGAGTTCCTTCACTATGCTGAAGAGCTCTTTGCAGTTGTGTGCATTGTTATCCAGGTGGGTTTTGAAAGCGTATCTCTTGGTTGTCCTGCTGAGTTGGTGATGTCTGCGGGTGGCGTCCTTGTGGGCAGCGTGGCTGTCTGCCGTGCGGTCGTGGAGCCATTTCTTCTCCAGCTTCTGGCATGTGTGTTTGGAGGTCCGGAGCTCTTTGGTGAACCAGGCGGCTTTCTTGCTGGGGTGGTTGGTGGAGGGTTTCTTTAGCGGGGCGAGAGTATTGGCGCAGTCTTTGATCCACTGTCTGAGGTTACGGGCATCGGCGTCTGGGTCAGTGGGGTCAGTTGGTGGGTTCAGGCGAGGGTGGAGGTCAGCTGGTCCTCTGTAACTTTACGCCAGCAGTGGCGAGGCAGCTGTTGCGTGCGGTGGTGCGTGGTTGGTTTCTTGAATGTGAAGTGGATGCAGCGGTGTTCGGTCCAGTAGAGTTTGGTGGTGTTGTTGAAGGCAACTTGGGTGCTTGTGGAGAAGACGGGGTCGAGCGTGTGGCCGGCAGCGTGGGTGGGTTCGGTGACGAGTTGTCGCAGGCCAAGGTTGTCGAGGTTGTCGATCAGGGTGGTGGAGTTGGCATCGTTGTTGTTCTCGAGGTGGCCGTTCTTGTCCCCGAGGAGGATGTAGTCCATTGAAGCAAGTTTGTGGGTGCTGGCGAGGTCGGCGATGGAGTCGCTGAACAGGGCCTGGGGTCCGGGTGGTCTGTAGACAACTGTTCCTCTGAGGGTGGTGTTGGGGTCGGTGTGGATCTGGAAGTGGAGGTGTTCGGCGGTGTTGAGGGAGTCGTGTGCGTAGGTGTGGACCTGGAGGGTGGACTTGTGGACGATGGCTATTCCTCCTCTGATTCCGGTGGTGCAGTCTCTGCTGGAGATCTTGTTGCCCTCTGGATGGCTATGGCGATGTCCGGTGTCGATGAGTCGTTCCACCAGGTCTCGGTGAGGAAGGCCACGTCCGGGGCGGATGTGTCGAGCAAGTCCCAGAGCTCGACGGTGTGTTTGCGTGTGGAGCGGGTGTTGAGGAGTATGCATCGGAGGTGGTTGGGTTCAGTCCTTGGAGGTTTGGTGGTTCTGTCGCATGTGAAGTCACAGGTGTGGCAGGAGAAGGGTCCGTGGGTGAGTTTCGGGGGGCAGCTTGGAAGCAGCGGTGGTCTCGGCCGGTGTTGAGGGCGTGGAGGGTGTTGGCGTCGTATCAGAGTCTGCGCGTCCGGGCGGGGGCTGCCATTTAAGGCGGAGAGGGAGGGCGGAGCAGCTGGGAGGCCGGAGCGGGTCGGCAAGGGGGCGTGGCCTCACGAGGAGGTCACGGGAACAACAGGGATACAGAAGGAAAAAAGGAGTGGTGGGGGGTGTAAGGCAGGCGAAAAGCGGGAATAAACACTGGCAATGACTAAAAAAAGAAAAGAAAAACCAAAGGTGATGATGGACGGAGCGTTGACAATACAAACACTCACCCCCAGTCAACTGATCTGGGTTTACTCCATCACCGTTCTTTAGCTCACTCCGCCACCCCAGTTCAGACATGGCTATATGCAAATCAGTCTGACCCTGTGCCTTCTGGGAACAGTCCAGCCCGAACTGCCAAGCCATGTCTTCCCTGGACCGGAATCAAGCTTCCCAGGACCGGTTTCTGGCATTACAAACCAGAGAAATAAAACCGTACAGCACAATCAGGACGTCAGCTAGGAAGCGGAGAAAAGCAGAAGCAGAATCACTATGCGTGCGAACTCACTCTGGGAGGCAGCGACGGGCTTCAGCAGGAGGAGCTGGGTGGCGGTTGGGGGGGTGTCTCGACCTGCAAGCAGGTCAGAAGTCACCCTGAGCGTCCAGCAGCAGGCACCTTTGAGGCGGGGCGGGAGGCGGGGCAGCTGGGAGGCAGGAGCGGGGCGGCGAGGGGGCGTGGCCTCACGAGGAGGTCGCGGTAACAACAGGGGATACAGAAGGAAAAAGTAGGGGTGGGGGTGTGAGGCAGGCAAAAAGCGGGAAAAAGCACTGGTAATGACTAAAAAAAACAGAGGAATAAAACCGTACAGCACAATCAGAACGTCAGCTAGGAAGCAGAGAAAAGCAGTAGCAGGGTCACTGCGGGCGTGAACTCGCGCTGGGAGGCAGCGACGGGCTTCAGCAGGAGGAGCTGGGTGGCGGTCGGGGGGCGTCTCGACCTGCGAGCAGGTCAGAATCCTCTGAGGCATTTTCCTCTTTATATGCATAGTGCAGAATACCACACACATACATAGAGGAAAAAATGGGGAGAAAAAATTAAGAAATTTCTCACCTGGGAGAAGTAGCATTTTGATGCATTCCCAGGTTTACCAGTGTTAGTAAATCTGGGACTGCACCAAAATCCAAAGGTGGATGCATGGGAACACCAACACTCCCTGGTGCAGAGTAGCACAATGAATCAGTTTGCCCTGACTTGCTTTATTCTAGATTTATCAAGCCAAGCAAGGTCCCTCAAGGTGGCCTGACATGGCTTGATAAATGTCACTTTGCGCCCCATTGCAAGGTCATCTGGTGTTCTAGGGTAACCATTTGAAGATCTTTTGTAGACTGCGTAGGAGGTGGAAGCAGGAGGTGCACACTGCATAGACTTGAACCGTTATGTTGAGCTTGTCATCTAGGATGAACCCTAGACTTCTTGCAGGGTCTGTGTTGTCCTACCTCCTATGGCACCAGGTGGAGCCCCACGAGGAGGTCTAATTACCGAACACCAGTACTTCCGTCTTGTCAGAGTTGAGCTTCAGGCAGTTGGTTTACATCCAGTTTGTTACCATGGTCATGCAGTTGGTGAAGTTGGTTCTGGTGGTGGTTTTCTTGTCCATCAGGGGAGGATGAGTTGGGTGTCATCAGTGTAGGAGATGAAGGTGATGTCTTATGATCAGATAATGTTGGTGAGCAGTGTCATGTATTTTTTGGAAAGGGTGGGGCCGAGGAATGAGCCCTGTGGGACTCAGCATATCAGTTTCTTGATCGTTATTGGGGAGGATGGCAGCCTGACCCTTTGATTTCTTCCTGTGAGGAAAGAACAGATACATTTGAGAGCAGAACTTAATTTACCAATCTTGTGGAGTCTTCTGATGAGAATGTTGTGGGAGACAGTGTTGATGTCTGCAGAGAATGGATCAAATGGCAACATGAGTGCTGTTTCGGTCTTGTGGTTCTTTCTGTATCCTGATTGAATGTAGTCTAGAAGATGGTGAAGCTCAGGGTTGTTTGTGAGTTTCTTGTTGGTAGCCTTCTCAATCACTTTGGCTGCATCAGAGAGAAGGGAGATGGGTCCAAAGTTGGTCAGTGGATTCTGGTGGGCTGAAGGCTTCTTGAGGAGGGATATGATTTCTGCAAGTTTCCATTCATCCAGTAAACTTGCAGACATGATGGAGGTGTTGATGATGTGGGTCAGGGTGGTGCTGATTGGTGATGTTCCCAGGTTGTAGATGTGGTGGGGGTATAGGTCCATTGGGCCGCTGAGTGGATCATCGTATGATTGCCGCTGTGTAATTTCTAGGGAGGGTTGTCAGATGGTGAGTAAGTCAGCGATGAGTTCTCTGGGGTCAAGTTGGTGTGAGACGATTTTGTAAACGTTTGCAATTTTGCTGTGGAAGAAGTTGGATAGGTTGTTGCAGAATTGTTTGGAGGCACTGATGTTGTTGACAGTGGCTGATGGTGACGTGAAATCCTTGAAAATCGAGAAGATCTCCTTGCAGCTGTTGGAGCTTCCTTTGATGCGGCCCACTACTGTTTTTCCTTGGTGTCTCTTGTTTGGTAGTGATAGAGTCTGAGTGCAACCTTTTTGGTAGTTCTGGCGGGTGTCTCTTGGCTTACTCACCATTTCCTTTCTAGCTGTTTACAGTGCTTTTCGGTGTTTCTGAGGCCTTCTGTGTACCAGCTGGCTTGCTTATTTGATCCACATACATATTGGGTTTGTATGGGTGCGATGGAGTCTGCGCATTTCTTGATCAAGTTGTTGAAGTTGTAGATGGCCTTCTTGAGGTTATCTGTGGGGCTAGGTTGATCTGTGCTGATGGCACTGAGCCAATCTGCTTCTGTGATTTTGCCCCAGCTGCGGCTTGGAATTGTGTTACCTGGTAGGGGTGATGTTTGAGATGTTTTGATTTGGAAGTTGATGATGGAGTGGCCGGTCCCTGTGAGTGGCGTGGTGGAGTTGTACTTGATACTGTCACTAGTGGTGAAGATGGGATTGTTCCCATACATCCACCCATGAATTCTGGTACATTCTCAGCTTTACAAAGACTTGTAAGCCTGGGAATGTGTCAATATGCTACAACAGACAAAGTAAGGTGTAACAAGGGGAAATAGCTTTATTTCTCTTCATTATTACCTCTTTCCACCTGCGCTGCATTCTGCTGCACATGTAAAAAGAGGAAACTAACTCTATATGTTGTTTTTGTGCAGGAAGGTGTCTGTTCCTGCACAAAAGCAATCCTGCCTGTAACGCTGGTACCCTTGTACACAGTGACTCAGTACACGAAGAGAGCAGAAATGCTTGATAGTTTTGTAAACATGAAGCATTTCTGTTCCCTTTTATGCAACACAGTACAGCCACTTTGTTTGCTGACCTGCGTGAAAATTTGGACATTTGTCCCCTGGTAGCTGAACTACAGCAGTCCACATGTGAGTCGGCCTAATGGGGCCAGAGATGTGGACCTGTATTGATCTCCTTCATGGAGGAACCATCTGACAGTTCCCCAGTGCTGTCGGATGAAAAAAGGCAGTTCTGTGAGATGCAGTTTCAAAACAAAGTCTCCCCAAGGAGGGACTGTGCCCGAAAGACTATTCAGTGTTGAGATGTGTGCCCGGCATTCCCCCCTTTTCCCCACTTACATTCGCAGTGGGGCTAGTGCCCTGAGGCTACTGGCAACAGGAGGGCTGTGGTGCTACATTGTTAAGGGCTGCCAGGGCAGGCCAGCCCCCCTTCAGCTGACCACTTTCGGCTTCGTGGCACACACTGCACCCTGTCACAAGGTCACAGTGTGCGACAGTTACAGCAGCCTCCGTCTTAAGCACAGCGCAGCCTCACGCTGCATGAAACCTTGAATAAAGAAAGGAATCAAGGCGCTGTGCAGGGGGGGCTGAACTCCTGATATCACCTAGGTCACAGTGTACGATAGTCACTGCAGCCGCTGTCCTAAGCACAGCGCAGCCTCACACTGCATGAAACATTCAATAAAGAAGGGAATCAAGGCGCTATGTAAGGGGGGCTGAATACCTGGAGTTACCAAGGTCACAGTGTGTGACAGTTACCGCAACAGCCTCAGACTGCATGAAACCTTGAATAAAGAAAAAAAACGAGGTGCTGTGCAGGGGGGGCTGTAGACCTGGGGTCACCAAGGTGACAGTGTGCGACTGTTACCGCATCCGCCACCCTAAGCACAGCGCAGCCTCATGCTGCATGAAACTTTGAATAAAGGAAGGAATCGAGGCACTGTGCAGGAGGGGCTGAAGACCTGAAGTCACCAAGATCACAATGTGCGATAGTCACCACAGCCGCCGTCCTAAGGAATCGAGGTGCTGTGCAGGGGGACCCGAAGACGTGGAGTTACCCTGTGCGCCTCTGAGCTCCGTGCCTGCTTAGCTGGCCTGGCTGCTGCAGCTCTGCTGCTCCCTGTGCACCCATGGGCTGTCCCTGCCTAGCGGCAATACACGGCAGGCAGAGTGGGGCCGGGGCCGGAGACACGGACAGCGGACAGCAGGTGGGGGGGCGGGAACGGCACACGGACAGCAGGAGGAGGGGCGGGAATGGCACATGGACAGCGGGAGGGGGCGCGGGAATGGGCACATGGACCAGGGGAGGGGAGCACTCACCAGGACTTCTTCCGCCGGCGGTCGGCCTGGAGAAATGACCCAAAAAACAACAAAAAAAAACCAAACACCGCCCACCGCCGCTATGACGTTCTACAAGGGGCGGAGAGGGAAAAAATCGCCGGAACGCCCACGGATCGCCTCGGACAATGACGGACAGATCTCTCTTCCAATGGCTAGCCTCCATTTATGGAGCTAGCCAATGGAAGTGAGAGGCGGGACAAAGGCACATACTGTCCCAACATAAGATTTCGCCTGCGGAAGCCTGGGACAGCTAGAAGATAATGCCTGTGTGTGAAAATGTGTGTCAGAGGGCTGTGAAAAATGTGCAAAGGAGAAGAGGCCATGTCCATGAAGGGCAGGGACAGTACTAATGATCGCTATTTGCTCTTAGGGCTACAAGGGGAATGGCAGAGCCCCAAATGAGCTCTCCCAAAAATGCTGGTCTATCACCCTAACTCCCACAGGTTTCCAAGGTATAGAAAACATGACACTGAACGAGTTTTGCACTGTTTGGAGCATTCTTTGTGCTATGAAAATTAGCAATAAGGCTTTGTCATGCAGGATTTCTTGTTGTTAGGGCATGCAGTAGTTTTGTAGTCAGTTTAAAGATAGAAGTAATACTTACACACTGCATAACGCTGAGCAATGAAAACTTTATTAACTTGCTCTGAGTCTGCAAGTATTGTTAGTTCTATCCTGAAGTATTTCAATATTGATTTGCACTGTGTATGACTCTATGTTTTGACTTTAACTATTGTGTTGATACCCTGACAGAGCCTGTATTCCTGAATTTAATTAAACATGTTGTTTTAAGCTCATATTGGGAGTTTTCTTTTATTTTTTTGTTAGGGATCAGGCTTGCTGAAGCAAGCTTTAGACTGGCTTGCCTCACTGCCCTGAGGTTCAAGTGCTAAAAAGGGCATCTTAGCTCCCAGTTGGTGAACCTGTGGGAAAAGACCCTAGCTGTTACAGTTGTGGCCCAGTAATCCCTGTCTGCCCTGGGACCCCCGACCCAGAATCCTTATAGACCTGTTGACCATAAAAGGCACCTGTTCGAAAATGTTTGGTGCACTAAAAGTCTGTTCAGCACACTAAACATATGTCTATCATACCTCCTTATGTATTAGGCACAGTGTCAACGTACAAGAACTGAAGCCTTCAGATGTGAACCATGGTCATGGTCTACACCGCTATACATCAATATTCTTTCAAATACAAAACCCATGAGGTACATTTAATGCACATCACAGTTCTCTGCCATTAATAATGTTTACATTCACATTTGTATTCGCAAATGAGAAAATGATGTGCTTTAAGTGTCACGAACAAATATGGCATGGACATAAAACTGTAGTTATGGCCATTTATTTGCAGGTGTGGCATGAAAACCCAACCAAGGAGGTATGGCAGTTAAGCAAGGCTGTAGGGTAACTTGGTGTAGAATCCCAAGATGTGCCTTCCTTGACTAATGTGAACTCCATCGGAACATTTAGGGAAGACTCCCCAAAGAACGCGTCACCCAAAGAGCTTCTGATCAATAACCGGTCTATTTCCCGCTTGTCCACTTCTCAAAGTGACAACAGAGATTGATTATTTGTTTAAAACAGTGATCATGTAAAAGTGTATGATCAACAAACCTAGCAGTGACTCCAGTGGGCTGCCATATTTACCAATAGTCAGCATTAGATGTGGGAAGGCACTGACATCTAGAGAGTCCAAATCCACCAACAATATCCACCAAGAAATATGATCCATAAAAACACGCATTTGCATTTTGTTAGTGAAACTAACAACATTCAGTACCACTGTGGTATAACAGAAGGGATTGTAACACTTAGCCTGGCTTATCCAGGTGGCATCAAAGAAGGAACCTAAGGGTGAGGTGGGTAGGTTACAAGTATAAGGTTGGACAAAGGAAGTCTGAGGTTGTGGTTTGTGTTTGCACTCATTCACGCTACTACTTGTATGTAAGTTCTTTTACAACTGACAGAGTTGGAAATCTGGTAGAACATTGATAAAATTGATGCAGTATAAGTAATCATAATATGACCATAATTATTAATGATGTTAGGGAAATCACAGAATGCCTAAAGTACATTAACAATATTATTCATAAATATTCACAAATATAAGGAATCTCCTTGAGATATAATAAAACACAATGTCATTCTGTAAATCATACTATGTACTAAGAATCACTTTGTGTCAACATACCAGTTAGTATAACTTTACCATACTAACCTGGGCCATCTTCATCATGAATCTGCTGTAATAGCCAGTACTGGTAACACAATTAACTTGTGATTGACTGCACTTGATGTTTTGCAGAAATCCAAGTACCTGCACAATGAAGAAAAATGTACATTGATCATCTTCAGCAGTGTCCTGCTACATTGAGGAACATGGTTAATTTCTACAAAGCACATGTTAAGGAAAATGGTTACCAACCAGAAATTCTAATCCCTACAAAAATATGGACAGGGTAATGGAATAATTTGTTTAAAAAACAGGTATAATCATCATTGTTATCATCATCTGCAATACTAGCAGGAGTAAATACATACAGCATCATTTGTATTTCATGTGAGAGGACTGTGCAACAAAACATTTAAGCTATAACAGATTAAACCAGAGAGCCCAGATTCACTAATATTTGACGCAGTGAAATGCAGCAAAGCGACTTGCTGCACAGTGACAAATGGGGAGAGCAGCAGACATGTGCCATAATTACATAATTACTTACATATAGGCATTCCTGCTCTCTCTCCACGTTGGCACACTTGTGGCTGCCAAGCGCCAACACAGGCACCCTTGGGTATGGTGCAAGAGTGCCTTTGTTACAGCCAGGATTATTCTTGTGCAGGAAGGGACACCTTCCTGCACAGAAACAATACCTAGAAGCAGTTTGCTCTTTCGAAAGAAGTAATAAGGAGGAGAAATAAACATATTTCTCCTTGTTATGCCTCACTTGGGAAGGCATATCATTTTAACGCATTCCCAGGTTTACTAGTCTTAGTAACTCTGGGAATGATTCAAAAACCATGAATTGATGGGGGGAATACCCATGCTCCACCCATGCAACGCCTTCCGCACGCGGAGATTAACATAAGGCAGCAACTTGTGCTGCTTTTGTGTTATTCTAGATTCACTATAATAATAATAATAATAATAATAATAGATGCATTTATAGAGCGCATGGTTACACTAGGCCAGTGTGTTCCCGCACTGTGGTACAAAACTGCCACAACCCTTACCCAACCCAGCCTGGCCCAGCCTGCCTATCCTGTAGGGAAAAGATAAATTTTCAGATTTTTCCGGAAGATAGCTTCCGAGCCCTCCAACCGTAGGCTCACCGGGAGCTTGTTCCAATGCTGAGCTGCCAAAAAGCGGAAAGAGTGGCCGCCCATCCTAGCTCTCTTAATGGCAGGGACGCACACATGGCCCGTCCCCACCGATCTCAGTTGGCGTGTTGGAGAGTAGAGCCTCAATAAATCAGACAGATAGGGCAGATAAGTCCCCTGAATGATACGATGGCAAACGCACAGTGCCTTAAACTGGATTCTCTCCCTTATCGGCAGCCAGTACAGGGACGCTAATGCCATCTTCGAGGAGGCCCTCCCAGGCAGCATAAGAACTATCTGAGCAGCCACATTCTGTATAACTTGAAGCCTTTGCATACATTTACCGGTGAACCCCAGATACAGAACGTTGCTATAATCAAGGTGCAAGGCTACCAGGGCCTGCACCATGCTCTTTCTGGCTGTGGTGGGCAGCATGTCCAGAGTTTTCTGGAGGCCCCTCAGGACTCCAAAACAGGCCCCTGCTACCCGCCTGGCGTGATACTCGAAAGATAGCTTCGTATCCAGCCAGACCCCTAAGTTCTTTGCCCGCTTGCATGGCATTGGTTGGATCCCAGAGACTGGGGCCACCATGCCGATGACCACACCGACGGGGCTCTTCCCACCACAAGCACCTCGGTCTTACTGCCATTCAATTTCAGGCAGTTATTCGCCATCCATGATGCAAGATCTTGAATGCAAGCCACAAAGTTGGTGGATGCTGTCTCCCGTGCTTTTGTCAGGGAGACCACCAGCTGCGTGTCATCGGCATAGGACACAACCCTGATCCCAACTCCATCTGCAATCTACACTCCACTAACGGTGTAACATAGGGATTAAACTGGGTCGGGTTCAGGGTTGATCCTTGGGGTACTCTCTGTTTCAACTTGATGACCCTGGAGTAGTGAAAACCCTGCCTCACCTGAAAGCTGCGCTCGGACAAGAAGGATTTCATCCAATTCAATCCCCTCCCTGCCACTCCTCCTTTCCTCAGACTCTGCAGCAGGGTATGGTGAGCCACAGTGTAGAAGGCGGCACTTAAATCAGGATTAGGGCCGCCGTCTGTCCCTCATCCACATATTTCCTGATGGTTTCCATGGCGAGTAACAGGGCTGATTCCGTCGAGTGATGTGGCCGAAACCCAGACTGCGTGGGATGCAAAAGATTGTGTTTCCCAATATGCCCAATTAGTTGTGTATTTACTACCTTCTCTGCAACCTTTGCCAAGTAGGGAAGTAAAGAGATTGGGCGTAGATTATCAAGTCGATCTGGACTAATATGCGGTTTCTTGGATAGCGGAAGTATCACGGCTTCCTACCTTCTCGCTGGCACGGTCCCTGTCCTGAAGGATAATTCCAATAGGTGCCTAATGCATGGCTCAAGGGTTCCAAGGCTCCTTCCAAGTACTTTAGGGGAGGCTGGGTCTTTTGAGGAACCCGACTTGACAGTCCTACAGATTTTTGTTAACAGTTCTGTAGGTGGTACTGTAAATCAACCTTTACACCCCTGAACCAACAAGTGCCAGCTAATGTCCTCGCCTTCGAGCAAGCAGTGACGCACGAGGTCATGAATAACACCCAACAACGTAAGAACTTTTTTATTATGTCTACCTCGGAGAAACTAGCCCTGTCTACCTTAGCAAATGACAGACTCCTTACCATCAAGCCCGCTGACAAGGGCGGTGCCATAGTGCTGCAAGACACCAATGTCTACCATGAGGAATGTCAGAGACAACTGAACGACACCAGTGCCTATCGTCGTCTTAATGAAGATCCCACGCTGAGAATCTCCAATGACATCAAGAGTCTAGTAGAAGAAGGATCATCAGAAGGCTGGATCACTCCTCAGGAAGCAAGATATTTGATTACAGCGCATCCAGTGACTCCGTATTTCTACTGCCTTCCAAAAATACACAAGGCCCAGAGACCGCCCCCTGGACGGCCCATTATTTCTGGCATAGGCTCGTTACTTGAGCCTCTATCTACTTTCGTAGATTTCTTTTTGAAACCTCTAGTCAAGGAAACACCGACATACCTACAAGACACTGGGGATGTGCTTAGACTATTAGCTGATGCAGAGTTCGACGTTGAGACAGACCTGCTGGTTAGTTTCGACGTCGAGTCTTTGTACACCTCAATCCCGCAACAAGAAACATTGGATTGCATCAGAATCCTCTTAGAGGCCAGCCCAATGGACACGATAACACCAGTTGCCTTCATAATGGAGTGCGCAAGACTCGCCATGATGGAAAAAAAATTCCAGTACCGAAATAAGCTTTATCTCCAGGTCTCAGGGACCTCAATGGGGAGCGTCTTTGCACCCAGTTTGGCCAATTTGTACATGCACCAATTTGAAGTAGACCATGTATTGAACCACAGTAACCCCTTTATCCACCAGGTGGTACTGTGGAAAAGATACATTGACGACATCTTGGTGATATGGAGAGGATCATCCACCGAGGTGTCGTCTTTTCATACATGGCTGAACTCAAGGAATCAGTTTCTCAAGTTCACCATGGAGAGCAGCAAAGAAGAACTTGCGTACCTGGACCTCCGGATTTTTCCAGCAGAGGGAGGTCTACAAAGTGAACTTTTTAAGAAGCCTATGGCACGGAACTCGCTACTATCATTTCAGAGTTTCCATCCGCAATCATTGCGTGAGAATTTGCCTGTAGGCCAATTTCTCAGGGTTAGACGGAATTGTTCCTCCAACAGTTTATATAATCACCATGCTGAAGATCTGTCATCCAATCTGAGAGATCGGCACTATCCAAACCATCTTGTACGCCGAGCTTGCAAGAGGGCCTTCAACAACAACCGTGAGGCACTCCTGCAACATAAGAGGTCAGACGCTACAAGAGACCGGATGACCATGGTGCAGATCTTTACCACATCTTCTAATGTGGTGAAGAAGACCATACTTAAACATTGGAAGATTTTAAACATAGGGGCAGGTACAATACCTCGCCCTTTGTTCGCCTACAGGAGAGGACCATCTATTCGGGACAGCTTGGTTCACACCAGACCACGGAGTGATATCAAACAAATCACGAATACCCTCTGGAACACCAACCCTGTACAAGGCCACTACCCATGTGGCAATTGCGCAGCCTGTCCACAGACACGTAAGACCCTAACGATTGACATTGGTACCAGCAGACCTTGGAGGCTTACAAGACACACCAACTGTAATTCAGAGAAACTGATTTATCTGATCACTTGTCCCTGCAAAAAGCAGTATGTGGGCCACACAACGAGAATGATTAAGTCTCGCATCAGTGAACATAAAAGCACGATCCATTGCAGGAAGCAAGCTACAGGCCTAACAAATCATTTCCTTGAAGCAAAACATAAAGCAGAGGACTTAATGTGGGTGGTACTGGAACAGCCATACATCCCGCCACACATCTCTGATGTCTCGCATTTTCATTTTGTTAAGGAACAACGGTGGATCTTCAAGCTGAAGTCTGACATCAATGGGTTGAATGACAACATTCCGTGGCTCTCGATCTGAGTGCAACATTTGCCATCTGGTACTCCCCTGTCACTATAAGATATGTCGATCCCATATATTGAGGCCTCCACATTGTCCTTCATAATAGTAGTCGGATTGATCTACAGGGTGCTTCAAAATCACAGGTAGATAGCATTGAATATCGAAGGCTACAAAGTCTGACCTCAGTGTTCTTTCTACCACCTTGTCAGACACGCTAGTCAACATGTTACAGCCTATCATGAGGTCACTATATGGCTCTTCTACAGATTTCACAGAGATGCCTGCAAGAGATCCATCTAATTCGATTGGGCCCTCGTTGTTATGGTTCTGATTTGGCTTTAATTCTCTTTTTTTGCCATTTCTAACTATATGTGGGGGATATTCACCGGGGATACGGGATGGTTAAATCATCTGTACATCTCTCCTTAGAATACCTAGCACTTGCCTTGGTGAGGTTATAATAACCGAATCCTCTCCGGTCAGCAAGATGTGAATTTAGACCCTTTAGTTCGAATTTTGGCCGGCGTTTATCGCCGAATTCTGCCAAATAAACAGAGGAGCCCTTGTAGATTTGGTGTATTTAGTGACATTCACCCCCTCTCGCGCTGCGGCGTTCTTTGCACGCGCGAGTAACCGCACGGTTTGTTTTGATCATGCGCGACTCACGGAGGTGTCTTTCCAACGCGCATGCGCTTGGCAACATTATTTGCTGACCGGGCATGCGCGATTCATGGAACGGAGTGTGATTCCGACATGCATGCGTGTCACACGACTCCCAGCAACTGCGCAGGCGATGATTGCAGTGTCATTACACCACGCATGCGTCGCCGCGCTGGTGGAAGGATCAGCTGAGCTCAATCAACCACTCAGCGTGAGTATAAAATCGCGTCCAACCTGCCCGTCGGTGCCTCTCCTTCGGCTCGAGTTCCCGCCGTGAGGTACCGACGGACAGGTAAGATAGGAGTGGAGCGTCTGCATAGAGCTCTGTATACTTAGCTTGAATGCTGGTCCAACAAAGCTAGTTTTGATTTTTGGGATGGATGTTGGAAAACTCTCACTATTTTTCACCAGTAACACCATTTAGCTGGTCAATATATATGAGAACTGTGCTATCCAATATCATGCAGCACTAATTGACTATATGTTTAAGAGGGTTGTATATGTTAGTCGTTTAATGCCTCCACCTGGTCTATCGTGGGGGGGACCCCCTATGGACAGGACAGAAAATAATTGGGTTCTTGAAACAGTACGTAGAGATAAATCCTAGGGACAGGTATCTAACAAAGGAACTGTCTTTGTTCACATGTTTAGAGCGGTGCCTTATTCGTCCGAGCAGTTGCCGGGTGAGGTGAGGCTTACTTCCCACATACTGATGGGTAAGTGTTATACTAATGATCTATGAAACAATACACAGATTATCTGTTGGTGACGCAATGTAGCGCACCCTTTATGTGGCCATCACAAAGCAGTGATGGGCCTGTCTGAGTTTATTCTAACTATCACTGGTTCTTGCACAGTAATAGCACTTTTCAGTAAGTGCACACTCGAGTTGTAAAATTATGTTTATGTCTTAATAAGCATTATGTGTCTGCATTTTCTACATGGTTTTCTCTTTCTATATATTCATTACAGGGAAGACCAATTGCATCTATTGAGCAAAATAAGAAGATGTGGTAGGATGGTCCTGAATGACCACTCTTATTCTATTTTGTTAATGGTTTATTAATTAAATTTCTTGACATATTTTATCATTCTAGCACGTTTGATAGTGTAATTGCAGTAGCATATAAGAGCTTGGCCCTGAAGAATGCCAGTGAATTTTCACAATATGGCAGAAACATGTTGGCCCGATTTTTGATCTCTACCAAGCAAGTTAGACAGTGATTTTGTCACACTGTCATCTCACTATTTTTTAACCTGACGTCCAGGCAAACGCTATTAAAGTTCTTTGTTTGCTTGTTCAGCCATTTTATACACTTCACTTGATTTATTATTTTTTGCACTGCACATATCAGCTTCACCATCTGCATGAACAACTGCGGTGACCAGACCATGGCCAAGTGATGCGATGCCAAAATACATCTGGGCGTTCACACACAGACCAAGGTTTGGGTGTCCTACATGATGAGGCTCCGCCATCTGGGTGGGCTAATAGGACTCAAACAGCAATTGTTGATAGCCAGTCTGAATTCTGATTACTGACTCAATCCTTTCTGTGCAACATGTCCAGTGTTAGTTTAATTTTCTCAGCGTCATTCGACTTACAGGTATTTTTGTTTTTTATGTAGTTACACTGGGGGTAGTTACCTGTTTTGTCGTTAAAACATTTCCCTCGGACCCTCCCCTACGAGTAGTTGTTATATGGTACTGTAAATCTGACAATGCAATCCCCCTCTGGAATGTGTCCTACATCCCCCGGGATCTCGTGATCGACATGCGCAGAGTCCAAAAAGGTGGAGTAAATTGTCTCCACCTTATCCGCAAAGAAATCCACCACACGATTACATGATTCCTCCGAACCAGTTGTTGGCACTGCCTGTAGTTGCTAGGGATGAGATTTCTTTATAGACCCTAAACAGCTCCCTTGCCGAGTTCTCCGCCGCCCCATTTCTTTCCTGGTAGTACGCTGCCTTTGCCTTTCTAATAAGCCCATGGTAACTAAGGGTGGGCGGCCAGCTACGCTCCGTGCACGGAGTGCGCGTAGTGCCGTTTCCTACGCGCGCTCCGCAGACGGTGCGTAGCCGGCCGCCACCCGCCTCCCTCCCGCCCTCCCTAAATCCAGGGACGGCGAGAGGGAGCCCCGGGGATGCGGCGGACAAGGTAAGTGTTTTTAAAAGCTTTATATCCTTTTATTTAAGTATTTAGGGAGGGCGGGAGGGAGGCGGGCGGCGCGTAGTGGGGCTACGCGGAGTGCGCGGGTGGGCATAGTTTTGCGCCCACTTCGCGTAGCTCCGCGGAGCCCCACTCCGCACACTACGCCCAGGGTTAATGGTAACCCTTCAGGGCGACTTTATGTTCCCTTCTGCCCTGATCCGAGAAGTCTTTATTCCACCGCCGTTCTAGACATTTACAGTCTGCTTTAGTGGTTCTCAGGGCGTTGTTATACCAGGGAGCCAATTGTTGTACTCTCCCCGGTCTTTGATGCGTTCAGGGAGCAGTGCTATCCAGTGCCTCCGTAATGCGGCTATCCAGATTTCCGCATGCACTTTCGACATCTGTGCCCCCAGGCAACCCACCCTGAGCAAGAGCGTTGTTAAACTACTCCTGAGAGAAACCCGCCCACTTCCGGCGTGCTGTCTCCCCCTTGGATATCACCTGTGCCTTTAGCCCCCACAGCCTCAGCCCAAACGGGACCAGGAAATGGTCTGACCATGGTACAGGCAGAGGGGGGTTCACAACTATATCCTCCCAATTAGCAAAAATGGGGTCAAGCAGATGCCCCAGTTGGTGTGTTGGTGAATCAGATTTTAACATCAATTGCAGGGTCGCCAATTCTTGACACAGCTCCCCGGCCCCTACATTCTTTGTGTCATCAAAATGCAAGTCCAAATCGCCAAGCACTAAAAGTTTTTCATAACGCAGTGCTGGCTGCACAAGACATTCTAGCAGGCTAGAGGAAAAACGAGTGGAGGGTCCAGGCGGTCTATAAATCAGGAGCCCTTTCACGATATAGTTCGGAGCTACCTAAATTGTGGAGAAACCCGCCTCACTCTCAGCGATTGTGACCGGCTCTAGGACACATTGGATGGTGTGTTTGAATATAATCGCCACCCCACCTCCTCTACAGGAGACCCTATCAATCCTAGATATCCCATACCCACTAGGAAGTGCATCTAGGGTCTCTGGTGCGGAATCCTCCTCCAGCCACGACTCCGAGAGGAACATTACATTAGTCTGCCCCTCTGAGAGCTGATCAAATACCTCCAATCTATGCTTCCTAAGTGATCTGCAGTTCAATAGGCAGCAGTTCACATGTGAGCTTGCCACCTTAGCCTCCCTCTCAACCTTAGCTCTGAAAGTGCAGTACCTGCAGTCCCAGCAACTACTTCCGCCCCCAGTGCTGTGCCTACACAGGTCTGTCATTGCTGGACAGAGAGCCCGCAGATCTTGGGCGCTATACTGTATCCTTACCCCCAACCTGCCAGGGGTTCTGGCCTCAGGCCCCAACCGGTCACAAACGGGCGCAGACGGGCTTACCTTTGGTGCGCCAGCGGCATGCCCGCTGTGCGTGTCCGCTGCGTGGCCGCTGGGGCATGCAGCTTTTATATGAGCAAGCTCCCCGCCACTAGACCGCTGACCGGTCACAGCGGAAGTGCCTGGCTCTCCCTTCCCCGCCCTCGGCGCAGCGGTACTAGTTACCATCTTGGACCAAGGCGGGAAGGAGTGAAGACCGAGCCCAGGCTTTCAGGTAAGCAGGACTGCCCAAAAAGCCCCCACCACGCCACCTTCGAGCAGGTATGTGTACTAAAATAGAAGTCTAAAATGACAACAGAATAATTTTAAAATCAACAGGAATCTGCTTCCAGCTACGTAGCGCCGAACAGTTAGGGACACTGCCATTACCCCACTCACTGCAACGTGGCCATGGGCCCTGCGCCCTTTATGTGAGCAAGCTCCCCGCCACTAGACCGCTAACCGGTCACAGCGGAAGTGCCTGGCTCTCCCTTTCCCGCCCTCCACGCAACGGTACTAGTTACTGCGTCGGACCGAGGCGGGAAGGAGTGAAGACCAAGCCCAGACTTTCAGGTAAGCAGGACTGTCCAAAATTCCCCCACCACTCTCCCTTCGAGCAGGTATGTGTCCTAAAATAGAAGTCTAAAATGCCAACAGAATAATTTTAAAATCAACAGGAATCTGCTTCCGGCTATGTAGCGCGAGCAGTTAGGGACACTACCACTGCCCCACTCACCGCAACGCGGCCACGGGCCCTGCTCCTTTTATGTGAGCAAGCTCCCCGCCACTAGACCGCTAACCGGTCACAGCGGAAGTGCCTGGCTCTCCCTTCCCAGCCCTCTGTGCAACGGTACTAGTTACTGCGTCGGACCAAGGCGGGAAGGAGTGAAGACTGAGCCCAGACTTTCAGGTAAGCAGGGCTGCCCAAAAAGCCCCCACCACTCCCCCTTCGAGCAGGTATGTGTCCTAAAATAGAAGTCTGAAATGCCAACAGAATAATTTTAAAATCAACAGGAATCTGCTTCCAGCTATGTAGCAGCAAGCAGTTAGGGACACTGCCACTGCCCCAGTCACTGCAACGCGGCAACGGGCCCTGCACCCTTTATGTGAGCAAGCTCCCCGCCACTAGACCGCTAACGGGTCACAGCGAAAGTGCCTGGCTCTCCCTTCCCTGCCCTCCGCGCAACGGTACTAGTTACCGCATCGGACCGAGGCGGGAAGGAGTGAAGACCAAGCCTAGGCTTTCAGGTAAGCAGGACTGCCCAAAAAGCCCCCACCACTCCCCCTTCAAGCAGGTATGTGTCCTAAAATGTTAGTGTAAAATGCCAACAGAATAATTTTAAAATCAACAGGAATCTGCTTCCAGCTACGTAGCGCCGAGCTGTTAGGGACACTGCCACTGCCCCACTCACCGCCCCACTATGCAAAGCAGAGCCATCTAGGTGACGCTGCTTGCCACAGTAAATTTAATTTAGGAGCTTACGTTGCCTTGCTTTGCCTTACGTGACACAAGGGTAATGCAACCCCTTGGTTAATCTGGATTGAGGTGTGCTTTATGTTATCCAGTTTTCCAACAGGTTTTTGTATAGTCATGGATATTACTTTTCTAAATATTTGTTGAACATCTAAGACTATGAATCATTCAGTTGTGTATGACATGCATCCACATGAGGTTAATAGTACATGGACAAGGAATATATGTTTAGGGGTTAACTGGGGGCAATGGAAACCCCCTCTATGCCCTTGACTCCCCCTTCCTCATTCAAATTATGGGCCAGTTGTGCATACATCAAAATGGGACCAGTGCTGTATAAAAATATTCTCCGGTGTTTAGAAGAACCAATTCTAACTTCATAATGATGGGCCTAATGATGCAGGAGTGGAGACCTATTATGCTATTTGGATATTGCATGAGTCAAATGTTGTAGTCTATAGCTATCTAAAAAAGATGACTCTGTGTGACTATTGATAGTAATAATAATAATAATAGTATCACCTATAAAGCGCGACAGCTACATCAACAGAGGTGTCCCGGCGCTATAGCGGGAATCAGGTAGGGTAACTGGCCAGGCGCTAATCCTGGCAAAAGAGCCAAAAAATAGTACTGCCTGAAAGTTACGCCCGGAACATGTATCATACTTTGCAACAGTACAATAGAGAATGGCTTATGTCACGGGTACTTTTCTACCTATGCCATGTGGTATTGAATGAATGTGTTACATGTTTGGCTATAATATGGACAGTGCAATGATGGCAGTCAACTATAGCACCTCAGAAACCTATTTTGTTAGACAAGAAGTTTCAGATTTCTGTCAAAGGCTAAACCACATGTACACAGTATGCCTCTGTTTCATGAAGATTACTGACAGCCTATTTCACAAAACCTTGATTTATACACAAAAGTGATGTATGCTTTTGCAACTTTCCTTCCATATGCCTGTTTCCCTCACCCAATGTGGGAAAAATGTCTAAATTTGTCTTTATTTCTGTGGAAAATATTTCCTATGTCACGACATCCCTTCTTCTAAACCCCTTTTCAAACTGGTATATTACTCTTTTCACTGTTTAACCCGTTGACTGCGGTGTGAATTCGGCAGCGGTGCATGTGTTTTATGACTGGGCGTGGTTCGGACGTCCCCCGGCCGTCTCTGCACACGCCCAATGTGACGTCGGACAGCCGTGGGCCGTCCGACGCACCAAAAGGGTTAAGAACCATTTGCCAAAGTCACCCAGAAGTCACACAGACGAAATCCAGCAAAAGGTATCACTGTGGGGGCATTTCCACCATGTATGTAACTGAAGCATGTCAAATGTGCCCATGGTGGTATTTTGCAGGCAGAACCAAATCAGTGCCTGGTCCATGAAATTGTCCCGTCTCGCAAATTTCTGAAAATGTCATCATTCATAGAATTTTTTTGAAAACTCATGGTGTTTCATGACAGTTTGTATTGTAATGAATGACCACAAAATACTGAAGGGTTTATGAAATTTCACATTTTTTGCTTTGTCTTTGGCAGCCGCGGTCGGTAGTGGGAGTACCTGCCGGGCGGTAACGTGGGGAGGGGGAGGGGCAGGGTTGGGGGTAGTAATCTATGGATTACGGAGGTTTACAGGTAAGTAAATATATAAATAAATGAAATGAATTCAGTTGCATGCACTGCATCCCCAAATGCGATGCAGTGCACGTAATGAAATTCTGTTTATTTATATATATGTTTACTTAACTGTAAACCTACAAAATCCATAGATTACTACCCCCCACCCTGCCCCTCCCCCTCCCCACGTCACCGCCCGGCAGGTACTCCCACTACCAACCGCGGCTGGTCTTTGGCACATTTTCCTGCAAATGTCACACAACACAGCAGAGAAATTCCCAAAAATCTGAATATTTCTCTATTTAATTGCATTAAAAAAATTGCCTAATCAATTGCATTTACCGCCCTCTCAAACTCTCCTTTGTGCCCCGTCTACTATAAAAGATTCTGCACATTGGCCACACCTCCACAGTCGTAACTCATATTCCTTCAATGCAAAATAAACGGGGGCCTCATTTACAAGTCCCCTACGCTGCCGGGACAGCACTTTAGTGACGGTCTGGCTGCGCACACTGCAGGGCCATATCTACAAGGTGACGTAAAGCCACTCTGCATGGCTTTTGATGGCCTTGTAGAAATGGACTGGGGCAATGCAGCGCAAGTCACTGCGTTGCCTTACCCTGCGATAGGGAGTGTGCCATGGACGTTAGTGAGGATGTATCCATGTAACACCCATGGCATTTGACACATTCCCAGATGTACGAGATTTCTTAAACCTGGCAATGGACAAAAGCCTATTCCTCTCCAGAGGTGGCATACAGGAGGCGCTACAGGAAGAAATAACATTATTTCTCCTAGTTCCCAGCACTCATAGAAAGAGAAAATCGCCTCCATTTATTTTTTTTTTTAGCAGGAAGGTCTCCCTTCCTGCACAAAAACAATCACCCCTAAAATGCAGACACCTTTGCACTGTGGCGCAAGGGTGCCTGCGTTGGTACATGGCAGTCATTTGTGTGCCAACCGGCGGGGGGGAGCAGGAATGCGCTATGTCTGATAGAAACAGCTCATTGCTGCCCTTTTCTTTTGACGTAGGGCACCATCAGGAAGGCTTGTGGAACTGACCTACATCAAAATATTGTAAATGAGGCCCTGAATATTTTTTTGCAGAAAGTTCACTTTTCTAAGAATAACTATGAATCCCTCAAGAAAGACAAATGAAGGAATCCTGCCCTTTTTGCTGCTTGCACTATGAACAATAGGATAGCATTTTCTACTTAATGTTGAAAGATGTGAATGTTTTATAGTAAGCTAGGGGTAAATATTTCAGACCCATGACTGCTCAAAAGCATGATGGAGGTGTTGATGATGTGGGTCAGGGTGGTGCTGATTGGTGATGTTCCCAGGTTGTAGATGTGGTGGGGGCATAGGTCTGTTGGGGCCGCTGAGTGGATCATCGTATGATTGCCGCTGTGTAATTTCTAAGGAGGGTTGTCAGATGGTGAGTAAGTCCGCGATGAGTTCTCTGGGGTCGAGTTGGTGTGAGAAGATTTTGTAAATGTTTGCCATGTTGCTGTGGAAGAAGTTGGATAGGTTGTTGCAGAATTGTTTGGAGGCACTGATGTTGTTGACAGTGGCTGATGGTGACGTGAAATCCTTGAAAATCGAGAAGATCTCCTTGCAGCTGTTGGAGCTTCCTTTGATGCGGCCCACTACTGATTTTCGTTGGTGTCTCTTGTTTGGTAGTGATAGAGTCTGAGTGCAACCTTTTTGGTAGTTCTGGTGGGTGTGTCATGGCTTACTCACCATTTCCTTTCTAGCTGTTTACAGTGCTTTTCGGTGTCTCTGAGGCCTTCTGTGTACCAGCTGGCTTGCTTATTTGATCCACTCTACATATTGGGTTTGTATGGGTGCGATGGAGTCTGCGCATTTCTTGATCAAGTTGTTGAAGTTGTAGATGGCCTTCTTCAGGTTGTCTGTGGGGCTAGGTTGATCTGTGCTGATGGCACTGAGCCAATCTGCTTCTGTGATTTTTCCCCAGCTGCGGCTTGGAATTGTGTTACCTGGTAGGGGTGTTGTTTGAGATGTGTTGATTTGGAAGTTGATGATGGAGTGGCCGGTCCCTGTGAGTGGCGTGGTGGAGTTGTACTTGATACTGTCACTTGTGGTGAAGATGGGGTTTTTCCCATGCATCCACCCATGAATTCTGGTACATTCTCAGCTTTACAAAGACTTGTAAGCCTGGGAATGTGTCAATATGCTACACCATACAAAGTAAGGTGTAACAAGGGGAAATAGCTTTATTTCTCTTCATTATTACCTCTTTACACTTGTGCTGCATTCTGCTGCACATGTAAAAAGAGGAAACTAACTCTAGAAGTTGTTTTTGTGCAGGAAGGTGTCTGTTCCTGCACAAAAGCAATCCTGCCTGTAACGTTGGTACCCTTGTACACAGTGACTCAGTGCACGAAGAGAGCAGAAATGCTTGATAGTTTTGTAAACATGAAGCATTTCTGTTCTCTCCCTTTTATGCATCACAGTACAGCCACTTTGTTTGCTGACTTGCGTGAAAATTTGGAAATTTGTCCCCTGGTAGCTGAACTACAGCAGTCCACATGTGAGTCGGCCTAATGGGGCCAGGGATGTATGACATTATAACGCATGCATTTACAACGCATGCCATCACAACGCAATTTTTACATCGCAGGTGCCATTACAACGCATGGCATTACAACGCAGGTATTTACAACGCAGGGGCTATTACAACGCATGCCATTACAACGTAAGTATAGGTAAGTATATAATTTAAATTACAAATGTAAATAATTCTAATTTAATTAATTTAATTTAATTTAATTTAATTTAATTTAATTAATTTAATTTAAATTTAATTTTACTTTATTTTTACCCTGTACCCTTTTACTCAAAAACCCAAAACTGACTCTGAACCCTAAAAATACCCCTTTACCCAAAAACCCAAAACTGACCCTGAACCCTAAAAATACCCCTTTACCCAAAAACCCATAACTGACCCTAAACCCTTAAAATACCCCTTTACCCAAAAACCCAAAACTGACCCTGAACCCTAAAAATACCCCTTTACCCAAAAACCCAAAACTGACCCTGAACCCTAAAAATGCCCCTTTACCCAAAAACCCAAAACTGACCCTGAACCCTAAAAATGCCCCTTTACCCAAAAACTGAAAACTGACCATGAACCCTAAAAATACCCCTTTACCCAAAAACCCAAAACTGACCCTGAACCCTAAAAATACCCCTTTACCCAAAAACTGAAAAGTGACCCTGAACCCTAAAAATACCCCTTTACCCAAAAACTGAAAACTGACCCTGAACCCCAAAAATACCCCTTTACCCAAAAACTGAAAACTGACCCTGAACCCTAAAAATACCCTTTACCCAAAAACTGAAAACTGACCCTGAACCCTAAAAATACCCCTTTACCCAAAAACTGAAAACTGACCCTGAACCCTAAAAATACCCCTTTACCCAAAAACTGAAAACTGACCCTGAACCCTAAAAATACCCCTTTACCCAAAAACTGAAAACTGACCCTGAACCCTAAAAATACCCCTTTACCCAATAACTAAAAACAGACCCTGAACCCTAAAAATACCCCTTTGCCAAAAAACCCAAATCTCACCCTGAACCCTAAAAATGCCCCTTTACCCTAAAACCCAAAACTGACCCTTAACCCAAAAAATACCCCATTTAAAAAACAAACATATAACATTTTAAATATAATTATATACTTACCAGTACTTACGTTGTAATGGTATGCGTTGTAATAGCACCTGCGTTGTAAATACCTGCGTTGTAAATACCTGCGTTGTAATGGTTTTTGCATTGTAAAAGTTTCGTTGTAATGGTAGTGCGTTGTAAAAGTTGCGATGTGGACCTGTATTGCTCTCCTTCATTGAGGAACCATCTAACAGTTCCCCAGTGCTGTCGGATGAAAAAAAAGGCAGTTCTGTGAGATGCAGTTTCAAAACAAAGTCTCCCCAAGAAGGGACTGTGCCCGAAAGACTATTCAGTGTTGAGATGTGTGCCTGGCAATCCCCCCTTTTCCCCACTTACAATCGCAGTGGGGCTAGTGCACTGAGGCTACTGGCAACAGGAGGGCTGTGGTGCTACATTGTTAAGGGCTGCCAGGGCAGGCCAGCACCCCTTCAGCATCACAATGTGCCTCCTCCAACTCCCCATGCAGAAGCGTAACACAGGCCCCCGCAGCCCCGCAGTGCGGGGGGCCTCTAGCTCCAAGGAGCCCCCTCGGCACTGCACTCTGGCCCTAGAGCCCCTGATTGAGCCCAGAGGGGGCCCCTCTAAGTACCGTGCAGGGAGACCCCCTCACTTTTCGTTACGCCAGTGTCCCCATGCCATTTATGAGGGAACACACAGTGGTCCATGCCTGCCTGTAGCAAGA
The DNA here is from genome assembly GCF_964261635.1 of Lissotriton helveticus. Classification (NCBI taxonomy): domain Eukaryota; kingdom Metazoa; phylum Chordata; class Amphibia; order Caudata; family Salamandridae; genus Lissotriton; species Lissotriton helveticus. The sequence continues at coordinate 942,625,678 of NC_136070.1, forward strand.
TGAGAGTGGCAGCACACCAAAGAGTGGGACATATCTGCTTCCCTGATCTTGAAGAAAGCAAGTCAAAAATCGTCCACTTCTTACACTCAGGAGCAGTGCTGGACAGGCAGGGATCTCATCAAGCCTCACACAGGCACCACACATAGACAGGTGCAGGCTTCCAGTTACTGAAAAAGAAAAAACTCAGAAAAGCACTATCAGGCACATTTGTGACAATGAAAAAAGGAAAGCCTGGGACAGCTGAAACATAATGCCTGTGTGTGAAAATGTGTGTCAGAGGGCTGTGAAAAATGTGCAAAGGAGAAGAGGCCATGTCTAGGAAGGGTAGGGACAGTACTAATGATCACTATTTACTCTTAGGGCTACAAGGGGAATGGCAGAGCCCCACATGAGCTCTCCCAAAAATGCTGGTTCATCACCCTAACTCCCACAGGTTTCCAAGGTAGAGAAAACATGACACTGAAAGAGTTTTGCACTGTTTGGAGCATTCTTTGTGCTATGATAATTAGCAATAAGGCTTTGTCATGCAGGATTTCTTGTTGTTAGGGCATGCAGTAGTTTTTTAGTCAGTTTAAAGATAGAAGTAATACTTACACACTGCATAACGCTGAGCAATGAAAACTTTATTAACTTGCTCTGAGTCTGCAAGTATTGTTAGTTCTATCCTGAAGTATTTCAATATTGATTTGCACTGTGTATGACTCTATGTTTTGATTTTAACTATTGTGTTGATACCCTGACAAAGCCTGTATCCCTGAATTTTATTAAACATGTTGTTTTAAACTCATATTGGGAGTTTTTTTTTTGATTGTTAGAGATCAGGCTTGCTGGAGCAAGCTTTAGACTGGCTTGCCTCACTGCCCTGAGGTTCAATTGCTAAAAAGGGTACCTTAGCTCCCAGTTGGTGAACCTGTGGGAAAAGACCCTAGCTGTTACAGTTGTGGCCCAGTAATCCCTGTCTGCCCTGGGACCCCCGACCCAGATTCCTTATAGACCTGTTAACCCTAAAAGGCGCCTGTTCAAAAATGTTTGGTGCACTAAAAGTCTGTTCAGCACTCCAAACATATGTCTATCGTACCCCCTTATGTATTAGGCATAGTGTCAACGTACAAGAACTGAAGCCTTCAGATGTGAACCATGGTCATGGTCTACACCGCTATACATCAATATTCTATAAAATACAAAACCCATGAGGTACATTTAATGCACATCACAGTTCTCTGCCATTAATAATGTTTACATCCACATTTGTATTCGCAAATGAGAAAATTATGTGCTTTAAGTGTCATGAACAAATATGGCATGGACATAAAACTGTAGTTAAGGCCATTTATTTGCAGGTTTGGCATGAAAACCCAACCAAGGAGGTATGGCAGTTAAGCAAGGCTGTAGGGTAACTTGGTGTAGAATCCCAAGATGTGTCTTCCTTGACTAATGTGAACTCCATCGGAACATTTAGGGAAGACTCCCCAAAGAATGGGTCACCCAAAGAGCTTCTGATCAATAACCGGTATATTTCCCGCTTGTCCACTTCTCAAAGTGACAACAGAGATTGATTATTTGTTTAAAACAGTGATCATGTAAAAGTGTATGATCAACAAACCTAGCAGTGACTCCAGTGGGCTGCCATATTTACCAATAGTCAGCATTAGATGTGGGAAGGCACTGACATCTAGAGAGTCCAAATCCACCAACAATATCCACCAAGAAATATGATCCATAAAAACACACATTTGCATTTTGTTAGTGAAACTAACAACATTCAGTACCACTGTGGTATAACAGAAGGGATTGTAACACTTAGCCTGGCTTATCCAGGTGACATCAAAAAAGGAACCGAAGGGTGAGGTGGGTAGGTTACAAGTATATGGTTGGACAAAGGTAGTCTGAAGGTTGTTGTTTGTGTTTGCACTCATTCACGCTCCTACTTGTATGTAAGTTCTTTTACAACTGATAGAGTTGGGAATCTGGTAGAACATTGATAAAATGGATGCAGTATAAGTAACCATAATATGACCATAATTATTAATGATGTTAGGGAAATCACAGAATGCCTAAAGTACATTAACAATATTATTCATAAATATTCACAAATATAAGGAATGTCCTTGACATATAATAAAACACAATGTAATTCTGTATATCATACTATATACTAAGAATGACTTTGTGTCAACATACCAGTTAGTGTAACTTTACCATACTAACCTGGGCCATCTTCATCATGAATCTGCTGCAAAAGCCAGTACTGGTAACACAATTAACTTGTGATTGACTGCACTTGATATTTTGCTCAGATACAAGTAACTGCACAATGAAGAAAAATGTACATTGATCATCTTCAGCAGTGTCCTGCTACATTGAGGAACATGGTTAATTTCTACAAAGCACGTGTTAAGGAAAATGGTTACCAACCAGAAATTCTAATCCGTACAAAAATATGGACAGGGTAATGGAATAATTTGTTTAAAAAACTGGTATAATCATCATTGTTATCATCATCTGCAATACTAGCAGGAGTAAATACATACAGCATCATTTGTATTTTATATGAGAGGACTGTGCAACAAAACATTTAAGATATAACAGATTAAACCAGAGAGCCCAGATTCACTAATATTTGATGCAGTGAAATGCAGCAAAGCAACTAGCTGCACAGTGACAAATGGAGAGAGCAGAAATGTGCCATAATTACTTACATATAGGCATTCCTGCTCTCTCTCCACGTTGGCACACTTGTGGCTGCCAAGCGCCAACACAGGCACCCTTGGGTATGGTGCAAGAGTGCCTTTGTTACAGCCAGGATTATTCTTGTGCAGGAAGGGACACTTTCCAGCACAGAAACAATACCTAGAAGCAGTTTGCTCTTTCGAAAGAAGTAATAACAAGGAGAAATAAACATATTTCTCCTTGTTATGCCTCAATTGGGAAGGCATATCATTTTAACGCATTCCCAGGTTTACTAGTCTTAGTAACTCTGGGAATGATTCAAAAACCATGAATTGATGGGGGGGAATACCCACGCTCCACCCATGCAACGCCTTCCGCACGCAGAGATTAACATAAGGCAGCAACTTGTGCTGCTTTTGTGTTATTCTAGATTCACTATAATAATATTAATAATAATAATAATAATAATAGATGCATTTATAGAGCGCATGGTTACACTAGGCCAGTGTGTCCCCGCACTGCGGTACAAAACTGCCACAACCCTTACCCAGCCTGGCCCAGCCTGCCTATCCTGTAGGGAAAAGATACGTTTTCAGATTTTTCCAGAAGATAGCTTCCGAGCCCTCCAACCGTAGGCTCACTGGGAGCTTGTTCCAATGCTGAGCTGCCAAAAAGCGGAAAGAGTGGCCGCCCATCCTAGCTCTCTTAATGGCAGGGACGCACACATGGCCCATCCCCACCGATCTCGGTTGGCGTGTTGGAGAGTAGAGCCTCAATAAATCAGACAGATAGTGCAGACAAGTCCCCTGAATGATACGATGGCAAACGCACAGTGCCTTAAACAGGATTCTCTCCCTTATCGGCAACCAGTACAGGGACGCTAATGCCATCTTCGAGGAGGCCCGCCTAGGCAGCATAAGAACTATCTGAGCAGCCACATTCTGTATAACTTGAAGCCTTTGCATACATTTACCGATGACCCCCAGATACAGAACGTTGCTATAATCAAGGCGCAAGGCTACCAGGGCCTGCACCATGGTCTTTCTGGCTGTGGTGGGCAGCATGTCCAGGGTTTTCTGGAGGCCCCTCAGGTGACGCTGCTTGCCATAGTAAATCTAATTTAAGAGCTTAAGTTGCCATGCTTTGCCTTACGTGACACAAGGGTAATGCAAGCCCTTGGTAAATCTGGATTGAGGTGTGCTTTACGTTATCCAGTTTTCCAACATGTTTTTATATAGTCATGGATATTACTTTTCTAAATATTTGTTGAACATCTAAGACTATGAATCATTCAGTTGTGTATGACATGCATCCACATGAGGTTAATAGTACATGGACAAGGAATATATGTTTTGGGGTTAACTGGGGCAATGGAAACCCCCTCTATGCCCTTGACTCCCCTTCCTCATTCTAATTATGGGCCAGTTGTGCATACATCAAAATGGGACCAGTGCTGTATAAAAATATTCTCCGGTGTTGGGAAGAACCAATTCCAACTTCATAATGATGGGCCTATTGATGCAGGAGTGGAGACCTATTATGCGATTTGGATATTGCATGAGTCAAATGTTGTAGTCTATAGCTATCTAAAAAAGATGACTCTGTGTGACTATTGATAGTAATAATAATAATAATAGTAGCACCTATAAAGCGCGACAGCTACATCAACAGAGGTGTCCCGGCGCTATAGCGGGAATCAGGTAGGGTAACTGGCCAGGCGCTAATCCTGGCAAAAGAGCCAAAAAGTAGTACTGCCTGAAAGTTACGCCCGGAACTTGTATCATACTTTGCAACAGTACAATAGAGAATGGCTTATGTCATGGGTACTTTTCTACCTATGCCATGTGGCATTGAATGGATGTGTTACATGTTTGGCTATAATGTGGACAGTGCAATGATGGCAGTAAACTATAGCACCTCAGAAACCTATTTTGTTAGACAAGAAGTTTTAGATTTCTGTCAAAGGCTAAACCACATGTGCACAGTATGCCTCTGTTTCGTGGAGATTTCTGACAGCCTATTTCACAAAACATTGATTTATACACAAGAGTGATGTATGATTTTGCAACTTTCCTACCATATGCCTGTTTCCCTCACCCAATGTGGGAAAAATGTCTAAATTTGTCTTTATTTCTGTGGAAAAGATTTCCTATGTCACGACATCCCTTCTTCTAAACCCCTTTGCAAACTGGTATATTACTCTTTTCACTGTTTAACCCGTTGACTGCGGTGTGAATTCGGCAGCGGTGCATGTGGTTTATGACTGGGCGTGGTTCGGACGTCCCCCGGCCGTCCTCTGCACACGCCCAATGTGACGTCGGACGGCCCACGGCCAAAGGCCCAAAAGGGTTAAGAACCATTTGCCAAAGTCACACAGAAGTCACACAGACGAAATCCAGCAAAAGGTATCACTGTGGGGGCATTTCCACCATGTATGTAACTGAAGCATGTCAAATGTGCCCATGGTGGTATTTTGCAGGCAGAACCAAATCACTGCCTGGTCCATGAAATTGTTCCATCTCGCAAATTTCTGCAAATGTCATCATTCATAGAATTTTTTTGAAAGCTCATGGTGTTTCATGACAGTTTGTATTGTAATGAATAACCACAAAATATTGAAGGGTTTATGAAATTTAGCATTTTTTGCTTTGTCTTTGGCAGCCGCGGTTGGTAGTGGGAGTACCTGCCGGGCGGTGACGTGGGGAGGGGTAGTAATCTATGGATTACGGAGGTTTACAGGTAAGTAAACATATAAATAAATGAAATGAACTTAGTTGCATGCACTGCATCCCCAAATACGATGGAGTGCGCGTAATGAAATTCTGTTTATTTATACATATGTTTACTTAACTGTAAACCTACGAAACACATAGATTACTACCCCCCACCCTGCCCCTCCCCCTCCCCATGTCACTGCCCGGCAGGTACTCCCACTACCAACTGAGGCTGGTGTTTGGCACATTTTCCTGCAAATGTCACACAACACTGCAGAGAAATTTCCAAAAAGTGAATATTTCTCTATTTCATTGCATTAAAAAAATTGCCTAATCAATTGCATTTACCTCCCTCTTAAACTCTTTTGCTCCGTCTACTATAAAAGATTCTGCACATTGGCCACACCTCCACAGTGGTAAGTCATATTCCTTCAATGCAAAAAAACGGGGGCCTCATTTGCAAGGCCCCTGCGCTGCCGGGACAGTACTTTTAGTGACGTTCTGGCTGCGCACACTGCAGGGCCATATCTACAAGGTGACATAAAGCCACTCTGCATGGCTTTTGATGGCCTTGTAGAAATGGACTGGGGCAACGCAGCGCAAGTCACTGTGTTGCCTTACCCTGCGATAGGGAGCGTGCCATGGACGTTAGTGTGGGTACATCCATGTAACACCCATGGCATTTGACACATTCCCAGAGGTACGAGATTTCTTAAACCTGGCAATGGACAAAAGCCTATTCCTCTCCAGAGGTGGCATACAGGAGGCGCTACAGGAAGAAATAACATTATTTCTCCTAGTTCCCAGCACTCATAAAAAGAGAAAATTGCCTCCATTGATTGTTTTTTCAGCAGGAAGGTCTCCCTTCCTTCACAAAAACAATCACTCCTAAAATGTACACACCTTTGCGCTTTGGCGCAAGGGTGCCTGCGTTGGTACATAGCAGTCAGTTGTGTGCCAACCGGGAGTGGGCAGGAATGCCCTATGTCTGATAGAAACAGCTCATTGCTGCCCTTTTCTTTTAACGTAGGGGACCATCAGGAAGGCTTGTGGAACTGACCTACATCAAAATATTGTAAATGAGGCCCTGAATCTTTTTTTGCAGAAAGTACACTTTTGTAAGAATAAATATGAATCCCTCAAGAAAGACAAATGAAAGAATCCTGCCCTTTTTGCTTGCACTATGAACAATATGATAGCATTTTTCTACTTAATGTTGAAAGATGTGAATGTTTTATAGTAAGCTAGGAGTAAATATTTCAGCCCATGACTACTCAAAAGCACAATGCAGTATAATTTTACTTCGCTACATCTGGGCCTTCAATTTGAGTTCATCATTCCATGAATTAACAATGACTTAATTGTCTGTCAAAACGGAACCCAAATGTTAAGAGACATAGAAGATGTCACACTAGAATTATTCCATAATGATATGAATTCACATAAATATGAGGCATCCAAGATACCTCACGTGACTTGATTCAAGCTATTGTATTTTCAAAAGCCACAATCAATTTGTTGAATGATATTATATTTAAAAAAAACATTCAAACACACTTTACCATTCTAGCTCTGGCGTTCATGGTGAATGATCTGAATGCTCCACCAATGCTGAGCGCATTGTAAATCAATGTACTGCTGGAGCAACTCTCCATACTCCGAGACACCTGTGAAGTAGATAGTAATACACTGATGATTTTAAGACACTTCTTATTACATTGTGGAACTTGATAGAAAGATTTTCACAATCAAGGCAGATGATGACAAATTAAATGATTGTCTTACTCAGATTAGGTTTCTTCAGTTACAACATTGATTGTGTCATCATCATCATCATCACAAGCTCAAAAAGGTACTCAGGCAGAAATGCAGTGTCTCTCTTCTTCTATCCCTGCTGTGTATTCTAAGAACAAGCCCTCAGTCACTTGAAGGGTGGCATGCTTCATCATCGGGCTGCTACTCACATTGATTTTGGTGATTACCAATGTGGGCTACAACCCTGGTATTGAGGACGGCTCGTGGTGGGCCTAAGAGCGGCATGAACATTGCTTCATCAAAATGTCCTGAGTTGAGGAAGTGACACCACACACCCTTTGTCAATAATTACATCATTGGAATTGACATCAGGTGACCTCTGAACCTGAATCTTTCCAGGAAGTGATGTCACTTGAACTTCACCCTGATGACCGCAGTAATTGACATTGCTGAAGAACCATAATAACAACATGATAATTATAATAACTCAACACAAATGTTTGTTTTAAATCCCACCTATACCAGGATACTTAAATGATCTTTGAAAGTTGTAATACAATGTTTTCCCTAAATTATAGAAAGTGAGTGAGCAAGGCCTCTGCTAAAGGTATTGAGGGGGCTGTTGTGGTATGGAGCTCTTCACTGAAGCTCAATTTTCACATAACTTTGCCTAACAGCCAAGGGCATTAAAAAGCACACTCATTAAACAGTAAAGCTCTTTTTTCATCTTAAATCGCATTTGTAATTATTGACAGATGTTTTTATATGCACTGGAACATACTTACAATCATGAATAAAACCGTGATTTGTATAATGTACCATGGTATTTTTGGTATTAATACACCAATAACATTATTGTGTTAATTTAAGGCACTTCCATGAACCGCATTGCCTCAGGGTGCAACCCATTCCTCGCCAACTCCTGTCTTCTATGACTTACAGATAGAACTTATTGTAATAGTTTCCTTTTTTCAATCAAATTTCAAAAAGTACACTTCTTAGTCCAGTTGTTGAGGGAGCCATAATGTATTCCTCTTTAGATTAGGGCCAAGTCTAAACCTAAGGAGACTTTCCAGATCATCAAAAAGCTAACGACCCCCCCCTGCGATGCATGCCGAAAAATCCGTCACTCATTGCAATAACGTTGCTGAGTTCTTCTATCAGAAAGTAAACACTATTTACTCGGCCTTCCCATCTAAAAAGATCAACTCTTCAATCCAACCGAACAATCCCCCGGCTCCCCCCCCCTATCTACCTCAACCCACCCTGACCCATTTTCCCCTACTAGACCCCACTACCCTTGAATCTCTAGCGCACAGTGTCAAATCCGGCTCACCGAACGATCCTGCCCCACCTGACATAATAATGGCTGCCTCCCAGATCACCTTGCCGATTATTAGGGAGGTACTAAATGCATCCATTACCTCCAGCACTGTTCCAACCGTCTGGAAACAGGCCATGGTCAGGTCGTTACTCAAGAAACCCAATCTAGACCCATCTGACTTGGGTAACTACCGTCCCATCTCCCTACTCCCATGGATGAGTAAGGTCTTAGAAAAATATATCAATCAACAGCTAGTGAGCTTCCTGGAAAATCATCACTTACTAGACCCCACCCAGACGGGCTTCAGACCGAAACACGGGACGGAGACCGCTCTCCTCATGGTCACCGAGGAATCTAGAAAAATCCTGGATCAAGGAGGATCAGTGGCAGTGATCCTCCTTGATCTAAGCGCGGCATTTGACACGGTCAGTCATGACACCCTACTGGACCGTCTCTCCTGCGCCGGGATTAAGGACAAAGCCTGGTTGTGGTTTAAGTCCTTTCTGGAGGACAGATCCTTTAGAGTCTTTGAGGGTGAGTCCGTGTCCTCTAGCAGACCTCTAAAGTGCGGAGTTCCGCAGGGCTCCTCTCTGAGCCCCGCACTCTTCAACCTGTATATGAGGCCACTGGCTGAGGTCGTCCATTCGGGGTTAAGATCATTTCTTATGCGGACTACACGCAGCTGGTGGTCTCACTGGCGCAGGAGGCAAACCGGCCTGCGCCAGGTGGGCTTAGAGAATGCCTAGAGGAGGTGAAGTCTTGGATGTCTTCATCATCCCTCAAGTTGAATGGGGACAAAACGGAGCTGATGCTCCTAGGCCCCTCAGATCTTGGCCTCCCCCCCTCCTTGTGGCCTCCGTGTCTGGGTCCCCCTCCAGCCCCCAAAAACAATATCAAGAGCCTCGGAGTGTGGCTGGACAGATCTCTGTCCTTCAACGTTCAGGCCACAAAACTATCGGCCACCTGTTTCGGCATCATGAGGATGTTAAATAAAATCTTTCCCCTCCTTCCCATGGAAGCCAAACAGGTAGCTATACAAGGTCTTATACACTCACGCCTTGATTTTAACAATGTGCTCTATCTCGGTGCCCCAGAGTACACCCTGCGCAGATTGCAGATAGTGCAGAACTGCGCAGCGCGTTTACTGCTCAAGATCCCTCGTAGACAATCAGTGAGGGCCGGACTGGTTAGCCTTCACTGGCTACCGGTTCGGCAGAGAGTGCTTTTTAAAGCAATGTGCATAGCCCACCAAGCTTTCTGGGACACAGGCCCCAGCATTACCCGCGACATAGTTACTCATTACATTCCCAACAGAAGCCTTCGCTCCAGCCAGACCTTTCTAGCAGTGGCTCCGAGAATAAAAAGATCCAGAGCAGGCGGCAGGACGTTCGCCCACAATGCGTCCAGAGCCTGGAACATCCTGCCACTACATCTCAGAGCCAATCCCAACCTTACTGTGTTTCGTAAACAATTAAAGACCTTCCTGTTTAATTCCCCCCTTTAACCCTAGTTCCTCCTCCTCTGTTCTCTGGTAGGTTCTGGTTACTCTAGCGCTTGGACGCCTCCGGGCAGCAAATCGCGCTTTACAAGTTTACATCTATTCTATTTTATTCTATTATGCAAATGCCCTCCCTAAATTATTATTATCAGTCCTCAATTACTATCTGTTCCAAGAGAACATACTGTTGCAGGAAACTTTCTCCTGAATACCTTTCCCTTAATATCATCACTTTTAGTAAACCAACTTTTTGCTTTTAATGAAATCTAAGGTCATGCTTAAGGTAACGCGCTGGGTGTTTAAATGGTGGAATGATATATCTACAACACAGCTGGAAGGAAATATATGCAGTATTGTAAAATTGCAAGAGTTCTATGGTCTGTTGTTCTTAATTGTTAATTTCTCTTAATCATTTGCCAACTCATTAGGAGTGCCCTTTCATTTCATTGTATTTATGTATGTATTGCTGTTAAGTCTGCCAACCCCAAATTACCAATACCATGGGTACAGATGAATCTGGAGGGATGGAGGGATTGAGTTATCAGTGATTACAAAGTGTACCCTGAGGGCCACCCTTAGAAGTGAGAAATGCCCTTGAATTCCGTAATTCTGGTTCACATGAGACACCTGGGTATAGGCCCTGTCCCTTCACCCATCTTATCAATGGAAGCAACACTAACATACAATGATAGGAAGTAAGGCCAGATGTACTAAGAGACAGGTTGCAGTTGCCACAAATTGCGTGCACCAACTTTTTGAGACCTGATTCATTTTTTGATTATACCTCTGTTATACCTTTGTCCCAACAGGTGGCATTGCAAACTATCCATTTGCAGGGCATCACAGAGTGACAACCTTTATACAAGTTAAGTAGCCGTGTAGTTAATTAAGCCAGCTGTGACTGGTTAGAATTAGAGAGAAGGGGTAGAGAGAAGTGTACTGAGTAAGAGGAGTGGAAGAAATGGGTGAGGTATGAATACTCCGATCAAGGGGGAAGGTACACTGAGATGTAAAGAGAGAGGTATGGTGACGTAAACGAAAAACAGGGACATGAAATATTTAGTTGCCACCAACTGCCTGAGAGCACATGGATTATGGATGGGAAAGCCAGGCTTGCATACTAAACGTCAGGAGAAGGACATGCTGAGCTGTCAAGTTAAAAAGGAACCTGCTTTTTATGCACAATATTTACAACATAGTTTCTGACTAACTGGATCACCGCACCAGGGCACCCTTTGGAGCAGCTAATAAGCAGTGGCTCCATCCCTAGCTTAATGAGCTGTTCCAGAGTAGGTGCAAGTCTCTAGCTGCCCTTTTCTAAAAGGTATCTGCAAAATTTTTCAACAATTTTAGAGCACTAGAGAAATGTAGACATAACTAAAAATTTGGAACGATGAAATGCCAAAAGTCAGCCACTCCTGTAACAAGCTGCAATATCATTGGTAAACGTCTTTAATTTGATGCACTGTGTCACACTAAAGATAACTTTAGCCAGTTCAACTAAGTAATAAAAAGATACAGCACACTCCAGATGCTGATGCATATATCAAAGGGTCAACTTTTTCCCCATGGGCACAGGGTGGTACATGTTAAATGTTAGAGGGTATTTGCTTAATGCACATTGCATATACAAACTACCACAAACTGGAGACCATTAAAGGGCAACTATTCTGTGTCAAAAACCTCCAAGACATCAAGTCAAATATACAGGACTATATTGGAAACTTGACCTTATACATCACTTTTAAGCCCAATATTACTATTCTTCATGATCAACTAAATCCTACAGTGAGACATTACATTTGGAGACAGGACTGTTCCAAACCATCTTTCATGTAACGTTGCACATTTTTCTTTCAGTATGTTTTAAATACATTGTGGTAATACATACATTTTCATCTTCGCATAATGACTACACAAGGAAACAATAACTTGTAGGTTTACATCGTTGGGCCAAGTGTAAAGTATTTTGAAATGTTGCTATTCCTTTATTTTGTGTTTTAACTGTAGTTTAAAACTACCTTAGAAACAGAGTTTGCATTCACAAGGAAGCAAAATCACTGTTAAATGTTCTGTTTATGTTTTGGAAGTTATCTTACCTTATTGTTCTCCATTTGAAGGAGGACAGTATCAGCTGCTGGGAAGCAGACGTGTCCTTCACAGACCCCTATCCACTATTGTGGCAGATTTGGGGTGATGAAAGGAAGTCTCCAATAATAGGTAAATGGCAATGACAGTAAAACACCGAATATAAGAAGAAATGTACACCTTCTCAGCAACTACCGTCCGGTCTCCAAGGTAAGAAATGACAACAGAAGCCACATTCCGATCAGGAAACCATGACGCAACAATGGCTGCATCAGAGTCCCCTGAAGATTCTGCAGTGCTAAGACTCTAGAGGTTTCCATGGCCCCTGAGAGACACATCATGGCAACAAGATTCCAATCTGTCTCAGAACTCTGTTTTTATTTTTATTTTTTAAAACATGATTAACAGTTGTGTACATAGCTAATGGTAGATATGGCCCTGCCTTGTGCAGAGTAAAGCAGGGGTATCACCAAAGTGTTAATTTGGAATATCTGGAGCAATTGGGGGGTACATTTCTCTGGTTGTCAGATATACGCATGAGTAATCTCATTAGGAGTGTGAGTAAATATTGCAGGTTTACATTACTGATATTAAGGCTATAGTTTTAGCCAGTGAATGAACTGGATTTTATTGGGAACAGGCGTGGGAATTTCCACTTCAGCTTCAGTACCTCTACCTAGAGCTATGAAGCCTGTGCACAAAGACTGGAAGGAGTAACATGTGCCTCCTGTAAACAAGGTGGAAGGGATATGTTTCATACTATGTGCCTTCAGGATTGTTGTGCTTGTTAAACTGGAATATGGTAATTCTTTGGCTTTTTTGTGTTCTTCTTGTCAGATATCTTATTGGAAAGAGGATCTGCTGATACACCTAATTGTTAAACTGGAAAAGGTTGAGTGTGGGCAGCAAAAGAAGAACCCCAAAGAAGAAAACATGAGGGAAGAATACATGGTTAAATATTTATTCCACATGATGGGAAGACAGCAGTTTTCAGGACTTGGACAGCATTGAATCAGTGCTTAATTTGAGCCAGTGGTTTCCGGTGCTCAGCACTGGCACTCAGTCATTATCACCGGCGCTAAAGCACCAGTTAAGGACACATTCATTTTTGATAGGCACAGGGAGATTAAGTGAGTCATAAGATATTGAGCCAACGCTAAGACTCAAACTTAGATTCCAAGCTCTGGCCATTACACCACATTCTCGCCCCCTTGTAGGAAATCATGGATTCTGATGGCGCTAACAAGAGAATATGGCTGACGGAAGCGGCCTCCTGAAGAGAGCCCCAGCACTTATTTTTTTTACAAATTTACCACAGCACTTAATGCCATCATCTTTGCCAATTTGTAGCACTGCAAAAACAAATTAAACTGTTATACAACCTAATGGATTTAAATTAATTGTGCTCATGAGAATGAAAAGCTCAGACAACTTACCAGGGATTTAAATCCATGAACTGCAGGTGACACACACATGAGAGCAGTGAATATATAACTCACTGAGCTACCTCAAAATATTACTTGATATTACATAACAGTATGAATAATCCCAAGGGGAAACATGATCTGGATTTAAGTAGGAGTCAGTGGAAAGAAAAGCAAAAAAATCACTGCAGAACAGAAACTATAACCATTAAATAAATACTAAGTTTGTAGTTAGGAAAACAAAAAATCAGAATTTACTATGCATTCATAACCTAACATAACTCTAGAATCTCAAGCTATGTGTTATGTGTGAAATTTTCGTTTATAATAATGTGACATTTTTACGTGAATATTGCATGTGGAAGACTGGTTTGTGTATAACATGACTTTCAGAGAATATTTCCTGAATGGACCAGGTAGTCTTCAGTCGGCAGCAAGAGTAGATTTTCCTCTTAATGTATGCAATATACTTGCCCCAAACCATTTAATCTTCAAAAATTGAGGGCCTCATTTATGAGAAGTGACGCATCACTGCGTGAAAGCAGCGATGCGTCACTTCTCAGTGCGCCCTCCCTGCGACGTGATTTATGCGTCATATTTCCTGTATGATGCATCATGTCGCAAGGAGTTACAGATACGTCAGTATTTCTGACGTATCTATATGGCGTAAAAGTGACGCATTGCTGGAGTTTGTCAAAAAAGTGGCGCAACTCCAGCAATGTGTCCTTTCACAAGGGCTTGCGTCAGTCTTACGCCTGCAGTGAGGTAGGGATAAGATATTGACGCATTTGCACCCTAGAAGTGGCGCAGGGAAACCTGGTAGATTTCACTGCTTCACTTCTACGAGGCTTACATACGTGGGAACGCCCACCCTGCATACATTATACCTGACGCAGGTATAATGTAGCACAGGGGTTTACAAAGTGACCCATCTGCTTAGATGCGTCAGTTTGTAAATAGGGCGCAACAGGAGGCATGTTTTTTGCCGCTGATGCATCACAAAAAGTGAGGCAATGGAAGCTCAAAACTGTCGCAAGGCCTCATAAATAAGGCCCTGAACTTTTCAAAAAATTTCAACAATTTTAGAGCGCAAGAGAAATTGTGACAACATTGGAAGTTTGGAAAGTTGATAGGCCAGAGAACAACCACTTCTGCACCAAGCAGCAATATTATAGGTAAACCTTTTTAATTTGACACACTCTGTTAACCTTTTCGGTGCTCATGACGGAACCATTCCGTCATGTGCACAGGCGCACTAAATCCCACTGCTTCAAACTGCAGACGGATTTTCTATTCTGGTGTCGGGGGGGGTGGCTTTGGAGGTGGGGAAGAGCTTCCCCAACCTCCCAAGGCCTGTTTCTTATTTTCAATGTAATGTTGATCGCGATCATGGTGTGCTATCATCATTACATTAAAAACCAAACTGAAACTTAGTTTCAATATCAATGTTTCAGTACTTGTGGGGCTTTCTCAGCACCCGAGCATGGAAACACTTGGGAGAGGTATCATTTTTATCAGGAGACCAAGGGGAAAGCTGGGTGGTAGGCCATTTTTGCTGGCATGGTGATCCCACAATGTACCATGGTATTTTTGATATTTATACACCAATAATATTAATGTGTTAATTTAAGGAGCTTCTATGAACTGCGCTGCCCCAGGGTACAACCTTTCCTCACCAACTCCTGTCTTGTTCTATGCCATACATATAGAACTTATTGTAATATATATATATTTTTTAATCAACTTTTAAAGAACACCATTTTTAGTCCAGTTGTTGAGGGAGCACTAATTAATTCCCCAAGAGATTATACAAATGGCCTAAATTATTATTATCAGTCATCCTTTACTCTCTGTTCCAAGAGAACATACTGTTGAAGGAAATTTTCTTCTGAATACCTTTCCCTTAATACCATCACTTTTAGTAAACCACATTTTTGCTTTTATTAAATCTAAGGTCATGCTTAAGGTAACGTGCTGGATGTTTAAATGGTGGAATGGAATAACTACAACACAGCTGGAAGGAAATATATGCAGTATTGTAAAATTGCAAGAGTTTTTGGTCTGTTGTTCCTAATTGTTAATTTTTCCTAAGCATTTGTCACCTCATTAGGAGTGCTCTTTTATTTAATTTTAATTATTTATTGCCGTTAAGTCTGCCCGCCCCAAATTACCAATACCAGGGGTACGGATAAATCTGGTGGGATGAAGGGATGGAGTTAACAGTGACTACCAGGTGGACCCTTAGAAGTGAGAAATTCCCATGGATTCAGAAATTCTGGTTCACAAGACACACCTAGGTATAGGCCCTGTCCATCTTATCAATGGGAGCAGCACTGACATACAATGATAGAAAGTAAGGTAGGTGCACTAAAAGACAGGACATAGTTGCAACAAATTGCGCGGGCCCAACTTTTTGAGACCTGTTTCTGGATGATACCTTTGTTATACCGTTATCCCATGAGGTGGCGTTGCAAACTATCCGTTTGCAGGGTATCACAGAGTGACAAGCTTAATAAAAGTTAAGTAGCCGTGTAGCTAATTAAGGCCAGCTGAGACTGGCTACAATAACAAGGACTGTGGCCTGCAACACAATCCCTGTGTTTGCATTCCTAAGTGGGATTTTTGGTTTTATAAAAAAAGTGATGTTCCTTAAAGGAACAACATTGGCAAAGCTTTTCAAACCAATGGTTTGTAATTGAAAAATAGCATTATATACCTTGTTTACAATTCCGTAAGGTTCAAGATTACAGTAATAAGATAAATGGGGCTTGCACGGGCACCAGAGAACAATTTCATAACAGCAACATGCATGAAGCTACATTTGATCTGTGTCAAATCATGACTAGGCTAAAGTGTAGAGAAGTGCACCTTCAACAGCCTTGGTCTTTGCCCCTTTTGTGCAGAGGAGTTTCCAGATCGATTGCAAAATGTGCACGGGTAACACATTTTATGTGTGAGCAAATTCATTTCTATTGGTTTGCGCATGATCAAAATGTATTTTTCTCCATCTGCACTAATAGCTGATTACATAAATCAATTAATCTGCTCTCTAATGTTTAATTATCTAAAGTACTTACTGATGGGGCTCATAATATTACAGATAAAGAAAAAGAAATCTACAGTTCTCAATAAAATCAATGAGGAAAAACAATACATTTTGCATTTATTAAAGGGCTCGCTACATTGCTTGATTTTGTTGTCCCAAAGTCTTCATAACTGCACTTTGCAGAATCATATTCTTTGCACCTTCTGTGTGCTTTTTGGACTCTGCCTGAGGACTCACAGCCTCACAACCACCACAAACCCTGAGGAGAAGGGGCTGGAAACTTGGGAGGCCCCACTGCTGCAGACATGCTATAAAGTGCCTACTACACTCCCGTGGTGAGGAGAGTCCCTGGATGAAGACTAGGTCAAAAGTAGGTCTTATTGCACCTGTCTGCATTTCTGTTTGTCCCGTGGCTCCCATCTGCCCCGTCGCTTGCGACTCCTTTCGTAAGCATCCAGGTTTGCCTTTTCCCCTGTACTGGAACTAAGGGGTAAATGAAAATTGCATTTGGTGCCATAGAGGGTGATATGACAACTACAATTGGTTCCTTCCTGGTGCGTGCAGCTAGTGTCCCTTCAAAGGGGAGGTAACTCACCAAAAGACCCATTTCCCTGGAGGAGGTGAGGGACAACTTGGTTGTTTCTAATAGTTCTAATAGTTTAGACGTTCTCATGAGGCCAAATGAAGGAACAGTCGAATCTCAATCAAGTATGGACAGTGTGTAATGGCCCCTTGTGGAGAATTTGCCTATTATGGAGCCTCTAGTGAAAAAGAAGAAGGGTAGGACACTGTGCAAGAAGGGGACATTAGACTGCAAGGGGACTAAACTGAAGAAGCATAATGTCATCCCATCGTGGACTACCTCTAATATAGATGAATTATGCACTAGGATAGAATGTTTGTTTAAATTATATCTAAAGCCAGTACAAGATCGCCCTGATGTCAAAAAGAGAACGTGTGACTCAATTATTGAGCCTAGCTAAACTCACTGTGCAGCTAAGGTGCTTTTGCTGTCCTCGCACCCTCCTTAGGATTCAAGCACTATGGCTAGTATGGCCGATGGTCCTAATCCCAATAAAACCACGGTCTCTATTGGTTGTGGTTTGAGGCACGGGGGTTATGTCAGCTCAGACACAAATGAGATGATCCTCATCTTCTCTGGTACAAGTGCCTATAGGTGCCATTCTCTCTTCCCAAGCAAACTGCTCCAGCGACGCTTCCTGGACAATTAGGCAATGGGGGGTCTGAGAGCTTGCTTGTAGGATGGGTATGGAACCCAGGGAGACTTGCAAGAGTAGCTTTAGCCAGGAAGTTTGAGTTTTGAATCTCCCACCAGAAGTATGCCCTTGTTTCTTAATTTTAGCGAATGTTCCTAGGCTGAAACAGTCCCAGACTGAGAACACAATCTAGTTGATTTTAAAAGTATTTGACTGGCTAATAAATTTGGAGGCAATGACCACTCTTTATCTGAACACATGTTGATGGCAAGGAGGGTTGACTGGGTAGGAGTCCTAACTTTACTACTCCTAAACTGAGAAAAATCCTAACTTTAAGACTTTCGGTATTTACAGAAGGCATTTAGGAGTTCTAAAGTTAGGACTCCTTACTTCTGTGAATACCAAAATGAGTAAGTGCCTTCTGTGAATACCAAAATGAGTAAGTGCCTTCTGTGAATACCAAAATGTTAGTAATTTTAGGATTTTGTCTTAAGTTAGTTCTGTGACTTGGGCCCTGAGTGTGGAGGAAGAGAAAAGGGTAAGGTAGAAAGAGCTTGAAATAATTAGAAGTGGGGGAAAGGTCGAGGCAGACAGGCGAAGTGGTAAGAGAAGCTAGAGAGGGTGGGTTAAAGAGGAGAAAGAGGGATGGGGTGTAAAGAGAAAAGAAATGCAGTTGAGAGACATGGTGTGGAAGAGAAAAAGAGACGAGGTTACAACAGAGAGACATAGAGGGGGAGAGAGCGAAAGGTGAAGTAGTGAGATATAGCAGGAGCGGTAGAGATAGAAAGGCATGGTATGGAATGTGAGTTGAAATAGACAAGGAAATGCAGAGAGAGATGCGGATGAGACAGGCTGCAGATAATGGAAGAGGAGAGAGGTAGAAATAAGAGATAGTGAAAAATGAGTAAGAAGTATGAGAGTTGAGGCAGAGCAAATGAACGTAGAAAGGTAGAGAAGAATTTGGATAGGTGGTACAGGAAGCAAATAGTGAGGTAAAATGAGATATTAGACAGTGGGGAAGACAGAAAGGAGACAGACTAAGAGAGAGAAAGGCAAATATGAGGAGAAGTGAAATGTAAGAGAGTGAAACAAGCGAGGTGAAGGGAGGTGAGGTAGAGACTAGTGAGGTAGAGAGGGAGCTGAGAGGGTGGAAAGATGAACTCTTGGGAGGTGGAGAGATAGAGAGGTAAGATAAAGAAAGATGAACTTTAGAGAAAGATTAAACTCATGGAAGAGAGAGAAAGAAGAATGTGATGGAAATACAATAGTGAAGTGTAAAGAGATGTGCGAGGTAGAGGCAGCATTGAGGCAGACAGAGGGGTAGAATAGAAGAGAAGTAAATAAAGATAGGTACACAGTGTAGTAAGTAGTGAGAGGGGAGGTTGTGAGTTAGAATTAGAGAGATGGAGTAGAGAGAAGAGTACTGAGTAAGAGGAGTGGAAAAAAATATGTGAGGTATGACTACTGCGATCAATGGGGGAAGCTACACTGAGATCTAAAGAGAGATGTATGGTGAGGTGAACTAAAAACAGGGACATGAGATATTTAGTTGCCACCAACTGCCTGAGAGCTCATTGATTATGGTTGGGAAAACCGGGCTTGCATACTAAACGTCAGAAAACAGACATGCTGAGCTGTCAAATTAAAAAGTAGCCTGTTTTTTATTCACAATATCTACAGAAGGGTTTCTGACTAACTGGATCACCTCACCAGGGCACCCTTTGGAGCTGAGGGTCCTGGGCAATTGTCAACTTTGCACATGCCTTAAATTGGCTTTACCATCTCAAGCCGTATTCTGTATAGGGCCCAAGGGGGCATTGGGAGTATGCATCCCCTTTGTCAGTATTAGAGGAGGAGGTTGCAGATGCTTGTGCGGTAGCATCTGTTACACCAGTAGCACATGTGGCCCTAGCACTATCTTGTGAGAACATTCACTAGTTATCATGTAGTCTTGGCCCCTGCAAATATGGGAAACAATTTGCCTTTGCGCTTGTACCATACTACAGATTCAGACACAAAGGCAAACAGGCCCTTATGAGATGCACTGAGAGTGCACTACAAAAAGGTAGCACATTCTCAGTGCGCTCCCAGAGGGCAGCCTTCTGGAAGGGACAATGGGGTGGCATGGACCCCCCCGAACATCTCTCTGCTGGTGTGTGCAGTCACCTGCACAGTGAATCACAAAGCAGCTTATAAGCTGTGGCTCCATCCCTCATTTAATGAGCTATTCCAGGGCCGGTGCAAGTTTGCAGCTGCCCTGGGAGCAGCACATTTATGATGATAGGGTACACTGTCTCAGTCTGTGCTGGGCATATTTCTTGATAGTGTACCGAGCCCTGACGTCAACCGTCTATCTGTTCTGTAATCTAAACCCAGGTCTATGCAGAAGTGACATATTCATTTGTTTAACCAGTTAGATTTGAAAAATCTATCTTTCGAAATTGTTCAACAATTTTAGAGCTCTAGACAAATGTTGACATAACTAAAAGTTTGAAAAGATGAATGGCCAAAAGTCAACCCTTCCTGTACCAAGCTGCAACATAATTGATAAAATCTTTAATGTGATACACTCTGTCACAGTAAAGGTGACTTTAGCCAGTTACACTAAGTAATAAAAAGATACAGCACCTCCAGATGCTGATGCATATATCAAAGGGTAAACTTTTTGCCCATGGGCACAGGGTGGTAAATGTTAAATGTTAGAGGGAACTTGCTTAATGTTCATTGCATATTGAAATCATCACAAACTGGAGACCATTAAAGGACAACTATTCTGCGTCAAAAACGTCCAAGACATTAAGTCAAATATACAGGACTACATTGTAAACTTGACCTTATACATCATATTTAAGCCCAATAATACTATTCTGTCATGATCAACTAAATCCTACAGTGAGCCATTACATTTGGAGACAGGACTGTTCCAAACCCCCTTTCATGTAACGTTGCACGTTTTGCTTCCAGTAATTTTTTTAATACATTGTGGTAATACATAGATTTTCATCTTGGCATAATGACAACACAGGGAAACAATGACTTGTAGCTTTACATCTTTGGGCCAAGTGTAAAGTATTTTGAAATGCTGCTATTCCTTTATTTTGTGTTGAAATGTAGTTTAAAAGTACCTTAGAAACAGAGGTTGCAGTCACAAGGACACTAAATCACTGTTAAATGTTCTGTTTATGTTTTGAAAGTTCACTTACCTTATTTTCCTCCATTTGATGGAGGACAGTATCAGCTGCTGGGAAGCAGAGGTGACCTTCACAGTCCCCTATCCACTACTGTGGTGGATTTGGGGTGATGAAAAGAAGTCTCCAACAATAGGTAAATGTCAATGACAGTGAAACACCAAATATAGGAAGAAAGATACACTTTCTCAGCAACTAACATCCGGTCTCCAAGGTAAGAAATGACAACAGAAGCCACATTCTGGAACAGTAAACCATGACGCAACAATGGCTGCATCAGAGTTCCCTGAAGATTCTGCAGTGCTAAGACTCCAGAGGTTTCCATGGCCCCAGAGAGACACATCATGGCAACAAGATTCCAATCTGTCTAAAAAAAAAACATGATTAACAGTTGTGTACATAGCTAATGGTAGATATGGCCCTGCCTTGTGCAGAGTAAAGCAGGGGTATCACCAAAGTGTTAATTTGGAATATCTGGGGCAGGTGGGTTAATTTCCTCTGCTTGTCAGATATACGCATGAGTAATCTCATTAGGAGTGTGAGTAAATATTGCAGGTTTACATCAGTGAGGTTAAGGGTATAGTTGTTGCCAGTGGATGAACTGGATTTTATTGGGATCAGGCTTGGGAATTTCTACTTCAGCTTCAGCACCTCTCCCTGGAGCTCTGAAGCCTGTGCACAAAGGCTGGAAGGAGTAACATGTGCCTCCTGTGAACAAGATGGAAGGGATATGGTTCATCCTCTGTGCCTTCAGGATTGTTTTGCTTGTTAAACTGGCAATGGTAATTCCCTGGCCATTTTGTGTGTCTTCATGTCAGATATCTTATTGGAAAGACGATCTGCTGATGCACCTAATTGTTAAACTTGAAAAGGTTGTGTGTGGCCAGCAAAAGAAGGACCCAAAAGAAGAAAACAGGAGGGAAAAATACATGGGAAAATAATTATTCTACATGAAGGGAAGAGAGTAGTTATCAGGACATGGATAGCATTGATCAGTGCTTAATTTGAGCCAGTGGTTTACGGCACTTAATCATTATCACCGGCGCTTCAGCACCAGTAAAGGAGACATTCATTTTTGGTAGGCACAGGGAGATTAAGTGAGTCATAAGATATTGAGCCAACGCTAAGACTCGAACCTGGTTTCCAGCTCCGAGCTCTGCAGCTCTGGCCATTACACCACATTCTCTCTCCACTTGTAGGGTTTCATGGCTTCTGTTTTAGGTGGCGCAAACAAGAGAAATGGGCCGATGGAAGCTGCCTCCTGAAGAGAGCCCCAGCACTAATTTTTCTACAAAATTACCGCAGCACTTGATACCATCATCTTTGCAATTTGTAGCATTGCGAAAACAAATTTCACTGTTATCTAACATAATGGTTTTTAATTTATTGTGCTCATGAGAATGAAAAGCTCAGACAGCCTTACCAGGGATTTAAATCTATGAACTGCAGGTGACACAGACATGAGAGAAGTGAATATATAGCTCACTGAGCTACCCCAAAGAATACTGGATATTACATAACACTATGAATAATACTGAGGGGAAACATGATCTGGATTTAGGTAGAAATCAGTGGAATGAAAGTTTATTTATTTTCTTTTATTGTTATTTTAAAGGTTGTATATAGCGCTACTGGACCCAGGAGTATCAGAGCGCTTTACAGACAGATAAACATCATGAAGCAAAAAAATTAAACAAAATTACAAAGTGAATAACAACTCGCATGGGTAACTGTCTTTCAGTTAGACGAGGGAATTGAGGAAAGAGAGTAATTAGGTATGAATGAGGGAGAAGGGGATGGATAAAAGATAGGAGAGAGAGGGGTAGAGGGAGAGGGGAGAGAAAAGGAAAGTGAGAGAGAATGGGTGGGTTGAGGAGAATTAAACAGAGGACTTCATCATTAAAGAGATGTTAGGTACCCCAATACTTGTTGAGAAGAAGCACCTTGAGTCTTTTTTTGAAGAGAGGGAAGGATGGGTTGCAGGGAAGATCTTTGGGGAGAGAGTTCCAGATCGTAGGGGCATTACCAGAGAAAGCACGTGATTGTGTCTTTTTACATTTGAGTCTTGGGGGATGAGGACAAGGGCGTTGGTGCTTCTCAAGGACCTGGAGCAACCAGCTTTTTGTAGTTTGTCCGAGAGGTAAGAGGGGGTGTTTTGGTGAAGGGCTTTGTGAGTAATACATACCATCTTGAAGGTGGATCTACCTTCGATTGGGAGCCAGTTAAGGTTTTTGAGGATGAGAGAAATGTGATCAAATCGTTTACAATCAGAGATAAGTCTGGCGGCCAGATTGAGAACAGATTTAATTGGGGCAAGGTGGACTTTTGGGGTTCCTACAAGGGTGGCATTGCCATAGTCAATTCTGGAAAGTACAAGAGACTGGACAACAATTTTGAGGTCATCTGCTGGAATGAAAGGTTTGATTTTTTTAAGGTGGAGAAGGGAAAAGAGAGCACCTTTTGCAGCATTTTTAATGTGAGGGATGAGAGAAAGATTCTTATCAATGCTGATGCCCAAGGATTTGACAGAGTTAGAGGTGGAGAGGGTGCAGTTGAGTGCTTTTATATCATTGATCCAGAGTTGAATAGGCAGTGAACTATTTTTGGGAGTGAAAAGGATGATTTCAGTTTTTTGGGGATTCAGTTTGAGATGATTAAGATGGAACCAGGCTTGGACTTTGTTCAAGGTATCATTGAGGAGAAGAATGTCATGGTGGGAATTGATCTTGTAATATAGTTGAGTGTCGTCAGCATAGAGGTGGTAACTGATATTAGCTTGTTTGAGAATAAGGGTGAGTGGTTCCATGAATATATTAAAAAGGGTAGGGGAAAGGATAGAGCCTTGTGGGACCCCAAGTGAGACAGGTTGTGGTTTGGAGAGACAGTGACTGAGTTTAATTTGTTGGGATCTGTTTTGGAGATAAGAGGTGAACCATTGGTGAACAATGCCCTCAAGCCCAAAACGGTCTTTGAGAGTATTAAGAAGGGTAGGATGGTGGACAGTTTTACACGCAGCAGAGAGGTCAAGTAGGATAAGGAGGGAGGATTCGCCTTTGTCAAGAGAGCGATGGATATCATCTGTGATACTGAGCATGGCGGTTTCCGTGCTGCATCCTTTTCTAAAACCGGATTGGAAAACGTCGAGGAGATTGAATGAAGTGATATGTTTGTCTAACTGGGAAAGTACTCATTTTTCAAGGGCTTTGGAGAGGAAGGGAAGATTAGAGATAGGGCGTAGATTGTTCAAGTCATTAGGGTCAGCGGTGGGGTTTTTGAGGATGGGGGAGATTTGACCTAGTTGAAGGGATGCTGTGACACAGCCAGTGGCAAGGGAGGAATTGATGATATTGGTCCAGAAGGGTGCGATGATGTGTTTGAGTTCCTGAACCAATTGGGCAGGAAGAGGATCATTGGTGTGTGACGAGGGTTTGAGTTTTGAGATAATGTTGAGGACAGTCGATTCAGATACTGGACAAAATTAGTTCCAGGTTGCATTGTTTTTGGTAGGGGTGTCTTTAAAGATAGAGTCAGGATGGGGTAGAGTAGGGAGGGGTAGAGAGGGGTCGTGGCATGAAGGGGCAGAGGAGCAAGGTGAAGTAGGACTGTTAGGGAGGAGGTGTTGGCTAAGGGTAGATTGGTATGGGAGAGGAGGAGAAGAGAAGGATAGTTCAATCGAGTTGACTTTATTCGAAAAGCATCTGGCGATTTCTTCACATCTTTGAACAGTGGCTAGTATTTTAGGGGGACCGAGGAAGTCTGTTTTTTAACAATGCTAAAGAGTTCTCTGGGCTGGTTTTTGGCCTTGTCAAGTTGTGAACGGAGGAAGGAGGCTTTTTTTTATTTTTTATTTTTTATTTATTTGAGCAGGTTCAAATTGTACAACCGAAATAAAGGCTTTATAAAGTACAATATATATATAAAAAGAAATAAAAATATATTCTTCATAATACTGTAAATAACAGAGAAAAAAAGGAAATTCATTACATTATTCATTCTAAGCAGTTATATTGAATAGGCGGTACAAAAAGACATAGTTCATTTCACAGTCTCTTCCTGAGGATGCTCCAGTATGTTCCAAGGATGGAAGGAAAGTGGGAGTAGATGATTTATGGTGGGCAACCACCTATAGAGCTTTAATACAGTGATTTCTGTTATAGAAGCTATGTGTTTCTGTGGTTATCAAACCAGGTGGCAACTGGAGCCCATATCTGCTCACCAAGTAATCTCGACTTTTTCCCTCTAGTTCTATAGATTGCAGCCTCTTGCTTGTAAATACCTAATAGTCTACTCAACCACCCCTGGAAAGTGGGAGCGTCTGGGTCTTTCCACAGCGCTGCCAAGATGATTCTATAAACAGCCGTGCCTACAAAAGTAGCCATTGCTTCTTTATTGCTATGCCCTAAGGAGTCGTCATAGCCTAGGACAAAAAGAGTCACTGATGTTCTTAGTTCATGGCCAACGATTTCAGCCCAGTACTTAGTCATACCTTTTTTAATTGCGTCAAATTTTGGGCATTCAGCAAGCATGTGAATAAGATTAGCTGGACCTAACGAGCATCTTGGGCATTGGTCATTTGCTCTTTTGCCCCAGGCGAATAATTTAGCTGGGGTAAAGTATAGGTTGTATATTGTTTTATAAATTTGAGCCTTTAGGTTTGAGGCCAAAAGTACTTTAGATGATAAAATCAAGGACATATCTATGTCGATGTTTGCATTATTCAGCTTATTGGCCCAGTTTCTTTCAGTTTGTTCCAGATCATCAGAATGATTCTTTATGAATAATTCATAAATGTTGCCTATCCTAGTTGTCTGTTTGCCTATGAGGTTTAATAACGGTATTGTTTTTAAGTCTATGGTTGATGCCGACTGTCTAAGGGAGGTATAGATTTGTATAAATTTTAAATAATCAGTACGAGGAATTTGATATTTTACACAAAGCTCTTCGAAAGATGGTATATATTCTTTACCTAGGAAATCTCCAACTGTCACTACCCCTAATCTCTCCCACCTCCCAGAGGTGCTATCGTTAAGTTGGAGCGGAATTATTGAGCTCTGCCACAGGGGTGTATATTTGGTATACCTTGGTATTGTCAGTAGTTTTGCGGTTCGTTTCCAGATTTTTAAAGCATCTGTAAAGATCTTGAATTTAATCTTTTTGAAGTAGGAAGACTCGACTTGTTTTAGCAGCAGACCTCTAGCCTTATTTCCTAGTGATAATTCATATATTGAGGGTATAACGTGATCCCAGTTGATGTCTACTGGAGGTCTAGCAATAAAAAGGATGGTCATTTGTTGCAGGAGGGTCGCCCATGAGTAGTATGTTAAATTTGGTATTGCTAAACCTCCTCTAAGATATGGTAGTGTTAACTTAGGGAGTGCTCTCCTAACTTTGCGGTAATTCCAGATAAATCTCGACATAGCTGAATCTAGCTTTTTAATTGTATCATTGTTGACTAAGAGGGGAATTGCCCGAAACAGATATAATATTTTTGGGAACACACTCATTTTAATGTAATTACCCCTGCCAATTATAGAAAGATGGAGATTATTAACTCTGAGAAGGTCTTTCTTAACTTTCTTAATAAGTGGGTCATAATTTAGCTGGTTAATTTCACTTATTTTAGGCGAGATGTTTACCCCCAAATATTTTGCGTTGTTAACTCTATATTGGCTAACAAAAGATGTATTCTCGGTGCAAATGACCATCGTTTTGTCTCTATTCAGGGAATATCCTGAATATGAACCAAAAGACCGTGTAATTTCCTCGATCTCAACAATCGCCTCTGTGGGGTTTGGTGTTAATACTGCCACGTCATCGGCATAGGCCAATACTTTGGTATTATATAAGCCTACTTTAACTGGTTCAATTGTTGGTGAAGTAATAAGTTTAAGGATAAGTGGGTTGATGTAGAGGGCGAAGAGTAACGGGGAGCACGGGCAGCCTTGCCGTGTGCCCCTCTGGATGTTAATAAACTCTGATTCGCTACCCCCTACCATAATTTTTGCCTTAGGGTCGACATAGAGGGCCTTAATGGATTTTATAAAGACCGGGCCAAAATTGTTTGTTGCTAACACCTCCCAGAGGAACTGCCATGAGACCCGGTCAAAGGCCTTCTCAGCGTCCAATAGGATCATCGACATCTCAGAGGCCTTCTCAGCGTCCAATAGGATCATCGACATCGGAAGGAGGCTTTTTCAGTGAAGATGTGCTTCTTGTATTTGGCTCTGGCAGTTCTGATGAGTATCAGGTTATCAGGGGAGGGATGATTCCTCCATGAGCGTTCAGATTGTCTGAGGGCCCATCTTTCATTATTAAGGTCGGAGTTAAAACAGGATTTAGGAGGTATTTTTTTATGTTTACGTTTGATTGGGGCAATTTGGTCAAGCAATTGAAGGATAGAGTTATTGTAGTGATCAGTTAGGTCAGTGGTGCTGTGAGAGGGGGAGGGAGTAGGCGGGTTTTGATAGAAGATTCCAACTCGTCAGGGGGATAAGGTGAAGATTACGGGTATGTTTCAAGGGTAAAGTGCCGATATGGGTGGGGATAGTAATAGAGCAGTTCAAATTGAGGAGGATAAGGTGATCATCCGATCAGTCGACTGGAAGAATCGTTGAGAGAGAGGCCAGATCCTTGCTAGTCATAATAGCATCAAGGGTGGCGCCTTTAGAGTGAGTCAAGGCTTGGCAGAGTTGTGTCAGGTCAGTAATGTCCATGATATCTTTAAGGAGGATGACAGACGGGTCGTCATTATTATTCCAGTCGATGTTATAGTCGCCAAGAAAGAGATTCTTGGGGTGAGTGAGCAAAGGTTGAGTGATGAGATCCGATAGCTCTTCGGTAAAGGGGATGGGATTGCCGGGGGGCTGGTGGTAGATAGTATGAAGACGAATGGTGGGGGAGTCAGGAGCGGTAAGATCAATGCAAAGGTATTCAAAGGTAGAAGGGTCGTGGAGATGAACAAGTGTGAGATTGAGTTCCTTTTTATAAAGTAGGGCAAGGCCACCTCCTATTTGCTTTATTCTGTCTTTCCTAATGATGGAATATCCAGGAGGAATGAGCAAGTCGAGGATAGGAGTCGAGTGGGGGTTGAGCCAGGTTTCCGTAAGGAAAGCAATATCTATGTTTTCATTGAGAATGGTTTCCGCAATATCAGTCGCATGGCAAGATGCGGATCGGCAGTTAATCAACATGGAGTATAGGGGTGAGGGGTCAGGGTATTGAGTGGAGGGATCAGGGAGGATGGAAGTTAGTTGTTGAGGGTGTCTAGGTGATGTCGGGTAAAGGGGGAGTCGACTCGTTACTAGGAGAACAGGGATAGTAGACTAACTAGGTTAGTAGTTATGAAAACAAAAAATATGAATTTATTATGCAATCATAACCTCACATTACTCTAGAATCTCAAGCTATGTGTTATGTGTGAAATTGTCATCGTTTTGATTATTGTGACATACTTAATTTGAATTTTGCATGTGAAAGACAGGTTCAAGCATAACATGACTTGCAGAGAATATTGTCTGAATTGACCAGTCTGTCTTCTGCTGGTAGCAAGAGTAGATTTTCCACTTAATGTATGCAACATACTTGCCCCAAACCATTTGAACTTCAAAAATGTAATGTTTCAAAATTGTTCAACAATTTTAGAGCAAAAGAGAAATTTTGACAACCCTGGAAGTTTGGAAAGGTGATAGACCAGAGGTCAACCACTTCTGCGCCAAGCAGCAATATTTATGGTAAACATCTTTAATTTGACACACTCTGTTAACCTTTTCAGTGCTAATGACGGAATGGTTCCGTCTTGAGCACCAGCGCTCCTGTGCTCCTGATGGAACCAGTCCACCCTGGTCACAGGCGCACTAAATCCTTCTGCTGCAAACAGCTGAGGGATTTCCTTTTTTGGGGGTGCCCCGGGAGGTGGGCAAGAGCTTCCCAACCTTCTGAGGCCTGTTTCTTATTTTCAATGTAATGTCGACTGTGCGCATGGCGCGCTGTCGTCATGACATTGAAAACAAAACTGAAACTCAGTTTTACTTTCAATGTTTCGGTGCTTGTGGGGCTATCTCAGCCCCCGAGCACCGCAACACTTGGGAGAGGTATCATTTGTATTGGGAGACCAAGGGGAACGCTGGGTGGTAGGACATTTTTGCTGGCACAATGATACCACAATGTACCATGGTATTTTTTGGCGTTACTACACCAATAATATTACTGTGTTACTTTAAGGAGCTCCTCACCAACTCCTGTCTTCTTCTGTGACTTACATATAGAACTTTTTGTAATATTTTCTTTTTTTAATCAAATTTAAAAAAACGACAATTTTTTGTCCAGTTGTTGAGGGACCCCTAATTCATTCCTCAAGAGATTATGCAAATTCCCTAAATTATTATTATCAGTCAACCTTTACTCTCTGTTCCTAGAGAACATACTGCTGCAGGAAATGTTCTCCTGAATACCTTTCCCTTATTACCATCACTTTTAGTAAACTACATTTTTGCTTTTAATTAAATCTAGAGTCATGCTTAAGTTAACGTGCTGGATGTTTAAATGGTGGAATGGAATAACTACAACACAGCTGGAAGGAAATATCTGCAGTATTGTAAAATTGCAAGAGTTCATTGGTCTGTTGTGCTTAACTGTTAATTTTTCTTAATCATTTGCCATCTCATTAGGAGTGCCCTTTTAGTTAATTGTATTTATTTATTGCTGTTAAGTCTGCCCACCCCAAATTACCAATACCAGGGGAACAGATATATCTGGTGGGATGGAGGGATGGAGTTAACAGTGATTAGAAGGTGGACCCTTAGAAGTGAGAAAATCCCATGGATTCAGAAATTCTGGTTAACATGACACACCTAGGTTTAGGCCCTGTCCATCTCATCAATGGGAGCAGCACTGACATACAATGATAGAAAGTAAGGCCAAATGCACTAAAAGACAGGTCGCTGTGGCCACAAATTGCGCACACCAACTTTTTGAGACCTGTTTCTGTATTTTAGATAATACCTTTGTTATACCTTTGCCCCATTATGTGGCATTGCAAACGATCCATTTGCAGGGCATCACAGAATGACAAGCTTAATACAAGTTACGTAGAAGTGTAGCTAATTAACACCCGCTGTGACTGGCTACAAATACAAGGACTTTGGCCTGCAACACAATCCCTGTGTTAGCATTCCTAAATGGGATTTTTGGTTTTATAAAGAAGGTGATGTTCCTTAAAGGAGCCACACTGGCAAAGCTTTTCAAACCGAGGATTTGTAATTGAAGAATAGCATTATATACCTTGTTTACAATCCTGTAAGGTTCAAGGTTATAAGTAATAAGATAAATAGGGCTTGCACGGGCACCAGAGAACAATTTCATAACAGCAATGTGCATGAAGCTACATTTGATCTGTGTCAAATCATGACTAGGCTAAAGTGAAGAGAAGTGCACCATCAACAGCCTTGGTATTTGTCCCTTTGGTGCAGAGGAGTTTCCAGGTCAATTGCAAACTGTGCACGGGTAATACATTTAATGCATGAGCAGATTCCTTTTTATTGGTTTGTGCATGAGCAAAATGTTTTTTTCTCCATCTGCACTAGTAGGTGATTAAATAAATCGATGAATCTACTCTCTAATTTGTAATTATCTAAAGTACTTACTGATGAGGCTCACAATATTACAGATAAAGAAAAATAAATCTACAGTTCCCAATAAAATCAATGAGGAAAAACAATACATTTTGCATTTATTAAAGGGCTCGATACATTGCTTAATTTTGTGGTCCCAAACTCTTCACACCTGGATTTTACAGAATCATATTCTCTGCGCCTTGTGTGTGCTTTTTGTGCTCTATAGCAAGTACTGGGCACACGTTTAGAGATAAACAGTATTGATACTGAGTGATTTACATAAAAACAAGTCGATACCGGTGGTGTAATAAACACGTTGTTTATGTGGATGTATTCTTCAGAACATACAACGCCAGCCGACATGTGTTTCGTCAACAGGGGGATACCTGTGACTCTTCAGGGCTGAAAACGCGTGATGAACGGATCTAGTTACCGGTGATAGTTCTAACCTGGTCGACGGGTATTTAAAAGAGCCGTAGGTACGGGACGAATGGATGAAGGAATAAACACAGGCAGGTAAGTCTGTGTGGCCAAGACCTTGTAGTACCGTGTCTCGTGGTGCTCGTCTCGTCTCCGATAGTAGGAGCTCCTACTATCAGGGTTGGAACTATCACCGGTAACTAGATCCGCTCATCACGCCTTTTCAGCCCTGAAGAGTCACAGGTATCCCCCTGTTGACGAAATACGTGTCGGCTGGCGTTGTATGTTCTGAATAATACATCCACCTAAACAACGTGTTTATTACACCACCGGTGTCGACTTATTTTTATGTAAATCTCTCAGTATCAACACTGTTTATCACTAAACGTGTGCCCAGTACTTGCCATATTGTCTTTCCGGTGTCAAGGTTTCTCATCTTTCGCTCTTACAGAGGTTTAGGGTATTCCTCTATACCAGAGGTCTTCAATCTGTGGGGCGCGACCCCCAGGGGGGTCATGGAGTCTTTTCAAGGTGGTCGTAGATTCTGTCAGAGCATGCAGTTCCTGGCATTGGGCTGATTGAGGGTGCTCACGGCGGAGGCCTAATTCACACCGAGGGGTGAAAAAAACATCAAAGCCTCATTAACAAGTAAAAGGTCTTTTAAAGACCTATCAAGTACTCGGGTGTGGCTGTGTGTGTGTCCCTGAAGCTGTTTCAGCCGGGCTTACATACACGATCGGGGGGAGGGGAATGGGGGGGGCCTGGGGAAGCAGGCTGTAGTGTAGCCCTTTGAGTTCATTGGACGTTGCACGCCTGGAGCTGTGGGTCCCGTGACAAGTCCCAGAAATCATTGGTTAAGTCCCAGGAGCCCTCATACCTGGCGCCTGTGCGGGAGAAATGTGCCTGAGAGTCTGTTCTTCATGGTGAGATGTTGTTACAGCATATCTGCCCCCCCCCGCCCTCAGCAGGGAGGCACAGAGATGCCCTCCCATGAGTGGAAAAGAAGAAGGAAGAAGACGCAGAGAGATACTGACCCCCCCCCCCATGAGAGAGGCACAGAAAAGGTGGGTGGATGAATGATGGGTGGATGGATGGATGAAAGGGTGGACTGATGAAGGATGGATGGATGGATGTAAGGATGAAGGATGGATGGATGTGTGAAAAGGTGGATGGATGAATGATGAGTGGATGGATGAAAGGGTGGATGGAAGGATGAAAGGGTGGATGGATGAAGGATGGATGTATGGATGGATAAAAGGTTGCATGGATGAATGATGGATGGATGAAAGGGTGGATAGATGAAGGATGGATGGAAGGATGAAAGGGTGGATGGATGAAGGATAGATGTATGGAAGGATGAAAGGGTGGACGGATGAAGGATGGATGGATGGATGAAAGCGTGGATGGATGAAGGATGGATGTATGGATGGATACAACGTTGCATGGATGAATGATGCATGGATGGATGTGTGAAAAGGTGAGGGGATGAATGATGGGTGGATGGATGGATGAAAGGGTGGGCGGATGTATGGATGAAAGGGAGGATGGATGAAGGATGGATGTATGGATGGAAAGATAAAAGGGTGGATGGATGAAGGTAGATGTATGGATGGAAGGATGAAAGGGTGGACGGATGAAGGATGGATGGAAGGATGAAAGGGTGGATGGATGAAGGATGGATGTATGGATGGTTAAAATGTTGCATGGATGAATGATGCATGGATGGATGTGTGAAAAGATGGGGGGATGAATAATGGGTGGATGGATGGATGAAAGGGTGGATGGATGAAGGATGGATGTATGGATGGGAGGCACTGTGAAACACAAAGCAGTTTATAAGCTGTGGCTCCATTCCTCATTTAATGAGCTATTCCAGGGCCGGTGCAAGTTTGCAGCTGCCCTGGGAGCAGCACATTTATGATGATAGGGTACACTGTCTCAGTCTGTGCCGGGCACATTTCTTGATAGTGTACCGAGCCCTGACGTCAACCGTCTATCTGTTCTTTAATCAAAACCCAGGTCTATGCAGAAGTGACATATTCATTTGTTTAACCAGTTAGATTTGAAAAATCTATCTTTCGAAATTGTTCAACAATTTTAGAGCTCTAGACAAATGTTGACATAACTAAAAGTTTGAAAAGATGAATGGCCAAAAGTTAACCCCTCCTGTACCAAGCTGCAACATAATTGGTAACATCTTTAATTTGATACACTCTGTCACAGTAAAGGTGACTTTAGCCAGTTACACTAAGTAATAAAAAGATACAGCACCTCCAGATGCTGATGCATATATCAAAGGGTAAACTTTTTGCCCATGGGCACAGGGTGGTAAATGTTAAATGTTAGAGGGTACTTGCTTAATGTTCATTGCATATTGAAACTACCACAAACTGGAGACCATTAAAGGACAACTATTCTGCGTCAAAAACATCCAAGACATTAAGTCAAATATACAGGACTACATTGTAAACTTAACCTTATACATCATATTTAAGCCCAATAATACTATTCTGTCATGATCAACTAAATCCTACAGTGAGCCATTACATTTGGAGACAGGACTGTTCCAAACCCCCTTTCATGTAACGTTGCACGTTTTGCTTCCAGTATTTTTTAAATACATTGTGGTAATACATGGATTTTCATCTTGGCATAATGACAACACAGGGAAACAATGACTTGTAGATTTACATCTTTGGGCCAAGTGTAAAGTATTTTGAAATGCTGCTATTCCTTTATTTTGTGTTGAAATGTAGTTTAAAAGTACCTTAGAAACAGAGGTTGCAGTCACAAGGACACTAAATCACTGTTAAATGTTCTGTTTATGTTTTGAAAGTTCACTTACCTTATTTTCCTCCATTTGATGGAGGACAGTATCAGCTGCTGGGAAGCAGAGGTGACCTTCACAGTCCCCTATCCACTACTGTGGTGGATTTGGGGTGATGAAAAGAAGTCTCCAACAATAGGTAAATGTCAATGACAGTGAAACACCAAATATAAGAAGAAAGATACACTTTCTCAGCAACTACCATCTAGTCTCCAAGGTAAGAAATGACAACAGAAGCCACATTCTGGAACAGTAAACCATGACGCAACAATGGCTGCATCAGAGTTCCCTGAAGATTCTGCAGTGCTAAGACTCCAGAGGTTTCCATGGCCCCAGAGAGACACATCATGGCAACAAGATTCCAATCTGTCTCAGAACTCGGATTTAAAAAAAAAAAACATGATTAACAGTTGTGTACATAGCTAATGGTAGATATGGCCCTGCCTTGTGCAGAGTAAAGCAGGGGTATCACCAAAGTGCTAATTTGGAATATCTGGGGCAGGTGGGTTAATTTCCTCTGCTTGTCAGATATACTCATGAGTAATCTCATTAGGAGTGTGAGTAAATATTGCAGGTTTACATCAGTGAGATTAAGGGTATAGTTTTTGCCAGTGGATGAACTGGATTTTATTGGGATCAGGCTTGGGAATTTCTACTTCAGCTTCAGCACCTCTCCCTGGAGCTCTGAAGCATGTGCTCAAAGGCTGGAAGGAGTAACATGTGCCTCCTGTGAACAAGATGGAAGGGATTTGGTTCATCCTCTGTGCCTTCAGGATTGTTTTGCTTGTTAAACTGGCAATGGTAATTCACTGGCCATTTTGTGTGTCTTCTTGTCAGATATCTTATTGGAAAGATGATCTGCTGATGCACCTAATTGTTAAACTTGAAAAGGTTGTGTGTGGCCAGCAAAAGAAGGACCCGAAAGAAGAAAACAGGAGGGAAAAATACATGGGAAAATAATTATTCTACATGAAGGGAAGAGAGTAGTTATCAGGACATGGATAGCATTGATCAGTGCTTAATTTGAGCCAGTGGTTTACGGCACTTAATCATTATCACCGGCGCTTCAGCACCAGTAAAGGAGACATTCATTTTTGGTAGGCACAGGGAGATTAAGTGAGTCATAAGATATTGAGCCAACGCTAAGACTCGAACCTGGTTTCCAGCTCCGAGCTCAGCAGCTCTGGCCATTACACCACATTCTCTCTCCACTTGTAGGGTTTCATGGCTTCTGTTTTAGGTGGCACAAACAAGAGAAATGGGCCGATGGAAGCTGCCTCCTGAAGAGAGCCCCAGCACTAATTTTTCTACAAAATTGCCGCAGCACTTGATACCATCATCTTTGTAATTTGTAGCATTGCGAAAACAAATTTCACTGTTATCTAACATATGGTTTTAAATGTATTGTGCTCATGAGAATGAAAAGCTCAGACAGCCTTACCAGGGATTTAAATCTATGAACTGCAGGTGACACAGACATGAGAGAAGTGAATATATAGCTCACTGAGCTACCCCAAAGAATACTGGATAATACATAACACTATGAATAATCCTGAGGGGAAACATGATCTGGATTTAGGTAGAAATCAGTGGAATGAAAGTTTATTTATTTTCTTTTATTGTTATTTTAAAGGTTGTTTATAGCGCTACTGGACCCAGGAGTATCAGAGCGCTTTACGGACAGATAAAGATCATGAAGCAAAATAATTAAACAAAATTACAAAGTGAATAACAACTCGCATGGGAAACTGTCTTTCAGTTAGACGAGGGAATTGAGGAAAGAGAGTAATTAGATATGAATGAGGTAGAAGGGGACGGATGAAAGATAGGAGAGAGAGGGGTAGAGGGAGAGGGGGGAGAAAAGGAAAGTGAGAGAGAAGGGGTGGGTTGAGGAGCATAAAACAGATGGCTACATCATTAAAGAGATGATAGGTACCCCAATACTTGTTGAGAAGAAGCGCCTTGAGTCTTTTTTGAAGAGAGGGAAGGATGGGTTGCCGCGAAGATCTTTGGGGAGAGAGTTCCAGATCGTAGGGGCATTACCAGAGAAAGCACGTGATTGTGTCTTTTTACATTTGAGTCTCGGGGGATGAGGACAAGGGCGTTGGTGCTTCTCAAGGACCTGGAGCAACCAGCTTTTTGTAGTTTGTCCGAGAGGTAAGAGGGGGTGTTTTGGTGAAGGGCTTTGTGAGTAATACATGCCATCTTGAAGGTGGATCTGCCTTCGATTGGGAGCCAGTTAAGGTTTTTGAGGATAGGAGAAATGTGATCAAATCGTTTACAATCAGAGATAAGTCTGGCGGCCAGATTGAGGACAGATTTAATTCGGGCAAGGTGGACTTTTGGGGTTCCTACAAGGGTGGCATTGCCATAGTCAATTCTGGAAAGTACAAGAGACTGGACAACAATTTTGAAGTCATCTGCTGGAATGAAAGGTTTGATTTTTTTAAGGCGGAGAAGGGAGAAGAGAGCACCTTTTGCAGCATTTTTAATGTGAGGGATGAAAGTAAGATTCCTATCAATTCTGATGCCCAAGGATTTGACAGAGTTAGAGGTGGAGAGGGTGCAGTTGAGTGCTTTTATATCATTGATCCAGAGTTGAATAGGCAGGGAACTATTTTTGGGAGTGAAAAGGATGATTTCAGTTTTTGGGGGATTCAGTTTGAGATGATTAAGATGGAACCAGGCTTGGACTTTGTTCAAGGTATCATTGAGGAGAAGAATGTCATGGTGGGATTTGATCTTTTAATATAGTTGAGTATCGTCAGCATAGAGGTGGTAACTGATATTAGCTTGTTTGAGAATAAGGTTGAGTGGTTCCATGAATAGATTAAAAAGGGTAGGGGAAAGGATAGAGCCTTGTGGGACCCCAAGTGAGACAGGTTGTGGTTTGGAGAGGCAGTGACTGAGTTTAATTTGTTGGGATCTGTTTTGGAGATAAGAGGTGAACCATTGGTGAGCAATGCCCTCAAGCCCAAAACGGTCTTTGAGAGTATTAAGAAGGGTAGGATGGTGGACAGTATCAAACGCAGCAGAGAGGTCAAGGAGGATAAGGAGGGAGGATTCGCCTTTGTCAAGAGAGCAATGGATATCATCTGTGATAATGAGCATGGCGGTTTCCGTGCTGCATCCTTTTCTACAACCGGATTGGAAAACGTCGAGGAGATTGATGAAGTGATATGTTTATCTAACTGGGAAAGTACACATTTTTCAAGGGCTTGGAGAGGAAGGGAAGATTAGAGATAGGGCATAGATTGTTCAAGTCATTAGGGTCAGCGGTGGGGTTTTTGAGGATGGGGAAGATTTGACCTAGTTGAAGGGATGCTGGGACATAGCCAGTGGCAAGGGAGGAATTGATGATATTGGTCCAGATGGGTGCGATGATGTGTTTGAGTTCCTGAACCAACTGGGCAGGAAGAGGATAATTGGTGTGTGACGAAGGTTTGAGATTTGAGATAATGTTGAGGACAGTCGATTCAGATACTGGACAAAATTAGTTCCAGAAGCCAATGTTTTTGGTAGGGGTGTCTTTAAAGATAGAGTCAGGATGGGGTAGAGTAGGGAGGGGTAGAGAGGGGTCGTGGCATGAAGGGGCAGAGGAGCAAGGTGAAGTAGGACTGTTAGGGAGGAGGTGTTGGCTAAGGGTGAGATTGGTATGGGAGAGGAAGAGAAGAGAAGGATAGTTCAATCGAGTTGACTTTATTCGAAAAGAAGCTGGTGATTTCTTCACATTTTTGAACAGTGGCTAGTATTTCAGGGGGACCAGAGGAAGTCTGTTTTTAACAATGCTAAAGAGATCTCTGGGATGGTTTTTGGCCTGGTCAAGTTGTGAACGGAGGAAGGAGGCTTTTTCAGTGAAGATGTGCTTCTTGTATTTGGCTCTGGCAGTTCTAAGGAGTGTCAGGTTATCAGGGGAGGGATGATTCCTCCATGAGCGTTGAGATTGTCTGAGGGCCCGTCTTTCATTATTAAGGTCGGCGTTAAACCAGTATTTAGGAGGTATATTTTTTTGATGTTTAAGTTTGATTGGGGCAATCTGGTCAAGCACTTGAAGGATAGAGGTATTGTAGTGAACAGTTAGGTCAGTGGTGCTGTGAGAGGGGGGACGAGTAGGCAGGCTTTGATAAAAGATTCCAACTCGTCAGGGGGATAAGGTGAAGATTACGGGTATGTTTCAAGGGTAAAGTGCCGATAGGGGTGGGGATAGTAATAGAGCAGTTCGTGGACAAAGTGACACAAAAAGAGAGTGTCCGAGCTTCTGTCTTGAACTCTTCAAACTCCCTAACGAAGGAATAACCTTTTGCGGATCATAAAATGGGACCAATAAATGAGTGTTTTTCGTCTCAAAGGAACGCCAATCCTATAACCGCCCAGAAGGCTGAAATAGAAAAAATGATAAAAAAGGGACGGAAGGATGGTGCTCCTGGTCCAGGTGGAATTCCTCAAGCTCTGTTCAAGGAAGATGCAACCTTTTGGGCTGCAAATCTAAGCACCCTTTTTAATTCAAGCCTGCAAAATAACATCATACCGCCCTCCTGGCGTGGATCCATTCTTGCACCGATCTTCAAAGGAGGGGATAAAAAATCCCCAGGGAACTATCGCCTTATCGCACTCATTGACAACGAAGCAAAGTACTTTGCGGAAGTGTTGCTCAACTCACTCAGGGTATGGGCGGATGATAACTCTATAATTCCTCTGAATCAAACAGGCTTCACAACAAACACCGGTACCTCAGTCAATCTTATGACCCTTTCCAGCCTGATTGACCAAGCGAAGTTCTGTTCTTGCCCACTCTATTTGGAATTCATTGACTTCCAAGCGGCCTTCGACAATGTTAACAGAAGCAGACTCTGGCAGAAGTTGTCCAGACTCAATATTCCAGCGGACCTCCTAAGAGCCATACAACTTCTACACCAGGACACATGGGTCAGGATTAAGATCGGGGATGGCTCAAGATTGTCCCGCCCAATTCCGACAGAAAAAGGCCTCAAACAGGGGTGTGTCTTGGCTCCGACACTCTTTAATTTATTTCTAGCCGACCTTCCTGAAGTCCTTAACAAGGTCAACTCCCATGCCCCCAAACTATCTGGTCTGTCGTTGACAAATCTACTATATGCTGATGATGTGGTTTTGTTAAGCAAAACAAAGATCGGAATGCATAGGCTCCTGGATGCTACCTCTGATTACTCAAATAACAACGAGCTTTGTATCAACAACAGCAAGACGAAAATCCTAGCAGTTCATCTAAGTAATGCTAAGAAACTTTCTTGGACTTTGAACAATGAAAGCATCGTCGAACCAAACTGCCAGAGGTATCTTGGAGTTATTTTTAACAACAATGAAAAATACAAATCTCACCTAGAAGAACAGAAAAGGAAGGGTGTGGCACTTGCTTTTGCAATTGGATTAATTCAAAAGAAGCTACGAGGCCCAAATCTCGCACCCACACTACAGGTCGCCCAGGCTAAAATCATTCCTACCCTAACCTACGGCAGTGAAGCTTTAAAAGGATTGGACAGAGGCCAATTGGACACAATCATTACTAAGATCTACAGATCAGTGTTCAAATTACCATCCCATACATCACCGGCACACATTAGGTTGGAACTAGGCATCTGCAAACAACAACTGGCCAGAGCCATGAATTTTCTAGTGTGCTGCCACAAACTGAGGCTATCAAAGGAGGGTAGTCTAGGGCACCATCTGTGGGCCAGTATTGACAACAACTCATGGCGAGCAGGTCATAACTACTGGTCAAAAGGTCTAACAACCCTGTGCCTAAACGACCTCTGGAATTTGCACGCTAGTCAGAAGGAATTCAAAAGGCTAGCGAAAATTAGCACCAAACAACTATCAATAATGGAACACAAAGCCACCCTTGCAAAAAGAAGTCATGGGTGGATGACCCTTCATTCCTATGCCTCGGTAATTCCACAGCCGTACCTCACCATTTCTTTCAGTGCACCAACGAAACTAAGTTTCTTTAAATTGAGACTGGGAGTTATCAACCTGCTGATGCATTGGCCAAAATGGAAAAGAGAGCACGGACGAGATCTATGCCGTCTTTGTGGGAATCCCAAAGAAGACATTATACACATCATCTGTCTGTGCCCAAAACTGCTCACTGAGAGACGGGGCCTACTCAAGCATCATTGGAATAGAAAAATGATCAGAAGCTGTAGAGCAGCAGTTCTGGCCTGCTTTGATCCTAGGAACACTAAATTAAACTGTGCCCTAGTAAGATTTATGGAGCGCACTGTAAAAAAACTAAGTGAGGTGCCCACAGGTTGCGACTCTCCATCGGCATAACGTCTGTTAAGCCTCACCTGTTACTGCTACCTTGACTGGTTTTTATGAACATGACATTTTAAATGAAATTCTGAAATCCCTTTTTTTTTAAAGTTTTGTATTTGCAATGGTTTTTTAAATCACGCAATAAATAAATAAAAGAATAAAAATAAAAAAATAATAATAATAGAGCAGTTCAAATTGAAGAGGAAAAGGTGATGATCCGACCAGT
Organism: Lissotriton helveticus; assembly: GCF_964261635.1. Lineage (NCBI taxonomy): Eukaryota > Metazoa > Chordata > Amphibia > Caudata > Salamandridae > Lissotriton > Lissotriton helveticus. The sequence goes on from NC_136070.1 coordinate 942,665,980, forward strand.
CGACTGGAAGAATCATTGAGAGAGAGGCCAGATCCTTGCTAGTCATAATAGCATCAAGGGTGGCGCCTTTAGAGGGAGTCGGGGCTTGGCAGAGTTGTGTCAGGTCAGTAATGTCCATGATATCTTTAAGGAGGATGACAGACGGGTCGTCGTTATTATTCCAGTGGATGTTATAGTCGCCAAGAAAGAGATTCTTGGGGTGAGTGAGCAAAGGTTGAGTGATGAGATCTGATAGCTCTTCGGTAAAGGGGATGGGATTGCCAGGGGGGTGGTTGATAATATGAAGACGAATGGTGGGGGAGTCAGGAGCGGTAAGATCAACGCAAAGGTATTCAAAGGTAGAAGGGTCCTGGAGATGAACAAGTGTGAGATTGAGTTCCTTTTTAAAAATTAGGGCAAGGCCACCTCCTATTTGCTTTATTCTGTCTTTCCTAATGATGGTATATCCAGGAGGAATGAGCAAGTAGAGGATAGGAGTCGAGTGGGAGTTGAGGTTTCCGTAAGGAAAGCAATATCTATGTTTTCATTGAGAATGGTTTCCGCAATAGCAGTCTCATGGCAATATGCGGATAGGCAGTTAATCAACATGCAGTATAGGGGTGAGGGGTCAGGGTATTGAGTGGAGGGATCAGAGAGGATGGAATTTAGTTGTTGAGGGGGTCTAGGTGATGTCGGCTTAAGGGGGAGTCGACTCGTTACTAGGAGAACAGGGATAGTAGACTAACTAGGTTAGGAGTTATGAAAACAAAAAATATGAATTTATTATGCAATCATAACCTCACATTACTCTAGAATCTCAAGCTATGTGTTATGTGTGAAATTGTCATCGTTTTGATTATTGTGACATACTTTTTTTTTTTTTTTTTTTTTAAAAACCTTTATTGAAAGACACATATAAGTACAAGCGCAGGCCTACAACCACAGGGGCCGGCCGCAAAATCAGGAGAGTCACAAAGGAGCAAAAGCAGTGTGTACGAAAGAATGAATACAGGATAAACGTAAAATGAAGTTGGTGCAGAGTCAGCGCCAGGATAAGAAAGGTTTCATTTTATGTTTTATAGAGGAGGCAGCAACCATATCTACCAGGGCGTCATGCAACATAGTCAGAAAAAAGGGGGGGGGGGGGCGGGAGGGATACAGCCCCCCACGCAATCAAGGAACCACCGTAGGGCGAGGCCCAGAGACATCCCACGCCCATCCAGAGTTCAAAAATAAAGGAAAAAGCATAGCAAACAACTAAATCGGACGCCACATAGACATCCCTCCCGCCCCGAAAAAGGAGAAAGTGCAGACACATACGAAACGAAGCAGTGAAAGCAAAGGGACATAGCCCACCCCCTAGAAAAAGGCAAAAAGGGACCATAGAAGAAAACAAACTAAAATAACAAACACCCCCCCACCCTACATCACTGTAATGGCTATGGCCTACCCCACTAAACAGCGTGCCTGTCGCCCAGAAGCGCCCGAAATATAGAAGAAAGAGAAAAGGAATAATAACAACGAGAGAAAAAGGAGAAAGAGAGAGAAGAAAAGGAAGGAAGAGAGAGAGAGAGGAGAGGAGCCGGCGATCGAAATACAGAACACCACCCCACCCGAAACAACGGATCACTAATCGAGGTCAAAAAAGGATATAGAAAAAGCCTACACAAGGATAGAGACAGGAAATGTCCAAATAATGAGGTCCGGAGATGCCATTTAACAAAACAAGGGTCCCGCAGGCAACCAGGCACGATCACCCCTGTCCACTTTTATGAAGAGTCGAGCTGCCAGACTCCGCCACGGTCAGGAAACAGCATGAAACAGTAGGTTCATACCAGTCAGGGAAAGCAAGTGGGATCTCCGCGGAACACCGTCCCAGCCAGCAAGAAGCAACCAGGAGAACTCGGCAGCAGTCAGAATGCAAAAGTACCTCAAAGGTCCACGCGGCCAAGCACAATATCTGGGCTGTCCAGCACGAAGCCAAGAAGTCAGGATGTAGGAAACACTGCAGCATCGGCATCGGGTCCACTTGGTCCCATAGAAGCGAACACCCAGCCGGAGATCCCAGCACAGCAGCTGGAGAAATGTCAGCCAGAACAACTCGGGGAGACGACACCGCGTCACAAGATGGCGGAGCAACCATGGCGGCGATCCGCAACTCCAAGTCCCAGTATTTCAAGGACAAGTCGATCCGCAGAACAGCCAGGGCAAACAAGACAGCACTCCGAGTAGGAGCCGCCCGAATCAAATGAAGTTCGGAGAGAGCAAGTGAAGCAACGTCCCTGTTTCCAGGAGAAAGACACTCCGGGGGGCCATCCGCCATCTTGAGCAAATCGCCCTCCGCCATTGTCGCAGCCGACTCCAATCCCACCAGGAGCACCGGAGGCCACAGGATACTCAGCCGATCCGCGGCTGATGGCGCTCGGCGGAGAAAGGAGAGTCACCAGAAGAACGGGCGTGCTCCCCACAACACTCGGGGGGGCCCTGCACAGGATCCCAGGCGGGACAATCGACAGAAGTGGGCTTCTCTCTCGAGGGGTGCCGGACAGCGCGGCTTCTCTTCTTCGGGCCGGCAGGCAATCGGGCAAGCGGGGTGGCCCACCATCGGGGGTGGGTCCGCTCCGGCGCTTCCGGCTCGCGGCTCTCAGGCTCCCACCATCGGGTCTCTCCACCGGTTCCGGACCGCCGGCACTCCGAACAACTCCGGGCAGGCGCAGCACTCGAGGCCCCGGCGTCAGGGCCGGGAAGGCCAGCAAGGCAACAAGGACCGAACGCAGAAACCACTGCACGCCAGTGCCCCGGAAAAGGACGGTGAGTGAAGGCTTTTGCTTGGTAACCGAATTCGGAACACCCCGAACAGGATGAAAGACAGGATAGGTGGCGGGGAGGAAGGGATCGCGGAGCGAGGCGTTTATGCGACTGTTCCGATCGCCATCTTGGCTCCTCCCCCCCTATTGTGACATACTTAACTTGAATTTTGCATGTGAAAGACAGGTTCGAGCATAACATGACTTGCAGAGAATATTGTCTGAATTGACCAGTCTGTCTTCTGCTGGTAGCAAGAGTAGATTTTCCATTTAATGTATGCAACATACTTGCCCCAAACCATTTGGACTTCAAAAATGTAATGTTTCAAAATTGTTCAACAATTTTAGAGCACAAGAGAAATTTTGACAACCCTGGAAGTTTGGAAAGGTGATAGACCAGAGGTCAACCACTTCTGCGCCAAGCAGCAATATTTATGGTAAACATCTTTAATTTGACACACTCTGTTAACCTTTTCAGTGCTAATGACGGAATGGTTCCGTCTTGAGCACCAGTGCTCCTGTGCTCCTGATGGAACCAGTCCACCCTGGTCACAGGCGCACTAAATCCTTCTGCTGCAAACAGCTGAGGGATTTCCTTTTTTTTGGGGGTGCCCGTGAGGTGGGGAAGAGCTTCCCAACCTTCTGAGGCCTGTTTCTTATTTTCAATGTAATGTCGACTGTGCGCATGGCGCGCTGTCGTCATGACATTGAAAACAAAACTGAAACTCAGTTTCACTTTCAATGTTTCGGTGCTTGTGGGGCTATCTCAGCCCCCGAGGACCGCAACACTTGGGAGAGGTATCATTTGTATTGGGAGACCAAGGGGAACGCTGGGTGGTAGGACATTTTTGCTGGCACAATGATACCACAATGTACCATGGTATTTTTGGGCATTACTACACCAATAATATTATTGTGTTACTTTAAGGAGCTCCTCACCAACTCCTGTCTTCTTCTGTGACTTACATATAGAACTTTTTGTAATATTTTCTTTTTTTAATCAAATTTAAAAAAATGACAATTTTTAGTCCAGTTGTTGAGGGAGCCCTAATTCATTCCTCAAGAGATTATGCAAATTCCCTAAATTATTATTATCAGTCATCCTTTACTCTCTGTTCCTAGAGAACATACTGCTGCAAGAAATGTTCTCCTGAATACCTTTCCCTTAATACCATCACTTTTAGTAAACCACATTTTTGCTTTTAATTAAATCTAGAGTCATGCTTAAGTTAACATGCTGGGTGTTTAAATGGTGGAATGGAATAACTACAACACAGCTGGAAGGAAATATCTGCAGTATTGTAAAATTCTGGTTAACATGACACACCTAGGTTTAGGCCCTGTCCATCTCATCAATGGGAGCAGCACTGACATACAATGATAGAAAGTAAGGCCAAATGCACTAAAAGACAGGTCGCTGTGGCCACAAATTGCGCACACCAACTTTTTGAGACCTGTTTCTGTATTTTAGATAGTACCTTTGTTATACCTTTGCCCCATTATGTGGCATTGCAAACGATCCATTTGCAGGGCATCACAGAATGACAAGCTTAATACAAGTTACGTAGAAGTGTAGCTAATTAACACCCGCTGTGACTGGCTACAAATACAAGGACTTTGGCCTGCAACACAATCCCTGTGTTAGCATTCCTAAATGGGATTTTTGGTTTTATAAAGCAGGTGATGTTCCTTAAAGGAGCCACACTGGCAAAGCTTTTCAAACCGAGGATTTGTAATTGAAGAATAGCATTATATACCTTGTTTACAATCCTGTAAGGTTCAAGGTTATAAGTAATAAGATAAACAGGGCTTGCACGGGCAACAGAGAACAATTTCATAACAGCAATGTGCATGAAGCTACATTTGGTCTGTGTCAAATCATGACTAGGCTAAAGTGAAGAGAAGTGCACCATCAACAGCCTTGGTATTTGTCCCTTTGGTGCAGAGGAGTTTCCAGGTCAATTGCAAACTGTGCACGGGTAATACATTTAATGCATGAGCAGATTCCTTTTTATTGGTTTGTGCATGAGCAAAATGTTTTTTTCCCCATCTGCACTAGTAGGTGATGAAATAAATCGATGAATCTACTCTCTAATTTGTAATTATCTAAAGTACTTACTGATGAGGCTCACAATATTACAGATAAAGAAAAATAAATCTACAGTTCCCAATAAAATCAATGAGGAAAAACAATACATTTTGCATTTATTAAAGGGCTCGATACATTGCTTAATTTTGTGGTCCCAAACTCTTCACACCTGGATTTTACAGAATCATATTCTCAGCGCCTTGTGTGTGCTTTTTGTGCTCTATAGCAAGTACTGGGCACACGTTTAGAGATAAACAGTATTGATACTGAGTGATTTACATAAAAACAAGTCGACACCGGTGGTGTAATAAACACGTTGTTTATGTGGATGTATTCTTCAGAACATACAACGCCAGCCGACATGTGTTTCGTCAACAGGGGGATACCTGTGACTCTTCAGGGCTGAAAACGCGTGATGAACGGATCTAGTTACCGGTGATAGTTCTAACCCGGTCGACGGGTATTTAAAAGAGCCGTAGGTACGGGACGAATGGATGAAGGAATAAACACAGGCAGGTAAGTCTGTGTGGCCAAGATCTTGTAGTACCGTGTCTCGGTGGTGCTCGTCTCGTCTCCGATAGTAGGAGCTCCTACTATCAGGGTTGGAACTATCACCGGTAACTAGATCCGCTCATCATACCTTTTCAGCCCTGAAGAGTCACAGGTTTCCCCCTGTTGACGAAATACGTGTCGGCTGGCGTTGTATGTTCTGAATAATACATCCACATAAACAACGTGTTTATTACACCACCGGTGTCGACTTATTTTTATGTAAATCTCTCAGTATCAACACTGTTTATCACTAAACGTGTGCCCAGTACTTGCCATATTGTCTTTCCGGTGTCAAGGTTTCTCATCTTTCGCTCTTACAGAGGTTTAGGTATTCCTCTATACCAGAGGTCTTCAATCTGTGGGGCGCGACCCCCAGGGCGGTCATGGAGTCTTTGGAAGCTGGTCGTAGATTCTGTCAGAGCATGCAGTTCCTGGCATTGGGCTGATTGAGGGTGCTCACGGCGGAGGCCTAATTCACACCGAGGGGTGAAAAAAACATCAAAGCCTCATTAACAAGTAAAAGGTCTTTTAAAGACCTATCAAGTACTCAGGTGTGGCTGTGTGTGTGTCCCTGAAGCTGTTTCAGCCGGGCTCACATACATGATCGGGGGGAGGGGAATGGGGGGGGCCTGGGGGGCAGGCTGTAGTGTAGCCCTTTGAGTTCATTGGAAGTTGCACGCCTGGAGCTGTGGGTCCCGTGACAAGTCCCAGAAATCATTGGTTAAGTCCCAGGAGCCCTCATACCTGGCGCCCTTGCGGGAGAAATGTGCCTGAGAGTCTGTTCTTCATGGTGAGATGTTGTTACAGCATATCTTCCCCCCCTACCCCCCCCCCCGCCCTCAGCAGGGAGGCACAGAGATGCCCTCCCATGAGTGGGAAAGAAGAAGGAAGAAGACGCAGAGAGATACTGACCCCCCCCCCCCCCCCCCATGAGAGGCACAGAAAAGGTGGGTGGATGAATGATGGGTTGATGGATGGATGAAAGGGTGGACTGATGAAGGATGGATGGATGTAAGGATGAAGGATAGATGGATGTGTGAAAAGGTGGATGGATGAATGATGAGTGGATGGATGAAAGGGTGGATGGAAGGATGAAAGGGTGGATGAATGAAGGATGGATGTATGGATGGATAAAAGGTTGCATGGATGAATGATGGATGGATGAAAGGGTGGATGGATGAAGGATGGATGGATGGATGAAAGGGTGGATGGATGAAGGATGGATGTATGGATGGATAAAAGGTTGCATGGATGAATGATGCATGGATGGATGTGTGAAAAGGTGAGGGGATGAATGATGGGTGGATGGATGGATGAAAGGGTGGGCGGATGTATGGACGAAAGGGAGGATGGATGAAGGATGGATGTATGGATGGAAAGATAAAAGGGTGGATGGATGAAGGTAGATGTATGGATGGAAGGATGAAAGGGTGGACGGATGAAGGATGGATGGAAGGATGAAAGGGTGGATGGATGAAGGATGGATGTATAAATGGATAAAAGGTTGCATGGATGAATGAGGCATGGATGGATGTGTGAAAAGATGGGGGATGAATAATGGGTGGATGGATGGATGAAAGGGTGGATGGATGAAGGATGGATGTATGGATGGGATGCACTGTGAAACACAAAGCAGCTGATAAGCTGTGGCTCAATTCCTCATTTAATGAGCTATTCCAGGGCAGGTGCAAGTTTGCAGCTGCCCTGGGAGCAGCACATTTATGATGATAGGGTACACTGTCTCAGTCTGTGCCGGGCACATTTCTTGATAGTGTACCGAGCCCTGACGTCTGTTCTTTAATCAAAACCCAGGTCTATGCAGAAGTGACATATTCATTTGTTTAACCAGTTAGATTTGAAAAATCTATCTTTCGAAATTGTTCAACAATTTTAGAGCTCTAGACAAATGTTGACATAACTAAAAGTTTGAAAAGATGAATGGCCAAAAGTTAACCCCTCCTGTACCAAGCTGCAACATAATTGGTAAAATCTTTAATTTGATACACTCTGTCACAGTAAAGGTGACTTTAGCCAGTTACACTAAGTAATAAAAAGATACAGCACCTCCAGATGCTGATGCATATATCAAAGGGTAAACTTTTTGCCCATGGGCACAGGGTGGTAAATGTTAAATGTTAGAGGGTACTTGCTTAATGTTCATTGCATATTGAAACTACCACAAACTGGAGACCATTAAAGGACAACTATTCTGCGTCAAAAACGTCCAAGACATTAAGTCAAATATACAGGACTACATTGTAAACTTGACCTTATACATCATATTTAAGCCCAATAATACTATTCTGTCATGATCAACTAAATCCTACAGTGAGACATTACATTTGGAGACAGGACTGTTCCAAACCCCCTTTCATGTAACATTGCACGTTTTGCTTCCAATATTTTTTAAATACATTGTGGTAATACATGGATTTTCATCTTGGCATAATGACAACACAGGGAAACAATGACTTGTAGGTTTACATCTTTGGGCCAAGTGTAAAGTATTTTGAAATGCTGCTATTCCTTTATTTTGTGTTGAAATGTAGTTTAAAAGTACCTTAGAAACAGAGGTTGCAGTCACAAGGACACTAAATCACTGTTAAATGTTCTGTTTATGTTTTGAAAGTTCACTTACCTTATTTTCCTCCATTTGATGGAGGGCAGTATCAGCTGCTGGGAAGCAGAGGTGACCTTCACAGTCCCCTATCCACTACTGTGGTGGATTTGGGGTGATGAAAAGAAGTCTCTAACAATAGGTAAATGTCAATGACAGTGAAACACCAAATATAAGAAGAAAGATACACTTTCTCAGCAACTACCATCCGGTCTCCAAGGTAAGAAATGACAACAGAAGCCACATTCCGGAACAGTAAACCATGACGCAACAATGGCTGCATCAGAGTTCCCTGAAGATTCTGCAGTGCTAAGATCCCAGAGGTTTCCATGGCCCCAGAGAGACACATCATGGCAACAAGATTCCAATCTGTCTCAGAACTCTGTTTAAAAAAAAAAAAAACATGATTAACAGTTGTGTACATAGCTAATGGTAGATATGGCCCTGCCTTGTGCAGAGTAAAGCAGGGGTATCACCAAAGTGCTAATTTGGAATATCTGGGGCAGGTGGGTTAATTTCCTCTGCTTGTCAGATATACGCATGAGTAATCTCATTAGGAGTGTGAGTAAATTTTGCAGGTTTACATCAGTGAGATTAAGGGTATAGTTTTTGCCGGTGGATGAACTGGATTTTATTGGGATCAGGCTTGGGAATTTCTACTTCAGCTTCAGCACCTCTCCCTGGAGCTCTGAAGCATGTGCTCAAAGGCTGGAAGGAGTAACATGTGCCTCCTGTGAACAAGATGGAAGGGATATGGTTCATCCTCTGTGCCTTCAGGATTGTTTTGCTTGTTAAACTGGCAATGGTAATTCCCTGGCCATTTTGTTTGTCTCCTTGTCAGATATCTTATTGGAAAGATGATCTGCTGATGCATCTAATTGTTAAACTTGAAAAGGTTGTGTGTGGCCAGCAAAAGAAGGACCCGAAAGAAGAAAACAGGAGGGAAAAATACATGGGAAAATAATTATTCTACATGAAGGGAAGAGAGTAGTTATCAGGACTTGGATAGCATTGAATCAGTGCTTAATTTGAGCCAGTGGTTTCCGGCACTTAATCATTATCACCGGCGCTTCAGCACCAGTAAAGGAGACATTCATTTTTGGTAGGCACAGGGAGATTAAGTGAGTCATAAGATATTGAGCCAACGCTAAGACTCGAACCTGGTTTCCAGCTCCGAGATCGGCAGCTCTGGCCATTACACCACATTCTCTCTCCACTTGTAGGGTTTCATGGCTTCTGTTTTAGGTGGCGCAAACAAGAGAAATGGGCCGATGGAAGCTGCCTCCTGAAGAGAGCCCCAGCACTAATTTTTCTACAAAATTGCCGCAGCACTTGATACCATCATCTTTGTAATTTGTAGCATTGCGAAAACAAATTTCACTGTTATCTAACATATGGTTTTAAATTTATTGTGCTCATGAGAATGAAAAGCTCAGACAGCCTTACCAGGGATTTAAATCTATGAACTGCAGGTGACACAGACGTGAGAGAAGTGAATATATAGCTCATTGAGGTATCCCAAAGAATACTGGATATTACATAACACTATGAATAATCCTGAGGGGAAACATGATCTGGATTTAGGCAGAAATCAGTGGAATGAAAGTTTATTTATTTTCTTTTATTGTTATTTTAAAAGTTGTATATAGCGCTACTGGACCCAGGAGTATCAGAGCGCTTTACGGACAGATAAACATCATGAAGCAAAATAATTAAACAAAATTACAAAGTGAATAACAACTCGCATGGGAAACTGTTTTTCAGTTAGACGAGGGAATTGAGGAAAGAGAGTAATTAGGTATGAATGAGGTAGAAGGGGACGGATGAAAGATAGGAGAGAGAGGGGTAGAGGGAGAGGGGGGAGAAAAGGAAAGTGAGAGAGAAGGGGTGGGTTGAGGAGAATAAAACAGATGACTACATCATTAAAGAGATGATAGGTACCCCAATACTTGTTGAGAAGAAGCACCTTGAGTCTTTTTTGAAGAGAGGGAAGGATGAGTTGCCGCGAAGATCTTTGGGGAGAGCGTTCCAGATCGTAGGGGCATTACAGGAGAAAGCACGTGATTGTGTCTTTTTACATTTGAGTCTCGGGGGGATGAGGACAAGGGCGTTGGTGCTTCTCAAGGACCTGGAGCAACCAGCTTTTTGTAGTTTGTCCGAGAGGTAAGAGGGGGTGTTTTGGTGAAGGGATTTGTGAGTAATACATGCCATCTTGAAGGTGGATCTGCCTTCGATTGGGAACCAGTTAAGGTTTTTGAGGATAGGAGAAATGTGATCAAATCGTTTACAATCAGAGATACGTCTGGTGGCCAGATTGAGGACAGATTTAATTGGGGCAAGGTGGACTTTTGGGGTTCCTACAAGGGTGGCATTGCCATAGTCAATTCTGGAAAGTACAAGAGACTGGACAACAATTTTGAAGTCATCGGCTGGAATGAAAGGTTTGATTTTTTTAAGGTGGAGAAGGGAGAAGAGAGCACCTTTTGCAGCATTTTTAATGTGAGGGATGAAAGTAAGATTCCTATCAATTCTGATGCCCAAGGATTTGACAGAGTTAGAGGTGGAGAGGGTGCAGTTGAGTGCTTTTATATCATTGATCCAGAGTTGAATAGGCAGGGAACTATTTTTGGGAGTGAAAAGGATAGTTTCAGTTTTTTGGGGATTCAGTTTGAGATGATTAAGATGGAGCCAGGTTTGGACTTTGTTCAAGGTATCATTGAGGAGAAGAATGTCATGGTGGGATTTGATCTTGTAATATAGTTGAGTATCGTCAGCATAGAGGTGGTAACTGATATTAGCTTGTTTGAGAATAAGGTTGAGTGGTTCCATGAATAGATTAAAAAGGGTAGGGGAAAGGATAGAGCCTTGTGGGACCCCAAGTGAGACAGGTTGTGGTTTGGAGAGGCAGTGACTGAGTTTAATTTGTTGGGATCTGTTTTGGAGATAAGAGGTGAACCATTGGTGAACAATGCCCTCAAGCCCAAAACGGTCTTTGAGAGTATTAAGAAGGGTAGGATGGTGGACAGTATCAAACGCAGCAGAGAGGTCAAGGAGGATAAGGAGGTAGGATTCGCCTTTGTCAAGAGAGCGATGGATATCATCTGTGATAATGAGCATGGCGGTTTCCGTGCTGCATCCTTTTCTAAAACCGGATTGGAAAACGTCGAGGAGATTGATGAAGTGATGTGTTATTCTAACTGGGAAAGTACACATTTTTCAAGGGCTTTGGAGAGGAAGGGAAGATTAGAGATAGGGCGTAGATTGTTCAAGTCATTAGGGTCAGCGGTGGGGTTTTTGAGGATGGGGAAGATTTGACCTATTTGAAGGGATGCTGGGACATAGCCAGTGGCAAGGGAGGAATTGATGATATTGGTCCAGATGGGTGCGATGATGTGTTTGAGTTCCTGAACCAACTGGGCAGGAAGAGGATAATTGGTGTGTGACGAAGGTTTGAGTTTTGAGATAATGTTGAGGACAGTCGATTCAGATACTGGACAAAATTCGTTCCAGGAGGCATTGTTTTTGGTAGGGGTGTCTTTAAATATAGAGTCAGGATGGGGTAGAGTAGGGAGGGGTAGAGAGGGGTCGTGGCATGAAGGGGCAGAGGAGCAAGGGGAAGTAGGACTGTTAGGGAGGAGGTGTTGGCTAAGGGTGAGATTGGTATGGGAGAGGAAGAGAAGAGAAGGATAGTTCAATCGAGTTGACTTTATTCGAAAAGAAGCTGGTGATTTCTTCACATTTTTGAACAGTGGCTAGTATTTCAGGGGGACCAGAGGAAGTCTGTTTTTAACAATGCTAAAGAGATCTCTGGGATGGTTTTTGGCCTGGTCAAGTTGTGAACGGAGGAAGGAGGCTTTTTCAGTGAAGATGTGCTTCTTGTGTTTGGCTCTGGCAGTTCTAAGGAGTGTCAGGTTATCAGGGGAGGGATGATTTCTCCATGAGCGTTGAGATTGTCTGAGGGCCCGTCTTTCATTATTAAGGTCGGAGTTAAACCAGGATTTAGGAGGTATGTTTTTTTTATGTTTAAGTTTGATTGGGGCAATCTGGTCAAGCACTTGAAGGATAGAGTTATTGTAGTGAACAGTTAGGTCAGTGGTGCTGTGAGAGGGGGGAGGAGTAGGCAGGTTTTGATAGAAGATTCCAACTCGTCAGGGGGGATAAGGTGAAGATTACGGGTATGTTTCAAGGGTAAAGTGCCGATAGGGGTGGGGATAGTAATAGAGCAGTTCGTGGACAAAGTGACACAAAAAGAGAGTGTCCGGGCTCCTGTCTTGAACTCTTCAAACTCCCTAACGAAGGAATGGCCTTTTGCGGATCATAAAATGGCACCAATAAATGAGTGTTTTTCGTCTCAAAGGAACGTAAAGTAAAGTAAAGTCCACATTTGTAAAGCGCACAATCACCCGTAAGGGTCTCTAGGCTCTGGGAGCCGTCGGGAAGATTAAGCAAGCTATTGCCCAGAGTCACATGGTGCTGGGCTAACCTGACGCCGGAGCCGGGGATCGAACCGTGGTCCCCAGATTCCAGCATCAGTCGCCCTGGCCGCGGCGCCACACCTCTCCCACTCAATCCTATAACCGCCCAGAAGGCTGAAATAGAAAAAATGATAAAAAAGGGATGGAAGGATGGTGCTCCTGGTCCAGGTGGAATTCCTCAAGCTCTGTTCAAGGAAGATGCAACCTTTTGGGCTGCGAATCTAAGCACCCTTTTTAATTCAAGCCTGCAAAATAACATCATACCGCCCTCCTGGCGTGGATCCATTCTCGCACCGATCTTCAAAAGAGGGGATAAAAAATCCCCAGGGAACTATCGCCTTATCGCACTCATTGACAACGAAGCAAAGTACTTTGCGGGAGTGTTTCTCAACTCACTCAAGGTATTGGCGGATGATAACTCTATAATTCCTCTGAATCAAACAGGCTTCACAACAAACACCGGTACCTCAGTCAATCTTATGACCCTTTCCAGCCTGATTGACCAAGGGAAGTTCTGTTCTTGCCCACTCTATTTGGAATTCATTGACTTCCAAGCGGCCTTCGACAATGTTAACAGAAGCAAACTCTGGCAGAAGTTGTCCAGACTCAATATTCCAGCGGACCTCCTAAGAGCCATACAACTTCTACACCAGGACACATGGGTCAGGATTAAGATCGGGGATGGCTCAAGATTGTCCCGCCCAATTCCGACAGAAAAAGGCCTCAAACAGGGGTGTGTCTTGGCTCCAACACTCTTTAATTTATTTCTAGCCGACCTTCCTGAAGTCCTTAACAAGGTCAACTCCCATGCTCCCAAACTATCTGGTCTGTCGTTGACAAATCTACTATATGCTGATGATGTGGTTTTGTTAAGCAAAACAAAGATCGGAATGCAAAGGCTCCTGAATGGTACCTCTGATTACTCAAATAACAACGAGCTTTGCATCAACAACAGCAAGACGAAAATCCTAGCAGTTCATCTAAGTAATGCTAAGAAACTTTCTTGGACTTTGAACAATGAAAGCATCGTCGAACCAAACTGCCAGAGGTATCTTGGAGTTATTTTTAACAACAATGAAAAATACAAATCTCACCTAGAAGAACAGAAAAGGAAGGGTGTGGCACTTGCTTTTGCAATTGGATTAATTCAAAAGAAGCTACGAGGCCCAACTCTCGCACCCACACTACAGGTCGCCCAGGCTAAAATCATTCCTACCCTAACCTACGGCAGTGAAGCTTTAAAAGGATTGGACAGTGGCCAATTGGACACAATCATTACTAAGATCTACAGATCAGTGTTCAAATTACCATCCCATACATCACCGGCACAAATTAGGTTGGAACTAGGCATCTGCAAACAACAACTGGCCAGAGCCATGAATTTTCTAGTGTGCTGCCACAAACTGAGGCTATCAAAGGAGGGTAGTCTAGGGCACCATCTGTGGGCCAGTATTGACAACAACTCATGGCGAGCAGGTCATGACTACTGGTCAAAAGGTCTAACAACCCTGTGCCTAAACGACCTCTGGAATTTGCATGCTAGTCAGAAGGAATTCAAAAGGCTAGCGAAAATTAGCACCAAACAACTATCAATAATGGAACACAAAGCCACCCTTGCAAAAAGAAGTCATGGGTGGATGACCCTTCATTCCTATGCCTCGTTAATTCCACAGCCGTACCTCACCATTTCTTTCAGTGCACCAACGAAACTAAGTTTCTTAAAATTGAGACTGGGAGTTATCAACCTGCTGATGCATTGGCCAAAATGGAAAAGAGAGCACGGACAAGATCTATGCCGACTTTGTGGGAATCACAAAGAAGACATTATACACCTCATCTGTCTGTGCCCAAAACTGCTCACTGAGAGACGGGGCCTACTCAAGCATCATTGGAATAGAAAAATGATCAGAAGCTGTAGAGCAGCAGTTCTGGCCTGCTTTGATCCTAGGAACACTAAATTAAACTGTGCCCTAGTAAGATTTATGGAGCGCACTGTAAAAAAACTAAGTGAGGTGCCCACAGGTTGCGACTCTCCATCGGCATAACGTCTGTTAAGCCTCACCTGTTACTGCTACCTTGACTGGTTTTTATGAACATGACATTTTAAATGAAATTCTGAAATCCCTTTTTTTTAAAGTTTTGTATTTGCAATGGTTTTTTAAATCACGCAATAAATAAATAAAAGAATAAAAAAAAAATAATAATAATAATAGAGCAGTTCAAATTGAAGAGGATAAGGTGATGATCCGACCAGTCGACTGGAAGAATCATTGAGAGAGAGGCCAGATCCTTGCTAGTCATAATAGCATCAAGGGTGGCGCCTTTAGAGGGAGTCGGGGCTTGGCAGAGTTGTGTCAGGTCAGTAATGTCCATGATATCTTTAAGGAGGATGACAGACGGGTTGTCGTTAATATTCCAGTGGATGTTATAGTCGCCAAGAAAGAGATTCTAGGGGTGAGTGAGCAAAGGTTGAGTGATGAGATCTGATAGCTCTTCGGTAAAGGGGATGGGATTGCCGGGGGGTGGTAGATAATATGAAGACGAATGGTGGGGGAGTCAGGAGCGGTAAGATCAACGCAAAGGTATTCAAAGGGAGAAGGGTCCTGGAGATGAACAAGTGTGAGAATGAGTTCCTTTTTAAAAATTAGGGCAAGGCCACCTCCTATTTGCTTTATTCTGTCTTTCCTAATGATGGTATATCCAGGAGGAATGAGCAAGTAGAGGATAGAAGTCGAGTGGGGGTTGAGCCAGGTTTCCGTAAGGAAAGCAATATCTATGTTTTCATTGAGAATAGTTTCCGCAATATCAGTCTCATGGCAATATGCGGATCGGCAGTTAATCAACATGCAGTATAAGGGTGAGGGGTCAGGGTATTGAGTGGAGGGATCAGAGAGGATGGAATTTAGTTGTTGAGGGGGTCTAGGTGATGTCGGGTAAAGGGGGAGTCGACTCGTTCCTAGGAGAACAGGGATAGGAGACTAACTAGGTTAGTAGTTATGAAAACAAAAAATATGAATTTATAATGCAATCATAACCTCACATTACTCTAGAATCTCAAGCTATGTGTTATGTGTGAAATTGTCATCGTTTTGATTAATGTGACATACTTAACTTGAATTTTGCATGTTAAAGACAGGTTCAAGCATAACATGACTTGCAGAGAATATTGTCTGAATTGAGCAGTCTGTCTTCTGCCGGTAGCAAGAGTAGATTTTCAACTTAATGTATGCAACATACTTGCCCCAAACCATTTGAACTACAAAAACGCAATGTTTAAAAAAATTTCAACAATTTTAGAGCACAAGAAAAATTTTGACAACCCTGGAAGTTTGGAAAGGTGATAGACCAGAGGTCAACCACTTCTGCGCCAAGCAGCAATATTTATAGTAAACGTCTTTAATTTGACACACTCTGTTAACCTTTTCAGTGCTAATGACGGAATGGTTCCGTCTTGAGCACCAGTGCTCCTCTGCTCCTGACGGAACCATTCCACCATGGTCACAGGCGCACTAAATCCCTCTGCTGCAAACAAATGAGGGATTTCCTTTTTGGGGGGGGGGCCTCAGGAGATGGGGAAGAGCTTCCCCAACCTTCTGAGGCCTGTTTCTTATTTTCAATGTAATGTCAACCCTGCACATGGCGCCCTGTCGTCATGACATTGAAAACAAAACTGAAACTCAGTTTCACTTTCAATGTTTCGGTGCTTGTGGGGCTATCGCAGCCCCCGAGCACCACAACACTTGGGAGAGGTATCATTTGTATTGGGAGGCCAAGGGGAACGCTGGGTGGTAGGACATTTTTGCTGGCACAATGATACCACAATTTACCATGGTATTTTTTGGTATTACTCCACCAATAATATTACTGTGTTACTTTAAGGAGCTCCTCACCAACTCCTGTCTTCTTCTGTGACTTACATATAGAACTTTTTGTAATATTTTCTTTTTTTAATCAAATTTTAAAAAACTACAATTTTTAGTCCAGTTGTTGAGGGAGCCCTAATTCATTCCTCAAGAGATTATGCAAATTCCCTAAATTAATATTATCAGTCATCCTTTACTCTCTGTTCCAAGAGAACATACTGCTGCAGGAAATTTTCTCCTGAATACCTTTCCCTTAATACCATCACTTTTAGTAAACCACATTTTTGCTTTTAATTAAATCTAGAGTCCTGCTTAAGTTAACATGCTGGGTGTTTAAATGGTGGAATGGAATAACTTCAACACAGCTGGAAGGAAATATCTGCAGTATTGTAAAATTGCAAGAGTTCATTGGTCTGTTGTTCTTAACTGTTCATTTTTCTTAATCATTTGCCATCTCATTAGGAGTGCCCTTTTAGTTAATTGTATTTATTTATTGCTGTTAAGTATGCCCCCCCCCCCAAATTACCAATACCAGGGGAACAGATATATCTGGTGGGATGGAGGGATGGAGTTAACAGTGATTAGAAGGTGGACCCTTAGAAGTGAGAAAATCCCATGATTCGGAAATTCTGGTTAACATGACACACCTAGATATAGGCCCTGTCCATCTCATCAATGGGCGCAGCACTGACATACAATAATAGAAAGTAAGGCCATTTGCACTAAAAGACAGGTCGCTGTGGCCACAAATTGCACACACCAACTTTTTGAGACCTGTTTCTGCATTTTAGATTATACCTTGGTTATACCTTTGTCCCATTAGGTGGCATTGTAAACTATCCATTTGCAGTACATCACAGAATGACAAGCTTAATACAAGTTACGTAGAAGTGTGGCTAATTAACACCCACTGTGACTGGCTACAAATACAAGGACTTTGGCCTGCAACACAATCCCTGTGTTAGCATTCCTAAATGGGATTTTTGGTTTTATAAAGCAGATGATGTTACTTAAAGGAGCCACACTGGCAAAGCTATCCAACCAAGGATTTGTAATTGAAGAATAGCATTATATACCTTATTTACAATCCTGTAAGGTTCAAGGTTATAAGTAATAAGATAAACAGGGCTTGCACGGGCACCAGAGAACAATTTCATAACAGCAACATGCATGAAGCTACATTTGATCTGTGTCAAATCATGACTAGGCTAAAGTGTAGAGAAGTGCACCTTCAACAGCCTTGGTATTTCTCCCTTTTGTGCAGAGGAGTTTCTAGGTCAATTGCAAACTGTGCACGGGTAATACATTTAATGCATGAGCAGATTCCTTTTTATTGGTTTCTGCATGAGCAAAATTTATTTTTCTCCATCTGCACTAGTAGGTGATGAAATAAATCGATGAATCTACTCTCTAATTTTTAATTATCTAAAGTACTCACTGATGAGGCTCACAATATTACAGATAAAGAAAAAGAAATCTACAGTTCTCAATAAAATCAATGAGGAAAAACAATACATTTAGCATTTATTAAAGGGCTCGATACATTGCTTAATTTTGTGGTCCCAAACTCTTCACACCTGGATTTTGCCGAATCATATTCTCTGCGCCTTGTGTGTGCTTTTTGTGCTCTATAGCAAGTACTGGGCACACGTTTAGAGATAAACAGTATTGATACTGAGAGATTTACATAAAAACAAGTCGACGCCGGTGGTGTAATAATCACGTTGTTTATGTGGATGTATTCTTCAGAACATACAACGCCAGCCGACACGTGTTTCGTCAACAGGGGAATCCCTGTGACTCTTCAGGGCTGAAAACGCGTGATGAGTGGATCTAGTTACCGGTGATAGTTCCAACCCGGTCGACGGGTATTTAAAAGAGCCGTAGGTACGGCATTAATGGTTGAAGGAATAAACACAGGCGCGTAAGTCTGTGTGGCCAAGACCTTGTAGTACCGTGTCTCGGTGGTGCTCGTCTCGTCTCTGATAGTAGGAGCTCCTACTATCAGGGATGGAACTATCACCGGTAACTAGATCCGCTCATCATGCCTTTTCAGCCCTGAAGAGTCACAGGTATCCCCCTGTTGACGAAATACGTGTCGGCTGGCATTGTATGTTCTGAATAATACATCCACATAAACAAGGCGTTTATTACACCACCGGTGTCGACTTGTTTTTATGTAAATCTCTCAGTATCAATACTGTTTATCTCTAAACGTGTGCCCAGTACTTGCCATATTGTCTTTCCAGTGTCAAGGATTCTCATCTTGGGCTCTTACAGAGGTTTAGGGTATTCCTCTATACTTATTGCACCGTCAAAATCTGCATAAACTAACTACTCCCTAACCACTTGTGTGACTGCTAAAGCGCCAGTGTCCTGCTCTCTTCTAAACCCTACTCAGGCCTTCTATTGCTTTTGTGCTCTGCCTGAAGACTCACAGTCCCACAACCTTAACGTTCCCTGAGGAGGAGGGGCTGGAAAGTTGGGAGGCTTCACTGCTGCCAATGCGCTATAAAGTGCCAACTACATCCATACAGTGTGGGACGCCTTCTGGGTGCTTTTTGGACCCTGCCTGAGGACTCACAGTCTCACAACCATCGCAAGCCCTGAGGAGGAGGGGCTGGCAACGTGGGAGGCCCTGCTGCTGCAGACGTGCTATATAGTGCCAACTACATTCCTGTGGTGCTAAGCTCACCCAGGTGCGTGCCTGGATTAGGACTGGGCCAAGAGGGCGCCCATTTGCACCTCTCAGCAGCCGACAGAGGCCGGGTCAGGCCCTCTCTGTTTGTCCCGTGGCTCGCATCTGCCCTGTAGCTTCCAACTCCTTTCTTGACTATCTAGGTTTGCCTTTACTCCTGTTCTGGAACTATGGGGAAAAGGAACATTGCATGTGGTGCAACAAGGAGTGATATAACAACTACAATTGATTCCTTCCTGGTGCATGCAGCTAGTGTCCTTTCAAAGGAGATGTAACTCACCAAAATACCCATCTCCCTGGAGGAGGTGAGTGGCAACTTGCTTGTTTCTAATAGTTCCAATAGTCTGGACATTCTCATGAGGCCAAATGAAGGAACTGTCGACCCCCGATCAAGTATGGACAGTGTGTGTTTGCCCCTTGTGGAGAATTTGCCTATTATGGAGCCTTTAGTGAAAAAAGGGTAGGACACTGTGCAAGAAGGGGACAATTGACTGCAAGGGAACTAAACTGAAGAAGCATAATGTCATCCTATTGTGGACGTTCTCTAATATGGATGAATTATGCACTAGGATAGATGTTTTTTTCAAATTACATCGAAAGCCAGTACATGAGCGCCTTGATGCAATAGAGGAAAGTGCAACCCAAATATTGAGCCTTGCTAAACTGAGACTGCCCCTGAGGTGCTTTTGGCGTCCTCTTACCTTCCTAAGGATTTAAGCAATATGGCTAGTATGGCCCATGGTCCTAGCCTCATTCAAACCATGGTCCCTATGGGTTGTGATTTGAGGTCCTGGGGGTTATGCCAGATCAGACTCAAAAGACATAAACATCATCTTCTCAGGTACAAGGGCCTATATCTCACAATCTCTCTTCCCAGGCAAACTGCTCCAGTGATGCTTCCTGGACAATTATGTGTCAGGGGGACCAGAGATCTTGCTTCTGGGATGGCTATGGAACCGAGGGAGATGCGCAACCGTAGCTTTAGCAGGAAAGTTCAAGTTTTCAATCTCCCACCAGAAGTATGCCCTTGGGTCCTAAACAGACCCAGACTGAGAACACAGTCCTATTGATTTTAAAAGTATCTGACTGGCTTACGAAATTTAGGAGCAATGACCACTCATTATTTGAACACATTTTGATGGCAAGGAGGGTTGACTTGGTAGAGCCATCCCATAAAACAATCCCTGGTAAATGCATAGTGGTCAACTTCGATGATCCAAAAATTGTTGCAACCCTCCTATGGCAACTTCCTCTCCCCTTTTCAGGAGTTTCATAAATATCTGTTTTCCCACAATTGTTCTTTTACAAACCTTCTTATCTCTCCCACCCATCCCTGGTGTAGGAGGACTAATATATAGAGATAATAACAGAGAGAATCACGCTTCTGGTCAAGCTGCGGTGGTGCTGTAACAGATATATACTCCTAGAAGGTTTGGATGAGTGTGATTGACTGAAAGCTCTACCCAAAGTCTAGGTTCCTGATAGTAGGAGTGATACCGAGGCACACATGGCAGATGCTGACACGATTGCTAACACCCCTGAGCCAGTTAAGGTTTTATCTTAGTAAATTGCAGGATTGACGCAATAACTAGGAGACCAAGAGTGGGTCAATTTAGTGGCTAGCTACCATGTGATCTGCCTACAAGAAACCTAGGACTAACACCAAGTTATTTAGGTTTTGTACATATCATTCCTCAGCTATCTATTCTAATGCTAGCAGAGCTAAAGGTGTTCTACCTACACTGATTGCAAATACATTTTTGTGGGAAGTGATTACATTGTATAATGATTTGCCTTATTTTAACAGCTTTGTGTGCGATGTTGTCCAGGATTGGGATAACTAATTGTTAATTACTATAACAATACCCATTGCCCACCCCTTTCATGCTAAGTATAGCTTGAAAGGGTGCCTTATTTACAAGGTGGTGTTAAGCCACATTGAGTGGCTTAACGCAAGCTTGTAAATAAGGTGAAGCCCCTATCTCCACAGGAAACTCGATAAAAGTGACGTTCCTGTGGTGATAAGGGCTAGTAAATATGCCCCTTTATATTTATGCCCATCCCTTTCTTGCAGAACTCAGAAATGTACACTATTTTAGTGCAATGTTAAAGAATTGTTATGTTTATTGTAGTATGCCGTTTTCTTCTTATGTAATTTTTAAATACAATATTGTGATTTTAATTGTTTTTATGAGATGGGGTATTTTAAGATTTGATACATCAAAGTGAGGTATGGGTTTAAATGAAGTCCCAGTGAACAGTGCGACATAATATTTCACAGGGGTAAATGAAGCCTTTTTAATGTTTGTCTAAGCTTTTACATGTTCTTTAATGCTACAGAAGCGTAGCAAAAGTAAGTTTATTCACTGACTGACTGTCTGTAAAATTTAAAGCTGATATGTATCAAAGACACATTGCAATTCACAAATGCACTGTTGTGTCATTATAAATAATTTGGGACCCAGTAGGAATATTTAGGAAAAGAAGGGCACTTCCACTTTGTGAATATTGGCTTCTGAGCAAAGGCCGAAGCACACTGTGCTCCAGGGAACCTCTTCATGCTCCAGACAATGTGCTTTGCATCATGTCAGTTTTTTTTGTCTGCTTACATGGACAGGAGTTGTTCTCAGAAAACAAAATGCCACATAGCAATTTGTAATGCAGGGAAGGTGGTCTGATGGCACCTGCAGGAAATGTTTATGCATTTCCGCCCTTAATATTAATGGTTTGTTTAAGTGAAGGAGTTAGGTCCTTAGCAAGTGGAGAGGCTGGACCTTAGCTATAGTATTTGAGAAAAGAAAATGCCCCCCACTTATTTATCAAAAAAGCTCTTACTTATGAGCAACACATCCACTCGGATTAGATATGTTTGGTATGTTTATTTATACCATGAATTCAACCGTCAATTCAGAAAATTCTATACATTTCATGTCAGACAAAGAACACCAAATAATTAGCTAAATTTTGAAACATACAAAAAGAAGAAAATCACAAATACTTCTACTATATACACAACAAAGCATGACATTAATTTTAGAAAACAGATCACAAAAGTCAATAAATGAAAACTTCTTTTCACAGTAATGAACAAAGTCACAAATGAAAGGAGATATCACAATACATCAATTGTTGCACAACACTCGTTTTTTTAGGGGTCGTGTTATTTATATGTAATGGATGCCTGTTATTTCTATCCCCTTTCTTGCCGACGCGTTTCGAACTTCGTACATCAGTTACGAGTTCTCTTCAGGGCCTTGTTATTACTATATGCCTGTGTGTAGAAAGGAAAAGCTATTTAAAATCCAATCTTGGGTCTCATCTCCTAAGATCACTTAGAGTCTACTACAATTTTTGAAGAAGCCGATTTACCTGGGCAGTGGCCGGGTTTATCCTATGTCTTGTTCTGGGTCATTGAAATTTCAGTCTAAAAAGCGTTAAAAAACCAGTTTTAGAGTCAAATACCAGTATTCACCCTGCAATCACATCGCACAGACGTCACAAGACATACCTTTAAAATAGTCTTAGGTACGGCGGGGCATCTCCCTATGGCTCGGGGAAGCTTCAGTCACCTGGGAGGGGCGAGGACGGAGTCAATACAAGCAGATTGAATCTATACAGAGACCAAAGCAGGTGTTTGAGGGGCTTCTCTTACCTCGTAAGGTGCCCCCTGGGCTTCGGGAGTGTTTCACTTTGTGCCTTAGATTGTTCGGTTAGTTTTCCGTCACTGATCAATCGTGCCGCGTTAATGACTCATAATTATTCTCCGGTCACATAAACTGTAGGGAAAAGGGAGGATTGGTTTTTCATGTTGCCTCTACAAAGCAGCCCGTCTAAGTTGGGCGTGTGGAGTCTACGCTCACCTCTCGCTCAGCAGTTCGCTTTCCAAATGACTCAATGTTGAGGGCGGCGGTGAGACAGCCCCGAGACTAAATATGGTCACATGACCTTAGGTATTCTGGGAGTTGTAGTTCTAGTTACTCACGTGCATCATCCTCAAATTCCCCATTCCTCAAGGTGGGACCATGTGGCCTCACGGAGTCCTACGCGACTTGTGCTTCATAATCTGGACACCTCGGACAGAGTGTTTAATCCGTTTTGCGCGCTATTAAATTTTAGGATCAGATACGCCTCTTTCCTTAACAGGGTCTCCTCTTGTTTGGAATCACTGTCAAAGTATATTGACTTCTTCTTGAAGCCGTTTATCAGTGGGGTCAAATCATTTTTAAAAGACACCACTGATTTTTTGGTGAAAATTGAGGACACCCCATTCGACCAAACGACAGAACTAATGGTGACAATGGACGTCACGTCCTTGTACACCCAGATACCCCAAGACGAAGCTCTTGAAGTGTTGGAACTATATCTTGATAAGAGGGATAGGCCCCACCAGGTCCCAACCTCGTTCATTTTGAAACTGGCAGAAATCACTCTCAAAAAGAACTATTTTAGGTTCAATGATCGATTCTACATGCAGGTTAAAGGTACGGCCATGGGCTGTCCCTATGCGCCGGAGATGGCCATACTCTACATGGCGGAGTATGAGAATAAATTTATCTACTCCAACAATCCATATGATAAACATATCAAACAATGGTGGAGATACATCGACGACGTGTGGCTCCTGTGGCAGGGGAGCCACACAGAGTTGATGTCCTTCCACACATGGATTAATGAAAAACATCGGGACATTAAGTTCTCACTGGAGTCCAGCAACCAAAGAATGACGTTTCTAGACTTAGAAATAACATGTGTGAACGGACACCTGAGATCGAGCCTTTTTCGAAAAAAGACAGACACTAATACCATTCTTCACCACCGGAGTGCTCATCCAAGAAGTCTTAGGGACAATTTGCCCTACGGGCAACTTCTTCGGATTCGAAGAAATTGCTCGGAAGTGAGTGAGTACGAGAGACATGCAACTAGGTTTTGTGAAGAAATGAAGAACAGAGGGTACCCCAAGAAATTACTGAATAATTCAAAGAAAAGGGCACGCCATACTCCAAGGGAGTGCTTACTTGAACGAACAGTTAAGCCAGAAATGGACAAACTGGTATGTGTGTCAACCTTCGGGCCAGACACACATAAAGTAAGGCAAATGGTTCTGAAAAATTGGCATCTATTGGAAGGACTTGAATGTCCGTTTCCGCGACCGATATTTGCCTATAAGAAGAATAAGAGTATTGGCCAAAGTATCATTAGAGCCGATGTGATGACCCCCAAGCCCAAAAGTGACCTCGTGTCAATATGGGGCCTCAAGCCAATAGTAGGCCACCATAGATGTGGAAACTGCATATCATGTGAGTCCACAATCGAAGGGTCTGAATTCGAACATCGGGGTGTCAAATATCAAAACAACGGATTCTCTAACTGTAGAACACGCAACGTGATATATGCTATCACCTGCGCATGCCAGAAACTCTACATAGGAAAAACGACACAACAGATCAACAGTCGCATTACCCAGCACAGGTCGCGTATAAAAAAGAAGGTGTTAAGCGCCCCCATGGTCCAACACTTTCTTGACCTAGAGCACAGTGAAACGGATTTCAAATGGACCGTACTTTGTACAATAGCGCCATCAGGCAATAAAGGCCCGATTGATATAGAGGAGACCCTGTTAAGGAAAGAGGCGTATCTGATCCTAAAATTTAATAGCGCGCAAAACGGATTAAACACTCTGTCCGAGGTGTCCAGATTATGAAGCACAAGTCGCGTAGGACTCCGTGAGGCCACATGGTCCCACCTTGAGGAATGGGGAATTTGAGGATGATGCACGTGAGTAACTAGAACTACAACTCCCAGAATACCTAAGGTCATGTGACCATATTTAGTCTCGGGGCTGTCTCACCGCCGCCCTCAACATTGAGTCATTTGGAAAGCGAACTGCTGAGCGAGAGGTGAGCGTAGACTCCACACGCCCAACTTAGACGGGCTGCTTTGTAGAGGCAACATGAAAAACCAATCCTCCCTTTTCCCTACAGTTTATGTGACCGGAGAATAATTATGAGTCATTAACGCGGCACGATTGATCAGTGACGGAAAACTAACCGAACAATCTAAGGCACAAAGTGAAACACTCCCGAAGCCCAGGGGGCACCTTACGAGGTAAGAGAAGCCCCTCAAACACCTGCTTTGGTCTCTGTATAGATTCAATCTGCTTGTATTGACTCCGTCCTCGCCCCTCCCAGGTGACTGAAGCTTCCCCGAGCCATAGGGAGATGCCCCGCCGTACCTAAGACTATTTTAAAGGTATGTCTTGTGACGTCTGTGCGATGTGATTGCAGGGTGAATACTGGTATTTGACTCTAAAACTGGTTTTTTAACGCTTTTTAGACTGAAATTTCAATGACCCAGAACAAGACATAGGATAAACCCGGCCACTGCCCAGGTAAATCGGCTTCTTCAAAAATTGTAGTAGACTCTAAGTGATCTTAGGAGATGAGACCCAAGATTGGATTTTAAATAGCCATTCCTTTCTACACACAGGCATATAGTAATAACAAGGCCCTGAAGAGAACTCGTAACTGATGTACGAAGTTCGAAACGCGTCGGCAAGAAAGGGGATAGAAATAACAGGCATCCATTACATATAAATAACACGACCCCTAAAAAAACGAGTGTTGTGCAACAATTGATGTATTGTGATATCTCCTTTCATTTGTGACTTTGTTCATTACTGTGAAAAGAAGTTTTCATTTATTGACTTTTGTGATCTGTTTTCTAAAATTAATGTCATGCTTTGTTGTGTATATAGTAGAAGTATTTGTGATTTTCTTCTTTTTGTATGTTTCAAAATTTAGCTAATTATTTGGTGTTCTTTGTCTGACATGAAATGTATAGAATTTTCTGAATTGACGGTTGAATTCATGGTATAAATAAACATACCAAACATATCTAATCCGAGTGGATGTGTTGCTCATAAGTAAGAGCTTTTTTGATAAATAAGTGGGGGGCATTTTCTTTTCTCAAATACTTAATATTAATGGGGCAGAATTCTTTTGCAACCTGTATATCTAGTCCAAGGTTATAACATTTCTGGAAAGAATGTCGCTCACAATCCTATTTATCTGTAAATTTGTTCCAGTCCAGGTTAGCTTGTGTCTCCCTAAAATCACTAAATGAGTTAAAGCTGAATTGTCATGATGTGTCAAATAACACTCAGGCTTCTATAACAAGTGGGTAACAAAATACCAATCTCTATGCAAACACATAACCTCTGCATTTCACGATTTTCCCCATGTCAAATTCAACAGGTAAAAAATTGCTGAAATGTACCAGGGAGAAAGCCCTGTAATTACCAAGATAAGCCACAGAGTTATGGGGCCCGGGCCAGGGTGACTGACTCGGGCATCTGGGGATCATGGTTCGATCCCCGGTTCTAGCGACAGATTAGCCCAGCACCATGTGACTCTGGGCAATAGCTTGCTTAATCTTCCAGACGGCCCCCAGCGCCTAGAGACCCTTACGGGTGATTGTTCGCACTTTACCAATGTGGATTATTATACATTTGGTGCAGGAGCGATGAGGTTCTACATATTAATCCTCATTTCTGAGTTCAAACGGAAAATTGGAGAAATAAGCGGAGTCCGGCAAATACGTCAACTTGCGCTGTAGATATTTAACAAGTCCAATATATATATCTCATGCCCCTCCATCACACTTGTAATCAGCCTTCAGAAAAGACTTGAGATAAATGATCTCTCCCAAAACATTGTAGTCCCCCATCTTCCTATTTGCACTTATCTAAACATTTAAACAAATATTTACTTGAAGTTGTAAATCTGTTTGTGCTATCTTAAGAGTTTTTGGAGCCCTGGGCAAGACATATTTTGGCACTGTTTTTTGGAACGATTTGCTTTTATTATACATTTTCAACCAGTGCTTAGATTTTGCAGGCGCTGGCTCTTAATTGCCGGAACCTGCAATTATGACAGCTGCCACTTGGTGGTGCTGTTTGTATGTTTTAAAGATGAGCAGGAAACTGTTGTTTTGTTAATTCAAGCCCAAATCATGCCAAAAGTATTGAATAATACATTACACTTTTAGAAACAGAGCACACACAATCAGTTCCCAGCTCCAGCTACTCAGCCTCTGCTAACCAAATAGTACCAAAAGAAATGTTAGATAATCTACAGCGACAAATAGTCCATATTAAAATAAGAAACATGCAACTAGCACTTTCAAGTGTAGCTTTAAGAGCCAAATATTCTTAATCACTAATAAATTCCCTTCATAATTGCCATTCTCACTGCAAACGTGAAAATCATAGCACTGGAATGAGAAATGTTGTTATTTCATCAGAACTAGGTAAGCGTAAAATTATAGCAGGATGCGTAACTTGCGGGCCAGATTCATAGAACTAACTTAAAACAAAATCCTAAATTTACCACCATTTTTGTATTCACAGAAGGCACTTACTCATTTTGGTGTTCACAGAAGGCACTTACTCATTTCGGTATTCACAGAAGTTAGGAGTCCTGACTTTAGGACTCCTAAATGCCTTCTTGAATACCGAAAGTCTTGAGGATAGGATTTTTCTCAGTTTAGGAGTAGTAAAGTTAGGACTCCTAACTTTAGGACTCCTAAACTGAGAAACATCCCAACTTTAAGACTTTCGGTATTCACAGAACGCATTTAGGAGTCCTTAAGTTAGGATTCCTAATTTACTACTCCTAAACTGAGAAAAACCTAACTTTAAGACTTTCGGTATTCACAGAAGGCATTTAGGAGTCCTAAAGTTAGGTAGGAAGAGCTTGAAATAATTAGAGGTGGTGGAAAGGTCGAGGCAGATAGGTAAAGTGGTAAGAGAAGCTAGAGAGGGTGGGTTAAAGAGGAGAAAGTGGGATGGGATGAAAAGAGAAAAGAAATGCAGTCGAGAGAAATGGTGTGGAAGAGAAAAAAGAGAAGAGGTTACAACAGAGAGACATAGAGGGGGAGAGAGCGAAAGGTGAAGTAGTGAGATATAGTAGGAGCGGTAGAGATAGATAGGCATGGTATGGAGGGTGAGTTGAAATAGACAAGGAAATGCAGAGAGAGATGCAGATGAGACAGACTGCAGATAATGGAAGAGAAGAGAGGTAGAAAAAAAAGATAGTGAAAAATGAGTTAGATAGTATGAGATTTGAGGCAGAGGAAATGAATGTAGAGAGGTAGAGAAGAGTTTGGATAGGTTGTACAGGAAGCAAATAGTGAGGTAAAATGAGAGATTAGACAGTCGTAAAGACAGAAAGGAGACAGACTGAGAGAGAGAAAGGCAAAGATGAGGAGAAGAGAGATGTAAGAGAGTGAAACAAGCGAGGTGAAGGGAGGTGGGGTAGAGACTAGTGAGGTAGAGAGGGAGCTAAGGGGGTGGAAAGATGAACTCTTGAGAGGTGGAGAGCTAGAGATGTAAGATAAAGAAAGATGAACTTTAGAGAAAGATCAAATGCTTTGAAGAGAGATAAAGAAGAATGTGATGGAAATACAACAGTGAAGTGTAAAGAGATGTGTGAGGTAGAGGCAGCATTGAGGTAGACAGAGGGGTAGAATAGAAGAGATGTAAATAAAGATAGGTACACACTGTAGTAGTGAGAGGGGAGGTTGTGAGTTAGAATTAGAGAGATGGAGTAGAGAGAAATGTACTGAGTAAGAGGAGTGGAAGAAATAGGTGAGGTATGAAAACTGCGATCGAGAGGGGAAGGTACACTGAGTTGCAAAGAGAGAGGTATGGTGAGGTGAACTAAAAACAGGGACATGAGATATTTAGTTGCCACCAACTGCCTGAGAGCTCATGGATTATGGTTGGGAAAACCGGGCTTGCATACTAAACGTCAGAAAACGGACATGCTGAGCTGTCAAATTAAAAATTAACCTGTTTTTTATTCAAAATATTTTCAGAAGGGTTTCTGACTAACTGGATCACCTCACCAGGGAACCCTTTGGAGTTAAGGGTCCTGGGCAATTGCCATCTTTGCCCTTGCCTTAAATTGGCTATACCATCTCGAGCCGTATTCAGCATAGGGCCCAAGCAGGCATTGGGTGTATGCATCCCCTTTGTCAGTATTATAGGAGGGGGTTGCAGATGCTTGAGCGGCAGCATCTGTTACACCAGTAGCACATGTAGCCCTAGCACTATTTTGTGAGAACATTCACTAGTTTTCATGGAGTATTGGCCCATGCAAATATGGAAAACAATTTGCCTTTGCACTTGTATCCTATTACAGATTCAGACACAGAGGCAAACATGCCCTTATGAGATGCACTGAGAGTGCACTACAAAAAGGTAGCATATTCTCAGTGCGCTCCCAGAGGGCAGCCCTTTGAAAGGGACAATGGAGTGCCATGAACCCCCCGAACATCTCTCTGCTGGCGCGTGCAGTTACCTGCACTGTGAAACTCAAAGCAGCCTATGAGCTGTGGTTCCATCCCTCAATGAGCTGTTCCAAGGCAGGTGCAAGTTTGCAGCTGCCCTGGGAGCAGCACATTTATGATAATAAGGTACACTGTTCCAGTCTGTGCTGGGCACATTTGTTGATAGGGGTGCCGAGCACTGACGTCAACTGTCTATCTGTTCTGTAATCAAAACCCAGGTCTATGCAGAAGTGACATATTCATTTGTTTAACCAGATAAATTTGAAAAATCTATCTTTTGAAATTGTTCAACAATTTTATCGCTCTAGAGAAATGTTGACATAACTAAAAGTTTGGAAAGATGAAAGGCCAAAAGACAACCCCTCCTGTACCAAGCTGCAATATAATTGGTAACATCTTTAATTTGATACACTCTGTCACAGTAAAGGAACTTTAGCCAGTTACACTAAGTAATAAAAAGAAACAACACCTCCAGATGCTGATGCATATATCAAAGGGTCAACTTTTTGCCCATGCACACAGGGTAGTAAATGTTAAATGTTAGAGGGTAGTTGCTTAATGTTCATTGCATATTGAAACTACCACAAACTGGAGACCATTGACGGACAACTATTCTGCGTCAAAAACGTCCAAGACATTAAGTCAAATATACAGGACTACATTGTAAACTTGACCTTATACATCACCTTTAAGCCCAATAGCACTATTCTGTCATGATCAACTAAATCCTACAGTGATCCATTACATTTGGAGACAGGACTGTTCCAAACCCCCTTTCATGTAACGTTGCACGTTTTGCTTCCAGTATGTTTTAAATACATTGTGGTAATACATAGATTTTCATCTTGGCATAATGACTACACGAGGAAACAATAATATGTAGATTTACATCTTTGGGCCAAGTGTAAAGTATTTTGAAATGCTGCTATTCGTTTATTTTGTGTTGAAATGTAGTTTAAAAGTACCTTAGAAACAGAGGTTGCAGTCACAAGGACACTAAATCACTGTTAAATGTTCTATTTATGTTTTGAAAGTTCACTTACCTTATTTTCCTCCATTTGATGGACAGCAGTATCAGCTGCTGGGAAGCAGAGGTGACCTTCACAGTCCCCTATCCACTACGGTGGCAGATTTGGGGTGATGAAAATAAGTCTCCAACAATTGGTAAATGTCAATGACAGTGAAACACCAAATATAAGAAGAAAGATACACCTTCTCAGCAACTACCATCCGGTCTCCAAGCTAAGAAATGACAACAGAAGCCACATTCCGGAACAGTAAACCATGACGCAACAATGGCTGCATCAGAGTTCCCTGAAGATTCTGCAGTGCTAAGACTCCAGAGGTTTCAATGACCCCAGAGAGACACATCATGTCAACACGTTTACAATCTGTCTCAGAACTCAGTTTTTATTTTTTTTAAATGATTAACAGTTATGTACATAGCTAATGGTTGATATGGCCCTGCCTTGTGCAGAGTAAAGCAGGGGTATCACCAAAGTGTTCATTTGGAATATCTGGGGCAGGTGGGTTATTTTCCTCTGCTTGTCAGATATATGCATGCGTAATCTCATTAGGAGTGTGAATAAATATTGCAGTTTTACATCAGTGAGATTAAGGGTATAGTTTTTGCCAGTGGATGAACTGGATTTTATTGGGATCAGGCTTGGGAATTTCTACTTCAGCTTCAGCACCTTTCCCTGGAGCTCTGAAGCCTGTGCACAAAGGCTGGAAGGAGTAACATGTGCCTCCTGTGAACAAGATTGAAGGGATGTGGTTCATCCTCTGTGCCTTCAGGATTGCTGTGCTTGTTAAACTGAGATATGGTAATCCCTGGGCCATTTTTGTGTTCTTCTTGTCAGATATCTTATTGGAAAGAGGATCTGCTGATACACCTAATTGTTAAACTGGAAAAAGGTTGTGTGTGGGCAGCAAAAGAAGGACCCGAAAGAAGAAAACATGAGGGAAAAATACATGAGAAAATAATTATTCTACATGAGGGGAAGAGAGTAGTTCTCAGTATTGGATAGCATTGAATCAGTGCTTAATTTGAGCCAGTGGTTTCCGGCACTCAATCATTATCACCGGCGCTTCAGCACCAGTAAAGGAGACAATTTTGGTAGGCACAGGGAGATTATGTGAGTCATAAGATATTGAGCCAACGCTAAGACTCGAACCTGGTTTCCAGCTCCGAGCTCGGTAGCTCTGGCCATTACTCCACATCCTCTCTTCACTTGTAGGGTTTCATGGCTTCTGTTTTAGGTGGCGCTAACAAGTGAAATGGGCTGGCAGAAGCTACCTCCTGAAGAGAGCCCCAGCACTCTTTTTTTTTACAAATTTGCCACAGCACTTGATGCCATCATCTTTGCCAATTTGTAACATTGCAAAAAAAACTCACTGTTATCTAACCTAATGGCTTTAAATTTATTGTGCTCATGAGAATGAAAAGCTCAGACAGCCTTACCAGGGTTTTGAATCTATGAACTGCAGGTGACACAGACATGAAAGCAGTGAATATATACCTCACTGAGCTACCCCAAAAAATTACTGGATATTACATAACACTATGAATAATCCTGAGGGGAAACATGATCTGGATTTAGGTAGAAATCAGTGGAATGAAAGTGAAACAAATCACTTCAAAACAAAAGCTATAACCATTGAATATAAATCTAACTAGGTTAGTAGTTGGGAAAAAAAGGAATTTATTATGCAATCATAACCTCACATAACTCTAGAATCTCAAGCTATGTGTAATGTGTGAAATTGTCATCGCCAAGCATAACATGACTTGCAGAGAATATTTTCTGAATTGACCAGTCAGTCTTCTGCCAGTATCAAGAGTAGATTTTCCACTTATGCATATGCAAAATACTTGCCCCAAACCATTTGAACTTCAAAAATGTAATCTTTCAAAATTGTTCCACAATTTTAGAGCACTAGAAAAATGTTGACAACCCTGGAAGTTAGGAAAGGTGATAGGCCAAAGGTCAACCACTTCTGCACCAAGCAACAATATTATTGGTAGACATCTTTAATTTGACACACTCTGTTAACCGTTTCAGTGCTAATGACGGAATGGTTCCGTCTTGAGCACCAGTGCTAATGTGCTCCTGACGTACCCATTCCACCATGGTCACAGGCACGCTAAATCCCTCTGCTGCAAACAGATGAGGGATTTCCTTTTTTGGGGGGGGGGGCCTTGGGAAGAGCCTGTTTCTTATTTTCAAAGTAATGTTGATTACACGCATGGCGCCCTCTCGTCATTACATTGAAAACAAAACCGAAACTCAGTTTCAGTTTCAATGTTTCGGTGATTGTGGGGCTATCTCAGCCCCCCAAGCACCCCAACACTTGGGGGGGGTATCATTTTTATTGGGTGACCAAGGGAAACGCTGCCTGTAGGACATTGTTGCCGGCACAGTGATACCACAATGTACCATGGTATATTTTGGTATTAATGCACCAATAATATTACTGAGTTTCATTAAGGAGCACCTGTCTGTTAGACCTGTCAGCCCTTTGGGTGGTCCCTCCTTATTATTTTTTTTTCTTTTCCCTTTTTGCCTCTAATTATTTTTGTCCACTGTGATTTTTGATTGTGTTAGCTTAAAAACTCTGGGCACACCATCATTACTAATTAATGGTGAGGCGCAGGTGCTCCTGTAAAAATGGAGGGTAGGTGCTCTAACACAAAATGGTGGCCTGTCAGAATTTCAGAATAAGGAGGCTGTCGCCACTGGTGTGGGGTGAAAGGAATAAGGAGGCTGTCGCCACTGGTGTGGGGTGAAAGGAAAGCCCCACAATTCTGATGTTCATGTTCGTCACATGCAATGCGGGCTTGGCATGTCAAGCAGTGAGCACGCCACATGACAAAGATTGCGGTTATAAATTGAGTTTAAAAATTTGGTTGAAAAACATTTGGTTGAATGAATGGTGTGCAACCCGTTCTCATGTTTAATTGGCCTGTCAGAATTTACCTCAGAGCTTGGGCCATTGGGTGACATGAGAGGTTCTGGAACTTTCTGGTCCACTCTAGTCACTTGGGCCCAGGCTATATATAGAGGGAGTGCGGGGCGGCCATTTTGGAGAGGAGAGTGGACACTGAGGGGCTGGATGGAGTGCAGGCTGCTGAGTGAGGAGGCTGACGCACTGAAGGGGTTGACCGCCTTTAGGGGCTGCTACCCTTCACATTTGACGGTGCCCCCCATCTGCTGATCTGACCCTGTACTTATATAACACCTGGACCCTCTTTTTCCCCAGTGCTTCCACAGGAGAGGGACTTCTCAATTTACCAGATCGTGTATTGGCGAAGCCAGGACCCCCTTAAAGGTGGTGAGTGCGACTGCCTCCAGCTGGGGATGTAACCTGCGGGGAGTACTCCCCCCCTTTTTCGAGCCTCTACTGCTGCTTGGAGTGCCAGTGTGACAGGTCTTCCCATCACTTTACCTTCGTGAACCCTTCCCGGGCTGCAGGATCGCATTAACAAACACAGCAGCCAACCGGCACTGTTTTTTTCTTTTCTTCCCCCCTTTCGTGCTACCAGCCTTGAATCTACTCACCGCGGCAGCCCTAGGGAGATTCCTTGGTGTGCGGGATCTAATGTGACGGTTGCCGGCCTCTGCTTCTAATGCGAGTACCGCTGCTGCAATCCAGACAGCGCGGCGGCCCGGGCTGGGAAAGGAAGCCGGGCCGCGCTGAAGGGAGGCTGAGGTAGGAACGGGAGAGACGCGGGGCGGAGTCGCCTAGAGATCGGGGCTCCAGCCCAGCACGTCACTCTCCCTCGTCAGGGCTTCCGCCTCCGGCTTCCGCAGAGCACCACTGTTTTGGTGCCCCCGGCACGGGAAGCCTAGAGGGAACACCAAGTGAACCGGTGGTGTGACTGAGAGCCCCCCCCTTTTCCGTGTGTGTGCGCCAGCTTCATTTTATTGACAACAATCCACAGGTGAGGAGCTGGGAAAATCGCACACGCTGGGTCTGAGGTGCGGAGAACTGGTAACAGCTGCAGTTAACAGAAAATCGAGGAACTTTGTCCCCATCCCTTAAGGAGTGAGTTAGTCCTGCCTGACAGAGGCTTAGGAAGGTATCACCTGTTTTGTGTGGAAATGAAGTGCCAACTGGGGAAGAGGGTTACTATCTGAAATTCCCCATTTCAATGGTGACTGTTAGACCTGGCACCTTGGCGTAAGTCTCCCTTCCTCTTTTTGCTGATGTGCCTCCGATGTTTTGCTGGTGTTCGATGCTCAGGGCACTGCGCCACGGCCATTCCGTGCCGCAGTGCAAGTGCTCCCAATGTAAAAGGAATGTGAAATTGATTTCCATGATTGGCTTATTTGGTTTACTATCAGTCCCCAGTAACGTGCACAAGGCGTGCCGGGGCTTGTAGATACAAATGCTGCTGGTGGGCTTGCAGCGCTGGTTGCACCACCCACGGAAGCGGCATCGTAAGATGTGTCTCGGGTCTGCCATTGCTGACCCCGCGTACAGCCTCGTGCTGCACGCTGATTGCGCAAGTGCCCACACTTGCCAGTCCCTGAACCTTCCCTAACCTCCATATCAGTCACCCCTCTGGTAGGCCTACGGGCAGGGTGCATTGCGAGCGTGAGGTAGGACAGGCCTCGAGTGTGGCATGTCCTAGTAGTGAATTACCGCCCTTTTGGTTCTTCACTATTGAAGGGCTACCGGTTCTCTTAGGCCAGACGAGCTGTCGGAGCTATTACACGCTATAGTTCCGGCAGGCTCTGGGAACACGGTAGCAGGTCAAGTTTAGTATGCCTGAACTCAGAATAATAAAATACTTCCTTTAGTAAGGTTTATTTTAATATTCTGTGTTTGTAAACGCTACTTTTAGAAAGTTAGCCTTTGCTCGCCTAACTGTTCAACCGCCTCTGCCAGGATGTGTATCTGCTGTCTGGGTTTGTGTGAGTGACAGGGCTGAGAGATTCCCGGGGATAGTCGGGTGCTCCAGGTGGTGAATAGAGTGCGTACACCAAGATGGGTGGGCGGGGTAGTCCTTGACTCTGAATAGGGTTGTGCTCCTCCACCACAATGCTGGCTCCACCGCCCCGCAGAGCGTCTGATGTCTCTGCCCTGAACCCTGAAAGAAGAGGGCAGCATCCTGTCAACAAAGTGCTCCAGAACTGGATTGAACCAAGCTCAGGCCCCCTGGCCTGAAAAGACAAAAGAATTGCAGTATAAATATAGGAGCTCCGCTCCTTACAAATCAGATCCAGTTTTGACCACGACGAACCTCTGCCTGACTAGAAGGACCAAGAGAAGCTGAAGGACGGAAACCAGTCTGTATCCTGTTAGACTGGCCTGCAGTGGTGCCTTGTTGAGAACGGAGAGGAAAGGACCAGAAAGAACTTTGTAGACTTGTGCCTGAAACGATCTCCAAGGGCTTGATCGAGAGCTTGCCCCCTGAACGGAACCCCAGGACCACTGGGTTCTATCTGCTTGTGCCCGTCTGCTGTTGGGCCTTAGTTCTTATTCCCTCGCCAGGGTTGTGACTCGGGTGCCTTCGCCCCCTCCCAGGTCGTGACAGCTCGGAGCCTGGTCGCCCCGCCGTAGAGAGCCCCGCTCATCCCTGAGTCGCTCTCCGCTTCAGTGCCGGGCCGCCTGCTCTCCTGTCACCTCGCCGCTAACGGAGCGCGATTATGTGCCTCTCATCTCTCCAGCTGGAATCTGCACGGAGAACACCTCCATAGCCTCGGACGGTCAGTACGTTGCAACGTACCCGACTGTCTCGCTTTGTCCTCCTGCATACCAAGGCTCGTGCCGCACCTCAAGAAAGGCCTCCCGTACAGTGGTACCGGAAGCCTGGTGCTGCACCCGTCTGCCCGAGAACGCGACGCCCCTCACAGATCCACGAGTCAGACCCGGCGTGCTAAGAAGTAATACGTCCCGCAGGCCTGAACGGCGCCTCGCCCCGTGAGCTGCATCGATCCCAGATCGCCGCAACCCTCCACAGTCTAGCTACCCCGCCTCGCTCCTCGAGGGGGACCGAGCCGGAGAGATCCTCTGGAGAACCGTCGGCCTCGTTCGGGGTCAGCCCTCACTAGCCACACCTGAAACGCCTCGGACTTCCACAGCAAGGTACACTTGAACCCCATCCCGAGTTCATATCGGATCCAGGGTCCGCAACGTTCTTATTTCCCTGTCATCGTACCTTGCCGAACAACGAACATTGAAAGACTAAGTTTGCCTATTGTAATCTGGTGGCCCCCATTCGCTAAACGTTATTGTCGGTCTTGTGATAATCCTGCTTGAATATATCTTTTATATAAAGTATACGTATTTTTGATACAACCATTTGACTGGTGTCCATTTGTGGTGGGTCAGTGGGTTTACTGTGTGTGATCATAAATGCTTAACTTACTATCGCCCTGAAGATTAGCCTTGTCTGCTCGCGCCACGTTGCCTAGAGGGTGAGCAGGGGTTATTCAAAGAAGTAGTTCCCTTGCCCTGACATTGGGTCTCAGGGTCCCTGCTTGTCACAAGTACTTACCTGTGCCAACCAGAGACCTCCGGGTTCCAACATTGGTACCAGCGGTGAGGATTTCGGATTTGCATTTATGATTCATATACAGTGAATTACTGATCACCACGTAGTGAGAACAGACCAAATAACGAAGCCACAGATTACATTCTCGCCGAGAGATCGCCAATCTCCAAACCATGCCTGGTTCACTCCCGGTACAAGCACCCTCCGTTGTACTCTCTGTGATCTCTGGAATCAACGATGTTGACTGGGAAGGGCTAGAAAATTGCAAACTCAAGCAATTGAGAGCCCTGTGCAAAAAGTTTCGAGTTTCCCAGGCGGGCTGCAAAACCAGAGTCCAACGCATCACGGCACTGAGAGCCTGGAGACAGTCCAGAGAGCCAGCAAATCGGGTGGTGGTGGATCCACCTGATAGCCTTATCGATGTGCAGGGAGGCCCGTCGTCAGAAGAGCTGGCGGACAGGGCCGCAACCAGAGCGCATGAAGTGGAGATGGCCAGATTGAAGGGTCAGATGGCCATGGAGGTAAAAAGGCTCCAGCTGGAGCACGAGATACGCATGAAAGAATTGGAGCTGAAAGCAAAGAGCATGGACGCAGATCCTGGTGGCAGCACAACGCCAGCCCAGGTAGAGTCAAGGGTCTACGTACCAAAAGATGTGGTGAAGGAGTACTTTAAGGGAGATGACATAGGGCAGTGGTTCCGCGCCTACGTCGCAGCCTTCGGGACCAAGACCACTGGGCTGGCCCAAGGACTGCTGGAGGATTCAATCACCCCAAGAGCAAACATCTTCGAGACTTCCTCCTTGATGCAAGCTCGCACCCTGTCAGTCACGCGGTAAGCCTTGTGCTTCACCGGCAAGCTGTCTCCGGTGTCCACATCATGGACGCACCAATCTGTGACACCCGGAACCAGGGAGAACAAGTCAGAGAATTGCCCCAGCAACTGGCGGCAATCGTCCTGCTGTTCAGGGGTCAGGGAGGGTGAGAGGTTAACTCCATCCACTGACCCATCTCGCTCGGAGGCCACCAAGAGGTCCGGAAGAGGCTCGGTCTCCTCCTCCATTCCGTCATCGGTTGCCAACAGTATGCCCACTTCTGGCCTTTCCAAGTGGGGCTTAAGGCGGTTAACATGTAGGACCCTCAAAGGGTTCCTGGGAGTTTGCAAGTTCACCAGGTAGGTGACAGGACTCTTGCGCTCCAAAACCTCAAATGGACCCGTCCACTTATCCTGAAGTGCACAGGGTTCCACTGGGGCCAAGACCCACACCTTTTGTCCAGGCTGAAGCTCTACCAGAGTGGCATTCTGGTCGTACCACCAATTCATCTCCTCCTGGCTGGCTTCCAGGTTTGCCTCAGCAAGTTTCCTGAATCGCCGGGTCTGGTTTCGGAAGGCCAGCATGTAGCTATATACATTCTGGGGAGGTTTCCTGGGAGATTGCTCCCAGCCTTCCCAAACCAGACTCAGAGGCCCTCGTACCGGGTGACCGTACAAAAGCTCGAAGGGACTGAACCCGAGCGACCTGGCACCTTGGCGTAAGTCTCCCTTCCTCTTTTTGCTGATGTGCCTCCGATGTTTTGCTGGTGTTCGATGCTCAGGGAACTGCGCCACGGCCATTCCGTGCCGCAGTGCAAATGCTCCCAATGTAAAAGGAATGTGAAATTGATTTCCATGATTGGCTTATTTGGTTTGCTATCAGTCCCCAGTAACGTGCACGAGGAGTGCTGGGGCTTGTAGATACAAATGCTGCTGGGGGGCTTGCAGCGCTGGTTGCGCCACCCACGGAAGCGGCCTCGTAAGATGTGTCTCGGGTCCGCCATTGCTGACCCCGCGTACAGCCTCGTGCTGCACGCTGATTGCGCAAGTGCCCACACTTGCCAGTCCCTGAACCTTCCCTAACCTCCATATCAGTCACCCCTCTGGTAGGCCTACGGGCAGGGTGCATTGCGAGCGTGAGGTAGGACAGGCCTCAAGTGTGGCATGTCCTAGTAGTGAATTACCGCCCATTTGGTTCTTCACTATTGAAGGGCTACCGGTTCTCTTAGGCCAGACGAGCTGTCGGAGCTATTACACGCTATAGTTCCGGCAGGCTCTGGGAACACGGTGGCAGGTCAAGTTTAGTATGCCTGAACTCAGAATAATAAAATACTTCCTTTAGTAAGGTTTATTTTAATATTCTGTGTTTGCAAACACTACTTTTAGAAAGTTAGCCTTTGCTCGCCTAACTGTTCAACCGCCTCTGCCAGGATGTGTATCTGCTGTCTGGGTTTGTGTGAGTGACAGGGCTGGGAGATTCCCGGGGATAGTCGGGTGCTCCAGGTGGTGAATAGAGTGCTTACACCAGGATGGGTGGGCGGGGTAGTCCTTGACTCTGAATAGGGTTGTGCTCCTCCACCACAATGCTGGCTCCACCGCCCCGAAGAGTGTCTGATGTCTCTGCCCTGAACCCTGAAAGAAGACGGCAGCATCCTGTCAACAAAGTGCTCCAGAACTGGGTTGAACCAGGCTCAGGCCCCCTGGCCTGAAAAGACAAAAGAATTGCAGTATAAATATAGGAGTTCCGCTCCTTACAAATCAGATCCAGTTTTGACCACGACGAACCTCTGCCTGACTAGAAGGACCAAGAGAAGCTGAAGGACGGAAACCAGTCTGTATCCTGTTAGACTGGCCTGCAGTGGTGCATTGCTGAGAATGGAGAGGAAAGGATCAGAAAGGACTTTGTAGACTTGTGCCTGAAACGATCTCCAAGGGCTTGATCGAGAGCTTGCCCCCTGAACGGAACCCCAGGACCACTGGGTTCTATCTGCTTGTGCCCGTCTGCTGTTGGGCCTTAGTTCTTATTCCCTCGCCAGAGTTGTGACTCGGGTGCCTTCGCCCCCTCCCAGGTCGCGACATCTCGGAGCCTGGTCGCCCCGCCGTAGAGAGCCCCGCTCATCCCTGAGTCGCTCTCCGCTTCAGTGCCGGGCCGCCTGCTCTCCTGTCACCTCGCCGCTAACGGAGCGCGATTGTGTGCCTCTCATCTCTCCAGCCGGACACTGCACGGAGAACCTCTCCATAGCCTCGGACGGTCCGTACCTTGCAACCTACCCGACTGTCTCGCTTTGTCCTCCTGCATACCAAGGCTCGTGCCGCACCTCAAGAAAGGCCTCCCGTACAGTGGTACCGGAAGCCTGGTGCTGCACCCGTCTGCCCGAGAACGCGACGCCCCTCACAGATCCACGAGTCAGACCCGGCGTGCTAAGAAGTAGTACGTCACGCAGGCCTGAACGGCCCCTCGCCCCGTGAGCTTCATCGATCCCGGATCGCCGCAACCCTCCACAGTCTAGCTCCCCCGCCTCGCTCCTCGAGGGGGACCGAGCCGGAGAGATCCTCTGGAGAACCGTCGGCCTCGTTCGGGGTCAGCCCTCACTAGCCGCGCCTGAAACGCCTCGGACTTCCACAGCAAGGTACACTTGAACTCCGTCCCGAGTTCATATCGGATCCAGGCTCCGCAATGTTCTTATTTCCCTGTCATCGTACCTTGCCTAACAACGAACATTGAAAGACTAAGTTTGCCTATTGTAATCTGGTGGCACCCATTCGCTAAACTTTATTGTCGGTCTTGTGATAATCCTGCTTGAATATATCGTTTATATAAAGTATACGTTTTTTGGATACAACCATTTGACTGGTGTCCATTTGTGGTGGGTCAGTGGGTTTACTGTGTGTGATCAT
Source organism: Lissotriton helveticus (assembly GCF_964261635.1). NCBI lineage: Eukaryota > Metazoa > Chordata > Amphibia > Caudata > Salamandridae > Lissotriton > Lissotriton helveticus. Next base: position 942,706,623 of record NC_136070.1, read on the forward strand.
AAATGCTTAACTTACTATCGCCCTGAAGATTAGCCTTGTCTGCTCGCGCCACGTTGCCTAGAGGGTGAGCAGGGGTTATTCAAAGGAGTAGTTCCCTTGCCCTGACATTGGGTCTCAGGGTCCCTGCTTGTCACAAGTACTTACCTGTGCCAACCAGAGACCTCCGGGTTCCAACAGTGACTCTGCATGGGCCTAATCTTTTGAATAACCCTGTGTGGACCATATATTTTGCTGCCTGACTGTAGTGAAGGATTTGGCCTATAATGTCTGTACTTTTCGGCCCTTGTTAAGAACTGTGAAATTTTGCCCGTTCTCTTTCCCCGGGTGGATTTGCCTGAACTGCTTCCACGGAATGGTACCAGGAACTGATTCACTGAGATAATACCAAATTCCGTAATGTGTAATGTTCTACCGAACAGAAGGGTAATAGGTTTGTGCCCTTTTCCTGAACTTTCACGTATGCCAATTGAATAGTTGAACAAAAAGACTTGATGGTAAACGTATATAATCTTCTACCTTGGGACTATTTTTGTATTTATTTATTTATGTATGCAACTGAGGATGCAAATATCTACCTAATGCTTAACCAATGCTGTAGACTCCTGCTTGGTTATAGTGTCCTACATACAGCATATTGGCATGGTTACTGAATACTACTTGATAATGCTCTGAACCAAGTGTATGGGATATTCTTTTCCGTATTTAAAGCTTATGCTGGAATTTAGCCTTGCTGTAAACTTAATTAATGATATGTATTGACAAAACCAAATATATTGAACTCAAGAAGATAAACATTTCTATTTTTCTAACCAGGTGTGGTATCAATTTTTGAGTGGAGGTACGCTGGGTTGCTGTGGTGAGTGTCACGCAAGTACAACACAGTTGCCTTATAGTTAGGCCTTCCCACTTGTGCCAAGCTACCCTAGGTGGACCGGTGACCCCGGGTCCAACATATTGGTGTTCAGCGGTGGGATTAGGGCTTGTGCTTGCGTTCACTTGACAGTGGCCCAGTGTGCACCACGCACCCTACACGTGAATCTTGGCTTTTCTGAATGGAGTTTTCTCCTTGTTGGTCTCCCTAATTGGATACTTTTGTTTTTTCCAAAATCCTTTCTGGTGGTGGTTAGAATTAGCGCTTATTTGACGCCTCTCTCCTGAGAAACCCCAATTAAATGTCTGAGGGCCTGTCTGGCAAAATGGAGTTTGAGTTGGCTGAGTTAGAGACTTACTCAGTGGCGCAATTTAGGGAATTTTGCCAGGAGAAAGGGGTGTTCTTCAAGCGTGGTGTGAAGAAAGTAGAACTCCAAACCAGCTTGAGAGCATGGGTAGCAGCTCACCCAGGTGGGGAAAAGGGGGAGGAAGAAGGGGGTCGTGACACAATCATAGAAGTGGACATGCTGTACCAAATCGAAGGGGGGAATCTGTTACTAGGTCCTGGGACACCTTCGAGGGCGGGCAGTAGTGTGTCTGGCAGGAGCCTGTCCTCTGCAGAATTAGCGGACAGGAGGGAGAAGAGACAACTAAAATTAGAATTGGCCCGATTGGAGAAGGAGCGGGAGGAAAAGAGGTTTCTCCATGAGCTTAGATTAAGGGATTTAGACCTCAAAGACGTACAGATAGGGAACCCCAGTAATCATATTGGTGGCAGCGTACCTAAGAAGGTTACCAGGGAGCCCAGACCCTACTTGCCCAAAGATGTAGTCACTAGTTTTAGTGTAGGAGACGACATTGCCAAATGGTTGGCTGCCTATGAGGTCTCATTAAGAGCCCATGGGATTTCAGAGAGTAATGGGGGAGGTGGCCTGTATAAGTACATGCTTCCCTTGGGGAGGGGTGCTCTTTTAGCTCTGGAGCATGAGGAACAGACCAATTACCCCACAATAAAGATTGCCTTTATCAGAAAGTTTGGGCAGACCCCTGAACAATATCGGCAATAATTTCAGAACAGCCACAAACTAGCTACACAAAATTGGGTGGACTTTCGGGACTACGCTAAGAAGGCATTAGAGGGCTGGGTGCAAGGCAGTGAGGTTACCGATTATGAGGGGTTGTACAATCTGTTCCTGAAGGAGCACCTCCTCGAGAAATGTTTTCCGGAGCTGCGTCAACACCTGGTGGACAGCAAGCTGACTCACTCTAGGAAGCTTGCAGAGGAGGCGGACATCTGGGCTAGTACCCGGGTGTCCTCAAAGGGGTCTGGAGGGGATTCCCAGATGACTGGTCAGGGCGCTCCCCAGAAGAAAGAGGGGGGAGATAAAAAGAAGGAGTTCTCGAAAGGCCCCCAAAATAGCTCGCAGGGGAAGGGATCAGGTTTCCCTCCTAAGGTTAATCAACAAAAATCCCCCTATCCTGACCATAGTCAGCAGCCTAGGGTTGTCTGCTGTTATGAGTGTGGTGAGATTGGGCACTATAAGGGAGATGCCAAATGCCCAAAGAGACCAAGCCCTCCCACTGGAGGAAAAACCCCTGGGGTGGCAAGTGTAGTGCTCGGGGAGGAATAGCCCTTAGACAAGGGAGGTGAGTGGGCAGGGATAACCGTAGTGTCCCTGGGAGACAGCGAGATGGTTCCTAACATCCAGGTGCCCCCAAATACCACCAAGTATGGGCAGTGGGTCACCATCAATGGCCAGAGAGGGGAGGCTCTGAGGGACACAGGTGCCAGCATGACCATGGTGAGAAAACAGCTGGTGATCCCAGAGCAGGTGATTCCTAACGTACTCCACCCAGCTGTGATGGCTGACGGCAGAATAGGTCACTATCCCGTGGCCGGAGTTCCCCTTGAGTGGGGAGGGGTCGCTGGCCTTCTTCGAGTTGCGGTGAGCCCTGCGGTGCCAGTCGATTGTCTGTTGGGAAACAACCGGGAGCACAATGCTTGGAAAGAGGTGGAATTCCGGACACATACAGAGATGCTGGGTTCACCTGATTGGACCTGTGCAAGCACACGGTCCGCGACTGCCCGGAGGGGGAGTTAGCAAGGGCTGGAGCCTGGAACAAAGGCACAGCCAGCTGCCAAAAAGGGGAAGATCCGGGGACAGGGAAAACCTGCCTCGGCATCCCTACCCCGTTAGATGGATGGGGCACCTGAGGTGGTGGTCCCGGAGTCCACGGAGGGGGATGTTGTCTCCCTGGAGGACTTACCGTTCCCTGCAGAGTGGCATGTGGAGGGAGGACCTACCACGGAAGAGTTTTGTTTGGGGCAGAGGGAGTGACCTACCCTTGAGGGTTTGAGGCGACAGGCCGAAGCCCAGGCAGCAGGTAACATTGCAGGGAACTTTCACATCTACTGGGAGGATGGCCTCCTCTACAGCGAACACAAGGCTCCGGTTCATGGTTCGTCACGGCCCTTGGTAGTTCCCCAGCGTTACCGAATCTTTCTCTTGGAGTTGACTCATGAGATTCCTTTGGCAGGACACCTGGGTCAGGACAAGGCCTTTGCCCGGCTTGTCCCCCATTTCTATTGGCCTCAGATGCGGGTTGCGTCCGACACTTTTTGTAGGACGTGCGTGTCCTGTCAAGCCAGTGGGAAAACAGGGGTTAAGCTGAAGGCTCCCCTGGAACCACTACCCATCGTTAGCACCCTCTTTGAAAGGGTGGGCATCGACATGGTTGGGCCGTTGGATCCACCTACTTCAGCCGGTCACAGGTTTATCCTGGTTCTGGTGGATCATGCCACCCGGTACCCAGAGGCTATTCATTTGAGGACCGTTACTGCACCCGCGGTGGCTCGAGCCCTGATGGGGATTTTTACCCGAGTGGGTTTCCCCAAGGAAGTTGTGTCCGACAGGAGGGCCAACTTCGTGTCAGCATATATGCGGGCCATGTGGAAGGAATGTGGAGTTACTTACAGGTTCTCCATCCCTTACCACCCCAGACCAATGGTCTGGTGGAAAGGTTTAACAAAACCTTGAAAGGCATGATCAGGAGTCTGCCTGAGAGCCAGTGGAGGAAATGGGACATCCTTCTACCCTGTTTGTTGTTCTCATACAGGGAAGTGCCACAGAAAGGAGTGGGCTTCAGCCCCTTTGAACTTCTGTATGGGCACCCTGTCAGAGGACCTCTCAGCCTGGTGAAATATGGATGGGAAAAGACTCCCAGGAGACTTCCCCAGGATGTGGTGAGTTACATGCTGGCTTTCCGTAGCCAAATGGCTAAGTTGTGGAAGCAAGCTTCTGACAACCTTGAAGCCAGCCAGGCAGTCATGAAAGAGTGGTATGACCACAATGCTCACCCTGTGGAGTTGGAGCCTAGCCAGAAGGTGTGGGTCATGGAGCTTGGAGAGCTTAGTGCCCTCCAGGATGGCTGGACAGGCCCCTTTGAAGTGGTTGAAAAGAAGGGCAAGGTCACTTATTTAGTGGATCTTCAGACCCCCAGGCAGCCCCATCGGATGCTCCATGTCAACCGCCTCAAGCCCCTCCACGAGAGGCCCGAGGTCATCTTGATGATGGTGACTGATGGAGCAGAGGAAGAGGAAAGTGAGCCTCTCCCTGATCTCTTTGGGTCCCAAGAGAAGGATGGGTCGGTGGAGGGGGTGATCCTCTCACCATCCCTGACTCCCGAACAGCGGAGAGACTGCCGTCGAGTCCTTGAGCAGTATTCTTCGCTGTTCTCCCTTATCCCGGGAAGGACCCACCTGTGTACCCAAGATGTGGACACAGGGGACAGCCCACCTGTGAAGTTCATGTCCTACCGGCTGTCAGATAAGGTGAAGGCCAGCATCCACAGTGAAGCTGGGAGTGATTGAACCTACAAGCAGCCCCTGGTCCAGTCCGGTGGTTCTGGTACCAAAATCTTCCCCGCCGGGCACCACTCCAGAACTCAGGTTCTGTGTGGATTACAGGGGACTGAACTCTGTAACAAAGACTGATGCCCATCCTATCCCAAGGGCGGATGAGCTCATTGACCGGCTGGGAGCTGCCCAATATCTAAGTACCTTTGACCTCACATCAGGGTACTGGCAGATCTCCCCTACAGATGGAGCAAAGGAAAGGTCAGCCTTCTCCACTCCTGAGGGCCACTACCAGTTCTGTGTGATGCCCTTTGGGCTCAAGAACGCCCCTGCCACTTTTCAGCGGCTGGTGAACCAGGTCCTCTCCGGGATGGAGGCCTTCTCTGCTGCATATCTTGATGACATCGCTGTCTTCAGCAGCAGCTGTGAGGACCATTTGTGTCACCTTCAGGCTGTCCTTCAATCCCTGAAGCAGGCTGGCTTGATGATCAAGGCCAGCAAATGCCAGATTGGGCAGGGGTCGGTAGTGTACCTAGGCCACTTGGTGGGCCGGGGTAAGGTGCAGCCCCTCCAGGCTAAGATCAAGACTATCATGGCCTGGGAACCCCCAAGACTCAAACGGAGGTCCGAGCTTTTCTGGGCCTCACAGGATACTACCGTCGCTTTGTCAAGGGATATGGCACGATTGTGGCTCCCTTGACTGAGCTTACATCCAAGAAACACCCTCGACAGGTAGTCTGGACTGAGGTGTGTCAACGAGCTTTTGACACCCTAAAGCAACCAATGTGTGCGGCTCCTGTCTTAAGGGCCCCTGACTTTTCCAAGGAGTTTATCGTCCAAACGGATGCATCGGCGCATGGCATTGGGGCAGTGTTATCGCAACTCAATGAGGAGGGTCTGGACCAACCTATGGTTTTCCTATCTAGGAGACTGCTCCCCCAGGAACAGAGGTGAAGTGCGATCGAACGTGAAGCTTTTGCAGTGGTATGGGCCCTGAAGAAGTTGCGGCCATATCTGTTTGGCTCGCACTCCCTCGTTCAGACTGACCACCGGCCCCTCCGTTGGCTGATGCAATTGAGGGGTGAGAATCCCAAGTTGTTAAGGTGGTCCATCTCCCTACAGGGAATGGACTTCAGGGTGGAACATCGGCCTGGAATGGACCACGCCAATGCAGACAGTCTCTCGAGGTATTTCTGCCTTAGTGATGAGAACTCCCAAGGGGTTGGGTAGCTCTCCCCACTTTCAGCTGGGGGGGACGCGTGTTAGACCTGTCAGCCCTTTGGGTGGTCCCTCCTTATTATTTTTTTTGTCCACTGTGATTTTTGATTGTGTTAGCTTAAAAACTCTGGGCGCACCATCATTACTAATTAATTGTGAGGTGCAGGTGCTCCTGTTAAAATGGAGGGTGGGTGCTCTAACACAAAATGGTGGCATGTCAGAATTTGCCTCAGAGCTTGGGCCATTGGGTGACATGAGAGGTTCTGGAACTTTCTGGTCCACTCTAGTCACTTGGGCCCAGGCTATATATAGCGGGAGTGCGGGGCGGCCATTTTGGAGAGGAGAGTGGCCACTGAGGGGCTGGCTGGAGTGCAGGCTGCTGAGTGAGGAGGCTGACGCACTGAAGGGGTTGACCGCCTTTAGGGGCTGCTACCCTTCACAGTTGACGCTGCCCCCATCTGCTGATCTAACCCTGTCCTTATATAACACCTGGACCCTCTTTTTCCCCAGTGCTTCCACAGGAGAGGGACTTCTCAATTGTCCAGATCGTGTATTGGCGAAGCCAGGACCCCCTTAAAGGTGGTGAGTGCGGCTGCCTCCAGCTGGGGATGTAAGTTTAAGTTTAAGTTTAAAATATTTATTGAGCGCAACATACACCTGGGCGGTTTCTTGGCGCTAAAGTAGAAGGCGACTTACTGAGCGAGGACAGCAACTAAAAACAGCAACTGGGGAATAGGCAGTTTGCTAAAGAAGAGCCTGAGGAAATAAAAAGGTCTTCAAAGCTTTGCGGAAGACGAAATAGTCAGTGAGAGACCTAAGGTCAAAAGGGAGAGAGTTCCAGAACATGGGGGCAAGAAAGGAGAATTTAGAGCCCCCCTGTCTTTTCTTCCGATAACGGGGCACGGTCAAGAGAAGTTGTGCCGAAGAGCGGAGGTCTCTGCCAGGGACATAAGCCTTGATGGCTGAAGAAATAAATAAGGGGGCCAGGCCAGACCTGGCCTGGAACACCACACAGCCTAATTTAAACAAGGCGCGTTCCCGCACCGGGAGCCAGTGAAGGGTTTTCAGTAGGGGGGAGGAATGGTGGAATTTAGGCAGACCAAAGGCAAGACGGGCCACCTGGTTTTGCACTAATTGCAATTTACGGAGGCTGTACTGGGGGATACCATTGTACAGGATGTTCCCGTAGTCCAGGCGGGACAGGACCAGTGCGGACATAATTAGCTTAAGTGCAGGGAAACAGAAGAAACGTGAAATAGAACGGATAGTGCGGAGAGTAAGAAAGCAAGAAGAAACCACAGAGCCAATCTGGGAGTGCATAGTAAGTTGGTTGTTTAACTTAATACCAAGAGTCTTAACAGAGGAAACAGGAGTAGGAGGAGAACCAAAAGAGGTGGGCCAAAAGAGAGAATTCCAGGGACTGGAGCAACCACCCGTCACCACAAGTTCCGTTTTATGTAACCTGTGGGGAGTACTCCCCCCCTTTTTCGAGCCTCTACTGCCGCCTGGAGTGCTAGTGTGACAGGTCTTCCCATCACATTACCTCCGTGAACCCAGGGTCCTTCCCGGGCTGCAGGATCGCATTAACAAACACCGCACCCATCCAGCATCTGCATGGGCCTAATCTTTTGAATAACCCTGTGTGGACCATATATTTTGCTGCCTGACTGTAGTGAAGGATTTGACCTATAATGTCTGTACTTTTCGGCCTTGTTAAGAACTGTGAAATTTTGCCCGTTCTCTTTCCCCGGGTGGATTTGCCTGAACTGCTTCCACGGAATGGTACCAGGAACTGATTCACTGAGATAATACCAAATTCCGTAATGTGTAATGTTCTACCGAACAGAAGGGTAATAGGTTTGTGTCCTTTTCCTGAACTTTCACGTATGCCAATTGAATAGTTGACCAAAAAGACTTGATGGTAAACGTATTTAATCTTCTACCTTGGGACTATTTATGTATTTCTTTATTTATGTATGCAACTGAGGATGCAAATAACTACCTAATGCTTAACCAATGCTGTAGACTCCTGCTTGGTTATAGTGTCCTACATACAGCACATTGGCATGGTTACTGAATACTACTTGATAATGCTCTGAACCAAGTGTATGGGATATTCTTTTCCGTATTTAAAGCTTATGCTGGAATTTCGCCTTGCTGTAAATTTAGTTAATGATATGTATTGACAAAACCAAATATATTGAACTCAAGAAGATAAACATTTCTATTTTTCTAACCAGGTATGGTGTACATTTTTGAGTGGAGGTACGCTGGGTTGCTGTGGTGAGTGTGATGCAAGTACAACACAGTTGCCTTGGAGTTAGGCCTTCCCACGTGTGCCAAGCTACCCTAGGTGGACCGGTGACCCCGGGTCCAACACTGTCTTCTCCTATGACTTAGATATAAAACTTTTTGCAATATTTTTTTTTTCAAATTTTAAAAAACTGCAATTTTTAGTCCAGTTGTTGAGGGAGCCCTAATTCATTCCTCAAGAGATTATGCAAATTCCCTAAATTATTATTATCAGTCATACTTTAATCTCTGTTCCAAGAGAACATACTGCTGCAGGAAATCTTCTCATGAATACCTTTCCCTTAACCCCTTCCATGCTCATGACGGAACGGTTCCGTCATGAGCGTCGGTTGAGCTGTGCTCATGACGGAACCGTTCCGTCATGGTTCCATAAGCCCAATGGAACGTTCAGCACAGCGCAGGAATCTGCGCCGCGCTGAAGCAGTTAATACCATCACTTTTAGTAAACTTTTAATTAAATCTAGAGTCATGCTTAAGGTAAAGTGCTGCGTTTTTAAATGGTGGAATGGAATAACTACAACACAGCTGGAAGGAAATTTCTGCAGTATTGTAAAACTGCAAGAGTTCATTGGTCTGTTGTTCCTAATTGTTAATTTTTCTTAATCATTTGCCATCTCATTAGGCGTGCCCTTTTATTTAATTTTATCTACTTATTGCTGTCAAGTCTGCCACCCCAAATTACCAATACCAGGGTGTTAGATTTGGGGGTCTCTAGTTGGCACAGGTAGGTGTGCCTGACAAATAGGGACCCTCTCCTCTAGTCAGGATAAGGGGATTACACTCCTAAAATAACCCCTATCTCACCCCATTGGTAGCTTGGTACGAGCAGCAAGGCCTTATCTTAGAGGCGTTGTAAGTTAAGAAGTTGTGACCACATACAGTAACCCAGTGACAACACTACAAATGGACACCACACAGGTTTTATATAAAAAATAAGTAGACTTTATATAGAGTTACCACAAGACCATAAACAACAAAAGTACACAATACTATTACTTTAAGATGATAGATTTAAGCTTAGTTCAGTTCAGTTCTTAGATGCAACACGCTGCGTCAATGTACCTTAAGTTGCGTTGGGCTTCCACGTCAAGCAATGTCGCAGCGATGGGAAATGAGGCAAAGTTCAGATACAAAGAAATAAAGACGTGAAGATCTTCCAGATACAGCACGCTTCTCGGGGATACGAGAAGTTCGCGGTTTGATGCGTGGACTGCAGTGGCGACACCCTGACGATGCGATGGCAGCAGCTCCAGCGGCGATACTATTCTCCCACGATGCGTGAAGCTTCCGCTTGATGCGACAACTGCAGCAGTGACATCCAAGATGGGACGGCAGCAGCTCAGACGGCGGCACGCTCCTCGGGGTTGCGAGGTGCTCTTTGTCGATGCGGTGCAGTGCGACGGTTCCAGCGGCGACACCCTCCTTCGGAGTTGCGACGGCAGGTACAGCGACGGCAACGCGCTCAGACTTCATTGCGAGCTTCTTCTCCTGATGCGGTGCAGTGCGACAAATACAGCGGCGACACTCTCCTTCGGAGGTGCGACGGCAGCAGCAGCGATGGCGACAGGCTTCCTCTTTGTTGCGGCACGCTTCTCTCCGATGCGGTGCAGTGCGACTGTTCCAGCAGCGACACCCTCCTTCGGAGTTGCGACGGCAGTCACAGCAAAGGCGACACGCTTCTTCTCGTTGAGTCGCGCTTCCAGCTCCTTGCGACACGCAGTTCTTCAGAAGGACCAAAACAGCAGCAGGCACTTCCAAAGAACTCTGGGGAGCTGGGGGGTAAAGTCTGTTGTCCCTGAGACTTCAGCAGGAGGAAAGCTCTTATCCAAGCCCTTGCGAATCCTTCACAAGTTGAAAGAAAAGTACACAAAGTTCCTTTCTCCTTCCTTTGGCAGTAAAGCAACCACTGTAGGCCAATCCCCCAAGCAGCATTTCAGCTTGGAAATGCTCTCTCTGCAGTTTCTTCAGGTTCCTCTCCTCAGTAAAGGTTTCTTCTTGTAGTCCAAAGTGATCTAATTTCATGGGATCAGGGTCCCAGTATTTATACCCCAAAATCCTTTGTTCTCTGAGGGGAGAGGGGCCTGTGCCCAGTCCAAACCAGTTCTGAATCACTCTGTTTACGAGACTTCTTCTTTACTTTCACAGTGCAGGGCAGAAACATCAGATGCCCCACTAGAGGTGGAGCCAGCATTGTGGAACGCAAGTACAGTCCTGGAGCACTTTGTTTATAGGACTCCTTCTCTTCTTTCTGTGTGCAGGGCAGAGACATCAGACTCTCCCCAGGGGGTGGCGCCAGCATTATGGGAGGCAGGCACAGCCCTATTCAAGGTTCAAGTGCAACTCCTCCCTCCCATCTAGATGCAGATCTCTCTATTCACCGCTGGGTGACTCAGCCTGTCTCTGGGAATCCCCCAGCCCTGTCACTCACAAAACCAGACAAAGGAATACACAACCTAGCAGAGGCAGGTTTGAATGGTTAGACAAGCAAATATCTACTTTCTAAAAGTGGTATTTGCAAACACAGAATGTTAAAACCAACTTCACTAAAAGATGTATTTTATAATTCTGAGTTCAGGCATACTAAACTCGAATTTCAACCATGTTCTCTGAGACAGTTAGGATTATAAAATGTAATAACTCTAACAGCCCATTCTGGCCTATAGAGAACAGGTAGCCTTGCAATAGTGTAAAACGAAAATGACTGTAATTCACTATTAGGGCATGCCACACACGACAGGGCTTGTCCTACCTTATACTTACAATGCACCCTGCCCTTGGGCCTACCAAAGGGGTGACTGATATGAAGAAAAGGGAAGGTTAGGGACTGGCAAGTGGGTGCACTTGCCCGGTCAGCATGACAGTACCAGACTGCACGCAGGCTCTGCAATGGCAGACCTTAGACACACTTTACAAGGCTGCTTCTGTGGGTGGCACAACCAGTGCTGCAGGCCCACCAGCAGCATTTGTATTTACACGCCCTGGGCACACTCAGTGCACTAGACTAGGGTCTGACAAGTAAACCAAATAGCCAAACATGGAACCACTGATTAATACATCAATTTACAATAGGGTGCACTTGCACTGTGGCACTGAATAGCAGTGGCACAGTGCCAAAAGCATATATTACCAGCAAAAACACATGAGGCAACATAAAAAAATGGAAGGGAGAGCCACGCCAATGATGCCAGGTCTAACAAGTGCCCCCTCCAGCTGAAAAGTGGGGAGAACTGCCCTAACTCCTTGAGGTTCTCATCACTAAGGTGGAAAAATCTGGACAGACCATCAGCGTTGGCGTGTTCTGTACCAGGGCGGTGTTCCACCGTAAAGTCCATACCCTGTAGGGAAATAGACCACCTCAACAGCTTTGGATTTTCACCCCTCATCTGCATCAACCATCTGAGGGGTCTGTGGTCTGTCTGAACCCGGAAGTGAGTTCAAAACAGGTATGGTCTCAGCTTCTTCAGTGCCCAGACCACAGCAAATGCCTCACGCTCAATAGCACTCCACCTCTGTTCCCGTGGAAGTAACCTTCTACTGATAAAGGCTACGGGTTGATCTAGGCCCTCTTCATTCATCTGTGACAGAACAGCCCCCACACCATGCTCTGAAGCGTCTGTCTGAACGATAAACTCACTTGAATAGTTGGGTGCCCTGAGCACGGGCGCCGTGCACATGGCAGCTTTCAGGGCCTCAAAATCTTTCTGACAGGTATCAGTCCAGATCACCTTCTTGGGCTGCTTCCTGGAAGTCAGCTCTGTCATGGGTTCAACAATGTTGCCATACCCCTTAAAAAACCTACTGTAATACCCTGTGAGACCTAAGAAGGCTCTCACCTCTGTCTGGGTTTTGGGTGGCTCCCAAGCCAGGATGATTTGAATCTTGGGCTGTAGGGGCGCCACCTGGCCGCTCCCAACTTGGTGTCCCAAGTACACTGGACTAGGGTCTGACAAGTAAACCAAATAGCCAAACATGGAAACACAGATTAATACATACATTTACAATAGGGAGCACTTGCACTGTGGCACTGAATAGCAGTAGCGCAGTGCCCAAAGCATATAATACCAGCAAAAACACGGGAGGCAACAGAAAGAAAATGGAAGGGAGACCCACGCCAATGGTGCCAGGTCTAACACAGGGGTACAGATAAATCTGGTGGGATGGTGGGATGGAGTTAACAGTGATTACAAGGTGGACTCTTAGAATTGAAAAATTCCGATGGGTTCAGAAATTCTGGTTAACATGACATACCTAGGTATAGGCCCTGTACATCTCATCAATGGGAGCAGCACTGATATACAATGATAGAAAGTAAGGCCGATGCACTAAAAGACAGGTCACTGTGGCCACAATTGCACACACCAACTTTTTGGGGCATGTTTGTGTTTTTTGATAATACCTTTATGATACCTTTGTCCCAATAGGTAGCATTGCAAAGTATCCATTTGCAGGGCATCACAGAGTGATAATACAAGTTACATAGCCATGTAGCTAATTAACACCAGCTGAGACTGGCTACAAATACAAGGACTTTGGCCTGCAACCAATCCCTGTGTTTGCATTTCTAAATGGGATTCTTGGTTCTATAAAGCAAGTGATGTTCCTTAAAGGAGCCACACTGGCAAAGCTTTTCAAGCCAAGGATTTGTAATTGAAAAATAGCTTTATATACCTTGTTCACAATCCTATAAGGTTCAAGGTTATAAGTAATAAGATAAACAGGGCTTGCACGGGCACCAGAGAACAATGGCCCCTGTAACAGTGTACCCCAGGTACCCAGGGCATAGGTGTTTCCAAGGCCTACCAGGGGCTGCAGCATGTATTATTCCACCCCTGGCCTGGCCTCTATATTTGACACAACTGGCTGATCACTCAGCTGGGGTAAGTCGGTGTAATCACCTCTTGCTTAGGTATAGTATGCCTATATCTAACTTAAAATGGGCACATATGTTCCTATCAGCCACTCCTATGGAAGGCCTCATCAATCCTGGAGGCAGAGTGCTTGGAAATATGTGAGATGGTGCTCTAGCATGAGCTGAGCCTGTCTGCAGCTTTCGGAACCACGTCCTTTAGCTGTTCCATGATACTGCCATACCATATACTCTTAAGTGCATTATGAACCTCGCGGTTAAATGCTATCTTTGGTTTGGCTTTATCAATACATGTCGAGTAAGGTGTCATACGAATTGGGATACTACCCCCTCGCCAGTCCTGGCAACGGGGGTAGCATTCCACCCTTCTAGAGGGACACGACATGTACATAACCTGAACCCCGGTTAAAGTTAAACACGAGCCTCAGCATCACAAAATGGATGCTGCCACCACAGACACAAGTCTGACCTCCTGCTGCTGGGAGTCCTTCCAGCGAGGGAGGCTTGGACAAAGGGTTTCCTGCCTTGGGAGGTGCTAGCACCACCCCAGACAGGATTTTGTGTATTGGGTAGGACAGGGCTGAATAGAATGAGACATGCCTGGGGCACACAAGGTGTCCCTGTGCATAAGCCAGTCCAAACCGGTGCTGGGGCTTCCCAGCCCCAGTGTTGGCGCGGAGATGGACAAAGGAAATGGGGTGTAGCCACCCACCTTCCTGGTCCCACCCAGAGGAGGGACCTAGCAGGTAATCCGGCCCCTAGATTTGGAATAAGAGTAGGAGCTGTGTCCCAAGACTTCAGATCATCCTAAACTCGACTTGAAACTAAGAAGAAAACTGGACTTCGACATTCTGCTGCACAGAAGACTGAAGAGAATCTCCCTTGTGGCCAAGGAGTGACCACCCTGTGAATACAGGCACCAACCAGCAACTCGACGTCTGCTTTGCGCAGTCCCTGAAAAGAAGAGACCCGTGGAGGCACCGAGAGACGTGGGACCGGCCATCTTGAAAGACCCCCGAGAAGCTGACTGCGCAGCATACGAGGCACCCTCGATGCTATGCTTTGAGGATTGAGAAGCCCCACCACCTAGCAGCATCTGCACCGAAGATCAGCCCCCCAGCATCTCCACGATCTGCGTGGGGCTCTTTTGCACTTTGCCACTCGACGCGTCATCCCGGTCGCTAGCCCGTTGGCTGGTGGCCATCTTGGCAACGAAATCTACAAACAACATCGCTGGTATGGTTTCTCCAGACTGGCCCTCGCTCCCCTGAAAAGGAGCAGCCGCTGTAACCTTGTTGGTCCGAGTAACAAGCTTTCTTCACTTCCTGCGTGGCTTGCATTAGCCAAGGCCTGTTTGCTCCAATCAAGTTGCCGACACCGCCATCAGCTAGAGCCTTTATGGGACAGCTCGTGATTGACTCCTGGTTGTCCTCGTCCTCGACCTCTTAGTGTCCACGTGGCTGCAGAGACAAGCTACACCTCTTCGCCTGTTTGCACCCAACATCGCCTGGTTCCATCCTGGTTCCACGGTAGTCACTGGCTAGTGGCTTTGAACATTGTCCCCTCTGCTTTCAGGTCTTCACATCTTCAGATCCATCCTTGAATCCACCGGAACTTTCCTCGACGACCCGCCTGCAGCATCTTCATCTCCAGGCACCATCGACCTGCGTGACGAAGCCCGGCACATCTTCGCACCTGTGCACCCGCTTCCTGTGGGTGTGGTAACTCAGCAACGCCGGTGTTCCTACACTGGTACACACCTCTAGTGCCTAGATCTAAAGTTTTGTCCGTCTAGGTCAGTCGGAAGGTTCCTAAAACAGTAACTTTATAACTTTTACGCACCATTGACATTGCATTGGAGCATGCGTGTGCTTTAAGCGCTGCCCCCGAGTCCCGCGGGCCTTTCCCGACTTCTTCACTGTTTGTCCCGAACAGCTCCAGCAATTCCCCAGGCCCTAGGCCTATTTCCTTCCCCATTGGTGGTTCTTATACCACTATTTTAGTATATGGTTTAAGTGGCCCCTAGGGCTCATCCATATTGTGCAACTTTTGTATATTTAAACTGTGTTTTGTTTTAACGCATTTGCTTCTGTGCTCATAAAGAGTATAGGGGATTTTGTAGTAAATAAATATATATATATTTTCAATATATATCTGTGTGGTGTCCTTTCATTTGGTATTCAAGGGGATTGTGTATGGTAAAACAGCTTGCTTCACATGCCTTTACAGAGTTTAGCCTAAGACTGCTTTGTCCACGCTACTAGGATAGCTGGTCTATAAGGTTGACTTACAACCAATCATCATAAGGGTTGCTTGGCATGGTACAAGGTGATCACTAGAACTAGTGAGCATCATATACCAGGCCAACTTCTCACATTGGTGAGCAGCGGTTGGGATTTGAGCTTGCTGTTGTTTTACCATTGCAATCTTTGAGAGTATCATTTGAAAGATCATACAGGTACCTGTTAGGTACATATAAAACAAGACTAGTATACTTAAGTTCTACTGAACTTAGTTTTTGTAGAGGATAGGGAGTAGCACACCCTGACTACAACTACTTGATAGGTTTAGTAGGTAAACACCAGTGTAGGTAGATTGCAACATATCCACTCACACTAGAGCAATGTCTGGAGCAGAGTGGTCCACTGGACCTGTCCCTGTTGAGAGTGACCCTCCAAAGGCACCATCCAAATTTGCTATGTTAAACTTTAAAGAAATGAGGCGGCTGTGTACCTTAAGAGGTCTCAAAACGGGTCCAACCCCTACTACAGCACACCTCAGAGAGCTTTTAGACCAGTCTGAAGCTCTCAAGACCTCCAATCCTGACCCCAAAGGGTCTGGAGAAGGAGGCTCTCCTTCTGAAGATGATAACACTGATGCCCCTGTCCCTGTTGTCCAGATAGATGAGGAACACCAGAAAACTGGAGATTCTCAGCCTGAGGATGAGGAGGAGGAAGAGGAGGAAGAAGAAAGGGATTCTGATGATGAGAGACTTAGTCAGGTAGCAGTCAGGAGACTTAGCCAGGCTAACTTAAGCCAATTTGGGACTGAGTCAGGGTTAAACCCACTCAGACCCCCAAGTGGACTTAACCAGGAGTCTAGGAGGAGCAAAATCACTCAGGTGAATCTGACATTTCCCATGCTTCTAAAGGTTCTCATGGTCACTCCAGAAGGAGAATGACAACCCCTCAGAGGAAGGAACATGAGGCCAACATGAGAGAGGCTGAGCTTAGGATCCAGAAGAGAGAGCTAGAAGTAGCCCTGATCCAAGAGAAGCTTGCTAAAGCAAGACAGCCTAGAGAGAGTGGATTAGGAATGGATCCACTGGTGGCAGCACTTTCCCTAAGGATAAAGACAGGTCCTATGACAATAGAAACCTGAGTAAGATTGTGCCCCCCTACAAAGCTGGGGATGACATCCACAAATGGATAACTGCCCTTGAGAGAGCCTGCAGAGTACAGCAGATCCCTCAGGAGCAGTGGGCAGCAATCTTGTGGCTCTCCTTTGAAGGTAGAGGCCGAGACAGACTCCTCACAGTTAGTGATGGGGATTCTAGAAACTACCTGGTCCTGAAGAGTGCTCTGATAGATGGGTTAGGCTTAACCACTGAACAGTACAGGTTAATGTTCAGAGAAACCCAGAAGACACAGACTGAGGACTGGTCTGAATTTGTTGAGTGTGCCACTAAGGCTCTGGAGGGCTGGATGCTGGGAAGTAAGGTTACAGACTATACAGGATTGTATAATTTGATGATGAGAGAGCAAATCTTAAATAATTGTTAAAACCAGCTTCTACATCAGCACCTGGTGGACTCTGATCTGACCTCTCCACAAGAATTGGGTAAGAGGGCAGACAAATGGGTCAGAACCAGGATCAGGCCCAAGAACCAGGGTGGTGACCAAAAGAAAGAGACTACCAAGCCTCAAGAGAAGATGGGGATAAAGCCAAAGAGAAGACTTCCCCAGGGCCCCAAAACTCCAAGGATGGGGGTGGGTCCCAAGACACTTCCTCTACACAGAAAAGGCCTCACTGCCATGCCTGTAAACAGGTTGGCCATTGGAAAACAGACAGCTGTTGTTCAAAGAATAATAATAAGGAAAACTAAGCACGGGCGGATTTTGCGAATTGGAAATCCGCGAAATTGTGTATTTACGGATTCGCAATCCGCAAAATCCACGAACTCTCGCGAATTTTGCGGATTCCTTTTTTTTGTGTTCGCAAGTGTTTCTGTCATTTCGCAAGGGTTTTTTACCAGTTCGCAAACGCGAACTTACTTGTCGGGTAGCAACGGTCGCGACCATGTTGTTTCTACGTCTGGTTCATCACAGCACCCTCTGTTTCACCACTGCCACCCTCTGTTTTACCACTGCCACCCTCTGGCTCACCCATGCCACCCTATGGCTCACCCATGCCACCCTCTAGTTCATCACTATAGATTATGGGGGGAAAAGCACACCTGCCCTGCCTCAACTGACATGAATGAATTAGGGGCTGATTAATGTGTCACTGAATTTGAACTTCCAGGCTGGCACCTGCTTCCTTATCTGTAATTGCTTTCTGTTGCAGTGTAATTTTTTTAACAGGACCTTTGTTGTATACTTGTAGCTATTCTCTGAGCCTGCTGTGAGGGTCAGAGCAG
Source organism: Lissotriton helveticus (assembly GCF_964261635.1). NCBI lineage: Eukaryota > Metazoa > Chordata > Amphibia > Caudata > Salamandridae > Lissotriton > Lissotriton helveticus. The sequence goes on from NC_136070.1 coordinate 942,724,386, forward strand.
GGTCATAGAATAGTTGCAAGTAGGCAACTGAACTCTGAAGGGGCCCATCAGGAAGCACTACAGGGAATGGTTACTAATGATAAGATTGAACTTTTGCACCTGCTGAGTGCTTTCAGTTTTGCAAAAATCCAAATATCCAGCAGCATCCATAAAAAGTAAACCTTCCAGGTCAAGATCCAAATCAAAGTGACCAGCACATAAAGAAAGCGCTGGGAGGAGCCTGCTGGACAGGAACAGGAAGTTGGAGACTGTGGGGCACTTCCTTCCTCCCACCCCCCCCCCAAAATGGACTCCTTGCAAAAAAAAAGCAGGCAAATGTCAACCTAAGGAGTTATTCTGATAAAAATCATAATTTTCAAGGTTTATGCTGCCTGCTGGTGGATTTCTTGTGCGAAATTGTAAATTTTGCAATCTCACAATTGCGAGATTGTCGCTGCCCGTCGCAAGTGTTTACTCCCGCAAAATTGTATAGTATTCTAGTTGGCAAGTGCGACCAAGCAAAAAATCCGCTTCGCACGGATTTACGAATTTTCGGCAAGTTCGCGAGAGTTTGCGGATTGCGAATTTGCCGAAAATCCGCAAAAACCGCGAGCGGAACGGATTTTACGCCCATGCTTAAGGAAAACATACCTCCAGGTAAAGCTCTAACACCTCCTGTCACTGTTAGCAGTGGTCCCCCAGGTGGTGGGAGCACCCCCAAGAATTTGGGTGGGTTTACTTTTGGAACACAGGTGGACTCTGGCCTAACCAGGTCCCCAACTGATCTTGTCTATGAAACTGGCATGGGGTTTGCCAATTTTTCTGATTGCCCAAACACTTTGAGCAAGTATAGACAGGAACCCCTCATCAATGGTTTGAAAGTTGAGGCCTACAGAGACACAGCGGGGCTAGTATCACCATGGTGACTGAGAATCTAGTCCCCTCTAGGCAACTTTTACCTGGTGCCACATACCAGGTGACAAACATTGATGGAGTTCAGAAAAATCATCCCATAGCAGTGGTAAATCTCAGCTGGGGTGGAGTCACTGGCCCAAAGAGAGTGGCAGTGTCCCCAAACTTGCCTGTAGATTGTCTACTGGGGAATGATTTGGAAATCTCAGCCTGGGCTGAGGTTGAACAAGAAATCCATTCTAGAATGGTAAATCTCCATGGAAAGGTTAGTGGGGCTGTGATGGCTACAGCCCTAATCCAAGATGTCCTTCCTGAAAAGGTTGGTAGGGCGGTGCAAGTCTCAGCCCCATCTTTAGCTAACTCCCTTTTCCTAGACAGAATAGCAGGGCTGTGATGGTAACAGCCCATACCCAAACTGAGTCTCCTCCTGAAAAGGTTGGTGCGGCTGTGATGGCCACAGCCCAAACTCAAACTGATTCATGTGTTGTGAAGCCTGAAACTATGGATCACTCCACACAAACAGAGAGCATTGAGGAGGAAGAGAAATCTCCCTCCTACCAGACTTTAGGAAAGGATCAGCCTCCTCAGGGAACTGATCTTACCCCTGATGAAGGAACTGCCCCAGAGGTGGTTAGGCCTAGCCTGACAGAGCCCCTGATGTCAGTGGACCCTTCCCAGGTGGGACCCAGTCTGGAGCAGGTAACCTGCCCCTCTCTACCCTGCCTCACTCAGCCCAGGGCTGTGGAGGACAGGGAGGCCAGTGGACCCCACAGGGCCCACTGTCCCCAGGAACCTCCGCATCAGAAGATTAGGGGCACCAAAACTAGCAGCCCTAGCCAGGTGAAAATTCCTGAAAGCCCTGAGGGATCCCCCTTAAAATTAGTTAGGGACCTTCCCCAGAGGGACTCTGTTGGGCACAGCCAAACCCGGGACTTAAAAACCCCAAACCTGACCTGTCCCTCCAGTAAGCCCACAAAAGGGACCCAGCCTCCAGCTTTAGGTAGCCAGAGGTTGACCCTGAGAGCACAGTGTAACTCAGTCAAGGTAAGAAAGGCCTACATGGTGGAGAGTGATTGGAGGAAGCTGAGTCCTACAGAGGAATCTCACTTCAGTACTCCACCTCAACACCAGCCTTTAACTTTGCCAAAACACACCACAGGTAGAGATTCCCTATGGTGGAGACCCTCAGATACCCTTAGGGTGAGGGATTGCTTAGTGGACCATGAGACAGGGGGTAACCAAGCCAGTGCTTGTACTTCCTTATATGGCTACTTAGGCAATATAGGCTTACCTGGTCATGGATAGCCTTATCTCCTTTCGTTTGGGGGGGGTTGTGTAGGAAGGTAGATATCTGACTATGGTTACCCCCAAACTTTTTGCCTAGTGTTTAGCTGGTTTTTGACCTAGGTGGCCTGGGATCCTGCTATTCAGGGCCCCAGGCTAATTGCTCTCTCCTTAAAATGGACTCCATGTATCTTAGGTACATACACAATTGGAACTGGTTCACCTTATTGGCCCCTGTAACAGTGTACCCCAGGTACCCAGGGCATAGGTGTTTCCAAGGCCTACCAGGGGCTGCAGCATGTATTATGCCACCCCTGGCCTGGCCTCCATATTTGACACAACTGGCTGATCACTCAGCTGGGGTAAGTCGGTGTAATCACCTCTTGCTTAGGTATAGTATGCCTATATCTAACTTAAAATGGGCACATATGTTCCTATCAGCCACTCCTATGGAAGGCCTCATCAATCCTGGAGGCAGAGTGCTTGGAAATATGTGAGATGGTGCTCTAGCATGAGCTGAGCCTGTCTGCAGCTTTCTGAACCACGTCCTTTAGCTGTTCCATGATACTGCCATACCATATACTCTTAAGTGCATTATGAACCTCGCGGTTAAATGCTATCTTTGGTTTGGCTTTATCAAAACATCTCGAGTAAGGTGTCATACGAATTGGGATACTACCCCCTCGCCAGTCCTGGCAACGGGGGTAGCATTCCACCCTTCTAGAGGGACACGACATGTACATAACCTGAAACCCAGTTAAAGTTAAACACGAGCCTCAGCATCACAAAATGGATGCTGCCACCACAGACACAAGTCTGACCTCCTGCTGCTGGGAGTCCTTCCAGCGAGGGAGGCTTGGACAAAGGGTTTCCTGCCTTGGGAGGTGCTAGCACCACCCCAGACAGGATTTTGTATATTGGGTAGGACAGGGCTGAATAGAAAGAGACATGCCTGGGGCACACAAGGTGTCCCTGTGCATAAGCCAGTCCAAACCGGTTCTTGGGCTTCCCAGCCCCAGTCTTGGCGTGGAGATGGACAAAGGAATGGGGGTGTAGCCACCCCCCTTCCTGGTCCCACCCAGATGAGGGACCTAGCAGGTAATCCGGCCCCTAAATTTGGAATAAGAGTAGGAGCTGTGTCCCAAGACTTCAGATCATCCTAAACTCGACTTGAAACTAAGAAGAAAACTGGACTTGGACATTCTGCTGCACAGAAGACTGAAGAGAATCTCCCTTGTGGCCAAGGAGTGACCACCCTGTGAATACAGGCACCGACCAGCAACTCGACATCTGCTTTGCCGCCGCCTCCCGCCGGAGCCCGAGCCCAGAGCCCAACAAGACCTGGATTCCCAGATATCTCACAGCCCGATCCACAGTCCCTGAAAAGAAGAGACCCGTGGAGGCACCGAGAGACGTGGGACCGGCAATCTTGTAAGACCCCCGAGAAGCTGATTGCGCAGCATCCGAAGCACCCTCGATGCTGTGCTTTGGGGATTGAGAAGCCTCATTACCGCGCAGCATCTGCACTGAAGATCAGCACTCCAGCATCTCCACGATCTGCGTGGGGCCTTTTTGCACTTTGCCACTTGACGCGTCATCCCGGTCGCTAGCCCGTTGGCTGGTGGCCGTCTTGGTGACGAAATCTACAAACAACACCACTGGTCTGGTTGCTCCAGAATGGCCCTCGCTCCCCTGAAAAAGAGCACCTGCTCTGACCTTGCTGGTCCGAGTAACAAGCTTTCTTCCTTCCCTGTGTGGCTTGCATTAGCCAAGGCCTGTTTGCTCCAATCAAGTTGCCGACACCGCCATCAGCCAGAGCCTTTGTGGGACAGCTCGTGATTGACTCCTGGACATCCTCGACCTCTTCGTGTCCACGTGGCTGCAGAGACAAGCTACACCTCTTCGCCTGTCTGCACCCGACATCGCCTGGTTCCATCCTGGTTCCACGGTAGTCACTGGCTAGTGGCTTTGAACATTGTCCCCTCTGCTTTCAGGTCTTCACATCTTCAGATCCATCCTTGGATCCACCGGAACTTTCCTCGACGACCCGCCTGCAGCATCTTCATCTCCAGGCACCATCGACCTGCGTGACGAAACCCAACACATCTTTGCACCTGTGCACCCGCTTCCTGTGGGTGAGGTAACTCAGCAACGCCGGTGTTCCTACACTGGTACACACCTCTAGTACCTAGATCTAAAGTTTTGTCCGTCTAGGTCAGTCGGAAGGTTCCTAAAACAGTAACTTTATAACTTTTACGCACCATTGACATTGCATTGGTGCATGCTTGTGCTTTAAGCGCTGCACCCGAGTCCCGCGGGCCTTTCCTGACTTCTTCACTGTTAGTCCCGAACAGCTCCAGCAATTCCCCAGGCCCTAGGCCTATTTCCTTCCCCATTGGTGGTTCTTATACCACTATTTTAGTATATGGTTTAAGTGGCCCCTAGGGCTCATCCATATTGTGCAACTTTTGTATATTTAAACTGTGTTTTGTTTTAACGCATTTGCTTCTGTGCTCATAAAGAGTATAGGGGATTTTGTAGTAAATAAATATATATATATTTTCAATATATATCTGTGTGGTGTCCTTTCATTTGGTATTCAAGGGGATTGTGTATGGTAAAACAGCTTGCTTCACATGCCTTTACAGAGTTTAGCCTAAGACTGCTTTGTCCACGCTACTAGGATAGCTGGTCTATAAGGTTGACTTACAACCAATCATCGTAAGGGTTGTTTGGCATGGTACAAGGTGATCACTAGAACTAGTGAGCATCATATACCAGGCCAACTTCTCACAACGGGCAACAGAGAACAATTTCATAACAGCAACGTGCATGATGCTACATTTGATCTGTGTGAAATCATGACTAGAGTGAAGAGAAGTGCACCTTCAACAGCCTTGCTCATTCTCCCTTTTGTGCAGAGGAGTTTCCAGGTCGATTTCAAACTGTGCACGGATAACACATTTTATACATGAGCAGATTAATTTTTATTGGTTTCTGCATGAGCAATAAATTTATTTTTCTCCATCTGCACTAGCAGGTGATGAAATAAATCGAATAATCTGCCCTCTAATGTTTAATTATCTGCAGTACTTACTTATGGGGCACATAATATTACAGATAAAGAAAAATAAATCTACAGTTCTCAATAAAATCAATGAGGAAAAACAATACTTTTTGATGTATTAAAGTGCTCGATACATTGCTTAATTTTGTGGTCCCAAAGTCTTCACACCTGGATTTTGCAGAATCATATTCTTTGCGCCTTGTGTGTGCTTTTTTTGCTCTGCCTGAAGCCTCACAGTCCCACAACCTTCACGTTCCCTGAGGAGGAGGGGCTGGCAACTTGGGAGGCCCTGCTGCTGCAGACGTGCTATAAAGTGCCAACTACATTCCTGTGGTGCGGAGCTCACCCAGGCGCGTCCCTGGATTAAGACTGGGCCAAGAAGGCACCCATCTGCACCTCTCAGCAGCCGAAAGAGGCCGAGTCAGGCCCTCTCTGTTTGTCCCCTGGCTCGCATCAGCCCGCTTGTGACTCCTTTCTTGACCATCTAGGTTTGCTTTTTCTCCTGTACTGGAACTATGGGGAAAAGGAAAACTGCATGTGATGCAACAAGGAGTGATATGACAACTACAATTGATTCCTTCCCAAGCAGCTAGTGCCCTTTCGAAGGAGAGGTAACCCACCAAAATACCCATTTCCCTGGAGGAGGTAAGGGGCAACTTGCTTGTTTCCAATAGTTCTAATAGTCTGGACATTCTCGTGAGGCCAAATGAAGGAACTGTCAACGCCCGATCAAGTATGGACAGTGTGTGTTTGCCCCTTGTGGAGAATTTGCCTATTATGGAGCCTCTAGTGAAAAAGAAGAAGGGTAGGACACTGTGCAAGAAGGGGACAATAGACTGCAAGGGGACTTAACTGAAGAAGCATAATGTCATCCCATTGTGGACGTCCTCAAATATGGATGGGTTATGCTCTAGGATAGTATGTTTGTTTAAATTACATCTAACGCCAGTACACCTTGCCTTGATGCCTTAGAGGAAAGTGCAACCCAAATATTGAGCCTTGCTAACCTCACTCTGCCACTGATGTGCTTTTGGCCGTCCTCTTACCCTCCTAAGGATTTAAGCAATATGGCTAGTATGTTCTATGGTCCTAACCTCATTCAAACCATGGTCCGTATGGGTTGTGATTTGAGGCGCTGGAGGTTATGCCAGATCAGATTTAAATTACATAAACATCATCTTCACAGGTACAAGGGCCTATAGCTCCCATTCTCTCTTCCCATGCAAACTGCTCCAGCGATGCTTCCTGGACAATTTGGTGACGTGGTGACCGGAGAGCTTGCTTCTAAGATGGGTAGTGAACCGAGGGAGATGTGCAAGAGTAGCTTTAGCAGAGAAGTTCAAGTTTTGAATCTCTCACCAGAAGTATGCCCTTATTTCTTAAACAGACCCAGACTGAAAATACAGTCCTATTGATTTTAAAAGTATCTGAGTGGCTTACGAAATTTAGAGGCAATGACCACTCTTTATCTGAACACATTTTGATGGCAAGGAGGGAGTGACTGGGTAGGGCCATCCCATAAAACTATCCCTTGTAACTGCATAGTGGTCACCTTCGATGATCCAAGAATTGTTGCAACCCTCCTACGGTAACTTCCTCTTCCTTTTTCAAGAGTTTCCTAGATATCTGTTTTCCCACTACAGTTTTTTAACAAACCTTATCATCTCTCAAGACTAATAAATAGAGATCATAAGCAGAAAATTGCGCTTCCGGTCAAGCCAGGATGGTGCTGTAACAGATATACACTCCTGGAAGGTTTGGATGAGTGTGATTGACTGAATGCTCTACCCAAAGTCTAGGTTCCTGTTAGTAGGGGTGACACCCAGGCACAAGTGGCAGATGCTAACACGATTGCTAACATCATTGAGCCAGTTAAGGTTTCATCTTGGTAAATTGCAGGATTTAGGAATTAACTAGGAGTCCAAGAGTGGGTTAATTTAGTGGCTAGATACTATGTGATCTGCCTACAAGAAACCTAGGAGTGCAAACCAAGATAGGTGGGTTTTGTACATATCATTAGTCAGCTATCCATTCTAATGCTAGCAGAGCTAAAGGTGGTCTACTTATCCTGATTGCAAATACTTTTTTGAGGAAGTGATTACATTTTATAATGATTCGTCTTATTTTCACTGCTTTGTGTTTGATGTTGTCCGGGATTGGATTACTAATTTTTAATTACTATAACAACATCTATTGCCCACCCCTTTCACGCTAAGTGTAGAGTGAAAGGATGCCTTATTTGCAAGGTGGCGTTAAGCCACATTAAGTGGCTTAACGTTGCCTTGTAAATAAGGCAAAGCGCCTATTGCCACAGGAACGTCGATCAAAGTAACATTCCTGTGGCGATAGGGGCTTGTAAATATGCCCCTTTATATTTATGACCCTCCCTTTATCGCAGAACTCAGGATGTGCAATATTTTAGTGCAATAGTGCTGCAATTGTAAAGAATTGTTGTTTATTGTAGAATGTCTCTTGTATCTTATGTAATTTTTAAATACAATATTGTGGTTTTATTTGTTTTTTATGAGATGGGGTATTTTAAGGTTTGAAACATCAAAGTGAGATATGGGTTCAAATTAAGTCCTCAATGAACAGTGTGATGTAATGTGTTTCACAGGGGTAATTGAAGTCTTTTTAATGTTTGTATTATCGTTTACATGTACTTTAATGCTACAGAAGCATAGCGAAATAAAGTTTATTGCCTGACTGACTATAAAATGTAAAGCTGGTATGTATCAAAGGCACATTGCAATTCACAAATGCACTTCTGTGTCATAATTTGCACTATGGGACACAGTAGGAATATTTAGGAAAAGAAGGGCACTTCCACTTTGTGAATATTGGCTTCTGAGCAATGGGTGAAGCACACAGCACTCCGGGGAACTTCTTCATGCTGCAGACAATGTGCGTAGCCTCATGTTTGTTTTTTTGTCTGATTACAGGGACAGGGGTTGTTCTCAGAAAACAAAATGCTACATAGCAATTTGTAATGCAGGGAGGGTGGCTTGATATCACCTGCATGAAACGTTTATGCATTTCCACCCTTCATTTGCAGGATCCACAAACATAATAATAATAATGGGAATGGATTCTTTTGCAACCTGTATATTTAGTCTCAGGTTATAACATTTCTGGCAAGAATGTGGTTCACAATCCTATTTATCTGTAAATTTGTTCCAGTCCAGGTTAGCTTGTGTCTCCCTAAAACCACCAAATGAGTTAAAGCTCAATTGTCGTGATCTACAAAATAACACTCAGACCTGTATAACAAGTTTGTAATAAAATACCAATCTCTATGCAAATGCATAACCTCTGGATTTCATGATTTTCCCCATGTCAACTTCAACAGGTCAAAATTGTTGAAATGTACCAGGGGGAAAACCCTGTAATTACAAAGATAAACCACATTTGGTGCAGGGGCGACAAGGTTCTACATATTACTCCTCATTTCTGAGTTCAAACTTAAAATTGGATAATAAGCAGGGCCCAGCAAATACCTCAACTTTCGCTGTAGATATTTAACAAGTCCGATATATTTCCCATGACCCTCCATCACACTTGTGATCAGCCTTCAGAAAAGACTTCAGATAAATGATCTCTCCCAAAACATTGTAGTCCCCAATCTTCCTATTTGCACTTATCTAAACATTTGATCAAACATTTACTTGAAGTTGTAGATCTATTTGTGCTATCTTAAATGTTTTTGGAGCCCAGGGCAAGACATATTTTGGCACTCATTTTTGGAACGATTTGCCTTTATTATACATCTTCAACCAGTGTTTAATTTGAGCTGGTGGTTTCCGGAGCTCAGCACAGGCACTTAATTGCAGGCACTGGCACTTCATTGACAGAACCTGCACTTATGACAGCTGCCACATGGCGGTGCTGTTTGTGTAATTTAAAGATGAGCAGGAAACTATTGTTTTGTTAATTTAATATACATTCAAAACAACTAATACCTGCCACCCAAGCCATTCTTGAAGCTTTGGGGGCCTCGAACAGTCTGAATTGTCACACTTGTTAAAGTGTGACGGGTAGTAGTTGTGTGTGTACAGTGGCAATGTGTGGTGAATACTGAGGTGGCTTCCTGAGGTGGGCCCGGCACCTTTTTTTTTACAAATTAAGCACTGTCCTCAGTTAATTCAAGCCCGAATTATGCCAAAAATATGGAGTTATACATTACACTTTAAGAAACAGAGCAAATAAAATCAGTTCCCAGCTCAAGGTACTCAGCCTGTTCTAGCCAAATAGTACCAAACGCAATGATAGATAACCTACAGCGACAACTAGTCCATAATAAAAAAAAGACATATGCAACTAGCACTTTCAAGTATGGCTTTAAGTGCCAGATATTCATAATCACAAATAAATTCCCTTCATAATTGCCATTCTCACTGCAAACTTAAAAATCAAAGCACTGCAACTAGAATATTTGTGATTTCATCAGGTGAAATCTGCCAACTTTATCCTTATATATCCTTATTCCATGCTCTTTTCTTTTTACGTGTACACTTCTTTGGCTAGACAGAAGTGTCTGACCCAGCTTAAGTAAGAGAAATGTTAGGAGGAGGGATACAGAAGAAGAAAAGAGAGGTAAAGAGAATGATAAAGTAAGAGAGTTCAAGTAAATGTAAATGTAAATGTAGGTGTACTTATATAGCGCAAACCTGTCACCCAAAGGGCATCCTGGCGCTTGCTTAGGGAACCCGTCCTGGTATTCCCCTGTGAGAAACCCCGGCAGGGTGTCCACAAGGTGAAAGTCATGCATCCCGCCGTGAGGGGCCGTTGTGGAGATTAAGCAAGCTATTGCCCAGAGTCGCAGAGTGTGAACCCGTGAGTCGAGGAGGCACTGAGGCAAGAATTATCGAGTCCGTGGAATTTTAGCCCAAGATCCGCCGAGGTGGGGAATTGAACCCTGGTCCAGGACCGATCTCAGCTTCCGGGTCTGCCGCCTCTAACCCCTGAGCCACACTTCTCCACAGAAGTAGAAGAACAAAAGATGTAGAGAAATAGGTGAGATAGGGTGAGAAGTAAGGTGAAGGAACAAAGCTGACAGTCAGAAGAAAGAGACATAAGAGGTAGAAAGGGGATGGGGTAGTTAGAAATATGTATATAAGAAGGTATTGTTGTAGAGTGAGGTAGATGGGCAGAAAAATCAGAGATAGGTAAAAGTAAAATTATAGTAGGGTGTGTAGCCGGGTAGCCTTAGTGTTGAGGAAGAGAAAAAGGTAAGGTAGAAAGAACTTGAAATAATTAGAGGTGGGGGAAAGTTAGAAGTAGACAGGCGAGGTGGTAAGAGAAGATAGAGAGGGTGGGTTAAAGTGGAGAAAGAGGGATGTGGTATAGAGAGAAAAGAAATTCAGTAGAGAGACAGGGTGTGGCAGAGAAAAAGAGAAGAGGCTACAACAGAGAGACATAGAGGGGGAGAGAGAGAGAAAGGTGAAGTAGTGAGATATAGTAGGAGTGGTAGAGATAGAAAGGCATGGTACAGAAGGTGAGTTAAAATAGACAAGGAGATGCAGAGAGAGATGAGGACGAGACAGACATCAGATAATGGAAGAGAAGAGAGGTACAAAAAAGAGATAGTGAGAAATGAGTAAGATAGTATGAGAGTTTAGGCAGACGAAATGAATGTAGAAAGGCAGAGAAGAGTTTGGATAGGTGGGACAGCGGGCAAATAGTGAAGTAAGGTGAGAGGTTAGACATTGGGAAAGATGAAAAGAAGACAGTCTGAGAGAGAGAAAGGCAAAGATGAGGTGAAGAGAAAGAAATGTAAAATAGTGAAACAAGTGAGGTGAAGGTAGGTGAGGTAGAGACTAGTGAGGTAGAGAGGGAGATGAGAGGGGTGGAAAGATGAACTCTTGGGAGGTGGAGAGATAGAGAGGTGAGATAAAGAAAGAGAGGAACTTGAGAAAAAGATTAAACACATGGAAGAGAGATAAAAAAGGATGTGATGGAAATACAACAGAGAAGTGTAAAGAGATTAGTGAGGTAGAGGCAGCATTGAGGCAGACAGAGGGGTAGAATAGAAGAGATGTAAACTAAGATAGGTACACAGTGTAGGAGTGAGTGGGGAGGTTGTGAGTTAGAATTAGAGAGACGGGGTAGAGAGAAGTGTACTGAGTAAGAGGAGTGGAAGAAATAGGTACGGTATGAATACTGCGATCGATGGGGGAAGGTACACTGAGATGTAAAGAGAGAGGTATGGTGAGTTGAACTAAAAACAGGGACATGAGCTATTTAGTTGCCACCGACTGCCTGAGAGCACATGGATTATGGTTGGGAAAGCCGGGCTTGTATACTAAACATCAAGAAATGGACATGCTGAGCTGTCAAGTTTATGCACAGTATTTACAACAGGGTTTCAGACTAACTGGATCACCTCCCCAGGACACCCTTTGGAGCTGAGGGTCCTGGGCAATTGCCAACTTTGCCCATGCCTTAAATTGGCTATATCATTTCGAGCCGTATTCTGCATAGTGTCCAAGGGGGCAATGGGAGTATGTATCCCCTTTGTTAGTATTACAGAAGGAGGTGCAGATGATTGTGCGGCAGCATCTGTAATACCAGTAGCACATGTAACACTAGCGCTGTCTTGTGAGAACATTCACTAGTTATCATGGGGTCTCGGCCCATGCAAATAAGGGAAACAAGTTTGCCTTTGCACTTGTATCCTATTACAGATTCTTTCAGACACAAAGACAAACATGCACTTAAGAGATGCACTGAGAGTGCACTACAAAAAGGTGGCACCTTGTCAGTGCGCTCCCAGAGGGCACCCTCTGGATGGGACAAGGGAATACCATGGACCCACCAAACATCGCTCTGCTGGTGCTTGAAGTCACCTGCACTGTGAAACACAACGCAGCTTATAAGCAGTGGCTCCATCTCTCGCTTAATGAGCTGTTCCAGGGGAGGTGCAAGTTTGCAACTGCCCTTGGTGCAGCACATTTATGATAATAGGGTACACTGTCCCAATCTGTGCCGGGCACATTTCTTGATAATGGTGCCTAGCACTTACTTCAGCCGTCTATCTGTTCTGTAATCAAAACCCAGGTCTATGCAGAAGTCACATATTCATTTGTTTAACCAGTTACGTTTGAACAATGTATCTTTCAAAATTGTTCAACAATTTTACAGCTCTAGAGAAATGTTGACATAACTAAAAGTTTGGAAAGATGAAAGGCCAAAAGTCAACCACTCCTGTACCAAGCTGCAATATCATTGGTAAACGTCTTTAATTTGATACACTCTGTCACAGTAAAGTTGACTTTACTCAGTTCAACTAAGTAATGAAAAGAGACAGCACCTCCAGATGCTGATGCATATATCAAAGGGTCAACTTTTTCCCCGTGGCCACAGGGTGCTAAATGTTACATGTTAGAGGGTACTTGCTTAATGCACATTGCATATTCAAACTATCAAAAACTGGAGATCATTAAAGGGCAACCATTCTGTTTCAAAAACTTCCAAGACATCAACTCAAATATTCAGGACTAAATTGGAAACTTGACCTTATACATCACCTTTAAGTCCAATAATACTCTTCTGTCATGATCAACTAAATCCTACAGTGAGCCATTACATTTGGAGACAGGACGGTTCCAAACTCGCATTCATGTAATGCTGCACATTTTGCTTCCAGTATGTTTTAAATACATTTTGGTAATACATAGATTTTCAAGTTGGCATAATGACTACACACGAAACAATAACTCGTAGTTTTACATCTTTGGGCCAAGTGTAAAGTATTTTGAAATGCTGCTATTCCTTTATAGTCTGTTGAAATGTAGTTTAAAAGTCACTGCTAAATATTCTGTTTATGTCTTTGAAGTTCTCTTACCTTATTTTCCTCCATTTGATGGAGGGCAGTATTAGCTGCTGGGAAGCGGAGGTGTCCTTCACAGACCCCTATCCACTACTGTGGCGGATTTGAGGAGATGAAAAGAAGTCCCCAACAATAGGTAAATGTCAATGACAGTGAAATGCCAAATATAAGAAGAAATATACACCTTCTCAGCAACTACCGTCCTGTCTCCAAGCTAAGAAATGACAACAGAAGCCACATTCCAGAACAGTAAGCCATGACCAACAATGGCTGCATCAGAGTTCCCTGAAGATTCTGCAGTGCTAAGACTCCAGAGGTTTCCATGGCCCCAGAGAGACACATCATGGCAACAAGATTCCAATCTGTATCAGAACTCTGTTTTTATTTGGCGTGGCTTGCGCGCCTCTTCAGCATGGCGGATTGCGCTTGAGCTCCGAGGCGAGTTCTCCCGTCGGGCTGTTTTCTCCGTTCCCCGACTGCCCCTGTGAGCGGAACAGGCAGCCTTCAGCAGCGGAATATGAAGGGAACTGTTTTATGAGGTTTTCCTGCTGTTTTGGTCACCGGCTGCATGATTTATGTCTGATGCTCGTTTTCCTCTCGGACGGCCGCCATTTCCTGCTCCTGACGCAGTTGGCATTTTCTCCTCAGGAATGCCATTTTCGATACAATGTTTCAGGTCGTGGTGGCTGTCCAGGATGTTTCTTCGATGATGCCTGCACTTGGTAACATTTTTTCCTTTTTTCTGCTTTTTTCTTGCTGCTTGGCTGGTAATTAAGTTGCCCACGCGATATTTTCTCTCAGTGCAGTTATCTAATTCAGGTGTGGATATTTTTTCTGCGAACTCCGTGCTGTGCCTTCCTGAATTACTTGTAGTTATATCACTTATTAGTTCAACTTAAGTGTTCTTTTTAATCTTTTCTTGACTTGTTACAATTCAAATCTTCATTGAAACAATCTTCTATTGTAAATTCCAACAGATATGCAGCCAACACGTGTTTCGTCTGGTCTGATATGACCCACGACTTCCTCAGGGCTGCAACCCAAACAGATTGTAATATTATATTATGGCTTTTAAGAAAAAAACAAAGTATGCCATAATGTGACATATTAAGGTTATTATCAGATAAGTGATACCATAAGGGCGTAATTGTGCTTAAAGTCGAAGCTATGTACACACTGTTAGCTCACCACCAAGTTTATAGACATGAAACACCCTGTGTATTGATGTGATTAAAAAGAGGAGTAACGGTAACTATTTACATAAGTTATATAGTAAGAAAGGAAAAGTAAAAATTTAAAAATTTAAATGGAGGTTAAACGCAGTGGCTAGACCGCGACACACCCTACCTATGCCTCCCCTCAGAGGTAGTTTCACTTTATTCTCCTGGATTATATGGTTCCAATCCTTTTATCTTTTCCGTATCTGTAACAAATTATTATATTAAATTCAAACCATATTAAATGGTTGAATTCACTACCTAAAGTCAGTATCAATACTTGTCTCTAGTTAGTCAGGACGTAATTCAAATCTTACCTTAGCGTACTTAAAGGTCACTTCCAAAGTTATAACGTGTTGTGTTCGAACTTTAATTTCCAATTATATGGTTCCAATACTTTAACTCTTTTCAGTATCTGGAACAAAATATTATATTTAATTCAAACCATAAGTCATGGTTAAATTCACTTCAATTTAACCATGACTTATGGTTTGATTTAAATATAATATTTTGTTCCAGATACTGAAAAGAGTTAAAGTATTGGAACCATATAATTGGAAATTAAAGTTCGAACACAACACGTTATAACTTTGGAAGTGACCTTTAAGTACGCTAAGGTAAGATTTGAATTACGTCCTGACTAACTAGAGACAAGTATTGATACTGACTTTAGGTAGTGAATTCAACCATTTAATATGGTTTGAATTTAATATAATAATTTGTTACAGATACGGAAAAGATAAAAGGATTGGAACCATATAATCCAGGAGAATAAAGTGAAACTACCTCTGAGGGGAGGCATAGGTAGGGTGTGTCGCGGTCTAGCCACTGCGTTTAACCTCCATTTAAATTTTTAAATTTTTACTTTTCCTTTCTTACTATATAACTTATGTAAATAGTTACCGTTACTCCTCTTTTCAATCACATCAATACACAGGGTGTTTCATGTCTATAAACTTGGTGGTGAGCTAACAGTGTGTACATAGCTTCGACTTTAAGCACAATTACGCCCTTATGGTATCACTTATCTGATAATAACCTTAATATGTCACATTATGGCATACTTTGTTTTTTTCTTAAAAGCCATAATATAATATTACAATCTGTTTGGGTTGCAGCCCTGAGGAAGTCGTGGGTCATATCAGACCAGACGAAACACGTGTTGGCTGCATATCTGTTGGAATTTACAATAGAAGATTGTTTCAATGAAGATTTGAATTGTAACAAGTCAAGAAAAGATTAAAAAGAACACTTAAGTTGGACTATAGAGTGCTCAATGATTTATGTTTTTCTAGTTGAGCTTAATATTAGCCTATTGATCTAGTCGTGGTAACCGATTAGCTATCATTTGGAGCACCACTGTCATATATTGTGATACTGCCCTGTACTCAGCTGTGCGCTCAATTCAAAACAGTTACCAAACGTTTATTATATCACTTATTAGTTACCTGCCTGCCCTGCATATAAGCCCGCCGCTACTATCTTATCAGCGCTCAGTGAGCTCAGTGTGCTATATCTCTTCTTTTGGGCTAAAGTCTGCGCAGTTTTGCTCTTCTCTTTCCTTCAAGTGGTTCTATATTTTTTCTTCGTGGTTACTCCTTCATGGCTACAAGTATGGGTCGCTCCACGAGTAATAAAGACTCTAAAGATGTTGGCACGTCACTGAAAAGACTTAAGTCGGTGTCTCCTACGCCTGAGTCTGCTCAGTCAGACACTACCTCCACGCTGGACACCATATTAACGCGCTTAATGAGGTGCATGATATTGCGCAGTCAACAAAAACTAATACAGATTTGCTGCAAGTGGAGGTGTCTGCTATCAGGAATGATTTTAAAGCCCTCTCTCTTCGTGTATCTGCTACGGAATCACGAATCAGTTCTGCAGAGGATGGTATGCAGAAACACTCCAGATCCATCAACCACAAGGAGCGCTCAATGGCGGCATTGCGAAGAGATCTCACTGCGCAAGAAGATCGCAACCGTCGATCTAACCTACGCATTTTTGGTCTGCCGGAAGATTCTGAGAAATCATCTTCATCTATGATAGAGTTCTTGTCTCATTGGATTCCGGACACCTTAGAAATCTCATTCCTCAGAGAGTTTGAGATAGAAAGAGCACATCGTGTTCCAACGTTTCGGTCTAAATCGGCAACCCAGCTAAGAGCAGTTATTTTTAAGCCATTGCGACATCAGCATACTGAACAGATTCTCTCTCATATGCGCAAAGCTAAACAAGTCATCTGGGATGGTCATCGAATCTCAATCTCTCAAGACTTTGCCAGAGATACGGTCATAAGGAGAAAGGGCTTCCTTAATCTTCGGACACGTCTTTCTGAAATGGACATTCCCTTTTAGTTTTCTGGTCCATCGAGGTTCCGCATTACTTATAAAGGACGTTCTAGAATTTTCGATGAACCGGCCGATTTATCTACATTTCTGGACATAGAAATGGAGATTCAGAAAGCGACTTCGCAGTCTTCTGGTGCCTCGGGCACTTGAATTATCTTCTTCTTTCCTCTGGATGTATTCTTTTGCATGCCTAGATTTCTCTTCTCTCATGTTGAGCTTATACATCGCTCTTGACATCCAAGGCTGTTTGATGGACTTTTTCTGTTCTTCTGGTGTTCACACTGCTTCCTGTTCTTTCCTTTATTTCCAGAGTCATACTCTTTAGCTTGTATTCTGCTTTTTTGTTCTTACTTTCTGTCATTGTTTATTTCAAGTCATTTTTATCTTTTATAGACGCTTATCTCTTACTAGTTACCTTATTTTCTCCCATTTCTGTCTTTTTTCTGTCTTTCTCTTTTCTATCTATTTTACTATCTTTCTTCCTTTATTTACTACATAGTTATATGTTCCGTTTTTTTCTACTTCAACCATATACAGTTATAGTTTGTTCATTAACCATATTTTTATTTTTAGGTTATGCATTTTGTTCGTCAGGTATTCATCTACTGTTCATGAGTTACCTCAGGCTTTTGTTTTTCTAATCAGTTTCTCTGATAGTATTAATTATTTTTGCTATATCTCTTGACATTAGACTAATAACTAAATGTAATTATACATTCTGCTTAGGTACATTATGCCTATTCATGTTATCATTATATGTCGGTGTTAACTTCCAAGGTTATTTGATCGACTTTTCCTGCTCTTCTGGGCCCTTACTGCTTTCTGTTCTCTCCTTTTTTCCGAAGTCATGTTTCTTTGGCTTGTATTCTGCTCTTCTTGCTCTTACTTTATGTCATTCTTTCTTTCAAGTCACTTTTCTCTTTTCTCGACGCTTCTCTCTTACTAGTTACCTTATTCTTTCTCATATTTGTCCTTTTCTATCTTTTTCTTTTCTATCCATTTTACTGTCTTTCTTCCTTTATTTCCTACATATTTGTATGTTCCGTTTTTTTCTACTTTCACTATATATTGTTATTATATACAGGTATAGTTTGTTCATTAACTATGTCTTTATTTTTAGGATGTGCATATTGATCGTCATGCATTCATCTATTGTTCATGAGTTGCCTCTGGCTTTTGGTTTTCTAATCAGTTTCTCTGATAGTATTAATTATTATTACTATGTTTCTGTTATTAGACTGTTGACTGAATGTGTTTATACAATTTTCTTAGTTACATTATGCCTATTCAAATGGTTATGCAGCTTTGCGTTGCTAATTTTGTCTGTTACCAGTTCCTATTTTACTGCTATCAGCTTGTTATATTTTGGGGCTATTGTGCTCGATTACTTTTCCTCCTGGTACGGGACCCGTACTCGCCTTTTCCACGTTCTCCCTAGTATGATGTTGGTCTTTTTTAGGCCTTCCCTCCTGCTTCCTCTCTCCCTCCTTTCTTTTCTCTTTTCTTCTCTTCTTTCTTCCTCTTTCTCTTGGATTCCCCACATGGATTCTTCCTCCGTGTTTCCTAGGAGTGAAGATTTGTTCCGTGTTTGTGTGAGGTTGCTTCTTTTTTTGTCATCCATGTCGTCTTTTCTGTGTTATTCTGTATTTCCATGCCGGGTTTAAATGTCTTATCCCTTAATGTTAAGGGTTTGAATCATCCGGTGAAGAGGTCGAAAGTCTTAGATTATTGTAAATCTCTGTCTTCTGACCTGGTTCTTTTTCAAGAGACCAAGGTCACTAACAGAGAGGCGTTGTTTTTGAAGAAGGAATGGGTTTTGGATGTTTGCTGTTCTGATGCCTCTGGTAAACGAAATGGGGTCATTACATTAGTTTCCAAAAATTCTGGTTTATCTATACTTTCTTCTGATCATGACTCTCAGGGTCGCTGGCTGTTATCTAAGTTGTCGGATGGTCAGCATGAATTGTATGTGATGAATATCTATGCTCCTAACGTTGATGATCCGGCCTTTTGGAAATCGGTTACCAAAAAAATAAATGACACCCCGCACTCTGGCAATCTTATTGTCGGCGGAGATTTTAATTTACCAATGGACCCTCTTTTAGACAGGAACTCTGCTTTTCAGTTTCGTCCTCCTAAATCTCACAAACAAATGCTTAATTATGTGTTCCTTTACTCATCTTCAAGATTTATGGCGACTCCATAACCCTACTGGTAGTGATTTTTTAAGTCTCGCCTGTCGATGCGCATGCGCATCGAGCTTGCGAGACTATGGGGGCTTAAACAGTCTTTAACCAACTTGCAAGGAATCGTGGCGATTCCTTGCAGTGCCCGTGAAATTCAAGCTCAATGCGCATGCGCATTGAGCTTAAAAGCGCGTGCACATGCCCCCAGCCGCCTGCCTTGCACGTATTTTCCCTCAGGCGCACTCCTCCCACACCCCCGCTCCGCCCCCTCCCCTGCCTGCCGTGTCGCATTTCTTCAGTTCCCTCAGCCGCACTTCAGGCCCCTGCTGCTTTCACACCCTCTCCCCGCTCCGCCCCCTCCCCTGCCCGCCGTGTCGCATTTCTCCTCCCCCCTCCCCTTCTCTGCCTTCCCTCCGTCTTGTCTCTTTTGGTCTTATTCTTGTTTTAACTTTTTTTTCATCTTGGTTTGCCTTTCTTCACTTTCTACTGCAGTAACACACTCAGTTTGTCCCTTCACGCGACAGCATCTCTCAAATTGCAGTAAGTCTACAGCGGGTTCTTTTTGATGCTCTACTTCGTTGCAGTTTGTATTTTAAATTTGCACACTTTTGATGCGGCCGCTGCTTTCACTTTCGCGTGCACAGGGACGAGTCCTCTTCACATCCACCCCCTACAAGTGGTGCCTCCCGCTCACGTGCTGCTGGGTGGCTCTTGTTTACCCCACACTACCCAACCCCCCATCTTCGGGCCACTGCACTGTCTCGCCCGCCAGATTTGCATTTTGCCTAGCACCCTCGCCTTCAGTTCTCGTTGACAGTAAATAATAAAGCGTTTCCGCTATGCCGGCTCTGCAGTGCAGGGCCATGAACCATGTATGATAACATCACCCAAAGTCGCCATTCACATACCGTCTATACTACCGACTTTCAAAGGCCCTCATGCTTGTCTGGCTCCTCCCTAAGTAAAGCAATCCAGAAGTACAACTCTGAATCAAAGACTCTCTGCCTCATCACCATTTGCCAGCATGCGGAGACTTCAAAGACTTCAAGCTGTGGCCATAATCAGGCCCCCTGCTTGCCATAACCCCTCCCTTTTCCCCCTCCCTCCTGGACAGCCTCGCTCTCCCAAGCACCTCGCTTAGGCACATACATACACCACTCACCTGCTCCCCACCCCCCTCCTCCCCCGATCACTTTCACGTCCGTCCGTCTTTGCCTTTCTTCACTTTCTACTGCAGTAACACACTCAGTTTGTCCCTTCACGCGACAGCATCTCTCAAATTGCAGTAAGTCTACAGCGGGTTCTTTTTGATGCTCTACTTTGTTGCAGTTTGTATTTTAAATTTGCACACTTTTGATGCGGCCGCTGCTTTCACTTTCGCGTGCACAAGTGGTGCCTCCCGCTCACGTGCTGCTGGGTGGCTCTTGTTTACCCCACACTACCCAACCCCCCATCTTCGGGCCACTGCACTGTCTCGCCCGCCAGATTTGCATTTTGCCTAGCACCCTCGCCTTCAGTTCTCGTTGACAGTAAATAATAAAGCGTTTCCGCTATGCCGGCTCTGCAGTGCAGGGCCATGAACCATGTATGATAACATCACCCAAAGTCGCCATTCACATACCGTCTATACTACCGACTTTCAAAGGCCCTCATGCTTGTCTGGTTCCTCCCTAAGTAAAGCAATCCAGAAGTACAACTCTGAATCAAAGACTCTCTGCCTCATCACCATTTGCCAGCATGCGGAGACTTCAAAGACTTCAAGCTGTGGCCATAATCAGGCCCCCTGCTTGCCATAACCCCTCTCTTTTCCCCCTCCCTCCTGGACAGCCTCGCTCTCCCAAGCACCTCGCTTAGGCACATACATACACCACTCACGTGCTCCCGACCCCCCTCCTCCCCCGATCACTTTCACGTCCGTCCGTCTCCCTAGATATAACACAATTACACGCAAAACTGAAAATGTACAGCTCAGCTGTTGATCTCCCAACTCAATGCCGTATGTGCGACATCAAAGAGTTTAAATACCTATATTCCAAGTGCTACTGTTAATGCAGGTTAAGTGAAACTACTAGTTGTTTTGAAACTGGCATAATAAACTCATGTTTTAAAAATATTATTTTAATCTGTGCCAATTGATTGTAGTTTGCACTCGCCACAGGCAGCACAGTCACACACCCAATGCCACTCACACACGCAACGCCACTCACACACGCAACGCCACTCACACACACAACTCATCCACGCAACCCCACTCACACACACAACGCCACTCACACACGCAACGCCACTCACACACGCAACGCCACTCACACACGCAACGCCACTCACACACGCAACGCCACTCACACACGCAACGCCACTCATCGACGCAACGCCACTCACACACGCAACGCCACTCACACACGCAACGCCACTCATCGACGCAACGCCACTCATCGACGCAACGCCACTCACACACGCAACGCCACTCACACACGCAACGCCACTCACACACGCAACGGCACTCACACACGCAACGCCACTCACACACGCAACGCCACTCACACACGCCACTCATCCACGCAACGCCACTCATCCACGCAACGCCACTCATCCACGCAACGCCACTCATCCACGCAACGCCACTCATCCACGCAACGCCACTCATCCATTTGCAAAACGAAAAAGGTCAAACTCTTCTATTGCGAGACCTATTGCATTTTCAATGCTTGTCTTTCTTCTCTTCGCCTCATTCTTCCTTCTCTCGTATTGACTATCTCCTGGTTCACTCTTCGCTTGTTTCATCTTCCTCTTCTCCGCTTATACATCCTATTTTGATTTCCGATCACGCGGCGGTCACCTTTACATTGTCCTCCTTTGCCCCTAAATTGCGCGGTCGTTCATGGAGATTGAATACCGAAATTTTGCATGATGCTTCTCAGGTTGATGAATTTTCTAAAGCTATAGATATTTTTTTCATGAAAATGAAGGCTCAGTCTCTTCCCCAGTCGTTCTATGGGACTCCTTTAAATGCACTTTCCGTGGTCAAGTGATTAAGTGTATGTCCAAACGGAATTCTGATATTAAAAAGGAGCTTACAGATTTGTCATCTCAGATTAAAACTCTGGAAGCCACCTTTAGACAATCTAAAGATTCATCTTCTTTACAGCTAACAAAACAACTAAAATACAAATATAATACCATTGTTACTAAAAGAGCTCATATTGGAGTACAAGCACAGAAATCCAAGAAGTTGTTGTTAAAAAATCGTGCTGGGAAGATTTTGGCTGCTACCTTAAAATTTCAGGATTTCTCTTTTAAGTCCTCGCAAATCTCTTCTATTACTGACCACACAGGTTCTAAAAAATTTCAAACAGGGGAAATACTTGAAGTTTTTCGGGACTACTATAATAAACTGTACACTCCTTCTAATGTTTCCTCTTTTGACCGTTGTCAGGCTTTGTTAACTTCGGTTCCGATTCAGTCGGTCTCTGATGATGATCGTACTTTTCTAAATAAGCCTATTTCCCCCGAAGAAATTATTTCTGCAATTAAAGCTACTCGTTCTGGCAAGGCTCCAGGCCCTGATGGTTATCCAATTTTATTTTATAAAACTTTTCTACCTACGCTTGTTCCCAATTTACAATCTCTCTTTGACTCTTTTGTTAAGGATGGATCTGTTTCTGGTACGGCTGCTGAAGCTACTATAGTAGTGATCCCGAAAGAAGGGAAAGATCATTCGGATCCCAAAAACTTCCGTCCTATTTCTCTCCTTAACATGGAAGCTAAGATTTTTGCTAAAATTCTGGCCAAAAGATTAGAATCCTTTATCCCTCATCTTGTTCATCCTTCTCAAACTGGTTTTGTGAAAGGCCGTCTTACGCGTGACAATATACGCACTTTTTGTCATGTTCTCGGTGCTGCCAAAAGATCTCAACTCCCTGCCGCGGCCTTGGCCCTTGATGCGGAAAAGGCCTTCGACAAGGTCTCTTGGCCATTTCTTCGTGCTGTTTTGTGCGCGCACAATCTTGGCGACTCTTTCATTAATATGATAATGTCTTTATATTCCCAACCTAAAGCTAACATTAGAGTTAATGGTGCTACGTCGTCGTTTTTTAATCTTCGTCAGGGCACTAGACCGGGGTGTCCTTTATCACCACTTTTATTCTTATTATCTATTGACCCTCTTCTTCGACTGATTGAGCTACACCCTGATATTAAAGGTTTTTGTTTCGGGCCTCACTGTATTAAAACTGCTGCATACGCAGATGATGTTCTCATTTTTTCAGACGATATTGCTCTGGCAATCCCTGCTATTGCAAGTACCATTTCCCTCTTCTCATCGGTTTCAGGGTATACCCTAAATAAAGATAAGACGGAAATGTTCCCTCTGAATGCTTATTGTTTCCCCTCTCATATCGGCTCAGCGGGCTTTAAGTGGCAGTCTACACACCTGAAATACTTAGGGATTTATTTCTGTTCTACTCTCTATGCTACAACTGCCTATAATGAATCCCAGACCCTCCTTAAAGTCCGTCGTCTTTTGGATACATGGTCTCCGAAGCATATTTCATGGTGGGGTCGCCTCCAGACTCTCAAAATGATGATTACACCGATTATTAATTTCGTTTCATCCATGCTTCCGGTTAAATTATCAGATTCCTTCTTTCGCGAAATCGATGGTCTGACTTCTAAATTTCTGTGGAACGACAAACGTGCTAGACTTGCATACAAATTTTTGCGTCGTCCTTGTGATATGGGAGGTTGCAATTTTCCTGATTGGGAAAATTACCAAACTGCCTTTCTGGCCTCTCAAGGTGCCTTATGGTTCTCTCCTCCATCTCTTCATGTTCCCTCTTGGTTGCTCATGGAACAAGAATTGGCATCCCCTTTGCCTACTGCTTCTTTTTGCACGACATCTAGTTTACATATTCTGTTTTCTCCTTCTATCATTATTGATACAATTGCTGCGGTCAGGAAGGTAGACAAGAAGGTGGCAATCCCTTTACACATAACTAGGTGGTCATCTATCTGGCGGAATTCCAAAATTAAACTCAACATTACTCCCAACCTTATGTCCTACTGGGTAGATAAAGGGATCTCTCTTGTTAAACATCTCTATGATGCTTCTGATCAACCATTACCTTTTTCCACCTTGGCTCCGAAGCATTCTTTAACAAATCTTGATTTTTATACTTTTCTAAAAATTAAAGTGGCCTTGGCTAAAGTCCGTCTTCATCCTACCTCTTCGATCATCTCACTTTTTCATATTTGGATCAAATCTGGGCACGTAGCTTCCAAAATTTATAAATTTTTGTCATCTGCTTCTCTACCCGCACAAACGGTTGCTCAACAAAAATGGTTACACCACTTTGATCCTGCTATTACAGATCATATTTCCTCGGAGACTTGGCAATTAATTGGTAAATTCTCTCTTCGTAATAAAATTGCACCATCTTTAATGCAATCTAAGTTTTTCTCTTTCAATCTCCTCCATTGGACGCCTGTGCGTCTTCACTCGCTAAATCTTAAAGATGACAACCTATGCTGGAGTTGGGGTTTATTGCCAGGCGATTTTCACCATATGTTTTTTGGTTGCTCTTTGCTTCAGCCTTTTTGGGACCTCATCCATAAACATCTCTCTCTTATTTTTGGTATTGAGTTCCAACTTTCTTTCCCATTAATTTTATTGGGTCCATTGGCTGCCCCTACTCCTCTCCCATTGGATCCACTGGAATTACAGCTATTAGATCTTCTCCTCTCTATTGCGGTGAAAATCATTCTTATGGAATGGAAATCCTTTTCTTTGGTTTCCTATCATACATGGTGGGCCTGGGTTTCCTTTTTACGCAGTGCTCACACGTCGGTTGATCAAGCTCACCTTTCTCCATCTATTTCTAGTGGGGTTTGGAAAGCTTTGGATGATTATATGGAGTTGTCCTCAAAAGGGTTGGTTCCTCAGTTTCCTTTTGATATGTCTGTCTAAGTGTTGTCTTATACTTTTCTGGGCTGGTTGGTCCTGTGGGAATCCTTCCTCTTTTTCTTCTTCTTTCTCTTCTCTTTCCTGTCCTCTACTCCCTTTCATCCTTCTATTGCTCTCTCTCTTCTTTCCTCTCTTCTTTTATTCTCTTTCCTCCCCTGTCCCCATCTCCATATTTGATAGTGATACGTTTGCTTAGTCACCGACTGGTAGCTTTTCCCTACTTGAATTCTATACTTTATGCCTGGCTACTTTTAATTTCATATGCATTTACTCTGATTATTTCTCGAGATTAGCCCCTGATTGTACAGCTCTCTTGCATTGGTGTATCACTTGAATTGTATTCTGATCCTTCTACTTTATATCACCTCTTTATCAATAAAATTTTCTTGAATTCAAAAGAACTCTGTTTTTATTTAACAAAAACATGATTAACTGTTGTCTACATAGCTAATGGTGGATATGGCCCTGCCTTGTGCAGAGTAAAGCAGGGGTATCACCAAAGTGTTAATTTGGAATATCTGGGGCAGCTGGGTTAATTTCCTCTGCTTGTCAGATATATGCATGAATAATTTCATTATGAGTGTGAGTAAATATTGCAGGTTTACATTAGTGAGTTTAAGGCTATAGTTTTATTTTACCAGTGGATGAACTGGATTTTATTGGGACTAGGCTTGGGAATTTCTACTTCAGCTTCAGCACCTCTCCCTGGAGCTCTGAAGCCTGTGCACAGAGGCTGGAAGGAGTAACATGTGCCTCCTGTGAACAAGATGGAAGGGATATGTTTCACCCTATGTGCCTGAAGATTTGTTGTGCTTTTAAACTGGCATATGGTAATCCCATGTCTATTTTGTGTTCTTCTTGTCAATATCTTATTGGAAAGAGGATCTGCTGATACACCTAACTGTTAAACTGGAAAAGGTTTTGTGTGGGCAGCAAAAGAATGACCCCAAAGAAGAAAACATGAGGGAAGAATACATGATTAAATAATGATTCCACATGATGGGAAGACAGCAGTTTTCAGGACTTGGATAGCATTGAATCAATGCTTAATTTGAGCCAGTGGTTTCTGGTGCTCAACACCGGCACTCAGTCATTATCACCAGCGCTTAAGCACCAGTTAAGGGCACATTTATTTTTGATAGGCACGGAGAGATTAAGTGAGTCACAAGATATGGAGCCGATGCAAAGACTCAAACCTAGATTCCCAGCCCTGAGCTTGGCAGCTCTGGCCATTACACAACATCCTCTCCCCTCTTGTAAGATTTGCCTCCTGAAGAGCCCCAGCACTTATTTTTTTACGAATTTACCACAGCACTTGTTGCTATCATCTTTGCTAATCTGAAGCACTGCAAAATTAAATTTCACTGTTATCTAACTTAATGGCTTTAAATGTATTGTCCTCATGAGAATGAAAAGCCCAGATGGCCTTGTCAGGGATTTGAATCTATGAACTGCAGGTGACACACAAATAAGAGTAGTGAATATATAACTCACTCAGCTACCTCAAAATACTACTTGGTAATATATAACACTATGAATAATTCAAAGGGGAAACATGATCTGGATTTAGGTAGCAATCAGTGGAAAGAAAAGTGAAAAAATCACTGCAAAACCGAAACTATAGCCATTGAATATAAATCTAACTAGGTCAGTAGTTTCGAAAGTCGAAAATCTGAATTTATTATGCAATCATAACCTCACATACCTCTAGAATCTCGATTATGTGTTATGTGTGAAATTTTCATTTTGAATAATGAGACATTTTTTACGTGAATATTGCATGTGGAAGACTGATTCGTGCATTACATTACTTGCAGAGAATATTTTATGAATGGAGCAGTCATTCTTCTGTCGGTATCAAGAGTAGATTTTCCACTTAATGTATGCAACATACTTGCCCCAAACCACTTAAACTCCAAAAATTGAATCTTTCAAAATTGCTCAACAATTTTAGAGCGCAAGAGAAATCTTGACAACCCTGGAAGTTAGGAAAGTTGATAGGCCAGACGGCAACCACTTCTGCACAAAGCAGCACTATTATCGGTAATCCTCTTTAATTTGACACACTCTGTTAACCCTTTCCGTGCTCATGGTGGAATAGTTCCGGCATGAGCACCAGTGCCCTGTGCTCATGACAGAACCATTCCGTCATGTGCACAGGCGCACTAATTCCCTCTACTGCCGACATCAGACGGATTTCCTTTTCTGGTGGTGGGGGGAGGCTCTGGCTGTGGGGAATCGCTTCCCCAACTTCCTGAGGCCTTTTTCTTATTTTCAATGTAATGTTGATTGCGAGCATGGGGTGCTGTCGTCAGTTTCAGTTTCAATGTTTCGGTGCTTGTGGGGCTATATCATCCCCGAGCACCGAAACACTTGGGAAACGTATCATTTTTATTGGGAGACCAAGTGGAACGCTGGGTGGTAATCATTTTTGCTGGAACGGTGATCCCACAATGTACCATGGTATTTTTTGTATTAATAGACCAATAATATTAATGTGTCAGTTTAAAGAGCTTCTATGAACTGTGTTGCCCCAGGGTACAGACCGTTCCGCACCAACTCCTTTCTTCTTCTATGACCTACATATAGAACCTATTGCAATATTTTCTTTTTTTTAATCAAATTAAAAAAATATATAATTTTTAGTCCAGTTGTTGAGGGAGCCCTAATTCATTCCTCAAGAGATTATGCAAATGCCCTAAATTATTATTATCAGTCATCTTTTACTCTCTGCTCCAAGAGAACACACTGTTGCAGAAAATGTTCTCCTGTATACCTTTCCCTTAATACCATCACTTTTAGTAAACCACATTTTTGTTTTTAATTACCTCTAGGGTCATGCTTAAGGTAATGTGCTGGGTGTTTAAATAGTGGAATGGAATAACTACAACACAGCTGGAAGGAAATATCTGCACTATTGTAAAATTGCAAGAGTTCTTTGGTGTGTTGTTCTTAATTGTTAATTTTTCTTAAACATTTTCCACCACATTAGGTGTGGCCTTTCATTTAATTTTATTTATTTATTGCCGTTAAGTCTGCCCACACCAAATTACCAACACCAGGGGTACAGATAAATCTGGTGGGATGGAGGGATGGAGTTAACAGTGATTACAAGGTGAACCCTTAGAAGTGGGAAATTCCCATGGATTCGGAAATCCTGTTTCACATGACACAGCTAGGTATAGGCCCTGTCCATCTCATCAATGGGAGAAGCACTGACATACAATAATAGAAAGTAACGCCAGATGTACTAAAAGACAGGTCGCAGTTGCGACAAATTGGGCGCGCCAACTTTTTGAGACCTGTTTCTGGATGATGCCTTTGTTATACCATTGTCCCATTCGGTGGCATTGCAAACTATCCATTTGCAGGGCATCAAAGAGTGACAAGCTTAATACAAGTTAATTAGCAGTGTAGCTAATTATGACCAGCGGTGAAAGGCTACAAATACACGGACTGTGGCCTGCAACGCAATCCCTGTGTTTGCAATCCTAAATGGGATTTTTGTTTTTATAAAGCAGCTGATGTTCCTTAAAGGAGCCACACTGGCAAAGCTTATCAAACCGAAGATTTGTAACTGAAAAATAGTTTTATATACCTTGTTTACAATCCTTTAAGGTTCAAGATTACAGTAATAAGATAAACAAGGCATGCACAGGCACCAAAGAACAATTTCATAACAACAATGTGCATAAAGCTACATTTGATCTGTGTCAAATCATGACTGGGCAAAGTGAATAGAAGTGCACCTTCAACAGCCTTAATCATTGTCCCTTTTGTGCAGAGGAGTTTCCAGGTCAATTGCAAACTGTGCACGGTTAACACATTTTATGCATGAGCAGATTCATTTTTATTGGTTTGCGCATGAGCAAAAGGTATTTTTCTCCATCTGCACTAGTAGGTGATGAAATGAGTTGATGAATCTGTCCTCTAATGTTTAATTATCTGAAAGTACTTACTGATGAGGGTCATTATATTCCAGGTAAAGAAAAGAAATCTACAGTTCTCAATAAAATCAATGAGGAAAAACAATACATTTTGCATTTATTAAAGGGCTCGATACATTGCTTGTTTTTGTGGTCCCAAAGTCAAGGAGGGGCAACTACATTCCCGTGGTGCGGCACATTCCCAAGCGCGTGCCTGGATTAAGACTGGGCCAAGAGTGCGGCCATCTGCACCTGTCAGCGCCCGGAAGAGGCCGGGTCAGGCCCTCTCTGTGTTCCCCATGGCTTGCATCTGCTCCGTAGCTTGCGACTCCTTTCTTGACAATCTAGGTTTTCCTTTTCCCCTGAACTGGAACTGTGGGGAAAAGGAAAATTGCATGTGGTGCCATACGGGTGTGATAGGACAACTAGATTTGATTGATTCCTGGTGCTTGCAGCTAGTGTCCTTTCAAAGGAGATGTACCTCACCAAAAGATCCATCTCCCTGGAGGAGGTAGGGGGCAACTTGCTTGTTTCTAATAGTTCCAATACTTTGGACATTCTCATGAGGCCAAATGTCCCCCGATCAAGTATGGTCAGTGTGTGTTTGCCACTTGTGATGAATTTGCGTATTATGGAGCCTCTAGTGAAAAAGAAGAAGGGTAGGACACTGTAAGAAGGGGACATTAGACTACAAGGGGACTAAACTGAAGGAGCATAATGTCATCCCATTGTGGACGTCCTCTAACATGGTTGAATTATGCACTGGGATAGAATGTTTGTTTAAATTAGATCTAAAGCCAGTACATGATCGCCTTGATGCCATAGAGCAAAGTGCGACCCAAATATTGAGCCTTGCTAAACTCACTCTGCCCCTAAGAGTCCTTTGGTGTCCTCTTACCCTCCTAAGGATTTAAGCAATATGGCTAGTATGGCCCATGGTCCTAATCCCATTCAGACCACGGTCCTTATTGGTTGTGATTTGAGGCGGCGGGGTTATGCCAGCTCAGACTCAAATTATATAAACATCATCTTTTCAGGTACATGGGCCTAAAGCTCCCATTCTCTCTTCCCATGAAAACTGTGCCAGCGATGCTTCCTGGACAATTACGTGACCAGAGGGCTTGCTTCTAGGATGGGTTTGGAATCGAGGAAGACGCGCAAGAGTAGCTTTAGCAGGGAAGGTCAAGTTTGGAATCTCCCACCAGAAGTATGCCCTTACGTCTTAAACAGACCCAGACTGAGAACACACTCCTATTGATTTTAGAATCAAACATTTTTATTATGCGGTAAAGTGTCGTATAACACAGCCCAGCTGCCTACATCAACACGCCGGCAGGGCTTATGCATAGCTTGATAGAACACAGCAACTGGGTCTACATCCCGGAGGCCGACCCTGCGGATGCATGGAAGCACCACCACCTTACCAGAAGCATAGAAACCGCTTTTAGAAGAAAAAAACAAAAGGGCAAAAGGTAGAACCGACCCCTCCAACTCTCCCCTCCACCCCTCCTATAGTCCCCACCCCCTCCTCCCACTCCCACCCACCTTCGCATCAGCACATCCAGGTGACATTCGCACCGCATTGCTCACCCTCTCTCTACTTGGTACAGCTAAGAGACCGTCAGGCACGCGGGGATGCCCTGGCAGGTTCCAAGGGAATAAGTTGAAGTATCTGCAGATATTTCGGGCATGTCACTTCCCGCAATTCTTTAGACAATAATTGCTAGAACGGCTCCCATAGGGTAGCATATGCAGAGCCCTTCCCATCAATACTCAAGGAAAGGCGCTCCATAGCAAGGATGTGCCATAAACGCTGAAACCAGTCCCTCACATCAGGAAGTGCCGGGGAACCCCATTGTGCTAAGAGGACTTCCCTCACTGCTAATAGAGCCAACGCTATTTGTTTGCCCCTAAGGGAGCGCAAGGGAAATTTTTTTGGGTGTGTGAGCTCTAGTAGTGTATGTTCGGGCAGGCGGGGCAGTGTGATCTGAAAAGCAGCATCAATCTCGTCAAGGACTGTTGCCCAATAGCGTTCCAACTTCGGGCACCGCCATAGCAGATGGACTAGAGTCCCGGACATCCCACAGCCCCTCCAGTAGGACTCCGACTTCGATTTGTCCCATGCGTTGACGCGTGCTGGGGTGTAGTACCAGTAGGTTGCAGTTTTATAGGCTGATTCAGTTCCCGCCATGTTAGAGGTCGAATGGTGGGCCCGATAGAACACCTGATCCCATTCCTTGGTCGTCAAGGGGCGACCTAATTCTATCTCCCATCGGACTTGGGCTTTTGTACGTTGCTTTCGGGAACTACGTATGATCATGGCGTACAACTCAGAAATAAGGCTGCGATCGTCCTTTTTACAGACCAACCAACGCTCAAAGAATGTCATCGGCCTCGAAATAGGCGCCACATTAGCCGGTTGTGTCACCCAGTGCGACACTTGCGCATAGGGAAACGCATCCTCAGGTTCCAGTGGGAAGTAGTCCGTGCATAGCTTCGGGAACGGAATCAGCCCCTCAAGATCAAAGAGCATGCCCACCCGCTTACAACCCTTCTCTCGCCAGCGGTGAAAAACAGAGGACGAACAACCGGGAGGTAGTCAGGGTTATCTACTATTGGCGTCATCGGGGAGGGAAAGGAGGACCAACCCTTGCGTAACGCCAACTGATCCCATGCGTGCAAGGTCGGAGACGTTACCGACGAGGAGTACAGCCCACACGCTCTGCGCTTCCTCGGCAGCCATAGCTCCCTCCAAATGTTACACCCTGCCACCGTCTGATCCATAAACAGCCAGTGTTTACTGGACATAGGCCTATTCCATTCCACTAAATATCTGAGACAGGACGCCTGAAAGTAAGCAGAAACGAGGGGGAAGCCAAATCCGCCCATGGCTTTCGGAGAGGCGGTCACCGCGAACGCGAAGCGGGGTCTCTTATTGTCCCACAAGAATTTATTGAGGTAGCCCTGCAAACGTTTCAGCATGCCCGGCGGCGGTTCTAAGGGCAGCATCTGAAAGAGATACAGTATACGGGGTAGCACCGCCATTTTAATCGCGGCTAACCGACCAAACCACGCCAATTTAAGACGTGACCAGTCGGCGAGGGACTTAGCAACTTGCTCAGCCAGTGTCGAGTAATTGAGGGAAATGGTTTTAGCTAGAGTCGGGGCTAAGCGCACTCCCAAATAAGTAATATCCGAGTGCACCCACTGGAAGGCAAAGTCTTTCTGCAAGTCCATTACATCCGCGACTGGGACCGAGATGTTAAGAATCTGTGACTTGGCAAAGTTAACCTTAAACCCCGGCACGTCGCGAAAGGCAAGGAGCTCAGAGGATAAGCACCGCAGCGAAGAGTGGGGGGTCAGTTAGTGCTAAAATGACATCGTCCGCATACATACTAATTTTATGAGTATCAGCCCGAAGCGAATACCCGAGATATCAGCGTGGGCACGAACGCGCTGGGCAAAGGGCTCCATGTAAAGCGCGAAAAGCAGCGGGGAAAGGGGACACCCCTGCCATGTTCCTCAGGCAATGTGGAAAGGGGCAGATCTACTACCATTCACCCTTACCACCGCTCTGGGCGCCACGTACAAGCACCACACCCAGCGTAGAAACTTATCGCCTATGCCAAATGCCTTCAGCACCTCAAACATGAAGTCCAAGTCCACCCGATCAAAGGCTTTCTCTGCGTCTATAGACAGAAGAAAAGCCTGAGCTTTAGATCGGTGCACTAGGTTCATCAAATGAAGCAATCTCTTGGTATTATCTGCTCCCTGCCTAGTTGGAATAAATCCAGCTTGGTCCGGGTCTATCACCCCATCCATTAACGGACTAAGCCACGCTGCTAAGATTCCGGAAAACAGTTTAGCATCAATGTTGAGGAGCGAAATCGGTCTGTAAGAGCCACATTTCGACGGGTCCTTTGTAGGCTTGAGAATAACCGTGATGGCCGCCTCAGTCATGGACGGGGCAACCACCCCGGTGTCAAGAAAAGAATTAAAGAGACGGGTCAGAAAGGGAGCCAGTTCCCTACAAAAAGACTTGTAAAACAGAGCTGAGAACCCGTCTGGGCCAGGTGACTTGGCCACTTTGAGCCTGGAAATGGCAGAAATAACCTCCTCTATGCGGATCTCCGCATCTAATGCTGCTACGGAGTCGGAGGGAAGGGGCGTGATATGTGACTTCGTGATGTATTGTGTTATGGTGTCATGCGCCGTGCCCTCTTTTGTGTATAACGATTGATAAAAGCGACGAAAGGTATCTAAAATAGCAGTGTCAGTGGTGTGGAGATTCGCCTGGTCATCCCGTATTGCAGTAATGGTGGAAGACTGTACCCGTGCGCTAGCATCTTGCCCCCTTTATCACCACAGACATAAAATGTATGCCGCAGACGCAACAACGCATATGCCGCTCTATCCAGGTCCAGGTGTTTGAGCATGCGCTGTTTCGTCTCTAATTCTCTCCACACCCTCGGGGCTCCTGTCCTCTTGTGGATCGTCTCCAAACCACGGACCTCCCCCTCCAACTCCTCTCGCTTCTCCCTACGCAACGTAGCATGTGTGGCCGCAAGCGCTATGAAGTCCCCTCTGACCACCAACTTCATGGCCTCCCAAATTGACGCCAATGCCGTATCCTCCACACAATTTTCTGCAAAATAGTTGGTAATAGTGTCTCTAATCTTCGACACTACACTATCCGAATGTAGCATGGAGTCCCTAAGCCGCCAGCCGGCCGACGGCGGCCTATGGCCCAGGAGCGAAACCTTCACCGTTATGAGTGCATGGTTGGAAAGAGAGCGTGGTGTAATGTCCGAGTCGGAAAGATGAAGTAGAAGGGCCGTAGTAGCTAAAAAGTGGTCGAGTCGTGCGTATGTCTTGTGTGCTGCTGAGGGACCACGATCAACCGAGACGACACAAGAACAAACATCCAGCACATCAACAGGCCCAAAAAACATTCCTTTTTTAGAACAGGCCGGAACATTAGACGACTCAGGAGGGGCAAAACAAAAAGAACCGCCGCAAACAAGAAGTGTGACTCAACCCAAAAAGACCAACAAAAAACAATGAAACAATTAGTAATCAACATTTCCGATCATACTTTCACCAATCATGAAATAAACTTACTACGAAAAGGAACTTCTTTTTGTGCCAGCGACCAAATCTAACTTGTTAGAATTAGAAATCAGTACCTTTAAACTCACCAGGAAACTAAGACTGAGAAATTTTTTTGAGAACATAACAACCCCCCAAGGGGACAAAGGACCAGACCCCTTAATGGGGCTGAAAAATCCAAGTACTTTTCAGGCTCCAGTGAGCCATAAAACCATCGATTTGTTTGAACAACTCATCAAACAAGACCTGGCATCTATCAATTACAATAAAAACTCACACAAAAATATCACTCAAAAGGACCGAGATACACTAAGAGCTATCGCCAACAACCAAGAAATAACTTGTATGAAAGCAGACAATAGCGGCGCTCTGGTCGTCAGGAATTCAAGCATGTACCATCAGAAATTGAATGAACATATATTGGATAAAACTACTTATATGAAACTTCCAGGTAATCCTACGTAAAATTTGCCACAGAATTAAAAAACATCGTCGACAAAGCCTTAAATGAGGGAACCATCAACCAAAAAACTAGGAACTTTCTTCTCAAATCCAATCCTAAGAGTCCATCTATATACGCGTCACCAAAAATTCACAAGAATGTGGAAAAGTAAATTTTGCCATGTTGTATGTGCCTACGTGTTCCCCATATTATGCTATATGTGCATGACCGATATGCATGTATCCCCCTATGATCGATTAAAGACGCAATCATAGTTGTGTCCAACTCTAGTATGCCAGTTTCCAGTTCTCGTGAGAGCAACGAGTATTAGGCCTATGTTGCCACGTTTTACAGTGTGCACGTTAATTCAGTAAAATGTCCCCGTTTCTAGGCCTCAAAAGGGGCCCGGACACCAGATTCAAGCTCCTGTTTTCTGAACCCTCTCCGAGGAGCGATGCAGCCCCCACCTGCATCCCTGACCTTTCGCTTACTTCCTGCCGCACAGTGCCCGGCCCGGCCTGGCTCTGCCTGCCTGTCTGCCAAGAGTATGTTATGCTTCTAGTTATGAGTTCAGCCCTCCTTTTCTGCATTCCTAAGCTACTGAACCGCATCAATAGTTTCAGCCAGGGTCTAGCCTTTCTGTCTCCATGTAAGAGAAATACTGTATTAATATTCATAGAATATTCCTAGCACACGCAATACATGTAGAATAATGCATGCACCAGTCTTAGTGTCAAGTAGCCTTTACCCTGATAACTTTTGGATTCTATCAACATGTACTCCAAACACCAGATACCAGATATGATATAGGTACATGTCGTCCTGACACCGCAGACTTTAGTCTCCTCTTCTAGTGCAGAAGTCATAGCCCCCAGTTCTCCCTGGTAACACGTCATTGCCCGTTTGCGCGCACCACTAGGTTAAAGGTCCCCGCTGCTCGAGTAGCCCCCTCCATGTTTCCGCCCCATTCATGACACTTCTGTGACGTTCACACCACATGTCTATGTATACGCCCTGTACACGCCTTCTTCCTCCACCCATTTCACTCTTATCTTTCTCGACTGCTACGAGTTACGCCTACTGCTACGCCTACTGTATTGAATGTAATGTAATTGTTTTGGTATATATATTGTATACTGTTAATGTGATGGATCCCATTCCCATTGTCCAATTGCTCATGCCATCCCTGCCATTTTCCCTGCCCCCGGCAGCTGCCTTCTTGTCTTCCTTCCTATTTTATTTCAGGCTGTCCCGTTCCAGTCCCTTCCTTTTTGCCTGAATAAAATCCTTCTGACTCGGATACATCGGATCCTGCCTCTTATTTATTGAGCTATCTGTTCTAGTTATATCTTGTCAAAAATAGTACCGGTAATTAATTATTTATTTACCACATAATGGCGCCCGAATAGGGACTTGCCCTTTCCCCACGCGCCGGCGAAGCCACGCAGGCCCCCTGACCCTCTGCAGCCGTGACGGAACCATACCGTGCACGTGCAGATATTTCTGCTTCAAGTATCCCTCAGGCCCGCGGAGGAGACGGAGGTTGCGGTCCAGCATCCAGACGAGGCGGTGAGGAACGCGGCGAGTCCCGACCAGAGCCCAAGCCGAGAGTGCAAGGTCCGAAGTATCTGGAGGCCCACCTGCAACCGAAGTTTCCGAAGTTTCCGAAGTTCGTAGTCCGACGTCGTAGTGGTCCAGTCCAGTCCAGTCCAGTCCGAGGCCTTCCAGTTTCTGCTTTCCCGGTGAGTACCGTCACAGGGGGGTATCTAGACAGGAGCATTAATTTGCTCCTGGTCCGATGGGTTTGGGTACACAGATCCAGCACGAAGTATCCACCTAGGTGGGTACGGGTCTAGACGTGTCTCTTTATGAGACCGGTATGTTCTGTACTGTTTTAGCAGTGCATCCAGTATTTCTAGTAAGTTCAGTTCTCAAGAAATTCATGCGTTCTGTTTTCAGTGTATCAGGTAGTATTCTGTTCGAACTGTTATTCATGTATTTTTATGTCGTGGTATGAAAGTTTGTCTGCTATGTTATTACTGTGATTATTGTATATTGTATTCCAAGTGTATTCCCGTAATGCCTCTGTTTTCCAAGTTACGTCAGTTAAAGACCAGAAAAGGGTTGCTTGAAGAAGCAGTCCCTGTCCCTCCTAGGGACAGTCCAGGACATTTTATGTATCACAAGCATGGCTTAGATGCCATAATATATCTAGACTTATGGTCTGATTACACCAAAGATCTCGAAGAGAAATATAGATGGCCTGTATCAGGTACATGGGATGCCGAGTGCATCATGCGAGTAGAAGAAGCATTATGGAAAAAGAAAGCCAGACAGTCCCAGAAAGATGCCATCGAGTTATGGCGCAAAGAATCTCATAAAAGAACCGAAAAAGAATTCCGAAAAACAGAATTAAGTAGAGAATCCGCAGAGAAAGCCCAAGAAAGGGAATTAATCGAAGAAGGTGAACGAGTTAGAGCAGAACAGTCAGACAGACAGAGAAATGCCCTTATGAAGGGTATGTATCCTCTTCTTGCTGAGGGCTTGCCAAAAGCAACCCCGGAAGCATCCTGTAATTTTCCACCGCCATTAGTCCCGATTAAGCTACGTCATAAACCGACCGCAGCTGATATTTTTCTTTCGTCCTATTTGGACGGCACAGTCCCAGAATATGCAAATCCTGTCCCGCCTGCTCCCGTAAATAATGTAATTCCTGTTCCTCCAGCCGCTGGTCCCGTGGGTCCAGATAATGTTACAGCACCCCCGGCCCAGCCCATAGTACATGTACCCGCTTTGCCAGTCACTCTACCAGCCCGTACAGTATTCCCCGACGATTCTAGTTTAGGAGCCGCGGGGGGAGGTTCTCCTCGTACCCCGCCTCAACCAAGACGTATGACGCTGCATGAACTAGCGTTACAGCGTACGCCAAAAGTGACTACATACGCAGATCTCAAGCGAAACCTTACCGAATGTCGATATGATCCAGTTCCAGGCGATGATCACATGGTCATATATTCATTACGTTTAAGTCGGGTTGCCAGCTATTTGGACACCCTGCCTGATATGAAAGAACATCTAGACAGAATATATCGTTTTATCCGTACAGGAGTGAATCCAGAAAGCATTCACGAAGCCATGGTTCAAAGAAAAGTCGAGACTCAGCTCATGATTTTAAAGTTTCTAATTAACTGTTTAATAAGAGAACAAGATTGTCCTGATAAAGACAAGGAAGAAATGAAGGTCCTGACTAGGTGGAGTGACAATATAGCAGATGGAAAACACAAGACACAAGGTTGTGTAGAAAGTATGTACAAGAAAATACGTAAGGAAATTGTAAGTATACATGAGAAAGAGAGAGTAAGTAGAGCAACCGAGAAAGAGAATGACTCTTCCAGTGAAGAGGTAGACAGCGAGAATCCCGACAGAATAGCGTATGTAGGTAGAACTAGACTTTCCGACCGATATTCACGCCTAGACTACAAGAAAGTTTTTCCCTCTCCAGCACCAGAACGGTGTTCTCTGGAACAAGTATTCCAGGCTACCGATCATATTCTGAAATCGCGAATAGGTTATAGCGAGCTCAGTACCATGCATGAACAAGAACTAGCCCGATCAGCAGTCCGGTGGACTACTGATTCTACCACTTTTCCTGACGAAATAGTGGCTCAAACGTTTCTGAAACTGCCCCCAGCCGAACAGCGACTGGTGGGTATGTATATGATCCAGCACCTCATCACACTGTATGAGGATCAGCATTCCGATCCAGGTCCTCTACATGATGTATTAAACGAGTTACTCCAGTACAGATGGAAAGGTCTAGG
This sequence comes from Lissotriton helveticus, assembly GCF_964261635.1. Classification (NCBI taxonomy): domain Eukaryota; kingdom Metazoa; phylum Chordata; class Amphibia; order Caudata; family Salamandridae; genus Lissotriton; species Lissotriton helveticus. The sequence goes on from NC_136070.1 coordinate 942,762,467, forward strand.
TACCGATTTAATTAGTGTCATTCTAGAACAGCGCCACAAATACCGAACGTTCCTGAATCCACATTTTGTTCACGTCTCACCCCCAGAAAGTAAATCATTCTACATAGACAGACAGAATCCGTTACGAGAAGTACATCCAGTCAAGAAAGAGGGTGGTGGTCTAGAACGAGTATTTGTTTACACCCCTATTACAAAGATGGAACTCTTAGAAATGAAGAAACTAATTCCCTGTCATGATAAAGATCCAGCAGGGTTCCACCGTGAATTAAAAGACATGCTCCGTATGGGAGAATACACGTATCCAGATATCATTAAAATGTTAAAGGTCCTGTTGCCTGCGGGCATATATGAAAAACTCAAAGAAAAAGAATGGGAGGTGGGAGAGAAAAAGATAGATTGGACAGCTCTAGAAGCTGAAGATAATACACGAGTACCAGGTACCGGTCTTGGGGATAAAGCTAAAGAATTGCCCGAGTTATTGATACAAGTTTTGCCAAGATTACTAGCCACGAAAAAGGAAGATTGGGATGCCATCTCAGCCTGTAAACAGAAACAAGACGAAGATACTAGTGATTTCTATTCTAGATTTGAAAAATGTTTTATTATTAATAGTGGTCTGAAAACAAGTAGTGAATCGTACCCTCATCTTTTTGTTACGAAACTAGTAGAGAATTCAAGTCCACAAGTTAAAAATCGAGTATTGAAAGTCGAAAGTACCTGGCAAGCTAATACTCCAACACAGATGCTCCAAATGCTCCAGTACCACCAGAACAGAATCAGGGAAGAACAAGAACACGAAAGGAGACGTATGAAAGACACGAAAATGAAAGTGCTAGTTGCACAGTCTGTTCCAGCAGATAGTCAGAAGAGGGGTACGAATCCAGCCAGTCATCCTGCAGTTCCCGTCAAAGGGACCTGCAATTACTGTAAACAGCCCGGTCATTTCATAAACGAGTGTGCAGTTCTGAAACACAACATAGCTACTGGTAAAACTAAAGAAAGACCGCGTCCGCCTAGACAAGAACAAGTTTCACAGACTTCTCAGCCACCACAGAATGCACAACAGACAGTTACAGTACCGCAGCCTATAGCTGCAACACAACACGTTACACAGCAGATGTATCAGTATGCACAGTCCGAGTATCCAGATTATCAGCCGTATTCATGAAACAGCCTAGAGAGGGAGGTAGGCTTGCCTCTCATCGAGATACCTGTAGATCAAGAGGGTCCCTATGTACACAGTCAAGTATTGGGGAAAGACAGAAAGTTTCTGATTGATACAGGGGCAAGTAGGACTACCATCAGTCATGACGAGGTTCCAGGGGCTCCGCTCTCAGGCTCTAGAAATGTTTCCCTTGGATTTTCAGGAAAGCCTATTGTTAATGAAATATCGAAACCAGTTACTCTAGAAGTTGGTCCATTGTCCCGAACTACAGATTTGTTACTAACGAAATCTTGTCCAGAAAATTTGTTAGGCATTAAAACATTAAAAGAATTAGGAGCAGTAATTTGTTGTTCCCCAGAGGGGGTTCGTCTGTTTTTGAGAGACTTTAAAGGTCATTATGTATTACGTGATTTTGATCCAAGATTATTGAATGTACCACAGCATTTATGGGCGCAAGGTCCAACTGATGTAGGTTGTATGCATATCACACCCCATCGTGTGACTCTGAAACAAGGTGTGGTATTACCACGAATCCGACAGTACAAATTGCCACCTGAGGCTGTAGCAGCCTTATCTAAAATTATTGACGAGCTTATTGCCCAAGGAGTGGTTGTAGAAACTGACTCCAATGTATGTAATTCTCCTATCATTCCAATTCTGAAACGTACTGATCCAAATGCACCTCCAGTTTATCGATTAGTGATTGACCTTCGAGAACTTAATAAATGTATCATACCCCAGTACCCAGTGGTTCCCGATATTTCTTCCCTATTGACAGCCATTGATTCTGAAGCCACATTCTTTACAGTTATCGATCTCAAGAACGCATTTTTCAGTGTCCCCATTCATCCAGACAGCCAGTACCTTTTCGGTTTTTGTTTAAATGGAAGGAGCTATAAATTTACACGAGCTCCTCAAGGTTTCACAGAAAGTCCTAGTATTTACAGTCAAGCACTTAAGAGACAACTAGACAATATTCACATGCCAGCTGACACTGCCCTGCTCCAGTATGTCGATGATCTACTGATCACAGCCCGTTCTGAACGTGACTGCGAACGTGCGTCACTTACAGTCCTGTATTTTCTGGCCGAGATGGGGCACAAGGTGTCCCCTTCCAAATTACAATTCTGTGTCCAGCAAGTGGTCTACTTGGGACACTTACTGTCCAAGAGGGGTAGGCAGTTGACACCTGACCGTATCCAGTTAATAGCATGTCTTCCACAGCCCAAGACTCAGAAGGAGGTACGAGCTTTTATCGGCCTCACTTCTTACTGCAGACAATGGATTCCTCAGTATGCATTTCTAGCCAAGCCACTGATACAGTTAACGACACAGGAGGCAGCCGTATCGTCTGTCCTCCCTTGGACCCAGGAACATACACTTGTTTTTAACGAGTTAAAGAAAGCTTTATGTAAAGCACCCGTTCTAGCCACACCGAACTACAGTAAGCCTTTTACACTTTTTGTCACAGAACGTGATGGTACTGCATTATCTGTTCTCACACAAGATCAAGCAGGACAATACAAGCCCTGTGCTTATTTTTCTAGCACATTAGATCCAGTGGCCCAGGCTCTCCCTGCGTGCCTCAAGTCAGTTGCAGCCACAGCACTAGCTATCAGACAAAGTGATTCCATAGTATTAGGACAATCCCTGACAGTACAAGTCCCACACTCCGTGGAAGTTCTTTTAAACCGAACCCAGACTCAGCACTTGACAATTGTACGTTTAACAGGTTATGAACTGACACTATTTCAGCCACACATAGAAATCAGACGCTGCAACATTTTAAATCCAGCTACACTGTTACCGTCAGTTACTTCAAATCCTGCCACACATGACTGTGTGGAAGTTGTTAACACCATGACAAAGCCAAGACAAGATTTGACAGATATTGCATTACCTGATCCCGACCTGACACTTTATGTGGATGGTTCATGTATGAGAACAAGTACAGGAGAACTAGTAGCCGCGTATGCAGTGACTACCGAAACTGAAGTTATAGAAACACACCGTATTGACACCCTGTCTGCTCAAGCAGCAGAGCTTGTCGCTCTGACCCAAGCCTGCATACGTGCCAAGAACCTGAAAGTTAACATATACACAGATTCACGTTACGCATTCCGAGTCGTACACGACTTTGGAGTGCTCTGGCAAGAGAGAGGTTTCATGACTTCTCATGGAACCAAGATTCAGCATGGTCTCCTCATTCAAGCTCTGTTAGATGCAATACATTTACCGACAGCTATCGCTATCATGAAGTGCAAAGCACATACGAAAGTCACTGACATCATTTCCCAAGGTAACGATCTAGCAGATCGAACAGCCAAGCTCACAGCTCAGACTCCAGATATTCCAGTTAACACAACACTGACACATATTCCAGAACAGACTACTTGTATGACAGTTAAGGACCCTACACAAGATGTCATAGATATACAGTCACATGCTACTCCTGATGAAATCAAGAAATGGTCCGAACAAGGAGGGGTCCAGACAGATCAAGGATGGTTGACAAAGGGAAAAGCCACATGGTTTCTCCCTGACTCTATGGTTCAAGTCATTATTAATACCGCACATAGTCCAGCACATTTAGGAGAAAAAGCTATGTTAGACAGTATCCAGAACCTTTGGTTCAACAAGCATTTACAAGCAGCAGCCAAGCAGAAAGTCCGTACCTGTATGATATGTTGTCAGTTCAATCCAGGTAAAAGTGTCCCGGTGGAACAAGGTGGTTTCCAACCTCCTGACCACCCTTTTGAAGTCCTCCAAATGGATTATATTCAGATGGAGCGATGTCGAGGTTTCAAGTATGTCCTTGTAGTTGTATGTGCTTTGTCCAGGTGGACAGAAGCATATCCAGTCCCAGATTACACAGCCACGACCACTGCCAGGCAGTTGGTTCGTGAGTTTTTTCCCCGCTACGGATTACCTAGGGTCGTGTATTCAGATAACGGCCAGCCATTCTCATCCGAGCTCATGAAACAAGTTTCCCTTCTGTTAGGGTACCAGTGGAAGTTCCATTGTGTACGCCATCCTGAAGCAGCCGGTCTCGTGGAGAGACATAACCAGACTCTGAAAATCCGAATTGCTAAAGTATGTAGAGAAAAAGGTGTAGACTGGCTAGTAGCTCTGCCAGTTGCTCTGTTTTACATGAGAATGGTTGCACATTCCAGATCAGGTCTGTCCCCGTACGAGGTCGTATTCGGCCGCCCTCCAAATATGTGGGGTACACCTATGCCCCGAAAGATTACAGACGTTTCCAGTAATATGCTGACAGATTACCTAGCTTCCTTGATGTCTGCACTACAATCTTGTCGTTCACAGGTTGCCGCTACATTCCCAGACAACACTGAGGTGAAACCGCATGAGGTCGTTCCAGGTGATATGGTCTTCGTAAGGAACTTTGATCGTTCAAGTCCGCTGGAGCCCCGATGGAAGGAGCCCCGTCTTGTCCTCCTCACCACCAGGACCGCCGTCAAGCTCGAGGGCCGGAAGGGGTGGGTCCACACCAGCCATATTAAGAAGTTTCATGGACTTAAGCCAAGGACATTTTTCAAAGACTGCCCTATTCTTAAGGACTGCCTAAAAACAGACTCTGAACCGAAACTTCCTCTGTCAGAGAAAACTCCGCAGCAGGAGTATAAAGCCAAGTTAAGGTCTAGTAAAATAAGTCAGCCAGTTTAATTGTCTAAGTCCCTCTCGGGTGAAACGGTTAGACAGGTTCCTGACATGTATGAGACAGACCCACACAGTGAGAGAGTTAGTCAAAACTCTAAAAGATGTATTATCATTCTATTCTTTTTATTGTTTCTAAGTCTAATGATTACATGCACAAGTTATGCTTTACATTTATGTTTTCCGATGTTACATGTACATATGTTTTCTAATGCTACAGTAGAGCACACATTTAGTGATCTGCCTCCTCACGAGTTATCCTATCGTCTTGCTATGCGTGATAATAGTTTTATCCGAATGTTGCATTATTCACACCAGACCAGCAATGCCACTAATTGTTGGGTGTGTGGTCGACTTCCCCCTTTCCAGACACCGAAGGGAGTTCTGCCACTCTTTCCCTATCCGTTTTCACATAATGGTTCGTGTGGAGCATGGTCCACGTTAACGTCATCTTCAACTGATATGTCCCTTCTTAATCGAACATGTTTCCCAGACAAGCAAGGTCTTTCCCATAGAACAGGGTTAGATCTAGAAAATGAAGTGTACGATTTAGGTAATTATTCCTCGAATTTCATGGTTCTGAATGTTCAGTCCGATACTACTCCAGATTTGCCTGCTATTTCAGTACTACCAGTCAAAGGCGAATTATGTGTCAGAAAGAATGGTTCCGCACATGTAGGTCATAGTGATTGTACTACTATGGTCGAGTATAGTGACAGTGGGAAATCCATTTTCAAAGCCTCACATCATTCTTATTTTGTTTGTGGTCAGACCGCATATGTTCGTCTGCCCCTAGATTGGGATGGAACATGTTACATTGCCTTCCTACTGCCACCATCCGATTATCACAGAAACACACATCTAGTACACATTAGACATAAAAGGGAGATCGAGTCCCCAATTGTCGATCAAACTGAAACTGCTTTAGAACAGTATACAGACTTCAATAGAGGTTTCTTTTTCTTCATTGGACCTATCCAGAATAGTAAGTTAATACGTAGGTTAACCAGAACCCTTGAAGCAGTAGTGAATGAGACTACTTCCGCTCTAGGTAACTTAACAGAAGAACAATCTGCTATGAGATTTGTCGTGCTCCAAAATCGCCTCGTTCTTGACGTCATACTGGCCGATAGAGGAGGAGCATGTAGAGTCATCGGATCTAGTTGCTGCATTTTCATTCCTAATAACGCGCCGTCTGTTTATTCAGCTATAACCAGACTTCATAAAATTGCCCATCAGTTACACCAGAATCCAGGCACCTGGACATGGTCCGGTTGGCTCTGGAGTATCATATCTGCCTGGGGATGGAAAGTATTGTCATTCCTAGGTATAGCAGTAATGATCATATTCAGTTGCTGCCTCTGTTTACAATGTGGCCCTGCGATTTGCGGCATGTGTGCTACCTCTTGTATTCCTATTCCTAGTCCTAAGTCCCGTTCCAAGACAATTCGAGACGAGCAAATGATGCTATATGAAATGATAGATGGTATCATGAATATTGATGTTTCCTGACGGAAACGTAGGGCACAAGGAGGGAATGTGGAAAAGTAAATTTTGCCATGTTGTATGTGCCTACGTGTTTCCCATATTATGCTATATGTGCATGACCGATATGCATGTATCCCCCTATGATCGATTAAAGACGCAATCATAGTTGTGTCCAACTCTAGTATGCCAGTTTCCAGTTCTCGTGAGAGCAACGAGTATTAGGCCTATGTTGCCACGTTTTACAGTGTGCACGTTAATTCAGTAAAATGTCCCCGTTTCTAGGCCTCAAAAGGGGCCCGGACACCAGATTCAAGCTCCTGTTTTCTGAACCCTCTCCGAGGAGCGATGCAGCCCCCACCTGCATCCCTGACCTTTCGCTTACTTCCTGCCGCACAGTGCCCGGCCCGGCCTGGCTCTGCCTGCCTGTCTGCCAAGAGTATGTTATGCTTCTAGTTATCAGTTCAGCCCTCCTTTTCTGCATTCCTAAGCTACTGAACCGCATCAATAGTTTCAGCCAGGGTCTAGCCTTTCTGTCTCCATGTAAGAGAAATACTGTATTAATATTCATAGAATATTCCTAGCACACGCAATACATGTAGAATAATGCATGCACCAGTCTTAGTGTCAAGTAGCCTTTACCCTGATAACTTTTGGATTCTATCAACATGTACTCCAAACACCAGATACCAGATATGATATAGGTACATGTCGTCCTGACACCGCAGACTTTAGTCTCCTCTTCTAGTGCAGAAGTCATAGCCCCCAGTTCTCCCTGGTAACACGTCATTGCCCGTTTGCGCGCACCACTAGGTTAAAGGTCCCCGCTGCTCGAGTAGCCCCCTCCATGTTTCCGCCCCATTCATGACACTTCTGTGACGTTCACACCACATGTCTATGTATACGCCCTGTACACGCCTTCTTCCTCCACCCATTTCACTCTTATCTTTCTCGACTGCTACGAGTTACGCCTACTGCTACGCCTACTGTATTGAATGTAATGTAATTGTTTTGGTATATATATTGTATACTGTTAATGTGATGGATCCCATTCCCATTGTCCAATTGCTCATGCCATCCCTGCCATTTTCCCTGCCCCCGGCTGCTGCCTTCTTGTCTTCCTTCCTATTTTATTTCAGGCTGTCCCGTTCCAGTCCCTTCCTTTTTGCCTGAATAAAATCCTTAAGACTCGGATACATCGGATCCTGCCTCTTATTTATTGAGCTATCTGTTCTAGTTATATCTTGTCAAAAATAGTACCGGTAATTAATTATTTATTTACCACAAGAACACTAACGATCTACCGATATGTCCCATAGTATCAACTCGTGGAAGCATTCATGAGCCAGTGGGCCAATATTTAGATCGCCATCTTCAACCCACAGTTCAATCTCTTGCAAGTTACATCAGAGACACCACAGACTTTCTATGCAAATTACAAAATCTACAAATAGACCCCAATGAACACCTATGGATGTGTACCGCTGATGTCAGCGCGTTATATACTTCGATACCACACTCAGGAGGAATTGACGCCATGGAACAGGCCATTCTCAAACTTGATCTAGAGGAACCCATGAAGTTATTCCTAATGGAATTAGTAATGTTTACCCTGTACCAGAGTTACTTTAAACACCAAGAGGATTGGTACTTACAGTTGGTAGGCAGAGCATGGGAAATTGCGCAGCACCAGTCTACGCGAACATTTATATGGGTGAATTCGAGAATAACAACATATGGTCAAATCCAGAGTGGAGCAATAACAATAAAATGTACGTTCGTTTTATTGACGATTTGTTTTTCCTTTGGAAAGATACCAGAGAAAATCTGGAACAAGCTTTGATCACTTTAAACACCATCGACCAACGGATCAAGCTCACATGGACAATAGATGCAGAATCCATAACTTTCTTGGATGTCAAGATCACATTAAAGAACAATTGCATCATCACAGCCATACATCGAAAACCTACTGACCGCAAAAATGTTCTACATTACACGAGCTTCCATCAGGGATCGCTCAAGAAACACCTACCTAAGTCTCAAATGATAAGAGTCAAACGGATCACATCAGACTCTAACCTGGCAGAAATTCGGACAGAGGAAATGATGAATAGATTCCGTGACAGAGGATACCCCAATCAAATTCTAGAGACAGCCAAGAACCAAGTCAAAGAAATGAATCGTCAGGATTTATTGAAAAAATCGAGTACAAAATCCCAGAGTGACAGAATGGTCATAGTTTCTAAATTTTCCAATGTCAGTACTACATTTCGCAAAATAGTGTTGAAACATTGGCCCATGTTACAGTTGGAGATGGATTTCAAAGATATCTTTAAATCATGGCCACTATTTGTATACACCAGAGGAAAATATTTGGGTGAAATCCTCAAACAACCAGAAAAAATCCAGACCACATCATTCGGGACTAAACCTTGCAATAATTGCAACAACTGCAATAGCAATTTTGGGCAACAAAGTGACATATCCCATGAGAGGACACAATATAGCGATAAATGTCACAGCCACTTGTGACACCAACAACGTTATATATATGCTAAAATGTCAGTGTGGAAAAACATACGTCGGCAAGACAGAGCGAAAAATCAAAGTACGTTTGAATGAACACAAGTCAAATATTCAAACTAAAAATTTGAAACCATCTGTAGCCAACCATTTCAGTGAAATGAACCATAATGTTTCCCAACTAAAGTTTATGATATTGGAAACCATCAAAAAAGTTGAGGGAAGAGACAATAATAAATATCTACTCCAAAGAGAGAACCACTGGATTTACAAACTCAATTCTATGAAACCGTTTGGATTAAATGAACGAATTGAATATTCGTGCTATTTATAAACATTATTCTTTAACCCACATTGATGGGACTTACAGTTCTGAATGGTCTCCTTACTGTATCTGTATCTTTATGCTGTATTTTTTAGTTGTGGTTTTATGTTTATTTTCTAGCATATAGCTGGTTTATATTCACATCATGTTTCATGCATCATCAGACTTTTAGTGTACTTTATCTCACTTCCTGACTTCTGGGTTCGTCAGGTTTCCAACAGTCCCATTTCTATCACTACCTTCACATAATCACGTGATCGGCACTACTTTGCACTTTAACTGAAACAAACCCGCCGTATGAACATTCACAGATACCTTTTTTTTTTACAAATTAAGCACTGTCCTCAGTTAATTCAAGCCGGAATTATGCCAAAAATATGGAGTTATACATTACACTTTAAGAAACAGAGCACATAAAATCAGTTCCCAGCTCAAGGTACTCAGCCTGTTCTAGCCAAATAGTACCAAACGCAATGATAGATAATCTACAGCGACAACTAGTCCATAATAAAAAAAAATACATATGCAACTAGCACTTTCAAGTGTGGCTTTAAGTGCCAGATATTCATAATCACAAATAAATTCCCTTCCTAATTGCCATTCTCACTGGAAACTTAAAAATCAAAGCACTGCAACTAGAATTTTTGTGATTTCATCAGGTGAAATCTGCCAACTTTATCCTTATATATCCTTATTCCATGCTCTTTTCTTTTTACGTGTACACTTCTTTGGCTAGACAGTCTGAGAGAGAGAAAGGCAAAGATGAGGTGAAGAGAAAGAAATGTAAAATAGTGAAACACGTGAGGTGAAGGTAGGTGAGGTAGGGACTAGTGAGGTAGAGAGGGAGATGAGAGGGGTGGAAAGATGAACTCTTGGGAGGTGGAGAGATAGAGAGGTGAGATAAAGAAAGAGAGGAACTTGAGAAAAAGATTAAACACATGGAAGAGAGATAAAAAAGGATGTGATGGAAATACAACAGAGAAGTGTAAAGAGATTAGTGAGGTAGAGGCAGCATTGAGGCAGACTGAGGGGTAGAATAGAAGAGATGTAAACTAAGATAGGTACACAGTGTAGTAGTGAGTGGGGAGGTTGTGAGTTAGAATTAGAGAGACGGGGTAGAGAGAAGTGTACTGAGTAAGAGGAGTGGAAGAAATAGGTACGGTTTGAATACTGCGATCGATGGGGGAAAGTACACTGAGATGTAAAGAGAGAGGTATGGTGAATTGAACTAAAAACAGGGACATGAGCTATTTAGTTGCCACCGACTGCCTGAGAGCACATGGATTATGGTTGGGAAAGCCGGGCTTGTATACTAAACATCAAGAAATGGACATGCTGAGCTGTCAAGTTTATGCACAGTATTTACAACAGGGTTTCAGACTAACTGGATCACCTCCCCAGGACACCCTTTGGAGCTGAGGGTCCTGGGCAATTGCCTACTTTGCCCGTGCCTTAAATTGGCTATATCATTTCTAGCTGTATTCTGCATAGTGTCCAAGGGGGCAATGGGAGTATGTATCCCCTTTGTTAGTATTACAGAAGGAGGTGCAGATGATTGTGCGGCAGCATCTGCAATACCAGTAGCACATGTAACACTAGCGCTATCTTGTGAGAACATTCACTAGTTATCATGGGGTCTCGGCCCATGCAAATAAGGGAAACAAGTTTGCCTTTGCACTTGTATCCTATTACAGATTCTTTCAGACACAAAGACAAACATGCACTTAAGAGATGCACTGAGAGTGCACTACAAAAAGGTGGCACCTTGTCAGTGCGCTCCCAGAGGGCACCCTCTGGATGGGACAAGGGAATACCATGGACCCACCAAACATCGCTCTGCTGGTGCTTGAAGTCACCTGCACTGTGAAACACAACGCAGCTTATAAGCAGTGGCTCCATCTCTCGCTTAATGAGCTGTTCCAGGGGAGGTGCAGGTTTGCAGCTGCCCTTGGTGCAGCACATTTATGATAATAGGGTACACTGTCCCAATCTGTGCCGGGCACATTTCTTGATAATGGTGCCTAGCACTTACTTCAGCCGTCTATCTGTTCTGTAATCAAAACCCAGGTCTATGCAGAAGTCACATATTCATTTGTTTAACCAGTTACGTTTGAACAATGTATCTTTCAAAATTGTTCAACAATTTTACAGCTCTAGAGAAATGTTGACATAACTAAAAGTTTGGAAAGATGAAAGGCCAAAAGTCAACCACTCCTGTACCAAGCTGCAATATCATTGGTAAACGTCTTTAATTTGATACACTCTGTCACAGTAAAGTTGACTTTACTCAGTTCAACTAAGTAATGAAAAGAGACAGCACCTCCAGATGCTGATGCATATATCAAAGGGTCAACTATTTCCCCGTGGCCACAGGGTGGTAAATGTTACATGTTAGAGGGTACTTGCTTAATGCACATTGCATATTCAAACTATCAAAAACTGGAGATCATTAAAGGGCAACCATTCTGTTTCAAAAACTTCCAATACATCAACTCAAATATTCAGGACTAAATTGGAAACTTGACCTTATACATCACCTTTAAGTCCAATAATACTCTTCTGTCATGATCAACTAAATCCTACAGTGAGCCATTACATTTGGAGACAGGACGGTTCCAAACTCGCATTCATGTAATGCTGCACATTTTGCTTCCAGTATGTTTTAAATACATTTTGGTAATACATAGATTTTCAAGTTGGCATAATGACTACACACGAAACAATAACTCGTAGTTTTACATCTTTGGGCCAAGTGTAAAGTATTTTGAAATGCTGCTATTCCTTTATAGTCTGTTGAAATGTAGTTTAAAAGTCACTGCTAAATATTCTGTTTATGTCTTTGAAGTTCTCTTACCTTATTTTCCTCCATTTGATGGAGGACAGTATTAGCTGCTGGGAAGCGGAGGTGTCCTTCACAGACCCCTATCCACTACTGTGGCGGATTTGAGGAGATGAAAAGAAGTCCCCAACAATAGGTAAATGTCAATGACAGTGAAATGCCAAATATAAGAAGAAATATACACCTTCTCAGCAACTACCGTCCTGTCTCCAAGCTAAGAAATGACAACAGAAGCCACATTCCGGAACAGTAAGCCATGACCAACAATGGCTGCATCAGAGTTCCCTGAAGATTCTGCAGTGCTAAGACTCCAGAGGTTTCCATGGCCCCAGAGAGACACATCATGGCAACAAGATTCCAATCTGTATCAGAACTCTGTTTTTATTTGGCGTGGCTTGCGCGCCGCTTCAGCATGGCGGATTGCGCTTGAGCTCCGAGGCGAGTTCTCCCGTCGGGCTGTTTTCTCCGTTCCCCGACTGCCCCTGTGAGCGGAACAGGCAGCCTTCAGCAGCGGAATATGAAGGGAACTGTTTTATGAGGTTTTCCTGCTGTTTTGGTCACCGGCTGCATGATTTATGTCTGATGCTCATTTTCCTCACGGACGGCCGCCATTTCCTGCTCCTGACGCAGTTGGCATTTTCTCCTCAGGAATGCCGTTTTTGATACAATGTTTCAGGTCGTGGTGGCTGTCCAGGATGTTTCTTCGATGATGCCTGCACTTGGTAACATTTATTCCTTTTTTCTGCTTTTTTCTTGCTGCTTGGCTGGTAATTAAGTTGCCCACGCGATATTTTCTCTCAGTGCAGTTATCTAATTCAGGTGTGGATCTTTTTTCTGCGAACTCCATGCTGTGCCTTCCTGAATTACTTGTAGTTATATCACTTATTAGTTACCTGCCTGCCCTGCATATAAGCCCGCCGCTACTATCTTATCAGCGCTCAGTGAGCTCAGTGTGCTATATCTCTTCTTTTGGGCTAAAGTCTGCGCAGTTTTGCTCTTCTCTTTCCTTCAAGTGGTTCTATATTTTTTCTTCGTGGTTACTCCTTCATGGCTACAAGTATGGGTCGCTCCACGAGTAATAAAGACTCTAAAGATGTTGGCACGTCACTGAAAAGACTTAAGTCGGTGTCTCCTACGCCTGAGTCTGCTCAGTCAGACACTACCTCCACGCTGGACACCATATTAACGCGCCTTAATGAGGTGCATGATATTGCGCAGTCAACAAAAACTAATACAGATTTGCTGCAAGTGGAGGTGTCTGCTATCAGGAATGATTTTAAAGCCCTCTCTCTTCGTGTATCTGCTACGGAATCACGAATCAGTTCTGCAGAGGATGGTATGCAGAAACACTCCAGATCCATCAACCACATGGAGCGCTCAATGGCGGCATTGCGAAGAGATCTCACTGCGCAAGAAGATCGCAACCGTCGATCTAACCTACGCATTTTTGGTCTGCCGGAAGATTCTGAGAAATCATCTTCATCTATGATAGAGTTCTTGTCTCATTGGATTCCGGACACCTTAGAAATCTCATTCCTCAGAGAGTTTGAGATAGAAAGAGCACATCGTGTTCCAACGTTTCGGTCTAAATCGGCAACCCAGCCAAGAGCAGTTATTTTTAAGCCATTGCGACATCAGCATACTGAACAGATTCTCTCTCATATGCGCAAAGCTAAACAAGTCATCTGGGATGGTCATCGAATCTCAATCTCTCAAGACTTTGCCAGAGATACGGTCATAAGGAGAAAGGGCTTCCTTAATCTTCGGACACGTCTTTCTGAAATGGACATTCCCTTTTCGTTTTCTGGTCCATCGAGGTTCCGCATTACTTATAAAGGACGTTCTAGAATTTTCGATGAACCGGCCGATTTATCTACATTTCTGGACAACCAATTGGAGATAGAAATGGAGATTCAGAAAGCGACTTCGCAGTCTTCTGGTGCCTCGGGCACTTGAATTATCTTCTTCTTTCCTCTGGATGTATTCTTTTGCATGCCTAGATTTCTCTTCTCTCATGTTGAGCTTATACATCGCTCTTGACATCCAAGGCTGTTTGATGGACTTTTTCTGTTCTTCTGGTGTTCACACTGCTTCCTGTTCTTTCCTTTATTTCCAGAGTCATACTCTTTAGCTTGTATTCTGCTTTTTTGTTCTTACTTTCTGTCATTGTTTATTTCAAGTCATTTTTATCTTTTATAGACGCTTATCTCTTACTAGTTACCTTATTTTCTCCCATTTCTGTCTTTTTTCTGTCTTTCTCTTTTCTATCTATTTTACTATCTTTCTTCCTTTATTTACTACATAGTTATATGTTCCAGTTTTTTCTACTTCAACTATATCTTATAACCATATACAGTTATAGTTTGTTCATTAACCATATTTTTATTTTTAGGTTATGCATTTTGTTCGTCAGGTATTCATCTACTGTTCATGAGTTACCTCAGGCTTTTGTTTTTCTAATCAGTTTCTCTGATAGTATTAATTATTTTTGCTATATCTCTTGACATTAGACTAATAACTAAATGTAATTATACATTCTGCTTAGGTACATTATGCCTATTCATGTTATCATTATATGTCGGTGTTAACTTCCAAGGTTATTTGATCGACTTTTCCTGCTCTTCTGGGCCCTTACTGCTTTCTGTTCTCTCCTTTTTTCCGAAGTCATGTTTATTTGGCTTGTATTCTGCTCTTCTTGCTCTTACTTTATGTCATTCTTTCTTTCAAGTCACTTTTCTCTTTTCTCGACGCTTCTCTCTTACTAGTTACCTTATTCTTTCTCATATTTGTCCTTTTCTATCTTTTTCTTTTCTATCCATTTTACTGTCTTTCTTCCTTTATTTCCTACATATTTGTATGTTCCGGTTTTTTCTACTTTCACTATATATTGTTATTATATACAGGTATAGTTTGTTCATTAACTATGTCTTTATTTTTAGGATGTGCATATTGATCGTCATGCATTCATCTATTGTTCATGAGTTGCCTCTGGCTTTTGGTTTTCTAATCAGTTTCTCTGATAGTATTAATTATTATTACTATGTTTCCGTTATTAGACTGTTGACTGAATGTGTTTATACAATTTTCTTAGTTACATTATGCCTATTCAAATGGTTATGCAGCTTTGCGTTGCTAATTTTGTCTGTTACCAGTTCCTATTTTACTGCTATCAGCTTGTTATATTTTGGGGCTATTGTGCTCGATTACTTTTCCTCCTAGTACGGGACCCGTACTTGCCTTTTCCACGTTCTCCCTAGTATGATGTTGGTCTTTTTTAGGCCTTCCCTCCTGCTTCCTCTCTCCCTCCTTTCTTTTCTCTTTTCTTCTCTTCTTTCTTCCTCTTTCTCTTGGATTCCCCACATGGATTCTTCCTCCGTGTTTCCTAGGAGTGAAGATTTGTTCCGTGTTTGTGTGAGGTTGCTTCTTTTTTTGTCATCCATGTCGTCTTTTCTGTGTTATTCTGTATTTCCATGCCGGGTTTAAATGTCTTATCCCTTAATGTTAAGGGTTTGAATCATCCGGTGAAGAGGTCGAAAGTCTTAGATTATTGTAAATCTCTGTCTTCTGACCTGGTTCTTTTTCAAGAGACCAAGGTCACTAACAGAGAGGCGTTGTTTTTGAAGAAGGAATGGGTTTCGGATGTTTGCTGTTCTGATGCCTCTGGTAAACGAAATGGGGTCATTACATTAGTTTAAAAAAATTCTGGTTTATCTATACTTTCTTCTGATCATGACTCTCAGGGTCGCTGGCTGTTATCTAAGTTGTCGGATGGTCAGCATGAATTGTATGTGATGAATATCTATGCTCCTAACGTTGATGATCCGGCCTTTTGGAAATCGGTTACCAAAAAAATAAATGACACCCCGCACTCTGGCAATCTTATTGTCGGCGGAGATTTTAATTTACCAATGGACCCTCTTTTAGACAGGAACTCTGCTTTTCAGTTTCGTCCTCCTAAATCTCACAAACAAATGCTTAATATGTGTTCCTTTACTCATCTTCAAGATTTAGTGCGACTCCATAACCCTACTGGTAGTGATTTTTTAGGTCTCGCCTGTCGATGCGCATGCGCATCGAGCTTGCGAGACTATGGGGGCTTAAACAGTCTTTAACCAACTTGCAAGGAATCGTGGCGATTCCTTGCAGTGCCCGTGAAATTCAAGCTCAATGCGCATGCGCATTGAGCTTAAAAGCACGTGCACATGCCCCCAGCCGCCTGCCTTGCACGTATTTTCCCTCAGGCGCACTCCTCCCACACCCCAGCTCCGCCCCCTCCCCTGCCTGCCGTGTCGCATTTCTTCAGTTCCCTCAGCCGCACTCCAGGCCCCTGCTGCTTTCACACCCTCTCCCCGCTCCGCCCCCTCCCCTGCCCGCCGTGTCGCATTTCTCCTCCCCCCTCCCCTTCTCTGCCTTCCCTCCGTCTTGTCTCTTTTGGTCTTATTCTTGTTTTAACTTTTTTTTTCATCTTGGTTTGCCTTTCTTCACTTTCTACTGCAGTAACACACTCAGTTTGTCCCTTCACGCGACAGCATCTCTCTCTTGTCTCTTTTGGTCTTATTCTTGTTTTAACTTTTTTTTCATCTTGGTTTGCCTTTCTTCACTTTCTACTGCAGTAACACACTCAGTTTGTCCCTTCACGCGACAGCATCTCTCAAATTGCAGTAAGTCTACAGCGGGTTCTTTTTGATGCTCTACTTCGTTGCAGTTTGTATTTTAAATTTGCACACTTTTGATGCGGCCGCTGCTTTCACTTTCGCGTGCACAGGGACGAGTCCTCTTCACATCCACCCCCTACAAGTGGTGCCTCCCGCTCACGTGCTGCTGGGTGGCTCTTGTTTACCCCACACTACCCAACCCCCCATCTTCGGGCCACTGCACTGTCTCGCCCGCCAGATTTGCATTTTGCCTAGCACCCTCGCCTTCAGTTCTCGTTGACAGTAAATAATAAAGCGTTTCCGCAGTGCAGGGCCATGAACCATGTATGATAACATCACCCAAAGTCGCCATTCACATACCGTCTATACTACCGACTTTCAAAGGCCCTCATGCTTGTCTGGCTCCTCCCTAAGTAAAGCAATCCAGAAGTACAACTCTGAATCAAAGACTCTCTGCCTCATCACCATTTGCCAGCATGCGGAGACTTCAAAGACTTCAAGCTGTGGCCATAATCAGGCCCCCTGCTTGCCATAACCCCTCCCTTTTCCCCCTCCCTCCTGGACAGCCTCGCTCTCCCAAGCACCTCGCTTAGGCACATACATACACCACTCACGTGCTCCCCACCCCCCTCCTCCCCCGATCACTTTCACGTCCGTCCGTCTCCCTAGATATAACACAATTACACGCAAAACTGAAAATGTACAGCTCAGCTGTTGATCTCCCACCTCAATGCCGTATGTGCGACATCAAAGAGTTTAAATACCTATATTCCAAGTGCTACTGTTAATGCAGGTTAAGTGAAACTACTAGTTGTTTTGAAATTGGCATAATAAACTCATGTTTTAAAAATATTATTTTAATCTGTGCCAATTGATTGTAGTTTGGACTCGCCACAGGCAGCACAGTCACACACCCAATGCCACTCACACACGCAACGCCACTCACACACGCAACGCCACTCACACACGCAACGACACTCATCGACGCAACGCCACTCACACACGCAACGCCACTCACACACGCAACGCCACTCATCGACGCAACGCCACTCATCGACGCAACGCCACTCACACACGCAACGCCACTCACACACGCAACGCCACTCACACACGCAACGGCACTCACACACGTAACACCACTCACACACGCCACTCATCCACGCAACGCCACTCATCCACGCAACGCCACTCATCCACGCAACGCCACTCATCCACGCAACGCCACTCATCCACGCAACGCCACTCATCCATTTGCAAAACGAAAAAGGTCAAACTCTTCTATTGCGAGACCTATTGCATTTTCAATGCTTGTCTTTCTTCTCTTCGCCTCATTCTTCCTTCTCTCGTATTGACTATCTCCTGGTTCATTCTTCGCTTGTTTCATCTTCCTCTTCTCCGCTTATACATCCTATTTTGATTTCCGATCACGCGGCGGTCACCTTTACATTGTCCTCCTTTGCCCCTAAATTGCGCGGTCGTTCATGGAGATTGAATACCGAAATTTTGCATGATGCTTCTCAGGTTGATGAATTTTCTAAAGCTATAGATATTTTTTTCATGAAAATGAAGGCTCAGTCTCTTCCCCAGTCGTTCTATGGGACTCCTTTAAATGCACTTTCCGTGGTCAAGTGATTAAGTGTATGTCCAAACGGAATTCTGATATTAAAAAGGAGCTTACAGATTTGTCATCTCAGATTAAAACTCTGGAAGCCACCTTTAGACAATCTAAAGATTCATCTTCTTTACAGCTAATAAAACAACTAAAATACAAATAGAATACCATTGTTACTAAAAGAGCTCATATTGGAGTACAAGCACAGAAATCCAAGAAGTTGTTGTTAAAATATCGTGCTGGGAAGATTTTGGCTGCTACCTTAAAATTTCAGGATTTCTCTTTTAAGTCCTCGCAAATCTCTTCTATTACTGACCACACAGGTTCTAAAAAATTTCAAACAGGGGAAATACTTGAAGTTTTTCGGGACTACTATAATAAACTGTACACTCCTTCTAATGTTTCCTCTTTTGACCGTTGTCAGGCTTTTTTAACTTCGGTTCCGATTCAGTCGGTCTCTGATGATGATCGTACTTTTCTAAATAAGCCTATTTCCCCAGAAGAAATTATTTCTGCAATTAAAGCTACTCGTTCTGGCAAGGCTCCAGGCCCTGATGGTTATCCAATTTTATTTTATAAAACTTTTCTACCTACGCTTGTTCCCAAATTACAATCTCTCATTGACTCTTTTGTTAAGGATGGATCTGTTTCTGGTACGGCTGCTGAAGCTACTATAGTAGTGATCCCGAAAGAAGGGAAAGATCATTCGGATCCCAAAAACTTCCGTCCTATTTCTCTCCTTAACATGGAAGCTAAGATTTTTGCTAAAATTCTGGCCAAAAGATTAGAATCCTTTATCCCTCATCTTGTTCATCCTTCTCAAACTGGTTTTGTGAAAGGCCGTCTTGCGCGTGACAATATACGCACTTTTTGTCATGTTCTCGGTGCTGCCAAAAGATCTCAACTCCCTGCCGCAGCCTTGGCCCTTGATGCGGAAAAGGCCTTCGACAAGGTCTCTTGGCCATTTCTTCGTGCTGTTTTGTGCGCGCACAATCTTGGCGACTCTTTCATTAATATGATAATGTCTTTATATTCCCAACCTAAAGCTAACATTAGAGTTAATGGTGCTACATCGTCGTTTTTTAATCTTCGTCAGGGCACTAGACCGGGGTGTCCTTTATCCCCACTTTTATTCTTATTATCTATTGACCCTCTTCTTCAACTGATTGAGCTACACCCTGATATTAAAGGTTTTTGTTTCGGGCCTCACTGTATTAAAACTGCTGCATACGCAGATGATGTTCTCATTTTTTCAGACGATATTGCTCTGGCAATCCCTACTATTGCAAGTACCATTTCCCTCTTCTCATCGGTTTCAGGGTATACCCTAAATAAAGATAAGACGGAAATATTCCCTCTGAATGCTTATTGTTTCCCCTCTCATATCGGCTCAGCGGGCTTTAAGTGGCAGTCTACACACCTGAAATACTTAGGGATTTATTTCTGTTCTACTCTCTATGCTACAACTGCCTATAATGAATCCCAGACCCTCCTTAAAGTCCGTCGTCTTTTGGATACATGGTCTCCGAAGCATATTTCATGGTGGGGTCGCCTCCAGACTCTCAAAATGATGATTACACCGATTATTAATTTTGTTTCATCCATGCTTCCGGTTAAATTATCAGATTCCTTCTTTCGCGAAATCGATGGTCTGACTTCTAAATTTCTGTGGAACGACAAACGTGCTAGACTTGCATACAAATTTTTGCGTCGTCCTTGTGATATGGGAGGTTGCAATTTTCCTGATTGGGAAAAATACCAAACTGCCTTTCTGGCCTCTCAAGGGGCCAGATGTAGGTAATTTTATTTTACCACCTCTTAAATACCGAATCATACCGATTCGGTATTTAAGAAGTGGTAAAATATAAGTACCGAGATGTAGGGAAATACAGATGTGCATTTACCGAATCGGAAATATTCGGTATTTACCGATTCGGTAAATACCGACCGGTAAATGCCCATTCATTCCTATGGGCTTTGAAGCCCATAGGAATGATTGGGCATTTACCGGTCGGTATTTACCGAATCGGTAAATACCGAATGTCACAAGGGTGCAGGGGGTGTCACTTTGACACCCTCTGGCACCCCCAAAAGAGGCTCGGGTGCCATGTGGCAGGCATACCTGCCCTAAGGGCAGGTCTGCCTGTCATATGGCATAGGTGTGCATGCACACATGTGCATGCACACCAGAATTGGTATTTTACCATCAAATAGTATTTGATGGTAAAATACCGATTTTTTAATGCTTGTGGGACTCAGAAGAGTCCCACCTACATATCATTTTTCCAGAATCGGTAAAAATACTGACTCGGTATTTTACAGAATCGGTAAATTTACCGATCGGTAAATTTACAGATTCTGTAAAATACAGGGCCCTACATCTCAAATTGCATTTACCGGTCGGTAACAGCCGAATTCGGCCGTTACCGACCGGTAAATGCCTACCTACATCTGGCCCAAGGTGCCTTATGGTTCTCTCCTCCATCTCTTCATGTTCCCTTTTGGTTGCTCATGGAACAAGAATTGCCATCCCCTTTGCCTACTGCTTCTTTTTGCACGACATCTAGTTTACATATTCTGTTTTCTCGTTCTATCATTATTGATACAATTGCTGCGGTCAGGAAGGTAGACAAGAAGGTGGCAATCCCTTTACACAAAACTAGGTGGTCATCTATCTGGCGGAATTCCAAAATTAAACTCAACATTACTCCCAACCTTATGTCCTACTGGGTAGATAAAGGGATCTCTCTTGTTAAACATCTCTATGATGCTTCTGATCAACCATTACCTTTTTCCACCTTGGCTCCGAAGCATTCTTTAACAAATCTTGATTTTTATACTTTTCTAAAAATTAAAGTGGCCTTGGCTAAAGTCCGTCTTCATCCTACCTCTTCGATCATCTCACTTTTTCATATTTGGATCAAATCTGGGCACGTAGCTTCCAAAATTTATAAATTTTTGTCATCTGCTTCTCTACCCGCACAAACGGTTGCTCAACAAAAATGGTTACACCACTTTGATCCTGCTATTACAGATCATATTTCCTCGGAGACTTGGCAATTAATTGGTAAATTCTCTCTTCGTAATAAAATTGCACCATCTTTAATGCAATCTAAGTTTTTCTCTATCAATCTCCTCCATTGGACGCCTGTGCGTCTTCACTCGCTAAATCTTAAAGATGACAACCTATGCTGGAGTTGGGGTTTATTGCCAGGCGATTTTCACCATATGTTTTTTGGTTGCTCTTTGCTTCAGCCTTTTTGGGACCTCATCCATAAACATCTCTCTCTTATTTTTGGTATTGAGTTCCAACTTTCTTTCCCATTAATTTTATTGGGTCCATTGGCTGCCCCTACTCCTCTCCCATTGGATCCACTGGAATTACACCTATTAGATCTTCTCCTCTCTATTGCGGTAAAAATCATTCTTATGGAATGGAAATCCTTTTCTTTGGTTTCCTATCATACATGGTGGGCCTGGGTTTCCTTTTTACGCAGTGCTCACACGTCGGTTGATCAAGCTCACCTTTCTCCATCTATTTCTAGTGGGGTTTGGAAAGCTTTGGATGATTATATGGAGTTGTGCTCAAAAGGGTTGGTTCCTCAGTTTCCTTTTGATATGTCTGTCTAAGTGTTGTCTTATACTTTTCTGGGCTGGTTGGTCCTGTGGGAATCCTTCCTCTTTTTCTTCTTCTTTCTCTTCTCTTTCCTGTCCTCTACTCCCTTTCATCCTTCTATTGCTCTCTCTCTTCTTTCCTCTCTTCTTTTATTCTCTTTCCTCCCCTGTCCCCATCTCCATATTTGATAGTGATACGTTTGCTTAGTACCCGGCTGGTAGCTTTTCCCTACTTGAATTCTATACTTTATGCCTGGCTACTTTTAATTTCATATGCATTTACTCTGATTATTTCTCAAGATTAGCCCCTGATTGTACAGCTCTCTTGCATTGGTGTATCACTTGAATTGTATTCTGATCCTTCTACTTTATATCACTTCTTTATCAATAAAATGTTCTTGAATTCAAAAGAACTCTGTTTTTATTTAACAAAAACATGATTAACTGTTGTCTACATAGCTAATGGTGGATATGGCCCTGCCTTGTGCAGAGTAAAGCAGGGGTATCACCAAAGTGTTAATTTGGAATATCTGGGGCAGCTGGGTTAATTTCCTCTGCTTGTCAGATATATGCATGAATAATCTCATTATGAGTCTGAGTAAATATTGCAGGTTTACATTAGTGAGTTTAAGGCTATAGTTTTATTTTACCAGTGGATGAACTGGATTTTATTGGGACTAGGCTTGGGAATTTCTACTTCAGCTTCAGCACCTCTCCCTGGAGCTCTGAAGCCTGTGCACAGAGGCTGGAAGGAGTAACATGTGCCTCCTGTGAACAAGATGGAAGGGATATGTTTCACCCTATGTGCCTGAAGATTTGTTGTGCTTTTAAACTGGCATATGGTAATCCCATGTCTATTTTGTGTTCTTCTTGTCAATATCTTATTGGAAAGAGGATCTGCTGATACACCTAACTGTTAAACTGGAAAAGGTTTTGTGTGGGCAGCAAAAGAAGGACCCCAAAGAAGAAAACATGAGGGAAGAATACATGATTAAATAATGATTCCACATGATGGGAAGACAGCAGTTTTCAGGACTTGGATAGCATTGAATCAATGCTTAATTTGAGCCAGTGGTTTCTGGTGCTCAACACCGGCACTCAGTCATTATCACCAGCGCTTAAGCACCAGTTAAGGGCACATTTATTTTTGATAGGCACGGAGAGATTAAGTGAGTCACAAGATATGGAGCCGATGCAAAGACTCAAACCTAGATTCCCAGCCCTGAGCTTGGCAGCTTTGGCCATTACACCACATCCTCTCCTCTCTTGTAAGATTTGCCTCCTGAAGAGCCCCAGCACTTATTTTTTTACGAATTTACCACAGCACTTGTTGCTATCATCTTTGCTAATCTGAAGCACTGCAAAATTAAATTTCACTGTTATCTAACTTAATGGCTTTAAATGTATTGTCCTCATGAGAATGAAAAGCCCAGATGGCCTTGTCAGGGATTTGAATCTATGAACTGCAGGTGACACACAAATAAGAGTAGTGAATATATAACTCACTCAGCTACCTCAAAATACTACTTGGTAATATATAACACTATGAATAATTCAAAGGGGAAACATGATCTGGATTTAGGTAGCAATCAGTGGAAAGAAAAGTGAAAAAATCACTGCAAAACCGAAACTATAGCCATTGAATATAAATCTAACTAGGTCAGTAGTTTGGAAAGTCGAAAATCTGAATTTATTATGCAATCATAACCTCACATACCTCTAGAATCTCAATTATGTGTTATGTGTGAAATTTTCGTTTTGAATAATGAGACATTTTTTACGTGAATATTGCATGTGGAAGACTGATTCGTGCATTACATTACTTGCAGAGAATATTTTATGAATGGAGCAGTCATTCTTCTGTCGGTATCAAGAGTAGATTTTCCACTTAATGTATGCAACATACTTGCCCCAAACCACTTAAACTCCAAAAATTGAATCTTTCAAAATTGCTCAACAATTTTAGAGCGCAAGAGAAATCTTGACAACCCTGGAAGTTAGGAAAGTTGATAGGCCAGACGGCAACCACTTCTGCACAAAGCAGCACTATTATCGGTAATCCTCTTTAATTTGACACACTCTGTTAACCCTTTCCGTGCTCATGGTGGAATAGTTCCGGCATGAGCACCAGTGCCCTGTGCTCATGACAGAACCATTCCGTCATGTGCACAGGCGCACTAATTCCCTCTACTGCCGACATCAGACGGATTTCCTTTTCTGGTGGTGGGGGGAGGCTCTGGCTGTGGGGAAGCGCTTCCCCAACTTCCTGAGGCCTTTTTCTTATTTTCAATGTAATGTTGATTGCGAGCATGGGGTGCTGTCGTCAGTTTCAGTTTCAATGTTTCGGTGCTTGTGGGGCTATATCATCCCCGAGCACCGAAACACTTGGGAAACGTATCATTTTTATTGGGAGACCAAGTGGAACGCTGGGTGGTAATCATTTTTGCTGGAACGGTGATCCCACAATGTACCATGGTATTTTTTGTATTAATAGACCAATAATATTAATGTGTCAGTTTAAAGAGCTTCTATGAACTGTGTTGCCCCAGGGTACAGACCGTTCCTCACCAACTCCTTTCTTCTTCTATGACCTACATATAGAACCTATTGCAATATTTTCTTTTTTTTAATCAAATTAAAAAAATATATCATTTTTAGTCCAGTTGTTGAGGGAGCCCTAATTCATTCCTCAAGAGATTATGCAAATGCCCTAAATTATTATTATCAGTCATCTTTTACTCTCTGCTCCAAGAGAACACACTGTTGCAGAAACTGTTCTCCTGTATACCTTTCCCTTAATACCATCACTTTTAGTAAACCACATTTTTGTTTTTAATTAACTCTAGGGTCATGCTTAAGGTAATGTGCTGGGTGTTTAAATAGTGGAATGGAATAACTACAACACAGCGGGAAGGAAATATCTGCACTATTGTAAAATTGCAAGAGTTCTTTGGTGTGTTGTTCTTAATTGTTAATTTTTCTTAAACATTTTCCACCACATTAGATGTGGCCTTTCATTTAATTTTATTTATTTATTGCCGTTAAGTCTGCCCACACCAAATTACCAACACCAGGGGTACAGATAAATCTGGTGGGATGGAGGGATGGAGTTAACAGTGATTACAAGGTGAACCCTTAGAAGTGGGAAATTCCCATGGATTCAGAAATTCTGTTTCACATGACACAGCTAGGTATAGGCCCTGTCCATCTCATCAACGGGAGTAGCACTGACATACAATAATAGAAAGTAACGCCAGATGTACTAAAAGACAGGTCGCAGTTGCGACAAATTGGGCGCGCCAACTTTTTGAGACCTGTTTCTGGATGATGCCTTTGTTATACCATTGTCCCATTCGGTGGCATTGCAAACTATCCATTTGCAGGGCATCAAAGAGTGACAAGCTTAATACAAGTTAATTAGCAGTGTAGCTAATTATGACCAGCGGTGAAAGGCTACAAATACACGGACTGTGGCCTGCAACGCAATCCCTGTGTTTGCAATCCTAAATGGGATTTTTGTTTTTATAAAGCAGCTGATGTTCCTTAAAGGAGCCACACTGGCAAAGCTTATCAAACCGAAGATTTGTAACTGAAAAATAGTTTTATATACCTTGTTTACAATCCTTTAAGGTTCAAGATTACAGTAATAAGATAAACAAGGCATGCACGGGCACCAAAGAACAATTTCATAACAACAATGTGCATAAAGCTACATTTGATCTGTGTCAAATCATGACTGGGCAAAGTGAATAGAAGTGCACCTTCAACAGCCTTAATCATTGTCCCTTTTGTGCAGAGGAGTTTCCAGGTCAATTACAAACTGTGCACGGTTAACACATTTTATACATGAGCAGATTCATTTTTATTGGTTTGCGCATGAGCAAAAGGTATTTTTCTCCATCTGCACTAGTAGGTGAGGAAATGAGTTGATGAATCTGTCCTCTAATGTTTAATTATCTAAAGTACTTACTGATGAGGGTCATTATATTCCAGGTAAAGAAAAGAAATCTACAGTTCTCAATAAAATCAATGAGGAAAAACAATACATTTTGCATTTATTAAAGGGCTCGATACATTGCTTGTTTTTGTGGTCCCAAAGTCAAGGAGGGGCAACTACATTCCCGTGGTGCGGCACATTCCCAAGCGCGTGCCTGGATTAAGACTGGGCCAAGAGTGCGGCCATCTGCACCTGTCAGCGCCCGGAAGAGGCCGGGTCAGGCCCTCTCTGTGTTCCCCATGGCTTGCATCTGCTCCGTAGCTTGCGACTCCTTTCTTGACCATCTAGGTTTTCCTTTTCCCCTGAACTGGAACTATGGGGAAAAGGAAAATTGCATGTGGTGCCATACGGGTGTGATAGGACAACTAGATTTGATTGATTCCTGGTGCTTGCAGCTAGTGTCCTTTCAAAGGAGATGTACCTCACCAAAAGATCCATCTCCCTGGAGGAGGTAGGGGGCAACTTGCTTGTTTCTAATAGTTCCAATACTTTGGACATTCTCATGAGGCCAAATGTCCCCCGATCAAGTATGGTCAGTGTGTGTTTGCCACTTGTGATGAATTTGTGTATTATGGAGCCTCTAGTGAAAAAGAAGAAGGGTAGGACACTGTAGGAAGGGGACATTAGACTACAAGGGGACTAAACTGAAGGAGCATAATGTCATCCCATTGTGGACGTCCTCTAACATGGTTGAATTATGCACTGGGATAGAATGTTTGTTTAAATTAGATCTAAAGCCAGTACATGATCGCCTTGATGCCATAGAGCAAAGTGCGACCCAAATATTGAGCCTTGCTAAACTCACTCTGCCCCTAAGAGTCCTTTGGTGTCCTCTTACCCTCCTAAGGATTTAAGCAATATGGCTAGTATGGCCCATGGTCCTAATCCCATTCAGACCACGGTCCTTATTGGTTGTGATTTGAGGCGGCGGGGTTATGCCAGCTCAGACTCAAATTATATAAACATCATCTTTTCAGGTACATGGGCCTAAAGCTCCCATTCTCTCTTCCCATGAAAACTGTGCCAGCGATGCTTCCTGGACAATTACGTGACCAGAGGGCTTGCTTCTAGGATGGGTTTGGAATCGAGGAAGACGCGCAAGAGTAGCTTTAGCAGGGAAGGTCAAGTTTGGAATCTCCCACCAGAAATATGCCCTTACGTCTTAAACAGACCCAGACTGAGAACACACTCCTATTGATTTTAGAATCAAACATTTTTATTATGCGTTAAAGTGTCGTATAACACAGCCCAGCTGCCTACATCAACACGCCGGCAGGGCTTATGCATAGCTTGATAGAACACAGCAACTGGGTCTACATCCCGGAGGCCGACCCTGCGGATGCATGGAAGCACCACCACCTTACCAGAAGCATAGAAACCGCTTTTAGAAGAAAAAAACAAAAGGGCAAAAGGTAGAACCGACCCCTCCAACTCTCCCCTCCACCCCTCCTATAGTCCCCACCCCCTCCTCCCACTCCCACCCACCTTCGCATCAGCACATCCAGGTGACATTCGCACCGCATTGCTCACCCTCTCTCTACTTGGTACAGCTAAGAGACCGTCAGGCACGCGGGGATGCCCTGGCAGGTTCCAAGGGAATAAGTTGAAGTATCTGCAGATATTTCAGGCATGTCACTTCCCGCAATTCTTTAGACAATAATTGCTAGAACGGCTCCCATAGGGTAGCATATGCAGAGCCCTTCCCATCAATACTCAAGGAAAGGCGCTCCATAGCAAGGATGTGCCATAAACGCTGAAACCAGTCCCTCACATCAGGAAGTGCCATGGAACCCCATTGTGCTAAGAGGACTTGCCTCACTGCTAATAGAGCCAACGCTATTTGTTTGCCCCTAAGGGAGCGCAAGGGAAAAAAATTTGGGTGTGGGAGCTCTAGTAGTGTATGTTCGGGCAGGCAGGGCAGTGTGATCCGAAAAGCAGCATCAATCTCGTCAAGGACTGTTGCCCAATAGCGTTCCAACTTCGGGCACCGCCATAGCAGATGGACTAGAGTCCCGGACATCCCACAGCCCCTCCAGTAGGACTCCGACTTCGATTTGTCCCATGCGTTGACGCGTGCTGGGGTGTAGTACCAGTAGGTTGCAGTTTTATAGGCTGATTCGGTTCCCGCCATGTTAGAGGTCGAAGGGTGGGCCCGATAGAACACCTGATCCCATTCCTTGGTCGTCAAGGGGCGACCTAATTCTATCTCCCATCGGACTTGGGCTTTTGTACGTTGCTTTCGGGAACTACGTATGATCATGGCGTACAACTCAGAAATAAGGCTGCGATCGTCCTTTTTACAGACCAACCAACGCTCAAAGAATGTCATCGGCCTCGAAATAGGCGCCACATTAGCCGGTTGTGTCACCCAGTGCGACACTTGCGCATAAGGAAACGCATCCTCAGGTTCCAGTGGGAAGTAGTCCGAGCATAGCTTCGGGAACGGAATCAGCCCCTCAAGATCAAAGAGCATGCCCACCCGCTTACAACCCTTCTCTCGCCAGCGGTGAAAAACAGAGGACGAACAACCCGGGAGGTAGTCAGGGTTATCTACTATTGGCGTCATCGGGGAGGGAAAGGAGGACCATCCCTTGCGTAACGCCAACTGATCCCATGCGTGCAAGGTCGGAGACGTTACCGACGAGGAGTACAGCCCACACGCTCTGCGCTTCCTCGGCAGCCATAGCTCCCTCCAAATGTTACACCCTGCCACCGTCTGATCCATAAACAGCCAGTGTTTACTGGACATAGGCCTATTCCATTCCACTAAATATCTGAGACAGGACGCCTGAAAGTACGCAGACACCAGGGGGAAGCCAAATCCGCCCATGGCTTTCGGAGAGGCGGTCACCGCGAACGCGAAGCGGGGTCTCTTATTGTCCCACAAGAATTTATTGAGGTAGCCCTGCAAACGTTTCAGCATGCCCGGCGGCGGTTCTAAGGGCAGCATCTGAAAGAGATACAGTATACGGGGTAGCACCGTCATTTTAATCGCGGCTAACCGACCAAACCACGCAAATTTAAGACGCGACCAGTCGGCGAGGGACTTAGCAACTTGCTCAGCCAGTGTCGAGTAATTGAGGGAAATGGTTTTAGCTAGAGTCGGGGCTAAGCGCACTCCCAAATAAGTAATATCCGAGTGCACCCACTGGAAGGCAAAGTCTTTCTGCAAGTCCATTACATCCGCGACTGGGACCGAGATGTTAAGAATCTGTGACTTGGCAAAGTTAACCTTAAACCCCGGCGCGTCGCGAAAGGCAAGGAGCTCAGAGGATAAGCACCGCAGCGAAGAGTGGGGGGTCAGTTAGTGCTAAAATGACATCGTCCGCAAACATACTAATTTTATGAGTATCAGCCCGAAGCGAATACCCGAGATATCAGCGTGGGCACGAACGCGCTGGGCAAAGGGCTCCATGTAAAGCGCGAAAAGCAGCGGGGAAAGGGGACACCCCTGCCATGTTCCTCAGGCAATGTGGAAAGGGGCAGATCTACTACCATTCACCCTTACCACCGCTCTGGGCGCCACGTACAAGCACCACACCCAGCGTAGAAACTTATCGCCTATGCCAAATGCCTTCAGCACCTCAAACATGAAGTCCAAGTCCACCCGATCAAAGGCTTTCTCTGCGTCTATAGACAGAAGAAAAGCCTGAGCTTTAGATCGGTGCACTAGGTTCATCAAATGAAGCAATCTCTTGGTATTATCTGCTCCCTGCCTAGTTGGAATAAATCCAGCTTGGTCCGGGTCTATCACCCCGTCCATTAACGGACTAAGCCGCGCTGCTAAGATTCCGGAAAACAGTTTAGCATCAATGTTGAGAAGCGAAATCGGTCTGTAAGAGCCACATTTCGACGGGTCCTTTGTAGGCTTGAGAATAACCGTGATGGCCGCCTCAGTCATGGACGGAGCAACCACCCCGGTGTGAAGAAAAGAATTAAAGAGACGGGTCAGAAAGGGAGCCAGTTCCCTACAAAAAGACTTGTAAAACAGAGCTGAGAACCCGTCTGGGCCAGGTGACTTGGCCACTTTGAGCCTGGAAATGGCAGAAATAACCTCCTCTATGCGGATCTCCGCATCTAATGCTGCTACGGAGTCGGAGGGAAGGGGCGTGATATGTGACTTCGTGATGTATTGTGTTATGGTGTCATGCGCCGTGCCCTCTTTTGTGTATAACGATTGATAAAAGCGACGAAAGGTATCTAAAATAGCAGTGTCAGTGGTGTGGAGATTCGCCTGGTCATCCCGTATTGCAGTAATGGTGGAAGACTGTACCCGTGCGCTAGCATCGTGCCCCCTTTATCGCCACAGACATAAAATTTATGCCGCAGACGCAACAACGCATATGCCGCTCTATCCAGGTCCAGGTGTTTGAGCATGCGCTGTTTCGTCTCTAATTCTCTCCACACCCTCGGGGCTCCTGTCCTCTTGTGGATCGCCTCCAAACCACGGACCTCCCCCTCCAACTTCTCTCGCTTCTCCCTACGCAACGTAGCATGTGTGGCCGCAAGCGCTATGAAGTCCCCTCTGACCACCAACTTCATGGCCTCCCAAATTGACGCCAATGCCGTATCCTCCACACACTTTTCTGCAAAATAGTTGGTAATAGTGTCTCTAATCTTCGACACTACACTATCCGAATGTAGCATGGAGTCCCTAAGCCGCCAGCCGGCCGACGGCGGCCTATGGCCCAGGAGCGAAACCTTCACCGTTATGAGTGCATGGTCGGAAAGAGAGCGTGGTGTAATGTCCGAGTCAGAAAGATGAAGTAGAAGGGCCGTAGTAGCTAAAAAGTGGTCGAGTCGTGCGTATGTCTTGTGTACTGCTGAGGGACCACGATCAACCGAGACGACACAAGAACAAACATCCAGCACATCAACAGGCCCAAAAAACATTCCTTTTTTAGAAAAGGCCGGAACATTAGACGACTCAGGAGGGGCAAAACAAAAAGAACCGCCGCAAACAAGAAGTGTGACTCAACCCAAAAAGACCAACAAAAAACAATGAAACAATTAGTAATCAACATTTCCGATCATACTTTCACCAATCATGAAATAAACTTACTACGAAAAGGAACTTCTTTTTGTGCCAGCGACCAAATCTAACTTGTTAGAATTAGAAATCAGTACCTTTAAACTCACCAGGAAACTAAGACTGAGAAATTTTTTGGAGAACATAACAACCCCCCAAGGGGACAAAGGACCAGACCCCTTAATGGGGCTGAAAAATCCAAGTACTTTTCAGGCTCCAGTGAGCCATAAAACCATCGATTTGTTTGAACAACTCATCAAACAAGACCTGGCATCTATCAATTACAATAAAAACTCACACAAAAATATCACTCAAAAGGACCGAGATACACTAAGAGCTATCGCCAACAACCAAGAAATAACTTGTATGAAAGCAGACAATGGCGGCGCTCTGGTCGTCAGGAATTCAAGCATGTACCATCAGAAATTGAATGAACATATATTGGATAAAACTACTTATATGAAACTTCCAGGTAATCCATCTATATACGCGTCACCAAAAATTCACAAGAACACTAACGATCTACCGATATGTCCCATAGTATCAACTCGTGGAAGCATTCATGAGCCAGTGGGCCAATATTTAGATCGCCATCTTCAACCCACAGTTCAATCTCTTGCAAGTTACATCAGAGACACCACGGACTTTCTATGCAAATTACAAAATCTACAAATAGA
The DNA here is from genome assembly GCF_964261635.1 of Lissotriton helveticus. Classification (NCBI taxonomy): domain Eukaryota; kingdom Metazoa; phylum Chordata; class Amphibia; order Caudata; family Salamandridae; genus Lissotriton; species Lissotriton helveticus. Next base: position 942,794,067 of record NC_136070.1, read on the forward strand.
CCCCAATGAACACCTATGGATGTGTACCGCTGATGTCAGCGCGTTATATACTTCGATACCACACTCAGGAGGAATTGACGCCATGGAACAGGCCATTCTCAAACTTGATCTAGAGGAACCCATGAAGTTATTCCTAATGGAATTAGTAATGTTTATCCTGTACCAGAGTTACTTTAAACACCAAGAGGATTGGTAATTACATTTGGTAGGCAGAGCATGGGAAATTGCGCAGCACCAGTCTACGCGAACATTTATATGGGTGAATTCGAGAATAACAACATATGGTCAAATCCAGAGTGGAGCAATAACAATAAATTGTACTTTCGTTTTTTTGACGATTTGTTTTTCCTTTGGAAAGATACCAGAGAAAATCTGGAACAAGCTTTGATCACTTTAAACACCATCGACCAACGGATCAAGCTCACATGGACAATAGATGCAGAATCCATAAATTCTTGGATGTCAAGATCACATTAAAGAACAATTGCATCATCACAGCCATACATCGAAAACATACTGACCGCAATAATGTTCTTCATTACACGAGCTTCCATCAGGGATCACTCAAGAAACACCTACCTAAGTCTCAAATGATAAGAGTCAAACGGATCACATCAGACTCTAACCTGGCAGAAATTCGGACAGAGGAAATGATGAATAGATTCCGTGACAGAGGATACCCCAATCAAATTCTAGAGACAGCCAAGAACCAAGTCAAAGAAATGAATCGTCAGGATTTATTGAAAAAATCGAGTACAAAATCCCAGAGTGACAGAATGGTCATAGTTTCTAAATTTTCCAATGTCAGTACTACATTTCGCAAAATAATGTTGAAACATTGGCCCATGTTACAGTTGGAGATGGATTTCAAAGATATGTTTAAATCATGGCCACTATTTGTATACACCAGAGGAAAATATTTGGGTGAAATCCTCAAACAACCAGAAAAAATCCAGACCACATCATTCGGGACTAAACCTTGCAATAATTGCAACAACTGCAATAACAATTTTGGGCAACAAAGTGACATATCCCATGAGAGGACACAATATAGCGATAAATGTCACAGCCACTTGTGACACCAACAACGTTATATATATGCTAAAATGTCAGTTTGGAAAAACATACATCGGCAAGACAGAGCGAAAAATCAAAGTACGTTTGAATGAACACAAGTCAAATATTCAAACTAAAAATTTGAAATCATCTGTAGCCAACCATTTCAGTGAAATGAACCATAATGTTTCCCAACTAAAGTTTATGATATTGGAAACCATCAAAAAAGTTGAGGGAAGAGACAATAATAAATATCTACTCCAAAGAGAGAACCACTGGATTTACAAACTCAATTCTATGAAACCGTTTGGATTAAATGAACGAATTGAATATTCGTGCTATTTATAAACATTATTCTTTAACCCACATTGATGGGACTTACAGTTCTGAATGGTCTCCTTACTGTATCTGTATCTTTATGCTGTATTTTTTAGTTGTGGTTTTATGTTTATTTTCTAGCATATAGCTGGTTTATATTCACATCATGTTCCATGCATCATCAGACTTTAGAAAAGGCCGGAACATTAGACGACTCAGGAGGGGCAAAACAAAAAGAACCGCCGCAAACAAGAAGTGTGACTCAACCCAAAAAGACCAACAAAAAACAATGAAACAATTAGTAATCAACATTTCCGATCATACTTTCACCAATCATGAAATAAACTTACTACGAAAAGGAACTTCTTTTTGTGCCAGCGACCAAATCTAACTTGTTAGAATTAGAAATCAGTACCTTTAAACTCACCAGGAAACTAAGACTGAGAAATTTTTTGGAGAACATAACAACCCCCCAAGGGGACAAAGGACTAGACCCCTTAATGGGGCTGAAAAATCCAAGTACTTTTCAGGCTCTAGTGAGCCATAAAACCATCGATTTGTTTGAACAACTCATCAAACAAGACCTGGCATCTATCAATTACAATAAAAACTCACACAAAAATATCACTCAAAAGGACCGAGATACACTAAGAGCTATCGCCAACAACCAAGAAATAACTTGTATGAAAGCAGACAATGGCGGCGCTCTGGTCGTCAGGAATTCAAGCATGTACCATCAGAAATTGAATGAACATATATTGGATAAAACTACTTATATGAAACTTCCAGGTAATCCATCTATATACGCGTCACCAAAAATTCACAAGAACACTAACGATCTACCGATATGTCCCATAGTATCAACTCGTGGAAGCATTCATGAGCCAGTGGGCCAATATTTAGATCGCCATCTTCAACCCACAGTTCAATCTCTTGCAAGTTACATCAGAGACACCACGGACTTTCTATGCAAATTACAAAATCTACAAATAGACCCCAATGAACACCTATGGATGTGTACCGCTGATGTCAGCGCGTTATATACTTCGATACCACACTCAGGAGGAATTGACGCCATGGAACAGGCCATTCTCAAACTTGATCTAGAGGAACCCATGAAGTTATTCCTAATGGAATTAGTAATGTTTATCCTGTACCAGAGTTACTTTAAACACCAAGAGGATTGGTAATTACATTTGGTAGGCAGAGCATGGGAAATTGCGCAGCACCAGTCTACGCGAACATTTATATGGGTGAATTCGAGAATAACAACATATGGTCAAATCCAGAGTGGAGCAATAACAATAAATTGTACGTTCCTTTTTTTGACGATTTGTTTTTCCTTTGGAAAGATACCAGAGAAAATCTGGAACAAGCTTTGATCACTTTAAACACCATCGACCAACGGATCAAGCTCACATGGACAATAGATGCAGAATCCATAAATTCTTGGATGTCAAGATCACATTAAAGAACAATTGCATCATCACAGCCATACATCGAAAACATACTGACCGCAATAATGTTCTACATTACACGAGCTTCCATCAGGGATCACTCAAGAAACACCTACCTAAGTCTCAAATGATAAGAGTCAAACGGATCACATCAGACTCTAACCTGGCAGAAATTCGGACAGAGGAAATGATGAATAGATTCCGTGACAGAGGATACCCCAATCAAATTCTAGAGACAGCCAAGAACCAAGTCAAAGAAATGAATCGTCAGGATTTATTGAAAAAATCGAGTACAAAATCCCAGAGTGACAGAATGGTCATAGTTTCTAAATTTTCCAATGTCAGTACTACATTTCGCAAAATAGTGTTGAAACATTGGCCCATGTTACAGTTGGAGATGGATTTCAAAGATATGTTTAAATCATGGCCACTATTTGTATACACCAGAGGAAAATATTTGGGTGAAATCCTCAAACAACCAGAAAAAATCCAGACCACATCATTCGGGACTAAACCTTGCAATAATTGCAACAACTGCAATAACAATTTTGGGCAACAAAGTGACATATCCCATGAGAGGACACAATATAGCGATAAATGTCACAGCCACTTGTGACACCAACAACGTTATATATATGCTAAAATGTCAGTTTGGAAAAACATACATCGGCAAGACAGAGCGAAAAATCAAAGTACGTTTGAATGAACACAAGTCAAATATTCAAACTAAAAATTTGAAATCATCTGTAGCCAACCATTTCAGTGAAATGAACCATAATGTTTCCCAACTAAAGTTTATGATATTGGAAACCATCAAAAAAGTTGAGGGAAGAGACAATAATAAATATCTACTCCAAAGAGAGAACCACTGGATTTACAAACTCAATTCTATGAAACCGTTTGGATTAAATGAACGAATTGAATATTCGTGCTATTTATAAACATTATTCTTTAACCCACATTGATGGGACTTACAGTTCTGAATGGTCTCCTTACTGTATCTGTATCTTTATGCTGTATTTTTTAGTTGTGGTTTTATGTTTATTTTCTAGCATATAGCTGGTTTATATTCACATCATGTTCCATGCATCATCAGACTTTTAGTGTACTTTATCTCACTTCCTGACTTCCGGGTTCGTCAGGTTTCCAACAGTCCCATTTCTATCACTACCTTCACATAATCACGTGATCGGCACTACTTTGCACTTTAACTGAAACAAACCCGCCGTATGAACATTCACAGATACCTTTTTTTTTACAAATTAAGCACTGTCCTCAGTTAATTCAAGCCGGAATTATGCCAAAAATATGGAGTTATACATTACACTTTAAGAAACAGAGCAAATAAAATCAGTTCCCAGCTCAAGGTACTCAGCCTGTTCTAGCCAAATAGTACCAAACGCAATGATAGATAATCTACAGCGACAACTAGTCCATAATAAAAAAAAATACATATGCAACTAGCACTTTCAAGTGTGGCTTTAAGTGCCAGATATTCATAATCACAAATAAATTCCCTTCCTAATTGCCATTCTCACTGGAAACTTAAAAATCAAAGCACTGCAACTAGAATTTTAGTGATTTCATCAGGTGAAATCTGCCAACTTTATCCTTATATATCCTTATTCCATGCTCTTTTCTTTTTACGTGTACACTTCTTTGGCTAGACAGAAGCGTCTGACCCAGCTTAAGTAAGAGAAATGTTAGGAGGTGGGATACGGAAGAAACAAAGAGAGGTAAAGAGAATGATAAAGTAAGAGAGTTGAAGTAGAAGAACAAAAGATGTAGAGAAATAGATGAGATAGGGTGAGAAGTAAGGTTAAGGAACAAAGCTGACAGTCAGAAGGAAAGAGACATAGAGAGGTAGAAAGGGGATGGGGTAGTTAGAAATATGTATATTAGAAGGTATTGCTGTAGAGTGAGGTAGATGGGCAGAAAAATCAGAGATAGGTAAAAGTAAAATTATAGTAGGGTGTGTAGCCGGGTAGCCTTAGTGTTGAGGAAGAGAAAAAGGTAAGGTAGAAAGAACTTGAAATAATTAGAGGTGGGGGAAAGTTAGAAGTAGACAGGCGAGGTGGTAAGAGAAGATAGAGAGAGTGGGTTAAAGTGGAGAAAGAGGGATGTGGTATAGAGAGAAAAGAAATTCAGTAGAGAGACAGGGTGTGGCAGAGAAAAAGAGAAGAGGTTACAACAGAGAGACATAGAGGGGGAGAGAGAGAGAAAGGTGAAGTAGTGAGATATAGTAGGAGTGGTAGAGATAGAAAGGCATGGTACAGAAGGTGAGTTAAAATAGACAAGGAGATGCAGAGAGAGATGAGGACGAGACAGATATCAGATAATGGAAGAGAAGAGAGGTACAAAAAAGAGATAGTGAGAAATGAGTAAGATAGTATGAGAGTTGAGGCAGACAAAATGAATGTAGAAAGGTAGAGAAGAGTTTGGATAGGTGGGACAGCGGGCAAATAGTGAAGTAAGGTGAGAGGTTAGACATTGGGAAAGACGAAAAGAAGACAGTCTGAGAGAGAGAAAGGCAAAGATGAGGTGAAGAGAAAGAAATGTAAAATAGTGAAACATGTGAGGTGAAGGTAGGTGAGGTAGGGACTAGTGAGGTAGAGAGGGAGATGAGAGGGGTGGAAAGATGAACTCTTGGGAGGTGGAGAGATAGAGAGGTGAGATAAAGAAAGAGAGGAACTTGAGAGAAAGATTAAACACATGGAAGAGAGATAAAAAGGATGTGAAGGAAATACAACAGAGAAGTGTAAAGAGATTAGTGAGGTAGAGGCAGCATTGAGGCAGACAGAGGGGTAGAATAGAAGAGATGTAAACTAAGATAGGTACACAGTGTAGTAGTGAGTGGGGAGGTTGTGAGTTAGAATTAGAGAGACGGGGTAGAGAGAAGGGTACAGAGTAAGAGGAGTGGAAGAAATAGGTAAGGTATGAATACTGCGATCGATGGGGGAAGGTACACTGAGTTGTAAAGAGAGAGGTAGGGTGAGTTGAACTAAAAACAGGGACATGAGCTATTTAGTTGCCACCGACTGCCTGAGAGCACATGGATTATGGTTGGGAAAGCCGGGCTTGTATACTAAACGTCAAGAAATGGACATGCTGAGCTGTCAAGTTTATGCACAGTATTTACAACAGGGTTTCTGACTAACTGGGTCACCTCCCCAGGACACCCTTTGGAGCTGAGGGTCCTGGGCAATTGCCAACTTTGCCCGTGCCTTAAATTGGCTATATCATTTCGAGCCGTATTCTGCATAATGTCCAAGGGGGCAATGGGAGTATGTATCCCCTTTGTTAGTATTACAAAAGGAGGTGCAGATGATTGTGCGGCAGCATCTGTAATACCAGTAGCACATGTAACACTAGCGCTATCTTGTGAGAACATTCACTAGTTATCATTGGGTCTCGGCCCATGCAAATAAGGGAAACAAGTTTGCCTTTGCACTTGTATCCTATTACAGATTCTTTCAGACACAAAGACAAACATGCCCTTAAGAGATGCACTGAGTGCACTACAAAAAGGTGGCACCTTGTCAGTGCACTCCCAGAGGGCACCCTCTGGATGGGACAAGGGAATACCATGGACCCACCAAACATCGCTCTGCTGGTGCTTGAAGTCACCTGCACTGTGAAACACAACACAGCTTATAAGCAGTGGCTCCATCTCTCGCTTAATGAGCTGTTCCAGGGGAGGGGCAAGTTTGCAGCTGCCCTTGGTGCAGCACATTTATGATAATAGGGTACACTGTCCCAATCTGTGCCGGGCACATTTCTTGATAATGGTGCCTAGCACTTACTTCAGCCGTCTATCTGTTCTGTAATCAAAACCCAGGTCTATGCAGAAGTCACATATTCATTTGTTTAACCAGTTACGTTTGAACAATGTATCTTTCAAAATTGTTCAACAATTTTACAGCTTTAGAGAAATGTTGACATAACTAAAAGTTTGGAAAGATGAAAGGCCAAAAGTCAACCACTCCTGTACCAAGCTGCAATATCATTGGTAAACGTCTTTAATTTGATACACTCTGTCACAGTAAAGTTGACTTTACTCAGTTTAACTAAGTAATGAAAAGAGACAGCACCTCCAGATGCTGATGCATATATCAAAGGGTCAACTTTTTCCCCGTGGCCACAGGGTGGTAAATGTTACATGTTAGAGGGTACTTGCTTAATGCACATTGCATATTCAAACTATCAAAAACTGGAGATCATTAAAGGGCAACTATTCTGTTTCAAAAACTTCCAAGACATCAACTCAAATATTCAGGACTAAATTGGAAACTTGACCTTATACATCACCTTTAAGTCCAATAATACTCTTCTGTCATGATCAACTAAATCCTACAGTGAGCCATTACATTTGGAGACAGGACGGTTCCAAACTCACATTCATGTAATGTTAATGTTAATGTTAATGTTAATGTTAATGTTATAGTAATTTATATAGCGCACGGCTGCCCCAGCCAAGGGGCGTCCCGGCGCTGCGAGCAGACAGAAAGCAGAGAGTCAGAGGCGCAGAGAAGTGAAAGAATTATTGGAAAAGATGAGTTTTGACGGCCTTTCTGAAGGCTAAAAGGTCCTGTATACCGCGGATAGCTTCGGGAAGACTATTCCATAGCTTGACAGCCAGGAAGCTAAAGGATCGGCCGCCTACTCTGGCCAGTCTGGTGCGGGGGATGATCGCAAGATGTTGTCCCTCTGAGCGGAGCGACCTCCTAGGGATGTACTCTAACAGGAGGGGGCACAGCATTGGGGGAGATGCGGTTTTAAGAATTTTAAAGGCTAAACACAGTGCCTTAAACTGGATCCTTTTACCCACCGGGAGCCAGTGCAATTTTTCCAAGGCTCCAGATACCGAGGAATGGCGAGGGAGACCTATCAGAGCCCTGGCTGCCGCATTCTGGACTCTCTGCAGTCTGGTGGTTTCGGCAAGGTTTGCCCCCAGTAAGAGAGAGCTGGCATAGTCCAGTCTAGAAAGGATAGTCGCCTGAACAATTAGCTGGCGAGTGCGGCAGTCAAAGAACTTCAAAATAGGTCTGATGTTACGTAAAATGCCGAAGCAAGTGGCAGCCACCTTTTTAGTGTGGTGAGTGAACTTTAGTGCAGAGTCCACCCAGACTCCCAGATTTTTTTTTTTTTTATTTAAACATTTTTATTGTTGCCATCACATAGTATAGAATAACGGTGAATACTTCTTCAGAGCAGCGTCAACATTCAGCCGCCCACAAGTAATAGAGCAACTTTTACATTTTACCCCCCCCCAACTTTAAACTTGCTACATCAAGGGTCAAAGTACACTATCCGTGTCAGCAATCCATTATAATAATTGGCGTGTTCAAAGGCATCTAGCAGCATTTTATGCAATCACTGTTAAAAATCTTGCCTGCATACAGTTCCCAGGGTCTCGCGTCATGAGCTGCTTCCGATCCCTACTCCTCGCTCCCTCCCACTAAACCATATCCTCCTCTTCTCCTGAGCTGTCCCCATCTTCCTCTTCAGGCAGAGGTTCATAAATGTCCCCTCTGTAAGTGTTCCAGGGTGTCCAAATTTTGTTCCATTTGCGTGGTTTAAGTCTCTGTTGGTACACCGCCCTTTCCGTCACCATAAGCATGTCCATGTTTCTACACCACTGCCCCAGTGTCGGTGTCTCCAGTGCCCCCCAATTTTTGGCGATATCTCGCTTTGCCATCATCACACCAATGATCACCCAACTTTTCGCATACAGTGACATGTCTGTTGGGCCCCATATATTCAGTAGGCAAACCCTAGGGTCAGGCGTGAACGGGTTCTGGAGGGTCTGGCTTATCGTGCGTGTTACCCGCCTCCAGTATTCTTGTATATTAGGACAGGTCCATACAGTGTGGAACAATGTACCCTCCTCCCCACAATTCCTCAGACAATACGGGTGTTCTGCCCTATGTATTTTATGTAGTGTCGTGCGGGTGTAGTAAACCCTATGTAAAAGTTTAAATTGGACTAATCTGAACCGGGTGGAAATACCTGCCTCCCTGGGTGATGCCAGAGCTGTGTTCCAGTCCGCCTCATCCAGATCCCCGATCTCTTCTTCCCAGTATTCCTTCAGCTTCCCTAATGGATCCGGTAGGTTGTTCAGTAGTTTGCGGTAGGTGAGGGAGGTTGCACTCGACTCCATATAGTCCGTAAGCAGTCGGTCCTCTAACGGAGCCGACTCCGGAACTGTCACACCCGGCTCCAACACAGAGACTCCCAGATTTTTAACGCATTCTTTAGGCTTGGGAGGTTGGCCTAAGACCTCAGGCCACCAGTTGTCTCCCCAGGACGAGGTGTTTTTCTCCAGGAGCAGTATCTCTGTTTTCCCGGCGTTCAGTTGGAGGAAATTCGCCGTCATCCAGTTGGTGATGTCAGTAAGTGTCTGTTTGAAGTGATGAGCCTCCAGACCACTGTTGTCATTAAGAGCCACCACCAACTGGGTATCATCCGCATAGGATACCAGTGCTAGTCCGTTTCTTCTAGCCTCCTCTGCCAGAGGGTGGACATAGACATTGAACAGGGTAGGGCTCAGGGAAGAACCCTGCAGCACTCCCTGTCCGATGTTATGCTCCTTAGAGATGTAAGGGGGAGCGGAGACTCTGAAAGACCTGTTTGAAAGGAAGTCTCTAAACCATCCCAAGGCTATCCCTGTAATTCCAATTTCCTCCAGTCTCATCAGAAGGACCTCGTGTGACACCGTATCGAAGGCAGCACTGAGGTCCAACAGGACAAGTGCCGCCGTTCCGCCGGTGTCAAGAATGGTACGGAGGTCCTCTGTAACACTGAGCAAGGCTGTCTCGGTGCTGTGACCAGCTCTAAACCCGTGTTGGGAGTCATCCAGAATGTTGTTGGTAAGAAGGAAGTTGGTCAGAATGTTATTGACATGAGCCTCGATGATTTTGGCAGGCCAGGGAAGCAGGGAGATGGGCCTAAAATTCTCAGGAAGCGTAGGGTCTAAGGTAGGTTTTTTTAAGATGGGGGAAACCCAAGCCTGCTTCCATTTGGAAGGAATTCTGGCGGTAGAAAGAGACAAGTTGATGATGTCTCGAATATGTTCTGTGATAAGTTCATGAGCTTCACAGAAAGCATCCGGTTTTAGGGGATCCGCCGGGGAGCCAGATTTAATTTTTCTGCCAATTTTTTGAAAACTCTCTCGCTCAAGTGTAGGAAGAGAGGAGAGAGAGGGCCTGGTAGGGTCAAAAATGGCCGATGACTGCAGTCGTTTTGGGAAGGTGTCATAGATTTTCTTAATCTTATTGTTGAAAAAATTAGCCATCTTATTGCAGAGGTCAGGGGAAGTAGTGGTAGTGATGACAGTTTTTTTCGCAGTGAGGTCTTTCAAAATTTTAAAAACAGATTTCGAGGTGTTGGAACTATTGCTGATTTCATTGGCATAGTATGCTGCTCTTGTTCTGCAAACCTTACGGTGATAAGTTTTTTGGAGTAGGACATAATTCTGTTTGAGGTTGGCATCGTAGTTTTTCCTCCAACCCCTCTCCGCCTTTTTGCATTCCTTTTTCAAAGTTGCTAATTCAGAGTTGTACCAGGGACTAGCCGTGTGGTTGCGGGCCTTGGTCCATCTGGCAGGGATCGAGGGTCAAGTGCCTGGGTGATCCAGAGGCAAAACTGGTCATATCCTACATCCAGGTCTTCACTTAGGGGCAGGGGGTTTAACACCAGGAGGTTATGTAAATCTTCGAGGCGAAGTTTTCTCCATGGTCGTTTTTGAACTACCGGAGTAGGCACTGCTGCAGGGCTCGAGTTGCAAGAGATAGACAGTATTACTAAATGGTGGTCTGTCCAGGTCTTGGGAATACGCGGGCCTGCGTATCCACTCGTAATATTAGAAAAGATGGGATCAAGAAGGTGTCCCGCTCTGTGGGTGGGACCACTTACGAGTTGATTAAGTTGGAAGGCCGCAAGATCCGCAAGAAAAGTAGCAACTTTGGGCTCGGTGTCTCTGTCAAGATGTAAATTGAGATCACCTGTGATCGTAAAGTTAGCAGTTTTGGTAATGTTAGTGCCCAAATACTGTAGGAGTGAGTTAATGAAAGGGGCGTCTGCGCCAGGGGGTCTATAGATCAAAAGGCCAGTAGCGCAGAACTGTGGGTTGGCTTTGATGGAAAAGCGAGCGCTTTCGCTTCCCTTAATGTCCACTTTGATTAATTGGCAGTCAAGATGAGATTTGATTATGAGCGCTAATCCCCCCCCTCTCGTGCTCCTGTTCACAGTGTGTATGGTATAACCCGTAGGAGTAGCTAGGTTACAGACCGAGTCCATATCGTCAAGGAGCCACGTCTCGGTCATGAACAGGGCATCAAGAGAGTGATCTATTAAGAGGTCATGGATTTCTAAATGATGTTTCTGCATAGATCTAACATTCAGGTGACCTATCCTGAGAGCCTGGCACTGAGGCGGTTTGGGTTTAGTTTTAGTAGTAGAGCAGAGTTGGAAGGGTTGTAGTAGGGGATGTGGTATATGGGCTGGGTTGCGTCTTGCACAAGAACAGGTGGAGTGTTGAAGACCCAGCAACTCTGCTTTAGAGTAACACATCTTACCGCCTTAATAGCGGATAGAAGGAACAGTATGCCTTGTGCCTGGCGCTGCCTTAGCGCGGACGGGCGCAGACGGGCAGCTCTTTGGCGGGTCTTCGGCGGGGCTGCGCGCGATCGCTGCGCGCTCGTGGTACAGCGAGGGCTAAATAGCCCAGAGGAAGTTGACCACTAGAGCGCTAACCGCTCTTCGTGCAGGCCGGCCGGAAGTGCCTGCGGACCCCTACGAGGAGTTACAGGGAGGCGGCTCCAACAATCAGTGATGGCGTGTGGTGCAGGGGGGTATTGAATTTTAAAAATGCACAATTTTACGAAGCACAAATTACAAATTACTAAATCACAACAGAAATTAGAATGCTATTTAAAATCAAAGCGCTGTCTTTCTCTTACTGCCCAGGTCAGTTCGCCAAGCGGGTCGGGGACACTGCCACTGTCTCCTTCCCGCAGCGCGCTGCAGCCCCTGCTCAGCCTAAATAGCCCAGAGGAAGTTGACCACTAGAGCGCTAATGCTGCACGTTTTGCTTTTAGTATGTTTTAAATACATTTTGGTAATACATAGATTTTCAAGTTGGCATAATGACTACACAGGAAACAATAACTCGTAGGTTTACATCTTTGGGCCAAGTGTAAAGTATTTTGAAATGCTGCTATTCCTTTATAGTCTGTTGAAATGTAGTTTAAAAGTCACTGCTAAATATTCTGTTTATGTCTTTGAAGTTCTCTTACCTTATTTTCCTCCATTTGATGGAGGACAGTATTAGCTGCTGGGAAGCAGAGGTGTCCTTCACAGACCCCTATCCACTACTGTGGCGGATGTGAGGTGAAAAAAAGAAGTCTCCAACAATAGGTAAATGTCAATGACAGTGAAATGCCAAATATAAGAAGAAATATACACCTTCTCAGCAACTACCGTCCTGTCTCCAAGCTAAGAAATGACAACAGAAGCCACATTCCGAACAGTAAGCCATGACCAACAATGGCTGCATCAGAGTTCCCTGAAGATTCTGCAGTGCTAAGACTCCAGAGGTTTCCATGGCCCCAGAGAGACACATCATGGCAACAATATTCCAATCTGTATCAGAACTCTGTTTTTATTTAACAAAAACATGATTAACTGGTTGCTCTTTGCTTCAGCCTTTTTGGGACCTCATCCATAAACATCTCTCTCTTATTTTTGGTATTGAGTTCCAACTTTCTTTCCCATTAATTTTATTGGGTCCATTGGCTGCCCCTACTCCTCTCCCATTGGATCCACTGGAATTACAGCTATTAGATCTTCTCCTCTCTATTGCGGTGAAAATCATTCTTATGGAATGGAAATCCTTTTCTTTGGTTTCCTATCATACATGGTGGGCCTGGGTTTCCTTTTTACGCAGTGCTCACACGTCGGTTGATCAAGCTCACCTTTCTCCATCTATTTCTAGTGGGGTTTGGAAAGCTTTGGATGATTATATGGAGTTGTCCTCAAAAGGGTTGGTTCCTCAGTTTCCTTTTGATATGTCTGTCTAAGTGTTGTCTTATACTTTTCTGGGCTGGTTGGTCCTGTGGGAATCCTTCCTCTTTTTCTTCTTCTTTCTCTTCTCTTTCCTGTCCTCTACTCCCTTTCATCCTTCTATTGCTCTCTCTCTTCTTTCCTCTCTTCTTTTATTCTCTTTCCTCCCCTGTCCCCATCTCCATATTTGATAGTGATACGTTTGCTTAGTACCCGGCTGGTAGCTTTTCCCTACTTGAATTCTATACTTTATGCCTGGCTACTTTTAATTTCATATTCATTTACTCTGATTATTTCTCAAGATTAGCCCCTGATTGTACAGCTCTCTTGCATTGGTGTATCACTTGAATTGTATTCTGATCCTTCTACTTTATATCACTTCTTTATCAATAAAATTTTCTTGAATTCAAAAGAACTCTGTTTTTATTTAACAAAAACATGATTAACTGTTGTCTACATAGCTAATGGTGGATATGGCCCTGCCTTGTGCAGAGTAAAGCAGGGGTATCACCAAAGTGTTAATTTGGAATATCTGGGGCAGCTGGGTTAATTTCCTCTGCTTGTCAGATATATGCATGAATAATCTCATTATGAGTGTGAATAAATATTGCAGGTTTACATTAGTGAGATTAAGACTATAGTTTTATTTTACCAGTGGATGAACTGGATTTTATTGGGACCAGGCTTGGGAATTTCTACTTCAGCTTCAGCACCTCTCCCTGGAGCTCTGAAGCCTGTGCACAAAGGCTGGAAGGAGTAACATATTCCTCCTGTAAATAAGATGGAAGGGATATGTTTCATCCTATGTGCCTGAAGATTTGTTCTGCTTTTAAACTGGCATATGGTAATCCCATGTCCATTTTGTGTTCTTCTTGTCAATATCTTATTGGAAAGAGGATCTGCTGATACACCTAACTGTTAAACTGGAAAAGGTTTTGTGTGGACAGCAAAAGAAGGACCCCAAAGAAGAAAGCATGAGGGAAGAATACATGATTAAATAATGATTCCACATGATGGGAAGACAGCAGTTTTCAGGACTTGGATAGCATTGAATCAATGCTTAATTTGAGCCAGTGGTTTCTGGTGCTCAACACCGGCACTCAGTCATTATCACCAGCGCTTAAGCACCAGTTAAGGGCACATTTATTTTTGATAGGCACGGCGAGATTAAGTGTGTCACAAGATATGGAGCCGATGCAAAGACTCAAACCTAGATTCCCAGCCCTGAGCTTGGCAGCTTTGGCCATTACACCACATCCTCTCCCCTCTTGTAAGGTTTGCCTCCTGAAGAGAGCCCCAGCACTTATTTTTTTTACGAATTTACCACAGCTCTTGATGCTATCATCTTTGCTAATCTGAAGCGCTGCAAAAATAAATTTCACTGTTATCTAACTTAATGGCTTTAAATGTATTGTCCTCATGAGAATGAAAAGCCCAGATGGCCTTGTCAGGGATTTGAATCTATGAACTGCAGGTGACACACAAATAAGGGTAGTGAATATATAACTCACTCAGCTACCTCAAAATACTACTTGGAAATATATAACACTATGAATAATTCAAAGGGGAAACATGATCTGGATTTAGGTAGCAATCAGTGGAAAGAAAAGTGAAAAAATCACTGCAAAACCGAAACTATAACCATTGAATATAAATCTAACTAGGTCAGTAGTTTGGAAATTCGAAAATCTGAATTTATTATGCAATCAGAACCTCACATACCTCTAGAATCTCAATTATGTGTTATGTGTGAAATTTTTGTTTTGAATAATGAGACATTTTTTACGTGAATATTGCATGTGGAAGACTGATTTGTGCATTACATTACTTGCAGAGAATATTTTATGAATGGAGCAGTCATTCTTCTGTCGGTATCAAGAGTAGATTTTCCACTTGATGTATGCAACATACTTGCCCCAAACCACTTAAACTCCAAATTTGAGTCTTTCAAAATTGCTCAACAATTTTAGAGCGCAAGAGAAATCTTGACAACCCTGGAAGTTAGGAAAGTTGATAGGCCAGACGGCAACCACTTCTGCACAAAGCAGCACTATTATCGGTAATCCTCTTTAATTTGACACACTCTGTTAACCCTTTCCGTGCTCATGTGGGAATAGTTCCGGCATGAGCACCAGTGCCCTGTGCTCATGACGGAACCATTCCGTCATGTGCACAGGCGCACTAATTCCCTCTACTGCCGACAGCAGACGGATTTCCTTTTCTGGTGGTGGGGGGAGGCTCTGGCTGTGGGGAAGAGCTTCCCCAACTTCCTGAGGCCTTTTTCTTATTTTCAATGTAATGTTGATTGCGAGCATGGGGTGCTGTCGTCAGTTTCAGTTTCAATGTTTCGGTGCTTGTGGGGCTATATCATCCCCCGAGCACTGAAACACTTGGGAAACGTATCATTTTTATTGGGAGACCAAGTGGAACGCTGGGTGGTAATAATTTTTGCTGGAACGGTGATCCCACAATGTACCATGGTATTTTTTGTATTAATAGACCAATAATATTAATGTATCAGTTTAAAGAGCTTCTATGAACTGTGTTGCCCCAGGGTACACACCGTTCCTCACCAACTCCTTTCTTCTTCCATGACCTACATATAGAACCTATTGCAATATTTTCTTTTTTTTAATCAAATTAAAAAAATATATAATTTTTAGTCCAGTTGTTGAGGGAGCCCTAATTCATTCCTCAAGAGATTATGCAAATGCCCTAAATTATTATTATCAGCCATCTTTTACTCTCTGCTCCAAGATAACACACTGTTGCAGAAAATGTTCTCCTGTATACCTTTCCCTTAATACCATCACTTTTAGTAAACCACATTTTTGTTTTTAATTAACTCTAGGGTCATGCTTAAGGTAATGTGCTGGGTGTTTAAATAGTGGAATGGAATAACTACAACACAGCTGGAAGGAAATATCTGCACAATTGTAAAATTGCAAGAGTTCTTTGGTCTGTTGTTCTTAATTGTTAATTTTTCTTAAACATTTTCCACCACATTAGGTGTGGCCTTTTATTTAATTTTATTTATTTATTGCCGTTAAGTCTGCCCACACCAAATTTCCAACACCAGGGGTACAGATAAACCTGGTGGGATGGAGGGATGGAGTTAACAGTGATTACAAGGTGAACCCTTAGAAGTGGGAAATTCCCATGGATTCAGAAATTCTGTTTCACATGACACACCTAGGTATAGGCCCTGTCCATCTCATCAATTGGAGTAGCACTGACATACAATAATAGAAAGTCATGCCAGATGTACTAAAAGACAGGTCGCAGTTGCGACAAATTGGGCGCGCCAACGTTTTGAGACCTGTTTCTGGATGATGCCTTTGTTATACCGTTGTCCCGTTAGGTGGCATTGCAAACTATCCATTTGCAGGGCATCACAGAGTGACAAGCTTAATATAAGTCAATTAGCAGTGTAGCTAATTATGACCAGCTGTGAAAGGCTACAAATACAAGGACTGTGGCCTGCAACGCAATCCCTGTGTTTGCAATTCTAAATGGGATTTTTGTTTTTATAAAGCAGCTGATGTTCCTTAAAGGAGCCACACTGGCAAAGCTTATCAAACCGAAGATTTGTAATTGAAAAATAGTTTTATATACCTTGTTTACCATCCTGTAAGGTTCAAGATTACAGTAATAAGATAAACAAGGCATGCACGGGCACCAAAGAACAATTTCATAACAACAATGTGCATAAAGCTACATTTGATCTGTGTCAAATCATGACTGGGCAAAGTGAATAGAAGTGCACCTTCAACAGCCTTAATCATTGTCCCTTTTGTGCAGAGGAGTTTCCAGGTCAATTACAAACTGTGCACGGTTAACACATTTTATACATGAGCAGATTCATTTTTATTGGTTTGCGCATGATCAAAATGTATTTTTCTCCATCTGCACTAGTAGGTGATGAAATAAGTTGATGAATCTGTCCTCTAATGTTTAATTATCTAAAGTACTTACTGATGAGGGTCATTATATTCCAGGTAAAGAAAATAAATCTACAGTTCTCAATAAAATCAATGGGGGAAAAAAATACATTTTGCATTTATTAAAGGGCTCGATACATTGCTTGTTTTTGTGGTCCCAAAGTCAAGGAGGGGCAACTACATTCCCATGGTGCGGCACATTCCCAAGCGCGTGCCTGGATTAAGACTGGGCCAAGAGTGCGGCCATCTGCACCTGTCAGCGCCCGGAAGAGGCCGGGTCAGGCCCTCTCTGTGTTCCCCATGGCTTGCATCTGCTCCGTAGCTTGCGACTCCTTTCTTGACCATCTAGGTTTTCCTTTTCCCCTGTACTGGAACTATGGGGAAAAGGAAAATTGCATGTGGTGCCATACGGGGTGTGATAGGACAACTAGATTTGATTTCTTCCTGGTGCGTGCAGCTAGTGTCCTTTCAAAGGAGATGTACCTCACCAAAAGATCCATCTCCCTGGAGGAGGTAGGGGGCAACTTGCTTGTTTCTAATTGTTCCAATACTTTGGACATTCTCATGAGGCCAAATGTCCCCCGATCAATTATGGTCAGTGTGTGTTTGCCCCTTGTGATGAATTTGCGTATTATGGAGCCTCTAGTGAAAAAGAAGAAGGGTAGGACACTGTAAGAAGGGGACATTAGACTACAAGGGGACTAAACTGAAGGAGCATAATGTCATCCCATTGTGGACGTCCTCTAACATGGTTGAATTATGCACTGGGATAGAATGTTTGTTTAAGTTAGATCTAAAGCCAGTACATGATCGCCTTGATGCCATAGAGCAAAGTGCGACCCAAATATTGAGCCTTGCTAAACTCACTCTGCCCCTAAGGGGCCTTTGGTGTCCTCTTACCCTCCTAAGGATTTAAACAATATGGCTAGTATGGCCCATGGTCCTAATCCCATTCAGACCACGGTCCTTATTGGTTGTGATTTGAGGCGGCGGGGTTATGCCAGCTCAGACTCAAATTATATAAACATCATCTTTTCAGGTACATGGGCCTATAGCTCCCATTCTCTCTTCCCATGAAAACTGTGCCAGCGATGCTTCCTGGACAATTACGTGACCAGAGGGCTTGCTTCTAGGATGGGTTTGGAATCGAGGAAGACGCGCAAGAGTAGCTTTAGCGGGGAAGTTCAAGTTTTGAATCTCCCACCAGAAGTATGCCCTTATGTCTTAAACAGACCCAGACTGAGAACACACTCATTTTGATTTTAGAATCAAACATTTTTATTATGCGGTAAAGTGTCGTATAACACAGCCCAGCTGCCTACATCAACACGCCGGCAGGGCGGATGCATAGCTTGATAGAACACAGCAACTGGGTCTACATCCCGGAGGCCGACCCTGCGGATGCATGGAAGCACCACCACCTTACCAGAAGCATAGAAACCGCTTTTAGAAGAAAAAAACAAAAGGGCAAAAGGTAGAACCCGACCCCCCCAACTCTCCCCCCCACCCCTCCTATAGTCCCCACCCCCTCCTCCCACTCCCATCCACCTTCGCATCAGCACATCCAGGTGACATTCGCACCCCATGGCTCACCTTCTCTCTACTTGGTACAGCTAAGAGACCGTCAGGCACGCGGGGATGCCCTGGCAGGTTCCAAGGGAATAAGTTGAAGTATCTGCAGATATTTCGAGCATGTCACTTCCCGCAATTCTTTCGACAATAATTGCAAGAACGGCTCCCATAGGGTAGCATATGCAGAGCCCTTCCCATCAATACTCAAGGAAAGGAGCTCCATAGCAAGGATGTGCCATAAACGCTAAAACCAGTCCCTCATATCAGGCAGTGCTGGAGAACCCCATTGTGCTAAGAGGACTTGCCTCGCTGCTAATAGAGCCAACGCTATTTGTTTGCCCCTAAGGGAGCGCAAGGGAAAAAATTTGGGGTGTGGGAGCCCCAGTAGTGTATGTTCGGGCAGGCGGGGCAGTGTGATCTGAAAAGCAGCATCAATCTCGTCAAGGACTGTTGCCCAATAGCGTTCCAACTTCGGGCACTGCCATAGCAGATGGACTAGAGCCCCGGACATCCCACAGCCCCTCCAGCAGAGGTCCGACTTCGATTTGTCCCATGCTTTGACGCGTGCTGGGGTGTAGTACCAGTAGGTTGCAGTTTTATAGGCTGATTCGGTTCCCGCCATGTTAGAGGTCTTATGGTGTGCCCGATAGAACACCTGATCCCATTCCTTGGTCGTCAAGGGGCGACCTAATTCTATCTCCCATCGGACTTGGTCTTTTGTACGTTGATTTCGGGAACTACGTATGATCATGGCGTACAACTCAGAAATAAGGCTGCGATCGTCCTTTTTACAGACCAACCAACGCTCAAAGGACATCATCGTAATTGACATAGGCGCCACATTAGCCGGTTGTGTCACCCAGTGCGACACTTGCGCATAGGGAAACGCATCCTCAGGTTCCAGTGGGAAGTAGTACGAGCATAGCTTCGGGAACGGAATCAGCCCCTCAAGATCAAAGAGCATGCCCACCCGCTTACAACCCTTCTCTCACCAGCGGTGAAAAACAGAGGACGAACAACCCGGGAGGAAGTCAGGGTTATCTACTATTGGCGTCATCGGGGAGGGAAAGGAGGTCCAACCCTTGCGTAACGCAAACTGATCACATGCGTGCAAGGTCGGAGACGTTACCGGCGAGGAGTACAGCCCCCACGCTCTGCGCTTCCTCGGCAGCCATAGCTCCCTCCAAATGTTACACCCTGCCACCGTCTGATCAATAAATAGCCAGTGTTTACTGGACATAGGCCTATTCCATTCCACTAAATATCTGAGACAGGACGCCTGAAAGTACGCAGACACCAGGGGGAAGCCCAATCCGCCCATGTCTTTCGGAGAGGCGCTCACCGCGAACGCGAAGCGGGGTCTCTTATTGTCCCACAAGAATTTATTGAGGTAGCCCTGCAAACGTCTCAGCATGCCCGGCGGCGGTTCTAAGGGCAGCATCTGAAAGAGATACAGTATACGGGGTAGCACCGTCATTTTAATCGCGGCTAACTGACCAAACCATGCCAATTTAAGAAGCGACCAGTCGGCGAGGGACCTAGCAACTTGCTCAGCTAGTGTCGAGTAATTGAGGGAAAGGGTTTTAGCAAGAGTCGGGGCTAAGCGCACTCTCAAATAAGTAATATCCGAGTGCACCCACTGGAAGGCAATGTCTTTCTGCAAGTCCATTACATCCGCGACTGGGACCGAGATGTTAAGAATCTGTGACTTGGCAAAATTAACCTTAAACCCCGCCGCATCACGAAAGGCAAGGAGCTCAGAGGATAAGCACCGCAGCGAAGAGTGGGGGTCAGTTAATGCTAAAATGACATCGTCCGCATACATACTAATTTTATGAGTATCAGCCCCGAAGCGAATACCCAAGATATCAGCGTGGGCACGAACGCGCTGGGCAAAGGGCTCCATGTAAAGCGCGAAAAGCAGCGGGGAAAGGGGACACCCCTGCCGTGTTCCTCAGGCAATGTGGAAAGGGGCAGATCTACTACCATTCACCCTTACCACCGCTCTGGGTGCCGCGTACAAGCACCGCACCCAGCGTAGAAACTTATCGCCTATGCCAAATGCCTTCAGCACCTCAAACATGAAGTCCAAGTCCACCCGATCAAAGGCTTTCTCTGCGTCTATAGACAGAAGAAAAGCCTGAGCTTTAGATCGGTGCACTAGGTCCATCAAATGAAGCAATCTCTTGGTATTATCTGATCCCTGCCTAGTTGGAATAAATCCAGTTTGGTCCGGGTCTATCACCCCGTCCATTAACGGACTAAGCCGCGCCGCTAAGATTCCGGAAAACAGTTTAGCATCAATGTTGAGGAGCGAAATCGGTCTGTAAGAGCCACATTTCGACGGGTCCTTTGTAGGCTTGAGAATAACCGTGATGGCCGCCTCAGTCATGGAAGGAGCAACCACCCCGGTGTAAAGAAAAGAATTAAAGAGACGGGTCAGAAAGGGAGCCAGTTCCCTACAAAAGACTTGTAAAACAGAGCTGAGAACCCATCTGGGCCAGGTGACTTGGCCACTTTGAGCCTAGAAATGGCCGAAATAACCTCCTCTATGCGGATCTCCGCATCTAATGCTGCTACGGAGTCGGAGGGAAGGGGCGTGATATGTGACTTCGTGATGTATTGTGTTATGGTGTCATGCGCCGTGCCCTCTTTTGTGTATAACGATTGATAAAAGCGACGAAAGGTATCTAAAATGGCAGTGTCAGTGGTGTGGAAATTCGCCTGGTCATCTCGTATTGCAGTAACGGTGGAAGACTGTACCCGTGCCCGCAACCTGTGCGCTAGCATCCTGCCCCCTTTATCACCACAGACATAAAATTTATGCCGCAGACGCAACAATGCATATGCCGCTCTATCCAGGTCCAGGTGTTTGAGCATGCGCCGTTTCGTCTCTAATTCTCTCCACACCCTCGGGGCTCCTGTCCTCTTGTGGATCGCCTCCAAACCACGGACCTCCCCCTCCAACTCCTCTCGCTTCTCCCTACGCAACGTAGCATGTGTGGCCGCAAGCGATATGAAGTCTCCTCTGACCACCAACTTCATGGCCTCCCAAATTGACGCCAATGCCGTATCCTCCACACAATTTTCTGCAAAATAGTTGGTAATAGTGTCTCTAATCTTCGACACTACACTATCCGAATGTAGCATGGAGTCCCTAAGCCGCCAGCCGGCCTATGGCGGCCTATGGCCCAGGAGCAAAACCTTCACCATTATGAGTGCGTGGTCGGAAAGAGAGCGTGGTGTAATGTCCGCGTCAGAAAGATGAGGTAGGAGGGCCGAAGTAGATAAAAAGTGGTCGAGTTGTGCGTATGTCTTGTGTGCTGCTGAGGGACCACGATCAACCGAGACGACACAAGAACAAACATCCAGCACATCAACAGGCCCAAAAAACATTCCTTTTTTAGAACAGGTCGGAACATTAGACGACTCAGGAGGGGCAAAACAAAAAGAACCGCCGCAAACAATAAGTGTGACTCAACCCAAAAAGACCAACAAAAAACAATGAAACAAATAGTAATCAACATTTCCGATCATACTTTCACCAATCATGAAATAAACTTACTACAAAAAGGAACTTATTTTGTGCCAGCGACCAAATCTAACTCGTTAGAATTAGAAATCAGTACCTTTAAACTCACCAGGAAACTAAGACTGAGAATTTTTTGGGAGAACATAACAACCCCCCAAGGGGACAAAGAACCAGACCCCTTAATGGGGCTGAAAATTCCAAGTACTTTTCAGGCTCCAGTGAGCCATAAAACCATCGATTTGTTTGAACAACTCATCAAACAAGACCTGGCATCTATCAATTACAATAAAAACTCACACAAAAATATCACTCAAAAGGACCGAGATACACTAAGAGCTATCGCCAACAACCAAGAAATAACTTGTATGAAAGCAGACATAGGCGGCGCTCTGGTCGTCATGAATTCAAGCATGTACCATCAGAAATTGAATGAACAAAGCCTTAAATGAGGGAACCATCAACCAAAAAACTAGGAACTTTCTTCTCAAATCCAATCCTAAGAGTCCATCTATATACGCGTCACCAAAAATTCACAAGAACACTAACGATCCACCGATACGTCCCATAGTATCAACTCGTGGAAGCATTCATGAGCCAGTGGGCCAATATTTAGATCGCCATCTTCAACCCACAGTTCAATCTCTTGCAAGTTACATCAGAGACACCACAGACTTTCTATGCAAATTACAAAATCTACAAATAGACCCCAATGAACACCTATGGATGTGTACCGCTGATGTCAGCGCATTATATACTTCGATTCCACACTCAGGAGGAATTGACGCCATGGAACAGGCCATTCTCAAACTTGATCTAGAGGAACCCATGAAGTTATTCCTAATGGAATTAGTAATGTTTACCCTGTACCAGAGTTACTTTAAACACCAAGAGGATTGGTACTTACAGTTGGTAGGCAGAGCATGGGAAATTGCACAGCACCAGTCTACGAGAACATTTATATGGGTGAATTCGAGAATAACAACATATGGTCAAATCCAGACTGGAGCAATAACATTAAAATGTACGTTCGTTTTATTGACGATTTGTTTTTCCTTTGGAAAGATACCAGAGAAAATCTGGAACAAGCTTTGATCACTTTAAACACCATCGACCAACGGATCAAGCTCACATGGACAATAGATGCAGAATCCATAACTTTCTTGGATGTCAAGAAGATCACATTAAAGAACAATTGCATCATCACAGACATACATCGAAAACCTACTGACCGCAATAATGTTTTACATTACACGAGCTTCCATCAGGGATCACTCAAGAAACACCTACCTAAGTCTCAAATGATAAGAATCAAATGGATCACATCAGACTCTAACCTGGCAGAAATTCGGACAGAGGAAATGATGAATAGATTCCGTGACAGAGGATACCCCAATCAAATTCTAGAGACAGCCAAGAACCAAGTCAAAGAAATGAATCGTCAGGATTTATTAAAAAATCGAGTACAAAATCCCAGAGTGACAGAATGGTCATAGTTTCAAAATTTTCCAATGTCAGTACTACATTTCGCAAAATAGTGTTGAAACATTGGCCCATGTTACAGTTGGAGATGGATTTCAAAGATATGTTTAAATCATGGCCACTATTTGCATACACCAGAGGAAAAAATGTGGGTGAAAATCTCAATCAACCAGAAAAAATCCAGACCACATAATTCGGGACTAAACCTTGCAATAATTGCAACAACTGCAATAACATAATTTTGGGCAACAAAGTGACACATCCCATGAGAGGACACAATATAGCAATAAATGTCACAGCCACTTCTGACACCAACAACGTTATATATATGCTAAAATGTCAGTGTGGAAAAACATACATCGGCAAGACAGAGCGAAAAATCAAAGTACGTTTGAATGAACACAAGTCAAATATTCAAACTAAAAATTTGAAATCATCTGTAGCCAACCATTTCAGTGAAATGAACCATAATGTTTCCCAACTAAAGTTTATGATATTGGAAACCATCAAAAAAGTTGAAGGAAGAGACAATAATAAATATCTACTCCAAAGAGAGAACCACTGGATTTACAAACTCAATTCTATGAAACCGTTTGGATTAAATGAACAAATTGAATATTCGTGCTATTTATAAACATTATTCTTTAACCCACATTGATGGGACTTACAGTTCTGAATGGTCTCCTTACTGTATCTGTATCTTTATGCTGTATTTTTACGTTGTGGTTTTATGTTTATTTTCTAGCATATAGCTGGTTTATATTCACATCATGTTTCATGCATCATCAGACTTTTAGTGTACTTTATCTCATTTCCTGACTTCCGGGTTCATCAGGTTTCCAACAGTCCCATTTCTATCACTACCTTCACATAATCACGTGATCGGCACTACTTTGCACTTTAACTGAAACAAACCCGCTGTATGAACATTCACAGAAGTTAACTGAGCCGTTTAAACCAGAAGCACACAACACGCGACGTGCTCTCACGTAAGTTCGATTCAGAAAAGGGGGTGGTGATGAACAGAGTGTCTGAATTAAGCAGACCACTCTTACCCAGTCCAAAGATCAGGGCTTGATCCATCACCGTTATTTAGCTCACTGCCCCATCCCAGCTCAGAACCTGGCTATATGCAAATTAGTCTGTCCCTGGCCCAGTGCATCATGGGAACAGGGCAGACCAAACTACCAAGCCAATTCTTCACCAGAAAGGAGACAAGCTACCGGGGACCGGTTTCTGGCATTTCAGCCTTGTCGGCCCGGCTTGCTTGAATCCTGATGGAGCAGTGAGCAAGGGACTCATGTCTGAGTATACCCTGCCACACCTATAGTGGCCAAAAACGATTCAGAAAAGGGGGTGGTGATGAACAGAGTGTCTGAATTAAGCAGACCACTCTTACCCAGTCCAAAGATCAGGGCTTGATCCATCACCGTTATTTAGCTCACTGCCCCATCCCAGCTCAGAACCTGGCTATATGCAAATTAGTCTGTCCCTGGCCCAGTGCATCATGGGAACAGGGCAGACCAAACTACCAAGCCAATTCTTCACCAGAAAGGAGACAAGCTACCGGGGACCGGTTTCTGGCATTTCAGCCTCGTCGGCCCGGCTTGCTTGAATCCTGATGGAGCAGTGAGCAAGAGACTCATGTCTGAGTATACCCTGCCACACCTATAGTGGCCAAAAACGATTCAGAAAAGGGGGTGGTGAGGAACAGAGTGTCTGAATTAAGCAGACCACTCTTACCCAGTCCAAAGATCAGGGCTTGATCCATCACCGTTATTTAGCTCACTGCCCCATCCCAGCTCAGAACCTGGCTATATGCAAATTAGTCTGTCCCTGGCCCAGTGCATCATGGGAACAGGGCAGACCAAACTACCAAGCCAATTCTTCACCAGAAAGGAGACAAGCTACCGGGGACCGGTTTCTGGCATTTCAGCCTCGTCGGCCCGGCTTGCTTGAATCCTGATGGAGCAGTGAGCAAGGGACTCATGTCTGAGTATACCCTGCCACACCTATAGTGGCCAAAAACGATTCAGAAAAGGGGGTGGTGATGAACAGAGTGTCTGAATTAAGCAGACCACTCTTACCCAGTCCAAAGATCAGGGCTTGATCCATCACCGTTATTTAGCTCACTGCCCCATCCCAGCTCAGAACCTGGCTATATGCAAATTAGTCTGTCCCTGGCCCAGTGCATCATGGGAACAGGGCAGACCAAACTACCAAGCCAATTCTTCACCAGAAAGGAGACAAGCTACCGGGGACCGGTTTCTGGCATTTCAGCCTCGTCGGCCCGGCTTGCTTGAATCCTGATGGAGCAGTGAGCAAGGGACTCATGTCTGAGTATACCCTGCCACACCTATAGTGGCCAAAAACGATTCAGAAAAGGGGGTGGTGATGAACAGAGTGTCTGAATTAAGCAGACCACTCTTACCCAGTCCAAAGATCAGGGCTTGATCCATCACCGTTATTTAGCTCACTGCCCCATCCCAGCTCAGAACCTGGCTATATGCAAATTAGTCTGTCCCTGGCCCAGTGCATCATGGGAACAGGGCAGACCAAACTACCAAGCCAATTCTTCACCAGAAAGGAGACAAGCTACCGGGGACCGGTTTCTGGCATTTCAGCCTCGTCGGCCCGGCTTGCTTGAATCCTGATGGAGCAGTGAGCAAGGGACTCATGTCTGAGTATACCCTGCCACACCTATAGTGGCCAAAAACGATTCAGAAAAGGGGGTGGTGATGAACAGAGTGTCTGAATTAAGCAGACCACTCTTACCCAGTCCAAAGATCAGGGCTTGATCCTTCACCGTTATTTAGCTCACTGCCCCATCCCAGCTCAGAACCTGGCTATATGCAAATTAGTCTGTCCCTGGCCCAGTGCATCATGGGAACAGGGCAGACCAAACTACCAAGCCAATTCTTCACCAGAAAGGAGACAAGCTACCGGGGACCGGTTTCTGGCATTTCAGCCTCGTCGGCCCGGCTTGCTTGAATCCTGATGGAGCAGTGAGCAAGGGACTCATGTCTGAGTATACCCTGCCACACCTATAGTGGCCAAAAACGATTCAGAAAAGGGGGTGGTGATGAACAGAGTGTCTGAATTAAGCAGACCACTCTTACCCAGTCCAAAGATCAGGGCTTGATCCATCACCGTTATTCAGCTCACTGCCCCATCCCAGCTCAGAACCTGGCTATATGCAAATTAGTCTGTCCCTGGCCCAGTGCATCATGGGTACAGGGCAGACCAAACTACCAAGCCAATTCTTCACCAGAAAGGAGACAAGCTACCGGGGACCGGTTTCTGGCATTTCAGCCTCGTCGGCCCGGCTTGCTTGAATCCTGATGGAGCAGTGAGCAAGGGACTCATGTCTGAGTATACCCTGCCACACCTATAGTGGCCAAAAACGATTCAGAAAAGGGGGTGGTGATGAACAGAGTGTCTGAATTAAGCAGACCACTCTTACCCAGTCCAAAGATCAGGGCTTGATCCATCACCGTTATTTAGCTCACTGCCCCATCCCAGCTCAGAACCTGGCTATATGCAAATTAGTCTGTCCCTGGCCCAGTGCATCATGGGAACAGGGCAGACCAAACTACCAAGCCAATTCTTCACCAGAAAGGAGACAAGCTATCGGGGACCGGTTTCTGGCATTTCAGCCTCGTCGGCCCGGCTTGCTTGAATCCTGATGGAGCAGTGAGCAAGGGACTCATGTCTGAGTATACCCTGCCACACCTATAGTGGCCAAAAACGATTCAGAAAAGGGGGTGGTGATGAACAGAGTGTCTGAATTAAGCAGACCACTCTTACCCAGTCCAAAGATCAGGGCTTGATCCATCACCGTTATTTAGCTCACTGCCCCATCCCAGCTCAGAACCTGGCTATATGCAAATTAGTCTGTCCCTGGCCCAGTGCATCATGGGAACAGGGCAGACCAAACTACTAAGCCAATTCTTCACCAGAAAAGAGACAAGCTACCGGGGACCGGTTTCTGGCATTTCAGCCTCGTCGGCCCGGCTTGCTTGAATCCTGATGGAGCAGTGAGCAAGGGACTCATGTCTGAGTATACCCTGCCACACCTATAGTGGCCAAAAACGATTCAGAAAAGGGGGTGGTGATGAACAGAGTGTCTGAATTAAGCAGACCACTCTTACCCAGTCCAAAGATCAGGGCTTGATCCATCACCGTTATTTAGCTCACTGCCCCATCCCAGCTCAGAACCTGGCTATATGCAAATTAGTCTGTCCCTGGCCCAGTGCATCATGGGAACATGGCAGACCAAACTACCAAGCCAATTCTTCACCAGAAAGGAGACAAGCTACCGGGGACCGGTTTCTGGCATTTCAGCCTCGTCGGCCCGGCTTGCTTGAATCCTGATGGAGCAGTGAGCAAGGGACTCATGTCTGAGTATACCCTGCCACACCTATAGTGGCCAAAAACGATTCAGAAAAGGGGGTGGTGATGAACAGAGTGTCTGAATTAAGCAGACCACTCTTACCCAGTCCAAAGATCAGGGCTTGATCCATCACCGTTATTTAGCTCACTGCCCCATCCCAGCTCAGAACCTGGCTATATGCAAATTAGTCTGTCCCTGGCCCAGTGCATCATGGGAACAGGGCAGACCAAACTACCAAGCCAATTCTTCACCAGAAAGGAGACAAGCTATCGGGGACCGGTTTCTGGCATTTCAGCCTCGTCGGCCCGGCTTGCTTGAATCCTGATGGAGCAGTGAGCAAGGGACTCATGTCTGAGTATACCCTGCCACACCTATAGTGGCCAAAAACGATTCAGAAAAGGGGGTGGTGATGAACAGAGTGTCTGAATTAAGCAGACCACTCTTATCCAGTCCAAAGATCAGGGCTTGATCCATCACCGTTATTTAGCTCACTGCCCCATCCCAGCTCAGAACCTGGCTATATGCAAATTAGTCTGTCCCTGGCCCAGTGCATCATGGGAACAGGGCAGACCAAACTACTAAGCCAATTCTTCACCAGAAAAGAGACAAGCTACCGGGGACCGGTTTCTGGCATTTCAGCCTCGTCGGCCCGGCTTGCTTGAATCCTGATGGAGCAGTGAGCAAGGGACTCATGTCTGAGTATACCCTGCCACACCTATAGTGGCCAAAAACGATTCAGAAAAGGGGGTGGTGATGAACAGAGTGTCTGAATTAAGCAGACCACTCTTACCCAGTCCAAAGATCAGGGCTTGATCCATCACCGTTATTTAGCTCACTGCCCCATCCCAGCTCAGAACCTGGCTATATGCAAATTAGTCTGTCCCTGGCCCAGTGCATCATGGGAACATGGCAGACCAAACTACCAAGCCAATTCTTCACCAGAAAGGAGACAAGCTACCGGGGACCGGTTTCTGGCATTTCAGCCTCGTCGGCCCGGCTTGCTTGAATCCTGATGGAGCAGTGAGCAAGAGACTCATGTCTGAGTATACCCTGCCACACCTATAGTGGCCAAAAACGATTCAGAAAAGGGGGTGGTGAGGAACAGAGTGTCTGAATTAAGCAGACCACTCTTACCCAGTCCAAAGATCAGGGCTTGATCCATCACCGTTATTTAGCTCACTGCCCCATCCCAGCTCAGAACCTGGCTATATGCAAATTAGTCTGTCCCTGGCCCAGTGCATCATGGGAACAGGGCAGACCAAACTACCAAGCCAATTCTTCACCAGAAAGGAGACAAGCTACCGGGGACCGGTTTCTGGCATTTCAGCCTCGTCGGCCCGGCTTGCTTGAATCCTGATGGAGCAGTGAGCAAGGGACTCATGTCTGAGTATACCCTGCCACACCTATAGTGGCCAAAAACGATTCAGAAAAGGGGGTGGTGATGAACAGAGTGTCTGAATTAAGCAGACCACTCTTACCCAGTCCAAAGATCAGGGCTTGATCCATCACCGTTATTTAGCTCACTGCCCCATCCCAGCTCAGAACCTGGCTATATGCAAATTAGTCTGTCCCTGGCCCAGTGCATCATGGGAACAGGGCAGACCAAACTACCAAGCCAATTCTTCACCAGAAAGGAGACAAGCTACCGGGGACCGGTTTCTGGCATTTCAGCCTCGTCGGCCCGGCTTGCTTGAATCCTGATGGAGCAGTGAGCAAGGGACTCATGTCTGAGTATACCCTGCCACACCTATAGTGGCCAAAAACGATTCAGAAAAGGGGGTGGTGATGAACAGAGTGTCTGAATTAAGCAGACCACTCTTACCCAGTCCAAAGATCAGGGCTTGATCCATCACCGTTATTTAGCTCACTGCCCCATCCCAGCTCAGAACCTGGCTATATGCAAATTAGTCTGTCCCTGGCCCAGTGCATCATGGGAACAGGGCAGACCAAACTACCAAGCCAATTCTTCACCAGAAAGGAGACAAGCTACCGGGGACCGGTTTCTGGCATTTCAGCCTCGTCGGCCCGGCTTGCTTGAATCCTGATGGAGCAGTGAGCAAGGGACTCATGTCTGAGTATACCCTGCCACACCTATAGTGGCCAAAAACGATTCAGAAAAGGGGGTGGTGATGAACAGAGTGTCTGAATTAAGCAGACCACTCTTACCCAGTCCAAAGATCAGGGCTTGATCCTTCACCGTTATTTAGCTCACTGCCCCATCCCAGCTCAGAACCTGGCTATATGCAAATTAGTCTGTCCCTGGCCCAGTGCATCATGGGAACAGGGCAGACCAAACTACCAAGCCAATTCTTCACCGGAAAGGAGACAAGCTACCGGGGACCGGTTTCTGGCATTTCAGCCTCGTCGGCCCGGCTTGCTTGAATCCTGATGGAGCAGTGAGCAAGGGACTCATGTCTGAGTATACCCTGCCACACCTATAGTGGCCAAAAACGATTCAGAAAAGGGGGTGGTGATGAACAGAGTGTCTGAATTAAGCAGACCACTCTTACCCAGTCCAAAGATCAGGGCTTGATCCATCACCGTTATTCAGCTCACTGCCCCATCCCAGCTCAGAACCTGGCTATATGCAAATTAGTCTGTCCCTGGCCCAGTGCATCATGGGAACAGGGCAGACCAAACTACCAAGCCAATTCTTCACCAGAAAGGAGACAAGCTACCGGGGACCGGTTTCTGGCATTTCAGCCTCGTCGGCCCGGCTTGCTTGAATCCTGATGGAGCAGTGAGCAAGGGACTCATGTCTGAGTATACCCTGCCACACCTATAGTGGCCAAAAACGATTCAGAAAAGGGGGTGGTGATGAACAGAGTGTCTGAATTAAGCAGACCACTCTTACCCAGTCCAAAGATCAGGGCTTGATCCATCACCGTTATTTAGCTCACTGCCCCATCCCAGCTCAGAACCTGGCTATATGCAAATTAGTCTGTCCCTGGCCCAGTGCATCATGGGAACAGGGCAGACCAAACTACCAAGCCAATTCTTCACCAGAAAGGAGACAAGCTATCGGGGACCGGTTTCTGGCATTTCAGCCTCGTCGGCCCGGCTTGCTTGAATCCTGATGGAGCAGTGAGCAAGGGACTCATGTCTGAGTATACCCTGCCACACCTATAGTGGCCAAAAACGATTCAGAAAAGGGGGTGGTGATGAACAGAGTGTCTGAATTAAGCAGACCACTCTTACCCAGTCCAAAGATCAGGGCTTGATCCATCACCGTTATTTAGCTCACTGCCCCATCCCAGCTCAGAACCTGGCTATATGCAAATTAGTCTGTCCCTGGCCCAGTGCATCATGGGAACAGGGCAGACCAAACTACCAAGCCAATTCTTCACCAGAAAGGAGACAAGCTACCGGGGACCGGTTTCTGGCATTTCAGCCTCGTCGGCCCGGCTTGCTTGAATCCTGATGGAGCAGTGAGCAAGGGACTCATGTCTGAGTATACCCTGCCACACCTATAGTGGCCAAAAACGATTCAGAAAAGGGGGTGGTGATGAACAGAGTGTCTGAATTAAGCAGACCACTCTTACCCAGTCCAAAGATCAGGGCTTGATCCTTCACCGTTATTTAGCTCACTGCCCCATCCCAGCTCAGAACCTGGCTATATGCAAATTAGTCTGTCCCTGGCCCAGTGCATCATGGGAACAGGGCAGACCAAACTACCAAGCCAATTCTTCACCGGAAAGGAGACAAGCTACCGGGGACCGGTTTCTGGCATTTCAGCCTCGTCGGCCCGGCTTGCTTGAATCCTGATGGAGCAGTGAGCAAGGGACTCATGTCTGAGTATACCCTGCCACACCTATAGTGGCCAAAAACGATTCAGAAAAGGGGGTGGTGATGAACAGAGTGTCTGAATTAAGCAGACCACTCTTACCCAGTCCAAAGATCAGGGCTTGATCCATCACCGTTATTCAGCTCACTGCCCCATCCCAGCTCAGAACCTGGCTATATGCAAATTAGTCTGTCCCTGGCCCAGTGCATCATGGGAACAGGGCAGACCAAACTACCAAGCCAATTCTTCACCAGAAAGGAGACAAGCTACCGGGGACCGGTTTCTGGCATTTCAGCCTCGTCGGCCCGGCTTGCTTGAATCCTGATGGAGCAGTGAGCAAGGGACTCATGTCTGAGTATACCCTGCCACACCTATAGTGGCCAAAAACGATTCAGAAAAGGGGGTGGTGATGAACAGAGTGTCTGAATTAAGCAGACCACTCTTACCCAGTCCAAAGATCAGGGCTTGATCCATCACCGTTATTTAGCTCACTGCCCCATCCCAGCTCAGAACCTGGCTATATGCAAATTAGTCTGTCCCTGGCCCAGTGCATCATGGGAACAGGGCAGACCAAACTACCAAGCCAATTCTTCACCAGAAAGGAGACAAGCTATCGGGGACCGGTTTCTGGCATTTCAGCCTCGTCGGCCCGGCTTGCTTGAATCCTGATGGAGCAGTGAGCAAGGGACTCATGTCTGAGTATACCCTGCCACACCTATAGTGGCCAAAAACGATTCAGAAAAGGGGGTGGTGATGAACAGAGTGTCTGAATTAAGCAGACCACTCTTACCCAGTCCAAAGATCAGGGCTTGATCCATCACCGTTATTTAGCTCACTGCCCCATCCCAGCTCAGAACCTGGCTATATGCAAATTAGTCTGTCCCTGGCCCAGTGCATCATGGGAACAGGGCAGACCAAACTACTAAGCCAATTCTTCACCAGAAAAGAGACAAGCTACCGGGGACCGGTTTCTGGCATTTCAGCCTCGTCGGCCCGGCTTGCTTGAATCCTGATGGAGCAGTGAGCAAGGGACTCATGTCTGAGTATACCCTGCCACACCTATAGTGGCCAAAAACGATTCAGAAAAGGGGGTGGTGATGAACAGAGTGTCTGAATTAAGCAGACCACTCTTACCCAGTCCAAAGATCAGGGCTTGATCCATCACCGTTATTTAGCTCACTGCCCCATCCCAGCTCAGAACCTGGCTATATGCAAATTAGTCTGTCCCTGGCCCAGTGCATCATGGGAACATGGCAGACCAAACTACCAAGCCAATTCTTCACCAGAAAGGAGACAAGCTACCGGGGACCGGTTTCTGGCATTTCAGCCTCGTCGGCCCGGCTTGCTTGAATCCTGATGGAGCAGTGAGCAAGGGACTCATGTCTGAGTATACCCTGCCACACCTATAGTGGCCAAAAACGATTCAGAAAAGGGGGTGGTGATGAACAGAGTGTCTGAATTAAGCAGACCACTCTTACCCAGTCCAAAGATCAGGGCTTGATCCATCACCGTTATTTAGCTCACTGCCCCATCCCAGCTCAGAACCTGGCTATATGCAAATTAGTCTGTCCCTGGCCCAGTGCATCATGGGAACAGGGCAGACCAAACTACCAAGCCAATTCTTCACCAGAAAGGAGACAAGCTACCGGGGACCGGTTTCTGGCATTTCAGCCTCGTAGGCCGGGCTTGCTTGAATCCTGATGGAGCAGTGAGCAAGGGACTCATGTCTGAGTATACCCTGCCACACCTATAGTGGCCAAAAACGATTCAGAAAAGGGGGTGGTGATGAACAGAGTGTCTGAATTAAGCAGACCACTCTTACCCAGTCCAAAGATCAGGGCTTGATCCATCACCGTTATTTAGCTCACTGCCCCATCCCAGCTCAGAACCTGGCTATATGCAAATTAGTCTGTCCCTGGCCCAGTGCATCATGGGAACAGGGCAGACCAAACTACCAAGCCAATTCTTCACCAGAAAGGAGACAAGCTACCGGGGTCCGGTTTCTGGCATTTCAGCCTCGTCGGCCCGGCTTGCTTGAATCCTGATGGAGCAGTGAGCAAGGGACTCATGTCTGAGTATACCCTGCCACACCTATAGTGGCCAAAAACGATTCAGAAAAGGGGGTGGTGATGAACAGAGTGTCTGAATTAAGCAGACCACTCTTACCCAGTCCAAAGATCAGGGCTTGATCCATCACCGTTATTTAGCTCACTGCCCCATCCCAGCTCAGAACCTGGCTATATGCAAATTAGTCTGTCCCTGGCCCAGTGCATCATGGGAACAGGGCAGACCAAACTACCAAGCCAATTCTTCATAGAAAGGAGACAAGCTACCGGGGACCGGTTTCTGGCATTTCAGCCTCGTCGGCCGGCTTGCTTGAATCCTGATGGAGCAGTGAGCAAGGGACTCATGTCTGAGTATACCCTGCCACACCTATAGTGGCCAAAAACGATTCAGAAAAGGGGGTGGTGATGAACAGAGTGTCTGAATTAAGCAGACCACTCTTACCCAGTCCAAAGATCAGGGCTTGATCCATCACCGTTATTTAGCTCACTGCCCCATCCCAGCTCAGAACCTGGCTATATGCAAATTAGTCTGTCCCTGGCCCAGTGCATCATGGGAACAGGGCAGACCAAACTACCAAGCCAATTCTTCACCAGAAAGGAGACAAGCTACCGGGGACCGGTTTCTGGCATTTCAGCCTCGTCGGCCCGGCTTGCTTGAATCCTGATGGAGCAGTGAGCAAGGGACGTAAGTTCAACCTATTTTTAACTTCTTTAATCGGACGCTACGGCACTGAGTAACCAAACCGCATTTATTAAGTAAAAGCCTACTCAGGCGTTCTTTGACATACCCGCGATGTGGATAACGCTGCATTTAATGGCCCAACGCGCTCCAAAAACTCTGTTCGCTTCAACTACCCACGTTACTCTGATTTCCTAAACACTATATACCGCTGATTCCTCAAACACTTAACATTGCTGTTTTCTTTTTAACTGCATGTTTAACAAATCCGTTCACTAAATGCTCCATTAGCAGGAATTCACCGTCAGTTGTTCACAAATGCGCTCACTCGTTTGCTCAATAACATTCACCAACACGTTATTAACTTTCACGTTGTCCATGATCTCTGTAAATGTATGGATATGATTTTGTTATACCAATATGTTAAACATGTGGTATATGTCGTTTTTTGTAGATGCTCCCAGACGAAGGGTATTATACCCGAAATGCGTTGGAGCTGGAGAATGTAAAAGTTGAAAATTCAAAAACTTTATTGATTATGTGAAGAAACATACATCAATGGAAATAAATAAACACAACTTTATATAAGTCTATCAGGAGTAAAAGACTATTTTTCATGAACATATGGAGGATAATTACCCCAATATGAGTGTGCCCTAAGGGATGCAATCAATTTCCAATTGACAGCACTACTAGACTTTAACTTACTCGTCTTAAGGGTAGAAGACGATACCTTAGGAGCACCTGTTTAAATCAAGCAACTTTATTAAATCAACTTCACAACAAGCTGTGCACTCGTCGACAATTTGAGAAACTGTTCCAGCTATATCATGAAGAATTTTTGGAAGGCAGGGGTCTGAAGGAGACCCGGATTTGGTGTGTGCCATATGCCTGAGCACTCCTTCTTTAGTGAGAGGGGGTAACTTTGGCCTTGTGATTCATTTCCTGAAACACAAAAGTTGATATTGGAACTCCAGTCCAATCTCCATACACTGCCTCAACTTTATTCTTAAAACGTCTTGCAAAATTATCACATAGAGGCAAGAAAGCGTTTTTACTGTTTTAAGAATTTCTCTTGATGAGTTTTTTGCTTGGTTTATGTTTTCAGTGAAATACTGAGTTTCTTGATGATAATTACATTTTTGTAATCCTGAATACATATCTAACATTTACTTCATTCAGTTGAATCATAGTTTTTTCTCCAGATCTTTGGCATTTTTGTTTAAGCACCCTAAGATCCGTAGAGCACCAAGGGCCATAAGCTTGGTTCTATGACTTTTTATAAGTTTGAGGGAGGCCAGCTGTTAGACTACAGTATTGATCCATTGGGCATAATTAGCTGCATCTACCTTTGGATGATTCGACAGGGTGACGGAGGGGCTGTTGTACTCATGCTTATGAAAAATAATGCCCTTGCTGCAAAGAGTTCACTTTGGTCATCACATTCACCGTAATCCAAGATCCCGGGCTAGGCATAGCTATGTTTAAGTGGTATTTAACAAGTATGTTAATATTGAGGTGTTGGACAAGGAGGACTTAGAAGACATGGCTGATTGGAGCTCTGGCAAAACGTATTCAGTAGGACCCCCCATGACATTATTAGCCTACCCTGATATCAGAGCGGCTGCCCAATCATGACCACCACTGGACGGACTAGTGAGCTGTGGCAGGCGAGGGCGATGAGGCCTACTGAGCCGGGACCTTAAATGCGGACATCGCGCACCTAAACTGGCACAGGAACTGATGACAACTCACAGGATTGGTGCTTGTTAAGCTTTCAGCAGGTGTGATCGGGAGACGGTACATACGAAGGCAGAGGCCAGCTGTGAGTCAGCCTATAATTGGAACAGATCAGAGCAGTACCACAGCAGCCTTGAGGGGCATTGCAATACCCGGAGGGCCTTAGCCCTATTGAGAGTAGACACGGGGGAAGAACGGTAGGAGTGTTGCAGCCCCGCTTACTGATAGGCAGCATATCCTGCGAGAGTTGTCACTATTAATATTACATTGCTGAAGCGAGTATTTAAGAAGAAGAAGCCCCAGCCACCAGGGATTAGCGAAACGGTTGGGTCGCCTGCAATTAACCCCATGTGTGCCATATAAGACTAACATTAGAGTATTGTGCAGATTGATAATATGTTCTACAACCAGCTTTAATGGCAGTGCGATAGAGTGGCTGTTCTTTAAGGCAGACCCTATACTGTATGCTCCTCTTTCCACTGAATTACTGCATAAGGTTGTCCTATAACTGGAATTGTCTGGGTGAAGAAAGAGGGCTTAATTGAGAGCTCAATATATATATAACAGATTGTGCCAGGGGGAGATTATAATCTTCTCCATTGATTGTGAACACCGGATTATACTGGATTGAATTTTGAACTGAGCTGTTGATGTTTGGGATGGAGGCCGCCACCCTGTGTGCCAGCCAAACTCAAGGGATTTCGGGCGCGTTCTCTAAAAATTGCAATACAATTAAGGAGAGCATTGCTAGTATGGCACAGTCTGGGGCCACACATGATACTGATATTGAAGGAGAACCTGACCCGCCGTCTAATCTGGACATTAAGAATTTGATACTGGAAGGAAACAATACAATTACTGAAAAGATAGACGGTGTGATGGTAACATTGACTTTACAGCATCCAGATATGGATAAACTCTGCGGGCGAGTTAAGGACTTTGGATCAAAGATTGATACTGAGGAGGAGCTACTGAGTGCACATGCAAGTCAATTAAAAGATCAGGAATTACGCATACAACAACAGGAAATGAAGACTGTGGACTTGGAAGACCAATCAAAGAGAAACAAAATGCGTATTCTTGGACTACCAGAGAAAATGGAGACATCAGCATTGAACTGTTTTTTGAGAGCTGGCATCCTAAGGTAATCCCGGAGCTAAGTGTGGAGGGATATTGCATGTGGACAGAGTTCAAAGAACTCCTGGTGGTAGGCCTAACCCTGGTGCACCTCCCCATTTGTTGATTGCACGTATATTGCGACATTGAGATATTGTTCTGATTTTGGCAGCTGCGCTCAAACAGCAGAAAATACTATGGTAACAAACTTTCATTTCATCCAGATTATGGCAAGGCTACTCATAAAAAAGTAAATCGTTCATAGAAGCTAAAAGAAAACTGAGATATAAAGGGTGGGATTATTCTCTGCTCCCTTTGACATGTTTAAGAATTGATTGGCAGGGTAAGAAATATTTCTTTGAACAACCAGAGGAGGCTTTGCAGTTTCTTCAAAACCATTGATTATGCATAGTTGTTGCCTGCTATCTAAGATTTACGAGTCAATAAGACTGGATAAAGGGAGGAGGGTTGATGCTCTTTAAGATTACTGAGGGGGGGCAAATGATGTACGATTATGATCAGGGTGAGAGTTGGCCGTAGCTGAGATGGGTAAACTGTGTGTTCTGCTTATGGAATGCTTGTTGTAACCACACGATGGGCATCTAAAAAACGGCTGCAATCAATTCTATTGTGTTTGGTGTCAAACATGTTGGAATTATACCCACACACCGTTTTTGGTGTGGGAGGTATGATTCCACCCACCAGGAGGGATCGTCCGGTAGGCTCTCAGTGGTTCCGGTACCAGCCTTCTAGTCCCGTACAGCACAAAATGGTTGCTGCTGACCAGAGACACTTTTCTGCCCTCCTGCTGCTGAGCCAAGCTCGAGCAGGGGAAGGCTGGACAATAGGCAACCTGTCACAGGGAGGTGTGACCGCCTACCAGACAGGATTTAGAGTATTAGGGCTGGGTAAATGCACTTGCCAGTGCCTAAAATATGCATGAGGGGCACATGTTGGGTCCCTGTGCATAGTTCAGTTCAAACCAGCCCTATTAGCTGTTAGCTCCTGCTCTGGTGTGAAACTGGAAAAAGGACATGGGAGTAACCTCTGCCCTGTCCTAACATTCCCATCTGAATATTCCAACCCTTTCCTTAGGGTACTTAAGGGCTTACATGAGTGTAGCTCCCTAGATTCGGTGTGGACAATATTCAGACCTGAAACTACTGCACTTCTACCGTCTGGGCACTCTAGACATCGCTGCACTTCGTTTGAGCCTAACGTTGTCTCCCCTCCAGTCTGCTGCCTCATCTGTGCCTGTGCACCATACAGGATCCATGTAGGGAGGTGGAGCATCCAAGACATCTGAAGATAATCTCCCTTGGAGTGAAAGAGTCACTCCCCTGCATTCGCAAGCACCACAACACTGCTAACTGGTCTGCTGATCCTGAGCTCCTACGGACTAAGAAGGGTTCAACAACACAGGAGGTGTGTTCTATGTCTCTCGAGGCTGAGCTGCCCTCTCACCCACTTTGAGG
Source organism: Lissotriton helveticus (assembly GCF_964261635.1). NCBI lineage: Eukaryota > Metazoa > Chordata > Amphibia > Caudata > Salamandridae > Lissotriton > Lissotriton helveticus. The sequence continues at coordinate 942,832,737 of NC_136070.1, forward strand.
CCAGAATCCCTTGTGGGGGCTGCAAAACCTGAACCCCTGTGTACAACCAACTTTTGCAAGTGCAAATGCTTGTTGGAAATTCTGCAGCAAGTGCATTGGGCTTTAAGTCGCCCCAACCTCTGGCAACTTTGCCTGGAAAAATCTTTGAGCACATTGCATGTGTGCTCCGTGGCCTGTTGTTTTGTAAAGAAGCACAAGGTCCTCCTGCAACTCCAGTAACTTTAAGCTGTGGATCCTGCGAAGGGTCAACTATGTTTTCTTTGAACTTCCCTGATTGCTCTGGGATTGCCCTGACTTCCCTGCTTATGGTGATTCTACTTGACCTTGCTGGTCCTCTTCTTGCAATTTCTTGACCTCCTGTGTGGGTTGCTTTTGCCAAGGCTTGTTGGTGCTCCCGCCGGACACCGGCCCCTCAGCACTCTACATTCTTCTTGGGACAGCTCATATCCAGCTCCTGGTCATCCTCAGCATCGCCTGGTCCCCACAGCTGCAGAGTCAAATTCATTGATATCCATCCTGCAGCACCGGACATCGGTGGGCATTTGTCACATTTGAAGCAGCATATGCTTCTTGGCAATCCCTGAGGCTGGCTTTGGGCTACTTGTAGTCCAGACCCCGAGCAGTGATTCCACTGAATATTACTGGCCTACACTCCACGAGTGACCCGTGGGCTGGTATTTAGTGATTCCTCTTGAGGACCCTTTGTGATCCCTTGTTCGTCAACTTGTGGGTCCCTAAGAAGGGTACTGTAACTTTGAACAGGCTTACCTGGTTGCTCCAGATGTGCCCTGACTCTCCATCGCTTGGGGAGTCACCTGGACCTTGACCTTGCTGGTCCAGCCTTTTTACTCTCACCACGTGGTTTGCTGTTGCCAAGGCTTGTTGGTCTCCAATCAAGACACTGACCCCCCTGCACTCGACATCCTTCGTGGGACAGCTCGCCTGCAGACTCTAGTCATTGTTGACGTCTCCTGGTCCCCATGGCAGCGGAGTCAAGCTTCACCTCATCACACCTGAAACACCTTACATTGGTGGGCATTGGTCTATCACGCCCCTGGTCACCCTGAAGTGACCAAGACACTGTCCCCTCTGCTATCAGATTCTTTACATCGTCTATCCTGGCTTGGATCACACCGGACACTTTTCCTTTCCATGGCAGCACTTTGCATCAACTCACCAAAACAGCTACGATTCCCGATTCACCTATGCACCTGGCTTCCCTGGGTGAGGTAACACAAGTACTTCTGTGCTCACATGGGTGCTGGTCTTAGAACCTTCTAAGTCTAAAAGGGTTTGCTCCAAGTCCTCTCCGAAGTGTTAATAATCTTTAAAATTCCAACAGCGACTTTCCCATAAGATTGTACGGTGCTCGCTGCTGTGTTCTCACACAGCACGCGTCCCCCGTGGGTCCCCTGTGTCACTACCTTTGGTGGTTCCTTGGGGTCCCAGTGATCCTACGTGCTCTAGGCACTGTGTCTAATCCAGTCGTGGTTCTTATAACTCTTTCTTAATATATCGTTTGGTCTCCCCCTGGGGCCCATTGTATATTGTGCTATTTACTTACATTCAAGTGTGTTGATATTGTGTATCTGGCTCTCTAATCTCATAAAGAGAGAGTGTTTAGTAATCAATACATATATTTTACATATAACTTGTGTGATATTCCTTTCATTTGGTCATTCAAGAGGTATCTGGTAAACCAAGCTGCTTTACACTCCTTCAAAACTTAGCCTGAAGGCTGCTCTCCATAGCTACCACTAGGATAGCTTTCAATAAAGGTTGTCTTAAACCTATTCATCAATAGGAGTTTTTTGGATTGGTGCAAGGTGCCCACTATTCCTAGTGGACAGCATATACCAGGCCAACTTCCCACATTGGTAGCAGCGGTTGGATTCAAGCTTGCTATTGCTTTACCAGATAATCTCATTGAGTGACTAACTGAAAACCACTATAGGTACTTAGGTACATATAAAACAAGTCCAGAATAAAGTAAGTTCTATTGAACTTAGAGTTGGGTAAGTCAAGGGTCTAGTACACCCTTTCTCCAACTCAAGAGAGAGTTTAGTAGGCCCACTAGGTTAGGTAGGTGCCTACTCCACATAACACTAGTATGTCTTAAAGAGCTGAAGCCAGTGGCTCCATGCTGACTAAGTATGACCATCTGCCGTTCCCAGAATTGAGGAACACATGTGCATCTAGGAAACTGAAGACAGGGAAAAACCCTAAAGCACATTAGCGTCATAGAGGTATAGCTTTTAGATGACCTCAGAAAGACCCCAGGGTTTAATGAGGCAGGCAGGTTGGGTGGAGAAGCAGAAGAGGAAAGGTTAGGGGGTGAACACATCCAAGACCTAGACTCTCAAGCTGACCAGGATGAACATGATGATTCTAACTTGGAAAATCCAATTCTTCCCATGGGAAGGCCCCATGGGCCCTCTCTTTACTCCGCCTGGAAGGGTTAGCAGTTTACCAAGAAGATCAAGATCCCCTTCTCAGCAATCTCATCATTCTAGTAATTCTGTAGGGACCTCTGTTTCTCATAGGACTTCTACTTCTCACAAGAGAGAGACTTCCTATGATAAAAAGTGCAAACTGCTTGAGTTTGAGAAAGCTCAGCTTAGAATCAAGAGAGAGCAGTTGGCCTCAGACAGGGAATCCCTGGAGCTCCAGAGAGCTTCACAAAGGTTGGAGCTAGAGCCCCATGGTGGCAGCTACAGTGTCCTGAACAAGATTGTCCCTCCCTACCGGAGTGGGCATGACATCCACAAATGGATAACTGCACTTGAGAGGGTCTGTAAAGTACAGAGGGTAACTCAGGAGCAGTGGGCAGCAATCTTGTGGCTCTCCTTTGCAGACAAGGGTAGAGACAAGCTCCTCAATGTTAGATAAGAGGATGGTGATAACTACAAAGTCTTGAAGAGTGCTCTGATTGATGGGTTTGACTTACCCACTGAACAATACAGGATTAAGTTCAGAGACACCCAAAAGGCACAGCCTCAGGCTGGTTTGACTTTGTAGATTGTGCTACTAAGGCTCTGAAAGGCTGGTTACTTGGCAGTAAAGTGTTTGATTTTAAAGGATTGTACAATTTAATTATGAGGGAGCAGATCCTTAATAATTGTCAAAATCAGCTATTGCATCAGTACTTGGTGGACTCTGATCGGACCTCTCCCCAAGAATTGGGCCAGAAGGCAGAAAAATGGGTCAGAACCATGGTGAGGCAGAAGGTTCAGAACCAAGGTGGTGACTCAAAGAAGCAAGATTCTAAAAGCGCTGATAAGGGTGGGGAAAAGGGTAAAGACCAGAAGTCTTCTCAAGGGCCCCAAAAATCTGCATATGGTGGGGAGTCACAATCCAACAAGGGTAAAGGCCAAAATAAACCATGGTGTAAAATCTGTAAATAGAAGACCCACTGGGCAAGTGATTGTAGTAAGTCCAAGGACTCAATTCCAGCCACCATTGCCCCGAAGGCAACTGTTTCCCCTAGTTCAGTTCTCAGTGGTGGTACTCAGAATAAGGGTGTGGTAGGGTCAACCCTGGGTTCTGAGGTGGACTCTGGCCTAGTCAGAGTTCCAACTCAGGCTGTACTGATGCAGAGGGCATAACCAAGCAGAAACAGGCAATATGGAGGAGATAAATACTACAGACTCATTCTTAACACCAAGTCAGTATCAGCTACATGATAATGAAGAAAAACCCCAGGCCATATACTCAGACGCCACCAAAGTTCAACCAGAGAGTCTCCATGAATTTCGGGGCACAGAGCTAGTGGCACCAGACCTGAAATGGGATGCAGTCTGCGATGAGGCCTGTACAATGATATAAACTCTGCCATAAATAAATCAAGGCTCAGTTCCAAATGTGTGACCTACTTGACCGCAGTGTAGATTGAAGGCAGTAGTCAGCAAGTGCCCACTGCCATGTGTCGTTGGCTTGTGATGCACAGAGTTAGTGGCACCAGAGCAGTTGTGGTAGTGTTCAATCACCTCCGTAACAATGATCTTTTTTTCCTCCGGACTGAACCACGTCATCCTCTTACTCCTCTCCTTGAGTACAATGATATGTACTCTGCCATTAATAAATCAAGACTGAGTTCCAAATGTGTGACCTACTTGAACGCAGTGTAGGCCAAAGGCAGTAATCAGCAGGAGACCACAGACAGGTGTCGTTGGAATGCTATGCACAGAGTTGGTGGTACCACATCGAAGGGAGAACAGTGACATCAAACGTCCCATTGACATATGAACTCTGCCATAAAGAAATCAAGATTCAGTTCCAAATGTGTGACCTAGTAGACTGCAGTGTAGGGCAGCGGCAGCGGTGGAGTATGTTAATGAGAAAGGAGTGCTGGGGGCCTGTGTCACGGAGGCCATGATGGTCTGAGGAGGCTGCCAAGTTCATGGGCCTCGGGTTTAGAGCTTGCACCGGCACGTGGTGGGCCCTCTTTGACACACACCAGTGTCGGCAGGTGAGCAGTGAGGCCTGGGTGCACAGGGGTGGGCAAGACGGGTCTGGGGACCGGCAGCCTGGGGTGCAGCAGGCGCACAGGAGTGCAGGCAACACCGCTCATGGCATTGGCCTTGTTGCGGGATCAGAGGCACCGCCCTGGCTGACACGTTGGCCATTCCGGAAGAGAACCAAGCCCAGAGCTATGTGCTTGTTATCCACACCCCTATGCGAGCCTGGCGTACGCCGGGCAAGCCCACTCCGCTAACACTTACAAGTGGGGGGGCGTAACAAGCTACTTTTCCACAATCTTCCCCACTGGCTGAGGTAACATGGTTGCCTTCACTATCCACTACACTCCAAACACCAGCAGTGTATGTCGACATGGATATGTGTGTGGTCTGCATACTGCAGTCTGTCCAGCACATCCACGCCACACTTGGCATTGTGTACATTCTCATTCATGGGTCAATTGCCTCCTTCACACATGCCTGATTCCCACGTCTCCCCACAATCTGCTATTGTGTGGCTGAGGTGCCATGCCATTAATGGCTTATGTACATGGCTAGCCCAGGTTACCACAGTAAGTTGTGTTGTCGTGTCTGGTAGGTGGGCATGTCGTTTGGCAGGTTGTATGTGAGTCTGTAACGTGTGCATCCCCAGAGTTGTGAGTTTCATGATTGTGTAGTTGAGGTGTGTTCATTTGGTGCTTACCAACGAGCAGTGCATTCCTATAGGTGCCATCTTGGAAGCGCTGGTTGATGATGGACTGTCGGAAGATGTAGGAATCATGCACACTGCCTGGGTAGTTGGCGACGACATCGGTGACGAGTCCCCGGTGGTCCACTATTGCCTGCACATTGATGGAATGTGTGTGCTTTCTGTTGCAGTAATTGTGTGCAGTGTCACCTGGGGATGGTGGCAGTGGGTGTACTGGCCCTCTTGGGGCTCCAAGCTGCATGATCAGTAGCTCCATGGCATCTGTTGTTCTTCAGGTGTGGCTCTTGGCTGGGCTCCTTTTTATGTCTCGCTCTCGAGACCTATTGTCACCGAGTTGCCTCTCAAGGGAGACAGACCGGTGCACAAGCCGACCAGGGTCTGTGGATGCGCTTCCGCAAGCTGGCTGAAGGCACGCACACACACACACGCGCAGACACACACACACGCAGACACACACACACGCGCAGACACACACACACACGTGCACGCACGCAGACACACACACACACACATGTGCCAAGCCCCACTTACCGCATCAGCGGCCTCAGCCGCCACTCCTGACTTCTGCTGCCACCGCTCCTCTGGGCCATCCACTCCGTGGGCGCGGGCTTCTCGCAAAGACGGAAGTCCCACCCCACGACAGCCGTGAGCGTGCACATCCCGAAACCGGAAGTTCGGGAACGTGCACGCTCACGGCTTGTTGATCCTCCAGCAGTTCTTGTGTATCTTGTCCAGATACTGGAGCTCGTCATTGTAGCTGCGGCTCATGGTAGTAGCGGCTTCCTCTGCCCCTTTCACACACTCTCAGAGCCTCAGAAAGAACCGGTGTCCAAGTACACACCGTGTCGCAGGCAGATGACGTAGAAACAGACAGCTTTCTACAGATGCAGCCTGCAGATGCCCAAGCAGAAGCAGGGCTTGTGACGTCATCTCTGGGTGCCTCAACACGCCTTGGCTGGCTTTCTGGCAGCTGCGTGTCAACTTGTGTAGTTCTACTGATAGAACGAGAGAGGTGGCCTAGTGCTCTTACCCTTTAGAGCTGTCAGGCTGCCAAAACAGAACTTTAGAGTCCTGACTTTTCATATACAGCAGATTGTGTCTTTGAAAAAAACGGCATACGATAAATTATACAATACACGCATTAAAAGTTTACCTTATCCTATTTTACGGAAATTAATAGTGCGGTTTTCTACATTTTGCAAATCGACGAAACAACCGCTATGTAAGAATGGGACACCCTTCCCATTCCAACATGGATGCTACAAGATAAATTTGTATTTCTCAGCCTAAGCCAATTATCCACGTTGTCATTATGTCATTACGATTGACGTCATTGACACCGCCTCTTCATATGTCATCTCTGTCACTTTCTTTCCCCTCCCCTTTCTCAACCACCGTGGCTCACAACAATGAGGTTCCTTCCGATTCTCCCCCTCACGTGATAAGATGGTCCCCGCCCATTCTCCCCTGTCATGTGGGTTTGTTTCTCAGACCGCCGCTTCAAAGAAACATTTGGAGACTAAGGAAGGTGGCAGCGAGTGTCGGCCCGTGTTCCGGTGCTGCAGCGCCGGCCTCTTCTAGACTTTACCAGAACAGTACGACCTCAGGTATAAGCTGAACAAATGGCGCCTCGAACATGCAGTCCTGGTCCATATTGAGTTTGTAATGCGGAAATTGCACGAAGCAGAAATCCTTGACTTTTCTGGAGAGGTTGTCAACTCCTAGTATAGCTGCTAAGTTTTCAGATAGTTTATGTGTGACATTTTCATGTGCTTAGTGTACTTATGAGTGACTCCGTACAGAAAAATGGAGACAGTTTGAATGACACACATACTGTTTGCAATGCAGTTTTAATATGACTTTATTAGTCGCAGTGGTTTCTCAGCCGTATGCTGCGACCTCCTAGCAATATCAATAAGCAAGTAACTATTCCTCACTGTGCAAGCCAGGATTCAGTTCGGTTTCTCTCTGGTTGCACGCACACATGGTAACCCTCGTTGTCAGTAGTACACATTCTTTTCATTGGTAGTCCATCAGCAGCGGATCAGCACCTGTCCTGCAATGTTAGGTATTAGCATGAGGGTGGCACCCGCACCGGTCCTCTTTTTGACCAAGTAGAAGATGTTACTAGGGAGTGAGGTGGAGGGGACAATCATTCACGGGTTTGTAGAGCGCACTACTTACCCGTGAGGGTCTCAAAGTGATGGGGCACGGGGGGTTTCGGGCTCCTCCGAGGTCATCCGAAGCGCCAGGTCTTGAGGTCTTTTCTGAAGATTTGCAGAGTAGGGCTTCGTCTGATGCTGAGGGGGAGTTCGTTCCAGGTTTGGGCTGCGATGTAGAAGAAGGATCTGCCTCCCGTCTGGCTTTGTGTATGTAGGGGATTTCAAACAGGGATTAGGTCAGCGGACCGGAGGTATCTTGGGGGCGTGGAGGAGATTCTTTCGTTGAGGTACTGGGGTCTAGTGTTATGAAGGGCTTTGTAGGCGTGCGTGAGCAGCTTGAAGGTCACTCTTTTTTCGCCGGGGAGCGAGTGGAGGTGCTGGGTGATGTGGTTGTGTTGTTGGATGGTGAGGATGAGTCTTACTCCTGTGTTCTGGACAGTATGAAGTTTGGGAAGGAGAGATTTTGTTGAGTCCGCATTAAAGGGCGTGTCTGTATCCAGTCTGCTTGTGATGAGTGCGTGGGAAACACTGGGATGATGAAGCCTGGCCATACTCGGGAGGTGACACAAGAACAAATATGCTTACTTGTTAATATAAGACTGAATATATTTATGATATCGTCAGATGTGAGGCTGATTTATATCCCAGAATAAAGTGAAGACTTGATGAAAAGTGGACAACAATCTGATGACTATTACTTTACTTCTTTTGGGACACTATTTGTGTATGTGCTCAGGGCACAGCTTAACGTTTGAAGGGTTTTGAGGATGCTGGGTTTACATCCTTACCCTTAGAGCACTACGTACGATTGGATTTATAAACTTAGGGGCACATAGCCTTGTGCGCCTGATTACCCCATTTTAGCCCCTTAGCTTTCAACCATTTGAAGGTCTTGTGGAGTATGCTGAGGGTGTTGAAGGATGTGGAGGATATGGTGTTGAACTGTCGGCTTACGATGAGAGAGGAGTTGAGTAATCGAATCAGAAGTGCTGCGACTCAGTAACTATGGGTTCCGGTCTATTTAACACACTAATCTCATATTTAGGGCCGGCCTTGGGCATGGGTGATCTGAGCGCAGCAGGGAGTTGCCTGACTTAATGTCATGCAAACAGCAGCCTGTCCATTCCACTTGGTGTCAATCTGGTCCCGTTAAAGATTTTGTAATCAGCCCTTAATGAAATTTACCTTTTTGGAGATATTGTTGGGACTAAAGATTTGCAACCGGTGCCAAGAAAACAATAGACACCAAGTCCACTTGTTGCCGGTCCAGGCGCTTAGTGTTTGTTTATGTATGTTTAGCCGACCAGTGCCGGATTCCATCTGTAGCATGTCGGGTAGGTGTTGGCCATGTGGTTTGGCCTCACCACACAGGACCCCCAACAGAATACACGCACACATTGTGGTTATACTATTGGCAATGGCCCAGAGCAATGATCTGCCCATTTATTTATCATCTCGGACCGAGCCTGACCAACTGCGTGAGGAAATTGATACTTTGTAATGTAGAGGCAAGGGGCACTCTACATCTCTCCCATCTTTTCAAATGTTCTTGCATGAAAGAAAATCTGGACACTTGAGCCGGACTCATAAAGTCTTTCAGTGTCTGACTGGGGACCAGGTGTGGCTGAAGACCATACTTCAGGCTCCGGGAGATGTTATCAGTCTCATTACCATTAAGCCGGGGACCTTCTTAGTTGCACATGTCCATGTGAGGGGAACGTGGGGGTATTTCTAGTGCTTGCCCTTTCAGATGCTCATTGAGTTTTACACCTCTGCTGGCAGGTGGAGGTCAGGTGATACTCTTCCTCGGCTTCAGCATTCTCTTCAGCAGCATTCTCTGAGCGGTCTATGGAAGTTGCCACCTGTTTTAACCATGAGATGTTTCTGGTGATCACCTCCTTGCACTGTGACCATGGTTCTGTTGATCTTAATCACTTCCCATGCTTCAGTCTTGTAAGGGGTTCAAAACTTTACCCAGGATGTCTGTCCTTCATGAGAACCAATGCTCCGATTTGTAGAGTGGGTTTGCCCGGCGACACTGGCTGGCCTTCTCATTGGTGGCTTTTCTCTGGGATTGTGTAGCTTCAACATCCATGTCTGCCGGTCGCCACTCAGTGTCAGCCAGGATGCTATCCCGTGTCTGCTTCCTAAACAGTAGATTTTCTGGATCCCAGTTCATTGTGCTGTGAGGGATTTGCTGGTACGCTGGTAGGAACTTGTGCAGGCAGCATTCAGCATCCTCACCAAGTTCCAGCCCAATCTTCAGAGCCCGGTTGAGTGTTCTCATGAATCTCTCTGCCTCCCCGTTTGCCTGAGGCCACTGCATGGTGATTTTCCAGTGGCGAATGACCAGAGATTCTAATTATTCTTTTAATTATTTTTTCTTTGTTCAAGTTTTTTTTTTTTTTTCAACCTTTATTAGTGAAAAAAGGATAGGAAACACAACATACTGCCTACATCCGCAGTAGTGCCAGCATTGCGATGCATTAAACATTTAACTGATCTAGTGTTGGGGTAGGGGAGTGCACAGCAGGCCGCCTACAACCTTCCAGGCCAGCCGCATCAGTTTGAATATCAGGTTGTAAGGGCAGTAATATCATTGCAGTGTCACATTAACAAACAACGACAATGATGTAATGTAAAACGGTCATGACCACAAACGTATTGCGAGTAAATGGTGTGTATTCAAAGTGCTGGTGCAGTCCAGTCAAGTGAACATGGAGTAGCTTGACAAGGTGTCCTATGTTCTCCAATGAGGGAGGCATATTGGCGAGGGTGGTAGTCATTCATTATGGTGCCTCTGCGTGTGTGTCAGTAGCGTGCCCTAGTAAATAGGTTTGGAGGGGACCCCAAATGTCTTTCGGCCGTGATGAGGGGGTCTGAAGTTCAGCATATGTTTGCAATTGTTCTTGGCAGTAGACAAGGTCTTGGAGCCAGTCCTTGAACTTCGACGCCCGTCCTCTGCCCCATCTACAGGCAATTCTCCTCCTTGCAAGAAGGAGCGCAAGGGAAATGTATTTACGCATTTTAGCAGTGAGGGGTTGAGTGTATCCCAATAATGCTGTAAGGGGATCCATAGTAATGTGCAGGCCCGTCATAAGATTTAGAGCACCCAGAACCTCCGCCCAGAAGATCTATATGGGGTGACAATCCCAAGCCACGTCTTTGAAGTCGGCCCCTTTGCTGCTGCAGCAATTACAATGGTCATTGTCCCGGAGTTTTAGTCGGAACATACGCGCTGGTGTGTAGTACAGGCGATGGACATGTTTGTAATGTATTATTCTACTAATTATTCTATAATGTCATGTCCCTGTAATGGTGGCCTGTTGTCCGACTTCACTTTGTCAGGAAGGCCCGTCATTGTAAATATTTTCTTCAGGAATAGCTTGACTTGGGAAAATGCTGTGGACGACACCACCTCTACCACTGGGAACTTTGTGTGCGAGTCCACTATCACTACCATGATCCGTCCATCCAGAAAGTTCCCAAAGCCAATATTGACTTTCGACTAGGACTGGTGGCTGGGTTTCTCTGTCGGAACCGGAGCCTTGATGGTACATGAGTGTTAGTTGCGTACCTTGTTATTCACCTTCACATCCATGCCTGGGACCAAACACCTTACCTCCCAAGCGGGACTTTGTTTTCGCTGTTTCTTGGTGCGCCAGGTCAACCACACAGACCCATAGGCACTTTGGTATCACAATCGGCTGCCCACACAGCAGCAGGCCATCTTGCCTTTCACTGAGTTCACTCCTGGCTCTCAACAGCTACTGCTGGGAAACTCACTAGTCCGGTGTCAGGGTCCGAATCCCATCTAGGAAGCTTTGCCATTACCTGTTGGCTAGGGCTTCTTTCGCTCGTGTCAGGCTTCCGTCATTCTTGGTGGCTTCACCTATCTCCTGGAGAGTCAGGGCCTTGGGGCAGGCATCACTTATGATAATCTTTTTTTTAGGTCTCGCACCTGCGAACCGATCGCGAAGACCCTATTGCAATTGTTTCTGCTTTCAACGAGGTACGGGAGACAAGAGATGTGAACGCGCAACCTGCCTTAATCGGATCAGGTCGCGCGCGCGTTCACCATCTCCTGTCTCCCCTAGCTCGTACAGCACACAGAGACACACGCGCACGCACGCACACAGACATTCGCGCACACATCCCCTCTCTCCCCCCCAGTCATCGGGCTCTTTTTACACACGCATACACACGCGCACACACATTCCCCCCCCCCCACCCACCGGGTTGTTTTCGCGTGTCCCTCTCTCCCTCGGCAGCCAGCGGTCGCCAACAGGCGGGGCTCTCCACACGCAAATCTTCCAATGGGCACAGGAGCTCTCCCGTCAGCTTCCTGTATTTTTGCGGCCCCGCCCCCATCCCAACACAGATTGCTTGGCTTCCTGTTGAACACAAAGAGCCATCCGTCTGGAAAATGCGGGTTGCCAGGTTCTCATCGTTAAGAACCTGTCGAGTAAACACAGCAACTGCAGCATGAGGAACTTATTTATAGGTTTAACAATGTAAACCTATAAAAAAGTGAAAAATCTAGCACGCAGTGCCGAAATACGCTCTCTCGTACTGGCCGTCAAACCTTGGGGCTGATACCCTTTAAGGAAAATTATAGTAAACCTTGGGCTGGTACTTGTTAGGACATATACTGTAACCTACTTGCAGAATGTACACACAACACAATAAATGACGTGCTTTCGGAACGATTAGTTCTGATTGGGTATGGACGTTTAGTTCCGCATAAAGACAAAACAAAAACGTAACTTCAGACATTTTTTTTTTTTTACTTTATTGAAAATATCTTAACTGGTCTAAAACCAGAAAGAAAGACTCATGCGCACACTAATAAAAAATGCAAAATCGGCTGTACAATAATCAGGAGGGTCTCTCGCACTCTGGCGATTAGCACTTAGCAGTCACCATGGACGTGCTTTCAGAACGTAAGCTACCGCCGACCGATGCGTCGTCACTTGTGGACTGATACTATACTCGCTGGTACAAGCCAGGTAATTTATCCCATATTTCCAGGGAGCAGCTTTGCTGGAACTTAAAAGTTATGACGGGGCAGGCCCGGGAGATGGAATGTGCACAGGAGCTCGAGGGGCAGAGATGACGCGGGCATATCTTTAAAATATACATTAAATGAGAAGCAGGACATGAGTGGGGCTTAAGGGCAGGAGTGTAGAGTCTTATGGGCACTTAAAACACAATATTTTGCCAACCAATAAACATTTGTGAAGACCTCAAACACAGACGAGACTGTGTTTTTGTTTGCGTGGGCATGTCAAAATCCAGGTGATATCCGGCAGACTTCACAGAACCAGAATGAAAGCACTTGTACACAGCTATTTACCACACAAGACGTTTTTACGAGGGTGTAACACCCCTGTGAAGCTGCGCTCCTGTGAGTAGATCAGGATAGAAAGCAGCCTTTATCTCAGGTCCACAGTCCACGGCAAGCCACCACCAGACCCGCACGGACAGGATTTGTAAGATGGACGTGCGCCCGGACTTGTGTCTAGCGTGGCTAATTTAATGGCAAATGTGCACTGGTGCCCAAAGGTGATCACTTCAGATGCACTCTATTTTCGCAGGCTGTAAATAAAGTTTACAACCAAAGAGGGAAAATAGACAGAATCGTCGCACAGTAAAATGGACGCTCCTGGCACCTTTTTGTCTGCCACAGCAGAGACAAGATGGGGACAGCGCGCCTTGAACGCACACATGTGTTTTTCTAGGCGGCTAGCGGACCGCAAAACACTATAAAACAAGCATTTGCAATACAATAGGTCTCGCAATTGTTAGAGTTTGAGCCAATTGCATTGTAATTGGCAATGCCTTTTATTTACGTTTTATAAACCAACACATAAATAAAAGGCATTGCCATTTACAATGGCAATGGCTCAAACTCTAACAACTGCGAGACCTATTGCATTGCAAATGCTTGTTATAGTGCAGGTTCTTGTCTGACTTTACACCAGGTAAGAGCAGGTTGTTAAATTCCTGCTGCTAACGTGCCTTATCGCCTGTTTTGTGATCTTATCGCCGATCTGGCTGGTCGTTGAGAATGTTGTGAAGTGGTGCTGTCGCTGCTTTTTGCACGGGAACGCCTACTCTGCATCTTATTAGTGATAGTTGCCAGTGTCATCTGTGGCGATGTTTTTTGCGGCTGCTATCGCAGGGAAACTGGTGATATCAGATGTTAGCACCAGCTTGAGAATGGGACAATACATTTATTGTGACTTTGGCTGCAATAAATTGCTGCTAACTTGGCACTAAGTCCTTGAGAATATGCCCCTACATATGCTGTGGGTTTACTCTTACTGCATGGAAGAATTTCTAATGTTTAGAACTGAGATGAAGATCCATAATAAACAACTATCCAAATTGTAAATTTTCCAAAGAGCTAAACATGGATATCTGTTCACTTAAATGGTTGGGGTAGCAGGTAGGACACCACACTCAACATCACAAATAACAGCTCATGATTTACGCCTTCTTCCACACTTGGCCGTTAACATCCTCTTATTTTATGTTCAGGCACTACACTAAGGACACGAAGTGAAAACAGCAGGCTAAAAACAGGTCACTCAGAACCCTATTAACTTAATGTCCCAGCCGCTGCCTTCATGATTTCTGTAAACAAGGGTCATAAGTGGAGTTTTTGGTGTACCAATGGGCAAGCCAAGGGTTGCAGATGTTATTGTTTCATAGATATACTATTAATAGCCTTGGCCCACCAATGGCTTATTGAAACAAAAATTCAAAAAACATATACAGAGACCAGCAGTAACATTGATACTGCAGGTAATTTTACAGGTAGTTCTGCAAATACCTGTCTCTGGAGGTAATGCAGAGACGTAACCTCACTTCTGCTGTATAGTATTATTTTAAACCTTTTCCCAGACCTCTAGACAAGGCAATAGGCAAGACAATTAGGAAATAGATGCAGTAGTTGCAATCCTCTTTGTGTATCATAAACATGAATATTAAAATTCACTACATACCCATTCGTATAGTGGCACATTCATACAATGCCACTATTACTCAGAGGGAGAAACTTTTTTTTTTTGTTTTGGTTTAGTTTTTGCCAGGCAGTTTCACATGAATTGTTGATGATGATACTGAGTTAATGTAAAAATTCACACAGCGCAAATCTGTAGAGACTAGAGTTACAGGGGATTGGTATGTTTTTGTTAAACTGTTATTCTAAGCAATAAAAAAGTATGGATTAAAATACTGTGATTAATTTTGAAGTATGCATGTTGTACTCTTTTAAATGTTTGCCTGAAATCACAAATTCCCATTCTATTTCACTCATCCATAGCAATCGAATACATGGGAAATTTGCATAAATCCCACCCTTACTCTAATTAGTCCACAGAGGTGATTAAAAATAATAATGAGCAAAAAATATAAACAGAATACAAACGTTTTCAATCCACTTGCAAAGCATAATCAGGCTATGTCTGCTCTGCAGGTGAACCAGAGAAGCATGTAGATTTTGCGGATTTTCTGTATGGTCGAATTTAATTTTGTGTGGTTCTCCCTGGTAAACATGGCCCACAGAGTCCAAATCAAATCACAATGTATCTGCAATTTGCACTTCATCTCAGGATTACTGTCTGCCTTCCTTCCTGTTTTTCATCTGTGACAGGTGGAAGCAGATTACAAAGGTTTACATATTAGCAATGTAATCAACTTGCGCTTACTGCAAAATGTAAAAAAAACCTTATCACCCTAGGGTTGATGACACCTGTTAGTCGACAGTTAAGAACCTGTCGAGTAAACACAGCAACTGCAGCATGAGGAACTTATTTATAGGTTTAACAATGTAAACCTATAAAAAAGTGAAAAATCTAGCACGCAGTGCCGAAATACGCTCTCTCGTACTGGCCGTCAAACCTTGGGGCTGATACCCTTTAAGGAAAATTATAGTAAACCTTGGGCTGGTACTTGTTAGGACATATACTGTAACCTACTTGCAGAACGTACACACAACACAATAAATGACGTGCTTTCGGAATGATTAGTTCTGATTGGGTATGGACGTTTAGTTCCGCATAAAGACAAAACAAAAACGTAACTTCAGACTTTTTTTTTTTTAAAACTTTATTGAAAATATCTTAACTGGTCTAAATCCAGAAAGAAAGACTCATGCGCACACTATTAAAAAATGCAAAATCGGCTGTACAATAATCAGGAGGGTCTCTCGCACTCTGGCGATTAGCACTTAGCAGTCACCATGGACGTGCTTTCAGAACGTAAGCTACCGCCGACCGATGCGTCGTCACTTGTGGACTGATACTATACTCGCTGGTACAAGCCAGGTAATTTATCCCATATTTCCAGGGAGCAGCTTTGCTGGAACTTAAAAGTTATGACGGGGCAGGCCCGGGAGATGGAATGTGCACAGGAGCTCGAGGGGCAGAGATGACGCGGGCATATCTTTAAAATATACATTAAATGAGAAGCAGGACATGAGTGGGGCTTAAGGGCAGGAGTGTAGAGTCTTATGGGCACTTAAAACACAATATTTTGCCAACCAATAAACATTTGTGAAGACCTCAAACACAGACGAGACTGTGTTTTTGTTTGCGTGGGCATGTCAAAATCCAGGTGATATCCGGCAGACTTCACAGAACCAGAATGAAAGCACTTGTACACAGCTATTTACCACACAAGACGTTTTTACGAGGGTGTAACACCCCTGTGAAGCTGCGCTCCTGTGAGTAGATCAGGATAGAAAGCAGCCTTTATCTCAGGTCCACAGTCCACGGCAAGCCACCACCAGACCCGCACGGACAGGATTTGTAAGATGGATGTGCGCCCGGACTTGTGTCTAGCGTGGCTAATTTAATGGCAAATGTGCACTGGTGCCCAAAGGTGATCACTTCAGATGCACTCTATTTTCGCAGGCTGTAAATAAAGTTTACAACCAAAGAGGGAAAATAGACAGAATCGTTGCACAGTAAAATGGACGCTCCTGGCACCTTTTTGTCTGCCACAGCAGAGACAAGATGGGGACAGCGCGCCTTGAACGCACACATGTGTTTTTCTAGGTGGCTAGCGGACCACAAAACACTATAAAACAAGCATTTGCAATACAATAGGTCTCGCAATTGTTAGAGTTTGAGCCAATTGCATTGTAATTGGCAATGCCTTTTATTAACGTTTTATAAACCAATACATAAATAAAAGGCATTGCCATTTACAATGGCAATGGCTCAAACTCTAACAACTGCGAGACCTATTGCATTGCAAATGCTTGTTATAGTGCAGGTTCTTGTCTGACTTTACACCAGGTAAGAGCAGGTTGTTAAATTCCTGCTGCTAACGTGCCTTATTGCCTGTTTTGTGATCTTATCGCCGATCTGGCTGGTCGTTGAGAATGTTGTGAAGTGGTGCTGTCGCTGCTTTTTGCACGGGAACGCCTACTCTGCATCTTATTAGCGATAGTTGCCAGTGTCATCTGTGGCGATGTTTTTTGCGGCTGCTATCGCAGGGAAACTGGTGATATCAGATGTTAGCACCAGCTTGAGAATGGGACAATACATTTATTGTGACTTTGGCTGCAATAAATTGCTGCTAACTTGGCGCTAAGTCCTTGAGAATATGCCCCTACATATGCTGTGGGTTTACTCTAACTGCATGGAAGAATTTCTAATGTTTAGAACTGAGATGAAGATCCATAATAAACAACTATCCAAATTGTAAATTTTCCAAAGAGCTAAACATGGATATCTGTTCACTAAAATGGTTGGGGTAGCAGGTAGGACACCACACTCAACATCACAAATAACAGCACATGATTTACGCCTTCTTCCACACTTGGCCGTTAACATCCTCTTATTTTATGTTCAGGCACTACACTAAGGACACGAAGTGAAAACAGCAGGCTAAAAACAGGTCTCTCAGAACCCTATTAACTTAATGTCCCAGCCGCTGCCTTCATGATTTCTGTAAACAAGGGTCATAAGTGGAGTTTTTGGAGTACCAATGGGCAAGCCAAGGGTTGCAGATGTTATTGTTTCATAGATATACTATTAATAGCCTTGGCCCACCAATGGCTTATTGAAACAAAAATTCAAAAAACATATACAGAGACCAGCAGTAACATTGATACTGCAGGTAATTTTACAGGTAGTTCTGCAAATACCTGTCTCTGGAGGTAATGCAGAGACGTAACCTCACTTCTGCTGTATAGTATTATTTTAAACCTTTTCCCAGACCTCTAGACAAGGCAATAGGCAAGACAATTAGGAAATAGATGCAGTAGTTGCAATCCTCTTTGTGTATCATAAACCTGAATATTAAAATTCACTACATACCCATTCATATAGTGGCACATTCATACAATGCCACTATTACTCAGAGGGAGAAACACTTTTTTTTTGTTTTGGTTTAGTTTTTGCCAGGCAGTTTCACATGAATTGTTGATGATGATACTGAGTTAATGTAAAAATTCACATAGCGCAAATCTGTAGAGACTAGAGTCACAGGGGATTGGTATGTTTTTGTTAAACTGTTATTCTAAGCAATGAAAAAGTATGGATTAAAATACTGTGATTAATTTTGAAGTATGCATGTTGTACTCTTTTAAATGTTTGCCTGAAATCACAAATTCCCATTCTATTTCACTCATACATAGCAATCGAATCCATGGGAAATTTGCATAAATCCCACCCTTACTCTAATTAGTCCACAGAGGTGATTAAAAATAATAATGAGCAAAAAATATAAACAGAATACAAACTTTTTCAATCCACTTGCAAAGCATAATCAGGCTATGTCTGCTCTGCAGGTGAACCAGAGAAGCATGTAGATTTTGCGGATTTTCTGTATGGTCGAATTTTGTGTGGTTCTCCCTGGTAAACATGGCCCACAGAGTCCAAATCAAATCACAATGTATCTGCAATTTGCACTTCATCTCAGGATTACTGTCTGCCTTCCTTCCTGTTTTTCATCTGTGACAGGTGGAAGCAGATTACAAAGGTTTACATATTAGCAATGTAATCAACTTGCGCTTACTGCAAAATGTAAAAAAAACCTTATCACCCTAGGGTTGATGACACCTGTTAGTCAATTTTCACAGAGATACCTCCATTGAGGTTTTAGACTTTCCCAGAATGACACAAGTTATTATCTAAAAAAAGAGGTGTGGCATGCATTATGTGCTATATTTTCATTGATCTACCTTTAGACAAAAAGGGGAATCAAAAGTGAGATGATTTATATGTTATAAAATTGCTTTACAAACCTCTAGAAAGAGGATAGTTTCAGAGACTTTTTAAATAATTGATGCCAAAACAATGTTCAAATAAGATAAAGTTTATTTTGTGAACAAATACTGCACAAAAGGACAAATGAATCATTTATAACAAAAACTCTTTCTAAATGGAAAATTAGTTGATTTGGAAATTATCTTTCTTCCACTGAATTCATTATTGGAACTCAAGGCAGTTGTTACCACACCATCTGCTGTGCCAAATTTGAAAACCTGCAGAATTTAGAACAAGTAACATAAAAATCTGTTTGGTTGGTATAGCATAAACACAGGTTGATTGATTCATATATGTAATTATAGAGATGAAACATGGAAAAAGCAATGTAAAACCAAGATAATATGTTTTATTACATACCTAAAACTAATTTGAAACATGCCCCCAAATTAAATGTTTTTTTTTAATTAGATCAGAGGTTTGAGTGCTTTCAGATCAACTTTTGCTTCTTTAAATCACGTCAGTATCATTTATGCTAATAATGAATTGGTTGAATCAACACCCTTTCAAACAGAATTATCTTGCCAGTCATGCCGGAGTTTTGCTTACAAACATGGAAACTGGGTACACATATGAGCTTTTAACACTTTACAGAAATGAAGCCACAAATCTAAGACATGAACAGTTGAACTATAGATATTATATGTAAGCAATGAAGAGCTTGCACACCAATCCAAATAACAAGAAAAGTGTCTGTAAACGTCCCTCAGACTATGCGTTGGTGCTTTTAGCAGTCTGTTTAATGATATTTTTAAAATGTTCTAGTCTAAATTGCTCTCTGAACACTGCATGAGACACCATTTCATGCCGAGTTTGTTTGAGCTACAATCCAATCCTCAGGTATAATATATAAAAGCCTACATTTACCTCACTACCTCTTAACATTGCTAAACTATAATATATATATATATATATATATATATATATATATATATATATATATATATATATATATATATATATATATATATATATGCTGTGCCCCTTTTCTTTTTCGAAGGAGAGAGAAGCTTTCACATATATATATATATATATATATATATATATATATATATATATATATATATATATATATATATAAATATATATATATATATATATACTATTAATATATATATACATGTATATATATATATATATATATATATATATATATATATATATATATATATATATATATATATATATATATATATATATATACATATATACAGGCAGAATCTGCCCCTGGAATCAGTGATACGGATTCAGTAAATAGCAGTGTATACTCTGATGATAGCAGTACAATTAATACAACCACAGGAGGGCCTCAAATGGTACTCGACCTTGGCGAGGAAGTGGATTTTTTAGTAAGTGCGCGCCTCCAAATTCTGCGCCCTTTGAATCGGCGTCAACAACAGCAACAAAAAGCGCCAAAATCAACAGAAGACGTAAAGAATGCCGGAAAAAACACAAACTCAAACAGCAGCAAAAAACCCAAAAAGAGGAATCAATACTGGCGCAAAAACAATTAAAAGATAAAACAATAATACATTTATCAACTGCCACACTTACTACAGATGAAAACCAACTTCTTAGCCTAGGACTATCACATTGCCCTTTGACTGATTTCAACTATACGTCAACCAGAATAGACATTTTTCTTTTTATACGGAAATTAAAACTACGCAAATTTTTCAACATTAAAGATGGTCTTAATAACACCACGGAGACAAATGCACAATCATCTACTAATGTACTCCAGGCCCGAGATGCCAAGGCATTGCTCACCCTGCATCAAATGGACACTGAGAATAACCAGGTGGATTGCAATCTGTCTACACAACAGGAACTTGCGGAAGCCAATATTGAGCAATCTGGCGTGGGCATGAGCCCGTTTAAACCCACTTCTTGTTTCATGCCAACCATGCCAAAAGACTCTATCGACTCATTTCATGAGGTAGTTACATCGGATTTGAAAAAACTTTATCACCAAGTGAAACATCGCAAAAGAATTAAAAGCCATAAAGAGATGCAATATTGGGCCCTCATTTCAAAACTGAAAAAAGATCACAAAAATATTGTGTGTAGCTCGGACAAAGGGGGGAACATAGTGATCTGGCCCCAGGCACAATACAATGCAGAAGCCAATAGACAACTTTCAGATATTGACTGTTACCAGATCGCTAGTATCAAAGAATATGACCGTGCCAGAGACTCCCTGGTAAAGATGCTACATAGATATAGAAGAGAGGGCCTTATATCAATGCAGGAATTTAAATTTCTCAATGTTGACCGTCCCGTCATGCCCAGGTTTTACCTAATACCAAAGATACATAAAGGTATTCTACCAACTCCGGGCAGACCGATCATCTCTGCCATTGGCAGCATGGCAGAACATTTGGCACAATTCATAGATTATTTTCTGCAAGAATTAGTGATGAAGTTACCCACTTTTATCAAAGACACTGGGGATTTTTTGAAGCAAATTAAAGATATCCCATGGACACCAAATTCTCTACTCATAACATTGGATATAGAAGCTCTTTATACGAGCATTGAACATCAAGCAGGTCTCACAGCATTAGAATATTTCTTGGGAACAAGACCTCTCCAGTGTTATAAACACAACAAAATGATTTTAGAATTTGTAACTTGCTGTCTCCACAATAACTATTTTGTCTTTGGTAAAGATGTATATGTACAAAAGAGGGGTTTTGCCATGGGGGCCTGCTTTTCCTCCAGCTACGCGTGCTTGCATGTCGGCTGGTGGGAGAGGTGGGTCCTCATAGGAGAGCACTTTCAAATGTTTTTGGAGCATGTTACATTATGGGTTCGTTATATTGACGACGTGTTTTTAATTTGGAAGGGCGATGAAGAGAGTGCTAGAATGTTCATTTCAGGTCTCAATATCAATTCAGTCAATTTGAAATTTACTTCAAACATCAGTAGAGACTATGTTGACTTTCTAGATGTCAGAGTTTCCCCTAATTACAACAAACTTTCTACTACCCTCTATAGAAAGGTCACAGCTGGTAACTCGACCCTACACAGGAGTAGCGCCCACCCACGTCATGTCATAGACAATATACCTTATGGCGAATTGCTTCGCCTCAAACGAATCTGTAGCAGTGAAGTGGAATTTGGCAAATGCTCCTCTGAGGCAGTTGCTAGATTTAAAGCCAGAGGTTTTAATGATAAAATACTCAATATGGCAATTAATAAAACTAAGCAGAGAACAAGAGAATCACTGTTCTTACCCAAATCTCCTAACAGTAACACAGATACTGATCAAACTAATTGCAACATCAGGTTTATTACAGCGTTCAGTTGTCAGGAAAGAACAATTAGGGCTATTCTGACTAAGAGTTGGCCCATTCTTATGACAGACAGTGTTCTATCATCCCAACTCCCCAGAAACCCCATTGTGACATTCCGTAGAGGTCCCTCTATGAGAACATTGGTGTCCAATCCCTTTCCTGAATTACCTGTAAGTACATCTTGGTTCAAACCCCGGACGGGGTTTTACAAATGTTCAAGTTGTAGAGCTTGCAAATTTGGGATAAATACTACCCACTACAGTACACCTTTTAGTGCGGTTCCGTTGTCCATCAAAGGAAATTACAGTTGCAAAACGGAGTATGCTGTACATGTTCTGGGGTGCACCTGTGGCCTGAGATATGTTGGTAGCACCAGGCTACAGGTGCATGCCAGAATATTGCAGCATCTTCGGGCAATTGTTAACAATGAGAGTTCCTACCCTGTTGCGAGACACTTTAAAAGTACACACAATACCAACTTACAGTGTCTCACGTATTTTGTACTTACCTCTGTACCTAAATCTCGCAGGGGAGGCGACAGGGATAAATTGCTCCGACAACTTGAATCAAAGATGATTCTGGAACTGGATAGTAAGGTTCCCAATGGACTTAATACGACTGAGGACCTTTACCATTTTCTAGAGGTCTCTATAGAAGATGAGGGGATGGCTTCATTTGAAGGATTGCTTTGGGTAGATGCTCAATATATACTTTTCCCTGTTTTAGAGCCTCCCTTGTCCATATTAATTGTATTCTGCAACATTATATATTTTCGTGTATTATGACATTTAGCTTATTCTTTAAGAAAATATTTTTTCTTTTCACAACATGGGGTGATTCAGCTTTGGTTTATTAAATCCAGCTGTACAGGTACTTTCAACTTTTACATGCCAATTTGTGTTGGTTTTCCCACATATTATTATGATTTCCACTATTTCTATCCAATTTTTCAGGTACGGGTTGTCCAGGCTTTATAACACTATGGGGCTGCCATCTAGTTTAGATGTCCCCAGTAATAATATAATCAGCTGACTTATTTTTAACAGCATTTGATTCCATCAGATAAACATTGTATGTATTGACTTGTTTACATTGCGACATTTTGCACATTCCATTTATGGAAAAAATAATTCTCATGAATCACTGTATTTATATGTGTCTTCAAGTATTTAAAATATTACTTTTAACACATGAGAGAAAAGTTGCACGTTTAACTACAAATATGCGATATTTTGCACATTAACATTATGCTGCTATACATTCATACTATGTTTTTTGGGATTTCGAAGTACTGTACTCAGCAATTCTGTTATTACCTACATTCATTTATGGCATTTATGCAGTTACATATATTGTTTCTTGAATGAATATAACCAGAAACAATCTTGTTCTAATAGTGGAACTCAGATATATATTTATATATAAAAAAAATTATATTTTTTCTGTCATTATATGTATATGGGATTCCTCTACTTGATTATGCATAGCTCCATGTTCACTTTCATACTTTGTTGTTTATGTTTATTAGTCACATGGTGTACCTCACAGCATAAAAGAATAAGGCATTTGAATTTGCATTTTATTGTGATCAAGGGCATCCGCCCGAAACGCGTCATACTGCTGTTTGCCGTTTGAAACTGGTGCAATAAAACATCTTGCCTGACTTTTGGGATTCGCTGGTCTTTGTTCGCCACTGGTTGGAAGTTCAAGATCATGTGTTTGGATCTATATATATATATATATATATATATATATATATATATATATACATATATATATATATATATATATATATATATATATATATATATATATATATATATATTGTCTCACCAGGTTGCCCAGATATGAGGCCGCACTCCGTCCCAGGTAAGTCACAAACTCATTTATTAGCAGATACAGCCAGCTTCTCTTCCCTAATAGTGTCCCCCGGCCTGACGCGTTTCAGGGAATCCTTTCCCTTTCTTCAGAGGCCCACAAGAGCAAACATCATTGCGTGCAGCTGCACTGTCCCCAGCATACTTTTTACGTTTCAAAAACGGCCTCCGGTGTGCCCTTTCACTGCTCCAATGCATGCTGGGACCTGCAGTTATTTTTGCATATTTTTTCACCCTCCAGTGGGTTTGATGCTCTTGCAAAGTTCTGGGGACCAGTGTCGCCCTCCATAACTGCAGGTCCCAGCTGGCTGTATCTGCTAATAAATGAGTTTGTGACTTACCTGGGACGGAGTGCGGCCTCATATCTGGGCAACCTGGTGAGACATTATGTGCGCGGCGGTTCCGGCCGCGGAGGCGACGCACCGCCATTTGAAACAGCGTGGTTTGCGCAGAGGAGGAGCTTTCCCTCTGTGATCGGCGGAACAGGTGCTTGGATTGAGACACAGCCAGAGTCTTTTTCGGGCCCAATGGAGGGCGACACTGGTCCCCAGAACTTTGCAAGAGCATCAAACCCACTGGAGGGTGAAAAAATATGCAAAAATAACTGCAGGTCCCAGCATGCATTGGAGCAGTGAAAGGGCACACCGGAGGCCGTTTTTGAAACGTAAAAAGTATGCAGGGGACAGTGCAGCTGCACGCAATGATGTTTGCTCTTGTGGGCCTCTGAAGAAAGGGAAAGGATTCCCTGAAACGCGTCAGGCCGGGGGACACTATTAGGGAAGAGAAGCTGGCTGTATCTGCTAATAAATGAGTTTGTGACTTACCTGGGACGGAGTGCGGCCTCATATCTGGGCAACCTGGTGAGACATTATGTGCGCGGCGGTTCCGGCCGCGGAGGCGACGCACCGCCATTTGAAACAGCGTGGTTTGCGCAGAGGGGGAGCTTTCCCTCTGTGATCGGCGGAACAGGTGCTTGGATTGAGACACAGCCAGAGTCTTTTTCGGGCCCAATGGAGGGCGACACTGGTCCCCAGAACTTTGCAAGAGCATCAAACCCACTGGAGGGTGAAAAAATATGCAAAAATAACTGCAGGTCCCAGCATGCATTGGAGCAGTGAAAGGGCACACCGGAGGCCGTTTTTGAAACGTAAAAAGTATGCAGGGGACAGTGCAGCTGCACGCAATGATGTTTGCTCTTGTGGGCCTCTGAAGAAAGGGAAAGGATTCCCTGAAACGCGTCAGGCCGGGGGACACTATTAGGGAAGAGAAGCTGGCTGTATCTGCTAATAAATGAGTTTGTGACTTACCTGGGACGGAGTGCGGCCTCATATCTGGGCAACCTGGTGAGACAATATATATATATATATATATATATATATATATATATATATATATATATATATATATATATATATATATATATATACACATATATATATATAATATATATTCCTTCATATTGCTTGTGTAGCAGCCGACGCAAAGTCCTAACCAGAGGGTGCGTCGTCACAGCAGACCACCCAAACAAAGATGTTGCTAGTTCCCCAAGCCTCTTTAGTGCGACGATTGTGCTGCGGGGTAGCGAGCCCCATATAATCCACCAATCCAGTTTCCCAATATCTCTCATTCCATATGGTGAAAAAGGGAAGACGGCCCATCACTCTGGTGCGAATGTAGCAGGTTTATTTACACAAATAGGCAGCAAAACAGCCCAAAGAGTTCCGGAGCAATTGACTCCTTGATTATGGTCAGGTTATGATCACTATCACGTACTTTTAATACACCCATGTGATTCAGAGTCACAACATAAATGAAGGAATCTCCTGTTGACGCTGGGTCAATGTAACATTTTCGCCCATTTTAACATAGTGATTATCCAACGTGATCAACATGTCATCATATCATCTGTGGCATAAAATAAATCACACCCATCAACATCTTTATACACTGGTACCAGTTCAATTGTCATCTAGTCTGGACAACAGCCATGAAAGCAAGACTACAGGTTGGTCAGCAATAGCATGTTTTCTCATTAACTTCATAGGATTGCTGAAGCCGTAGGGTAACCCAACCACGGCGAAACGCGTTGGCACAAGGGGATTGGAGTGTGATGAAAATAAAGAAAAGAACAGCAAGAGCCCCATTGACAATTTGTGTTGATACTTTATATTATTTCTGTAATCTAGACATTGATACGTGCTTGCGTGCTCCAAAAACTATTGTATTGAGTTTTCAATCTGTGATTGAGTTTAGGGAGGTAAGGGTGTTCTCTTCCCAAAATTCTGGATGCACCAGACTAATCTGCCTTGTAAATAGAGAAAATAAGTGAATTTTACTGTATGAGCGCCCATTTGCCCCAAACACCCAAGAGATTCATAGGATTGCTGGATAACCCAGAATCCAGAAAGGAAACACATTACGATGGCTGCAGCTAGGGATATAAAAAGACAGCAAGCTGCAGAGAAACTATTTGTTCAACTCAGTGACAGGACTAATACCAATGATAACAATGGCGATGCAACGCAGGATGAGACACATACTTAAAAAATAATTGTGGGATAACTTATGGAGGGCATCTAAACAAGAACAATTGAAGTAGGGGAAGGCTACCACTTTGCAGAAGTATATGGACTGTGGCAGAGTCCAGAGAGAATTAAGAATCTTTATTACACCCATCCTCAGCAACCCAGATCCAGAGATGATTGAGGAGTGGGTGACAAGCAATCATGACTGCAGGAATAACAATGCTCAAAATCCTTGAAAAATATGCAACAAAGACTGTGAAAGATTATCAGCAGAGCTCGAAAAAATGACCAATATGCTGAAAGAAAGTGTATCAAAGAAGAATTTGATAATGATATTAATAAATTGAAGAAGAAGAAGAAGAAGAATGGAGAAAGTCGAATAAGAGATCAAGGCTAAAAAACAACACACATTCCATTGAGACAAAGTGGACTATGAAAGAGGCCAAATCCTCACAACCGGTAGAAAATGTTATCACCTAAGAAACAATATACAAGAAAAGATGCAAGGGGAGCAGCCTCTGGCAGAATCAAAAAGACAGTCAATGATCAGGAATAGTGGCCATCCAGAGCAAGCTGAAAGTGAGAGTGATACATCAGTTCAGTAAGAAGCGGCAGGAGTAAAATCAAACATTTTAAAGGTGTTCAACCATACGGCATAAGGAAGCCTGATAGCACAAGCGGGCAAAGGTGCACAGGGGGTACAGAGGTCACGGACACAAAGGCAGAGGAGGCAACAGGAAAGGTGCAAAAAAACAAGAAAATATAGAAGGCTTCATGGGAATCCAAACAAGAGAGCAAACATCAGCACAATAATGGGAAAAAACTGTGGTCAATCTTTCTAAACTTGTTTGTAAATATCTATAAAAATTGAAATTCAATTAATAAACCAAAGTTCGAAGATAAGTTATAGTTATAAAGACCTATTAATTATTTGTATACAAAGCCAAAATAAACTACACAAATCTTCAAAATTCTACATTTATAGTTATAGCTTAAAGTCATAATTTGCGCATCACCCAAAACCTAATATATGTCTATCTCTATCTATCTATCTATCTATCTATCTATCTATCT
Organism: Lissotriton helveticus; assembly: GCF_964261635.1. Classification (NCBI taxonomy): domain Eukaryota; kingdom Metazoa; phylum Chordata; class Amphibia; order Caudata; family Salamandridae; genus Lissotriton; species Lissotriton helveticus. The sequence goes on from NC_136070.1 coordinate 942,860,125, forward strand.
ATCTATCTATCTATCTATCTATCTATCTATCTAGCTATCTATCTACCTACTATCTATCTATCTATCTATCTATCTATCTATCTATTTGTATGTAAATATATATATGTATATATGTATATATATATATATATATATATATATATATATATATATATATATATAATATATAACATAATCTCAACATAGTATCTTTCAATTGCCTTTCTTCTTCCACGTAAAGGTGCCAAGCCATCTGATGCATTTAGTAATGAAGGGAGCTGAGCGGAGGCAAAGCATGTAGCACAACTAGTTGGTGTCAGTCCTTGTTTGCCAGCTAGAAAGCCTGGGAAGATGAAGTGCCTTGAGTGAATTTTTTAAAAAGCGTGCCCTTTTATTGCCCTGACTTTCTCACTGGAGTTTCAAACCAGTATTAATAGTAACCCCATTCAACCAGTAGTTGAAATTCAACAGTATTTATGAAAGAGATCCTGTGCATCAATCTAGGAGAACAGAAGGGAGGGAACTGCTGAGAGAGCATTTCTATTGACTTGATAAGGTAATTGAGTTGTCTTATAATAATAGGGGAATGTAATGCAAGATATGACAAGTATTGTCAAGTAGTAGAAGCCCTAAAACCACTGCTTAATTTGTACAGGTGGGGACAGGCTGTGGCCAATGGCACACTTTTTTTTTATAGAATTAGTGACTTATTTTTCACATTTGACTATCTATAGTGAGGCAGAGAAAGACAGAAAAGAGAGATAGATGGAGGAAGAAGAAGATAAGAAACAGCCCTCTATGCAGTAAGCAGGGATTAAAAAACCCTGCAAGAGTGAGGTTAAGAGGACGGAAATATAGTGTGGTGGAAGACATAGGCCTAAGTTGGAATCAAGACTAGGCAGCCTTGCTATTTATCATTTCTGGCATTTGGTATTACCATCAGTGGGCTACTAAGGAAACCTTTGGGCCTTGTAGGTATACTTGTAAAGCGCACTGCACTGCACTTGCACTTTGTTTCTGAGTAAGAACTGCCTAAAACATATCTGAGAGCTCATTTAGTTTATTTCTAGTTATCCAAAATAAGATGAAGAATTAACCTAAAGCTCATCATCTCAGGACAACCTTTACACCCGTAAGATTGATGTCCTTATTAACCTTGACATTTTCACACCATGATGCTACTCACCTACACATGTGTAGGAGCAGTGCCTGCTCCATCATTTCCATTTTCAGAAACTGGATTGATTGACCTAAGGTATATGATGATGGTTATTATTTGTCTTTTACCCTTTTTATTCTTGGATTTTGCTTGGTCATCGTTAGATATCTGAAAAATGGAAAAACAAAATACTGTTCTTAGATAAAGAACACATATTTTCTACTAGTACGTTAACAGACCATTCCTATAGTTTCCTGAATAATGGAGGATTTCAATTAAGGCATGTGAGAATGTATCAAAGTACAGTTGTACGCAAAACATATATTTGAACAATGTGAATTTCGTACAAAAAAGGTTTCATCTTATAAAGTTTCATCACAAATCGTTTGAGGATTTCACACAAGAAGTCTCAGGCATCCTCATTATATGCTACAAAAGTATGGGGAAACAATGCTGCTTAACTAATTTAGCATCCCTTTCTGAATGTGAGGTACCAGTTCAGAAAATATATTTATGTCCCAGAGGATTGTTTTGGATGGTCAGGGCATGCTATGTTCATACTTCTGAAAGTGGTTAGACTATGCTTTTGCTAAAATGCTGTTTATCTAATGTTCATGACATTTTTAAACTGGCTTTCAAAAATGTGAACACCATTGGAAATTGCTAAGAATTTCTTAAGCTGAGTGAGTAACCTATAACACCTTGAAAGTTTTAGGCTGCTGAGCTTCCAAAGACGTGTTTTCCCAGACGACTTTTGGTGTTGGCAGTCTTGAACTGGGATCTGGGTCCGCACAGAGAATGGTCACATGCACAGTTAGGTTCCAACGAGAGGTATGAATTTATCAGCAACATTTGCATGTGCACTTCTGATAATATTTATGCTGTATCTTTGCTAAATTACATACTACCTTCCACTAATAAAAACATACTTTATTGTCAATTAATAAAACTACTGCTAAATTAACAGAATAATTGCCTATCACTCAACTATCTCGAAGTACACGGCCATTAGGACTTTCCTGTACACAGCCAAACGGAGCGAGAGCTCAGATCTTTAGAAGAATACACCCCCTTTATCAGTGCATACAGAACTGGGCCATAAGCACGAGAACCTAGGGAATTCATAATATTGTCACCTTCTAACCAGATATGTATTTTGGTTACATAGCTGTGCCTTTTCAAAAGATCTGAAGGACCAGTGAGGCACAATTTGTCTCCTTCCAGACCAAATACACTCTTACAGATATTTGTTTTGGGATTATCTGGACTTTTTACAATAACAATATCTCCTTTTTTAACTGTCTAAAAATCATGACTTAAGTTTTCTGACACAACCAATTGTTAGTTGTAGGCTCCATCAACGGACCAGAGCACATTAAAACTTAGATAGATATTCAAAGCACATAATGAAAGGTACAGCCAACAAGTACCAAACTTTTGCCTAAAACAAGTCGAAACTTATTTCGCTTTGTCACAAAAAGAGCTGTACAGTTCACCAAATCTGTGTGCATATCCATGAGTGATGTGTAATGGTCTCTTCCCATTTCTAATTAAATCCTATTGACTTGCTGTACTCATGTCCTTGTTAGTCCTTTGTGTATTATTAATGTAGGCCCATTATAAAAGTTGGCATCCTCTTAAGGGTCTGTTGATCTATTTTCAATTCTAAAGGTTTCCTTCGGACTTGCCCTGTTTGTATCAATTGGTCCTTTGTTTGTTTCTTTTATTGTTCAAAAGGTCTAGGTTGACTACGCTGGACTCTCCTTGGGGCATATGGACAGGTCCGCACAAGAGGGTAGAGTACAGTGTTCAAGAGTGATACGGCGGCAGGTACAAACCTCCAATCTGTGTGAACTTAAATAGTGTAAAAGCCTCTCTTGGAAATAAAATTACATTGTATGTGAAAAGAAGGAAACAGTACAGATAAAAACATGCTCAAATTACAGACTATCTGCTTTTGATGCCTGATGGTTGATGATTTTATTTTCAAAATGTCAACCTGACTTTCTAAATTTTGATTAGCTAGTTAAAAGGACATGCTGAAAAGTCCATGAGTCAAATATTTACATTTTAAATTAGTTATCTCAACTGAATCTTGTTTTGAACATTTCGGGCCACATATTTCCCTCAAAAATCTAATAGCTAAGAAACTGATCGTGGCTCAGGATCACACAATGTGGAAGTGGCAATAGCAATACCACCAGATCAAGAGCCTTCTAGAAGCAAATAGGGCACATCACCATCACAGATATACTGAGAGAAAACTGAGTAAACGACCAAAAAGACGTGCACGTTCATGGAAATACAACCCAAATTCTGGGTTCCGTTCTACACCTTCTTCTAAGGAATTACAAGCCATATGGTCCCATCAATATTGTCACATTACTAAGTGATTTAGGTAGTAGTTGCGTTCCCCTTAGAGATGTCTGCAGATGACACTGTTTCTTCAGCTGCCGGTAACCTATACACCCTTGCCTCCTGTATACCTGAAAAGTTCCCAGTTTTACTTTGTAAATACTATTTCCAAAAAGCAGAGAGAGTGGTAACTCACAAACCTTGAGAACATTTTCTTTTAGACCTTCTTTTCATCACAGACGCTCAGATAACTGATTATATTGCCTCTGTTGTGAGATTTAGTCCCAGTTTAGAAAATACTTCAAAAAATCTTATAAGAGTTGGTTTATTGTGGTCTGCTATAATGATATCTTGTTTCTTTCATTTATTTTATTTTTAGTGTTTTCTATAGCGCGAACATGACCCTGCAAAGGGCGTCAGAGCGCTTTACAGTAGCATTTAAACAACAATCCTAACTTTACATATTACTAGACATTGGTGGTTGCAGTAATTGCAATTCCGAAGGGCTAGCAGCAACCAAAAAGTTCACTGATAGATTACCATAAAGTCTTAGAACTTTTTAAAACAATGAGATAAAAACGAGTTTAACAGACCAACATTGTACAGTGAGCTTGTAGTGTGAAAATTGTGTCCGCCAGGCAGAATGAAATAAATAAAGAACAGTTTTAAGGAATTATGGGGGAAATTTCCTCATATGAAACGATTTTGCTTCCTTTTTGAATTTTGCGATGGTTGGCATTCTTCTCAAGTCGGGGGGAGGGCGTTACAGATTCTCGGTGCGGCCCCTGAGAATGCTCGGTCATACGTTCTTTTCTTACGGAGGCGCGCCGGTTTCAGTAGTAGATCAGCCTTGCTTCTGGAGGAACGTGACCCTCCCGACAGCGTGAGTTTCTGGGCAAGGTAGACTGCAGTATTGTTGTGTATTGCTTTGTGGGTGATGCATGCCAGTTTGAACTGGATTCGTGCTTCGAAAGGAAGCCAGTTGAGAGCTTTCAAGTGGGTGGAGATATGGTCAACTTTTTTGAATCCCACTATGAGTCTTGTGGCTGCATTAAGACATGCTTTCAACGGGGCTGTTGAGATCTTAGGGAGTCCATCTAAGGTTGTGCAACCATATTCAATCCTTGAGATGACCAATGCTTGAACTGCTGTTTTGAGTTCTGCTTTATTTAAAAAAGGTTTTAGTTTTCGTAAGTAACTCAAGTGGAATCTGGCGTTTTTTGCAATTGTGTTGATATGTGCCGACATATTAAGGTTTTTGTCCAGAATGATACCCAGAGATTTAGTTGACTCCACAATCTTCAGAGTGCACTTTACTGCAGTGATGAGGTTGGACCATCCTGCCATCAGGAGCTGAACCAGGATAGCACTGTACCCTCAAATCCCGTCCTATCTTAATTATGTAGCTCATTCCTGCAACTCCATGATAATGTTGCACCACTATAGGGTGGCAAGCCATATAACCAAATATTTTTCGGCAAGCATGGAAGAAAGTGCTGGTGCTTTGCCTGCCAAATTGTGTCCAAAGGAGGGTGGTTACTCTAGGATATGCCGAATGCTCCGGATAAGGTAGGGGATTTTTGCCGCGCCGGCCACTTCCATCTTCCCGTCTGGTTAAAAATGGGTTGGAATGCAACCTGAACGATTGTCAGTACCTAATTGGACAAGTGTATTTTCAGACATGGGTTCCTTGCTCACTGACCCACTAGAACCAAGCTACACATGACTGAACAGCCCCAATCAGGGCAAAACGAGTCTTGGGTTGCATGTTGCAGTTCAGAGAGGACCTGGCTTGACAGTTTGGCTGGACTTTTCCTTTTTGAATAGGGTCAAGACTAATTTGCAAATGGCTGTCCTCATCTGAGGTGGCATGCTGGGCAAAAGAACGAAGGGTTGGAATGCTACCAGATCAATTGCCCTAAATGCCCATGGGTATGCACAGACAGGGGTCCATTGCTTGCAGTCTCACTTGAACCCAGCGGCACTGGACTGAAGAGCCCCAATCAGGGCAAAACCGGTTTTAGGTTGATTGTGGGGAGAGGATTTGGCCTTACAGCTAGAGTGGTCGACCTCGAAGCTGGGGAACCGGGTTTGAGTCTTGGCAACGACCATCAACATCCTGCGATTCTGGGCAAATAGTTTAATCTTCCTGTGCCTAACAAAAATGAATGTGTTCTCATGTAACAAAACTGGTGCTCATGTAAAGTGCTCTGATAGCCGATGTCTAGGGTCTAGTTCGAGCTGTATAAAACTTTTTTTTTTAAAAAGAAAAAATTGTCCTGGTTCACAGAGGACCTGGCTGGGCAGTTCAATTTAGATGCTTCCTATTAGAGCAGGGTCAAGACTGATTTGTATATGGCTAGGTCTAATCTGATTTGGCATGATAGACATAAGAATGATGTATTGGAAAAACCCTTTCAGTACTGGACACTTCGAGAGTCAAGACCCACGGGAGCACCAAAGTACACGTGTTACCTCACCCAGGGAAGCCGGGTGCATAGGTGTCTTTTCGTGTCGGGTTTTCTCGTCGTTTCCAATGGAGAACTGCAAAGAAGAGCTGCAGGTGACCAAGTGAAGAGTGTACGGATGGATACAAGGGTGGATCGGAGATCTGAAGAACCTGAAAGCAGAGGGGACAGAGTCTGGGTCACTAGCCAGTGACCAGGAAGGCGACAAGAAGATGCCAGCCAATGTCGGGTGCTTTCGGGTGATGTAGGTGAAGCTTGACTCTTCAGCCACGAGGTCCAGGAGGCGTCGACAACAAACAGGAGCTGGATTAGAGCTGTTCCACGTCGATTGTCGAGTGCTGCAGTGTCGGTATCCAGATTGGACCCAACAAGCCTTGGCAACAGCAACCCACACAAAATAGAAAGATTGGCTTCAGAGCAGACCAGCAAAGTCTGAGGGACTCACCCTTTGGGGGGGAGTCCAGGCACGTCTTGAGCAACCAGTAAAGCTCAAGAAACAAAGTAGATTCCTTTGTGGGGATCCACCAGTCGACGGACCAGGGATCACAAAGGGACCTCAAGCAGAAATGCAGGAAGCGGGCCCAATGAACACTTGTGGAGTGTAGGCCTCTAAGCTTCAGTGCAAAAGGTGCTCAGGGCTTGGACTACAAGTAGCCCAATGCACAACTTTGGGAAAACTTGGGAAGTCAATGCACTAGCAAATGTGCTTGATGTCCAGGATTTCCGGTCCCACGTCTCTCCTGATTGCTACAGGTCTCAACTCTGCTGGGGACTCATGTCACCCTCGGAGAAGTCTGGAAGTCCATGTCCTGTGTTGCAGATTCTTCGGGATCCGTCGGGAGCCTTGAAAATGCAGACCGGCAAGATGCTTCTTTGGTGCCTGTTTGACAGGGGATTCGCTCCTTGACCCCAAGGGAGATTTCTTCCCTCTTCCAGTCGATATGGAATGTCGAAGGTCCAAGATTTATGTTTCAGAGTTTCATCCAGTGTAATCTAAAGTTCTAGGGACTGGGTTCCTATACTTATACTAAGTTTAGGCGTTGGACTAACTCTAGGGTCCCACCTATGGGAGGACCTGGGGAGGGGGTGGTTACACCCCTTCAACTTTGTCTAGTTTCACGCTAGAGCTGGGGCTGAGTGCCCCAGCAACCGGTTTGAACTGGGAAATGCATTGGGTACACCTTGTGTGCCACAGGCACTGTCTGGAAAGCATTCACTGAATGCACCCACCCTGCCCCAATACACTAAAGCCTGTCTGGGGAGGTGCTGCCACCTCCCTGGACCGGAAACCTATAGTCCAAGCCTCCCCTGGCGGAGTTTCGTCCAGCAGCAGGAGGTCAGACTCGTGTCTGTGGAAGCAGCATCTATTTTGTGATGCTGGGGCTCTGTTTAACTTCTACCGGGTTTACCGGTGTGTACATGTCTTCTCCCTCTAGAAGGGGGGGGTAGTATTCCAAAGTGTTTGACATTCCAAAGTTAGCATTTACCGTGAGGTTATAATGCACTTAACAGTATATGGTATGGCTGTATCATAGAACAGCTATAAGGAAGGGATTCCGAAAGCTGCAGAGGGCTCAGCTCATGCTTGGGCACCCTCTCACACCAAACCAAGCACTCTGCCTTCAGTATTGTCAATACATGCTTCAGCCCCTGGTAGGCCTCTGGGGTACCTATGCCCTTGGTACCTAAGGTACCATATTCTAGGGACTCATAAGGGTGACCCTGTAACCAATCTGGAGTGTACCTAATGTACATGCAATCAATTTAGAGAGGAAGCAGCTAGGCTGGGGTCCTGGTTAGCAGGGCCCCAGTCAGACTAAAGTCGATAAATCAGTGAAACACAGCAAAAAGTGGGGATAACCATAGTAAGCATATCCTACTCCCCTACACTACCCAAGTTATTGCTTGTGGTTAGACCTATTGCAAGCATCCTCCTATCACCTTTCGTGTTTGTCCTGTACTACCCTAAGTAGCCCATGATATGCCCAGACGTGGGTCCCTAGCACACTGTGCCAATGGAACCAAACAAACCCAACTGAAAGAAGGCCCCAATCAGGGCAAAACCTGTCCTGGATTGCATATGTTCTGGGTCAGGAAGGACTTAACTTGGCAGATCGGACTGGACTGTTTCTATTGTAGTAGAGTAAAGTCTGATTTTAATACGGCTAGTTTAAATCTGGGGTGGTATATTGGGCAAAAGAACAATGGATTAAAATGCTACTCTGAGCGATTGCCAGTGGTAGACTTATTGCAAGTATCATCCCATCACCTTTTGTGTGGGTCATGAACTGCCCTAAGCGGTAATGGTCATGTTCCATGTTCCGAGTTGGGTCCTTTGCCCATCGTGCCGAATGAACCAAGCTACACCCAACAGAAGAGCCTTAATATTGGTGGTACCAGTTTTGGGTTGCTTGTTTTCAGAAAGGGGGTGGCTTGGCAGGACTGTTCGTATTGGAGCAGGAACAAGACTGATTTGTACATGGTTGGGTCTAATTTGAGGTGGCATGACGGGCAAAAGAATGGTGGGTTGAAATGCAATTGGCAGTGGTTAGACATATTGCGAGCATCCTCCAATCGCCTTTTTGTGATAGCTTGATTAGTTAGCCTTTTTCCAACCTGAAAGTACATTTAAATATCATTTGCTTACAACTGTAAATTTACCCGGAGTTACTGCAAGAGCTGTGTCAATTAATACAAGTAAATTTTGACAAGGAGGCATGGTAAGTAAGACCCTTATTAATATTCAAAAAGGCACCATGCATGGTGTTGATTTCATACACCCAATCCAAAGCTTTTGGCTGCATCTGAAGGAGAATGACCCAAAAAGATGGAAACACTAACTCCTCGAGGTTGCTTTACAGTATGTCATGGTCCACAGTGGCCTACGCTGCTGAAATGTTGAAGAATATGAGGCATGTCTCCCAAATGTTATATTTGAATGCATTGGAAGGGTTTCTGGTCCTCACACAATCACTATTTCTGTCTTGGCATTTCAGATAAAAGAAACTCTCTTTCATAAGAACAATATGTAGTCCACACAAGAGAGTGCCCATTATCGAGGAATTAAACGCAAGATACACACAGATCACACAGATCGATCTCAGTTACAATTCAGAAGTACAAACGCTTAAAAGAAATTAAGGCAGTGTTAGTGGGAAGACAGCTGGGGAGGGCACATGAGGTGCAGGACAGGAGTTCAAGGACAATCTGAGGGGGCAGTTTGATGTCCCATACTTTGCTTTGCTATCCTTGTATTGTTTGGGTGGTTGGTTATTATTTTAACCAAAATACCAATAAATTACATTAGAAAAAAAGGAGGAGATTCATGAGCATGCTAGTCTATAACTTCTATGAGCGGATCAGAAGTTGTGAGAAGCTGCTGACCATTTGGTCTAAAGAACCAAAGATACAATGCCTACACCTTAATAGTGATTCCAAAAAGTCTCAGTAACAACATTATTACAAAGGAAAGATTATGTCATAATGCCAGATTTACCTAGGTGAGTGGAAGAGCAGAGTCATGTAGTTTATAAATGGAAGGTTGGAGTGTGTAATATAGTGGGTGTGCATTGTGTCATTTGCTTTCATAATTTAACTGTTAGTGTTAAGCTTCAAGTTCATCTCTAGATACTGAAAATACTTAACAAGATGAGAATGAATGAGGTCATAAAGTATGAGTAAAAGAAGATTACCAAAAAATGTGTTTTATGTACTCAGAGTATAATACTAATGCCAGAGACATGGAACAAGTCACAAAAAAAATATTGCACACTCACAATGTTGCACATAATTCTCAATATACATTAATATATCTTTTTGAGCTAGAGAAATTCCTTTCCAGCAGACAAACTACCTTACTTGTTCCATAAATTGTTCAAAAAACAAAAAATAGAAATTTCTCAATCTAACCTGGGGTGTCAGGGTCAAGTAGGTGTGGTCAAAGATGCTACTTGGTGCACAGGACAAATTTGACGATCTTTGGCCTGTTGTTGCCAATAACTGCATAATGGAAAAAGTAAACTGATGAAGTTACAGAGTGGCTAAAACGTCTATAGGAATGAAACAGAAGTAGTTTGATTTATTTCTACGACATAGGATCAAAGTTGTGGAAATTATATTAGTCATACAATGGAAATCTCATATGAAATGTTTGTTCAATTGCTTATTTGGACTGTATAGTTTAATCAAATAACATTCAATGGATAAAATACAGTGGAAATCACAATTTATATATGATGATATATCTCTGTACCTAACAAAAGAGTGTGTACCTCAATCTTTCGCAGCTGTTTTGATTGGACAGCAAGGGCATTCCCACATCTCATGCTAGGCATCATAGTCTGCATTTCTTTGTTGCTTGTGTCACGCCATCTGGGTACATCCTGTTGAATGTAAAAAGATTAAAAGATATATTTTATTTTTGGAGCAGTATATTATAAGAGAAGAAAACATTGGCTCTGATTTAGAGGTGGCTGGTAATGGGCCAGCTGTGGTGTGTTCACCATAGCCTTACTGCTGGTTCACCAGAGAAGTATCCTCTAACATTAGAGTTAGCTAATCCCACACAAATTGAGGGCAGTTCAATAACAGGCAACTTCAAATCGAGCCACATGGCCTCACTTAAACCGTGATGTTGAATTTCAATTGCTTGAAAAGAAGTAAAAATGAGAGATTCTCATATTGGACATTGACGGTGTTAGTCAAAGATGTGAAAAGCTGCTGACCATGTAAGCCATGGAGCCAAAGACAAAAAATCTGCAACCCACCTGCAAGTAGACCCGGTACAAACAAGATGTTGGAAAAATGCGATCAGCATATTCTGTGCTTCTACTTAATTCACACAGTTTCACTCCTGGGGCATAGTTTTATGTTGTGCCACAGATTACCAGAAGTATACATAGTTAGGATTGGTAATATCTTGTTCTAAGAGTGCAATACATGTCACAGAAGATGTAGTCTATGTACTCACACCATGGACCAAAGAATGAGGTACCTCACACCTTAAATACTGCATGCTAACTTCAAATATCATGGATCTCCATTGACATACAGTAAATATAAAGAGAGCAGAGTCATTCCAGAATCATGCCAGATCATAGCAATCACGTGTTGTTTACTGCACAATTTGCAGAACCTTATAATACTAACCTGAAGCATTAATTTGTGGCTTTGGCTGGTTTTGAGGGCACTGATACAATTTGCAGGAAAGCTGATTACATTTTGCAGATATCCTAGAAGAATGAATTTGTTACAAAGGCAAGTCCAGAGTGCACGGTCAAAATGGGAGGGACAGTTGGTTACGTTCTCCAAGGAGCCCAATGTTGTCTAAAAGAAAAAAAAAAGATCTTAGTTAAAGATGTGTTCTGCTGCACACCAGAGCTCATATCTGTTTTTCATTTATTGTGAAACATAGCATTATCTACCCCAACTCAACTGATCAACAGATTTATTGTTGACATTGTAGATGCAGTGCAGTGCAGTGCAATATACTCATCACCAGTGGTAGCCACATGGCAATCATATTCAGCAATTGCAGCAAATGCACGCATAAAGTGCATCATGCACATTGTATTTGACATGTGTTTACAAAACAAAATCTTGATAAGCCAAAGTAAAAATTATGATATAAATAATTTTTTTTAATTGCCTTTACTGGTTTTTAGGTACATAATACAACTGCATCAAGTATTGTAAGATAATGATGAAACATGTATGGTGACTACAAAAATTAGATCCATACAAGTCTATTTCGTCTTCAAGTACAGTCTGTAAAGGACAAGTAGAGTGCAATATACATAGCCAGCAGTAATTAATACATTGAGGTATGAAGAGGTCTCTCTATGTTGGTTGTGTTGTAGACGTGGGGGGGGGTTATTCAGTCACGTCTTTGTCTAGAGAGTGTAGGTATACACGGAAGGACGACCAAATATCCCAGGGGCATGATGCAAGGAGTTGTAGATTGCCATAGTCTCCCCGCATGTTTTCGCTTCTGCTCATGCTTTTGAGTCACTCTTTAACAGTAGGAGGTCTGGGCCCACTCTAGCTCAGGAATATTTACCTCATTCCAAGTAATAATGCAACAGAAACCAGCCAGCAAATTGCCTGGGGTATGTCATAGGTGTAACCTAACAGAGCAACCATTGGATTGGGAGCCATCTTGTAGTCTGTCATGTTGGAGATCTGGATATATACATTTTCCCAATAGTGAGCAATCACCGGACATGTCCATGTTAGGTGGGCAAAATCGGTTCCAGGGTATGACATGTCAGACATTTATCGTGTCTGGGGGTTCGAACTTTGCAATATCTGCTTGGGAGAAATAGCACATGTGGAAATATTTAAAGTGTATCCATTTATGTCTTTGGTTAATGGAAATGCGTTTTATTTGTGCGCAGCAGTAGCCCCATATTTGGTCTGCAATAGGAGCCCCAAGTTCCTTCTCCCGGACCTTCCGCACCCGGGATGTTACGTCTGGTTTTAGGACCAGGGAATCTTGGTATAACCTAGATGTCATATGTCCGCCATCTGATGCCTCAATCACTACAGACAAGGGTGTGAAGTCTTCTGGAGGGATTGGATAGGTGGGTATAAGAGATTTAAAGGAGCTCTGGAGCCTTTTAAAGACAGAGAGGTCCATTTATGATGCATTTGGCGGCCACATGTTGCCTGATAATTGTATGATGTGTCCATTGAGGAACAGGTCGCCAAGGGTGGACATTAAGTATCTGTGAAGTGTACTTTTGACCAATGTCTCCTTGTGGGTGGTATCCAGGGATTATCTGCGATGGGGATGACGTCGGAGTACAGGGGACCGCCCTGTAGCATATGTCGCAACCTGCCCCATGGCCAGCAGGTTGTAGAAACTGTCTGTATGTCCAACATTTTGAATGGGATGCCCCGCGGCAGTATCTGTGAGTGGAGCAAGCCGTCCAGCTAAGCGCGTTCTGGGCGTATGTATGGTATGCGTCCGCCAGGGTAGTACCAATGATATGTGTAGATACAGAGGCAGATGTCAGGTACCGCAAGACCTCCATGCTTATTGGAAAATGTCAATGACTCCCAGCGCACCCAGGGGCGCCCCCCGCCCAGGTCAGTCACAGCAGAATGCCACGTAGACTGCCAAAGAAGTAATGTGTGAGCAGGATGGGGGTAGTAGTGAACAGATATAAAAAGCATGGTAGCACCACCATTATAAGAATAGCCACACGTCCCATCAATGAAATAGGCAATTTTACGTATTGTTCAAATTGTGCGTTCAGGGTGGCCAATGCCGGTCCGTAATTGGGCTGGACGACCTGATCTCTATCCCTATGTATTTGGATACCCAAATATTTAGTGCAGTCAGTGGTTCATCTGAGGGGGATTCCGTTGGTAGGATTGGGTGGCATCCGTGAGCGGGAAGACCTCCGACTTTGCCCAGTTGATGCAGAGTCCTGAGAGTCGACCATAGCTGGCTATCTCCTGCATGAGCGGGGGTAGGTTATCCCTGGGGTGTCGCATAAACAGGAACATTTTGTCTGTGTATAACGATAGTAGCAATGGGCCATATGTAAGTTGCATTCCGCTGTGTATGTGTCTGTCCTGCAGTGCCCTTACCAGTGGATCCATTGCAATTATAAAGAGTAGGAGGGAAAGCGGACATCCCTGTATAGTGCCCCGGAATATTGGGATCGCGTCTGTGAGCGTGCCGCTTTTTCTCAAACAGGCTGTGAGTTTGGTATATAGTAGCATAATCAATGCAAGAAACGGTGGGGGAATGCCTGGTTTTCTCAGAATGGCTCTTAAGAGAGGCCATTCAAGTGAGACGAAGGCCTTTTCAGCATGCAGCATGGCCACCGCAGCTGGTGTGTCCGGTGCCACCTTAGTGAGCACTGCAAATAGTGTCCGTAGATTGAGGGAAGTTGCGCGGTGTGGGACGAATCAGCCTGGGTTGGTGAAATGATTAGCTCCATCAGCAATGCCAGTCTGTTGGCCAGTGCTTTGGCAGGTATTATATTATAGAGGTTAAATAGCGATAATGGGTGATATGAAGTGCATTTTCTGGGATCTTTGCCTTGTTTCAATATTATCATGAAAATTGCCTCTCGGAGTGTCAGCAGCAGTTCGCCGGTGCTTAAAGATTTGTTATATAGCGTGAGGAGCTGTGGGACGAGTAGTTCTTTAAATGTCTTATAAAAGGTACCAGTTAGCCCTCCCAGGCCTGGCACCTTGGAGGGACTTGTGTTCTGTGTTCCAGCATCAACGGTTCACTAAGAAAGTCCTGCTGCCCGTTTGACAGCCAAACCATAGCTAAGTCCTCGAGGTAGGAGGTCATCACTGTGGGATTGTAAGTGGCGCTAGAGGTGTAGAGGTTTTGATAGTATGTTTTGAATTCATGCAGGATGTTTTCACTGCCTGTGAAAGCGGCTCCAATATCTGAGCATATCCTGGCTATGTAGTTCTGCTGTCCGTTTGGGTGTAATAAGCACGCCAGTGTGCGACCAGGTCACTCCCCCTCCCCATAACGTTGTGCCCTAGCATGTTTGTCCATGTATTAAATCTTCCTATCCACAAAGTCCTGGAACTCCGTAACGAGGATATTTTGTTGGTGCGTCCTGTCCTTATCCCCCTCCCCACTGTCTGGTCTGTGTCATGAAATGCCTTCTCAGTTTTCTACACTTGAGTGTGAACATCACATAGTATGTCTGTGTGTTTGGAAATGCACACTTAGCGGATATAGGCCTTGAAGGCTTCCCACAGGGTTACTTGTGTGGATACGGATCCGGTGTTTAAATCAAAATATTCTGTAATAGAGGACTGTAGTTCATTGTGGAATACAGGCTCTAGCAGGGCTTCTCCTCCGAATCTCCAGCTGAAGGCCATGGGGCAACTTCATGGGATTCTCATTTATAACAAGACTGGGCTATAGCCAGAATGTTTTCAGGGAAGGATGGAGATCCTGCTGAGCCTTTGATGGACAAGCGATGAAAGAAACCAGTAGTCTAGTCCAGTCCAGACAGCGTGGGGGGACGAGTAGAATGTGAAACCAGGAGTGCATCGATAGTGGGTACACCAGGTGTCTAATAGTAAATATAAATCAGTAAGTTGGCTGAATGGTTCCCAGGGGCAAAGCTTGCGAACTGGCTGTGTACTGGTTGTATCTATCTGTGGGCAGTGTAACATGTTCCGGTCACCTCCCAATATCCAGTGGTCATTTCTAGGCGAGTATATAGTTCCTAGAAAAATTCAGGGTCATCAACATTGTGGAGGCCTATATATTGACTATTTGGATCCTTCGGTCTGCCAAGGTACCCTGGATATATTGATATCTGCCGTTGGGGTCAGAGTATTGAGCCGTGAGGGTAAATGGCACACTCTTGTGGATCAGTATGCAGGTGCCCCAGGAAGTACGAACTATAGTAGGAGAAGTACCTATGATTTCCCACTGATTGGCAAAAGGGGGATCAGTGCATGGAGACAGATGGGTCTCCTGCAGCAGAGTGATTTTAACATTGTGCTTAGCTAGGTAGGAGAGCAGTTGCTTCCCCTTCCGTGGGTTGTTAATGCCATGGATATTCCAGTATATAAGCGTAAGTTCTACTGTCTTCGACTTGTCATGGGGAGTGCTACCTAAGGGTATATTTTGATTCTATATCAGTTGCGTCGTAGCGAAGTGTGGTTGGAGACATGTGCAATGGCGCAAGACAATTTATAGCATAACTGCACAGGATTAACATCAATGCGTCCGCATCTCATAGGTTCGTCCTCCTTCACAGGCAGGCCTGAGATGGTTGTGTTCCTGTAAGGGCTCCAGATGCAGCCTCGGTGAATGTCCCTGGGAGGGTGGTGGCAAGATGGGCGAGGATGGGGAATGGGACCAGGGGGAGCTGGTGTGCACATTGGCGGGACCCAGCGGTCCAGGCCTCAGGCTCGGCCATGGTCACTGTCGCCCTGGGGCCTCTAAGGCTCCCTCTCCTTATCCGTGTTTTCAACCCTGGGAGTCGTCTCACTGTATCCCGCTGTCTCTCAGAGGTCCATGTAGGGTTTTCCTGGATTCTGTGACCAGTTGTGCATAGTTAACAATGGTGTTTCCTGCTGAAGACGGACTGCCTGTGCTAAAGCCTCACAAGAACGCGGCCATCTTGGTGGTGGTCGTGGCTACGCCCGTCTGAGGATATAAATTAAATATTATGTTTCATAATTTTCAAAATGCACCTCACCCATCTGAATGATTTAGATGATCAAACAGTAAGGCCTCATTCAGAGGTCCTCAGTTAGACTGCTAGGTTGTCTACTTAGTGAGTCAAACATCTCATCCTCCAGCATGGTTGAAGCTGTCTCTATTGAAAACCCTGAATTCAATACCACCTTGCCTCTCCTGCAAGCTGCAATTGTCATCACTAATGCGGTCCCCAAAATGATACCCTGCAACAGGAGGTACATTCTCTGTACCCACATTAAAAATATCCTGGCCATGTAGATATGTACATTTTGACTATTTCTGTATCAGGCAATGATAGTTCACATGGGAGAATTGAATCATAAACTGTGGTGCGCTCAATAGATGAATTCCAACTATAAACACTTGTGTTTAAAATAAATTCTACAATCACTTTATGCTTTATTCCATCATCTTTTATGCCAACACATATCTTTCCTTTATCTCTGTAAAAACTTCTTCTGAGCTAATACAAAGACCCAAATAGTAACAATATATGGTATCTCCAAAATGGAATTATAAAATATGATGTATGGTATCACTGCTCCAATTATGATCAAAGGTTATTCAGTTTAATGTTATATAGTGACATATTATAATAATGAGTGATTGGTACACCCTCAGTTTCTGTACATTTGCACATAGAGAATGGTGTTTCTAGTGCTTTTTTGTCAAAGCTTTTTCAAAATGTATGTATAAGTGGCACCACTGGGCATGGTGACATACCACCGTCTAAGATTGGGGGTCAGCTCAATGCAATTTCCAGCAATTGTATTGCTGCTCATTTGTCTTCCCCATCTTGGAGTTAGTGAATACTCCTCTGCCTGGAACAATGCCTTTGACTGCACAATAATTTACCTGAATGAAGTAAGGGCATCTATTTCTTGTTGGCTGGTGTATTACTGTCCACTGCTAAACCTGGCCCTAAGTTTTAACTTTACAGAACTGTTTCCATGGCTAAGTCACTGTACCTGGATATCTGGTAGCTGTATGACAACAGGGATGACCTCAAACCTCTTTTTAGGTATCTTGTTGCAAATTGTGGCAGTCCATAGTTCAAAATCCTATAGGATGAAAAGAGGTAAAATATGTTGCCAATGGTTTTCTTTCTCAACTTAAAATCTACACTACTACTATTCTTTTACACAAAACATAGCTATAAATATGCAGAAACAGGCTCAATTACTTCTATGTAAATGTAGATTTTAGAAAGTGCTCATCATTTCTTGGCATGAGATTTTGAAACAGTGCATCATTAGTAGAGCAAGCAGCATTTCATTTGTCAAAATCAATTAATGAAAGCTATTAAAACACCAAACATGTGCCTAAAAACTGGTTGTGTCTGTAGCTTGGCTTTTGGCTACTGTGTACATTTGAAAATAGAGACATTTCCACTGAATGAACAGAAAAGGGTTAACATTTAAATTAGCAGCACTGAAAAATCATGTCCTAAAATCTATACTACTAGAGGCTTGATGTGGGATTGTAATATTGGCAATATGGGTACATTTTCTACTGAAACTCTATGTGGCAGATCTGGGAAACACACTTTTCAACTACTGCTCTTTCCACTCAAATTTAGGAGGACATTTAAAACTGATTCTTCAATATGCAGACATTGTCCTGCTAGGCAAGACCAGTTTAGAATTGTAATTAATGTATCTGAGCTTCATTCTTCTTGGGATCTCAATAAGATAAGAATAAATTCAGATAAAATTAAGATATTAATCTTTGGCATAAAAGTAAAAAAAACAGGGATCTGACATCTGAATGGTCAATCACTGGTGAGAGCAGTTGTGTACAAGTGTTTGGGAGTCTGGTATCACGAGAGAGGTGGCCATCCTCCGCAGTTAGCAAAAATCTAACTGAAGTGACCTTTCCTAAAGCTGCCATTTTAAAAAGATTTTTAGTTATAAAGTTTTATGAAATATACAGGCAGAGAGTAGTAAGTATATAAAGGGAATAGGTGTATTCATCACTCCAAGAAATGAAAAAGAAACACATTTTGTAACCACAAAATGACACAGCAAGGACATCATAACACCCAACCCCAAATCACCCCTCCTATCCATAAGCTGGGAAATATCACACACTGTGGTTGGAGCAATGCAGGGGGCTAACCGACTCATAAATACCTATAACAGCAGCATCTTCCACTATACTAATCACTCAATTCCCAACAATTAAATTGAAGCACATTACACAGTGTTGAGTATTGGCTTATAAATGCGTAGGGGTTCCAAGACATTCTTTGGTTTTGCCACCATGGGAAGGGTGTCAGCATGGGTCACAACCCATTCCACAAGGTGTGATATCCTTTAGCTAGTCTTAAAAATGGCGTGCTTTGCAACTACCCAGTGCCATTGCCACTCGCTGCTTAGCAAGCAATATCATCGTAGAAAATTAGCTGTTCATTTTATATTGGCTATAGAAATGGTTTTTAATAACTACACATTTTAGGTGGGTCTGTTAGAAGATCTGTGCTGACTGACAGCCCATAGGCTGAAATCCTATGAAACTGGCATAGGTTTAAAAACCTGTGTTCACATTTCTTGCTCCACATTCTATAATCCACAGGGATATTATTTTGTTGAACTGTAACAAAGGTTTAAATGACAAGCAATATCTAGTCTATTGACCATAGTGGACCTTATCAAACCTATATTAAAATGAGTCTTCAAAATGATCTAACTTTACTAGAGTTTTACATTGTACAGGTAAAACAAGTTTGTTTGCTGTTCCACTAATTCCATACAAACTTGTCAATTTTGTTTTATGAAAATTTGTAAATGAAAGTAAGATACCTCATCAACAGCTTGGTAAGGAAACTCACATTACTTTAAAAGAAAATCTTCATGACTCCGTGATGGATGGTTGAGTTGATGTGCTACTTTGTAAAACCTTTGTTATGCATTGATTAAACAACATATATACTTTATAAATAACAGAAAGAAATATCTAAACTATACACCTCATCTATATTATGGTTATATTTTTGTAAAAGACTGTGAGACTGATGCACAGACACTAAGGTAGTTTTAGAATAGAAATGCAGAAGCACAAGTATGGCGTGCAGGTGTGAATTTAAAGATCTCATATACAAGTAGGAAAATGCCCAATTGTACATTTGGATACAACATTTTCTGAAATAAAGTATGATCTTATCAAAACACTTTACCCACATGTGGACTAATGGGTCAGTGAAAGTACAAAATGGAAAATTGTTGATTTTACAAGATAAATCCTGCTCATTAACCATCTTTCATACTGATCTCAATAGATACTGTAATTAGCCATTAGTTACAAACAAAGTCAGGGCTTTTCAGAAATCATATAATATCATGTGAATCACGTTATTCATAGAACAAATGGCAGAGCTTTTCAGTACTGACCTGTATCATTGAGGTTGAGAGTCTATGTCCACGGCTAGTTCTGGGTAAACAGTCAAAATGTGATGACAAGTCAAAGACATTTTTCAGAAATACCCATAACTGCAACTGAAACAAAGTAAATTGATCATCGTCTCAAGTATATGACTGTCTAAAGAGCTTATGTCTATTTTTTTGGTTGTAGGGAAGGGTGCATCAACTAAATATTTACAATAAGTTTCAAACTGAAGACTTAATTATTTTGAAGTTCAAAATGCTTCTAGAAAGTTGTCAGAATATCTATAGAATTGGGATGAGATGATATTAAAGCAGTGCATCATCAGGAAATCAAGACATATTTTTGCTTGCAAACCCATTGATTTGAAGCCATTGTAAATCAACAATACACCTAAAGAAGGTTTTCTTCTGTACCTGGGTGTATGACCACTGCTTGAGTTGGAAAATGATGACCCTTCCACCTTTCATGTTAGGCGTGAATAATGAATGAGCTGTACTGGCTGTCTCAGCCCCCAGTTTGAAATCCTATATAATAGAAATAGATTAAAAACCTGAGTTTACATATTGATGCTACACATTCCAAAATCCACACTACGGGGCAGATTTACAAACCCTTTGCGCCACTTTTGCGTCACTTGCAAATCGTAAATTTGCGGGCTTGTAAATCTGCCCCTACCTTTTTATCTGTAGACCACATAAAGTGGTTAAAATAAAAGACTGACTGCTCCAATGTATTTGATCTCATTTGACCTTATTTTAAATCTGTCTTCAAATGGGTTTTCAAAATTGCATCACCGGCTAGGAAATTTGCATTTGTTGGATTTCCGAAAGTGATTGATTTAGGATGAACGTTTTGTAGGTTACAAAAAATATAAAAACATCTACTGTGGCACATGTTCCATGAATTGGTACTGTGTTGTCCTCAAAAAAGTCAAAATGTAGAATAAATCTTTTAAACAAATTGGTATTGGAACAAACAATAATTCAGAGAATTTGAACATTCAAAAAGACTATCTGTAACATGTAAAAGTTCATGTCATACTTTAAAAAAAGTCTGAAAAATAATTGAGGGAAAACTACTTTTTCAATTTATAGGAAGAAATGTACATCGCATGTATTCTTAATTATGCAAACAATACTGTTTTTTGCACCGTATTTTAGGTTTAGAAAAGCATTGCATGAGCAAAAACATGTTGTGTTTGCATGAATTTAAAGGTGTTCAACTAGTTAAAAGGCCCAGGTGTTAGTATTTGGTCTCTGAATGATCTGGACATATGTGTGACTTTGACACCTATGGTCTACGGTACTAAAAGATGCACATTGTCAGCTCGATTCACAAAGGTAAAGTTAGACCAAACGTCTAATTTAGACCAAAAGTCTAATTTACTACATTTCAGTATTCTCGAATGTAAGTTCCCACTAGTAACGTTACTATTAGTAAACTTGCTCATAGTAAAGTTACTAGTGGTAAGTTTAGTGCTAGTAAAATTACCAGTAGTAACTTATTTTTATGAATAGTAAAGTTTGATTTTTGGTCTAACATTACCTTTTGTGAATCAGGTGTAAAGTTATACTTCAAGCATAAAGTTAGACTTCAGTTGTAAAGTTAGACTTTGGTCTAAAGTTATACTTCAGGTCTAAGTTTACCTTTGTGAATCAGGCCCTCATTGTGTAGATCCTCCTCATGCACTCGCTTGTAGGTTATCACAAATTAATTGTGCATGGGCCCGCAGATGCATGTAGGTCCAAGTGAGTTGTCTAGTCTCAGTGAGACACTACTCATGTTCAGAGAATATACATAATATTGGATGAATTGCTTACCTTAATGTTTGGCCAGTGTGTTGGTCGGACAGCAAGAGCACTTCCCGTGCTCATGCTAGGGTTCTCAGTCAACATTTTTGGGTAACTTGTGCCAAGCAACTGTTTGAAATCCTAAATAATAAAATAAAAATGAGCAAACCTTCACTTGGTTTGGAGCAAATGTAAAACCATACCAAACTTCTTTTCCTTCACATTAAATGGTATGGCAAAACAATTTTCAGACTGGAGTACTTTACATCTCTTTAAATTGATTACACTTAATTTTAAGCCTACTTCACACTTATTTTAAGCTTAATTTGTGGTCTTCCAATACATATTGAATTGCTGTCAGGTAGATAGAAATGTATATTTCCCAAATATATTTATGAAAAAGCCTTTAATCCAATTAATTCAATTGTAGTTATGTTATGTTATGTTATGTTATTTAATTTTTTATATAGCGCACGGCGACTCAAAAAGAGTATCCCGGCGCTTTTTGGTAAAGGAATGCTGCATCATAATAACATAACACGTTTAAAAGAGGGAAATAAAACAAGGAGGACCTGGAAACAGACAAAATAAGATCTACTGAGTAAACAGCCAAGTCTTAAGATCCTTTCTAAAAGCCAGTAAACTGGTTGCTCCCCGCAGAGAAAGCGGCAGGGAGTTCCACAGCTGTGGTGCAAGTAAGCCGAAAGAGCGGCCACCCACGCGGGCCTTCTTCACTCGCGGGACAACCGCCAGAAGCAGAGACTCAGACCTCAGGGAGCGAGTTGGATAATAAAAAGACATTCTCTTTTGAAGATATTTTGCTCCCACCGCATGGAGGGCTTTATAAGCCAAGGTCAGAGCCTTAAAGGCAATCCGTTTCCGAACTGGAAGCCAGTGCAAGGTCTTCAACAGCCCTGTTGCACTAGCCCGCCTATTTAAGCCAAAAATGGCTCTTGCGGCCGCGTTCTGCACCACTTGGAGCCGCTGCAGCAAGTATTCTGGTAGGCCCAGGTAGAGAATGTTGGAATAATCCAACCTGGACCCAATCAGAGCCTGTACTGTCAGCCTCCTGTGCTCCTCAGACAACAGGGGCAGAAACCTCCGCAGCATCCTGAGGACGCCAAAACAGGTGCCCGAGACCCCCAAAATCTGAGATTTTAAAGAAAGCCCATTGTCCATCTTGACCCCCAAGTTCTTGGCCATTTTGGAGGAGCAAGTCGGAGGAAACATGTCGATGGGCCACCAGACCTGCCAATTGGGCTCGGTGTCACACCCAAAAAAGAGTACCTCAGATTTCTCGGAATTGCACTTGAGGCTGTTCAGTTGGAACCAATGAAAAACAGCCCCAAGGCAATCCCGGATACTCTCCCCGTCAAAGTCTCCTCCTCTCTTACATGAGAAGAGGAGCTGGGTATCGTCAGCATAGGATACGATCCGGGCCCCAAACGACTCCGCCAACGCCGCCAGAGGGGTCATAAAGATATTAAATAGGGTCGGGCTCAGAATCGAGCCCTGAGGGACCCCGACTCCCAGAGGCGGCATCGCGGCGGAATCTGGCGAGGCCCAGATCGTTTGCCGGCGGCCAGCTAGAAAGGAGGAAAACCAGCTGAACACCGTCCCTCGTAAACCTATCTCATAAAGTCTCACGAGAAGGCCGTCATGAGGGACGGTGTCGAAAGCCGCCGACAAGTCCAACATCACCAGCATGGCTTTGCCCCCCGAGTCCAGAACACCTTTAACAGTCTCTGAAACCTCAAGGAGCGCAGTCTCTGTGCTGAGATGGGGACGAAAACCCGACTGGGTAGCATGCAGGATCTCGTTGGTCTCAAGAAAATTGGAAAGCACCACCTGCACGTGCTTTTCCAAGATCTTCGTGAGAGCCGGCAGCAAAGAAATAGGCCTATAGCTGACAGGGGCCTTCGGGTCCAGTCCTGGTTTCTTTAGTAGCGGAATCACCATAGCCTGCTTCCAGGCTGACGGGACCACGCCCTGGCTCAATGAAAGATTAAATAGCGGATTCGCCAGCGGATTGATCACCTCTGCCAATTTCGCCAAGATTTTAGCCGGGCATGGGTCCAGCGGCGAACCGGATTTAAGATTACCCATGAGGGCTAAAGAGGCAGGGGCAGAGATCGGAGGAAACACGTCCAGCGTCGGACCTGGTGAGGCTAGCGGAGACAAAATGGCCTCAGAATAGGTCGGGCCCATAGTCACTGCCGGAGGAAAAGAGTCTTGAATAAGTTGGATCTTGCTCGTAAAAAAATCAGCAAGATCCACAGCCCAGGAGTCAGAAGGCTTTTCACCCGAGGTGTTAGATCGGGGGGAGATAAATTCTCTCACAATGGAGAAGATCTCCTTACAAGAATTGGCAGCGGCCTCAATTCTTCCAGCAAGATAGGCCTTTTTTTCCAGGCGAATGTCTCGATGATACGCCTTCACCACCGATTTATAGGTCAGCTTGGCAGCAGTGTCGTATTGTACCCGCCAAGCTCTTTCGGCCACCTTGCACTGCTGCCGCGTAGCCGACAGTGCAGCGGTGAACCAAGGTGCCGAGACCCGTTTCGGCGCTAGGCGCGGTGGTACTTCAGGGGCGAGATCATTAAGCCTGTCTAAAAACCAAACTTGCAGGGCCCCCAAATCCCTCTCCAGATCGCCTGAGAGGGAGCAGGGATGATCCACAGCGGCCTGGGCCAGCATCGCTGGGGTCACTCGATGGTATGCCCTATGACCATGACCCTGCTTCTGTGGCACACCAGGCACCGGTTTAACTGTGCCTTTGATCATAAATTTAGCCAGCAGATGGTCTGACCATAGTACCGGGCTAATCTCAATCTCCTCAAGAGGAGATGACGAAAATACCTGGTCGAGAGTGTGTCCCTTGTCGTGTGTGGGCCCCTGCAGATGAGGGATCAATCCCATCGGGGTCATTGCCTCAGAAAGTTTAATCGCGGCAGGGTCCAGCGGATCATCCATCCGGAAGTTAAAATCCCCCGCCACGATACAATGTTCCGCTTTCAAGGCCAATCCTACCAACACGGAGTCGAGATCTTCAAAAAACGATCCCGGTGGACCAGGCGGCCTATAGATCAATAAGCCCTTCACTGATTGATGCGGGGACAAAGAAATGGAGAACGCAAGAGTCTCCGAGCCGCGGATATCCTCCACTGCCAGAATAGAGCAGGGTGTGCCTTCCTTCACCACTAGTGCCACTCCGCCGCCCCTTCCCGTAGCTCTATCCTTTCTAAAGACGTTATAGTCGGGCGGGATTGCAAAGGTAACATCTGGGTTAGAAAATTCACCCCACCACGTCTCAGTGAGCATAAGACATAGAGGCTTCACCGTATCTAGGAGCTCATATATGTCTTGCGCATGTCTGCAGGCCGACCTGGTGTTTAAAAGCATGCAGCAATGTCCAATACTTACGTTGTTACGGTTGGACAGCGATAACTGAGCGTGGCTAGGGCGCCAGCGACAGCCAGGGCAGATGGACTTACCCAGATGGCGACCGGGAAAAACGGTACAGCAACCAGTGGCAAAACTGTCGTAAGAGCGTAGCTCCCCTGCAGTATATTGCAACACTGGCGACCCGGACGTACCCATGCCTGATATCAGAGCCCCCCCCGCCGCCCCGAGCGCCTCCGGGACGCTGACGGGCGCAGACGGGCAGGACTCTGGCTTGACTCAGGCGCGAGTCAGGCGCCCCCGCTGCGCGTCTCCGCTGCGCGAGGGGGAGCGAGCTTTAAATAGGGCTCACCTGAGGTCCCAGTCAGCGCTAGAGCGCTGAAACAAGTGGCACACACCAATATCCACCCCCAAGATGGCGACCAGGCGCCAAAACGAAGAAGGGACAAATCCGCTCAAAACGCGGTGGGGGGCACAGTTTATATGCAGGTATGTGGGCACAGCAGCAGAGAATTAAAAACAGGGGCAAATGCAATTAATAAAGAACGAAAATACAAAAAACGGTAATTTAAAACAAAGCAGCGCTGGAGATCGCTATTCCAGCAGCATAGCGCGCGTGCGTGCTATTACCTTTACCAGGACAGAGCACAGTGCAGGCTCACCTTAAATAGGGCTCACCTGAGGTCCCAGTCAGCGCTAGAGCGCTGAAACAAGTGGCACACACCAATATCCACCCCCAAGATGGCGACCAGGCGCCAAAACGAAGAAGGGACAAATCCGCTCAAAACGCGGTGGGGGCACAGTTTATATGCAGGTATGTGGGCACAGCAGCAGAGAATTAAAAACAGGGGCAAATGCAATTAATAAAGAACGAAAATACAAAAAACTGTAATTTAAAACAAAGCAGCGCTGGAGATCGCTATTCCAGCAGCATAGCGCGCGTGCGTGCTATTACCTTTACCAGGACAGAGCACAGTGCAGGCTCACCTTAAATAGGGCTCACCTGAGGTCCCAGTCAGCGCTAGAGCGCTGAAACAAGTGGCACACACCAATATCCACCCCCAAGATGGCGACCAGGCGCCAAAACGAAGAAGGGACAAATCCGCTCAAAACGCGGTGGGGGGCACAGTTTATATGCAGGTATGTGGGCACAGCAGCAGAGAATTAAAAACAGGGGCAAATGCAATTAATAAAGAACGAAAATACAAAAAACGGTAATTTAAAACAAAGCAGCGCTGGAGATCGCTATTCCAGCAGCATAGCGCGCGTGCGTGCTATTACCTTTACCAGTTATCCATGCAGCGCTTGTTTTGTGGCAGCTTCTGTTTTTAACTACCCGTTTTGTATCTGATTTAAAAGTTTGCTTTTAGAGTTATTCCCTGGTCTTACCTGCCTGGCCTCGCATACCCCCACCTCTGCCATCACACCTGCACTGTAATTGTGGTAAATCACCGCGTTTTGCGGGTCCTTTGCCCCTGACTCGCGGCGGCCATCTTGGGTGAGTGGGTCCCAGCGCGCCAGCAAGTCCTCTCTCCATTTCGTTTGGAGACTACTTAGGTAGCCATGCTTACGCGCAGCGGCCACGCGCAGCGGGGACGCCGGACTGACGCCGGAGTTACGCCAGAGTTTAGCCCGTCTGTGCCCGTCCGGGCCCAGACGGGCTCAGGGCTGGTCGCTATGCCCGCCCCTCTGGACCCGCGTTATACTCGTATTGGGTATAGGAGGGAGGAACTTATGTCTTGGCGGTCTTCGAAACCCCCCACATGTAGATATGTCCACGAGGGTGGACAACCGTTCCTGCCCTGCGGGACATGTACTGTGGGTCGGGGTCCGACCCCTGATAAATTGGTGCTTTCTATAGCTTTGTTGAATTGTCGGTCTCTACCCAGTCATGCCACAGAAATTAACTCCCTTATTTTGGACCACAAGCTGGATGTGTTATTTTTAACAGAGACTTGGATTTCCTCCTGCTCGGGCCCCGACATGGTTAGAGCTCTCCCTTCTGGTTTTCTTATTACACATTTTGATAGGCCTGTGGGGAGGGGAGGAGGAATTGCCATCCTTTATAGGGACTCGCTAGTTTGTAAGGTTCAGGACGGAGGGATGAGCGACTGCGAGAGCTGTCAGTTCTCTCTTCGCCTGTCACCCACTGCGTCTTTGACGGGCCTTCTGATCTATCGTCCACCTGGGACCTTGGGAAATTTTCTTAACTCCTTCCTAGAATCAGCCGCGCTCCTTGCCTCTTCCACTGGTAACTTTGTAGCTTTGGGGGATCTTAACATCCACTTCGATGACCCTTCCAACTCCCTGGGAGTAGATCTGCAAGGCGATCTCAAAGCTTTTGGGATCAACTTGGCTAATTCGGGTGCTACACATGGGAAGGGCCACTTGTTGGATCCTATATTTTCAAACTCTGTTTGCCTTAAAGCACTTCCAGCGCTGGCTCTGCCTTGGACAGACCATTTTATGGTGCCTGCCCAGTGGCAGTTTGACGTCCCAGTTGCATCGGCCCCCAGGGTATACACCGTGGTAAGAGCCTGGTCCAGGCTCCCAGTGGATACCTGGGCGGTACATCTGGAGGCGTCTAGGCCTCCCCTTGGGTCCAATCCGTTAGTTGCCGATGAGAAATTAAACATCTGGCTCACCAACTCGCTTGATGCTCTCCTCCCCAAGAAGAAACAACTCACCAGGGGTAAGAGAGTGGGATCTGCGCCCTGGTACACATTGGAGCTGAGAACTTTGAGGAAGGGCTGCAAGAGGTTGGAGCGGACCTGGAGGAAAGATTGGAGCGAAACGAGCCGGAGAGAATATCGGGCGGCTCTTAGTACCTACAAATCTGCTATTCGGGTAGCTAAATCTGTGTTCTTTGAGGAGAGAATAGGCGCTGCGGCCAACTCCTCAAAAGAATCGTTTAGGGTCATCAAAGAACTCCTTAAAACTCCCGAACCTCAGGTCATTCACGATGACCCCCGTGAGAAATGCTCCGAACTTGCCTCCTTCTTTAAAACCAAAATAGATAACATCTTGGCATCTCTCCCTCGGCTAGCCGAGGAGACCCCCTCTGGTGGTAACCCAGAGTTTCAGCCCAGGGTGCGGCCAGCAGGGTTGGTTTCTTTAGGCCCTGTTACTGTGGAAGAAGTTCTCACAGTTCTGATGACCATGAAAAGTGGTTCCCCTAAAGACCCTGCACCTATGAAATATCTTAAGCAGGTAGCCCCCACCATCGGTGGCCCAGTGACGGATTTGATAAATTTATCTTTTACCCAAGGAGTGGTGCCCCCTAGTTGCAAGGGAGCGGTTGTCAAGGCTCCCTTGAAGAAGCCTAACTTGGACCCCGCTGACCTTGCCAACTTTAGGCCTATTTCCCTGCTCCCCGGCCTTAGCAAGGTGGCGGAGAAGTTGGTGAATCGTCGCCTCTCGGGCTTTCTGGAGTCCAACTCCCTTCTGGGTGACTCCCAAACGGGCTTTCGCCCCGGTCAGGGGACTGATACTGCCCTGCTGGCAGTCGTGGAGAATGCCAGGAGCATTTTGGATTCAGGGGGATCGGTGGCAGTGATCCTCCTGGACCTCAGTGCGGCATTTGACACCGTAGACCATCAGGTGCTTCTCCAACGGCTGTCGGGGGTGGGGGTCTCTGGGATGGCTCTGAAGTGGTTTGCGTCCTTTTTGGATGGCCGGACGTTTGAGGTGTGGGAAGGCCACGAGAAATCATCATCGGTCCCTCTCCAGTGTGGTGTGCCACAGGGCTCATCGTTGAGCCCTACTTTATTTAACATGTATATGGCCCCCCTGGAGAGTGTGATACTGCCCCTGGGTATCAAGATTATCAGCTATGCTGATGATACTCAGCTGGTGGTAGGGCTTCCCCAGTCGGCTTACCATCCCGACCGGCTGCACACGTGTTTGGATAAGATCTTCACGTGGATGTGTAGCTCAGCACTCAAGCTTAACGGCTCCAAAACGGAACTGATGATGCTGGGGAATTCCCCTCCCTCCTTATCTCCGAGCAGCTGGCCTAGCTGCCTGGGAGCGGCTCCCACCCCCAAACAGGAGATCAAGAGCTTGGGGGTGTGGTTGGAGCAGGACCTTTCTTTTAAGACACACGCTAAAAAGACCGCAGGCGTGTGCTTTGGTCTGCTCCGATCAGCCCGGAAGATCTTACCTCTCCTCCCAGTGGCCTCTAGGAGGTTACTCATCCAGGGGCTCATCATCTCTCGGCTGGACTTTAGTAACGCGTTGTTTCTGGGGGCTCCAGAGTCCACCCTAAATAAACTGCAGCAAGTGCAGAATGCGGCCGCTAGGCTCCTGATGGACCTTCCCATGCGTCAGTCTGCCCGACCTGCGCTGAAGGCGCTGCACTGGCTCCCTGTTAGGGAGAGGGTGAAATTCAAGGCACTTTGTATGGCCCATAAAATCTTGCAGGGGAAAGGCCCACCTATCCTACGGGACATGGTTCAATCCTATAAGGCTTCCCGTTCCCTCCGTTCAGACCATCAACATCTGCTGCAGGTCATGAGGGCAAGGAAGGTAAGAACTGGTGGCAGAAGATTTTCCATCAACGTGGCCATCTTGTGGAACTCCCTTCCTCTGCACTTGCGCTCGGAAACAAGCTTCTTACGCTTTCGCAAGCTGTTAAAAACCCACCTGTTTCCTGCTTAATTCCTGTGTCGCGTGTCATGGCGTCTCTCTCTGGATAAGCGCGGGGATGCCCAAGGGTAACCAGGCGCGGTATAAAACTCCTTAATAATAATAATAATAATAAAGTAGTGGTGTGTCACTGAACTAATTGTCAGATGTTCTAGTCATGTTCCACATGCAATTCTTTAAAAATCTATTAATATGCATATTTTAAAAAAAAATACATGTAACATACAATGTGCAAACAGAATCTACATTTCTTCGGTAATGGAGAGATTTTGACATGAGACACCATTGTATGAGAAAGAATGTGTGCCTTGTTTTGCAAACAGTTGTGTAAAAATATATTTATAAGAGAGCAACACATAGGAAAAATGTAGAATTATATGTTAAAGGGAAATCCTTAGACTTGTGGAGTAAGCTATAAATCCTGCATTTCCATGTCTTGCATTGTTGAAGTATGTGCCATCATAATTATCTCTGCCATAGTTACCTTAAGTCAACTCTGGGGGCAGATTCTCAACAACAGAATTCTTTAATGGAGAAATGTGCACTTCCTTTTCATCGGGTTATAATCTATTGCTACTGAAATCTTTTTGATGCGTGACTCTATTAGAGAAATGCTAAGATGAATAATAGGATTCAAACACAGTAACTCACTGCTCTGACCTAGACACTGTTGTTAACAAAAACTGTTACTCACTGTTGCAATGTTACAAAGGAATTCTAGGCTGCTCTGGCAGGGCTCTCTAAGAGCCTGTCAAAACAGTGCTGGAAACCACAGAGCATAGCTTCTGAAAGAAAAGGCATATTTTAGACATGTCAGAGAGGCCATGTGATTTATGGTTCATCCATTAATCCTCTTCTCCTACATAGCAAGTGAAAACAGGTTTAGATGATTTGGGGGCCATACATATTCTAAAATTGTAGATGGATAAGAGGCGAATTATAGGGTTGTTTTTCACCTCGGAGTTTTGAGTGACTCTATAGACAAGTAAAGCTTCACTCTTGATGTTTGGTTGTTTTCACTCAGAACCCCTCTGTGAAAAACACCCCCATCATTTCCTGTTACCCATCTAGAATTCTCTATATATAATGCCCTGTTGTCCCTATTTAGAGAATTTTGGTATTCTTTGATCTTTTCAAATCATTTGTCATTCAATGACCCCTATAAGTGCAGAACCTTCAGTAGATTCTAAAGCTTTTTACAATTACCACTGATGGTAACAGGTGCAAGAAGGAGCAAGCCACATGTTAAAATGATTCAATGAAAAAACCCATGCTCCCTGCCAGTCGTAAGAAGACTCAGCACCAAAAAGAAGTTCACAGAAGCATGACAGGCATTCCCATTTTTGCCTTTCCTTACACAATGTCACCCAAGTTTGCCACAAGGTGCCAGGACTGCTTGAAGAGTTGAGAACAGCTGTTGGCATGGGGTAAGGGTGTAAGAAATGTAACAAAAAACATACTCCATGTAGTCAGAGTATGCTTCTAATATCCAAGAATACTTCGAACTTCACAAGATAAATGATACACACTAGCCACCTTTCTCAGCGATATTAACAGACATACACATTTATCATCAGATGTGTTGGCCTAACGGCTAAGGCGCTCGACCTCGGACCTGGGGAACTTGGTTCGAGTCTCGGTAACGACGCCAAAAACCCCCTGTGATTCTGGGCAAATCACTTAATCTCCCCGTGCCTAAAAAAAAATGAAAGTGTGTCCTCATGTAACGTAACTGGTGCTATGTAAAGCGCTCTGATAACTGATTCGGTTCGGTTCAAGTTCGCGCTATATAAAAAAAAACCTCTAAAATATATCTAGTCACTTTCTAGAAATCAAACTAAGACAGATTTGCATATGGCTGGGTCTAATCTGAGGTGGCATGGTGGGCACAGGAAGGATGGGTTAGAATGCTACTGGAGTTAATGTCAGTGGTAAGACTCATATTAAGCATCCTCTAATCACCTTTTGTGTGTTTCATGTATCACCCTAATTGGCTGAGTGTATGTCCAGACATGGGTCTCTTGCTCACTGTCCTACTAGAACCAAGCTATGCGTGGTGTGTCGCGTCGTGTAGTAAATGTATCCCCATTGTAATGTTGTAAACTCCTTGCCTATTTCTGATTCCCATCCTGTTTAGCTCTTGGATTTGGAGACCTCTGTAGGTGAATTGATCAGGCAGTATAGGTCTGAGACCAGGCGCTTGTTGGATGACCTCGACACAAGCCAACTCTCGAAGGGGGTAAGTTGCCGCTCTGCACCAGGGTAAATAGTGGGGTGCTATGCCCAATGTCAGATCTGAGTGTAGTGCCAACGCTCCATTTCAGCAAGGGCAAATTCTGAACAGAGGGTCGCAAAGGGGAGTGGACCCTTCAAGTCGAACAGGTGGCCCACCAACCTGCATCCGGCATGTACCCATACTTGGAATGAGGGATTGTGGGTGCCTGGTTGAAAATCTGGGATCTTGACTATGGGGGTAAGTGGCGAGGGAAAGGTCATGAGACCCCTCTGTGTTGCTAAGCTGTCCCAGACTGCCAGCAAAGCCTTGGTAATGGGCAAGAGGAAGTGATCTGGACTGTGCTTCTTTATGGAGGTATGGGATGCGCCACGGTGCCTGGCCAGCCAGAGCTCGGTCCATAAACAGACATTTCTTTTCAGATTCTGCATGTGACCATTCCACTAAAACCCTTGATTAGGAGACCTGGTAATAGTGAACAAGGTTGTTGACTCCCAGGCCACCCTCATCCGGGGAGCGGTAGCTGAGGGCTCTACAGATACGAGGATGCTTATCTACCCACACGTCCATTAATTTCTTTTTAGCGAGAGAGCCTGGGGAGGATTGTCATTTTAATTGCTAGTATTAGTCCTAGCCAAGAGAGGGAGTATGACCACAACTGACACAGTTCGGATTTGATCTGGTGAGTTAGCTTTTGCTGGTTAAGCCTAATAGTGTCAGTGATGGCAGCGGCTATCTGGAGGCCTAGATATGGGATTGATACCGGGGCCCACTGTTTGGGCAAGGCCTTTTGCAAGTGTCTAACGTCTGTGGCCAGAGGGTAGGTTGAGGGCTTGCGATTTTTGGACATTTACCATAAAGCCTGATGTCTGACCAAATGACTCCAGTGCTGCTAAGAAAGCGGGCAGTGAAGCGGAGGGCTCCTCCAATGAGGCTATGACGTCATCTGGGCAAAGGCCGATGGAGTGCAATTCTCCTCTGCATTGGACACCTTTTTATCTGTGAGTTGGAATATACTTTTTGGGACATGGGTTCTATGTACAGGCTGAACAGCAGGGGCGACATGGGGCACCCCTGCCTGGTCCCTCTAGTGATATGGTTAAGGGCGGAGGAATAGCAGCTGTTGATGCCAACTACGGCTGTTGGTTGAGTGTAGCTACTAAGACTCCACTTTTGAAAGTGATCCCCTATGCCAAAAAGGGTCAAGGCTGCCTCCAAATAGGGCCATTGTACCCTGTCGAAAGCTTTCTCTGTTTCAACTGCCAAGAGCATTCTTTCTTGGGCATATCTTTGGGCTTTATCAATTATGTACAGGATCATTCTTGTATTGTCACTGCACTGCGTTGGGGATCAAATCCAGCCAGATCGGACCTATGATGCCTGGGAGGAGGGGATTAAGCCTAGCAGCAAGAATGCCTGTAAGGAGCTCAAGAGGGAGATGGGATGATAATAAGAACAGTGAGTCCTGTCTTTCCCGAGTTTGGGATTTACTACTATTGCTGCACGGAGCATTGAAGGGGGAAGTGACCCTTTGTCTCCAATTGCGTTAAAAAGCCTGGTAAGAATAGGGGCTAAACTGTCGCAGAATGTCTTATAAAAGGAGGCTGGTAATCCATCTGGCCCCTAGAACTTGGATAGCTTCAGGTGGGACATGCTAGAGATGACTTAGTCAATCCGGATTGGGTGTTTTAGCTCCGCCGCTTGCATGGACGTCAGGGTGGCAGTAGTAGACGCCTTGAGATATTCAGGGATTCCGTCTGGTGGGAGGTCTTGTGCTGTGTAAAGAGTCTGGTAATATTCCAGAAATGGTTCAACTATGTGTGCATCATCGGTCCATTTGGGTCCCACCCTGTCCAGGACCTTTGGGACCCCTGTCACTTGGTGTTGGCATCAAAGACAGCTTGCCAGGAGGCGACAAGGCCGGTTGTCCCTATGTAAAACCTATGCCGGAGCCTAAGGGCTGCGTGTTCTGCACTGTCCTCATGCAGTCAAGCTATTTGAGCTCGTGCAGTCTCAAGCTGTCTAGAGGTCCTAGGGGCCCCTGTTCTCTTATGTATATGTTCTGGCAGGACATGCTCTCCCTCTTCTCATGTCGGATTGTATTGTCCGCCAAATCTATAGCTATAAATTCTTCTCCAACCACAGCATTTAAGGCATCCCACAGAGTGGCAATTGAGATTTCGAGGGTATCGTTGATTACCAGATCGTCCTGGATTGTTGTGGTGATCTGGGTTATGACCTCAGGGTGGTAGAGCAAGAAATCTTTAAGTTTACAGGTTCTGAGGGGTGGGTTAGACCTCGGCACAGCAAGGGTCACTATCACAGCAGTGTGATCAGAAAGCAAACAGGGTTCAATCTCTGTTGATTGGACCATGGAGGTCACTTCCAGAGTGTCCAAAAAGTAGTCAAGTCAAGCATACAAGCATAAGTTTTGTGAGCATGAGAGTAGAAGGTGGAATTTTGGGAGTCAGGGTGTTAAGTTAATTTAAATCATTTATATAGCGCGCAGCTACCTCAGCGAAGAGGTGTCATGGCGCTAGTAGCAGTGTCACTGATGAGATACGGGGTTAAGGCACTGGAAAGAGAAAGGTCTTATCGGCGTTACGGAAAGACATCAAGCTGTCCAGACAACAAATCTGCGTAGGCAAGGAATTCCACAATTTACCCGCCAAACAGCGAAAAGATCGTCCACCAGATCGGAGACGCTTCACTCAGGGGACCATAGCTAGGTGTTGCCCAGCTGATCGTAGTTGGCGCATAGGAACGTAGCGTACCAGTAATATGGAAAGGATCTCAGGGGAGGAGAAGTTTAGGATTTTAAAAGTCAGGCACAGAGTTTTAAATTTGATTCTTTACGTCAAAGGCAGCCAATGAAGGCGGAAAATCGCCCCAGTTCAAGTTCTAGGGAGCCTCAGCAGGACACGAGCTGCTGCGTTCTAAACACGCTGCAGACGATTCGTTCCTGCCTTATTTGCCCCTAACAGGAGAGAATTAACATAGTCCAATCTGGACAGGATGGCCGCCTGTACTATCGTCTGGCGGGTAGAAGGATCAAGGAACCCCAACAAGGGTCTAAACCCTTGGAGTAGGCCAAAGCAAGTACCTGCTAATTTCTTGGTATGCTCCTGATAGCTAAGAGTGGCATCTAGCCAAACGCCAAGATTGTGTGTGGCTCAAGAGGTCTATCAAGCCCATGCTACCCAGCCAGGACTCTCCCGCTACCGGAGTGTCCCTGCCTGTCTGTGGCATTGTGCTGATCTGTCCAGGTTGGCATTGAATATCAGATTCAAGTCCTCCCCCAGCAGCACCATCCTTCAATGTGTACCCATGATTTTAGACACTGCTTTGCGAAGAAAGGGTTCCTGTCCTTTGCTGGGGGAGTATATGGTGCCCACTGTGAGGTTGCTAGATCCTACGTGTAGAGAGGATGCTAGAAGTCTGCCCTTAATCTCTGCCTGTTAAAGCCCCACCGTACGAGGGAATGTCTTAGAGACCAGGATCGCAACACCAGCCGTTTTAGTCGGGGGAGACAAGAAAAACTAATAGGGGAATGCCGCTGAGCGGAGTCTATGCTGATCTTTGGGTAGAAGGTGCATTTATGTGTGCCTCAGAGTTTTCTAGATAGGAGAGGATTGAGCTCTGCTTCAGCGTATTAGTTTAGGTCCTTAACATTGAGTGTGAGAATCACTAAGTGGTCAGCCATGTAATCTTCAAGTAGCTCCGTCTGTGCCAAGGAAGTGGGCCATTGAGTCAAATGTGGTACAATAGATGTGGGATGTGCAAGCATGTCTAGTCACCAGGTCCAACAAGTCCCCATAACAAAAGGACCTAATGGCCAAATTAAACAAATAACTCATATTGTTCAAGAGAAGAGCATTTTCCAGGATGGGTGTCTCCATGGAATACCAAAGGTAGGAAGGAATCTTTGTGCACTCCCCCACCTCTGAAACGCCAAAGAGGAAAAGAATGGAAGTTCATAGAGAACGAGTGTAAGTGGTAGGAGCGTTGCAGATCATGTAGCCGTCGCCCCCACTGAGTCTCCTGCTAGGGTAACCAGGACTGTCCCCCTCTCCCTAGAGATGGTGTCAGGGTCTGGTCAGAGTCCAAGTGGGGGAGATCATGGGCCCCCAGGAACGTGAGGCCCACTACTCTCACTGCCTCCTCTCCCGGTGCCGGGACCCTCCGGGGAAGAGTCCTTAAGGTTGAGTATACAGCATGCCTCGTACAGAGAGGGAAGGGATGTCCCGAGGAGTAGGACACCCCCAGCTCTCTAAGGTGGGAGGTTACCGGCCGGAAGGCATTACGCTTCTGAAGGGTAGATGCTGCTAAATCCTCATACAGGAGGGTAGACTGGCCTAGATACTGGATTGGATGTTTGTCCCTGGCAGTCCTTAGGAGTTCCTTCTTGAGTGTAAAATCATGGACGCAAGTCAGGATGTCTGGGGGAGTTCCATCCGGGCCTCTCTGAGGTCCGACCCTGTTTGCGTGGTCTATCTTGATTTCTACCTCGGGCCAGCATCCAAGATTGCTCTAAATAGTTCCGATACGAAGGCGACAATGTCCTTTCCCTCTGCCCTGGAAGCGATGCCCTGGAGACAAATGCTTCTGGTTGAGTGGCATCTGCTGGTTCCTCGCAGCTCTTAGAGGGGGCCGGGTCTCCTGTTTGTGCCCCCGATGGGCAGAGAAGCATGCCCTTCACCGTCCTGCCTCTCTTAGTTTTCCCCAAAGCCATGGCGGGGAGGCAGTAGGTCCAACCCCGCTCGCTGGTGATAGGCAAAGGACAAGCCAGGGGCTAGAGCAGACGGAGGTGTGCCTGTGGCTTTGAATTGTAGGCTGGGGGGTCCGTAGGCTGGGGGTGTCCGGAGGGACCCAGTAAGGATGCGGACCCCCGGATCGGTCACCGCATGGAGGGAGGTCAACAGGGAAGGGTGATATGCCCCCTTCCATGGTCAGTGTCTGGATGCTCAGGCCTTTCCTATTCCCCTATATGCAGGCGCGAGAGGGCAGGCCTGGTTTAGGCAACAAGGGCCAGGGGACTCAAGGGGCTGAAGTGAGGCATCTGTCTTGATGTAAGGCTTGATCCGATTATGAATTGCTGAAGCTTTTGGGGCATTCCCCAGTGCACTCATGGGCACAGGAGAGGGGCCCCTGCCGTCCACCCTGGGGCCCACTGATCAGGTCAGTATATCACTGGGGGGCCCCATCCACTAGTTCAGCAGCTGCTGTCCCCCTCTCCTCACCTCGTTGTCTGGCTTGGTCGCTCTGGGCTTGCTCTCAGGAATGACAAGCTCTGCACTCCCTGCTGCAGGCCCGATGCTCTGTCGGCCCAGCGGGCCTTTAGGTGTGCTCCTCTGGACGTGAATGGACAAGGTCCCACTCTCTGCTCTGCAGGTGATGCAGCACAAGCACAAATCCCACCTCAGGATCCTCCTCAGGGGTTGTTGCAGCCACCAGGGGCCTTGGACAGTTCTATGGTGCAGAGCGGGAGATTTCCGGGCCCCACCAAGTCCCTAGGGAAATCTTCAATGGGGCGGGTCCACACTGGTGTCTCGGCGGTAGAGTTTATGGTCCCAGCGCTCACAGTAGGTCCTCCAACTCTAGGGCCTAGTTGCAGCCGTCCGGAGACCCACACGTGGTCTTGCGCGTCTCTGCGTCCTTTTACCGGTCCAGGAGTCGGGGCAGCTGCTGCATTGGGCCGCCAGGTACCAGAGGTCAACTCGCTCACCACTGGGGAGCGGCGTCCACCTGCTCCAGGCTATTGTCAGTGGGGTTTTCCAGTGAGGATCGGAGAGGGATGAAAACGCATCTCAGCCATCCGCCATCTTGGCCATGCCCCATTTAACCTTAATTTAAACTCATTTTAACTCTTAAATTTTAAGTCTTGAAATGCATATTGAATTACTGTAAGGGACACAAAAATGTATATTTCTTGAATATATTTGTGGAAAATGGATTATTCCAGTTGAATTTGATTGCAGTGGTGTGTCACTGAACTAATTGTCAGATGTTGCAGTCATGTTCCACATACAAGTCTTTAAAAATCTACTAATATTCATTACTTTTTATTAATAAATGTAATACACAATGTGGAAATAGAATCCACATGTTTTCTGTAATGGAGAGATCTTGACATGAGTCACCATTGTGCAACAGAGTTTATGTTCTATTTTTCAAAAAGTTTGTAAATAGATTTTCATAGGAGACATATTAGGAAGAAGGAGAGTAAAGTAAAGGGAAATTCTTAGATTTGTTGAGCTGTACATCCTGCATTTCCAAATTTTGAGTTGTAGAAGGATTTTTAATTATAATGAAGGATCCTGGTTTGATGGTATTTATTTTTTTAACATTACCGTCTGTATTTATCCATATTTATTTTTTGCCCATTTTATCCGCATTTATCCAAATTTATTTTGTGTTTTGCGTATAAATGAAGTTGAAAAACTACATTTCCATATTTGTATAACTGATAGACGCACACTTATACTGTGATGTCCGTCGTGTTTTAGCTATTTAAGCTGTCAAATATTACATAACAATGCATCCAATACTAGCATATACTATAAATGTATGTTGACATATGGCGTTATTTAAAGACATTTCATCCTGTTTTTTATTAGGTCGAGCTGACCTAGCATTCAATGCGAAAGCATTGAATGCTGTCAGCAAGACAACTAATGTTACCCGTATTTGGGAATGTGGACATGAGAGGGTGCACGAGCGCAGATTTGCTCAGATTTGACCTCGTGAGCGCGCACGGCACCGTGCCCCTCTCGTGCCTTACATTCCCGTGCGCACACAGCCAGCCCCCACACCCCTGCACACAGGCACACGTACACACAGGCAGGCACACACACAGGTACAACACACGCAGGCACATACAAGCGCACCCGCCACCCCCAGCCGCCGCCCCCGCCCGCCGCCCCCGCTTACATACACACACAAACGCGCACACACACACTCCCAACCCCGCTCACCGGGCACACGCAGGGCTTCCATCACTGGGGGGGGGCGGGCACCGTCAATGTGCCCCGAGACCCCCCCTCACCGGGTCTGCTATACTCTTCCCTGTCCCACAGCCTCACAGCACTCCTCAAGTACAGTGGGCGAAGACTGCAGGCGCCGCCACTGTCACGAGCCGCAGGGAACGCCAACGTGCACGCTCACGGCGTCACGCTCCTGCCGTCTCGCGTCTCTTCTGTGCTCCAGGCCGACGTGCGCCAAATACAGGAAAACAACAGAACCTCAACTGCGTGCTCCACAGTTTTATTTATTTCATTTACACACTTGTTTAGTGTATTATGCCTACTTTTGATGATTCCCTTTTCCGATTGCTAGTAACGGGCATTCATAGACAGTGCGTCATTTAGAAGGAGCAATCACTTTGTAGTGTCTTATCGGCAGACCTGTAAGGAGAGGACGCAGACAAGGGATTCTTAAGTGTATGTTACTGTGCGCTGCTAAAGCCTGACGGTGCACACCCTGTGCAACACATTCTTGTCCACCCTGCCAACTCTAGCAGCAGAAGTGTCCATCCCGCTTCTTCCCTGAACTTTGCACTTCTGCTTGGGCGCACCCTTCTGTTAAACTCAAGATAATAAGACTCGTCTCAGTTTAGTGTTCGTGCATATGTTTTTATAGACGTTTCGCACGCATGCTCGCCACACTCCTGTACCAGATGAGCTATTGCCCTGTATTTCTTTAGAAACATCTTACTCATTGAGGTATGATCGGCACGATGAGATGTGTGTAGTACTTCACAACATTTATCGTAGAGAAATTTGTTGGTAACCGTCTTGATTACAAAGTCACCGTAGTTTGAATTTTAAATGTATTTATTATTTTGTAAATATATTTATTGGTCCAACAACGACGAAACAGGTTGCCGTATATTCACTGCAGTGGCAGAGTGGGTGAGTTTGGAGCACGCAAATCAGGCCAGGTGTCTGTGTAACATGCCGATTATTACACCTGGCAGAAACAATGTATAACTAAATCCTACAACATCGAAAGCACAGACTCCAAAGTACGTCCAATAACCGTTTTAAAATAGCAAGATCGTGGATCGGTACAATAAGGTGTGGGACAGTATATACCATTCATTCAAACCTTATTTATTTACTTATTTATTTATATCGCAAGCACCTGGCAGCATGGACAGTGGGGTGCTTTACAGAATACCTGGTAACCATATATTGAACGAAGAAGGTAGATTAACGGGGAAAACATGGTCAGCATGGGTTTAGAGAGAAAAGAGTACAAAGAGTAAGAAAGTATAGATGATCTCTGTATAGGTGGTTTTCCACCTGAAGTGGATAAGGTCCTCCGGTCTTCAAACAGGTTGTTCCAAATTCTAGGGGCCAACATGAGAGGGCCTGGTTCATAGTCTTGGATTTTTGTTTTGTTTCAGAATTTCTTTTTTTTTTTTTTTTTTTTTTTTTTATAATTTTATTTATTTTTCTTCGTTACAACATATCATTATGAGCATTACATATATCACAATTTTGTCCATTACTGTATTATTTTGCATTATTTAAACTCCAGCCTTAAAAAAAAAAAAAAAACCAACATACAAATTATACAATAAAGCTTACCAGTTCAGCTATAATAAGAAACAAACTCCAAACTCCAAAGTAAACCCAAGAAGTCAAAGAGCTGGAAACCGAAAGCAGTAATAAAGACGATACCATCAGCATATTCCCGCCCCCCTCCCCTAATTACTCCTTCTTTGCCTCTCTTTCCATTTACATATTGGCTCCCAAATTCTTCTCCCCAATCGTCTTCCACTTCTCCCCTTTCGAGCATAAATTTTTTCCTCTATATTATATGCATACAGAGTATTTGCCAGCCAGGTTTGGAAGCTCGGAGGTCTTTTATCTAACCAAGCCCTAGCTATTGTGAGCCTATAGACAGCCATTATTACAAACAGAAATTCAGCATAGTAAACCTGCTCTTCATTATTCACCCCTAGCATGATCCAAGCCGGCGTAAGGGATAACTCAATATCCAGTGATCTTGCCAAAAACCCCTCAATCTCACTAATCAATGTTCGTAATTGGGGGCATGATGCAAAAATATGTACGCTATCTGCTTCCAGCTCATTACATCTGGGACAATTGATTCCTTGATTCCCTCCCCATTTTGCGATCTTTGCTGGCGTAAAGTACAAAGAATACAATGTTTTATAATGCTGTGATTGCAGCGGGGCAGCACATAGTATCGTACAACCCAAATTCAAAGAATCATAAAACGAATTACTGTCAATTCCCAGTTTATCCTCCCATTTCTTGCTAAATTTAACTAAGTCATCCTGCTTATTTTCCACCAGTGCTGCATAAAAGGATTTGATAGAGCAGTCCCCCATCAATTTTATTTTCTCCATTATTTCTATTTTATTAAAGCCTGCTGGTCCTCCAACTTTGTTGTTCAGGAAGCTTCTAACCTGTAGATATTTGAAAAATCCCCTATTATCTAAACCATATGTATCTCTTAGCTCTGAGAATTGCTTAAAGCCATCCTGTAAGTATAGATCTCCAATTTGCGTAACCCCCCTTAAAGCCCACTCTGCCATAGTGTGATCCGCAAAGATTTCCTTAGGGAGTGACCTGTTGTTAAATAGTAAAACATACCTGTTATACCTCCCAATCTTTAGTTTCTTTAAGAATGCATTCCAGATTGTCACTGCCGCTTTTACAGTTTTGAACTTAGTCCTCTTAAAGTAACTATAGTCAATACATTTTAGAAAACAGTTCTCAGTATTTGCCCCAAGCGCGACAGCATAAACCTCTGTAGACATCTTCTGCAGCCTTACATCATCAGAGTTACCTCCAATAAGACCTTGAATGTATTGCAGCACAGTAGCCATGTAATATAAACGAAAATCTGGTGCCCCCCATCCTCCTTTTTCTCTGGGAAGTGTCATGTACCTATAGGCTCTCCGAGTTTTACCTTGGGCCCATATAAACCTATTACATATAGCCTCTATACCATTAAACAAGCTAGCTTCAATCAGCAAAGGTACAGCCCTGAACACATACAAAAATTTGGGTAAAATCATCATTTTGATTATATTTGTACATCCAACTAACGACAGGTGTAAATTGTTCATTCTTTCCAGATCTTTTTTCATTTGAACAATCACAAGATCCATATTCTTTTCCACAATTTTACTTACTTCTGCTGTCATTTGTACCCCTAAGTAGGTTGCCATATTCGTCACTCTGTCATCATTACAACTTACCCATTGATTTTTAACTATTTGTGTTTTAGTGGTATTCAAACTATATCCGGAGAACTGACCAAACCTCACAGCTTCTGCTTCAATTGCCCTAATGGCAACTGAGGGTTCTGGAGTCAAAATAGCCACGTCATCCGCGTAGGCTAATGATTTAAGCCTACATCCATTTAGCACTAATGGTGATATCTCTTGATTAATTTCCAATTTTCTTATATAGGGATCAAGGTATAGAGCAAAAAGCAGGGGAGAAGAGGGGCAGCCCTGCCTTGTACCTCTCTGGATGTTAACTGCAGCCGAGAAACCTCTATTAATTCTTATCTTGGCCGTCGGATTTATGTATAATGTCTGCAAGGCCTTTATAAATCCTGGTCCTATACCGTGCCACCTCAAAACATCCCATAAATATCTCCATGAGACCCTATCGAATGCTTTTTCAGCGTCGAGAAACACCGCTGCCATTGGGTCTTCTAGGGTATCTGCTACATCAAATGCCGTAATTACTAACCTAGTGTGGTGAGTTGTTCCCTTGCCTGGGACAAAACCATGCTGAGAGGGGATAACCAACGATTCAATTTTCCTGGATAACCTTTTGGCTAACATTTTGGAAAACACCTTAACATCGGCATTCATTAACGTGATAGGTCGGTAGGAGCCCGGGACATCTGACGGTTTGCCTTTCTTCGGAATAACAATGATGTCTGCTCCCCCCCAAGAATTTGGAACAGACTCACCCAATTGTGCTAACAGCATCAAATTATACATATCTGCTAACAGAGAGGATTGGAAGATTTTATAAAATTCAACTGGAATCTGGTCCGGGCCAGCGGCCTTCCCAGATGGCAACTCACTCAAGGCCTCAATCAGTTCTTCCACCTTGAATTTCTCTTCCAACTCTTTTCTGTCTACTTCCTCCAATTTTGACGACTCTATCTCCCCCAGGTAAGCCCTTATATCCTCTTCTCCTCCATCTCCTTCTGATTGATACAGTGTCATATAAAACTGCCTAAAAACCTCTCTGATCTGTTCTGCTTCCTTAACATTGACCCCTTGGTTGTTTTTAATCTCCTTAATGTCTGCCATCCCATCTCTTTGTCTAGATCGTACCGCTAATATGTGACCAACTCTCTCACTGAGTTCATACGCCTTCTCTTTATTAGCCATGTACTTCTCCACTGTCCTTTTTGCCAACCCATCCATAACCTCTGCTTTAAGAACGACTAACTTCAATAAGATCTGCTCGATTGGTGAATGCGCATTTATAGCCGTCATAAGTTCCTCCTCTGCCTCTCTAATTAATTCGTTATCTCTCTCTACTTTTTCCCTCTCCCTTTTCTGTGCAGTAATAGCATAGCTCTGGGTCATTCCTCTTATTCCGGCTTTACAAGCATCCCACACTATCCCTGGTGTTGAGGTACCTCTATTAATTTCCCAAAATTCCTTAATCCATTCAGACATTTTTACCCTATACGTTTGATCCTGGAGAAGCATTCTGTCAAATGTCCATTGTGTCGGCTCCATATTTCTCTTTTGCCCAAGATTTACAGTTAGCACTAGTGGGCTATGATCTGAAATGATCCTAGGTTCTCTTACTATCTTTACCCCATCTACCAAACCTCTTGTAATCAGAAAATAATCCAACCTAACTAAAATCTGGTGGGGAGCTGAAAAAAAGGTACTCCCATCTAAATTCGGATGGCAGCATAGCCATGGATCCTCTAGAGAATTATTCCTCGCCATATCCGCTAAGGCCCTATAAGTTCTCTTTTTTCTCCCCGTATATTTCCTGTTAGAATCTAGAAAACTGCTATCTGCATCATGGAAATTCAGATCACCACACAAAATAATAGGTTCTGGCCACTGTGCAAGTTCCGCATCTAAAAATTGGAAAATATCTGGGTCATCACCAGTAGACCCATACACTGAGACAAGCGTAAAAGTTTCTCCCCTAAACGTTAGTTCTGCTATGACCCATCTTCCCCACTGATCCTCCAACTTCCTTTTGACTAGTGTGTCCTGTCTTTTACCCAAGATTACCACCCCTCTTGTCTTTGTATTCTGATTGGTTTTTGCCAAAACCTTGAAGCCAAGTTGATCAAATAGATAGGCCTTAGTACCCTCAATGTGTGTTTCCTGAAGGCACACTAAGTCTGGTTTTAATGATCTTAACAAGGAAGCAGATTTTAACCTCTTATTTAACTCATTAAGCCCACATATATTTATTGAGACTACTCTACAGGTCATTATATTTCATAGATCTTCCTATTTCAAATTTCCGTTTGAACCAACAAGCTTTAATGATTATCTTTGAAATTTCCCCTATATTTTTTCCCCCCTTGAGCTCGCTTGTATACCTTACCCCATGCAACTTTTGTGTATCTTTTCTATCTCTTACTCCTTCACCTTGTTTGTGCCCAAAGCCAACGTGTTTGTCTCCCCTCCCCACCACCCACCCCTCTCCCCCCCTTACCCCCCACCCCTTAGGAGCCCCCCCCCCCTTGCAACAGGCAAATAGGCCAATCCTGGCCTATGTGTAGCCCCCTGTAGTCTGTAGAATCGCTACTCTCTCCCATCCTGGTTTCCTCACTGATAAGCCTTGCTAAATGCCTCTCTTTGACATTATCATCTTACCATCTTACGGGGTCTTTGGTGGAGTTCTCGTGGGAGACCTTGGTGGGGTTCTGGATCTAGTTCTACTCTCCTTACCATTACCAGCTTCCGTGATTTCTGCTAAATATTCTGCTGCTTTTACCTCAGAAGTAAACATTCTGGTATAACCTTTCCTAATTACTTTCAGTCTTGACGGGAACAATAGATACGCTTCTGCCCCTTGCTTTTGGAAGGGCTCTATCATCTGCCTCAGTTTCCACCTTCTTTCCACAGTAACGTGGCAGATGTCTGGCCTGGAGAAAAA
The DNA here is from genome assembly GCF_964261635.1 of Lissotriton helveticus. Lineage (NCBI taxonomy): Eukaryota > Metazoa > Chordata > Amphibia > Caudata > Salamandridae > Lissotriton > Lissotriton helveticus. Next base: position 942,904,888 of record NC_136070.1, read on the forward strand.
GTGTTCCCGTCAGCTATCTTCCTTGAGTCAGGCCTAGCTTTATCTATTATTTCCTGCCTTGCTAAAAAATTGCCTAGAAAAACCAACATTGCTCTTGGGAGCTCCTTCTCTTGCCCTCCTCGACTTTTCTTGAACAGTGGATACCTATGTGCTCTCTGCACTTCGACATCCCAGTGCCATTTCGACTCGGGAAAGGCCTCTTCCAGAATCTTAACCACATAACCTCTGGGGTCCTGCCCCTCTCTTCCTTCCTCCAGCCCCAAAAGTCGCACATTGTTCCTCCTTTGGCGATTCTCAAAGCTTTCTAGTTTCCATTGGAGGTCTTCAACCACCTTTACTTGATCCGTTTTAAAAGATTGCCAGTCTGTCATTTCATCTTCTACCCTGCTTGTCCTTTCCTCAACTTGTGTGACTCTCCCTTCAACCTCTTCCTGTTTTCTGCTTACTTTCCTTAGTGTCGCTTGGAGTTTTTTTGTGTCTCTTTTTGCCCTTCTGCTCTCAGTTCTTGCTTCTTTCTGCATCTGTTTTAAAGTTCCAAACAGCATTTCAAGGGTTACATTTTGTGTATTCTGCCTCCCATCCTTTTCAGCTCCTTCCTGCTCGTTTTCCTTATAGGTCTCTGAGGTGGCGGCATAGTCCCATGACAATTTCTTAGTCGTGCTACTCCTTAATCCTCTGCCATTTCTTTTCTTGCCAGTGCCCAATCCTTTTCTCTTTTTCGTCGCAAATTCACTAGAACCCTTGCTAGTATCCGAATCAGAGGTGTGCTCAGTGCTCTCCTCTTCCTCTGACTCCTCTGGCTCCTGTTCGCTAGCATTTGATAAGTCTGATTCCTCATAGACCGAAAAAAACTCAGGAGAGCCTCCCCTCATACTTCTGTCTGTACTTTTAATATTTCTGCCATTGTCATGACTCAGGTGCAGCCCTTGCTCCGTTAAGCTCTGTGTGCTGCCCCAACTTGATCCTGCACCCTGTATAGGATTACTATACGGCTCTAACTCTACAGCCAGCAGAGCATCTAACATCAGCTTATTATTTTGATTCTCTAACGGGTTTGAAACATTCTCCTCGAGACTGTTGTTCTTACCGGCCTCCTTGTTCACCTTTCTGATTTCTGCAGCTTCCATGGCTTCTGCGTTATGCTCTGCACGCATTGAGCCGACTTCTGCAGTGCTCGGTGGTTGCCCAGCAACCAAACCGCCTCCAACGCCTGCGTCCTCGCGGTCCACTGATCCTGCCTCCGCGTACCCCTCCAATCCGTCTCCATGGACGCCAACAGCCGACACCGGCAGCGCTGCCCTCTCGGCCAGCGGTTTCTCCCGACGCGGATCGATTTCCTGGATCTCTATCCGTGGGTTAGCTGAGGATATTCTTGGCGAAAAAGACTCTGGTAGGGTCGCTTGCCGTTTTAGATCCTTTGCATGTGTTGTTTGTGCGCGCTGCAATGTTATCTCCCTCGCCGTTTTAGTTATTCCCGAGCGAGTCTCGGTACTTGCCTCGGATTTCTTTTCTTGTTTTTCAGTCTTCTTTGCCGCTACCTTCTTTGAGGACCGGCTAGGGAGTTCCGCTGCTTTCTTCAGAGAGGTGGTTTTCCGAACTGCCCCCTCTCTCACCGCTGTGGCTGAGGCTTTAGTCGGTCCTGTGTTTGCCGATTTCTCTCTGTCTGCTTTAGCTCTTTGAGACATCTCGTAGGGCACTTTCACGGAGCTTATCGCACTTCTCCACCAAATCAGCCAGTTTAAAACCTTCTTTGACACTTTCTTCGCTGTGAGAGCCCACAGCCAGCCAGGATTAAATATACCTATCGGAGCACGATGAACCTGGTTAACCAGACCCCACATCCCTGGATTCAGCAGTATTTCAACATCTTCGGATAGGAGAGAGTGAGAGTGCGACTACTCTCTACAGAGCTACGTCGGCCATCTTGCCTCCGCCTGTGTCCGCAACAGTCCTGTATGCTGATTTGTTTCAGAATTTCTACTATCATTTGAACTTGGTTCCTGGTATTTCTCCTACCTCTGGAGGCCTGTGTTTGTTATTCATGTAGGTGTGTGCCTTTTGGTGCAGGACCTTATGGGTGGTGCAGGCACGTTTAAAGTGAATTCCAGCATCTAAGGACCACCAATGGCAGTCTTTCAGAATTTAATTGATGTGTCTAGATTTGTTTGCACCTTTAACGAGGCAAGCAGCGATGTATAGGATGTTCCAGGGAGGGGTGAGAATAGCCTTTCAGGTGTCTGCAAGTAGATCACTGTCATTATCAAGATGAGATGATACTGGGGCATGAGCCATGGCTCTGAGCTATTCGGAGGGATGGAGTGCTTAATTTGCCTGAGGTGGTGAAGTTGGATTGGATATGTGTTTTGCAATGAAACTGCTATTGTTAAGGGTGAATCCTAAAGATTTAGCACAGAGTACTGGAGTTGGTGTGAAGCCATCTCAGTTTGGTTCTGAAACCAGTGTTCCATGTGTAGCAGAAGGAATTAGGTTGAAGAGGTGGTTAGGTAGAAGTGACAAAGTGCTCATCCATTTTGTTAGGTTTTCCATGAGCAGTTTGAGAGTGGAGATGTCTGAAGGGTTCGATAATCTAGTTACTAAAGTATATTTGGGAGTTGTTGGTGCATTGAATAGAAATTCTCTGCGTGTGAAGCATAGTACCAAGGCTTTCCATGCAGAGGTCAAATAGAAGTGATCACAAGATATATCCTTGATGTACACTGGAAAAAACAGGAAGAGAACGGGATCTGAATGTGTCAATTTTCACCAGCCATGATACGGAAGTGATCAAGGATTGGATCTATTTCAGCACTGTGCCCTTTACTTCCGTTCTTGAAAGGAGTATTTGTAGGGGGTTCTGTGGTTTATTGCATTGAATGCTGCTGACAATTAGAGCAGCACTAATACATGGGCTAAGCCATTTGAGATAAAGATGTAAGACCAGTAAGATTGTCAGACATTTAAGCATGCTCTTCTAGGATGTCTCCCTGATCTGAAGGTTGCATTATCTTCCTGGAAATGCCTATCCAGTCTTTTTCCTTGTCCGGTTGACAGAAAGAATGTTCATTTCATTTGGGTGATGAACATTGTGAATACAAATATCTTGTGTGAAGCACAACAGCACAGGGGCAGTCTTACTGATATTTGCATCATATTCTGTGGATGGGGGGACTTTTTTTCTTTATATTGTGGAAATGTTTACCTGTGCTGGTCTTTCCGTTTAGCTCCAAGATGAATGCGGTATACCTAAAACCAGTTTTTACTTGTCAGCCGTGTGTTCTTTCGGGCTGTTGAGAAGGTTGCACATACGTATCGGGTTAATCGGGTGTGCCAAATTTTCTCTGTCTTGCTGGTAATGTTAACGCATAACTTCATGTCACCAAGGAAGCAGCTACAATACTGGGTATCTGTTTAACATCTTAAAGCATTCGAGGAGATTTAGTCCTTTTTCACTTCAGTTGATCCAATTGAATTAACATATTTGAAATCAATTGTTAAGTATAAGCCCAGTATTCTAGCATTGCTTGCTTGTTGATTTGGATCCATCAAATACCCTACCTGCAATTAGCTTGGAGGCATACATCTTCCTGGGTTGAAGTAAAAGATTACAGAATAGGCACAATAGACAAGTGAGTTAAGCAATTTGTGTTGAGGGGTAGGTGGGTCAGGGCAGGTGCTAGAGACCCTCACTCTATCTATTTATCTTTTGCCCTCACTCTATCTATCTATCTTTCGCCCTCACTCTATCTATCTATCGCCCTCACTATAGCTATCTTTCACCCTCCCTCTTGCTATATTTCGCCCTCCCTCTAGCTATCTTTCGCCCTCCCTCTAGCTATCTATCGCCCTCCCTCTAGCTATCTTTCGCCCTCCCTCTAGCTATCTTTCGCCCTCCCTCTAGCTATCTTTCGCCCTCCCTCTAGCTATCTTTCGCCCTCCCTCTAGCTATCTTTCACCCTCCCTCTAGCTATCTTTCGCCCTTCCTCTAGCTATCTTTCGCCCTCACTCTATCTATCTATCTTTCGCCCTCACTCTATCTATCGCCCTCCCTCTAGCTATCTTTCGCCCTCCCTCTAGCTATCTATCGCCCTCCCTCCAGCTATCTATCGCCCTCCCTCTAACTATCTTTCGCCCTCCCTCTAGCTATCTTTCGCCCTCCCTCTAGCTATCTTTCGCCCTCCCTCTAGCTATCTTTCGCCCTCCCTCTAGCTATCTTTCGCCCTCCCTCTAGCTATCTTTCGCCCTCACTCTATCTATCTATCTTTTGCCCTCACTCTATCTATTCATCTTTCGCCCTCACTCTATCTATCTTTCGTCCTCACTCTATCTATCTTTCGCCCTCACTCTATCTATCTTTCGCCCTCACTCTATCTATCTATATTTTGTCCTCACTCTATCTATCAATCTTTCGCCCTCACTCTATCTATCTATCTTTTGCCCTCACTCTAGCTATCTTTCGCCCTCACTCTATCTATCTATCGGCCTCACTCTAGCTATTTATCGCCCTCATTCTAGCTATCTTTCGCCCTCCCTCTAGCTATCTTTCGCCCTCCCTCTATCTATCTATCTTTTGCCCTCACTCTATCTATCTATCTTTCGCCCTCACTCTATCTATCTATCGCCCTCATTCTAGCTATCTTTCGCCCTCCCTCTAGCTATCTATCGCACCACCACAGCATCACTCAGGGGTACCACAGCATCACTCAGGGGCACCTCAGCATCACTCAGGGGCACCTCAGCATCACTCAGGGGCACCACAACATCACTATGCGCTACCACAGCATCACTGAACGCCACAGCATCACTCGTCGCCACTACAACATCACTCAGCGCCACCACAGTATCAAGATCAAAGATCAAAGATCAAAAAGTACTTTATTCAGTTAAAAAGCAGTAACCATAAAAGCAACAGAAAGTCACATTTCATTTACAATTCTGAATGGTACAGCAATCAAAAGGAAGATATAAGTATAATACATAGTATTTACACTGTTACAGTTCGTTTAAACAAATTGATTTCCTATATTTAAAAACCTGTTTAAAATACGCAAATAACGAGGCAACAGTAAAAACATTGTCCATTTTTTGTAATTCTAAAAACGCTGGGCGACATCTGTGCAAATTCATTTCCTTTAGGATAGGGACGATCAATTTTTTCCGGGGCGATGTATAAAATTTACAGAAAAATAAGACATGAATGTTAGATTGTACTGATTTTTCATCGCAAGGGCATACAGGCAATTCCTTGGACCACGAGTTCATTTCAGGGAAGGTAAATATTCTAAAAACAATATTAGCTCTAAAACGTGTTAGAAAGAATCTGTCATAATTGGGCATATGTAAGCTCAGGTATGGCTGTAGTTTGTCACTTATTAAAATTAGCTGGTGAGAAATGACAGAGTTTTTCTTGGTTTCCTCAAGCTGTCTTTTATCTCTAAGGCAGTCCATACAGAGTTTTTTCAGTACTTTTCTGAGGATGTGTACCATGGAAGACGGATCCTCATAGTATTGTCAACGGTCTATTTCCTTCAGGAATGTTTTAATATAGTTTAGCCATTCGACTCCGTTTACTCTCCCCAGTTTTAAGACATCCTGTAGTATGGCACGATTTAGAACGCATTCGTTCACAGTCCAGACTCTGTGCCATAGGAGAATGGGTTGTACTTTAATTGTGTCTGTGATATATGGCAACCCCAACTCTTCATGGCAAATAAAAGTCGCTGTACTTTCTGGTAATGATAAGATGTGCCTTAAAATTTTTTTTTCAACTGTTTGGATTGCCTTTGTGTTAGAATAGCCCCAGAGTCCAGCTCCATACAATGCCACAGATACACACGTTGCATTATAAATAGTTCAAATTTCCCTGATTGGTTTCATTCCCAGTTTTCGTGTGAAACTCTTCAGTGCCATAATTGTCTTAGAAAACAGGAGCGTTCTTGCCTTCACCGCACTTGTCCAGGAACCAGTTTCGTGGAACAAGATTCCAAGGTAGGGGAAGGTGGATGTTCTTTCTAAAGGGGCGTTATTTATATACATCGATTTCATTTGTTTTTTAATGCGTGTGCCACAGTTCATAGAAAAGGTCTTACTGCAATTTATTTTTAAATCAAGGTTGAGCATGAACCGATTAAAAGATGTTATCATTTTCTGTAGGGCCATGGGGGTACGAGCCATTAAGACGGCGTCATCTGCATACAACAGTGCAGGGATGAATCTCTTTCCAATCTTAGGCACATCCCTACACTCTTGCAGCAGATGATTCTCCAGGCCATTTATGTAGATAAGGAATAAGAAGGGCGCCAGGACACACCCCTGGCGCACTCCGCGCCCTATTCCAAAGGACCTACTACATTCCCCCCCTTTGCCATAACGCACGACAGCAGTTGCTCCTGAGTATAACTCCCTTAAAAATTGAATTATCGGCTTTTCCACGCCCAGCCGTGACATCAAGTCCCATAATTTATAGTGAGACACGCAATCGAAAGCCGATGTAAGATCAACAAATATAAAATACAAACGCTCCCTTTTTATCATGGTATATTTCTGCTGGATCAGAAATAAGTTTAGACCCTGCTCTGTTGTTCCTATACCCTTTTGGAATCCAAATTGTAAATCACTGATTGCCCCAACCTCCTCTGCCCACTTTAGCAATTTAGCTAAAATCACTCTGCCGAGGATCTTTATTGATGAATCAAGTAGGGATATTGGCCTATAACAGGCACAATCTTGTCTATTTCCCTTCTTATAAATGGGTACAATAATTGATGTAAACCAGGAAGGACTCAATCCCCTCAAAAGAGCTGCATTAAAAAGTTGTACAAGTATCGGGCCCCAGAATTCACTATTTGCCTTGTACAAATCTTCTGGAATTCCGTCTGGGCCGGCCGCCTTGCTGCCCTTTGTGGCTCCCAGACTTACTCGGATCTCGGGTAATGTTACCTTCAGTTCATTTACCTCCTCTACTAATTCGCCTTCCATATTTAGGTCTATTTTTGCCACCTCATCTATGGACGTATACAGGGTGGAAAAATGCGCGACCCAATCGTCCTCATTAATAGCAATTTCCATCCGAGCTTTAGTATTTTCATATGGAAGTGGGGCGTTTACCACCCTCCAGAATGCAGATATATCTTTTGTTTGTGAGGATGTGCAAAGTTCTTCCCATACTCCTTTTTTAATGGCATTTCTTCTGTCTTTTAGGGCCTGGTTGTAACCTTTCCTTAGGTTTCTTATCTGTGTAATGTCACGTGGATCCTTATGTATTGCGTACTTGAGCTCTGTGAGGGCCTTGGTACAAGTCCTATCAAACCATCTTGTGCCTTTCTTTAGTCCTTTTTTTGACGCTAAGTTCAGATTGTCTTTGATAGTGGATGCAATGATGTTAAAATGGACTATTATACTTTCACTATCGGAATCTTCGTCTAAGCAGATTTTAAAATTATCGGCACAACTATTTACCAATTTTTTAAGAAAATCTTCCAGTACCACCTTACTCCACTTGAGCGTGTACCCGTTCTGCCTCCCTAACGTAACATCTGGGGCAACCTGTACGGGATCATTACGGCGAGGCAAAAAGAGGTTCTCAATCTCTAGTATTTGCGGTAGGTGGTCACTCATTGGTGCATCCAGAATTTTAAAACTACCTATCTTATGACCATAACCATTTGAACAAAGGCTAAAGTCTATGGTAGTGGATGCTCCCCTCCCAATAAAGGTTGGTTGAAAAGGTACTGGTTGCTGAATCATTTCATTGACAAAACCCAAATCATAATCAAACAGTAGTTCATTCAATAAGTCCCCAGTCTCTGTATGTTTAAAATGTGGTAAATTAATGTCCTGCTCCAACATTAAACCACAAATGCCTTTACATCCTTTTGTGCATAATGGACAATTAAAATCACCCCCCCCCCCCATAAAATCATTACTTCTTTTTCATTGCTGTCTAATTCACGTTGTAAATCATTGGCTAACATTTTCAGGATATTTCGTGACATATTGCCTGGAATGTTATTATAAAAGTTCATAATTACAAGGCACAGTCCAGTTTTAGTATCTATTGCTAATTTATGGTAGAAATCACACTTAGAGTAAAAACGTACCCTCTCATACCCTAAACCATTCGAGAGGTACGTAATAAAACCACCCTTCGGTCTTCCATGTGTAACACCTACTGCTGGGGTGCAGAATGTTTTATAACCATTTAAATGTATCTGATCTATAGCCCAGGTTTCTTGGAGAGCCATAATATCCATATCATTTGTAACAGTCTCCCAGGAAGGATTAGTGATTTTTGTTTTCAGTCCTGCAACGTTCCAGAACATTGAAGTACATATGTCATTGTTTCGGTCAGTACTAACATTAGTCCTGGTACCTGCTCCATTGGATTTTTTAATCTCGTTCTCCAAGATATTAGTCACATTTAATGTATCATTTATAGTTAATACGTTTTTTCCGTTTTCCTGCCTTGTACTCATGTCAGGTGGTACAACATTCCCAGCACTATCCGGTGGCTTACTTAGGGTGGATAAAAATGAGGAAGATTCTAGTGCCTGGTTGTCTAACTGTCAATCTCCTGCCTCCAAATCGCTAAACCGATTGAAGCAGGGGACGGAAAACGGAACATATTGTGGGTCCCTCCATTCAGTATGTCGAAATTGGTCTGGATAATGTGTTCCCCCCCTCCTACGTTGAATTGTAGTCCATCCATCATTTACCCCCTCCCCCCCATGTATTGTGGGCTAGATCCCGACGCATTTCGTGACCCCACCCTCCCCGAGAATGATTAGGGCCCCTCAACCAACTCCATCTATTATCCGCAGTCTGTGCTGGCATGTAAAAAAAGGAGAGTGGTCTTGCCACGATTGTTGTTCCATTATTTCTCTTGGCCCTTTGGCAGATATAATCCACTGACCTGAGGTCATCAAAAGTTACCACCACACAGTCTCCTTGTAGTCTTTTTGTAGTTTTCCCCACCCAGGGGACCCGCTGCACCATTAAAATGTTACTGGTTATATTCGGTGGAAGGGGGTGGTTAGAATTCAACCAGTGGAACACTTTATTTTTAAGTGCCCAATATGATTCTGTAACCTGGGCAGCTAATTCGGGGACTCCAGTTAAGATTACCACGTAAGGGCAATCATCTGGTGGTAAATTAATCCCTCTGCGTTTTTCCATTTTGTCTTGGGTGGGTTTCTCAACAGTGTGGATAGGGGTATTTGAGGTCACTGATTTATTTTTGTTAACCTCAGTAGATGGAGTAGGTTTAATTGGATTTTTACTTGTCACAAGGGGACATGGATTTAGCAGAGGAGTTTTAGGGGTAGATTTAGTGACTTCAGCTAAAGATTTGTTTGTTATTTGTAGCTTGTTTAAAGGAAGGGTTGGATGTGCTAATTTTTTAGTCTGAGTCGGGCGCAGGGCTTCTATATCCTTATGCATAACATTTAGTTGTGTTTCTATTGCCAGAAGCTTATTTTCCAAGGGAGACAGCAAAGATTTGATCAGGGTTTTTAATGTCAATATGAAGGGATCTTCCCTGTCTATATTAGGATCTTCCCTATCTATATTAGTGGCTGTACTATTGGGTGTGGAGCTATTATTAAAAATATCCGCCAGAGTATCATCTAGGGTAGAGTCATTAATAGTCAAAGGCATCGTTAGTAGGCCAACTACTTCTTTCCTAGTGTCCTCTCTAGAAGATCCCCTTGTTTGCTCTGTACTATTTACAGGTCCCAATTTATGTACAGGTGTCACATTTTTCTTTTTAATAATGGGATTGTTTTTAGTATGCCTATTCTTAGGGATTGCTCCCTCCCTTTTCCCTTGTAGCTCAATATTACTTTTTTCCACCTGGGGATCTATTTGCGTAGAAATCAGAATATTCCCAGATGGTGCCAAATACTGTGAGTCAGAAGAAAGAGAATCCCGGAGTTCTGGCTGGGTAATCATATTATTATGGACCTCTACAAGTATCTGCTCAGAGGTGGTCTGGTCCACAACGTTTTCAGGGCTGCGGGCCTCAGCAATGTGGCCCATAGAGGACCTCTTAGCAAATGCTAGATCCTGAGACACCCTTCTCTCCATTAGCACAATTCCCTGGTCTATCAATGTGTTTGTGCGTATGATGAAATCATCGAGGGTCCCAATCAACTTTGCCCCTCCAGCAGCAGCCTTACTTCTGGTTTCGCTAGGCATAATATAGCATGTAATAAATCAGGAATAAAGCTCCTATAGTCAGGCTAAGAATGTCATGAAGTAGAATAATAAATGGGTCGTAAATGAAAGCCTACCGGGCCAGGATACGGCAGGCAGAAAGGACAGAGTTTCGGGCCCAGCCCAGCCTCCTCCGGCCTCTGACGGCCTAAGACGGCCCGCCCTCTGCCCGGGCTCAGCCCGGCGCAGGCCCGCGCGCGATCCCGCGACGCGGGGAGTGTGCACAATTTCAAATGCCTCCGGTGGCGGGAAATGACGATGGCGGCTCCTGCCGCAATGCCCCCAGGGAGTTGTAGTTCCCCTCGCTACAGCCGCTGAGATGGTGCGCGGCGGCGAGGGAACCAGCGGCAGTGATGTCAGACTCTCCTGAGTCTCTGGCAGCGGGACCACGGGCTCCTGGATTCCTGCCCCAACAACAAGGTCAGCAAGCTTCCACCCGCTCCACCGGGAGTGCGCACAATTTCAAGCGCCTCCGGTGGCGGGAAATGACGATGGCGGCTCCTGCCGCAATGCCCCCAGGGAGTTGTCACTCTCAGACAGACTGATGTAGCTGTGATCTTTCGTGCACGCCTCAGTCCTTTAAGGTTCTAATAGCATGGTAAGTAGGAGCTATCAGATTACAGGACAATTCTTTAGGTCCTTGTAAATGGTAATTTCCCGGGTGTTATTGTGCTCTGACGAAACAAGTGAATTTTGAGGGACTTTCTGTCCAGTGACACCGAAAACGGACCACAGTATCAATCTGTGCAACCATTCAACAATAACTGGTTCAAATATTTTCTCTCAATGTTTCAAGCTTTATTACAAATGTCACAAAAAGATGTTATTATTTCACTTCTGTTCTTGGATTTTTATCACAATAAAATACACTGAACGTAATCTTCACAAAAGTTATTTACAAAAGTTTAAGCTATTGCCATTATAAATTACAATAACTTTTATTTAAGTATTAATTATTTAAAAAAATTAAAGCCATTGTTATTTGTAATATCAATACATCTAAGTCACGTAAATACAAAACATGTTGCATTACAAATGCTATAGGTGTCACATTTGCAAAAGATAAACGTATTGGCATTGTAAATGACAAAGCTATTAATTTCGCTATTTTCAAAACCAACACATAAATAAAAAAATTGTAATTTACAAGACCAATAGCTCAAACTTTCCTAATGCGAGACCTATTGCATTGCAAATGATTGTTTATCATGCTGTGCACCTCGTCAGCTGCTGTCCCTTAATTCAGGAAAGACAGCACAGAGAGTCACTTAAAAAGAGCACAATTTACTGCATTTATCCACTTTAAAAAATAAATGCAGACAGAAACCACATTGTTTTCTGTCTGTATTTATCTGTAAAAATCCGTAAAAATGGAAAACAGGGAGCCCTAATTATAATTATCCCTGCAATATTTACCTAATTTACCCTAGGTTAATTCTGGTGGTAGACTCTCAACAATTTTCCAGCTAAGGATTCATGTGAGAAGTTGGCCTGGTATATGATGTCCACTAATTAAAGTGGGCACCTTGCACCAGTCCAGACGACCCTTATGGTGATTTAAGAGGTCTCAAACAACCTTAGAAAGTTATCCATGTGGTAGCTGTGGAGAGCAGCCTTCAGACTTGAAAGAGTGAAAAGCAGCTTGTTTTACTAGAATACAATTATATAGTGTAGATTAAACGAATGAGAACCACACAAAGGGGCCGATTAGGATGGAGGATTTTCCGCCTCCTCCGGGCCGGCGGAAGCCACCTCCGGCCCGGAGGAGGCGGAAAATCCTCTGCGGAGTCACCAAAGACCCACCGCCGCATTACAATGGCTGGTGGGTCTTGGTTTCTGTCCGCTGCTTTTCCACCGCGGTCGGATTACAACCGCGGCGGAAAAGCTCTCATTTGGCTGGCAGTGTCTATCAGACACCGCCAGCCAAATTAGGATGCATTTGTAAACATGCTTTTCCGCTGCGGTTTTTCCACGGTGGAAAAGCATGTGTACTTTTGATTTGGGGGGCCCGTTGCGGGCCCCCAGGGTGTAGGCGGGTGGGGGGTGCACATGGGGGGTACCTATGGTACCCCCCAGTATTTACATGCACAAAGCGGCAGGCACCGCGCGGTGCCTGCCGCTTTGTGCATGTAAATGTTAAACATGTACTTTTAACATTGCGGCGGGTGCTGCTTGAAGCAGCACCCGCCGCAATGTTAAATATCCAGAATGTGACCGCCAGGGTGGCGGTCACATCCTAATTTGCACGGAGGGACCGCCGCAGCCCATGCGGACAGTCCCTCCACCTCTGGGATGGCGGACGGACGCAAGTCCGTCCGCCATCCTAATCGGCCCCAAAGTATTTATGAAAACATGAATCTATTATATAATACTATCTAGTTTGATCCAGTATCTCCTACACGGAGATATACACAAAGCACACAATACTATTGCAAAGAAATCAATGTAAATAGCACTAATAAACAGTGGGCCCCAGAGGGGGACCAAACCATATACTAAGAAAGTGGAATAAGAACCACGACTCAAGTCAGGACAATGTTGAGAAGACATAGAATTGCTGGGAGCTCAAGGAACTACCCGCGGAGTCCATGTGCTGTGTAGGAACACGACCGCGTGCTCGGTCCAAGTCTATGTGCAAGTCGCGGTTGGAGTTTTAATGATAAGGGACCCTTCCCAGTGGGCTTGTAAGAAATCCCATGGAAGACAGAAGGAGGGAGATCCACCCAACCCGTGCATACTGAAGAACCCAAGTTAACTATCCCAGGGAAGCCGGGTGCATAGGGGCGAAGTGACCTTTGGAAACCACCGTCGAACTCAGTGGAGGACTTCGAGAAAGTGCCACTGCTGAAAGGGAGAAGAATGTCCGGTGGAATCCAAATGTGGATTCTAGATGAAGAGTACCTGTAAGCAGAGTGGACATAGTCTGGGTCACTTAGAAGTGACCAGGGGCTCAGGATACGTATGCCCACTGATGTCGGGTGCTTCAGGATAGTTAGATGGTGCTCTTGACACCGCGGCTGCGGGGACCAGGCGACATTGAGGACAACCAGGAGCTGGGTGCAAGCGGTCCCACAAAGCATGGCGGGTGCTGAGGGATAGGTGTCCAGCAGGAGCACCAACAAGCCTTGGCAACAACAACCTACACAGGAAGTCAAGAAAGCGTACGGTTCGGACCAGCATGGTCTAGGAGACATAGAATTTGCAGTTTCACAAAACAGCAAGCCACAGAACACTTGGTGCAAGATGAATAAAGATCTTTGTAGAGAAAGTCGCCAGAGGTGGGGCTACTCAGAGCCCAATTCACTTGTCATGGAATTGCCAACAAGCTCATGAACTTGCAAATACATGGGATGCACAGGGGTTCAGGTATTGCAGCCCCAACAAGGGATACTAGCCTCAACCTCAGTGAGAGGGCAGATCAAGCCTCGAGGGACATGGAAACCCACCTCCTTTGGTGCTGGAACCTGCAGAGTCCATAGGAGCTCAGAATTGGCAGACTGGTCAGTAGTGTTGAGGTGCCTGCGAATGCAGAGGAATGACTCCTTTAATCCAAGGGTATTATCTTCAGTTGTCTTTGATACTCCACAGGTCCGGCACGGATCCTGTATGTTGCACAGGCACAGAAGATGCAGCAGGTTGAGAGGGAGACAGAGACAGGCCCAAACGAAGTCTAGAAAAGTCCAGAGTGCCCAGACGGTTGAAATGCAGTGGCTTCAGGTCTGAATCTTGTCCACAATGAATCAACGGTCATACAGCCAGGTAAGCCCTTAAGTACCCTAAGACAAGGGTTGGGAAGATTCAGGGGAGGGTCTGGACAGGGGGGAGGTTACACCCATGTCCTTCGTCCATTTTCGCGCCAGAGCGGGAGCCAACAGCTTGTTGAACTGGACTATACACAGGTACACCAAATGTGCCCCTTGTGCAGACTTTCAGTCACTGGGAAGCTCACCCACCCAGCCCTATTACACTAAATCCTGTCTAGGAGTTTGTCACACCTCCCTGTGATAGGATGCCTATTGTTCTGCCTTCCCCTTCTAGAGCTTGGCACAGCAGCAGGAGGGCAGGAATGTGTCTCAGGTCGGCAGCATCCATTTTGTGCTGTGCGGGACTAGAAGGCTAGTAGCAGGAACATTGAGAGCTTCACAGATTGCTCTACCGATGGGTGGAATCATGCCTCCCACACCGATTACCAGTATGAGAGTATGATTCCAACATGTTTGACACCAAACACAATACGGTTTGTGGCAGCCAATTTAGAGATGGTTATCATGCAGTCGCATAATTCCCCTCTAAATTCGTCATTGACTGCTTCACTGACAACCCGGGAGAATAGACTCCGTAGGCTGCAGTGGTGTTCTGCTTATACAGGGGCACCCTCTTACTTAGAACCAAGCACCCTGCCTTCAGGATTGTAAAGTCCTGCTATAGGGGTGACTTATAGGTTTTAAGTGCAGTGACCCTTAGATATAGTAAACCTGTATCTTTAATAAGTGGAGCACACTTACTGGCAGCCACCCCTCTCATGAAGGTATCTACAGTGAGAAGGATGTCAGATTCTGAGACTATCGCATTCCCTGGTAAATGGTGGTATGGCAGGTTTCTTGCAAATGGAAAAGTGGAATCCCACAAGTGGAACTTACCTAAAGTTAGGTGCCTCAGTCTTCCCGGTGTCTCGGCAAGGGTTAGCCCTGTGAGCACCGATTGTCAATATGAAGCCGGGAGACGGCCCCATACTCAGTAAGTAGTTTGCGTGCCAAGCTTGGACATGGAGCGTACTGCGTCCAAGGATGCTTGGGATTTGCACTCCGGGGGGGGGGGGGGAATGGAAATAAACCACTCAGTGCCTGTGGTGTGAAGGAGAGGTGGCGGGCTCACAGTGGACAAAGCGCAGAGTAAAATCAATGGCTGTGTCCCAAAAGGTATAAACTGAAAAAATAACAACTTCCAACAGTAAAATGTTGTAAAGAACAGGAGAAAGGCATTGTATCCTTACACCTGACTAATCAGGCAGTGTGACTCAATGCTATCAGGTATGTCCTAGGACAAAGTCAGGTGATCATAGGTAGCCTTATAGCCCGAGCGAGCATCCCTCGTTGGCAGGTCCATGGTCTACAATTAAAATAGATAGGTTGAAGCTGTGTAAAGTCAGAGGCACTCGCTCATGTCGTAGTGTTGTGGTCTTCACGAGTCAGATACTAGGAATGGGCACGCATATTGGCGTCCAGGGGAGCATAGCCCAGATCTACTGTGTCTAAGGTCCCTATGGAAAATACCATCAATTGACTTCTTGGCATCATGCTGGGAGGCGAACTGGTCTGTCAACTTCCCAGGCTTGTCCAGGGTACATATCGTCACTTAACCTTTGCTTGTCGCTTTCGAGCCTATAGACCCAGCGTTGTTCACTATGAAAGAGAACTGACTCTAAAGTACCTATACTGGTTGCATAGTTGGGCTTGTCAAATACCAGCCAGGTGATATCGTTCTTAGAGTGGGCATGCTGTAAAAAATGTCAAGTCAGTTTTGTATTGTTTCTCTTACACCGCAAAGAGCTGCGGTGCTCAATGATCCTTGTGCGGACCTTGCGAGTAGTCATCCCAATGTAATGTAATCTGCATGGGCATCTCAATAAGTATATTACCCCCTCTGTGTTGCAATTTGTATGCCTGGGAAGTTCCCATAGTGTCCGTAAGCCTAAATCAATCTGTGTAGTTGTTATAGTGTATGGGTATGCTGAGCATGACCCACATGGAAAGTGTCTCCTTACCAGTGGTAGGGACCACAGTGTGTTCTGTACTAACTGTGGTTGTTCGGTACGTGGTCTGGTGTGGACTACCATATCTTTGATGTTCCTACTGCGTTTGAGTACAAAGAGTGGTCTATTCATGTATTTAGTACAGGCCAGTTTCTTGTCACAATCCTCTTCACTGTGTTCGTCAAGTGACTGTCGGTCCCTACACAGACAGACCTGTCATCACGTTGTTTGATGTGCCTACCTAGGAGGGCCTCTCTATTATTATTTCTGGCACGCTTAGGTGCTCGGTTGATTCATTTTTTTGGGTATGGTCTCCGGGATAGGTTAGTACTAAGTGTAGTCGTATGTTCTTTGAATTTTCATATTTCGGTGCAGTTTCTCCTTAGTCTCAGAAATTGCCCTACTGGCAGATTATCCCTTAATGCACAATAGTGAAAGCTATTATAGCTCAGAAGGGAGTTCCTACCCATGGGCTTGGGCTTGGTGTAGAGTTCTGAATGAATACCACCGTCTTTGAGGTATAGCAAGAGATCCAGGAATGGTAGGGAGTCTTTGCTGTGTTCGCAGATAAATCTGAGATTGGTGTTCCTGGTGTTCACCCACCCTGAGAAAGCATGCAGTGTCTCTGTGTCACCTTCCCAGATCACCAAGATTTCATCTATATACCTCTTCCAAATGTTCAGGTTCTCTTTGCATCGATTGGATGGAGGGTAGATGCAAGACGTTTCAAAATTGTGCATGTATAGATTTGCTATGCTCGGGGCACAAATACTCCCCATCGAAGTACCATTAGTCTGCTAATACAGATATTCTTTGTACTGAAAAAAATCATATTTCATTGCTATTGTTGCACACTCCAATATGAATAAGGTATGTGTCATGTCTTCTCGTGTTCTAGAGCTAAGAAGATATGCAGTGGTCTTCAGTGTGTCACCTTGCGGTATATTCGTGTATAGAGTCTCTACATCGTAGGAGACAAGTAAATGTTTAGTTGGATCGAAAGTAATGCCTGTCAATCTGTTCAGGACATTCTTTGTATCCTGGAGGTAGGATGGCATTTCTGACACACAAGGTCGCAGGAACCAATCCACGAATTGTGATAGGGGCTCGAAAATGGAGCCAATTAACTTTGGGCGAAGTACTACGCTGCGCTCCCGTAGTTTGCGAAGTTTGCGCTACTTTGCACTAAGCGAATTGCAAGTAGCACAGTGCTAACATGCGTAGCGGTCATTTTTTGCTTGTTTGCAGTCTTCAACGTAAAGTTGACGACCTCTAGCAAGCAAAATGATATCCCGGCTAGACTTTTTCCTCATTCGCCATCAGCAACATCAAGTTGGCAATCACGAGCGTGGAAAATAACCCTCCCTGCAACATTCTCAACGCAGGGAGGTCAGGTTTCTCATTGCGAGTGGTCGCGTATGCTTGAGACCGCTCACGATGAGAAACTACCAGTCCAAGTTGAGAAAGCTGCAGCTCGAGTAGAAATCTACTCGAGCGGCAGAAAACGACCGCTTGCACTGTGCAATAGTGCAGACAAGCATCCTGCACTCAGCAGTCAGTGCGAACAGCATTTTGCACAGTACACTACGCAGTTCGCATACCTACGCGTAGCTCGCGTAGTGATATTTGTGATATTTGTGGGGTATTTCTAGAGCGCGACGTTCGCTCCGGAGGGAGCATCTTGGCGCTGGGGATCCCAGATGAACCATTCCAGGGGGAGTTAGATGGAAGCTTTGGCGGAAGCGTCAGAGAGATTAAAAATCCATGTCTTTAGCAGCTTTCTAAAGGGTTTTTCCTGGGTTTGTTGTCTGAGAGTTTTAGGCAATTTGTTCCAAGCTTTAGTTGCAAGGAAACTGAGGGTCTTCCCACCCTTCGTTTTCAGATTGTATTTGGACGGAAGGATGAGGTTGTCGTGGGTTGAACGAAGATGACGGCTGGGCACGTAATGGGGAAAACGTTTGGTGAGGTATGTAGGACCCGTTCTGTTGTAGGCGCGAAAGGCTATAATCAGGATTTTGAAGAGAATCCTCTTGTGAAGGGGGAGCCAGTGAAGTGAGCGGAGTGATGCAGAGATAGAGGATCTACGTGGTAGGCCTGCACTTCGCGTAGCTACGGGTAGCACCACTTCGCGAACTAAGCCCAGGGTTAGAGCCGATCGCCGACACTATTGGTGGTCTAGTTGATTTCTGAATCTTCAGGAGTATGTTGAAATATGGAACCTTGGGATGAGTGGGTTGTAAGAACTCAGATTCACTCCTAGTGATCCAGCCTGCTTCATATCCTCTCTCTATCAGAGTCTTGATGGTTTTCTGTAGTCCCTGAGTTGGGTCATTTTGTAAATGTTGATACTACCCGTGATCACTCAGTTGGCGGAGACGTTCCTGATGGTAATCTGTGCTGTTCATGATCTGGCTATAGTCTTAAGAGGGGTCAAGGTCTCATGGCTAAGATTGACTATTATGATGTATGACTCATCGAGGGCAGTGGATCCTTGGACATTGCTCCTCTTCACTTGTTGTTCAATCGCAGGGTTCCACTGTATATGTGGTCTCTCCTAGTATATTTGGTCTGGCTGTGTTGCCCTGGTTCCTTGTCTTCTTCTACCGCTTTTGCCTCGGCCCTGTGGATACTCTGCCAGGAAGAAAGACTGCTGTGCTGCTGAAGGACTGCCACTCTGCTGTACTGCCGCTTTGAAAGAACTAATGCCCTGCTGTGCTGCATTCTTGCCTGGCTGAGTTGGACTGGATCTGCGTCTCTTGAGCTCAGAAGCCAGAGTGACTCCATTGGCTAGATGGCTGTCCTCCTGATCTAAATCCTCATGGACATAACAGGCTTCCAACAACGTTCCCTCTGCACCTGGACTCATCTATGAGTCTATCCTACCAAGTGGTGCCACCCCAGACCCGGACCCTCAGAAGTGCACCTAAAGTGCATCCATGAGCAGCCTTGTAGCAGATCCAAACCAATACAGGAATTCGCACACCAGCCTCGACGCTTCTTGGAATTTACACATTGCTTCGGCTGCATGGCGCATCTTTGACTTGGATCAGCACAATGCTCTGTAACCTGGATTTCAGGTACTCTGTCAGTAAACCTAACTGGATCCCTGTAGCCATCCCACGTGTCATTGCAGATGGCCTGAACTTGTGACTTTGTCCTGGTCTGGCGTGACCAGATACGCACAGTTGGCTCTTTGCGCTGGTTGGTGCTATTTTGACCTAAAACTTAAAACATTGAATAGACTCCAGTTCTACTAATTGGATGCTTGTCATTTTGGTCTTGATTATTTATTAAACTGAGCTCTATTTTTCTAACCTGGTGTGGGAACTTTTTGTGTTTTTTTCATTGCCTTACTGTTTGAAGTGTTGCACAAATACTTTACACACTGCCATCATGTTAAGCCTGACTGCTCTGTGCCCATCTACTAGAGGATTAAGCACAGACTAATTGGGTGGTTGCCTATGCCTATGCCTTTCCCTGACAAGGAATGTGGCTGCTGCTTGACCAGGGCTCACTCCCAATCAACCAGTAACCCATTTTCTAATACTGCATGACACCCAAACAGTGCCAGAAAGCCAACACTTAGCCCGTTGCCCCAGAGATAGCACGGCCCACCACTCAGAACAGCTGCAACCAGGATCTTTTCCGCGGTGCTCCCAAATCAAGGCAGCCAAGCCTGTGACTGTATGGGAGCAGTTAGAACCTGACATGACCTGCCACCATACCAGAGACCAGCATCCGGCCCAGACATGTGGGAATTGGATTAAACAAAGATCTTCTCCCCCATGCAAAATAATTTCATCCGGAGATCAGCTTTCAGGGTAGACTGTCGAGCCTGATGCATACAGCCCTCCCAAAGCTACACATAATGGTCAAACCTAAGCTGACCTAGTTCCACCCTCCAAAGACAGTTTGGAGAACTAAACTACACAGTAATGCAAGGGGGGGTCCCCTGAGCCATCGCAAAGCCATACTTGTAAAACATTCTGACCGATTTGAAAGGATACTACCACTGATACAGGAAACCAAGACCTCACCTCACATACTTAAGGGGGAACATATATATACACAAGTCTATTGAGATCCAGGGCACTACTGGCCACTAAGACTCACCAAAGGAGGATGGCCCGCATCCGCTGGCACAAATACGTAGGTAGGGCCATATCAACCCTCTCATACTCGCCACTGACCCCCATATGGCCCCTACCACACCAACAGACAGTCACAAAGCGCCACAATGTGACACCATGGAAATAAGCTGGCTCACTTCTATGTGGAGGGAACGCTGCATACTTTCCAGGAGCAATGGGACCATGGCACACGTATCCCACAGCAGAACATGGAAGATCATTAATGCATTGTTCACTGCCCAACTAGTGCAACATCGTAAAATGGACGCTGGGGTTGGGGAGCGCTGGGCAACAGACACGCCTATCTATCTCACTGACTAGCATTGTGAGTGTGCATCACAATAGGTTAAGGAGGTGTCATGAAACCCAAGGTTCCGCTACACACAATTTAATTACCTGCACCAAACGTATCTTTACACCACAACATATCAAACACATGTTTACAAAGGCCTCGGTGCTCTGCACAAGGGGCAACTCGCCATTTGTGCGATATTTCCATATGGTGTGGGACTGTCTGGTAGTACAATGTGCTCAGACTAATATAGGGAGAACCTTCTTGACCCTAGTAGAGCGCATGGTATTGGTTACACCAGAAACATACATGCTAGGCATTAGAACTAAAGTGAAAGGGGATTAATTCTTCCATAAATTCCTCGACCTGTCCTTTGTGTTGTTTAAAAGATAAATTGTGATTTCTTGGATGCCCTGTGCAGCTCCTGGTACAAAGAGCTGGCTCAAGGCTTTACTTAGCTGAGCAAAGGCAGAGACAAAAATCATGATAAAGTTTTGAATTTATGGAGGCGAGGGACATGGGATAACATTATGGGATATTTACATTTGAATCTGTAGGCAAAGACCGACATGTGTCCTCCTTGACCCTGCGTGCCCATAAAATCACAATAGGATACTTGCACTAGGACATACCCCACACTCTCTGACACACTTCCTATGTTACACTATCCAGTTGAAGATCATCACCCCCTTGAGTGCACCCCATGGGCATGCCCCATTCGGCAGGTTATGTACATACATAACAGTGGTCATCCCAGACATCCTGTGGTATAGGGCCCCATCACTTGCAGTCATACACCTAGCATACCCCAGCAGGAATAAGGTGAAGATTTAGGCTGTACAGTACCCTGCGCATGACCTGTTTTAGCAAATAAGATGGCGACAACTTCGGATAAGACCTTCATGTTTATATTTGAGCTAGTACAAGACTTGAGCAATGTGTGTGCTCAGCAAGTGGACTTACCCACCTGGTAATGGGTTCAAGTGTGCGCAGTGGTGATTATCATGTTACAGACGTGCCACTGCAATACTGCTGAGACTCCACAGTATATGTTGTTTCGGCGGACAGCACCTCACGTGTTATTTCTTGTTTTTGTGCTTAAAACTCAATAAAGAAATGGCAAAAGGAGGAGTAGCTTAGAACCAGTTCTGCCACTCAACTTACCTCGAGAGGCCAATGCACATTCTCGGCTAGAGTTATTGACCGTACCCTCCAAATGACAATTGCCTAGCTTCTTGGCAGGTGTGTTGTCAAAAACAGGCCTCTCAGCAGGGATTAGCCATCCGGAAGAAACCATGTAGCTTTGGCACATCAAAGGGCAGCTTTAATTCTGACAAGTCAGAATGCTCCCCTTTCATGACCCTCCTAGACCTTTTGGTACCAAGCCTAGAGGGAGGGAGAAGCAGGTTTGATCCTGACAAAGGGGAGGAGATTCCATCTAACCAGACAAGTGATGGTAGAGAGAGCCAAAGACCTTCCTGGTGGAAGCAGGGCTCAGTTGTGTTAAATTTTGGGCTCCAGAAAGTACTACAGTAATTCCAATGGGAAGGACTACAAAAGGAGTTTGGCATAGGGTAAGAGAGTAGATGTGATTTGGTAGGGAACATTCTCTAAGCACTGTCTAGTGCACATGGGTAAGACTAGCACCTCACCATTACCTCCTCTGAATATGCCTTGACTTGGCAACATTCACATCTGGAGAAGGCCTTCCTTGAAGAAAGCAGCCTCCTGACGTTTTCCTAGGTGTGTAGGAGGACATTAGTTCCCCTATGCTGAAGGACTACCATCCTTCTAATTTACAAATTTTGATAAACATAACTTGTACCTAATTACTAGTAGTTTGTGTACCTCAGTTTTTGGCTTCGGTTTAGGTAAGGCAGTGAATGCACTCCCAACTCTCACAATCGGGGAATCAGTCAGCATGTTTTTGCCTCTCGAATCAGCCCTCTGTTTGACATCCTGTAAAACAGAAAAAAGGTCAATACACGTCCCACCAGTTAGCGTTCCCATAGTTCTAGCAGTAGTTCACATGTAAGGGTGGGCCTTTCATATGGGACAGCATTAGACCAAATATGTGAGGGTGTTAGGTCAATGTAGTGTCAATCTGGTCCCTACATAGTGAAGGCAGATTGAAACCATACCCCACACATGTGGGGTATGATTTTTATCAGAAGTGTGGGACCGTGGGATGGTTAGACATCTTTTATTCGCCTTTAGGTCTGGAGTTTTTTTGTGACAGAGAATTGAAGAAATTGTGATTTTTGTTGCATATCTTTTGGAGATTGGAAAGGATTTTGGGTATTACAGTTTGATGGGATTCATTCAAGCCATATCCTATTGGATGACTCTGGAGCTCTAGTTTTCCGACATGTCCAGGGTTGGCAGGAGTTCCTGGTTGTCAGCCAGCTCCGCTCCCCCAAAGAATGGCATGGTGACTAGTGCCTGGATCTTTGCTCAAATCAATGAAAAAATCCACAGAATACAGATATGGGTCAAGCCTTGGAAGGAACGTGTTCTTGTGTGAGACAAATTGTGGGGAATAACCCTGTTTTTGAGAAACAAATTGCCGAAAATCTGACAAACATCATCTACAGCTGTAAACCTCGTCAGCCGATCAGGATGAAGGAAATCTGGCACCCACTGATAAAACTGTGAATAGAAATATGCATAAATATTAAAAAGTTGCTTTTATGTTATATTTTCATACAGCTCCAGGGTAAAACTTATTATGAAAAACCAGGTGCTCTTAACCACCATTTCATTTTCATTTGATTTCAAAATATCACAAGTGCATGGCACCCAAGTTATTGCCCGTGGGCACACCAAACTCATGGAAAATCTGATATTAATGGTACTCCACACTCAAGAGACCCCGGGTCTATAGTTGTAGGACAGTCCTTCACACAGATAGGCTCCTGCATGAGGGATATTCTCCTGCAAGCCCACACCTGTAAAAAAACACGATTTAGATACACATAGGCTGTAACTAATACGAAGCTCTTTCTGTACCTTAGTTTTGGACTTCTGTTTTGGTAAGGTAGTGTATGCAATCCCAACCCTCACATTAGGGGAATCAGTCATGAGGTTTTCA
The DNA here is from genome assembly GCF_964261635.1 of Lissotriton helveticus. NCBI lineage: Eukaryota > Metazoa > Chordata > Amphibia > Caudata > Salamandridae > Lissotriton > Lissotriton helveticus. Next base: position 942,928,362 of record NC_136070.1, read on the forward strand.
ATGCTGGTGTCTCCGCACTGTTTAAAACTCTATAAAACAGAAAAAAGGTCAGTAGCAGCTTGTACAAAGTTTCAAAACAACCATCTATTTTTCATTACACTCCAGCATATGGTTACGATTAAAGCAGATTTCGTTAATCAGAATTTAGTTGATCTGATTACAGCAAAATTCAATCCCTATCTACAAATGTAAATCAACACAGGCTACACACTATGAGCCTGTTTAACAAGGCGATTACGTAACAGATGTGGCCCTTTTTTGATGCACTGGCAGCGCTATGGGCCTGCTCATATTTACAAGGCCATGTAAAGTCACCCTGAATGACTTTTCATGGCCTTGTAAATATGGGCCCCATTCACGCATTATTCTGAATGAAAGGAGCGTTCCATGGTGTTGCTTACGGTGTTCCCACCCAACATCCATCGAACCTGACACATTTCCAGATTCAACGTTTTGTTAAGCTAGGAATGCATCAGAATCCTATGCCTCCCCAGGGGGAGGCCTGGACAATAGGTTTCCTGTCACAGGGATGTATAACCACCTCCCCAGACAGACTTTAGTGTATTCGGGCTGGGCTGGTGCACTCAGTGAATGCTTTTCAGACAGTGCTGGGGGCACACTTGGTGTCCCTGTGCATACCCCAGTTCTAACGGGTTGCAGGGGCACTCAGCCCCTGCTCTGGCGCAAAACGGGACAAAGGGGAAGGGTTGTTACCACCCCCACCCTGGGTCCTCCCATAGGTGGGACCCTAGAGTAAGTACAACCCCTAAACTTAGTATAAGTATAGGAACCCAGTCATTAGGTGTTTAGATCATCCTGGAGGAAACTCTGCAACATATATCCTGGAACTTCGACATTCTATTTCGACTAGAAGACGGAAGGATCTCCCTTGGGGTCAAGGAGTGACTACCCTGTTCAATCAGGCACCAAAGAAGCATCTTGCCGGTCTGCATTTCCAAGGCTCCCGCTGGATCCTGAAGGATTTACGGCACAGGACGCAGACTTACAGACATCTCTGAGGCCACACGAGATCACAGCAAAGCTGAGACCTGTAGCCATCACGAGAGACGTGGGACCGGAACTCCTGGACATCGTGCACATTTGCTAGTGCCCCTACTTCCCGAGTTTTCCCGAAGTTGTGCATTAGGCTACTCGTAGTCCAACCCTGAGTACCATCTGCACCAAAGATTGTGGGCCGACACTCCATGAGTGTTCAGTGGACCCGCTTCTAGCATATTTGCTTGAGGCCCCTTCGCCATCCCTTGTCCGTCAACTGGTGGGTCCCCACGAAGGTAACTCTTTTGTTTCTTGGGCTTCTCTGGTTGCTCCAGACGTGCCCTGACTCCCATCCAAAGGCATCTTCTTATTGCCTGCCTGGTCACTGGCAAGTGACCCAGACTCTGTCCCCTCTGCTTTCAGGTTCTTCAGATCTCCGATCCACCCTTGGATCCATCTGGACACTTTCCACTTGGCCGCCTGCAGCACTTTTCCGCAGCTCGCCATAGAAAACTAAGACGAACCCAACACGAAAAAACACCTATGCACCCGGCTTCCCTGGGTGAGATAACATGAGTACTTCAGTGTTCCCGTGGGTCTTGACTCTCGAGCTATCTAGTTCTCAAGCGGTTTGCTCCAAGTTCACTTCTAAGCGTCCCTAATCTTTAAAATTCTAATTGCAACTTTCCGTATAGAAGTCAATGGTGATTCGGGACTGTGTTTAGACACTGCACGTGTCCCTCGTGGGTCTCCAGCGTCACTACCTTGGGTGACTCCTGGTTGCCCCAGCGGTTCTACAGGCCCTAGGCATTGTCTCTATGACTGTAGTGGTACTTAAACCACTTTCTTAGTATATGGTTTGTGACGCCCCTAGGGCTAAATGTATACTGTGCTAATTTACTGTGTGCTAAATAAGTTTACTGTGTGTACTTTTGCCTCTAGCCTCATAAAGAGACTAGATGGATGTGTTTAGATTAAATACATATATTTTATATATATATAACCTGCTGTGGTTCTCCTTTCATTTGTAGTGTTGGGAAAGTGCACCGTTTTTTTGAACGATTTGTATTATTTCCGTGCTCCTAGGTGTCACCCTCTACTCTCGGGTGCTTGGTATATAATCTTGGTATGCAGAACTTGTGATTTTAGCTCTGTCTCCTAGGGCATCAGGTTATGCTGGTTATCCTGCATTTGGTCATTCACGAGATTATAGACTGGTAAAACAAGCTGTTTTACATTCCTTCAAGACTTAGCCTGAAGGCTGCTCTCCACAGCTACCACTAGGATAGCTTTCTATATAGGTTGTCTTTAAACCTATCATCAATAAGGGTTGTTGGGGGGGGGGGGCTAGGCTAAGCACGCAATGGCGGCGGACGTGCCCGGGTAGAGCTCCGAGCTGAGCTCCCCTACCAAAGGGCATTTATCCGAGATAATTGCTAAAAATCTGGCCCTACCTATCACCGGAGCTGTGTGAGGCCGACCTCCGTGCCCCTGTCAAGGTTGGAGCCGAGCGGAGATCCCTAGCCGCTCCTGCGGCGGCGTTGAGTGAGCGCCCCCCTGGCAGGCTCTCCCGGCTGGCGTGGGTTTCGACGCAAGCCCGGGGCCATGCTGTGACCGCGAGGCCCGGCCGCTGCTGTTCGTGGTGCTAGGCCTGCGGGCTGCAGAGCTGGATCTGTCCCGAGAATCATCAGCGGAGCTGCATCGGGACAATAGCTGGACCCCTGCCTCTTGTGGGGTGTCGCGGGGGCTGCTAACCGCTACGGAAATGGCGAGATAGGACAAACCCCCTCGGTGGGCCCACCAGGTCGGCGTCCAGGTCGGCGCGGGGCCAGGGCTGGCCACACCCGCGAGGCCTGACCGGGTGGGACCTGCGGGGTGGGGCCTGGCAGCTGCAGCAAGTCTTCACGGACCCTACCCCCTGCGGACGCTGGTGCTGCGCGGGGGGCCCTGCTGGATCGGCCGTCCCTGAGGAGGGCTACGACCCCTGCCACCTGCCTGATCTGTAGCGGGAGCTGCTGTGCACTTGGCTGACTCCTTTGGCTGGCGTGGGGGCCTGCCTAGCCTGTGAGCGGCGCCCAAGGGTCCCCCCTGCTGGAGACCATACCCAGGGGCTTTCGTGCTGGACAGTGAGACGAGCGGCGGCAGAATAATCATGAGGTGACCGGCTTCCCAGGCTCTGAGCTGGAGATACCCTCCATTGGTGCGTGGAATCCTTTATATACATTGGCTGGCTGCCCCTCTGGCCTCAGGGTGGACATCTACGCGGGGCCTGAGGTGGGAAATGAGCGGCATCATCTGCCCTGTTGGGTCCCCAGACCTGACCGCCTCGTCGCTGGAGAACCCCCCTTCTGGAGGGAGCTGAGGGAGCTGTGTGAGGTGCCGGGGAGGCACGCGGTCGTCTTGGTTGGCCTTGGGGTGCTCACTGAGGTAATAGGGGCCACCCGGATGACTGGCTGGATGTGCAGGGCTGCTGGCGGCGGCCAGGGGACTGTGGCTCTCCCATCGGACCTGCAGACCGGGGAGGGGTTTGCTGCCTGGGCACGCCGGAGGGTACTGTCTACACGAGGGGAAGACACCTTACTCCTCCTCCTTACTTCTACCGAGCGGTGAACACTCTCCTTGGTGTGCGGTGTGGCCACCCACTTGACTTAGTGGAGCTTTTGCCCCGCGCCCCCCTCGACGACCTGGGGGGGCTCCCCGCGTGCACCCGAGCACCACACCACATCACGCTGCCCATGTCTGGGGGACCCAAGATGAGGGCCTGTGCTAGAGGCACACAGGTGAAGGGGAAGATGGCGAAATCTACAGATCACGACCAGACCACCTCCAAATTAGACACGATGGTGGCGGCGATGGAGCGACTAGAGGAATCATTGCAACTGACCCGCACATCTTTGGAAACGAAAATTGATAGCGTTGCCATTGACCTCAAGCACCTGAGGGCTGACCACAAGAAGCTATCGGAACGCACGGCTGCCCTAGAGGCCACTGAGATGATGTCACGCCCAAGGTCGCGCAGACGGATAAGCATGTCCAAGACCTCCTCAACCGAGTGGAATTCCTGGAGGACCACGCGGAGGATGCGGAAGGGAGAGCGAGGAGGAACAACGTCTGCATCATAGGCCTGCCGGAGCGATGGGAAGGTAGGGAACCGGAGGTGCACATGGAGCGCTGGCTCACAGACCTACTTCCCGAGGGCACCCTCTCTCAGCATTTCGTAGTGGAGCGGGCCCACCGGGTCCCGACTCGGCCCCCTCCTACAGGCTCCAACCCAAGACCCATGCTTATTCGTGTCTTGAACTACCGGGACCTCAACGCCATACTGCGAGAGACTAGGAAACTGTCTGACGTCAGGGTTGACAACGCCAAGATCATGTTATTCCCTGATTACACTGTTCAAATACAACGTCAGCGGCACTCTTTCCTGGCAGTGAAACAGCGACTCCGCAGCCTAGCCCTGAAATACTCTCTTCTCTTTCCGGCTCGCCTACGTGTGGTAGCCCAGGACAAGACCCATTTCTTCAATACTCCTGAGGCGGTTGAGGCTTGGCTGGACTCAGGCATAAAAACAGAGCCCGGCGCAACGCCATCTGCGTCGACCATGCGGCGCGCCCGGGGGCCCCCCGCATGGCCGACGGGCCGAATACGCGCGGAGTCAGAGGTGGGCCCCCAGCCGAGCTCATGCACAGTGAACAGCAGGAAGCCCTTCGGATGGTGGCGGAAATCAGCGGTTCATGTCCATGTCACGGACACTTGTTACCTAGGCCGAACTCACTCTGACCATAACCCCCACACCCTAGACCTGGCCTGGGAACGCCCGCATCCTCCGGTGCCTACTTGGAGGCTCCAGCCAGACATGTTGCTGGATGCCCCGTTCAGAGAGGCGCTCTCAACCTGCCTCCTACAATATTTTGAAGAAAATAACCACACTGCCTCCACCCCGCAATTGGAATGGGATGCATTTAAAGTCGTCACGAGAGGCCACTGGGCATGCAGGCGGGAATGTGGAAGCAGATAGAGGGAGAGCTGACGCGGGTCGGATCTGACCTGTTGACTGGGGAACAGGAGGCTGTGGAGGGAGACGACGGGACCCTGATAGAAGCCAGGGAGCAACACACACTGTTGCTTGACAGGCTGAAAAATGTAAATTATGCTGCCCACTCAGCACGCACTCATCACTTTGGGGACAAGCGTGGTAGATTCTGTGGGAATTTTTGGTTGGGTGGGCGTTATTGGAGCAGGAGGGGGAATCGAACCCTGACTTGCAGTGCACTTCCGACCGACACCGCCATTTTGGTAGACGTTGCGGTCTAGTTGATTTTATCTTGCCCTCACGCTGCCCTACTTAACGGGGACGTTGCGCGATCGCGCTAGACCCAGAAAGCAACAGACTCGCGACTTACTCACCACATTCTGCTGAAACTTGCTTCTTTGCCTGAATCTTTTATAAATTGAGAAACTGCTTTTAAAATTGAAGACATATATCTTTGTGTTTGATTCTGTGGGAATTTTTGGTTGGGTGGGCGTTATTGGAGCAGGAGGGGGAATCGAACCCTGACTTGCAGTGCACTTCCGACCGACACCGCCATTTTGGTAGACGGTGCGGTCTAGTTGTTTTTATCTTGCCCTCACGCTGCCCTACTTAACAGGGACGTTGCGCAAGCGCGCTAGACCCTGACACCTTTCCCCTCAGGTTCCTGAGTGCTGTTTTTTCCGCCCTGTGGGCGGTGCTAGAGGTAGTTCTTCGGGCTCAAATGCAACACGTCATGCGGGAGCGCAGCGGACGCGCCGAAGGCGCGCCAAAGGCAAGCCCGTCTGCGCCCATCCGGAACCAGGGGCCAGCCATAATGCCAGGTTTATTACCTATTCCGCCGCATCGCTACAAGGTCTGCACACAAGCAGTCTGTTCCCTACCAGCGACACATTAGATCTACTGTCAAAATTCGATATACCCACAAAAAGAACCTCCTTTCCTGAACTGTTAAACTGTACAGTATCTACTTGTACTTGATTGCACCAGGACAGGTTAGGTATTACTCTAAGACAACCCTAACCTTTTGCTGCTGACTGAGACATGGCTCATGGAGGACTCGAGCTCTGACATGCTGGCGGCCATACCTAATAACTACTACATTATACATGCAGACCGTCCTTCTGACAAAGTCGGGGGAGGCGTGGCAGCTATCATTCATAAGGATCTTAGGTTCTGTCCCTTGCCTAGCCTTTCCCTTAAAGACACTGATAATTTGGTGATAAAACTAGAATCCGCCTATGACTCTTTTGTCTGTGTACTCCTCTATAGGCCCCCTAACAAGACCCCTCTTTCCCACTGGAACTTAGTGAACAGATAGCTAAACTTGCTACTGATCATGCAAAGGTAATACTTGTGGGAGATTTTAATTACTCGTATAAAGACCCTGAGGAGGGACCACACTCGGCTGAAATGACGGACTTGCTTATGAAATTGAACTTCACCCAGCAAGTCCTGTGCCCTACCCATCGGAAGGGACACATCTTAGACCATGTCTGGACGAATGGGATAGGGATTTCGACTCCGACCGTTACACCTTGTATTTGGTCTGATCACCATCTACTGAAATTTACCTTAAGGCTTCCATTAGCTGAGAAACCTAGCTCCACTGTTGGTGGTTTTGCTAGGAAATGGAACTCCATTAACAAGGAAGATCTCCTCCGTTCCTTAGCCGACACGGTCCCTTTGGCTGGGCCGAATATAGAGATGATGGAAACTAACATCTCGAATTGGCTCATGAATGCCAGTAATAAACACGCCCCTCTTACTAGATTAAAAACCACTCGACGCGCCGATGCTACAAGATGGTTCTCCACTGAACTCAAAAATCAGAAGTTGCTGCTCCGTAAATTGGAGAGACAATGGCGCTTGAAGTACTGTCAGGAAAAAAGACTGATCTATACAACTGCTAGGAAAGAGTATAAAAAAAAACATTCTTGTGGCTAAAGCCGCTCACTTTTCTACTCGTATCATTAACTAAAATAATAACTCCAAAGAGATTTTTAATATTGTCAATGAACTCTCTAATCCAGAGAGGATACTATTGAAGGCAGTCCCATCTCAGGAACTATGTGACTCCCTTAATGACTATTTCATTGACAAAATTACCACTATTAAAAATAATATTCCTAAGCTTTCTTGCGTATTTAGTTCTGCTGATCAGTTCAAAAAGAATCATTCATTAAGTCAATTCCCCACTATTGACTTGGAAACTTTTCAAAATCTCTTACTGAAGGTCAAATCAGGAGCTCCATCTGACTGTTGTCCCCCGCATATACTTAAAGACTGTCTTGTTGCCTTCCCTGGCCCCGTATTGGCTCTAATGAATGAGTCTCTTACCTCGGGGAAAGTTCCCTCTGCTTTTAAAAAGGCTATAGTTGTCCCTTTATTAAAGAAACTCGGAGCAGACTCCACATTGCTATCTAACTGCCGTCCGATTTCTCTGCTTCCATTCCTCGCAAAGTTGCTGGAGACTTATGTTGCCAATTGTCTCTCTGACTTTTTGGAGGAATCTAAATATCTAGATTCCCATGAGGCAGGTTTTCGGCCGGCTCATTCGACTGAAACAGTCATTGTGACGGTACTAGATACTCTCCGAGACCATGCTGATAGGGGTTCCCCCCGGGCATTTGTACTCTTAGATCTTTCCGCCGCTTTTGACACGGTCGACCATGCTATTTTGGTCGACCGTGTCGAACTTGCGGGTGTCCGGGGGGCGGCCGCTTGCTGGTTCGCTTCCTTTCTGAAGGATAGGTCTCAGGCGGTCCGTCAAGGGCCCTATCTCGCCTCCCCTCAGAAAATCTCATGCGGGGTCCCGAAGGGTTCGGCACTGTCACCCCACCTATTTAACATCTATATTTCCCCTCTGATTCGTTCCTTGAAGGAGAGAAATGTGATAGTCCTCAACTATGCAGATGATCTGCAATTGGTCTTTGAGATAGATGGCTCTAACCGCTCAGTGGCGGATTTTCAGGGAACACTGCTGTATATACAGCAGTGGATGGACAGCAATCATTTGAAACTGAACCCGGGTAAGACAGAGCTTGTCCTGACCGGGGACAGCTGTAAATTTTGGGGTCCACATCATTGGCCCGTGGAGCTGGGTCCACCTCCTTCCCCTTCCAGATCAGCTAAAACACTGGGAGTCTCCCTTGATATGGAACTCACATTGAAATCCCAGGTGGGCAATGTGATCTCGAAGTGCTTTCTCCAGATGCGTAAGATCAGGAAAATTCACCGGTTCTTCACCCAGGATGCTCTGATCCGGATCATAGCTGCCGCTGTTACATCCCATCTGGATTATGCAAATTCTGTATATCTGGGTATGCCACTCTATGTGTTTAAGCGTCTGCAGTTAGAACAAAACCAGGCAGCTCGGCTGGTCATGCGACAACCTAGATGGCAACCAATTAGTCCTGTGCTTGAGAAACTACATTGGCTTCGGATCTCTCAGCGATGTGCTTTCAAAACAGGCTGCCTTGTGTTCAAGGCGCCGCATGCTAAAAGTCCTGCATTCATCAACAATCTATGACCCAGATATGTTCCCAATCAGACCATTCGCTCAGCCCATCTCTCCCTGTTATCTGTACCTAAGTTCAAACGTGTGCGTCAGGGAGGCTGCCGCTTTGCGGTCCTGGCGCGAAAACCCTGGAACTCCTTCCCTTTGACAATCCGGTCTTGTACTGACACTATGCAGTTTAGGAAGCTCCTTAAGACCTGGCTGTTCAGTCAAGCATATAGCTTGGTATAGTGGACAGCTTGCTGTCTGATCAGTCTGTCCTCAGTATTCTCTGTTTTCTGGTCAGCGCCATGAAGCCACCCGGTGTAAGTGCGCTTAATAAATAACCCCTAACATTAACATTAACATTACTATCGTGGTTAATCAGGCGTGATACCCAGACCACCCCGATAACGTCCGTTTATACAACACAGGGCGTTGCTGTATACACACAAAGGGCTATTCACAAAGCCTTCACGACACACTATGAGGGCCTTTACTGCTCTCGTATGCGGGTCTCCGCCACCGACATCTTGGCATATCTATTTGCCTTACCCCTGCCAGAGATCAATGACGTGCAGCGCGACGACCTGAGTGCGCCGCTCACGTCAGAGGAACTCCGAACAGCCATTTTTACTCTCTCTAATGGGAAATCCCTGGGACCTGACGGGCTACCCGCGAAGTTTTATAAAGCCTACTCTATTATCCTAATCCCCGAACTACTGCGCATGTTCAAAGCCGCAATGCTGATTCTGCTCTTCTGCCCACACTGAACGAGGCGAACCTAATATCTCTTCTAAAGCCGGGCAGAGACGAGACCAATATGGGTTCGTACAGACCTCTGGCCCTCCTCAACACAGATTATAAGATCCTGGCATCCACATTGGCCCAGCGGTTGGCGCCCCTGGTGCCTGCTCTTGTCCATGCCGACCAAAACGGTTTTGTACCAACTCGCAGCACATCGTACAACATCAGACGTCTGTTTCGAATACAGAGCCTAGCCACGCCCGATGGCCTCATTCGGGGTGCTTGATACTCGATCTCGAGAAGGCATTTGACTCTGTGGAATGGACCTACCTAGTGTTGAAGCTGTGGAAATATAAACTTGGGCGACGACTTTCTCCAGAAGGTGGAAATCCTGTATCAGAGACCCACGGTACGAGTTCGCACGGGCAGGCTGCTTTCTGACCCGATACGGCTATGCAGAGGTACCAGACAGGGGTGCCCCCTCTCCCCCTAATTTTCGCCCTCGTGATGGAACCCTTAGCGGTGAGACTCCGAGCCTCCGGTGTAGAAGGGGCATCCCCTTGGCCTACGGGGTTCATGTGTACGCTGACGACCTGCTACTTTACATCAGAGACCTGACCTGCTTCCCACCTGTACTGACCGACATATTTCGTGCATTCGGAGAGATGTCAGGTCTTAAGGTATACTGGGCAAAGTCAGGTGTGTATTCCTTTGACGCTGCGACGCCGGAAAGTGCCAGCACGGTACTGGGCGAACGACTTGCCTGGTACCCAACCACTTTTTGCAATCTGGGGATATACATGTATCGAGACCCCACCGATGTCTTGGAAGGCAATTTAATAAGGGCAATCTCATCGCTCACGGCACAGGTCGCCTTCTGGAACTCTCTCCCATTGAACGTCGAATCACTCTGACAAAAATGATAGTGATGCCAAAATTACTGTATTTCTACGCCAACCTGCCAATTTATGTCTCTACTCGTATATTTCGTGAGTTGGAGACTCTGGTTAGAAGGCTGATATGGAATTTGGGGCGGCCCAGGGTTGCGCTAAAGACGCTGTATGCACCGGCGGAAAACGGAGGACTGGCTGTCCCTAATCAGGAGCTCTACTACCTAGCTGTGCAGCTTCAATGGGTGACCTCCTGGCTGAGAGGGAAAATCTAGGAGACACTGCCACAGACACGGTGGTCATGACGACTGCACAAGTGCACACACTTTTTCACCCACTGGCTACAATCCACTGTCCCGATCAGCTGCACCTGGTGGTGGCACGGAAGTGCTATGTGCGAAGTCCGAAACTCACGAGCCTTACCAAGCCATATGCTCCAGTTCTTCCGTTGCTGGGGACGCCCTGGGAAGACGGGGCACTCACGGAAGCGGCACTAAGCAGCTGGGCACGGGCTGAATTAGACACGCTGGGGGACCTGTTTACAGAAGGTGCTCTAATTCCATTCGAGGCTCTGGCCGCAGACACGGGGCTACCTGCGGGACAATTCCTGACGCACGCAACACTCATACACATACTGACACAGGCCTGGGGTAACCTTATGGAAGAATTGCCGACCCACCTGCTAATCCAATATTTGCATGTGATGGGAAATGGATCACACGTGGTGCACTGGCTCGCACAGGCCTTACACACACACACACACACAATTTTCCCCACAGCGGTTACAGGATAAATGGGCTGAGGACAGGGGACGGGACTGGACCGACAAAGAATGGGCGATGATAATTGCCAAGGCACTCAACATTCCGCGTAATTCTCGCTTCAAAACCATCCAATACTTCATAATACACTGGGCATACTTATCCCCAGACAAGATAAACTGCTATTTTGGACTCACCACATCGGCATGCCCTAGGTGTGGACTACTAGATGCAGGTTTCTTACACATGCTTTGGGCTTACCCTTCTATACACGACTACTGGAAGGCGATATTGACCTCCCTCACGGCGGGGGCGGGAGGAGGTTTACCACACACGTGGGAGGCCTGTCTACTGGGCCTTTATAAGCGGACAAAGCAGACGAAGGTCCCGGCTAGATTTTTGGACCTTGGGTTAATAACAGCGGAAAGACTTATTACTAAGCGCTGGAAGAACGGCGAGCCTCCTCGGGCGATACACTGGCGTAACTCCTTTGATAATTGGGCGAGAACGTAGTGTTGCACAGGGAAGAAACAGCGGGTTTCACAAGTACCCTATAGCCCGGGCCTGGGATGATATTCTGACTGCTTGCCACCGGGAGTGTCTGCAAGGAGGTATTATTTAGACACACTCCCCTTAGATCGCTGCCCAGATGATACTGCCGGGGCCGGAGGCAGCTAGGCGCGACAAACTCATGCTTACGCCCCCATGAGTGGGCAGACTCTGCCTACTCACACCCAATGGACATGCCTGCAAAGTGCTGATAGATGTGACCTCCGCGGTCCTGGGGGGAAGCCATGGCCGCCCCCCCTCAGGCCCCCCCCTGCGCTTCCCCCCCTCCCCCTTCCCCCCCTCTCCCTCTGCTCGCGCCCCGGGGTCAAGAACTGCATTGGAGCCCACCCCCCTTCTCCCACTGTAACGACTCCAAGCCGTTCTGGACGATTTACTTGGCTGACAGAGTAACATGCACATCCACCCTTGCCCGTGCTACTTCCCATCTGATTTGATTTCACAAAATCAATCAATCAATCATAGAATTTGTAAAGCGCACTACTTACCCGTGAGGGTCTCAAGGCGTGAGGTTCCGTGAGAATCATAACGATGTTTTGGACATGCTCGGATATGGACGAGTTTAGTATCTATGAACCGTAAATGACGAGTTTAGTGGGTGTGCGCGCTTTCGCTATACTACTTGGAAGGGTTCGTCTTATTCGAGGGTTTCTTCATCCGAACCCTCGGGTTCCATTTTAGATACGGCATCCATTTTGTTTTCTTGCCCTCACGTAGTCGGCGAACAGGCAAATGTCCGCTTCATGACCCTGGGTTCCCAAGCCTTACAGGAGATGCATATTCCTTTTATGCGTCTTTTATGACGAGGGGGATGAAAGACCAAAGGCAGATGGCTCCGCTCAAGGGTAATCTTGCCGCGCTGGTCTATTGTTTCAGCCTCGCATCTGCTAGGCTCGAACACTTTGTTCTGTGATCACGCTTCCGATATTCCCCCCACACTCTTTTCAAACTGTTGTCTATCTTCCTTGCATCTGTTTCTGTCTTCTCCTTTCGCTCGTTTACAACTAGAGTGGAATGTGCCTTATGACGAGATAATGTGCTTTTACAGTTGGGAACCGGTAGTGTTACTGTAATCATGTTCCGGGTTTCTGAAAACATGAATGAAGTCCTTTTGAAGTTTACTGTGGGAACTGAGTTGTAACCTTTTGTTCGATATATTGTGCAATGACGAAAATGTGTATAAAAGGAGCGATTCACATTTGCAATTTGAAGCAGACTCTCAAAACCTACACTTTGTTTTACTTCTAGCGATCTCTGTATCCCTGCAGTAATAAACGCTGATCTTTGACGCCAAAGGAAGTGTCCCGTGTCTCTGTCATTCGTACGCCAGAACAGGTAACCCACGAAGGTTTCAGGTGTTGTCCCCTGGCACCGCTGGGCCTTAGTTAGCCCAGTCCTTCAGTTGGTGCCCAACGTAGGGCGACATCAGCGGTACCGGTCCACAGATTGACGATCGTGAGGAACTTCGTGTGAAATCTCCGAGGGAAGGTGCACCCCGCTTCATCGATCCTGTTGTCGAAATAAGTGGTCTCCTAACGGCTGCGACGGACTGATGCCCTGACTGTCGACCTGTTTTTTGGCGCCTGGCGTAGTCCTTTGTACGGCGAGACGATAGACGGGCCTTCCTGGTGACGCCATTGTGCTCTCAGTTAAGTATTTGTGGGTCGCTCCCAGCATCCTTGGTTGTTGTTGAAGCTCAGTTGTTTTGTATGGTTCCATTACATTTCTGGTTCTTAGTTGTTGGTCCTTAGTTGTTATTTGACAGTTGCAATTGCCAAAACCGAGGGTTTTGTATTTTTTTCACGGATATTGTACTCCGATAACCCTTGAAGTTTGATACTTGGTTAGTGTGCACGATGCCTAGCCGTAGTGGTTTTCTTGGTTTCTTTAAATGTTGCGACATGGATTCCCGGTTGGAGGACTCGTGTCCGATACCTCCAGTTGGAACTCCGACACATGAGCTCTATAGTCGACATGGTGTGGGCCCTATAATATATAATGAATGCTGGATCCGCTATACGAAACACGATGGTGTCCTTAGTTGGCCGCCTCATGGAAGTTTTGAAAATAATATTTTAGATAATCTTGAAGCGAAATTGTTTAAAAAGAAAGCTAGGCCAGCTATGTTCGATTCCTTTCGGTTATGGCGCAAAGAGGCCAGGCAGAAAGAAATCAAACAGCTTAAGAAAAATAAAAGAGAGGGTGTCCATATGATGATGCAAGGTGCAGAACAATACCAGCGAGATAAGGCAGATAAAGAAAAGGAAGTTTCTACTAGACTGCATAATATGATGGTGGATAAGTGTTATCCGGTTTTACCGTCAAGTCTTGATAAAAAGGAAGACGACTCGAAAGAGGATCCTTTGTTATCGTATTTATTGAAATCGCCACCTCCTTATGCACAGGGTGCTACAGCCCCTGTAGTTCCTCCTGTTCTTCCCCCTGTTGTTTTGCCGGCTGCTGGTCAGCCTGTTGTTGGTCCTGTTTTTGTCCCTCTACCTGCTCCTCTTCCTCCTGCTCCTTTGCCTGTACCTTCTCAGTCTATTGTTCCTGCTACCCCGACTATTTTGGCTACCCCCGCTGTTCCTACGGTTGCCTCTAATGTTGTTGCTCCTGTTCTCCTTTCCCTCTTCTCCTTCCGTTCGTAATCGTATCCCTAACTCTGTTGCTACCATCTATTCCCCACTTTCCGGATCATTAATTCAATCCGATGCCTCTGACACTCCCCAGAGACAGAGTCAAACCCCTGGTGGAAGGGAGAGTGCGACACTAGTGACTATGGCACATAGGTGGATTAGACACCCTGCTAAATACACCTCGCGCATAGTTTTTGATACATTTTCTCAGTTTAATGAGCCCACGCAGAGATTTGTGTTTGAAGAAATGTGTAACTCTTTGAGAGAAGAGTGGGATAATGATGAGTTAGATAATGTACCGCCCGATATGACTGAACTTCAGAGTCAATTTTCGAACGGTATGATCGTTGGTGGAAATGTACGACGTGCATTAGAGCGATTGTTAGCCTTTAGGTCCACAGTGCCTTCTCGAGTGTCACTTGCTGATGACTCCGATACTAAAAAAACGAACTCCGGTCAGTATCCTATGAGAGAGGTTCCGCCAGTATGGATGCCAGGTGATCCTGCTGCTAATCCTGTGGTTCCGCCATACTTCCAAAGGGTTTGGATACACCTCCCATGGAAGCGATCAGAAGTCTTGCAGGTGAAGCAGTCTTTGCCTGATCCACGCAAGAATCCGGCAGGTTATTATAAGGAGTTATCCCAACTGGTGGATGCTTCTATTATGAACCTTGCAGACATCGACATGATGTTTGGTAATGTCGTACCGCAACCGATTTGGGCGAAAATCCGCCAAGAGAATCATTTAGCTGAATTAGGCGGTGATTGGGCTACACTACAAGCGGCTGATGGACGACAAATTGGTGGGGCTAAGCCCGAGCAGTTAATTACGGATCTGCCCCAAAGAATCATTACGCTCATGAAAATACTTATGCCAGCGATGAGGGTGAATTAGGACAAATTGTCGGCTTGCAAGCAAAAGAAAGACGAGAGTGTCTCAGATTTCTTTACTAGATTTGAGGAGGCATTTGTCGATCATAGTGGTCAGGACATGAGCACTGAGGGTGGCCAGCGGTTGTTTGTTGATATGTTTGTGTTAAATTTGTTGCCTGAGCTATGCAACAAATTGAAAAATTCAGAAAGTGCATGGGCTGTTTCAACCACTGCTCAAATATTAGCGACGGCTCAATACTACAAGAATAGGGAAAAAGAGGAAAGTGATCGTTCAGATAGGAAAACGAAGGAGCTTAAAACAAAGGTTTTGTTGCAGCAAGCGTATCCTCCGCGTTTGAATCAACATGATTCGCAACAGCAGTATCGACCACAAGCGCAGTCTTCTAGGATGCAGTCACGCTCTGACTCCTCCGCATTTAGATCTATGCTTGGGTATAACCAGTGTGCATATTGTAGGGGAGAGGGTCATTTGAAATATAATTGTTCCGCTTTGAGTGACCGACTTAATGGTGTTTCGGCCCGAGGGGGCCGTGGTGGTCCCCAACAGGCATCTCGAGGTAGAGGTCGTGGCACCTCTCAAAATCAGACTGAGCGCTCTACTACTTCATCGGACGCAAATAATTGTTTTGACCAGCGAAATGTGAAGTCCGATAGATCAGCACAGTACCATGTGGACGATTATTACACTGAACATGAGATTGTTGCAGACGACCGTTACTAGGATAGCCACCGACAAAGAGAGGGAGTAGTGTCAGTTCCGGTTGATCAGAGAGGGCCTTACGTCGCAGTTGCCACATCTGGCGTAGTTGAGCCTTTTCTGTTGGACACTGGTGCAGCAAAAAGTTCCATCATGCATTCAAAACTCCCTGGCGCACCTTTGTCTGGCTTAACGAATGTTTCCATCGGATTCTCTGGCGCCCCTGTTAGCAATCCTGTCTCTAGCCCTTTGCCCCTTACGATTGGTCCTCGTGAGCTAGAGGCTCCATTGATTCTATCTACTGGTTGTGGTGAGAATCTCTTGGGTCTGGATTTGTTAAAACGGTTATATGCGACTTTGTACTGCTCTCCTGCGGGAGTGGAGCTTACATTAGGTCAGAGAGTAATCTCTCCTATGTACTTGGCAATCGATAAGCTCCCACCGGTACTGAGTTCCCTTCCTGCGTCGTTGTGGGCCACGGGCCCCAATGATGTAGGCTTACTGGATATTCCACCTTATGTGGTCCATTTGAAACCCAATGTGCGATTACCACGTATACCTCAGTATCGTATCTCTCTTGATGGTGAGCGAGCGCTATTAGCGATCATTTATGATCTGATCGAAAAGGATGTCATTGAAGAAACTCGAGGTAATGTGTGTAATAGTCCTGTGTTACCCATCTTAAAACGAACCGATCCATCTAAACCTCCTGTGTACCGTTTTGTAATTGATTTGAGAGAAGTGAATAAAATCGTGATCCCACAGTTTCCTGTGGTGCCTGACATCATGGCCTTACTGACCCTGATCCCAGCTTCTGCCTCATGGTTCACGGTGATCGACCTAAAGAATGCTTTCTTTAGTATTCCGATCGCTGAGGAAAGCAGAGATCTATTCGGATTCTCATTAGGAGGTCGCAGTTTTAGGTTTAAACGCGCACCACAGGGCTACTGTGAGAGTCCATCGATCTACAGTCAAGCCCTTAAAAGTCAACTTGATGCATTTGTGTTACCGACGGGTGCGGCTTTGATTCAGTACGTTGAGGACCTGTTGGTAGCTGCTGATACCGAAATTATTTGCAGAACTACTACAGTATCGTTGTTGCGGCATTTATGTGACTTACATCACAAGGTGTCACCTTCTAAGCTGCAATATTGTTGTCAAGAAGTAACCTATTTAGGTCACTTATTGTCAAAAGAAGGGAGAAGGCTGACCCCAGAAAGAATCGCAGCGATTGCTCGAATGACTGTGCCAAAAACTCAGAGAGATGTACGTGCCTTTCTAGGTATTACATTTGAACAAAAAAGGGGGGTTTGGCCCAGGGGGACAGGGGGGGGTAGGGCCTAAATATCAAGAAAAAAGTTTTACCCACACCTCCTATAGTTTGGATCAAATTTGTGATCACAAGGAAAGAGATAAACACCAGTTACTATGCTTATCTTGGCAATGACTTATGCCTCTTTACTCTTTTTATTTTTTACAGAAAGATACTTTTTTTGTCCGAAAGGTGGACACACTATCAACTAAACAAACATCTCACATTAGTAAAAAAAAATGAACAATAAATAAATTATATTGTGCTGTACATGACTCAAGGCACTTATTTACAAAACATTTTACATATACAGTGAAACACCAATACATTCGTGAAACCTATTACATAACATTCAGTGTGTCAAAAACAATTTATCTACACATCAACTCAATATCAAAAGTCAATATCAAAAACACAGTCAAAAAAGTCAATATCAGGGGGCGTGGCTTGGAGGGCGTCGATGGCGGTCGCAGCTTAGAGGAGCTCCCGCCGGCCCACACCTTATCCGACTGATATCCTGGCCCCCGAGCCCCGCAAACTACCCTACCTGTGCTGGCAGTGTTCCGGGTGACACCGAGTGCTGTCCGGTGTGCCGCCCCGCTTCCTCAGCTGCTCCGGCGACCCACACTTGCTGGTGACGAGGTGCGGCCTACTGCCCACGAGTAGAGCCGGGGCCTCGATTTTTGCGACCCGAGACCGTCGGCCGGCGGTTGTGCCGGTCGGGAACACCCTCACCCAGCGGCATCGGCACCGGAGCCCGCGGGGACCGCTGAGAGTGCCTGGATCATCGGAGGCTACCCCTGGGGTGTTCCCCGGACGGTGTGGGGACGCCGCGGCCTGTGTGGACCCCGGGAGACCGGGGCCTCGAGTTTTGCGACCCCGGGCCGGTCCGTGACTGTGCGACCGGGGGTCGCGGAGGTTGGCTCTTGGGGTCAGTGCGGCACCTGCTGTGAACGGTGACCGCTGCCATCGTCCGGGGGGACCCTGAGGGACTGGGTCGCGGATCGCCCCCTACTGCCCGGTGGCCTTACATTCTCCTCGTGACGTGCGCTTTGAGGCGCGACTCCCCGGGCCTGTTCCCAGGATTGCTTGGGGCCGGTGAGACAACGGAGGGAGTCCCCGCTGGATCCTGCCTCGCTGGAGTGTCCTTGCAGCCTGCCAGTCTGGTGGGCCTTCGCCGGATGGTGCTTTCCCTGGCTCCTGGATCGAGAGGTGGGCTCAGAGCGGATGGAGTCTTCGTGATTTGCACGCCACGTCGGTCTTGGTTGGCCGGAGCTGGTGGTACCTGGGGGGACAAGCCTGCTGCCCGGATGGTGCGTGGAGGTCTCCTACGGATAGCCCGTGACGAACTGTGAGTGCCCCCCCCCCGCCCCCCCCCTCCTCTGCATTGGCCGCTGCTCTGTGACTTGGGTGGGGTGTGGAGTGGCCAGGCGGTCGACGGGGCTGGACGTCCCCGATTCCTGGAGCCCTCCGCTGCGCGTCCCGGCTCATAGGTCCGGGGTGGGGTCCAGTCTGCGATCCTGGAAGCCCTTCCCTAGTGCCGGGACTATCCTGCCTGACATTCCCGCTGGGACTTGCTGCCTGGAGCTGGGCTGCGGTGTTGGTGTGCTGGGGGTGCTCACTGGAGGCGGCATTTGCACCCCGACGGAGTTTCCCTGGCCCCCCTGAGTGGCCGTACCTGTTGCATTGCTGTCGACGAGGGGCCCCCCACTGAGGCGGTGTGGTCATTTTCCTTGCTGCTCACCATGACGAGAGGAGGAGGTGGCACCGGGTCCGCCAAGCAAGGGACAATTGATAAATTCACGGGGCCCAGTGGAGGAGCCGGGGCCTCCGGTGGTGGCCAGAACGCGGGCCCTGATAATGCGGCCCTGATGGCCGCCATTACGCAGTCCAGGGACATGCTTGATGCCAAGATTGGGGCCGTTGGCGCCGATGTCATGCTGCTGCGTCAAGATCTCCGCAATGCTGTGGCCCGCATCACCGAAACCGAGACCCGGATTACTGGAGTGGAGGATGATGTGGTGGCCCTGAAAAAGAAGGTGGAGGACATGGCCAGGATTCAAAAAGGGCTGGCGCTCCGTGTCGAGGATGCGGAGGGGAGGGCGCGAAGGAATAATCTGCGCTTTGTGGGCTTTCCGGAGGATTGTGAGAAGGGGTCCATGGATTCATTCTTGGCACACTGGTTGGAGAGCTGGCTTCCCCCGGACGCTTTATCGCGCTGCTTTGTGGTGGAGCGTGCCCATAGAGCCTTGGCGCAGAAACCGCCGGTGGGGGAGCGACCGCGCCCGGTCATCGCTAAGATCCTCAATTTCCATGACCGGGATGTGATCCTTAGGGAAGCAAGGGCGAAGGAGGACTTGTCGTTTGAGGGTCACAGGATCATGATTTTTCCGGACTATACCAGGCTGGTGCAGCAGCAGCGCCGATCCTTCCAGGATGCGAAGGCCAAGCTACGTGGATTGAAAATTCAGTATTCGCTGTTGTACCCTGCACGTCTGCGTGTTGTGTTCCATTCCAAGACCCACTTCTTTGACACCCCGGAGGCGGTTTTTCGATGGACAGATGAGACTGTCAGGATCCGTCCGAATGCCCAGCCGGGCCTGAACTCCGGAGCATCGCGTGGGTCATCGCCGGAGAGGGGCGACTCTTCCAACGGGAGCAAGAGACGCCGGAAGTCCAGATCGCGACGACGCTCCCGCTCCGGGGGTGACCTACTGGATGGTGCACAGTCAGATACTGCTCAGTCTGGGACTGGGACCTGAGGGGCGTAAGGCCCTCTCCTATCTCCTGCATGTCCTCCGTTTCTGGCCTGGACTGGTGGCCGTAGGGGTGACGCTATTGATTGATGGGCTGGTGTGTGGTGTGGGGTGGTCTGGGTCGTGGCTGGTCCCGCAGGGGATGGGCGTGATGTTTATAGTTGCTCTGTCCCGCTGCACTTAAGCGGTGGGCCACATGTGAGTAATGGGGTTCGGGGTGCTGACCCATGGGCGGCCCATTCCTCCCATGTTCGAGGGGGGCCCCGAGGGGAGGTACTGTTAGTTGGGGAGTATGGGGGGATCCATTGGCCTGGGGGACCTTGGGCGCTCTGTTTTGGGCCCGGGGCTCTCTATGCCGCGACAGGTACTTCACTGTTTCATGAGGTATAGGGGTGGGGGAGGGGGGATAGGCGGGGGGTTGGTGGTTGAGGATGTTGTGTGGGTGTTCGGGGGGGGGGGGGTACAGGGTGGTTGGATAGGGATGCACGTGATTTTTGCTGCTATGGTTTTTGTACTACTGGGTGCTTGGGCTGGGTCCGGGGATTTCCAGATGCTCTCCCACCGTGACTATGGGTGATTCTCCAGGAGCGGCGCCTGTTAGTGGCTCCATGAGGATTCTTAGCTGGAATGTCAGGGGCATGCTGGACAAAATTAAAAGGGGGGCAGTGCTGCGCTGGGGTAAGAGGGACTCGGCAGATGTCATGTTACTGCAAGAAACACATATGTTAGGGACGAAGGTGCTGAGTCTACAACGTTTTGGTTATACCCAGGTGTTCCATGCAGGCTTTACCAGGGGGTCGAGAGGGGCGGCTGTCCTCATCCATCGACGCTTATCTTATGTTCATGAGCGCCATTGGCTTGATCCCCAGGGTCGGTTTGTGTTTGTTAAAGGCATGATTGGAGTGGAACCTGTAGTGTTCGGCAGTGTGTATGCTCCCCCCCCCCTGCAGTGGTCTCTAGCGGAGCGCCTGTTTGAATTATGGGCCGACATCCCGGACTGCCTGGCTGTCATAGGGGGTGACTGGAACGATGTGATGGATGTGAATCTGGACAGGCAGAGACTGCAAGTGGCCGCGGGGGCGCCTGCCCCTACTCGTCTGAGAGCTATGAGTGATGGGCTCGGTTGGGTAGATGCATGGCGACATCTGCATGCCAGGGCGCGTGAGTACACGTTTGTGTCGGCGGTGCATGGCTCCTTTTCCCGACTAGACTGTGTGTTTGTTTCCGGGGCCTTCCTCGATAGGGTGCAGCAGGCCGTGATCCAGCCCCGTGGATTGTCAGATCATTCCCCGGTCGCAGTGCGGATTGCACTATGTAAACCCCGTCAGCCGTTCCGTTGGCGGATGTCTTCGTGGCATCTCCAGCGGGCGGAATATACAACCCACTTGCGCGGTGCGATAGCCCGATATTGGCAGGAGAATTTGACCGAAGGCATGGACAGTGTGACGGTCTGGGAGGCCATGAAACCCACGCTACGGGGCGTAGACATCGCCTGGTGTGCTGCCGCCCGTCGGGGGCGTCAGGAGGCCACTGTAGCGGCTGCAGCTGCGGTGAGAACTTTGGAGGGGCAGTGTGGTGACAATGCAGGGGATGTGGCGCTCAGGCTACTTCTCCAGGCGCAGCGTTCCTATGCTTCGATCCTGCTGGACGAGGCTCGTCAGGCCTGGCTGGCCACGCGCAGTAGGGTGTATCAGTGGGGTGACAAATCGTGCACTATGCTTCACCGCCTGTGTCAGCGTACTCTACAGCCGATCTCTCTGCCGGGCCTTACGGACGGGGAGGGGATTGCTATGACGGACCCTGCTGCGCTTGCGGCGAGTTTTGCCGACTACTACAGGGTACAATACGCTTCGCGTGATTGTCTCCCACCGGAGGCGATCGACAAATTCATAGCTGACCTACCCCCCCGGGCGTTATCGGACGAGGCCAGGACAGCCCTTGACCTTCCCCTGTCGGCGGAGGAACTGGGCGATGCGCTGGGACAGCTTAACACAGGCAAGGCGCCGGGACCGAGTGGCTTCCCTAGCGAATTCTACAAGAAATTTCATTTGCAGCTGGGACCGCACTACCGGAAGGCTTTGGAAGCGGCGCGGGAGGGTGGTTGCTTGCCGGTCGACTGGCGCCAGGCTGAAATAGTGGTGTTCCTGAAACCGGGTAGGCCCCCTGACAGGCACGAGTCGTATCGCCCGATTTCTCTTATTAATTTTGAGGCCAAATTATTGGCTAAGGCGTTGGCAAATCGCCTCCTCCCGTATGTGACGGATCTGGTTCACCCGGATCAGGCGGGATTTATGCCGGGCAGGGCGACTAGGCACAACATCAGACGGGCGCAGGTGGCGGTCAGTGCGATGGGGGCGACTGGGGAGAGGGCGGCGCTCTTGCTGGCAGACATCGACAGAGCGTTTGATTCTGTCAGTTGGACATACCTCTTTGCTCTGTTGCCGCGCCTCAACTTAGGCCCAGTTTTTGTCTCGTACGTCCGACTGCTGTACACCGACGTCACGGCCTCGGTGCGTGTCTCGGGCGCCATTTCGGAGAAATTCCCGATTGCTAGGGGGACCCGGCAAGGGTGCCCCCTGTCCCCGTATCTCTTTGCGCTAGCCATGGAGCCGCTGGCGGCCTGGGTGCGCATTGATGCACAGCTTCGTGGCTTTGTGTGGAGTGCGAGCCTCACGGACAGAATCGCGCTGTATGCGGATGATGTTCTTTTCTTTTTGACAGACTTGGATCGTTCAGGCCCGCGTATTTTGGAGATAATGCGTGTGTTTGGGGAGGTCTCGGGACTATACCTTAACCCACGCAAATCGACCCTCTGGTTGTTGGGGGGCCGGCGCGAGGTGTCTCCTTGGGCAGTGGATCTGCAGGTGGCAGTTGGTGGCCTGAAGTATCTCGGAGTCTTCCTGTCGGAGTCTGCCGCTGTTGCCTGGGAGCGTAACGTACAACCGGTGTGGGACAAGGTTCAATCCGACGTTAAGACGTGGTCGCGCATGCCTCTGAACATCTATGGCAGATCTGCCATTTTTAAGATGGTGGCCCTCCCTAGACTACTTTACCAACTGCAGAACCATCCATACAGAGTGGACCCGCAGTGGTTCCGGCGTGTGAACTCCCTATTGGGCCGGTTTTTGTGGGCTGGGGGTGCTTCTAGGGTGGCACTGCGGACCTGCTTTTTGTCCACGTACTGTGGAGGCCTCGCGACGTCGGACGTATTGTCCTACTATCAAGCCTCTCATTTGCTGGTCTTGAATGAGTGGTGGTACGGGGGCCGCGACGACCCGGCGTATGCCCTGGAACACTTTCTGATGGGAGGTGCCACGCTCCATACCCTCTTGTATTCAGCGGGGCGGCGGAAGTTGCTGCCTCATGCGACCCAAGTGGTCTTCCTGATTTGGAGGCAGGCACTACGTCGAATGGGTTGGTGGGGACGGCTGACGGCCGAAACTCCGCTGTGGCACAACGGGCGACTCCCGGCGCTGGCTTCTTTGCAAGGGTTTGGCGGCTGGGACTCCATAGGGATCTCGTCGCTTGGCCACGTACTTACCGGGACTACCCTCAAGTCCTTTGAAGTGCTCAGCGGTGAGTTTGCGATGCCCAAGACCCAGTTTTTTAAGTACCTACAGCTTCGCCATGCGCTGGCGCCGAGCCTGGTGGAGCTAGACCAGCTTCCAGACTTCAGCCCCGTTGAGGCTAAACTGTTCATGGGAGACCTTGGGGATAAAAAAGTCTCGAAAATCTACCAATCGCTGGTCACTCACTGCTCCTCTTCCCTGGTGTCGTTGAAGGCCGCTTGGGAGATGGATGTTGGACCGCTGGATGAGGATGACTGGAGAGAGGCGCTGGAATCCCCCCGGGGGGCGGCTATTGCAGTACGGTTGAGATTCATACAATTTAAATACCTGCATCGGGCCTATTACACCAGGGAGAGACTGTGGAGGGCGGGCCTTATTGCTTCCCCAGATTGCCTGCGCTGTGGGGCCGAGAGGGGCACATTAGTGCATACTGTGTGGTCATGTGTGGGCCTGGTCCGGTTCTGGAGTGGGGTATGGGACTGCCTGTCGGAGGTGCTAGGGTGGGAGCTACCTCGTACACCTCGATTGGGTCTTCTTCATGTCCTAGAACAAGTGGGTGGTAACGTCTATAAGCGCCATCTCCTGCTGTTGGGCCTTGTTGTGGCCAAGAGAGACCTGGCGAGGGCCTGGAAGAGTGACCGTGCCCCCCCACTTGGCGCCTGGAAGGCGGGCTTAGACTTCCTCATGGGGCTGGAAAAGCCGGTGTTTGAGGCCAGGGGCTGCCCTAGGAAACACTACAAGATCTGGAAGCGGTGGGCGGACTACAGGGACCTGACCTTAGATCCTCCCAATGTAACGGATGATGGTATGTCTGATGATTGAAGCCTCGGGGCCCAGATAGCTCCAAGACACTTAGTGTGTTTTCTCTTGTTTTCTGCAGCTGATTGTGATCACGTGCATCGGGTTAGGGTGGGATAAGGGGTGGGTAGTTGGTACTGTTGGGATTGAGGGGGGGATACAGGGGCGGGTTGGGGTTAATCGAAAGTTTGAGCCATACGTATTTTCTACTGTACTTTGCATCTTGTCGTGTTCCCCTGCTCTTGGGGTGCTGTACACTTGATCTGCTTGGACTTTTAATAAATACGGTTTTGAAAAAAAAAAGTCAATATCAAAAACAAAGTCACTATCTTATTCTCCGACTGAAGCTGTAGATGAAATCAAGCAGTTTTATGACAAATATCTCGCTCAGAGTGCAACCAGTTCAGGTGCTCTGAGCATTCGGAAATAAACACGAAGGATTCAATCCCACATAGCCGACGCGTTTCGAGTTGTGGCTGTATAGATTGCCAAACTCTCCTCAGGGCTGAATTAATCTTTGAGAACTGTTTCTGGGAACTGCAGGCATCAGTTCAAAGCTGTAAAATTACATCTGTACGCAAGCAGAGTATTCCACGGACTTGTCCCAGTGCTACACGCGAAGAGTCACAGACAGAAATTCGTCACCGCGGGTGAAGAAAACATCGACCGTGTGGGTAACAGCCCACTGTGCCAATTCACTACAAATATGCGTTGCAAGCTGAAATTGAGGAACCAGTAGCGCCTTCCTTCAAAAGTGAGCGGGGTGCCTGCCACCTGTGAAGACTGGCAGCCACTGCGTACAGATGTAATTTTACAGCTTTGAACTGATGCCTGCAGTTCCCAGAAACAGTTCTCAAAGATTAATTCAGCCCTGAGTTTTTGATAATGACTTTTGATATTGAGTTGATGTGTAGATAAATAGTTTTTGACACACTGAATGTTATGTAATAGGTTTCACGAATGTATTGGTGTTTCACTGTATATGTAAAATGTTTTGTAAATAAGTGCCTTGAGTCATGTACAGCACAATATAATTTATTTATTGTTCATTTTTTTTACTAATGTGAGATGTTTGTTTAGTTGATAGTGTGTCCACCTTTCGGACAAAAAAAGTATCTTTCTGTAAAAAATAAAAAGAGTAAAGAGGCATAAGTCATTGCCAAGATAAGCATAGTAACTGGCGTTTATCTCTTTCCTTGTGATCACAAATTTGATCCAAACTATAGGAGGTGTGGGTAAAACTTTTTTCTTGATTTCTAGGTATTAC
Organism: Lissotriton helveticus; assembly: GCF_964261635.1. Lineage (NCBI taxonomy): Eukaryota > Metazoa > Chordata > Amphibia > Caudata > Salamandridae > Lissotriton > Lissotriton helveticus. Next base: position 942,953,781 of record NC_136070.1, read on the forward strand.
GTCATACTGCAGACAATGGATTCCAAATTTTTCATTGTTGGCGAAGCCATTGGTAGCTCTCACGTGCAAGGATGTTCCGACTCCTTTGCCCTGGACTGAAGAGTGTCAGAAAGGTTTCTCTGAATTACGTGATGCGTTGTGTTCCGCTCCTGTGTTAGGCACTCCCGATTACAGTAAGCCATTTACACTATACGTTCACGAGAGGGATGGTTGTGCGTTGAGTGTCTTGACGCAACAATTTGGTGACAAACAACGTCCATGTGCATATTTTTCTTCGACCTTAGACCCAGTAGCTAGAGCATTACCGAGTTGTTTAAGAGCAACAGCGGCAGCTGCGGTGTCCATTCGACAGTCCCCAGGTCTGGCCATGGATAATATGCTTACGGTGATGGTCCCGCATGCAGTTGACACTCTTTTGAATCGAACAAAAACTCAACACCTGACGAGCGCAAGGTTGTCTGGTTATGAGTTGACACTTTTGGCAAGTCATATACGGATAAAACGTTGTAATGTGTTGAACCCAGCAACATTGTTGCCGATCAGCATGGAATCAGGCGATGTAGCACCACATGATTGCTACTTAAGAACCGAAGAAGAGACGAAGGGTCGTATTGACCTGAAAAACACTCCATTGGTAGATCCCGATGGTACTTTGTATGTTGATGGTTCATGCTTCAAGTTGCCGACTGCATATGCTGTAGTGACGTTGAGTACGGTTGTGGAATCTGCGAGATTGAGTCAGAATTCGGCCCAAGCGGCTGAGCTAATTGCGTTAACGAGAGCATGTGTGTTGTCTAGAGGAAAGCGGGTAAATGTGTTTACCGATAGTCAGTATGCATTTGGCGTAGCACATAGTTTTGGTCGATTGTGGAGAGAAAGAGGGTTATTTACGTCGCATGGCACGAAGATCCAACATGGACAGCTTGTGAATGACCTTTTGGATGCACTTACATTGCCTAAACAGGTGGCTATAATTAAATGCAGCGCGCATCGGAAAGTGACAGATGATGTTGGACGCGGTAATGCGTTTGCGGATGAGATTGCGAAAAAGACAGCCAGAGATCTGAACAATCGAATGTATGTTACAAGTTCAGTAAGATGGCCGGCGGAGGCTAGTATGTGTGAGGACACAGTTGAGAGTGTGAAGGAGATACAGAATGAGGCTACTGATATGGAAAAGACTAAGTGGAAAGAAGGCACGGGGAAGTTAGAGGGGGATGGATGTTGGGTTGATTTGTCAGAAAAGCAGAGATGGATGTTACCAGATGCATATGTGCTTGCCGTTGTTACTATGGCTCACGGCACGTCACATATTAGCGCGAAAGGTATATGTAAGTTGTTGTCTCCCGTATGGAAGAATGATGGGATTACTAAGTGTGCAGAGAGAGTGGTTAAGAACTGTATGGTATGTTTGATGTATAATCCTGGCAAGGGCACCCCCACTCCACCTGGTCATTTTGCTCCTCCTACATGTCCCTTTGAAATTATTCAGTTGGACTTCATCCATATGGAGAGATGCAATAACCTGAAGTATGTCTTGGTTGTAGTTTGTGCGTTCTCCAGATGGATTGAGGCTTACCCTCTTAAGGATAATACTGCCCTGTCCACAGCAAAAGTTCTGCTCAAGGAATATTTCCCTAGGTATGGCATGCCACGGATTGTATGGTCGGATAACGGAAGTGAGTTTGTGGGAAGTGTGATGAAGAGTGTGTGTAATGGCCTGGGAATACGTCAGAAATTTCATAGTGCTAATCATCCTCAGTCGGCGGGTTTGGTGGAAGGATACAATGGCACCCTGAAACTGAAACTTGCCAAAATCCAGGCAACGACTGGTTTACATGGCCTGATGCTTTGCCTCTAGCTCTCTTATCAACCAGGGCGACTGTCCACTCTCGAGTAGGGCTTAGCCCATATGAGATTGTGTTTGGTCGTCCTGCGAACATTTGGGGAGTCCCGAGGCCTAAGGAGTTTAACAGACTTGAATATCCAATGTTGATCGACTATCTTTATGATCTGACTGCTAAATTGAGTTTGATTCATCAACAGGTTTTTGAGGCTCTACCGGCACAAACAGAAGGTCCTGGTCATCGGCTCCAACCTGGCGATTGGGCGGTAATCCGAAACTTTGGGAGAAAACGTAATCTTGAGCCAAGGTTCGTGGGACCCTACCAAGTCTTGCTGGCAACGAGGACTGCAGTTCGACTGGAGGGCAGGAAGCATTGGGTGCATGCCACCCACACCAAGAAAGTTCCGCTTCCTTTGCCAGCAGATACGTGGATAAAGAACGGAGTCACCTCGACTGAGACCGATACCATTTTACGCTATGTGCCATTTAGTGATGCTCAGCCTGTAGGGAACGATTCAGTTCAATCAGACATCCCTGTTGAATTATCTGCAACTATACCTTCGTCCTTAACATTGGAAAGTTCAAGTCCTGAACTGTTACCTGAACAATCGAACACTGTTTTGCCATCTGAACCGTTGTTTGAAGAGCAGACTCGACCTTTAAAATGTCGATATTTTCTTCGACCACGCGATAAAGACTAATACATTTTTCGTTTTTTATTTTTGACTTCACATTACCCCCTTACTGTTGCCATGAATGTTGTGGACATTTTATATTATGTGTGTACATTTCTCGTGCAGCTAGGAGACTTATATTAAACTGAATGCTCAATTGATTAAAAACTTACCATCCGGGTTGGCCGTAGGGCCGTGCGGGTACCTCCTTCTGTTTAGCAGGTTTTTGACACTAGGTCGATTACTTTTGTCGATTTCTGGGAACTCCTGAGAATTGATAATCGCTACTCAGAACGAAGTGCGTCAAGAACGTCACGGACGGTTTTTAGAGGATGGAGTTTTCTAAGCTGTCGGAAATGGAGAGAATGTCGGCGCGAAGATCCAAGTTGCATAAGATGTTTCGAACAAAATGTTTTCTGTTTCAGGTTTTTATATTGTTTTTAACTGTTTCTATGCTACTGGTGGGTGGAGTGTATTTAGGGATTCAATCGTTATTACCTTCCACTTCCACTACTTCTCCTTCTTACGGTTTGAATGTTGCTCCCACTGTTTCTCCACATTCCTTTCATCTTCTGCCCCAACATGAGCAAGTCAGACGTGCGGAATTTATGAACAATTCCTTTGTCCAACTTCTGCATCAACATCAGTTGGTGATAAATACTACCAATTGTTGGGTGTGTGGGTTAATGCCACATACCATGGATAAGGGTATTCCATACTTGGTTCTTCCTTACAGTCCCCAGGGGTCAGCTCGAGCATTACAAACCATGTTCCGCAGTGCACTAGATTCCTACCCCCATCGAGAGCCACGCTCTGCAAACCTTGGTCCTGGCCCGTACCACAAGTCTTTGGCGATAGCTATTGCTGATTTAGATAGAGATATTTTTTATACATAGCTTATCCCAGAGGAGGAGGTGCGAGCATATAAGGATCTGAGTGAGACTGAGTATAGTATATCAGTGGGTGATAGACAGCTTAAAAGCTCGTCTCCAGTCTGGATCGTACCACACCTAGGTCACTTTTGTCTGCAAGGTCGTGGTCAAAATCCGAGAGCTCAGCTTGGAAGGAGTGCGTGTGCTGACACGTACGTTTTACCGATGCTCTCTTCCCCTGTCTTTCTGACTGCCAAGGGTACCTACTTTGTGTGTTATGATCACGCTTATACGTGGTTGCCCCATGACTTCTCGGGCACATGTTATATCGCGAATCTTTTACCACCGACTTTTACCGTTGCCTCAGATTATCACAGGACCAGAGTTGTGAGAGGCGTTATTAGTAAAGAGGATACTGCCGGTCAAGAGGCAGGAGACTTCTTTAAGGGTTTTCTACCGTTTTTGGGTCCTATGGTTAATAGTAGGAACTTGAGACAGTTAACTCGTGTGGTGGAATCGACTGCTAATATCACTGCAAGCGCCCTTGGTAACCTGACAGCAGAGCTTTAAGCGGATAGACTTATGACGCTACAGAACCGTATGGTTCTAGACGTTGTACTTGCAGATAGAGGTGGTGTGTGCAAGTTGATCCATTCGAGCTGCTGTATTTTCATACCTGATAACGCTCCAACTGTTTATCAAGCCATTTCAAAGTTGCATAAAATCTCAGAGTCCATACACGTGGACGAAGGAGATTGGATGCTCCTAGGATGGTTTTGGGACCTGATGTCGACCTGGGGTTGGAAGATTCTGATGATTATAGGGGTTGTTGTGACGTTTCTGTTCACGTGTTGTCTTTGCGTGCAGTGTGGTCCTGCCTTATGTGGTTTTTGTGCTACAACGTGTATAAGAAGGCCATCTGTTACTAAAGAGGCATTGATGGATAGGATAATGTTCCAGCAACACCTGAATGATCTGATGAATATCGAAATTGATTCAGATATCGACTAGTGCTTGCCTACATGAGGGCAAAAGGAGCGTCTGAGGTTCCGTGAGAATCATAACGATGTTTTGGACATGCTCGGATATGGACGAGTTTAGTATCTATGAACCGTAAATGACGAGTTTAGTGGGTGTACGCGTTTTCGCTACACTACTTGGAAGGGTTCGTCTTATTCGAGGGTTTCTTCATCCGAACCCTCGGGTTCCATTTTAGATACGGCATCCATTTTGTTTTCTTGCCCTCACGTAGTCGGCAAACAGGCAAATGTCCGCTTCATGACCCTGGGTTCCCAAGCCTTACAGGAGATGCATATTCCTTTTATGCGTCTTTTATGACCAGGGGGATGAAAGACCAAAGGCAGATGGCTCCGCTCAAGGGTAATCTTGCCGCGCTGTTCTATTGTTTCAGCCTCGCATCTGCTAGGCTCGAACACTTTGTTCTGTGATCACGCTTCCGATATTCCCCCCACACTCTTTTCAAACTGTTGTCTGTCTTCCTTGCATCTGTTTCTGTCTTCTCCTTTCGCTCGTTTACAACTAGAGTGGAATGTGCCTAATGACGAGATAATGTGCTTTTACAGTTGGGAACCGGTAGTGTTACTGTAATCATGTTCCGGGTTTCTGAAAACATGAATGAAGTCCTTTTGAAGTTTACTGTGGGAACTGAGTTGTAACCTTTTGTTCGATATATTGTGCAATGACGAAAATGTGTATAAAAGGAGCGATTCACATTTGCAATTTGAAGCAGACTCTCAGAACCTACACTTTGTTGTACTTCTAGCGATCTCTGTATCCCTGCAGTAATAAACGCTGATCTTTGACGCCAAAGGAAGTGTCCCGTGTCTCTGTCATTCGTACGCCAGAACAGGTAACCCACGAAGGTTTCAGGTGTTGTCCCCTGGCACCACTGGGCCTTAGTTAGCCCAGTCCTTCAGTTGGTGCCCAACGTGGGGCGACATCAGCGGTACCGGTCCACAGCTTGACGATCGTGAGGAACTTCGTGTGAAATCTCCGAGAGAAGGTGCACCCCGCTTCATCGATCCTGTTGTCAAAATAAGTGGTCCGAAGATTTTTCCCGCGAAGATTCCCGCCTCCTGACGGCTGCGACGGACTGATGCCCTGACTGTCGACCTGTTTTTTGGCGCCTGGCGTAGTCATTAGGTCGGTTTCCTCGACTATTTTTGCGAGCGGGCTCATATAAAGATTGAAAAGTAACGGACTCAAAATTGAGCCCTGTGGAACTCCGTGTTTGAAGGTAAGGGTTTCAGAACAGGCAGATTGGGAAAAAACTTGAAACATTCTATTTTCAAGTAAAGATTTAATCCAATTTAAGGCGGGGCCACAGATGCCAAATGAGTGTAGAGTCTTTATTAGTACCGCATGTGACACAGTGTCAAATGCGGCACTGAGGTCAAGAAGCACCAGTGCCACTGTTTCACCCCTATCTATCATAGCACGGATATTCTCTGTTACACCTAATAGGGTGGTCTCCGTTGAAAAGCCAGCCCGAAAGCCAGACTGATGGGGAGGTAACAGGTCATGTGTGGTTATGAAGTCTGTAAGACAGCGATGGACATGTTTCTCCAGAATTTTAGCAAAAATAGGGAGAAGAGAGATTGGCCGAAAGTTAGAAGGCAATTTTGGGTCCGCGTCTGCTTTTTTCAGTAGTGGGTGAATCATTGCATGTTTCCAGTCCTGAGGCACGTATTCTTCCTGTAAGGAGATGTTTAAGAGGTCCGTGATAGTGGATAAGGCTTTCTTACTAAGTAGTTTTAAAATGGGACATGGTAAGGGGTCTCTTGGTGAACCAGATTTAATCGTATTCATGAGGTCAATGACAGTGTCTACATTAAGCAATGGCCAATTGTCTAATGAGAAGATGTGATTATTGCAGACATTGGCATCTAGAGTGTCCTCTTGAATACAAGATCTATTAGGAGGGGAGTTATGGGTATCAATAAGAGTTTCCTCGTGTTGATTTTGATCACGTTCGATAGCCTGGTAGATTTTATCAACTTTATTTACAAAAAAGGTGGCTAGCTGATCGCATTGTATTTTATTGAGGTCAGGTGGGGTTGGTAAGGTGTTAGAGCCTGCCAGCTCTTTGACTGTTTTGAAAAGAGTCTTGGATTGATTTAGGGCTGCCGTGATTTTAGTGCAGACGAAATTGGCTTTGGCCTTACTACACATTTTTTGGTAATGTGTTAATTGGATTTTATAATCTTTTTTTGGTTTCCATAGAATAAGACTTTCTCCACTGACGCTCAACAATTTTGCATTTGGTCTTTTCTAGTTTTAAAGCATCGTTATACCAGGGGGCAGGTAAACGTTGATTTTTTCCATTTAGCTTTGTTTTGGGCAAACACGAGTCGATGGCTGCCAAAAGCCAAGTCTGAATAGAAGCTGAGAGATTTTGCACTCTCATGTTAGTACATGGTGTCGTGGCTTCTAATAAGGTATTCAGAATATTGATATCGAGTTTTTTCCATTTCCTAACAGTAGGGGTTTGGACCATCGAAATGTCCTTATTATGGGGTTGCGTTTGAAATGAGAATTTAATAGGAAAGTGATCTGACCAGGGAATAGGCAGGGCAGGAAAAGTGTCCAAGTTTTGGATGTTGGAGAAAATTGGATCTAATAGGTGACCTGCGATATGAGTAGGGCCAGAGTTCTTTAAGCTTAAATTGAGAGACGCAAGGTCGGCAATGAGTTCTGTAGCCTTTATACAATGGTCATTGTCTAGGTGTAAGTTTAAATCACCTATGACTGTAAAGTTGGCAGTATTCATGGCGAGAGGGCCTAGAAGGTCCGATATATTAGTTAGCCAATTTGATGCTACTCCAGGTGGGTGATAGATGAGTGCACCCGAAAAGGTAAAATTGGGAGAAAGTATAATTTTAAAAGTGGCGCCTTCGCACCCAGGACAGGGAAATTTTTTAAACTCACAGGTGTAGATTTTTTTGAAGATCACAGCTATGCCCCCTCCTACTTTATTTATCCTATCAAGGCGTATGATCGCATATGAATCAGGAAGGGCCATAGCCACATCAGGTCCAGAGCTTGCATGGAGCCATGTTTCGGTAATAAATAAAGTATCAGGAGCACTGCACTGCACTGCACTGCACTCTGGCCGTAGAGCTCCTTATTGAGCCCAGAGGGGGCCCCTCTAAGTATCGTGCAGGGAGGCCCCCTCACTTTTCGTTACGCCAGTGTCCCCATACCATTTATGAGGGAACAGACAGTGGTCCATGCCTGCCTGTGGCAAGGTGAGAGTGTCAGCACACCAAAGAGTGAGACATAACTGCTTCCCTAATCTTGAAGAATGCAAGCCAAAAATCGTCCACTTCTTACACTCAGGAGCAGTGCTGGGCAGGCAGGGATCACATCACGCCTCACACAGGCACCACACATAGACAGGTACAGGCTTCCAGTTACTGTAAAAGAAAAAACTCAGAAAAGCACTTTCAGGCACATTTGTGACAATGAAAAAAAGGAAAGCCTGGGACAGCTGGAAGATAATGCCTGTGTGTGAAAATGTGTGTCAGAGGGCTGTGAAAAATGTGCAAAGGAGAAGATGCCATGTCCAGGAAGGGTAGGGACAGTACTAATGATCGCTATTTGCTCTTAGGGCTACAAGGGGAATGGCAGAGCCCCACATGAGCTCTCGCAAAAATGCTGGTGTATCACCCTAACTCCCACAGGTTTCCAAGGTAGAGTAAACATGACACTGAAAGAGTTTTGCACTGTTTGGAGCATTCTTTGTGCTATGATAATTAGCAATAAGGCTTTGTCATGCAGGATTCCCTGTTGTTAGGGCATGCAGTAGTTTTGTAGTCAGTTTAAAGATAGAAGTAATACTTACACACTGCATAACGCTGAGCAATAAAAACTTTATTAACTTGCTCTGAGTCTGCAAGTATTGTTAGTTCTATCCTGAAGTATTTCAATATTGATTTGCACTGTGTATGACTCTATGTTTTGACTTTAACTATTGTGTTGATACCCTGACAAAGCCTGTATCCCTGAATTTTATTAAACATGTTGTTTTAAGCTCATATTGGGAGATTTCTTTAATTTTTATTGTTAGGGATCAGGATTGCTGGAGCAAGCTTTAGACTGGCTTGCCTCACTGCCCTGAGGTTCAAGTGCTAAAAAGGGAACCTTAGCTCCCAGTTGGTGAACCTGTGGGAAAAGACCCTAGCTGTTACAGTTGTGGCCCAGTAATCCCTGTCTGCCCTGGGAACCCCGACCCAGATTCCTTATAGACCTGTTAACCGTAAAAGGCGCCTGCTTAAAAATGTTTGGTGCACTAAAAGTCTGTTCAAGCACTCTAAACATATGTCTATCATACCCCCTTATGTATTAGGCACAGTGTCAACGTACAAGAACTGAAGCCTTCAGATGTGAACCATGGTCATGGTCTACACCGCTATACATCAATATTCTTTAAAATACAAAACCCATGAGGTACATTTAATGCACATCACAGTTCTCTGCCATTAATAATGTTTACATCCACATTTGTTTTTGCAAATGAGAAAATTATGTGCTTTAAGTGTCATGAACAAATATGGCATGGACATAAAACTTTAGTTAAGGCCATTTATTTGCAGGTGTGGCATGAAAACCCAACCAAGGAGGTATGGCAGTTAAGCAAGGCTGTAAGGTAACTTGGTGTAGAATCCCAAGATGTGCCTTCCTTGACTAATGTGAACTCCATCGAAACATTTAGGGAAGACTTCCCAAAGAACGGGTCACCCAAAGATCTTCTGATCAATAACCGGTCTATTTCCCGCTTGTCCACTTCTCAAAGTGACAACAGAGATTGATTATTTGTTTAAAACAGTGATCAACAAACCTAGCAGTGACTTCAGTGGGCTGCCATATTTACCAATAGACAGCATTAGATGTGGGAAGGCACTGACATCTAGAGAGTCCAAATCCACCAACAATATCCACCAAGAAATATGATCCATAAAACACACACATTTGCATTTTGTTAGTGAAACTAACAACATTCAGTACCACTGTGGTATAACAGAAGGGATTGTAACACTTAGCCTGGCTTATCCAGGTGGCATCAAAGAAGGAACCGAAGGGTGAGGTGGGTAGGTTACAAGTATAAGGTTGGGCAAAGGTAGTCTGAAGGTTGTGGTTTGTGTTTGCACTCATTCACGCTACTATTTGTATGTAAGTTCTTTTACAACTGACAGAGTTGGGAATCTGGTAGAACATTGATAACATTGATGCAGTATAAGTAATCATAATATGACCATAATTATTAATGATGTTAGGGAAATCACAGAATGCCTAAAGTACATTAACAATATTATTCATAAATATTCACAAATATAAGGAATCTCCTTGAGATATAATAAAACACAATGTCATTCTGTAAATCATACTATGTACTAAGAATCGCTTTGTGTCAACATACCAGTTAGTATAACTTTACCATACTAACCTGGGCCATCTTCATCATGAATCTGCTGTAATAGCCAGTACTGGTAACACAATTAACTTGTGATTGACTGCACTTGATGTTTTTCAGAAATCCAAGTAACTGCACAATGAAGAAAAATGTACATTGATGATCTTCAACAGTGTCCTGCTACATTGAGGAACATGGTTAATTTCTACAAAGCACATGTTAAGGAAAATGGTTACTAACCCGAAATTCTAATCCCTACAAAAATATGGACAGGGTAATGGAATAATTTGTTTAAAAAACAGGTATAATCATCAGTGTTATCATCATCTACAATACAAGCAGGAGTAAATACATACAGCATAATTTGTATTTAATATGAGAGGACTGTGCAACAAAACATTTAAGATATAACAGATGAAACCAGAGAGCCCAGATTCACTAATATTTGACGCAGTGAAAAGCAGCAAAGCGACTTGCTGCACAATGACAAATGGGGAGAGCAGAAATGTGCCATAATTACTTACATATAGGCATTCCTGCTCTCTCTCCACGTTGGCACACTTGTGGCTGCCAAGCGCCAACACAGGCACCCTTGGGTATGGTGCAAGAGTGCCTTTGTTACAGCCAGGATTATTCTTGTGCAGGAAGGGACACCTTCCAGCACAGAAACAATACCTAGAAGCAGTTTGCTCTTTCGAAAGAAGTAATAACGAGGAGAAATAAACATATTTCTCCTTGTTATGCCTCACTTGGGAAGGCATATCACTTTAACGCATTCCCCGGTTTACTAGTCTTAGTAACTCTGGGAATGATTCAAAAACCATGAATTGATGGGGGGAATACCCACGCTCCACCCATGCAACGCCTTCCGCGCACGGAGATTAACATAAGGCAGCAACTTGTGCTGCTTTTGTGTTATTCTAGATTCACTATAATAATAATAATAATAATAATAGATGCATTTATAGAGCACATGGTTACACTAGGCTAGTGTGTCCCTGCACTGCGGTACAAAACTGCCACAACCCTTACCCAGCCTGGCCCAGCCTGCCTATCCTGTAGGGAAAAGATAAGTTTTCAGATTTTTCCGGAAGATAGCTTCCAAGCCCTCCAACCGTAGGCTCACTGGGAGCTTGTTCCAATGCTGAGCTGCCAAAAAGCGGAAAGAGTGGCTGCCCATCCTAGCTCTCTTAATGGCAGGGACGCAAACATGGCCCGTCCCCACCGATCTCAGTTGGCGTGTTGGAGAGTAGAGCCTCAATAAATCAGACAGATAGGGCAGACAAGTCCCCTGAATGATACGATGGCAAACGCACAGTGCCTTAAACAGGATTCTCTTACTTATCGGCAGCCAGTACAGGGACGCTAAGGCCATCTTCGAGGAGGCCCTCCTAGGGAGCATAAGAACTATCTGAGCAGCCACATTCTGTATAACTTGAAGCTTGCATACATTTGCCGGTGACCCCCAGATACAGAATGTTGCTATAATCAAGGCGCAAGGCTACCAGGGCCTGCACCATGGTCTTTCTGGCTGTGGTGGGCAGCATGTCCAGGGTTTTCTGGAGGCCCCTCAGGACTCCAAAACAGGCCCCTGCTACCCGCCTGGTGTGATACTCGAAAGATAGCTTCGTATCCAGCCAGACCCCTAAGTTCTTTGCCCACTTGCATGACATCGGGTGGATCCCAGAGACTGGGGCCACCATGCCGATGACCACACCGACGGGGCTCTTCCCACTACAAGCACCTCGGTCTTACTGCCTTTCAATTTCAGGCAGTTATTCGCCATCCATGATGCAAGATCTTGCATGCAAGCCACAAAGTTGGTGGCTGCTGTCTCCTGTGCTTTTGTCAGGGAGACCACCAGCTGCGTGTCATCGGCATAGGAGACAACCCTGATCCCAACACCATCTGCAATCTCCACTAACGGTGTAACATAGGGATTAAACTGGTTGGGCTCAGGGTTGATCCTTGCGGTACTCTCTGTTTCAACTTGATGACCCTGGAGTAGTGAGAGCCCTGCCTCACCTGAAAGCTGCGCTCGGACAAGAAGGATTTCATCCAATTCAATCCCCTGCTGGCCACTCCTCCTTTCCTCAGACTCTGCAGCAGGGTATGGTGAGCCACAGTGTCGAAGGCGGCACTTAAATCAGGATTAGGGCCGCCGTCTGTCCCTCATCCACATATTTCCTGATGGTTTCCGTGGCGAGTAACAGTGCTGGTTCCGTCGAGTGGTGTGCCCAAAACCCAGACTGCGTGGGATGCAAAATATTGTGTTTCCAAATATGCCCAATAAGTTGTGTATTTACTACCTTCTCTGCAACCTTTGCCAAGTAGGGAAGTAAAGAGATTGGGCGTAGATTATTAAGTCGATCTGGACTAATATGCGGTTTCTTGGATAGCGGAAGGACTACTGCTTCCTTCCATCTCGCTGGCACGGTCCCTGTCCTGTAGGATAATTCCAGTAGATGCCTAATGCATGGCTCAAGGGTTCCAAGGCTCCTTCCAAGTACTTTAGGGGAGGCAGGGTCTTTTGAGGAACCCGACTTGACAGTCCTACAGATTTTCGTTAACAGTTCTGTAGGTGGTACGGTAAATCTGACAATGCATTCCCCCTCTGGAATGTGTCCTACATCCCCAGGGATCTCGTGATCGACATGCGCCGAGTCCGGAAAGGTGGAGTAAATTCTCTCCACCTTATCCGCAAAGAAATCCGCCACACGATTACATGATTCCTCCGATCCAGTTGCTGGCACTGCCTGTAGTTGCTAGGGATGAGATTTCTTTATAGACCCTAAACAGCTCCCTTGCCGAGTTCTCCGCCGCCCCATTTATTTCCTGGTAGTACGCTGCCTTCGCCTTTCTAATAAGCCCATGGTAACCCTACAGGGCGACTTTATATTCCCTCCTACCCTGATCCGAGAAGTCTTTCCTCCACCGCCTTTCTAGACATTTACAGTCTGCTTTAGTGGTTCTCAGGGCGTTGTTATACCAGGGAGCCAGTTTTTGTACTCTCCCCGGTCTTTGATGCGTTCAGGGAGCAGTGCTATTCAGTGCCTTCTTAATGCGGCTATCCAGATTTCCGCATGCACTTTCGACATCTGTGCCCCCAGGCAACCCACCCTGAGCAAGAGCGTTGTTAAACTTCTCCTGAGAGAAACCCGCCCACTTCCGGCGTGCTGTCTCCCCCTTGGATATCACCTGTGCCTTTAGCCCCCACAGCCTCAGCACAAACGGGACCAGGAAATGGTCTGACCATGGTACAGGCAGAGGGGGGTTAACAACTATGTCCTCCCAATTAGCAAAAATGGGGTCAAGCAGATGCCCCAGTTGGTGTGTTGGTTAATCAGATTTTAACATCAATTGCAGGGTCGCCAATTCTTGACACAGCTCCCCGGCCCCTACATTCTTTGTGTCATCATAATGCAAGTTCAAATCGCCAAGCACTAAAAGTTCTTCATAATGCAGTGCTGGCTGCACAAGACATTCTAGAAGGCTAGAGGAAAAACGAGTGGAGGGTCCAGGCGGTCTATAAATCAGGAGCCGTTTCACGATATAGTTCGAAGCTACCTAAATTGTGGAGAAACCCGCCTCACTCTCAGCGATTGTGACCGGCTCTAGGACACATTGGATGGTGTGTTTGAATATAATCGCCACCCCACCTCCTCTACAGGAGCCCCTATCAATCCTAGTGATCCCATACCCACTAGGAAGTGCCTCTAGGGTCTCTGGTGTGGAATCCTCCTCCAGCCACGACTCCGAGAGGAACATTACATTAGTCTGCCCCTCTGAGAGCTGATCAACTACCTCCAATTCATGTTTCCTAAGTGATCAGCAGTTCAATAGGCAGCAGTTCAGATGTGAGCTTGCCACCTTAGCCTCCCTCTCAACCTTAGCTCTGAAAGTGCAGTACCTGCAGTCCCAGCAACTACTTCCGCCCCCAATGCTGTGCCTACGCAGGTCTGTCATTGCCGGACAGAGAGCCTGCAGATCTTGGGCGCTATACTGTATCCTTACCCCCAAACCGCCAGGGGTTCTGGCCTCAGGCCCCAACCGGTCGCAAACGGGCGCAGACGGGCTTACCTTTGGTGCGCCAGCGGCATGCCTGCTGTGCGTGTCCGCTGCGTGGCCGCTGGGGCATGCACCTTTTATGTGAGCAAGCTCCCCGCCACTAGACCGCTAACCGGTCACAGCGGAAGTGCCTGGCTCTCCCTTCCCCGCCCTCGGCGCAGCGGTACTAGTTACCATATTGGACCGAGGCGGGAAGGAGTGAATACCGAGCCCAGGCTTTCAGGTAAGCATGACTGCCCAAAAAGCCCCCACCACGCCCCCTTCGAGCAGGTATGTGTACTAAAATAGAAGTCTAAAATGACAACAGAATAATTTTAAAATCAACAGGAATCTGCTTCCAGCTACATAGCGCTGAACAGTTAGGGACACTGCCACTGCCCCAGTCACCACAACGCGGCAACGGGCCCTGCGCCCTTTATGTGAGCAAGCTCCCTGCCACTAGACCGCTAACCGGTCACAGCAGAATTGCCTGGCTCTCCCTTCCCTGCCCTCCGTGCAACGGTACTTGTTACCGCATCGGACCGAGGCGGGAAGGAGTGAAGACCGAGCCTAGGCTTTCAGGTAAGCAGGACTGCCCAAAAAGCCTCCACCACTCCCCCTTCAAGCAGGTATGTGTCCTAAAATGGTAGTCTAAAATGCCAACAGATTAATTTTAAAATCAACAGGAATCTGCTTCCAGATACGTAGCGCCAAGCAGTTAGGGACACTGCCACTGCCCCACTCACCGCACCACTATACAAAGCAGAGCCATCTAGGTGACGCTGCTTGCCATAGTAAATCTAACTTAAGAGCTTACGTTGCCTTGCTTTGCCTTACGTGACACAAGGGTAATGCAAGCCCTTGGTAAATCTGGATTGAGGTGTGCTTTATGTTATCCAGTTTTCCAACAGGTTTTTATATAGTCATGGATATTACTTTTCTAAATATTTGTTGAACATCTAAGACTATGAATCATTCAGTTGTGTATGACATGCATCCACATGAGGTTCATAGTACATGGACAAGGAATATATGTTTAGGGGTTAACTGGGGGGTATGGAAACCCCCTCTATGCCCTTGACTCCCCCTTCCTCGTTAAAATTATGGGCCAGTTGTGCATACATCATAATGGGACCAGTGCTGTATAAAAATATTCTCCGGTCTTTAGAAGAACCAATTCCAACTTCGTAATGATGGGCCTAATGATGCAGGAGTGGAGACCTATTATGCAATTTGGATATTGCATGAGTCAAATGTTGTAGTCTATAGCTATTTAAAAAAGATGACTCTGTGTGACTATTGATAGTAATAATAATAATAATAGTAGCACCTATAAAGCGCAACAGCTACATCAACAGAGGTGTCCCGGCGCTATAGCGGGAATCAGGTAGGGTAACTGGCCAGGCGCTAATCCTGGCAAAAGAGCCAAAAAATAGTACTGCCTGAAAGTTACGCCCGGAACATGTATCATACTTTGCAACAGTACAATAGAGAATAGCTTATGTCACGGGTACTTTTCTACCTATGCCATGTGGTATTGAATGGATGTGTTACATGTTTGGCTATAATGTGGACAGTGCAATGATGGCAGTCAACTATAGCACCTCAGAAACCTATTTTGTTAGATAAGAAGTTTCAGATTTCTGTCAAAGGCTAAACCACATGTACACAGTATGCCTCTGTTTCATGAAGATTACTGACAGCCTATTTCACAAAACCTTGATTTATACACAAAAGTGATGTATGCTTTTGCAACTTTCCTTCCATATGCCTGTTTCCCTCACCCAATGTGGGAAAAATGTCTACATTTTATTTATTTCTGTGGAAAAGATTTCCTATGTCACGACATCCCTTCTTCTAAACCCCTTTGCAAACTGGTATATTACTCTTTTCACTGTTTAACTCGTTGACTGCGGTGTGAATTCGGCAGCGGTGCATGTGGTTTATGACTGGGCGTGGTTCGGATGTCCCCCGGCCGTCCTCTGCACACGCCCAATGTGACGTCGGACGGCCGTGGGCCATCCAACGCACCAAAAGGGTTAAGAACCATTTGCCAAAGTCACACAGAAGTCACACAGACGAAATCCAGCAAAAGGTATCACTGTGGGGGCATTTCCACCATGTATGTAACTGAAGCATGTCAAATGTGCCCATGGTGGTATTTTGCAGGCAGAACCAAATCACTGCCTGGTCCATGAAATTGTTCCATCACGCAAATTTCTGCAAATGTCATCATTCATAGAATTTTTTTGAAAGCTCATGGTGTTTCATGACAGTTTGTATTGTAATGAATGACCACAAAATACTGAAGGGTTTATGAAATTTAGCATTTTTTGTTTTGTCTTTGGCAGCCGCGGTCGGTAGTGGGAGTACCTGCCGGGCGGTAACGTGGGGAGGGGGAGGGGCAGGGTGGGGGGTAGTAATCTATGGATTACGGAGGTTTACCGGTAAGTAAATATATAAAAAAATGAAAGGAATTTAGTTGCATGCACTGCATCCCCAAATGCGATGCAGTGCGCGTAATGAAATTCTGTTTATTTATATATATGTTTACTTAACTGTAAACCTACAAAATCCATAGATTACTACCCCCACCCTGCCCCTCCCCCTCCCCACATCACCGCCCGGCAGGTACTCCCACTACCAACCGCGGCTGGTCTTTGGCACATTTTCCTGCAAATGTCACACAACACAGCAGAGAAATTCCCAAAAATGTGAATATTTCTCTATTTCATTGCATTAAAAAAATTGCCTAATCAATTGCATTTACCACCCTCTCAAACTCTCCTTTGTGCTCCGTCTACTATAAAAGATTCTGCACATTGGCCACACCTCCACAGTCGTAAGTAATATTCCTTCAATGCAAAATAAACGGGGGCCTCATTTACAAGTCCCCTACGCTGCCGGGACAGCACTTTAGTGGCGTTCTGGCTGCGCACAATGCAGGGCCATATCTACAAGGTGACGTAAAGCCACTCTGCATGGCTTTTGATGGCCTTGTAGAAATGGACTGGGGAAACGCAGCGCAAGTCACTGTGTTGCCTTACCCTGCGATAGGGAGTGTGCCATGGACGTTAGTGAAGATGTATCCATGTAACACCCATGGCATTTGACACATTCCCAGATGTACGAGATTTCTTAAACCTGGCAATGGACAAAAGCCTATTCCTCTCCAGAGGTGGCATACAAGAGGCGCTACAGGAAGAAATAACATTATTTCTCCTAGTTCCCAGCTCTCATAGAAAGAGAAAATCGCTTCCATTGATTTTTTTTTTTTTAGCAGGAAGGTCTCCCTTCCTACACAAAAACAATCACCCCTAAAATGCAGACACCTTTCCACTGTGGCTCAAGGGTGCCTGCGTTGGTACATGGCAGTCATTTGTGTGCCAACCGGCGGGGGGGAGCAGGAATGCGCAAAGTCTGATAGAAACAGCTCATTGCTGCCCTTTTCTTTTGACGTAGGGCACCATCAGGAAGGCTTGTGGAACTGACCTACATCAAAATATTGTAAATGAGGCCCTGAATATTTTTTTGCAGAAAGTACACTTTTCTAAGAATAACTATGAATCCCTCAAGAAAGACAAATTAAGGAATCCTGCCCTTTTTGCTTGCACTATGAACAATAGGATAGCATTTTCTACTTAATGTTGAAAGATGTGAATGTTTTATAGTAAGCTAGAGGTAAATATTTCAGACCCATGACTGCTCAAAAGCATGATGGAGGTGTTGATGATGTGGGTCAGGGTGGTGCTGATTGGTGATGTTCCCAGATTGCAGGTGTGGTGGGGGCATAGGTCTATTGGGGCCGCTGAGTGGATCATCGTATGATTGCCGCTGTGTAATTTCTAAGGAGGGTTGTCAGATGGTGAGTAAGTCAGCAATGAGTTCGCTGGGGTCGAGTTGATGTGAGAAGATTTTGTAAATGTTTGCAATTTTGCTGTGGAAGAAGTTGGATAGGTTGTTGCAGAATTGTTTGGAGGCACTGATGTTCTTGACAGTGGCTGATGGTGACGTGAAATCCTTGAAAATCGAGAAGATCTCCTTGCAGCTGTTGGAGCTTCCTTTGATGCGGCCCACTACTGTTTTTCCTTGGTGTCTCTTGTTTGGTAGTGATAGAGTCTGAATTCAACCTTTTTGGTAGTTCTGGCGGGTGTGTCTTGGCTTACTCACCATTTCCTTTCTAGCTGTTTACAGTGCTTTTCGGTGGCTCTGAGGCTTTCTGTGTACCAGCTGGCTTGCTTATTTGATCCGCTGTACATATTGGGTTTGTATGGGTGCGATGGAGTCTGCGCATTTCTTGATCAAGTTGTTGAAGTTGTAGATGGCCTTCTTGAGGTTGTCTGTGGGGCTAGGTTGATCTGTGCTGATGGCACTGAGCCAATCTGCTTCTGTGATTTTTCCCCAGCTGCGGCTTGGAATTGTGTTACCTGGTAGGGGTGTTATTTGAGATGTGTTGATTTGGAAGTTGATGATGGAGTGGCCGGTCCCTGTGAGTGGTGTGGTGGAGTTGTACTTTATACTGTCACTTGTGGTGAAGATGGGGTTTTTCCCATGCATCCACCCATAAATTCTGGTACATTCTCAGCTTTACAAAGGCTTGTAAGACTGGGCATGTGTCAATATGCTACAACATACAAAGTAAGGTGTAACAAGGGGAAATAGCTTTATTTCTCTTCATTATTACCTCTTTCCACTTGTGCTGCATTCTGCTGCACATGTAAAAAGAGGAAACTAACTCTAGAAGTTGTTTTTGTGCAGGAAGGTGTCTGTTCCTGCACAAAAGCTATCCTGCCTGTAATGCTGATACCCTTGTACACAGTGACTCAGTGCACGAAGAGAGCAGAAATGCTTGATAGTTTTGTAAACACGAAGCATTTCTGTTCTCTCCCTTTTATGCATCACAGTACAGCCACTTTGTTTGCTGACCTGCGTGAAAATTTGGAAATTTGTCCCCTGGTAGCTGAACTACAGCAGTCCACATGTGAGTCGGCCTAATGGGGCCAGAGATGTGGACCTGTATTGCTCTACTTCATTGAGGAACCATCTAACAGTTCCCCAGTGCTGTCGGATGAAAAAAAAGGCAGTTCTGTGAGATACAGTTTCAAAACAAAGTCTCCCCAAGAAGAGACTGTGCCCGAAAGACTATTCAGTGTTGAGATGTGTGCCTGGTAATCCCCCCTTTTCCTCACTTACAATCGCAGTGGGGCTAGTGCCCTGAGGCTACTGGCAACAGGAGGGCTGTGGTGCTACATTGTTAAGGGCTGCCAGGGCAGGCCAGCACCCCTTCAGCATCATGGTGTGCCTCCTCCAACTCCCCATGGAGAAGCGTAACACAGGCCCCCGCAGCCCCGCAGTGCGGGGGGCCTCTAGCTCCAAGGGGCCCCCTCGGCACTGCACTCTGGCCGTAGAGCTCCTGATTGAGCCCGGAGGGGGCCCCTCTAAGTACCGTGCAGGGAGACCCCCTCACTATTTGTTACACCAGTGGCCCCATGCCATTTATGAGGGAACACACAGTGGTCCATGCCTGCCTGTAGCAAGATGAGAGTGGCAGCACACCAAAGAGTGGGACATATCTGCTTCCCTGATCTTGAAGAAAGCAAGTCAAAAATCATCCACTTCTTACACTAAGGAGCAGTGCTGGACAGGCCGGGATCTCATCAAGCCTCACACAGGCAACACACATAGACAGGTGCAGGCTTCCAGTTACTGAAAAAGAAAAAACTCAGAAAAGCACTGTTAGACCTGTCTGCATCTGGGGGTGTTCTAACCATCATGATTTATTTTTGTCCCCCTTAGCCTCCCAGTGTTTCTATTTTTATTTTTTATGTCCACCAGGATTTTTCAGTGCTGTCAGGGGGCTAGGTGTTCCTTGACTATGACGCCATTTTCCCTTCATACTCTGTGAGGCCTAGTCTAGCTCCTGGAAAATCTAGGGACACTCATGAACCTAAAATGGTGTCCACCAACTGCCATAACGGACATTCCAGGAGGACAGACCCATAGACTAACATGAGGAAGGTTCCAGAAACATCTAGTGGCTTCCAGAGGTCTCAGGCCACTCTATAAAAGGCCAGTGACCAGCAGCCATTTTGTGCAGTCTCAGGAGTGACCAGTGAGGAGAGAGGCGACTTGTGGAGGAGGATTGCGCACCAGTGGTGACCAGATCGACCTGTGGGCCGGCTGTCGCGTTATTGGGAAGTGCCCCCTTTCAGGCTGACCAAACCCCACTGTCACGTCATCCATTAATTGTGACCAGAGACATTGTGACCAGATTTCAAATCACCGGGTCATGTGTTGAAAAGACCCTCGCAAACTGCTGTAAAGCGACCCTTGTGGGTGACCTGAACACCTGCCCTGAAGGCTGTGGGCGGAGCAGGTGGACGTCGATCCAGAGCTGTATTGCCTGGCTGAGGAGTGAGGACAGCCACATTCACCCCACTCGAGACCAGCTCTCACACGGTGGAGAAAGGCGGTGAGATCGGCTGAGGCTCCTACCTGTGTGTAGCGCCATCATCAAGCCTGACCCACACGCGAGTGAAATGCCCAGCTGTCCCGTGTGTTGACGGGAGGAGTCGTCGTTGGAGGTGAGGCGGAGTCCGGAGCCAGGAGGAAGGACCCGGCGCGTCAGAGGAGGTGCGCCCGAGGCGGAGTCCGGAGCCAGGAGGAAGGACCCGGCGCGTCAGAGGAGGTGCGCCCGAGGCGGAGCTTCGGCCTGAGGTAACGCGGAAGGAGGCAGAAGCGCCGCCACGGAACCGCCGGAGGAGCGTCCCCGGCTAGAGTAAGCCCTTCCCGTTTTCCCCGCCCCGACGCCGACTTCCTCAGAGGCCCCGCCGTCAGCGCTAGGAGAGAACAACCGAGCGCGAGGACATCTCAAGCCGGATTGCCTTCAGATAAAGTAAGCGGGGGAGAAACGAGGGGAAGCGGGAGGCGGCAGAGCCGGCTGACACAGAGCATTGAAGCGGCAGTGTTGGGAAAAACTACTTGAAAAACTAATGAACCGTCAGGAATAGAAACGTGAGGAACTTGGCCATCAACCCTCTCAGTATATTAGTATCCGTTAAAACCAAGCTAATAACAGGGGGAGCAGTGACAAAGGGAAACGAAGCATGAGGTTCTTGTGCCTTGCGTAGGAGTGGTGCAAGTTGGGCCATAGGGTGCCGGTAACGAACAGAGCTCAGTCACAACAACTTCCCAGGCAGTTAATCACTCGGAGTCAGTTCTATTACAGGAGAGGAGTAGCCGTAGAATAGTCCCAAGGAAGCCTAATTAATGTACCTTGTCTCCTCTTTAACTATATAGTTGGCTGTGGGCTTTGTGAACAACGCTGCTGGGGGTAGAAGTCTGACAAGCTTGACCTGGGCCCTGAGTGCAGATGGGTAATGTACATGCCAAGATTGTGTAAAGCGAGTTTTCCCTTCTGTAACAACTAAGTGAAGAAGCATTCTGTGAAACTGATAGTAATTTACCTCAAATGTGATGCACCTTTGATTGATCTGCACTGAATTGAGAAAAGTATTGAAGTTGATGTGATATATATGAAATCTGTACTGAACTAAAAGTGTACTGCTTTTGCCTAAGAAAAGAACAAAAGAGAATTTTTTTATAAAAGGTACTGGTATTTTTCTAAACTGGTGTAGCGTCTTTTATTTTTAGTGGTCAGTCATGGAGTTACTGTGAGTGGGTCCTGTAAGCACTTAACCAATGCCTTGGAGTTTAGCTGTTTCCCCTACTGTGCCAGGCTACCCTATGTAGTCTAGGATACCCTAGGTCTAACATAATTGGTGTTTCAGCGGTGGGATTGCGGATTTGTGCTTACACTCACTTAGTAGTAACGCAGTGCTTACCACGGGACTACACCTGGAGTTTTCTCCCTGCGGCCCTCCTAATCTGAATTTTGTTTTTTCTAAATTTACTCCTGGTGGTGGGTGGAGGTGACCCTCAGAGTTTCCTATCCTTGTAACTTACTTCGGGGTGGTTGTCCACACTTTTCACTGACAAGATGGAATTCGAAATGTCAGAGCTGGAGACCTATACTGTGGCACAGCTCAAGGATTTCTGTCAGGAAAGGGGAGTGTTTGTTAGGCGAGGGGCCAAAAGAGAAGAGCTCCGTACTAGTCTGCGAGCCTGGGTGGAAGCGCACACGGAGGGAACGGTAGAGGAGGAGGAATCGGACAGAGGTACTGTCATTGATAGGACTGCGGAATGTCCCCCGGGGGTGGGTGAGATGTCAATCAGCCCCAAGGCAACCTCAAGGGAGGGCAGCAGTGTGTCATCGAGAGGGTTGTCAGAAACCGAGTTAGCTGACAGGAGAGAGGAAAGACTGTTAAGGTGGGAAATAGCAAAAATGGAGTTGGAAGAAAGGAGGGAGGGGAGGAGGTTGAAACACGAGTTCAAGCTACGAGAACTCGAATTCCAGGCCCCTAACATCACTCCAAATGGTGGCAGCGAAACCAAGGTGAACACCAGAGAACCCAGACCCTA
Organism: Lissotriton helveticus; assembly: GCF_964261635.1. Lineage (NCBI taxonomy): Eukaryota > Metazoa > Chordata > Amphibia > Caudata > Salamandridae > Lissotriton > Lissotriton helveticus. The sequence continues at coordinate 942,976,134 of NC_136070.1, forward strand.
TTTACCCAAAGATGTCATGGCTAGCTACGTACCAAGTGATGATATTGCAAAATGGCTAGCCGCCTATGAGGTCTCATTGAGGGCCCATGGGATCTTGGAAGGTGGGTTGTATAAATACATGCCGCCTGCTGGCAGGGATACCTTGTTGGCCCTGGAGCAGCGTGAGCAAACCCACTACCCTGCTATGAAGGTGGCGCTGATAAGGAAGTTCGGGCTAACCCCTGAGAAGTATAGGCAGAAGTTCCGGGGTAGCCACAAACTAGGCACGCAGAATTGGGTGGACTTTTTGGATTACGCCAGGAAGGCATTGGAGGGTTGGGTGAAAGGCAGCGAGGTAGGGGACTATGAAGGTTTATATGACCTCATACTCAAGGAACACCTACTCGAGAAATGTTTTCCCGAGCTGCGCCAGCATCTGGTGGACAGCAAGCTGACCAGCCCCAGGAAGCTTGCTGAGGAGGCGGACATCTGGGCTAGTACCCGGGTGTCATCTAAGGGGACTGGAGGGGATTCCCAGAAGTCTGGACAGGGCGCCCCCCAGAAGAAAGAGGGCGGGGATAATAAGAGGGAGTTCTCAAAAGGCCCACAAAATACTTCACAAGGAAGGGGCAGAGGATTCATCCCTAAGAGTAACCCCCCTCGCAACCCTAATCCTGGCCAAAGCCAGCAGCCAAGGGTTGTTCATTGTTTCGAGGGTGGTGGTGTGGGACACTATAAAGGAGATGTGAGATGCCCAAAAAGACCACCCCCTCCCACTGGAGGAAAAGCCCCGGGAATAACTAGTGTAGTGCTCGGGGAGGAGATGCCTTTGGGTAACGGAGGGGAGCGGGCGGGTGTCATTTTAGTGTCCTTGGGTGATAAGGAGATGGTGCCAAAGACCCAACTGCCCTCTAATACTACGAAGTATGAGCAGTGGGTCACCATCAACGGCCGTAGAGGGGAGGCTCTGAGAGACACAGGAGCCAGTATGACTATGGTAAGGAGTCAACTGGTGTCTCCAGAGCAGGTCATCCCAGATGTACTCCATCCCGCCGTGATGGCTGACGGCAGATTGGGCCACTATCCTATGGCCGAGGTTCCCTTTGAGTGGGGAGGGGTTGCAGGCCCACTTCGAGTTGCCGTAAGCCCTGCCGTGCCTGTTGACTGCCTGTTAGGAAATGATATGGAGCACAATGCTTGGAGGAGGGTGGAGTACCAGACTCATTCTGAGATGTTGGGACCCCCTGACTGGGCCTGTGTCAGCACAAGTTCCGCGACTACCCGAAGGGGGAGTTCACTTACGCTGGAGCCTGGAACAATGGCCCAGCCGGCTGCCAGAGAAGAGAAGGACAGGAGGCCGGAGGACCCTGCCTCGGCATCTCCACCTCGTGAGACAGACAGGCCACCTGCGGAGGTGGATCTGGAGTCCACAGGGGAGAATGTTGCTTCCTTGGAGAACCTACCCATCCCTACTGAATGGCATGTGGAGGGAGGTCCTTCCCGGGAAGAGTTCTGCAAAGCTCAGAAGGAGTGTCCTACTCTTGAGGGGCTGCGGCAACAGGCCAAAGCCCAGGCAGCAGGGAACATTGTAGGGAGCTACCAGATTTACTGGGAGGATGGACTCCTCTACAGTGAGCCCAAGGCATCTGGACATGGTTCATCCAGGCCCTGGTGGTCCCTCAATGCTTTAGAGCCTTTCTTTTGGAACTGGCTCATGAGATACCATTGGCAGGACACCTAGGACAGGACAAGACCTTTGCCCGGCTTGTCCCCCACTTTTACTGGCCTCGGATGAGAGTGGCGTCCGATACATATTGTCGGACGTGTGTGTCTTGCCAAGCCAGTGGGAAAACAGGGGTGAAGCTAAAAGCTCCCCTGGAACCACTACCTGTCGTTAGCACCCCCTTTGAGAGGGTGGGCATCGACATTGTAGGGCCATTGGATCCACCAACTTCAGCTGGTCACCAGTTCATCCTGGTTTTAGTGGATCATGCCACACGGTACCCAGAGGCAATACCTCTGAGGACCATCACTGCACGCGCAGTGGCAAGGGCCCTGATGGGGATCTTCACCCGAGTGGGTTTCCCCAAGGAGGTTGTGTCCGACAGGGGGACTAACTTCCTTTCAGCATATATGCGGGCTATGTGGAAGGAGTGCGGTGTTACCTATCGGTTTACCACCCCTTACCACCCACAAACCAATGGTCTTGTGGAAAGGTTTAATAAAACCTTGAAAGGCATGATAAGAAGTCTGCCTGAGAGCCTGCGGAGGAAATGGGACGTCCTCCTACCCTGTCTCTTGTTTTCCTACAGGGAAGTGCCACAGAAGGGAGTGGGCTTCAGCCCCTTCGAACTTTTGTATGGGCACCCTGTACGGGGTCCTCTCAGCCTGGTGAAGGATGGATGGGAAAAGACTCCCAGGAAGCTTCCCCAGGACGTGGTGAGCTACATGCTGGCCTTCCGGAGCCAAATGGCCAAGTTGTGGAAGCAAGCTTCTGACAACTTGGAAGCCAGCCAAGCAGTTATGAAGGAGTGGTATGACCACAATGCTCACCCAGTGGAACTGGAGCCTGGACAAAAAGTGTGGGTGATGGAACCTGGAGAGCTAAATGCCCTCCAGGATCGTTGGACAGGCCCCTTTGAGGTATTGGAGAAAAAGGGTAAAGCCACTTACTTGGTGGATCTTAAGACCCCGAGACAGCCCCACCGGGTACTGCATGCCAATCGCCTCAAGCCACACCATGAGAGGCCCGAGGTTGTCTTAATGATGGTGACCGATGGAGCAGAGGAAGAGGAAAGTGAACCTCTCCCTGATCTTCTCTCGTCTCAAGAAAAGGATGGGTCAGTGGAGGGAGTGATTCTCTCCCCATCCCTAACTCCTGAACAGCAGATAGATTGCCGTCAGATCCTGGAGCAATTTTCTTCTCTGTTCTCCCTTGTCCCGGGTAGGACCCACCTGTGTACCCATGACGTGGACACAGGAGACAGCCCACCTGTGAAGTCTAAGATCTACCGGCTGTCGGACAAGGTGAAGGCCAGCATCAAAAGTGAAGTCGCTAAGATGCTGGAGCTAGGAGTGATTGAACCTTCTAGTAGCCCTTGGTCTAGTCCGGTGGTTTTGGTACCGAAAGCTGCCCCACCGGGCACCACACCTGAATTGAGATTCTGTGTGGACTACCGAGGACTAAATTCAGTAACCAAGACAGATGCCCATCCCATCCCTAGGGCGGATGAACTTATTGACCGGCTGGGAGCTGCCCAATACTTAAGTACCTTTGACCTAACTTCAGGGTACTGGCAGATTTCCCTTACTGAGGGGGCGAAGGAAAGGTCAGCCTTCTCTACACCTCAGGGACACTACCAGTTCTGTGTGATGCCCTTCGGGCTCAAGAACGCCCCTGCCACTTTTCAGCGGCTGGTGAACAAGGTCCTTTCTGGTATGGAAGCTTTTTCTGCTGCTTACCTGGATGACATTGCTGTCTTCAGTAGCAGCTGGGAGGATCATTTGCAACACTTGCAAGCTGTTCTTCATGCCCTGCAACAGGCTGGCTTGACAATCAAGGCCAGCAAGTGTCAGATCGGGCAGGGGTCGGTGGTGTACCTAGGCCACTTGGTGGGCAGAGGGTCGGTGCAGCCCCTCCAGGCAAAGATTGAGGCTATCATAGCCTGGGAGCCCCCCAAGACTCAAACTGAGGTCCGAGCCTTCCTGGGCCTCACTGGATACTACCGTCGCTTTGTGAAGGGGTATGGCACCATTGTGGCACCCCTCACTGAACTTACTTCCAAGAAACAACCCCGACGGGTAGTCTGGACGGAGGCTTGCCAGCGAGCCTTCATGACCTTGAAGCAAGCATTGTGTACTGCTCCAATACTCAAGGCCCCTGATTTTGCTAGAGAATTCATTGTCCAAACAGATGCGTCAGAACATGGCATTGGGGCAGTGTTATCGCAGCTAAATGATGAGGGCTTGGATCAACCCGTGGTTTTCCTGTCTAGGAGACTACTCCCCAGGGAACGGATGTGGAGTACCATTGAGCGAGAAGCCTTTGCGGTGGTCTGGGCTCTGAAGAAGTTGCGGCCATACTTGTTTGGTTCGCACTTCCTGGTTCAGACTGACCACCGGCCCCTTCGTTGGCTGATGCAAATGAAGGGGGAGAACCCCAAGTTGTTAAGGTGGTCCATCTCCCTACAGGGAATGGACTTTCGGGTGGAACATCGGCCTGGATTGGACCATGCCAACGCAGACGGTCTATCCAGGTATTTCCGCCTTAGTGATGAGAACTCCCAAGGGATTGGGTAGCTCTCCCCACTTTCAGCTGGGGGGGACGCGTGTTAGACCTGTCTGCATCTGGGGGTGTTCTAACCATCATGATTTATTTTTGTCCCCCTTAGCCTCCCAGTGTTTCTATTTTTATTTTTTATGTCCACCAGGATTTTTCAGTGCTGTCAGGGGGCTAGGTGTTCCTTGACTATGACGCCATTTTCCCTTCATACTCTGTGAGGCCTAGTCTAGCTCCTGGAAAATCTAGGGACACTCATGAACCTAAAATGGTGTCCACCAACTGCCATAACGGACATTCCAGGAGGACAGACCCATAGACTAACATGAGGAAGGTTCCAGAAACATCTAGTGGCTTCCAGAGGTCTCAGGCCACTCTATAAAAGGCCAGTGACCAGCAGCCATTTTGTGCAGTCTCAGGAGTGACCAGTGAGGAGAGAGGCGACTTGTGGAAGAGGATTGCGCACCAGTGGTGACCAGATCGACCTGTGGGCCGGCTGTCGCGTTATTGGGAAGTGCCCCCTTTCAGGCTGACCAAACCCCACTGTCACGTCATCCATTAATTGTGACCAGAGACATTGTGACCAGATTTCAAATCACCGGGTCATGTGTTGAAAAGACCCTCGCAAACTGCTGTAAAGCGACCCTTGTGGGTGACCTGAACACCTGCCCTGAAGGCTGTGGGCGGAGCAGGTGGACGTCGATCCAGAGCTGTATTGCCTGGCTGAGGAGTGAGGACAGCCACATTCACCCCACTCGAGACCAGCTCTCACACGGTGGAGAAAGGCGGTGAGATCGGCTGAGGCTCCTACCTGTGTGTAGCGCCGTCATCAAGCCTGACCCACACGCGAGTGAAATGCCCAGCTGTCCCGTGTGTTGACGGGAGGAGTCGTCGTTGGAGGTGAGGCGGAGTCCGGAGCCAGGAGGAAGGACCCGGCGCGTCAGAGGAGGTGCGCCCGAGGCGGAGTCCGGAGCCAGGAGGAAGGACCCGGCGCGTCAGAGGAGGTGCGCCCGAGGCGGAGCTTCGGCCTGAGGTAACGCGGAAGGAGGCAGAAGCGCCGCCACGGAACCGCCGGAGGAGCGTCCCCGGCTAGAGTAAGCCCTTCCCGTTTTCCCCGCCCCGACGCCGACTTCCTCATAGGCCCCGCCGTCATCTGAAGCCAGATTGCCTTCAGATAAAGTAAGCGGGGGAGAAACGAGGGGAAGCGGGAGGCGGCAGAGCCGGCTGACACAGAGCATTGAAGCGGCAGTGTTGGGAAAAACTACTGAAAAACTAATGAACCGTCAGGAATAGAAACGTGAGGAACTTGGCCATCAACCCTCTCAGTATATTAGTATCCGTTAAAACCAAGCTAATAACAGGGGGAGCAGTGACAAAGGGAAACGAAGCATGAGGTTCTTGTGCCTTGCGTAGGAGTGGTGCAAGTTGGGCCATAGGGTGCCGGTAACGAACAGAGCTCAGTCACAACAACTTCCCAGGCAGTTAATCACTCGGAGTCAGTTCTATTACAGGAGAGGAGTAGCCGTAGAATAGTCCCAAGGAAGCCTAATTAATGTACCTTGTCTCCTCTTTAACTATATAGTTGGCTGTGGGCTTTGTGAACAACGCTGCTGGGGGTAGAAGTCTGACAAGCTTGACCTGGGCCCTGAGTGCAGATGGGTAATGTACATGCCAAGATTGTGTAAAGCGAGTTTTCCCTTCTGTAACAACTAAGTGAAGAAGCATTCTGTGAAACTGATAGTAATTTACCTCAAATGTGATGTACCTTTGATTGATCTGCACTGAATTGAGAAAAGTATTGAAGTTGATGTGATATATATGAAATCTGTACTGAACTAAAAGTGTACTGCTTTTGCCTAAGAAAAGAACAAAAGAGAATTTTTTTATAAAAGGTACTGGTATTTTTCTAAACTGGTGTAGCGTCTTTTATTTTTAGTGGTCAGTCATGGAGTTACTGTGAGTGGGTCCTGTAAGCACTTAACCAATGCCTTGGAGTTTAGCTGTTTCCCCTACTGTGCCAGGCTACCCTATGTAGTCTAGGATACCCTAGGTCTAACAAGCACTATCAGGCACATTTGTGACAATGAAAAAAAGGAAAGCCTGGGACAGCTGAAAGGTAATGCCTGTGTGTGAAAATGTGTGTCAGAGGGCTGTGAAAAATGTGTAAAGGAGAAGACGCCATGTCTAGGAAGGGTAGGGACAGTACTAATGATCGCTATTCGCTCTTAGGGCTACAAGGGGAATGGCAGAGCCCCACATGAGCTCTCCCAAAAATGCTGGTTTATCACCCTAACTCCCACAGGTTTCCAAGGTAGAGAAAACATGACACTGAAAGAGTTTTGCACTGTTTGGATCATTCTTTGTGCTATGATAATTAGCAATAAGGCTTTGTCATGCAGGATTTCTTGTTGTTAGGGCATGCAGTAGTTTTGTAGTCAGTTTAAAGATAGAAGTAATACTTACACACTGCATAACCCTGAGCAATGAAAACTTTATTAACTTGCTCTGAGTCTGCAAGTATTGTTAGTTCTATCCTGAAGTATTTCAATATTGATTTGCACTGTGTATGACTCTATGTTTTGACTTTAACTATTGTGTTGATACCCTGACAAAGCCTGTATCCCTGAATTTTATTAAACATGTTGTTTTAAACTCATATTGGGAGTTTTCTTTTATTTTTATTGTTAGGGATCAGGCTTGCTGGAGCAAGCTTTAGACTGGCTTGCCTCAATGCCCTGAGGTTCAAGTGCTAAAAAGGGAACCTTAGCTCCCAGTTGGTGAACCTGTGGGAAAAGACCCTAGCTGTTACAGTTGTGGCCCAGTAATCCCTGTCTGCCCTGGGACCCCCGACCCAGATTCCTTATAGACCTGTTAACCCTAAAAGGCGCCTGTTCAAAAATGTTTGGTGCACTAAAAGTCTGTTCAGCACTCTAAACATATGTCTATCATACCCCCTTATGTATTAGGCACAGTGTCAATGTACAAGAACTGAAGCCTTCAGATGTGAACCATGGTCATGGTCTACACCGCTATACATCAATATTCTTTACAATACAAAACCCATGAGGTACATTTAATGCACATCACAGTTCTCTGCCATTAATAATGTTTACATCCACATTTGTATTCGCAAATGAGAAAATTATGTGCTTTAAGTGTCATGTACAAATATGGCATGGACATAAAACTGTAGTTAAGGCCATTTATTTGCAGGTGTGGCATGAAAACCCAACCAAGGAGGTATGGCAGTTAAGCAAGGCTGTAAGGTAACTTGGTGTAGAATCCCAAGATGTGCCTTCCTTGACTAATGTGAACTCCATCGGAACATTTAGGGAAGACTCCCCAAAGAACGGGTCACCCAAAGAGCTTCTGATCAATAACCGGTCTATTTCCCGCTTGTCCACTTCTCAAAGTGACAACAGAGATTGATTATTTGTTTAAAACAGTGATCATGTAAAAGTGTATGATCAACAAACCTAGCAGTGACTCCAGTGGGCTGCCATAGTTACCAATAGTCAGCATTTGATGTGGGAAGGCACTGACATCTAGAGAGTCCAAATCCACCAACAATATCCACCAAGAAATATGATCCATAAAAACACACATTTGCATTTTGTTAGTGAAACTAACAACATTCAGTACCACTGTGGTATAACAGAAGGGATTGTAACACTTAGCCTGGCTTATCCAGGTGGCATCAAAGAAGGAACCTAAGGGTGAGGTGGGTAGGTTACAAGTATAAGGTTGGACAAAGGTTGTCTGAAGGTTGTGGTTTGTGTTTGCACTCATTCACGCTACTACTTGTATGTAAGTTCTTTTACAACTGACAGAGTTGGGAATCTGGTAGAACATTGATAAAATTGATGCAGTATAAGTAACCATAATATGACCATAATTATTAATGATGTTAGGGAAATCACAGAATGCCTAAAGTACATTAACAATATTATTCATAAATATTCACAAATATAAGGAATGTCCTTGAGATATAATAAAACACAATGTCATTCTGTAAATCATACTATGTACTAAGAATCACTTTGTGTCAACATACCAGTTAGTATAACTTTACCATACTAACCTGGGCCATCTTCATCATGAATCTGCTGCAATAGCCAGTACTGGTAACACAATTAACTTGTGATTGACTGCACTTGATGTTTTGCTCAGATACAAGTAACTGCACAATGAAGAAAAATGTACACTGATCATCTTCAGCAGTGTCCTGCTACATTGAGGAACATGGTTAATTTCTACAAAGCACGTGTTTAGGAAAATGGTTACCAACCAGAAATTCTAATCCCTACAAAAATATGGACAGGGTAATGGAATAATTTGTTTAAAAAACTGGTATAATCATCATTGTTATCATCATCTGCAATACTAGCAGGAGTAAATACATACAGCATCATTTGTATTTTATATGAGAGGACTGTGCAACAAAACATTTAAGATATAACAGATTAAACCTAAGAGCCCAGATTCACTAATATTTGACGCAGTGAAATGCAGCAAAGCGACTTGCTGCACAGTGACAAATGGAGAGAGCAGAAATGTGCCATAATTACTTACATATAGGCCTTCCTGCTCTCTCTCCACGTTGGCACACTTGTGGCTGCCAAGCGCCAACACAGGCACCCTTGGGTATGGTGCAAGAGTGCCTTTGTTACAGCCAGGATTATTCTTGTGCAGGAAGGGACACTTTCCAGCACAGAAACAATACCTAGAAGCAGTTTGCTCTTTCGAAAGAAGTAATAACGAGGAGAAATAAACATATTTCTCCTTGTTAGGCCTCACTTGGGAAGGCATATCATTTTAACGCATTCCCAGGTTTACTAGTCTTAGTAACTCTGGGAATGATTCAAAAACCATGAATTGATGGGAGGGAATACCCACGCTCCACCCATGCAACGCCTTCCGCACGCGGAGATTAACATAAGGCAGCAACTTGTGCTGCTTTTGTGTTATTCTAGATTCACTATAATAATATTAATAATAATAATATTAATAGATGCATTTACAGAGCGCATGGTTACACTAGGCCAGTGTGTCCCCGCACTGCGGTACAAAACTGCCACAACCCTTACCCAGCCTGGCCCAGCCTGCCTATCCTGTAGGGAAAAGATACGTTTTCAGATTTTTCCGGAAGATAGCTTCCGAGCCCTCCAACCGTAGGCTCACTGGGAGCTTGTTCCAATGCTGAGCTGCCAAAAAGCGGAAAGAGTGGCCGCCCATCCTAGCTCTCTTAATGGCAGGGACGCACACATGGCCCGTCCCCACCGATCTCAGTTGGCGTGTTGGAGAGTAGAGCCTCAATAAATCAGACAGATAGGGCAGACAAGTCCCCTGAATGATACGATGGCAAACGCACAGTGCCTTAAACAGGATTCTCTCCCTTATCGGCAGCCAGTACAGGGACGCTAATGCCATCTTCGAGGAGGCCCCCCTAGGCAGCATGAGAACTATCTGAGCAGCCACATTCTGTATAACTTGAAGCCTTTGCATACATTTACCGGTGACCCCCAGATACAGAACGTTGCTATAATCAAGGCGCAAGGCTACCAGGGCCTGCACCATGGTCTTTCTGGCTGTGGTGGGCAGCATGTCCAGGGTTTTCTGGAGGCCCCTCAGGACTCTAAAACAGGCCCCTGCTACCCGCCTGGTGTGATACTCGAAAGATAGCTTCGTATCCAGCCAGACCCCTAAGTTCTTTGCCCGCTTGCATGGCATCGGCTGGATCCCAGAGACTGGGGCCACCATGCTGATGACCACACCAACGGGGCTCTTCCCACAACAAGCACCTTGGTCTTACTGCCATTCAATTTCAGGCAGTTATTCGCCATCCATGATGCAAGATCTTGCATGCAAGCCACAAAGTTGGTGGCTGCTGTCTCCTGCGCTTTTGTCAGGGAGACCACCAGCTGCGTGTCATCGGCATAGGACACAACCCTGATCCCAAAATCATCTGCAATATCCACTAATGGTGTAACATAGGGATTAAACTGGGTCGGGCTCAGGGTTGATCCTTGCGGTACTCTCTGTTTCAACTTAATGACCCTGGAGTAGTGAGAGCCCTGCCTCACCTGAAAGCTACGCTCGGACAAGAAGGATTTCATCCAATTCAATTCCCTCCCTGCCACTCCTCCTTTCCTCAGACTCTGCAGCAGGGTATGGTGAGCCACAGTGTCGAAGGCGGCACTTAAATCAGGATTAGGGCCGCCGTCTGTCCCTCATCCACATATTTCCTGATGGTTTCCGTGGCGTGTAACAGGGCTGATTCCGTCGAATGGTGTGCCCGAAACCCAGACTGCGTGGGATGCAAAAGATTGTGTTTCCCAATATGCCCAATAAGTTGTGTATTTACTACCTTCTCTGCATCCTTTGCCAAGTAGGGAAGTAAAGAGATTGGGCGAAGATTATCAAGTCGATCTGGGCTAATATGCGGTTTCTTGGATAGCGGAAGGACTACTGCTTCCTTCCATCTCGCTGGCACGGTCCCTGTCCTGAAGGATAATTCCAATAGATGCCTAATGCATGGCTCAAGGGTTCCAAGGCTCCTTCCAAGTACTTTAGGGGAGGCAGGGTCCCTTGATGAACCCGACTTGACACTCCTTCAGATTTTCGTTAACAGTTCTGTAGGTGGTACGGTAAATCTGACAATGCATTCTCCCTCTGGAATGTGTCCTACTTCCCCCGGGATCTCGTGATCCACATGCGCCGAGTCCGGAAAGGTGGAGTAAATTGTCTCCACCTTATCCGTAAAGAAATCCGCCACACAATTACATTATTCCTCCGAACCAGTTGCTGGCACTGCCTGTAGTTGCTAGGGATGAGATTTCTTTATAGAACCTAAACAACTCCCTTGCCGAGTTCTCTGACGCCCCATTTCTTTCCTGGTAGTACGCTGCCTTCGCCTTTCTAATAAGCCCATGGTAACCCTTCAGGGCGACTTTATATTCCCTCCTGACCTGATCCGAGAAGTCTTTCCTCCACCGCCTTTCTAGACATTTACAGTCTGCTTTAGCGGTTCTCAGGGCGCTGTTATACCAGGGAGCCGATTTTTGTACTCTCCCTGGTCTTTGATGCGTTCAGGGAGCAGTGCTATCCAGTGCCTCCGTAATGCGGCTATCCAGATTTCCGCATGCACTTTTGACATCTGTGCCCCCAGGCAACCCACCCTGAGCAAGAGCGTTGTTAAACTTCTCCTGAGAGAAACCCGCCCACTTCCGGAGTGCTGTCTCCCCCTTGGATATCACCTGTGCCTCACCTCTTATTCGAGTGTCCTGCATACAAAATCCCACGGTCAAAATGGTTAAAACCCATGTGTCGTACATTAGGTACTAGGCATTGTAACGTGGCCTTAAGGATTCTTCTTTCAGACACTCGTACCTTTTACGCATGTGCCACCTCGAAGTACCTTGGGTGGGCATGGCGAATTCGGTCAAAAAGACTCAGACAAATTGTTTAATTATGTTTTTTATCAGGGTCTATTTTAATCTGTGGTTTTTATCTCTAAATGCACTGAAGTGAATTTTATTGTATGTACGCTTTTTAAGATATTTTTATATGTCGAAATAAAGCCTTTTTGACTGACTGACTGACCTGTGCCTTTAGCCCCCGCAGCCTCAGCCCAAACGGGACCAGGAAATGGTCTGACCATGGTACAGGCAGAGGGGGGTTCAAAACTATGTCCTCTCAATTAGCAAAAATGGGGTCAAGCAGATGCCCCAGTTGGTGTGTTGGTGAATCAGATTTTAACATCAATTGCAGGGTCGCCAATTCTTGACACAGCTGCCCGGCCCCTACATTCTTTGTGTCATCAAAATGCAAGTTCAAATCGCCAAGCACCAAAAGTTTTTCATAACGCAGTGCTGGCTGCACAAGACATTCTAGCAGGCTAGAGGAAAAACGAGTGGAGGGTCCAGGCGGTCAATAAATCAGGAGCCCTTTCACGATATAGTTTGGAGCTACCTAAAATGTGGAGAAACCCGCCTCACTCTCAGCGATTGTGACCGGCTCTAGGACACATTGGATGGTGTGTTTGAATATAATCGCCACACCACCTCCTCTACAGGAGCCCCTATCAATCCTAGTGATCCCATACCCACTAGGAAGTGCCTCTAGGGTCTCTGGTGCGGAATCCTCCTACAGCCACGTCTCCGAGAGGAACATTACATTAGTCTGCCCCTCTGAGAGCTGATCAAATACCTCCTATATATGCTTCCTAAGTGATCTGCAGTTCAATAGGCAGCAGTTCACATGTGAGCTTGCCACCTTAGCCTCCCTCTCAACCTTAGCTCTGAAAGTGCAGTACCTGCAGTCCCAGCAACTACTTCCACCCCCAATGCTGTGCCTACACAGGTCTGTCATTGCCGGACAGAGAGCCCGCAGATCTTGGGCGCTATACTGTATCCTTACCCCCAAACCGCCAGGGGTTCTGGCCTCAGGCCCCAACCGGTCGCAAACGGGCGCAGACTGGCTTACCTTTGGTGCGCCAGCGGCATGCCCGCTGCCCGTGGCCGCTTCGTGGCCGCTGGGGCATGCAGCTTTTATATGAGCAAGCTCCCCGCCACTAGACCACTAACCGGGCCCAGCGGTACTAGTTACCATCTCGGACCGAGGCGGGAAGGAGTGAAGACCGAGCCCAGGCTTTCAGGTAAGCAGGACTGCCCAAAAAGCCCCCACCACGCCCCCTTCGAGCCGGTATGTGTACTAAAATAGAAGTCTAAAATGCCAACAGAATAATTTTAAAATCAACAGGAATCTGCTTCCAGCTACGTAGCACAGAGCAGTTAGGGACACTACCACTGCCCCACTCACCGCAACGTGGCCAGGGGCCCTGCGCCCTTTATGTGAGCAAGATCCATGCCACTAGACCGCTAACCGGTCACAGCGGAAGTGCCTGGCTCTCCCTTCCCCGCCCTCGGGGCAGCTGTACTAGCTACCGCATCGGACCGAGGCGGGAAGGAGTGAAGACCGAGCCCAGGCTTTCAGGTAAGCATGACTGCCCAAAAAGCCCCCACCACTCCCCCTTCAAGCAGGTATGTGTCCTAAAATGGAAGTCTAAAATGCCAACAGAATAATTTTAAAATCAACAGGAATCTGCTTCCAGCTACGTAGCGCCGAGCAGTTAGGGACACTGCCACTGCCCCACTCATCGCCCAACTATGCAAAGCAGAGCCATCTAGGTGACGCTGCTTGCCATAGTAAATCTAACTTAAGAGCTTACGTTGCCTTGCTTTGCCTTACGTGACACAAGGGTAATGCAAGCCCTTAGTAAATCTGGATTGAGGTGTGCTTTATTTTATCCAGTTTTCCAACAGGTTTTTATATAGTCATGGATATTACTTTTCTAAATATTTGTTGAACATCTAAGACTATGAATCATTCAGTTGTGTATGACATGCATCCACATGAGGTTAATAGTACATGGACAAGGAATATATGTTTAGGGGTTAACTGGGGGCAATGGAAACCCCCTCTATGCCCTTGACTCCCCCTTCCTCATTCTAATTATGGGCCAGTTGTGCATACATCAAAATGGGACCAGTGCTGTATAAAAATATTCTCCGGTCTTTAGAAGAACCAATTCCAACTTCATAATGATGGGCCTAATAATGCAGGAGTGGAGACCTATTATGCGATTTGGATATTGCATGAGTCAAATGTTGTAGTCTATAGCTATCTAAACAAGATGACTCTGTGTGACTATTGATAGTAATAATAATAATATTAGTAGCACCTATAAAGCGCGACAGCTACGTCAACAGAGGTGTCCCGGCGCTATAGCGGGAATCAGGTAGGGTAACTGGCCAGGCGCTAATCCTGGCAAAAGAGCCAAAAAGTAGTACTGCCTGAAAGTTACGCCCGGAACTTGTATCATACTTTGCAACAGTACAATAGAGAATGGCTTATGTCATGGGTACTTTTCTACCTATGCCATGTGGCATTGAATGGATGTGTTACATGTTTGGCTATAATGTGGACAGTGCAATGATGGCAGTCAACTATAGCACCTCAGAAACCTAATTTGTTAGACAAGAAGTTTTAGATTTCTGTCAAAGGCTAAACCACATGTGCACAGTATGCCTCTGTTTCGTGGAGATTTCTGACAGCCTATTTCACAAAACATTGAAGAGTGATGTATGATTTTGCAACTTTCCTACCATATGCCTGTTTCCCTCACCCAATGTGGGAAAAATGTCTAAATGTGTCTTTATTTCTGTGGAAAAGATTTCCTATGTCACAACATCCCTTCTTCTAAACCCCTTTGCAAACTGGTATATTACTCTTTTCACTGTTTAACCCGTTGACTGCGGTGTGAATTCGGCAGCGGTGCATGTGGTTTATGACTGGGCGTGGTTCAGACGTCCCCCGGCCGTCCTCTGCACACGCCCAATGTGACGTCGGACGGCCGTGGGCCGTCCGACGCACCAAAAGGGTTAAGAACCATTTGCCAAAGTCACCCAGAAGTCACACAGACGAAATCCAGCAAAAGGTATCACTGTGGGGGCATTTCCACCATGTATGTAACTGAAGCATGTCAAATGTGCCCATGGTGGTATTTTGCAGGCAGAACCAAATCACTGCCTGGTCCATGAAATTGTTCCATCTCGCAAATTTCTGCAAATGTCATCATTCATAGAATTTTTTTGAAAGCTCATGGTGTTTCATGACAGTTTGTATTGTAATGAATGACCACAAAATATTGAAGGGTTTATGAAATTTAGCATTTTTTGCTTTGTCTTTAGCAGCCGCGGTCGGTAGTGGGAGTACCTGCCGGGCGGTGACGTGGGGAGGGGGAGGGGCAGTTTGGGGGTAGTAATCTATGGATTATGGAGGTTTACAGGTAAGTAAACATATAAATAAATGAAATGAATTTAGTTGCATGCACTGCATCCCCAAATGCGATGCAGTGCGTGTAATGAAATTCTGTTTATTTATATATATGTTTACTTAACTGTAAACCTACGAAATCCATAGATTACTACCCCCCACCCTGCCCCTCCCCCTCCCCATGTCACTGCCCGGCAGGTACTCCCACTACCAACTGAGGCTGGTGTTTGGCACATTTTCCTGCAAATGTCACACAACACAGCAGAGAAATTTCCAAAAAGTGAATATTTCTCTATTTCATTGCATTAAAAAAAATTGCCTAATCAATTGCATTTACCTCCCTCTTATACTCTCCTTTGTGCTCCGTCTTCTATAAAAGATTATGCACATTGGCCACACCTCCACAGTCGTAAGTCATATTCCTTCAATGCAAAAAAAATGGGGGCCTCATTTACAAGGCACCTGCGCTGCCGGGACAGCACTTTTAGTGACGTTCTGGCTGCGCACACTGCAGGGCCATATCTACAAGGTGACGTAAAGCCACTCTGCATGGCTTTTGATGGCCTTGTAGAAATGGACTGGGGCAACGCAGCGCAAGTCACTGTGTTGCCTTACCCTGCGATAGGGAGCGTGCCATGGACGTTAGTGTGGGTACATCCATGTAACACCCATGGCATTTGACACATTCCCAGAGGTACGAGATTTCTTAAACCTGGCAATGGACAAAAGCCTATTCCTCTCCAGAGGTGGCATACAGGAGGCGCTACAGGAAGAAATAACATTATTTCTCCTAGTTCCCAGCACTCATAGAAAGAGAAAAATGCCTCCATTGATTGTTTTTTCAGCAGGAAGGTCTCCCTTCCTTCACAAAAACAATCACTTCTAAAATGAAGACACCTTTGCACTTTGGCGCAAGGGTGCCTGCGTTGGTACATAGCAGTCAGTTGTGTGCCAACCGGGAGGGGGCAGGAATGCCCTATGTCTGATAGAAACAGCTCATTGCTGTCCTTTTCTTTTAACGTAGGGGACCATCAGGAAGGCTTGTGGAACTGACCTACATCAAAATATTGTAAATGAGGCCCTGAATCTTTTTTTGCAGAAAGTACACTTTTGTAAGAATAAATATGAATCCCTCAAGAAAGACAAATGAAAGAATCCTGCCCTTTTTGCTTGCACTATGAACAATATGATAGCATTTTTCTACTTAATGTTGAAAGATGTGAATGTTTTATAGTAAGCTAGGAGTAAATATTTCAGCCCATGACTACTCAAAAGCACAATGCAGTATAATTTTACTTCGCTACATTCTTCTATGTCTGGGCCTTCAATTTGAGTTCATCATTCCATGAATTAACAATGACTTAATTGTCTGTCAAAGCGGAAACCTAATGTTACGAGACATAGAAGATGTCACACTAGAATTATTCCATAATGATATGAATTCACATAAATATGAGGCATCCAAGATACCTCATGTGACTTGATTCAAGCTATTGTATTTTCAAAAGCCACAATCAATTTTCTTGAAGGATATTATATTTTTAAAAAAACATTCAAACACACTTTACCATTCTAGCTCTGGCGTTCATGGTGAATGATCTGAATGCTCCACCAATGCTGAGCGCATTGTAAATCAATGTACTGCTGGAGCAACTCTCCATTCTCCGAGACACCTGTGAAGTAGATAGTAATACACTGATGATTTTAAGACACTTCTTATTACATTGTGGAACTTGATAGAAATATTTTCACAATCAAGGCAGATGATGACAAATTAAATGATTGTCTTACTCAGATTAGGTTTCTTCAGTTACAACATTGATTGTGTCATCATCATCATCGTCACAAGCTCAAAAAGGTACTCAGGCAGAAATGCAGTCTCTCTCTTCTTCTATCCCTGCTGTGTGTTCTAAGAACAAGCCCTCAGTCACTTGAAGGGTGGCATGCTTCATCATCGGGCTGCTACTCACATTGATTATGGTGATTACCAATGTGGGCTACAACCCTGGTAATGAGGACGGCTTGTGGTGGGCCTAAGAGCGGCATGAACATTGCTTCATCAAAATGACCTGAGTTGAGGAAGTGACACCACACACCCTTTGTCAATAATTACATCATTGGAATTGACATCAGGTGACCTCTGAACCTGAATCTTTCCAGGAAGTGATGTCACTTGAACTTCACCCTGATGACCGCAGTAATTGACATTGCTGAAGAACCATAATAACAACATGGTAATTATAATAACTCAACACAAATGTTTGTTTTAAATCCCACCTATACTAGGGTACTGAAATGATCTTTGAAAGTTGTAATACAATGTTTTCCCTAAATTATAGAAAGTGAGTGAGCAAGGCCTCTGCTAAAGGTATTGAGGGGGCTGTTGTGGTATGGAGCTCTTCACTGAAGCACAATTTTCACATAACTTTGCATAACAGCCAAGGGCATTGAAAGCACACTCATTAAACAGTAAAGCCCTTTTTTCATCTTAAATCGCATTTGTAATTATTGACAGATGTTTTCATATGCACTGGAACATACTTACAATCATGAATAAAACCGTGATTTATATAATGTACCATGGTATTTTTGGTATTAATACACCAATAACATTATTGTGTTAATTTAAGGTGCTTCCATGAACCGCATTGCCTCAGGGTGCA
Organism: Lissotriton helveticus; assembly: GCF_964261635.1. Lineage (NCBI taxonomy): Eukaryota > Metazoa > Chordata > Amphibia > Caudata > Salamandridae > Lissotriton > Lissotriton helveticus. The sequence continues at coordinate 942,993,891 of NC_136070.1, forward strand.
CCCCATTCCTCGCCAACTCCTGTCTTCTATGACTTACAGATAGAACTTATTGTAATAGTTTCCTTTTTTCAATCAAATTTCAAAAAGTATACTTCTTAGTCCAGTTGTTGAGGGAGCCTTAATGTATTCCTCTTTAGATTATGCATATGCCCTCCCTAAATTATTATTATCAGTCCTCATCAATTACTATCTGTTCCAAGAGAACATACTGTTGCAGGAAACTTTCTCCTGAATACCTTTCCCTTTATATCATCACTTTTAGCAAACCAACTTTTTGCTTTTAATGAAATCTAAGGTCATGCTTAAGGTAACGCGCTGGGTGTTTAAATGGTGGAATGATATATCTACAACACAGCTGGAAGGAAATATATGCAGTATTGTAAAATTGCAAGAGTTCTATGGTCTGTTGTTCTTAATTGTTAATTTCTCTTAATCATTTGCCAACTCATTAGGAGTGCCCTCTCATTTCATTGTATTTATTTATGTATTGCTGTTAAGTCTGCCAACCCCAAATTACTAATACCATGGGTACAGATGAATCTGGAGGGATGGAGGGATTGAGTTAACAGTGATTACAAAGTGTACCCTGAGGGCCACCCTTACAAGTGAGAAATGCCCATGAATTCCGTAATTCTGGTTCACATGAGACACCTGGGTATAGGCCCTGTCCCTTCACCCATCTTATCAATGGAAGCAACACTAACATACAATGATAGGAAGTAAGGCCAGATGTACTAAGAGACAGGTTGCAGTTGCCACAAATTGCGTGCACCAACTTTTTGAGACCTGTTTCATTTTTTGATTATACCTCTGTTATACCTTTGTCCCAACAGGTGGCATTGCAAACTATCCATTTGCAGGGCATCACAGAGTGACAACCTTTATACAAGTTAAGTAGCCGTGTAGTTAAGTAAGCCAGCTGTGACTGGTTAGAATTAGAGAGAAGGGGTAGAGAGAAGTGTACTGAGTAAGAGGAGTGGAAGAAATGGGTGAGGTATGAATACTCCGATCAAGGGGGAAGGTACACTGAGATGTAAAGAGAGAGGTATGGTGACGTAAACTAAAAACAGGGACATGAAATATTTAGTTGCCACCAACTGCACATGGATTATGGATGGGAAAGCCGGGCTTGCATACTAAACGTCAGGAGAAGGACATGCTGAGCTGTCAAGTTAAAAAGGAGCCTGGTTTTTATGCACAATATTTACAACATAGTTCTGAATAACTGGATCACCTCACCAGGACACCCTTTGGAGCTGAGGGTCCTGGGCAGCCCTCTAGAAGGGCCCTCTGGAAGGGCAATGGAATGCCATGGACCCCCAAACATCTCTCTGATGGCTAGGGCAGTTACCTGCACTGTGAAACACAAAGCAGCTTATAAGCAGTGGCTCCATCCCTAGCTTAATAAGCTGTTCCAGAGTAGGTGCAAGTCTCTAGCTGCCCTTTTCTAAAAGGTATCTTTCAAAATTATTCAACAATTTTTGAGCACTAGAGAAATGTAGACATAACTAAAAGTTTGGAACGATGAAATGCCAAAAGTCAGCCACTCCTGTAACAAGCTGCAATATCATTGGTAAAATCTTTAATTTGATGCACTGTGTCACAGTAAAGATAACTTTAGCCAGTTCAACTAAGTAATAAACAGATACAGCACCTCCAGATGCTGATGCATATATCAAAGGGTCAACTTTTTGCCCATGGGCACAGGGTGGTAAATGTTAAATGTTAGAGGGTACTTGCCTAATTTTCATTGCATATTCAAACTACCACAAACTGGAGACCATTCAAGGGCAACTATTCTGTGTCAAAAACGTCCAAGACATTATGTCAAATATACAGGACTACATTGTAAACTTGACCTAATACATCATATTTAAGCCCAATAATACTGTTCTGTCCTGATCAAGTAAATCCTACAGTGAGCCATTACATTTGGAGACAGGACTGTTCCAAACCCCCTTTCATGTAACGTTGCACGTTTTGCTTCCAATATTTTTTAAATACATTGTGGTAATACATGGATTTTCATCTTGGCATAATGACAACACAGGGAAACAATGACTTGTAGGTTTACATCTTTGGGCCAAGTGTAAAGTAATTTTGAAATGCAGCTATTCCTTTATTTTGTGTTGAAATGTAGTTTAAAAGTACCTTAGAAACAGAGGTTGCAGTCACAAGGACAGTAAATCACTGTTAAATGTTCTGTTTATGTTTTGAAAGTTCACTTACCTTATTTTCCTCCATTTGATGGAGGACAGTATCAGCTGCTGGGAAGCAGAGGTGAACTTCACAGTCCCCTATCCACTACTGTGGTGGATTTGGGGTGATGAAAAGAAGTCTCCAACAATAGGTAAATGTCAATGACAGTGAAACACCAAATATAAAAAGAAAGATACACTTTCTCAGCAACTACCATCTGGTCTCCAAGGTAAGAAATGACAACAGAAGCCACATTCTGGAACAGTAAACCATGACGCAACAATGGCTGCATCAGAGTTCCCTGAAGATTCTGCAGTGCTAAGACTCCAGAGGTTTCCATGGCCCCAGAGAGACACATCATGGCAACAAGATTCCAATCTGTCTCAGAACTCTGATTTAAAAAAAAAAAAAAAAAACCATGATTAACAGTTGTGTACATAGCTAATGGTAGATATGGCCCTGCCTTGTGCAGAGTAAAGCAGGGGTATCACCAAAGTGTTAATTTGGAATATCTGGGGCAGGTGGGTGAATTTCCTCTGCTTGTCAGATATACGCATGAGTAATCTCATTAGGAGTGTGAGTAAATATTGCAGGTTTACATCAGTGAGATTAAGGGTATAGTTTTTGCCAGTGGATGAACTGGATTTTACTGGGATCAGGCTTGGGAATTTCTACTTCAGCTTCAGCACCTCTCCCTGGAGCTCTGAAGCCTGTGCACAAACGCTGGAAGGAGTAACATGTGCATCCTGTGAACAAGATGGAAGGGATATGGTTCATCCTCTGTGCCTTCAGGATTGTTTTGCTTGTTAAACTGGCAATGGTAATTCCCTGGCCATTTTGTGTGTCTTCTTTCAGATATCTTATTGGAAAGATGATCTGCTGATGCACCTAATTGTTAAACTTGAAAAGGTTGTGTGTGGCCAGCAAAAGAAGGACCCGAAAGAAGAAAACATGAGGGAGAAATACATGGGAAAATAATTATTCTACATGAAGGGAAGAGAGTAGTTATCAGGACTTGGATACTGCGAGATAATTTGCCCTACAGTCAGTTCCTGAGGCATAAACGGAACTGCAGTAAGGACAGTGATTATAAGAAACAGGCACAGGAGCTCAGCGAGAAGTTACAATCTAGAAACTACACTACAGCTGTAATTTCGAAGTGTAAAAAACGAGCAAGACACCAGCCCCGTGAATGTCTCCTACAAAATGTTGTCAAAGAACCCATCAAGGATCTAGTCACATGTGTGACCACCTACTGTCCTGCCACGTATGAGGTTCAGAAGTTAATCAGGAAGAATTGGCAAATAGTGACGTCAGGCAAATTTAATTGGCCAAAACCGAGATTTGCCAACAGAAGAACTAAAAACATCAAGGATGTCCTAGTACACACCAGGCCAAAAAAGAAACTTTTGAAATCAGGAATAGGAGACATAACTATGGCTCCAGTTACAGGCCACTATCCATGTGGCACGTGTGGAATCTGCAAGTTTACGAATACCACCAAGACTCTACAGTTAACGGACACCTTGTTATGGACTCAAAAACAACACACAAATTGCAACTCCACCCATGTAATTTATCTGATAACCTGTCCCTGCCTGCGACAATACGTAGGCATGACCTGTCGGAAGGTGAAACTCCGCATAGGAGAACACAGGAGTAATGTGAGACTTAAAAAGAACACCACCAAACTATGTACTCACTTCGTGGAAGCAGGCCACACATGCGACGACCTTAGATGGACGGTCCTCGAAATGTTAAAAGACAAAGACCATAATGCTGAGCAGATCCTTTTTTAAAAAGGAACAAAGGTGGGTGGACCGCCTTAGAACGAACATTGTGGGGATGACCGATCATATCCCTCGGAACCAGTTCTACTGAACCGATTCTGGTTCCCACCTTGAGTTAATCAGTAACAATCCCTCCAGTAATGATCCCTTTGTGTGGACAGATGCGTCCTCTGAATATTCAGTCATAATCCATCTACACTCCCCCTGTGACGCACAGCTCTCACTTACAAACTTTTTTAGGCTGAAAACACTTTTCCTGGCAGTATATCACCCCGATTTGCACTTCAGGGTTACACGTTTTTGACATCGTATGTGCCGCACATTGTAATTACATTAAGTAAACAACACTCGTTTTTTCTCCCCGAGGCATCCATCTTAGATGGAGTCCGATGTTTAGACTGCAGTCCGTTTTTTGTGTCTAAATCCGGGTATAAAGAACGGACCCAAAATAGCAACGCCCATAGCCAGGGGCAGAGTCAGCACAGGGGAATCTACACTGTTCCACGTGGGTAAGAATGGCAGCATATCCTGTTACCTTCAATCTGGTAAGTGACTTAGCAGCGCGATTAATACGCGATACTCCCTTGTAACCCACACAGCAAAGACCACTAAGCGACTCTTTGATCCCTGTTGAAGCTATCACCAAGCTGAATACAGGTAATTTCATTAGAATTCTTGGAGTTTTCTTTAGTTAATAATTAGTGCCCAACTGCCTCAGTAAAATGTTTTGTAAGTGTGTAACATCATATTGGTAGGCTGTGTTTTATCACCATCACTGGCCCACATCTAGTAGAGAGTGTAATGTGCCCAAGTCATGTATAACAACGTGTAGACTAAGTACCTAGAATAGACTGTATATGTATACTCAGACCCTAGTTTTGATTCCTTTCCCTCCTCGCTGTGATTTTGTAACCATTAATATGGTAGTGACTCCCAATACGGAGTCTTCGCGTGCTCAACATGTCATAGACACATGATTGCCTGCCTAAACCTGAGTCTCTAGCCAAATGTAAAATGAATATTTTTGGCTTTTTTGTCTCCACAGCATTGGCATTTTGAATATAAGTCATCGATACTTATCAGCAAAAACTACACAAATTGTGGGAGTTTTTTACCTATTTCTGTTTTTTTGTATATGTTCTTGTCCTGACGAAAGCTCCATAGACCCGGCTGGGCTTAGAGAGCTGAATCTTGTAGACATATTTTCCATAGACATGCGGTAATCCAGTTACTTGATTACCCCCATATCGTTAAATTTTTATTAATAGTGCCTAGAACCCTCCTTTCAATAAATTACTATTTTTGGACTAGCCACTATTTTTATCTCTTTCCTTACCTCCTTTGTCATTATTTCTGGACACTTCTACCTGTACCGGAGGTAGCCTCGGCTGAGGCTGGCACGTCTGGGCGGAGGCTGGGAAGGCTAGAACAGCCCACAGGAGAGCAATCAGGAGACTTGGTTTCCAGTTCCGGGGCATCAGCGGCGGCATCAGCGGCGGCGGTAGCGGGAACTGCAGAGGTGAGAGGGGCTCAGAATCTCCAGGGTTTAGAACTAACAAAGAGGTTATTCAGGGGTACCGAGGCATCAGCGGTGGCGGCAGCGGCGAGCAGAACACAGCTTCACTATGTTCTTTTGGGGCTAATAAAGAGGCGCGTCAGGGGATTCCAGTCAGCAGAGGACAAAGAAAAATAGAGAGGCGCTTCTGCAAAGCACAAGACAACAATTCAGGGAAATTAACCACAGAACTGCAAAAAAAAAAGGAAAATACCTCACTTTTAACTGGGCAGCACATGAATGAGGCTGAGTCAGAGGGGGGGGGGGGGTATATTAGAACAAGCAAAGAAGGTAAAGACAAGAACGCAGATCTTCACCAGGAAAGCAGCATAACAAAAAACTTAGCCACCCAGAAGGAGACAGCTAGCCAAAGGGACACAGAAAAAAAAGAGGCTCTGTAACTGTGGTCTCTAATTACAGTCTCCGAAACAGGAATTTCCTTAAACAAGAACAATATCCCAAAAATATTACCCCAAGAGAAGTTAATAGAAGGAAACTAAAAAGAACATCCCTAGAGCCTTTAAAAAAATACAAGGAGAAGGCGAAATTATTCGGAGACAAACTTGATGCAACCCCGAAAATAAAAATTACACCCTCATTGAGAACCTTCTTTATGGTCCAAAAACAGCAGACAACCCACGTAAAAGAAGACATAAATCGACCTGAAATTTTAGCAGAGAAATCGGAGCTTGATTTATCACAGAAAAAAGATCAACCCTTACAAGAGAAACCTCTCAACATAACACAGAACAAAGCTTCGGATACCCCTTCAGAAACAATTAAAGTCAGCTTAAAAAAAAAAGTAGATAAAAATAGAGCTTATCCCTCCCCTCAAGATATGGCTGAAGCAGCTACAACAAAAGACACAACAGGAGAAATTGGAGATACAGAAGTCACAGAAAAGCTCCAAAACAGTAACAGTAGCAACGAAGAGATGGAGTTAAACAAAGAGAAAAACATTGATGAGACAGATAAAAATCAAGAAACCGAAAACGAGAAGGATGGGGAAGCAAGACCTAAAAACTCCAGATATCAGACAGACGAATTGCTTGAGAAAATATGGACTGAAATGAGGGATACATTTGCCATATCTGAAGCAAAGCAAGATAAAATTCAAGAAGTGTGCGAAAAACTAGATGGTAAACTAAACGTGCTAGGAGAGAGAGTCACAGCTATAGAAGAGGAAGTGAGCGGACTGAACAAAAGAGTGGAAAGTAACAAGAAAGAAATAAACACGCTGAGAGAAGAGGGGAAATATATGAGTGAGAAATTGGAATCTCTTGAAAATCAAGCAAGGAGAAATAACATAAGAATTTTAAATGTTCCAGAAAAACAAGAAGGTACTGACATTAAGAAATTCACTGTAGGACTCTTAGTTGAACATTTTCCATGGATCGAAGCCGAGACACTAGAAGAAGATATACAAAGAGTTCACAGAGACCCGTTCGGAAAGGTCAAAGACAGGAAAACACCCAGAAAAATCCTTATAAACTTCAAGACCTATACATTAAAAGAGAGGATCCTGGGTGAGGCCTTGAAAAAGGGTAATTTTAGTAAAGACTCCTGGTCTTTCAGAATAAGATCAGATATGTCCAAAGCATCTCAGGACAGACAGTGGGAGCTGGGGAAGTTCATGCCAGAATTACAATCTTTAGGAGCCACAGTACAAATGAAATTCCCACTTTCCTTACGAATTATGTGGCGAAACAAAATGAGGAACATTAGAGACCCCGAAGAAGTAAAAAATCTGCTCAGTCTAATGAAAGATACAGTCCAGATGGAAAACTCTACAATTTGAAAAGATCGGAAAAAAAATATATATATAATAATAAAAAATTATAAATATACATGAAAAGATAACGGCGCAAAGTAACGAAACAGATAATCCAGATCCAACCGTGAGGAGCCAAAAGGGGTTAAGACGGAAACCCCAAGAAAAAAAGAAGGAGGCTTCCCTGGGGAGGGTAAGAACAATATTCAAAATTTGAAAAGTAAAAAAAATCAACAAAACAAAAAACGGGTGGGGAGCAAAATGGGGGAAAAATCAAAAAAATAAATCCTCAATATTGAAAGAAAACTGGAAAGAATGGAATATCAAAAATTCAAAATCAAAGCAATTGAAGCAGGCAAACCAAAAATCAAAGACTATAAAAATAAACAAAAATGTTGGGAGATATCCGTAGAAAAATAAAAATACTATGCTGGAATGTTAACGGCTTGAGAGTAAAAAGCAGAAGACGCAAAATTCTAGAATATCTAAAAACTTCTGAAAGTGAAATTATTATTCTGCAGGAGACACACCTATTAAAAGAGGAATGGGATCAGATAATAAAAAATTTAGGATGGGTGGATACGCATATTTCTACAAATCAAGGGTGCAATATCAAAGGTGTAACTATTGTTCTAAAAAAATCTCTAAATGCAAGAAGTGGACAGTAAAGGAAGATGGGCACTAGCAAAAATAAAATTGGAGAACACTGCTTTTACAATAGCAGGATATTATGGCCCCAATCTAGATGACCCGGAGCCCTTACAGAAATTGTACACACATTTGTTACTAGCTAACACTCCAGTAATTCTAGGAGGAGACTTTAACCTCATTCTAGATCCTAAAACTGATAGGTCTCCCCCAGGAAGAAATTCTAACCTACCTAATCTACCGAAAATGAGGGAGTGGATTGGTATTTACAAGAAGGATTTGGATTTAATAGACATATGGAAAGAAAAAGGAGACAAGAGCCAACCTTTCACACTACACAACAAAAGACTAGGGCACAGATCTAGAATCGACTTTTTCTTAATAGAAAGTAGCTTACTGGAAAATGTAACAAATCTAATCCACATTCCAGCCCACCTATCAGACCATTCCGCTGTACAGGTAACATTACAAACTAAGGCAACTCAAATACATAGAAGGTTTACGGTGGAAAGAACCATGTTTTTAGATCAGGAAATTGTACAAGCACTTAAAGAAGAAACAGAAGCCTTCTTTGAAAATAATAAAACAGGAACGTCAAAACAAATAATATGGGATACATATAAGGCCGTTTTAAGGGGCAAACTACTAAACCTTGGAACATATAAATCAAAGAAAACGAAACAGGAAATAACAGACTTAGAAAAAATTATAAACACCTTAGACACCCAAATACTAAAGGAAAAAGACCCAGACAAGAAAGAAAGCTTGCAAAAAGATAGACAAAAGCAGAAAGAATCCCTAAGCAGTATTCTTGAAGTGAGATTAAAAACTAAGTGGGAAGCAAGCAAACTGACGAATCATGAATATGGGGAGGGATGCGGAAAATGGCTTGCATGGAAATTAAAAACTGACACAGTAAGAAACAAAATAAAAACCTTAATAAAACAAGATCAAACAAGCCTGACCTCAGTGGAAGAAGAAATTAGAGAAGAATTTGTGACCTTCTTCTCGGACTTATACATGGAAGATGTAAACCCATCTGAGGAACAGATAGAGGAATATTTAAGAGACATGCCAATGTTAAACCTATCTGAAGAGGAAAAAAATGAGCTAAATAGGGATATCTCACCAACCGAGGTTGAAAACATAATAAAATCCCTGAAAAAAGGAAAAGCCGCAGGCCCAGACGCACTGCCGAATGAGCTGTATCTGACTTTAATGGATGCATTAGTTCCACACATAACAGAACTAGTAAACCTGATCTTTAAACAAAAGGGTAGACTGCCGGACACCTGGAATGATGCAGTTATAACAATTATTTTAAAGCCAGGAAAAGACCCCAAAAAATGCGAATCATACCGGCCGATATCTCTGCTCAATGCAGATTATAAAATCTTTACTAAAATAATGGCAACAAGACTGGGAAAGCTCATGCCTAAACTTATACACCCAGACCAAAAGGGCTTCACAAAGGAAAGGCAATTATGTGAGTTGACGCATGAACTTATAAGTGCTATAGATATAGCTACATCAAAAAATACCCCTCTCACAATACTAACTGTCGATGCCGCTAAGGCATTTGACAGAGTAAACTGGGCATTCCTGAGCAGTATAATGACTAAAAACAACCTAGGGGATTCCTTCCTATACGCAGTAGGAGAGATATATAAAAATCCCAGATCTAGAATACTCGTTAATGGTAGCCTTACGAGTAACATCAAAATCGGTAGAGGTACCAGACAGGGATGTCCTCTCTCTCCCCTACTTTTTAATTTATACATAGAACCCTTAGCAAACAAAATCAGAACCTGTAAGGAAATAACCCCATTTAAATATCTGGGATGGGAAAAAAAACTGGCACTCTATGCAGACGATCTGATGCTATTCACAGATAAATATGTAAAATCTAAGCCAGCAATAGAAAAAATCATTAATAAATTTGGTCAAGTTTCAGGATACTTAGTCAATCATGAAAAAACAGAAATAATGACATGGAACACACACCTTAACAGCCCCAATATAAAACAAGAGATAAAATATTTAGGCATTCTGATAAATCAAAATTTAGATAAAATACCACAAAACAATTTAAATAGAGTAGCTCGAGAGGTGCGAAAACTGCTTAAAGTGTGGTCTAGCCTACCTTTAAGTTTTATAGGGAGATCCAATATTATAAAAATGAATATACTCCCAAAATACACCTTCCTATTTAACACGATTCCATTGGAATTTAAAAAAGCTGATTTAAAAAAGCTGCAGGGAGAGATTGCAAGTTTTATATGGTCCTATAAGGGAACCAGAATTTCATGGAAAAAACTCAGGAAGAAAAAAGAGAAAGGAGGGATAGCAAGTCCAGATTTAGCAGAATACTACAGAGCTTTTCAATTTAAAAATATACGAACTCTCCTAAGAATACATCAATATTACCCAGTATACCTGCAAGAAATGACAGAATCTGAAGATCATTTTCTTTTTAAATTTGGTCACCAAAAGTACTTTAAAAAAATCAAGCTAAAGGTTCTGAAAGTGGCAGTCAAACTTTGGATACAAATTAGAACTACCCTAAAAATCCCTTACTACAGCGCACTGGCACCGATATGGAACTCTCCCGGAACTCCAGATTGTTTAAAAGATGTCATGGCCACCCCTCTAAAACAAAACAATATTAAATACTGGGGTCAACTCCTAAAGGGATCAACACTAATCTCCTGGGAAGAAATGTATAAGATCTCCAATGGGAAAATATCAAGATTCAAGTTTTATCAACTAAACAGTTGGGCACAGACATTACCAAAATACGGCAAAGGAAGCGAGAGCATAGAAAAAGAAATGATAAAAATCCTACCCATAAAAAAGGAGGTAGCAAAATGGTATTGGACCCTTATAACAGAAGAAGACGAAAGTTCCCAGATGGTAGACCAAATCTGGGGAAAAGAAATGGCTACAGAAGAATTAACAAATATATGGGAAGGCTCAATAGAAAAATGCTGGTCAACATTAAAATCCGTGGCATTGAAAAGAAATCATCTTTATACTTTGCATAGAGCTTATTGGACACCAAAAAAACTTTCAAAATTTAAAAACGCAGGAATCAAAAAATGCCCTAAATGTGGAGAAGAAAGGGCAGACGATGTCCATATGTTCTGGAGCTGCCCAATGCTGAGAGTATTCTGGGAAGAAGTGGGTAAGACGTTAAATCTGATTTTTCGAAAACATCTAAAAGTAAGTACAACTCTTATTCTCTTTGGGATTGGTAACATAACAGAAACAGTTAAATTAACAGTAATGGAAGCAAAGTTACTTTTTGTATTAATGGTGATAGCCAGAAGGGAGATCTGCATTAAGTGGATTGGTCCATCAGCCCCTACGCAGGGAGAGTGGTTAAACTCAGTTATCAAGATAAATAAACTAGATAGAAGGGGGAAAACTAGTAAGAGGTTTAAATACTGGGAAATTATGGAAAAACATCTGACCTCTGAAGAAAGGGCTTAACACACTGTCCTATGATTAAAGCGAAAACATAATCTGGTTAATGAGTATGATACTCATAGAGTAGCCAAGGTGGCTAGCTCCCCTCCTCTCGACTACAGATATGTGTATATGTAAATGGCAAAGGTACTCCTCTGACCGAGTAAGATAAGGGAAAACTCCCAAGACAAGAGAGACTATTGGGCAGTGACGGTACAAAAAAAAAGCTTCAGAGGCAGAAACCAAATTTTCCATATACATAAAATTTTCGCAATATGAGGATAAAAAAAAAAAAAAAAACATTAATATGGTAGTGACTCCCAATACGGAGTCTTCGCGTGCTCAACATGTCATAGACACATGATTGCCTGCCTAAACCTGAGTCTCTAGCCAAATGTAAAATGAATATTTTTGGCTTTTTTGTCTCCACAGCATTGGCATTTTGAATATAAGTCATCGATACTTATCAGCAAAAACTACACAAATTGTGGGAGTTTTTTACCTATTTCTGTTTTTTTGTATATGTTCTTGTCCTGACGAAAGCTCCATAGACCCGGCTGGGCTTAGAGAGCTGAAACATGTAGACATATTTTCCATAGACATGCGGTAATCCAGTTACTTGATTACCCCCATATCGTTAAATTTTTATTAATAGTGCCTAGAACCCTCCTTTCAATAAATTACTATTTTTGGACTAGCCACTATTTTTATCTCTTTCCTTACCACCTTTGTCATTATTTCTGGACACTTCTACTTGTACCGGAGGTAGCCTCGGGTGAGGCTGGCACCCAGCACGTTAATCGATTACCCTATGAATACGCCACGACTCCTGGTGAGGCGGATAAAAAGATATACCGCACTGATTTAATCAGGATGTCTATGAGGGTTTTTGAGTACAAACCAATGGTTTTGTAGAAACCAGTGTCCATTCTATTTTTGATTATCGCGTAGCATTGAATCAGTGCTTAATTTGAGCCAGTGGTTTCCCGCACTTAATCATTATCACCGGCGCTTCAGCACCAGTAAAGGACACATTCATTTTTGGTAGGCACAGGGAGATTAAGTGAGTCATAAGATATTGAGCCAATGCTAAGACTCGAACCTGGTTTCCAGCTCCGAGCTCGGCAGCTCTGACCATTACACCACATTCTCTCTCCACTTGTAGGGTTTCATGGCTTCTGTTTTAGGTGGCGCAAACAAGAGAAATGGGCCGATGGAAGCTGCCTCCTGAAGAGAGCCCCAGCACTATTTTGTTTACAAAATTGCCGCAGCACTTGATACCATCATCTTTGCAATTTGTAGCATTGCAAAAACAAATTTCACTGTTATCTAACATATTGGTTTTAAATTTATTGTGCTCATGAGAATGAAAAGCTCAGAAAGCCTTACCAGGGATTTAAATCTATGAACTGCAGGTGACACAGACATGAGAGAAGTGAATATATAGCTCACTGAGCTACCCCAAAGAATACTGGATATTACATAACACTATGAATAATCCTGAGGGGAAACATGATCTGGATTTAGGTAGAAATCAGTGGAATGAAAGTTTATTTATTTTCTTTTATTGTTATTTAAAGGTTGTATATAGCTCTACTGGACCTAGGAGTATCAGAGCGCTTTACAGACAGATAAACATCATGAAGCAAAAAAATTTAAACAAAATTACAAAGTGAATAACAACTCGCATGGGAAACTGTCTTTCAGTTAGACGAGGGAATTGAGGAAAGAGAGTAATTAGGTATGAATGAGGGAGAAGGGGATGGATGAAGGATAGGAGAGAGAGGGGTAGAGGGAGAGGGGGAGAAAAGGAAAGTGAGAGAGAAGGGGTGGGTTGAGGAGAATAAAACAGAGGACTACATCATTAAAGAGATGTTAGGTACCCCAATACTTGTTGAGAAGAAGCACCTTGAGTCTTTTTTTGAAGAGAGGGAAGGATGGGTTGCAGCGAAGATCTCTGGGGAGAGAGTTCCAGATCGTAGGGCATTACCAGAGAAAGCACGTGATTGTGTCTTTTTACATTTGAGTCTCGGGGGGATGAGGACAAGGGCGTTGGTGCTTCTCAAGGACCTGGACCAACCAGCTTTTTGTAGTTTGTCCGAGAGGTAAGAGGGCGTGTTTTGGTGAAGGGCTTTGTGAGTAATACATGCCATCTTGAAGGTGGATCTACCTTCGATTGGGAGCCAGTTAAGGTTTTTGAGGATAGGAGAAATGTGATCAAATTGTTTACAATCAGAGATAAGTCTGGCGGCCAGATTGAGGACAGATTTAATTGGGGCAAGGTGGACTTTTGGGGTTCCTACAAGGGTGGCATTGCCATAGTCAATTCTGGAAAGTACAAGAGACTGGACAACAATTTTGAGGTCATCTGCTGGAATGAAAGGTTTGATTTTTTTAAGGTGGAGAAGGGAGAAGAGAGCACCTTTTGCAGCATTTTTAATGTGAGGGATGAGAGAAAGATTCTTATCAATGCTGATGCCCAAGGATTTGACAGAATTAGAGGTGGAGAGGGTGCAGTTGAGTGCTTTTATATCATTGATCCAGAGTTGAATAGGCAGGAAACTATTTTTGGGAGTGAAAAGGATGATTTCAGTTTTTGGGGGATTCAGTTTGAGATGATTAAGATGGAACCAGGCTTGGACTTTGTTCAAGGTATCATTGAGGAGAAGAATGTCATGGTGGGATTTGATCTTGTAATATAGTTGAGTGTCGTCAGCATAGAGGTGGTAACTGATATTAGCTTGTTTGAGAATAAGGGTGAGTGGTTCCATGAATAGATTAAAAAGGGTAGGGGAAAGGATAGAGCCTTGTGGGACCCCAAGTGAGACAGGTTGTGGTTTGGAGAGGCAGTGACTGAGTTTAATTTGTTGGGATCTGTTTTGGAGATAAGAGGTGAACCATTGGTGAACAATGCCCTCAAGCCCAAAACGGTCTTTGAGAGTATTAAGAAGGGTAGGATGGTGGACAGTATCAAACGCAGCAGAGAGGTCAAGGAGGATAAGGAGGGAGGAATCGCCTTTGTCAAGAGAGCGATGGATATCATCTGTGATAATGAGCATGGCGGTTTCCGTGCTGCATCCTTTTCTAAAACCGGATTGGAAAACGTCGAGGAGATTGATGAAGTGATATGTTTGTCTAACTGGGAAAGTAAAAATTTTTCAAGGGCTTTGGAGAGGAAGGGAAGATTAGAGATAGGGCATAGATTGTTCAAGTCATTAGGGTCAGTGGTGGGGTTTTTGAGGATGGGGGAGATTTGACCTAGTTGAAGGGATGCTGGGACACAGCCAGTGGCATGGGAGGAATTGATGATATTGGTCCAAACGGGTGCCATGATGTGTTTGAGTTCCTGAACCAACTGGGCAGGAAGAGGATCATTGGTGTGTGACGAAGGTTTGAGTTTTGAGATACTGTTGAGGACAGTCGATTCAGATACTGGACAAAATTCGTTCCAGGAGGCATTGTTTTTGGTAGGGGTGTCTTTAAAGATAGAGTCAGGATGGGGTAGAGTAGGGAGGGGTAGAGAGGTGTCGTGGCATGAAGAGGCAGAGGAGCAAGGTGAAGTAGGACTGTTAGGGAGGAGGTGTTGGCTAAGGGTAGATTGGTATGGGAGAGGAAGAAAAGAGAAGGATAGTTCAATCGAGTTGACTTTATTCGAAAAGAAGCTGGTGATTTCTTCACATTTTTGAACAGTGGCTAGTATTTCAGGGGGACCAGAGGAAGTCTGTTTTTTAACAATGCTAAAGAGATCTCTGGGACGGTTTTTGTCCGGGTCAAGTTGTGAACGGAGGAAGGAGGCTTTTTCAGTGAAGATGTGCTTCTTGTATTTGGCTCTAGCAGTTCTAAGGAGTGTCAGGTTATCAGGGGAGGGATGATTCCTCCATGAGCGTTGAGATTGTCTGAGGGCCCGTCTTTCATTATTACGGTCGGAGTTAAACTAGGAGGTATATTTTTTTGATGTTTAAGTTTGATTGAGGCAATCTGGTCAAGCACTTCAAGGATAGAGGTATTGTAGTGAACAGTTAGGTCAGTGGTGCTGTGAGAGGGGGGAGGAGTAGGCGGGTTTTGATAGAAGATTCCAACTCGTCAGGGGGGATAAGGTGAAGATTACGGGTATGTTTCAAGGGTAAAGTGCTGATAGGGGTGGGGATAGTAATAGAGCAGTTCGTGGACAAAGTGACACAAAAAGAGAGTGTCCGGGCTCCTGTCTTGAACTCTTCAAACTCCCTAACGAAGGAATGGCCTTTTGCGGATCATAAAATGGCACCAATAAATGAGTTTTTTTCGTCTCAAAGGACCGTCAATCCTTTAACAGCCCAGAAGGCTGAAATAGAAAAAATGATAAAAAAGGGACGGAAGGATGGTGCTCCTGGTCCAGGTGGAATTCCTCAAGCTCTGTTCAAGGAAGATGCAACCTTTTGGGCTGCGAATCTAAGCACCCTTTTTAATTCAAGCCTGCAAAATAACATCATACCGCCCTCCTGGCGTGGATCGATTCTCGCACCGATCTTCAAAGGAGGGGATAAAAAATCCCCAGGGAACTATCGCCTTATCGTACTCATTGACAACGAAGCAAAGTACTTTGCGGGAGTGTTGCTCAACTCACTCAGGGTATGGGCGGATGATAACTCTATAATTCCTCTGAATCAAACAGGCTTCACAACAAACACCGGTACCTCAGTCAATCTTATGACCCTTTCCTGCCTGATTGACCAAGCGAAGTTCTGTTCTTGCCCACTCTATTTGGGATTCATTGACTTCCAAGCGGCCTTCGACAATGTTAACAGAAGCAAACTCTGGCAGAAGTTGTCCAGACTCAATATTCCAGCGGACCTCCTAAGAGCCATACAACTTCTACACCAGGACACATGGGTCAGGATTAAGATCGGGGATGGCTCAAGATTGTCCCGACCAATTCCGACGGAAAAAGGCCTCAAACAGGGGTGTGTCTTGGCTCCGACACTCTTTAATTTATTTCTAGCCGACCTTCCTGAAGTCCTTAACAAGGTCAACTTCCACGCCCCCAAACTATCTGGTCTGTCGTTGACAAACCTACTATATGCTTATGATGTGGTTTTGTTAAGCAAAACAAAGATCGGAATGCAAAGGCTCCTGGATGCTACCTCTGAATACTCAAATAACAATGAGCTTCGCATCAACAACAGGAAGACGAAAATCCTAGCAGTTCATCTGAGTAAAGCTAAGAAACTTTCTTGGACTTTGAACAATGAAAGCATCGTCGAATCAAACTACCAGAGGTATCTTGGAGTTATTTTTAACAACAATGAAAAATACAAATCTCACCTAGAAGAACAGAAAAGGAAGGGTGTGGCACTTGCTTTTGCAATTGGATTAATTCAAAAGAAGCTACAAGGTCCAACTCTCGCACCCACACTACAGGTCGCCCAGGCTAAAATCATTCCTACCCTAACCTATGGCAGTGAAGCTTTAAAAGGATTGGACAGTGGCCAATTGGACACAATCATTACTAAGATCTACAGATCAGTGTTCAAATTACCATCCCATACATCACCGGCACAAATTAGGTTGGAACTAGGCATCTGCAAACAACAACTGGCCAGAGCCATGAATTTTCTAGTGTGCTGCCACAAACTGAGGCTATCAAAGGAGGGTAGTCTAGGGCACCATCTGTGGGCCAGTATTGACAACAACTCATGGCGAGCAGGTCATGACTACTGGTCAAAAGGTCTAACAACCCTGTGCCTAAACGACCTCTGGAATTTGCACGCTAGTCAGAAGGAATTCAAAAGGCTAGCGAAAATTAGCACCAAACAACTATCAATAATGGAAGACAAAGCCACCCTTGCAAAAAGAAGTCATGGGTGGATGACCCTTCATTCCTATGCCTCGTTAGTTCTACAGCCGTACCTCACCATTTCTTTCAGTGCACCAACGAAACTAAGTTTCTTAAAATTGAGACTGGGAGTTATCAACCTGCTGATGCATTGGCCAAAATGGAAAAGAGAGACTTTGTGGGAATCACAAAGAAGACATTATACACATCATCTGTCTGTGCCCAAAACTGCTCACTGAGAGACGGGGCCTACTCAAGCATCATTGGAATAGAAAAATGATCAGAAGCTGTAGAGCAGCAGTTCTAGCCTGCTTTGATCCTTGGAACACTAAATGAAACTGTGCCCTAGTAAGATTTATGGAGCGCACTGTAAAAAACTAAGTGAGGTGCCCACAGGTTGCGACTCTCCATCGGCATAACGTCTGTTAAGCCTCACCTGTTACTGCTACCTTGACTGGTTTTTATGAACATGACATTTTAAATGAAATTCTGAAATCCCTTTTTTAAAAAGTTTTGTATTTGCAATGGATTTTTAAATCACGCAATAAATAAATAAATAATAATAATAATAGAGCAGTTCAAATTGAAGAGGATAAGGTGATGACCCGACCAATCGACTGGAAGAATCGTTGAGAGAGAGGCCAGATCCTTGCTTGTCATAATAGCATCAAGGGTGGCGCCTTTAGAATGAGTCGGGGCTTGGCAGAGTTGTGTCAGGTCAGTAATGTCCATGATATCTTTAAGGAGGATGACAGACGGGTCGTCGTTATTATTCCAGTGGATGTTATAGTCGCCAAGAAAGAGATTCTTGGGGTGAGTGAGCAAAGGTTGAGTGATGAGATCTGATAGCTCTTCGGTAAAGGGGATGGGATTGCCGGGGGGTGGTAGATAATATGAAGACGAATGGTGGGGGAGTCAGGAGCGGTAAGATCAACGCAAAGGTATTCAAAGGTAAAAGGGTCCTGGAGATGAACAAGTGTGAGATTGAGTTCCTTTTTAAAAATTAGGGCAAGGCCACCTCCTATTTGCTTTATTCTGTCTTTCCTATTGATGGAATATCCAGGAGGAATGAGCAAGTCGAGGATAGGAGTCGAGTGGGGTTGAGCCAGGTTTCCGTAAGGAAAGCAATATCTATGTTTTCATTGAGAATGGTTTCTGCAATATCAGTTGCTTGGCAACATGCGGATCAGCAGTTAATAAACATGCAGTATAGGGGTGAGGGGTCAGGGTATTGAGTGGAGGGATCAGGGAGGATGGAATTTAGTTGTTGAGGGGGTCTAGGTGATGTCGGGTATAGGGGGAGTCGACTCGTTCCTAGGAGAACAGGGATAGTAGACTAACTAGGTTAGTAGTTATGAAAACAAAAAATATGAATTTATTATGCAATCATAACCTCGCATTACTCTAGAATCTCAAGCTATGTGTTATGTGTGAAATTGTCATCGTTTTGATTAATGTGACATACTTAACTTGAATTTTGCATGTTAAATACAGGTTCAAGCATAACATGACTTGCAGAGAATATTGTCTGAATTGAGCAGTCTGTCTTCTGCCGGTAGCAAGAGTAGATTTTCCACTTAATGTATGCAACATACTTGCCCCAAACCATTTGAACTACAAAAACGCAATGTTTAAAAAAATATCAACAATTTTAGAGCACAAGAGAAATTTTGACAACCCTGGAAGTTTGGAAAGGTGATAGACCAGAGGTCAACCACTTCTGCGCCAATCAGCAATATTTATTTAAACGTCTTTAATTTGACACACTCTGTTAACCTTTTCAGTGCTAATGACGGAATGGTTCCGTCTTGAGCACCAGTGCTCCTGTGCTCCTGACAGAACCATTCCACCATGGTCACAGGCGCACTAAATCCCTCTGCTGCAAACAGCTGAGGGATTTCCTTTTGGGGGGGGGCCTCAGGAGGTGGGGAAGAGCTTCCCCAACCTTCTGAGGCCTGTTTCCTATTTTCAATATAATGTCGACCGTGCACATGGCGCGCTGTCGTCATGACATTGAAAACAAAACTGAAACTCAGTTTCACTTTCAATGTTTCTGTGCTTGTGGGGCTATCTCAGCCCCCGAGCACCACAACACTTGGGAGAGGTATCATTTGTATTGGGAGGCCAAGGGGAACCCTGGGTGGTAGGACATTTTTGCTGGCACAATGATACCACAATTTACCATGGTATTTTTGGGCATTACTACACCAATAATATTATTGTGTTACTTTAAGGAGCTTCTCACCTTCTTCTGTCTGTAACTTACATATAGAACTTTTTGTAATATTTTCTTTTTTTTAATCAAATTTTAAAAATTTAAAATTTTTAGTCCAGTTGTTGAGGGAGCCCTAATTCATTCCTCAAGAGATTATGCAAATTCCCTAAATTATTATTATCAGTCATCCTTTACTCTCTGTTCCAAGAGAAGATACTGCTGCAGGAAATTTTCTCCTGAATACCTTTCCCTTAATACCATCACTTTTAGTAAACCACATTTTTGTTTTTAATTAAATCTAGAGTCATGCTTAAGTTAACATGCAGGGTGTTTAAATGGTGGAATGGAATAACTTCAACACAGCTGGAAGGAAATATCTGCAGTATTGTAAAATTGCAAGAGTTCATTGGTCTGTTGTTCTTAACTGTTAATTTTTCTTAATCATTTGCCATCTCATTAGGAGTGCCCTTTTAGTTAATTGTATTTATTTATTGCTGTTAAGTCTGCCCCCCCCCCCCCCCAAATTACAAATACCAGGGGAACAGATATATCTGGTGGGATGGAGGGATGAAGTTAACAGTGATTAGAAGGTGGACCCTTAGAAATGAGAAAATCCCATGTATTCAGAAATTCTGGTTAACATGACACACCTAGATATAGGCCCTGTCCATCTCATCAATGGGAGCAGCACTGACATACAATGATAGAAATTAAGGCCCAATGCACTAAAAGACAGGTCGCTGTGGCCACAAATTGCGCACACCAACTTTTTGAGACCTGTTTCTGTATTTTGGATAATACCTTTGTTATACCTTTGTCCCATTAGGTGGCATTGCAAACTATCCATTTGCAGGACATCACAGAATGACAGGCTTAATACAAGTTACGTAGAAGTGTGGCTAATTAACACCCACTGTGACTGGCTACAAATACAAGGACTTTGGCCTGCAACACAATCCCTGTGTTAGCATTCCTAAATGGGATTTTTGGTTTTATAAAGCAGATGATGTTCCTTAAAGGAGCCACACTGGCAAAGCTTTTCAAACCAAGGATTTGTAATTGAAGAATAGCATTATATACCTTAGTTACAATCCTGTAAGGTTCAAGGTTATAAGTAATAAGATAAACAGGGCTTGCACGGGCACCAGAGAACAATTTCATAACAGCAATGTGCATGAAGCTACATTTGATCTGTGTCAAATCATGACTAGGCTAAAGTGTAGAGAAGTGCACCTTCAACAGCCTTGGTATTTGTCCCTTTTGTGCAGAGGAGTTTCCAGGTCAATTGCAAACTGTGCACGGGTAATACATTTAATGCATGAGCAGATTCCTTTTTATTGGTTTGTGCATGAGCAAAATTTATTTTTCTCCATCTGCACTAGTAGGTGATGAAATAAATCGATGAATCTACTCTCTAATTTTTAATTATCTAAAGTACTTACTGATGAGGCTCACAATATTACAGATAAAGAAAAAGAAATCTACAGTTCTCAATAAAATCAATGAGGAAAAACAATACATTTACATTTAATAAAGGGCTCGATACATTGCTTAATTTTGTGGTCCCAAACTCTTCACACCTGGATTTTGCAGAATCATATTCTCTGCGCCTTGTGTGTGCTTTTTGTGCTCTATAGCAAGTACTGGGAACACGTTTAGAGATAAACAGTATTGATACTGAGAGATTTACATAAAAACAAGTCGACACCGGTGGTGTAATAAACACGTTGTTTATGTGGATGTATTCTTCAGAACATACAACGCCAGCCGACACGTGTTTCGTCAATAGGGGGATACCTGTGACTCTTCAGGGCTGAAAACGCGTGATGAGTGGACCTAGTTACCGGTGATAGTTCCAACCCGGTCGATGTGTATTTAAAAGAGCCGTAGGTACGGCATGAATGGATGAAGGAATAAACACAGGCGGGTAAGTCTGTGTGGCCAAGATCTTGTAGTACCGTGTCTCGGTGGTGCTCGTCTCGTCTCTGATAGTAGGAGCTCCTCCTATCAGGGTTGGAACTATCACCGGTAACTAGATCCGCTCATCATGCCTTTTCAGCCCTGAAGAGTCACAGGTATCCCCCTATTGACGAAACACGTGTCGGCTGGCGTTGTATGTTCTGAATAATACATCCACATAAACAATGTGTTTATTACACCACCGGTGTCGACTTGTTTTTAAGTTAATCTCTCAGTATCAATACTGTTTATCTCTAAACGTGTGCCCAGTACTTGCCATATTGTCTTTCCAGTGTCAAGATTTCTCATCTTTGGCTCTTACAGAGGTTTAGGGTATTCCTCTATACTTATTGCACCGTCAAAATCTGCATAAACTAACTACTCCCTAACCACTTGTGTAACTGCTAAAGCGCCAGTGTCCTGCTCTCTTCCAAACCCTACTCAGGCCTTCTATTGCTTTTGTGCTCTGCCTGAAGACTCACAGTCCCACAACCTTCATGTTCCCTGAGGAGGAGGAGCTGGCAAGTTGGGAGGCTCCACTGCTGCCAATGCGCTATAAAGTGCCAACTACATCCATGCAGTGTGGGACGCCTTCTGGGTGCTTTTTGGACACTGCCTGAGGACTCACAGTCTCACAACCATCGCAAGCCCTGAGGAGGAGGGGCTGGCAACTTGGGAGGCCCTGCTGCTGCAGACGTGCTATAAAGTGCCAACTACATTCCTGTGGTGCTGAGCTCACCCAGGTGCGTGCCTGGATTAGGACTAGGACTGGGGGTTATGCCAGATCAGACTCAAAAAGACATAAACATCATCTTCTCAGGTACAAGGGCCTATATCTCCCAATCTCTCTTCCCAGGCAAACTGCTCCAGTGATGCTTCCTGGACATTTATGTGTCAGGGGGACCAGAGATCTTGCTTCTGGGATGGCTATGGAACCAAGGGAGATGCGCAACCGTAGCTTTAGCAGGGAAGTTCAAGTTTTCAATCTCCCACCAGAAGTATGCCCTTGGGTCCTAAACAGACCCAGACTGAGAACACAGTCCTATTGATTTTAAAAGTATGTGATATGAGTTGGGACAATTTATTGGCTATTATTGTCATACTCCGATGAACTTGTGGCTCTTTCCTTATTCTTCATACTGTTTTTATCTTTTTAAATTCTTAATAAAATTATTGAACAGAAGAAATTTAGGAGCAATGACCACTCCTTATTTGAGACACATTTTGATGGCAAGGAGGGTTGACTGGGTAGGGCCATCCCATAAAACAATCCCTGGTAAATGCATAGTGGTCAACTTCGATGATCCAAAAATTGTTGCAACCCTCCTATGGCAACTTCCTCTCCCCTTTTCAGGAGTTTCATAAATATCTGTTTTCCCACAATTGTTCTTTTACAAACCTTCTTATCTCTCCCACCCATCCCTGGTGTAGGAGGACTAATATATAGAGATAATAACAGAGAGAATCACGCTTCTGGTCAAGCTGCGGTGGTGCTGTAACAGATATACACTCCTAGAAGGTTTGGATGAGTGTGATTGACTGAAAGCTCTACCCAAAGTCTAGGTTCCTGATAGTAGGAGTGATACCGAGGCACACGTGGCAGATGCTGACACGTGTGCTAACACCCCTGAGCCAGTTAAGGTTTTATCTTAGTAAATTGCAGGATTGACGCAATAACTAGGAGACCAAGAGTGGGTCAATTTAGTGGCTAGCTACCATGTGATCTGCCTACAAGAAACCTAGGACTAACACCAAGTTATTTAGGTTTTGTACATATCATTCCTCAGCTATCTATTCTAATGCTAGCAGAGCTAAAGGTGTTCTACTCACACTTTTTGCAAATACATTTTTGTGGGAAGTGATTACATTGTATAATGATTTGCCTTATTTTAACTGCTTTGTGTGCGATGTTGTCCAGGATTGGGATAACTAATTGTTAATTACTATAACAATACCCATTGCCCACCCCTTTCATGCTAAGTATAGCTTGAAAGGGTGCCTTATGTACAAGGTGGTGTTAAGCCACATTGAGTGGCTTAACGCAAGCTTGTAAATAAGGTAAAGCCCCTATCGCCACAGGAAACTCGATAAAAGTGACGTTCTTGTGGTGATAAGGGCTAGTAAATATGCCCCTTTATATTTATGCCCATCCCTTTCTTGCAGAACTCAGAAATGTACACTATTTTAGTGCAATGTTAAAGAATTGTTATGTTTATTGTAGTATGCCTTTTTCTTCTTATGTAATTTTTAAATACAATATTGTGATTTTAATAGTTTTTATGGGATGGGGTATTTTAAGATTTGATACATCAAAGTGAGGTATGGGTTTAAATGAAGTCCCAGTGAACAGTGCTACGTAATATTTCACAGGGGTAAATGAAGTCTTTTTAATGTTTGTCTAAGCTTTTACATGTTTATGCATTTCTGCCCTTAATTTGCAGGATCAACAAACAGAATAATATTAATAGGGCAGAATTCTTTTGCAACCTGTATATCTAGTCCAAGGTTATAACATTTCTGGAAAGAATGTCGCTCAAAATCCTATTTATCTGTAAATTTGTTCCCGTCCAGGTTAGCTTGTGTCTCCCTAAAATCACTAAATGAGTTAAAGCTGAATTGTCATGATGTGTAAAATAACACTCAGGCTTCTATAACAAGTGGGTAACAAAATACCAATCTCTATGCAAAAACATAACCTCTGCATTTCACGATTTTCCCCATGTCAAATTCAACAGGTAAAATTTGCTGAACTGTACCAGGGAGAAAGCCCTGTAATTACCAAGATAAGCCACAGAGTTATGGCGCCCGGGCCAGGGTGACTGACTCTGGCATCTGGGGATCATGGTTCGATCCCCGGTGCCAGCGACAGATTAGCCCAGCACCATGTGACTCTGGGCAATAGCTTGCTTAATTTTCCCCGACGGCCCCCAGTGCCTAGAGACCCTTACGGGTGATTGTTCGCACTTTACCAATGTGTATTATTATACATTTGGTGCAGGAGCGACGAGGTTCTACATATTAATTAACCCTGGGCGTAGTGGGGCTTCGCGAAGCTACGCGAAGTGGGCAAAAAACTATGCCCACCCACGCACTTCGCGTAGCCCCACTACGCGCCACCCGCCTCCCTCCCGCCCTCCCTAAATGCGTAAATGATTATATAAATGAATTATAAAACCACTTACCTTGTCCGCCGCGTCCCCGGGGCTCCCGCTCATCATCGCGCCGCCGGCACGCGCGTCTTGGATACTAATGCGCATGCGCGGCCGCCCGCGCATGCGCATTTCTCATGAGAAATGCGCATGCGCGGGCGGCCGCGCATGCGCATTAGTATCTAAGACGGCGGCGCCGGCGGCGCGATGACGAGCGGGAGCCCCGGGGACGCGGCGGACAAGGTAAGTGGTTTTATAATTCATTTATATATTCATTTAGCATTTAGTGTGGTGTTGGGTTCAATCAGGCCTACATACTCAGCTAAACTCTCAAACACCTTAGTATAGAAGTTGGCACGGACACTGGAAAATGCAAAAGACAAGTTTATTAGGACCCCATGGGGTGGTGGTACATTCCTACAGCACCCTTTGGCAATGCAAGAAGTAGCACACCGAACATCGGTGCACGACCCCTTTTATACAATTTAATGACAATAAAAAGGTAGGCGTTTACAAGTTACATCGTTAGGTACATATAAGGGCATTTTTGGAACACAGCCAACATATGGGAGGAGTTCGGTAGTACTGGTCAGTTTGAGCTAACATTCCTGAGAGGATGACCAGTTGATGTATAATGCGCATGTGCGCTTGACCAGTACTAAAAATAGCCTGTTGCTGGGCAAAGTAGGTGACCATGAGTATCGAGAAAGGACGAAAAGGCATGCTAACCACGAGGCAGCATGTTCATACAAAATGGAAGCCAAAAGGATTCAAAATGGCCCCCGTATACTTTAGCCAAGTTAATAGAAAAGATCGTGTAGCTGAGCTAAACGCTAACTCAGGAGCTGCCAAAACACGACAGACGGCCCTTTTAGCGTTTAGCAAAAGCTACCTCATAACGAAAGTAATCAGGGTATTCATCATCAATATTGATTGCCATTATCTTCATCACTTCATCATTAACTAATTTCTCTTGCTTAATAATTGCTCGTTTGGACGGGATGCAAGCTGTGATACATACAGAACATAAGGTAGGGCCACATTGAATACATAAACAAAGAGAAAACAGTATTCCGATAATAATACATAGAATAGTTAATAACTTCCAACCCCATGTACTAAGTAGAGTCCAGAACCAGCTAGAAAAGGTCCATGTTCCATTCTCTGGGTGAATCTCAGCTGCTATCTTATGTAGCTTTGTTATAGCATCATACACAGAAGGTGAATTATCTGGCACGTACACGCAACAACTACTGCCGATGACACGGCATGCTCCTCCACGATCAGCTAGTATCACGTCTAGAACCATCCGGTTCTGGAGCGTCACAATTCTAGTAATCTGCAATTCTTCAGTTATATTTCCCAAAGCAGAGGCAGTTTCGTTAGCGACTGCTTCCACGACACGTGTAAGCCGTCTTATCTTTCTACTGTTTAACGCAGCTCCTACGAATGAAAATAATCCCAGATTGAAATCTACATATTGTTGTAAGGAGGTATCGGTCTGATCTATTCCATCAAGATCTAATGTTCTTTTAACTCTGTTTAGTACAAAATCGTGATACAACACATAATCATTATGATACATAGGTGGAGCAATAAACACAGGCGGTAATACAAAAGATATGTAACAGGCTCCTAACCATCCCAATGGAAGACGATGGTATCCCTTATTTCCACAAATGAAATATGTATTACGTGAGGCTACAAATGCAATTCCGTTTGGTGTATCAAATGTGAGTGTAATATTACATTCGCTTCGGCCTACAGGGATTGTACCTTTATTTCTAATGCAAAGATCTGCTTTTGTATCAATAACAGTTATCACGTGTGAGTTCGACACATTTATGAGTCTTTGGTTCGTAAAAATGCGAGGCGTAGATACATTGTCCGGACGATATTCTTCCCACTCAAATTTAGTTCCTTCAGCTTGTGGGAAGCCATCTTTATCATTGAAACAGACTTTATTTAATCGAAAAAGCAGTCCACCTTTCGTTGGCCATCGTAAAGTGAAAAGAAGAGTGTACCAAGCGTTACACGAACCATTATGAGAAAACGGGAGAGGAATAAGTGGCGTTCCTCCCCTCTTCTGATGTCCAGGCAACATTCCACATACCCAACAGTTTGTTGTATTAGTCATGTTGTGAGTGTAATGCAAAATCTGAATGAAACTGTTATTCAAATAAGTCTGCCTATGTCTCTCTTCATGATAAGGCAAAGTGAAATGAAAATGTTCGGATGGGCTTGGAGTGGTAGGCAGTAAATGTTCTCGTGCAGGAAACAATTGTTCTATAGTCCAAGCTATTACTGCTATTACCACTATAGTCAAGACAAACAGTACGGCACCACAAATTCTCCCCTTTCGTGACGGAGGAGGTGCCATAATTCACGAAACAATGTTCTCTAGAAACAAACTAAAAAAATAAAAAGGTCGTTCTGGACTGAGGCTGCCGTTGGTTTTTTCTCCGAGATTCAAGACGGGTGTCGCTACACTGGACAGAACTGATCCCCGCCCCCTTGATATTCCCGGCTTCCGTTTCACAAACCTCAGAACGGTTACAAACCAGTTCAAAAAATGCAAGAAAAAATTATCTCCTGGGGCGTAGATTGTACTTCACTCCATCAGGTACAGTGTGGTCCGGGAAGGCTCCCTCCAATTCGCTGGACGTAACAGCTGGGCTCTTCTCTGCATCCAAAATATTTCTGTAGTCGGATAGCACCACTGGGCTCACCAGATCCGGGGAAACACGACGACAGTGGGTGGAATGAATCCACCGTTTTTTGTTGGTCACCCTTACTGCTGTTCGGGTTGCAAGCAGCACCTGCTCAGGACCATGCCATCTTGGTTCCAAGCTGCTGGATCTCTCAAACACTTTGATCATCACGTGGTCCCCAGGGCGAAGATCGTGAGCCTCACCGGTGGAGTTATCAGGGAGCGCTTCTCGAACCTGCTGATGAATAGAAAGTAAATCATTTGTTAATCGTGCCAAATAATCGTTCATCATTATACAAGACACATCATGTATCAATCGAGGCTTAGGAACTCCCCAAATGTTCATAGGCCTTCCAAACATCACTTCATAGGGTGTGAGGCCAGATCGGGAATGTGGCACTGATCGGATAGACAGCAATGCCAAAGGCAAAGCGTCCGGCCATTTCAAAGATATGGATGCCACGATCTTTGCTATCTTCAGCTTCAGATTGACATTATACCTTTCCACTAGACCTGCTGACTGCGGGTGAAATACAGCGTGGAATCTTTGCTTGATTCCCAATCCTTTCAGGACGTACTCCACTACTTTCCCAATAAAATGAGGACCATTATCATTCCACATAAACTTACAAACACCATAGCGAGGGAAGTACTCCTTGAGTAACACCTTAGCTGTTGTCAGTGCTGTATTATCTTTCGTGGGGTAGGCCTCAATCCATTTACTGAAGGCACACACCACCACTAAGACATACTTGAGGTTATTACAGCGCTCTAGCTGGATGTAATCCATTTGCAGTACTTCAAATGGTGCAGTAGGTGGAACAAACCCTCCTTTGGGAGTGTAAGTCCCTTGTCCAGGATTGTGCTGCAAACATATCAAACAGGTCTGCACTACTCTCTTAGCTGTAGAAGCAATCTCTGGATTTTCCCAAACCCGTGTAAGCAATTGAGTAATTGCAAGAGCTCCAACGTGTGCCAGCCCATGCGTCATTTGCACCATTGCTTGTAAGTAGGCCGTAGGTAATTTCCATCTTTCCATGTCTTTGCTACGCCAGCAACCCTCATCATCCAATACTCCTTCAGTGGCCCAACTCACAAGTTCTGCTTCAGATGCCGACCTCTGTATGTCTAATATTTCTTCTCTAGCATCATGCCATCGCTCAGCTTGTGATTTCACCACGTACATGGGAGAGTTGTTTTGTAGCATAGCAGTTTCTCTCGCAATGCGATCTGCGAAAGCATTGCCTTGCCCTATTTTATCTGTCACCTTTTTATGTGCGCTGCATTTAACTATCGCTACTTTCTTCGGACATAATAGTGCATTCAGGAGATCGCGTACCAATTCTCCATGCATAATGTGTACTCCATGTGAAGTCAAAAACCCTCGTTCCTTCCAGAGTAGGCCAAAATCATGCACTACTCCAAACGCGTAACGACTGTCCGTGTAAATGTTCACACATAATCCAGCACTTAACTCACATGCTTTCGTTAAGGCTATTAATTCCGCTGCTTGAGCCGATTTCTGGGGTATTCGTGCTGCTTCTACCACTGTCTTAAGTGTCGTAATTGCATAATCTGCGGAAGTTGTACCATCTGGTAACCTCACACATGACCCATCAACCCACAGTTCCCCATCTACATCTGCAAATGGCGTATCCTGTAAGTCGATACGACCCTTTGTCTGTTCCTCAGTCAGAAAAACACAGTCATGTTGTTCTTCCTTCTGGGTCTCAGCAACAGGATACGGCAATAAAGTAGCGGGGTTCAATGTAGCACATCGTTTTAGTGTGATGTGCGGCGCCAACAATGTTAGCTCATATCCTGTTAGACGTGCACTAGTTAGATGCTGTGTTTTCGTTTGATTCAACAACGCATCTACCGCATGGGGAACTAACACCAACAATTTGTGTGACAGAACTATTCCCTCACTTTGTCGTATAGCTACTGCTGTTGCTGCAACTGCTCGAAAACATCCAGGCAACCCTCGAGCCACAGGGCCGAGTACCGCCAAGAAATATGCACAAGGTCTCTGTTTGTCTCCGTGTGTCTGCACTAAGACTGACAATGCGCACCCATCCTTCTCATGTACATACAATGTAAAGATCTTCGTGTAATCAGGTGTACCTAACACTGGTGCAGAGCAAAGAGCTTGTCTCAATTGTTCAAAAGCATTCTGACATTCATCTGTCCATTCAATGGGAATCGGTGTATCTTTGGACAACAATGCTAACAAAGGCTTAACAATGTGAGAAAAACCCAGTATCCATTGCCTGCAAAAAGACGTCAGACCTATGAAGGCACGAACATCTTTCTGAGTACGGGGGACTGGTGTATCTAAAACTGCTTGGATTCGATCTGGTGTCAATGCACGGCCCTCCTTAGACAAAAGATGACCGAGGTAGGTCACCTTGGGTCTACAGTATTGTAACTTTTTCTTTGAAACCTTATGATTATTCTTAGCAAGGAAGGAAAGCAAAGAAAAAGTGCTCTCCTCACATTGTTCCTGTGTGTCTGCTGCAAGTAAGATGTCATCCACATACTGAATAAGAGCCACTCCAGCCTGCAATTCAAAAGAATCAAGCTGTCTTTTTAAAGCCTGACTATAGATGCTAGGACTCTCTGTGTAACCTTGAGGAACTCAACAGAATCTAAACGATTTATTATTTAATGTGAAACCAAAAAGATATCGACTGTCAGGATGTACAGGAATCGAGAAAAATGCATTTTTCAAATCGATGACCGTAAAAGTAGTTGCCGTCGGTGGAACCAACGTAAGCAACGTGGTGATGTCAGACACCACCGGGTACTGAGGCACTACTATCTTATTAATTTCTCTCAAATCAATGATAAAACGATAAACCTTAGCATCTGTATCTCTTTTAAGGATCGGGAGAATTGGACTGTTACAAACATTGTAGGGGACTTCCTCAACTACTCCTGCTGAAATCAAATCATTCACGATATGTATCAAGGCAATTTCACCTTCCCTTGAAATTTTATATTGTGGGACACGTGGCAGAGATACTCCCTCCTTTACAGTAATACGTACTGGAGGAATAATCATCTGACCTACATCAGTATCAGAAGTGGCCCACAACGTTTTTGGTAGGGAGGCTAGTACTTCAGATTCGTGAAGAAAACACACTCGCTCAATTTCTGGATAATTTTCATTCAACACAACCCGCACTCCTTCCGGAGCACAGCGAATAGTAGCTCGAAAATGCTTCAACATATCGAGTCCCATAATGTTATCTGGTGTGTTTGGGGACAGCAAAAAGGGACATGGGGCAGCAAATTTATCAACATAAAATGTAACAGGTTGAGACAGTGGGCTAGAAGTAGGTGTTCCATCGAACTCTATAGCTGTAATTACTTCGCCAGACAGGGGAGCCCTTGGAACCAAGTTTTTGGACAAAGCGCTACGAGTAGCTCCTGTATCAACTAAAAACTGATCAGTAGAACCCAAGACATGTGCTTCTATATATGGACCCCTTTGATCAACTGGTACCTCAACCGATTCCACACCCCATCCTACGCAATCCTATGCATGACGCTCGTCGCGTGACTCAGCAGAGCCACCCTCATTTATCTGATATTGATTGCGGTTATCAAACGTGTTATAGTTTGTCTGACCACGACCCCTTGCTTCATAGCTTCCACGATCATTCGCTCCACCTCTCGATCCTCCATAACCATTCCTAGACCTTCCACTTCCTCGACCACGCTGACTACGCTGTTCTCTCAGCACCGGACAATCCGAAATCCAATGTCCAAACTGTTTGCAGTATGCACACTGATCCTCAGAAATGTCGGAACGGGGAGGAGGCGCACTATTATACGATCCTCGTCTACCCCTATTATTCCCCCTTGTAGCCTGGACCTGAGCCAGCATTACCTTCGTCTTCAAATCCTTCACTTTCTTATCACTACTTTCCTTTGCCTCCAATTCCTGTCGTTCATAGTATTGAGCCATAGTCAATAAAGAAGCAGGGGTTGCCGTGGTCCATGAACTTTCACTCGCCTTTAATCGTTTTGCAATCTCCGGTAGGAGATTAGCCACATACTTATCAACAAATAAATGCCTGCCTGTATCTTCTGTTAATGATTGCCCACTGTAATCATGGAACGCTTCCTCAAAGCGAGAAAAGAAATCAGAAACCGATTCATCCGTTTTCTGCTTACAAGAGGCTAACATGGTCCAATCAATTTTCTTAGCGGGAACAAGCGTTTTTAATTTGTTTAGTATAGCCCCCGGGAGGTCCAATATTAATTGACAAGGCTTACATGCTGGTTCTCTGTCTAAATCAGCTTGAACTATATCCTTCCAACTTGCCCCAAGAGCCATTTGATCATCAAACTTGCGGATCATTCTCCACATATCAGGGGGCAATATTAGCCCAAAAAACAGATCAATATCAACTAACGTCATAATGCACGAGGAAATTGCGCTTTCAACACTTTCATAGAAAGCCGCTGGATTCTTACGGGGATCAGGCAAAGCAGTTTTAAGCGCCATAACATCTGCTCTATTCCAAGGCGTATAAACCCAATTATATATAAAATAACCCTTTGCGTCTTTAGATGTTTTATCATCATCTGTGCCATCCCCTTTATGAGGGAAATATAAAGGCGCAGCTTCTCGCATAGGCCTAACATTAATCGCAGCATTCTTATCTGTTCCAAAGATAGAGCATTCTTTGGATATCTCCGTTGATCTAGGCGCAGGCGAACCCGATGTCTTTTGCACCTCCCGTAGCCGTGTCGCCTCATCCCGTAGCTGAACCAAGCGTTTGAAAAATTCATCCGCATCTGAAAGAATAAAAAGACCTTTACGAAGGTTATCGCGACCCTTTGATATATCCTTAGGTTCTAACTCAGAAGAATACTTTCTAAATCGGTCAACAACCTCATCTCCAAAATGATCTAAGAAATACAACCGCTCTTTATCAGACCATTGTTCCATTTGCTTACTAATGTCAGAAACAGTTACGGCATTAACATTTAGCTTTCGTGCAAACGAACGCAATTCTGCAGTCCGATCTGACGATAACCTTGTACGCTGTGTATTCTGAGCCTCCTCATCTGATTCCTCGTTCGGAGCCGTAGGTGCGACGTACGGAGGCGGACAACGATCTAGTAATGAAAAATCATCTGTTTCACTAGTAAGGACCGGATAAAGAGGACGCCTGATAGGAAACTGTCCATTAACCTGTAAATTGCGTTCTCAAGTCTCCCTCTCTTTCTGTTCCTGTAACTCCTTCTCCTGTAGCTGTAAAGCTTTATCGCGTGCAGCCCTTCGCTGCACCTTATCCGCCAAGGCTTCCTCACGCTTCATTCGTTCACGCACCTCTTTCTCCCACATACGCACACAATCGAACATATCCTGTCTAGATCTGCGCTGAAACAAACACTGCTCCACATACTGAACCTTTCGTAAATCAAATGACCCATGTAGTGGCCACTGTAATTCACGATCGGCTTTACTGTATTTGTGCCATAATGTGCTGTACATTATTGGCGGAATGCCAAATTTTGCATACATCTCACGATTAGGGGTCCCCTCTGGGGGAGCCGGCTGTGATTCATTTAATCGATAACTGGTACCATTTCAAAAACAGCACATTCCTCGGAGTGTGCTGAGAACAGGCATGTCAAAAATATCACGGAAACGTGATATTACATAAAATGGCACTTAATGTGCTTTCTACACGGTGTGCCGTTCGAACATAACAAAATTAGAGAAATATCCCTACATGCCTGCCTATGTGAGGTGCACTCCACATATAAATCAAATTCATAGATCCAAACGTTAGCTAACTCAAACAAATTCAAATTCAAATTCAAAAAGCCACAGTAAGCGTCAGTAGACTACCTTACCAATCATAAGCTTACCAAGTATCTTCAAACGTCCAAGATCCAACTGCCAAGTTCTTTAACCGAATCAGCCAAACGGCATTACACGACAATCCAAGATCAGAATCTCAGTCGAGGACCGGCGCCACCTGGAAGGTCAGATCGGAAGGAAAGGAAGAAACACCGTGGGTGCCGAGACTCGGGTCACTCAGTGGCAGCGATCGCTTCCATGGCGAGTTTCCGAACCTTCGTCGTGACCTCTCCTTCGGGCATCCGAGTCGCCGATGAGTCCCTTCGTGGTCGCCAATTGTGGTGTTGGGTTCAATCAGGCCTACATACTCTGCTAAACTCTCGAACACCTTAGTATAGAAGTTGGCACGGACACTGGAAAATGCAAAAGACAAGTTTATTAGGACCCCATGGGGTGGTGGTACATTCCTACAGCACCCTTCGGCAATGCAAGAAGTAGCACACCGAACATCGGTGCACGACCCCTTTTATACAATTTAATGACAATAAAAAGGTAGGTGTTTACAAGTTACATCTTTAGGTACATATAAGGGCATTTTTGGAACACAGCCAACATATGGGAGGAGTTCGGTAGTACTGGTCAGTTTGAGCTAACATTCCTGAGAGGATGACCAGTTGATGTATAATGCGCATGTGCGCTTGACCAGTACTAAAAATAGCCTGTTGCTGGGCAAAGTAGATGACCATGAGTATCGAGAAAGGATGAAAAGGCATGCTAACCACGAGGCAGCATGTTCATACAAAATGGAAGCCAAAAGGAGTCAAAATGGCCCCCGTATACTTTAGCCAAGTTAATAGAAAAGATCGTGTAGCTGAGCTAAACGCTAACTCAGGAGATGCCAAAACACGACATTAGGGAGGGCGGGAGGGAGGCGGGTGGCGGGCAACTTCGCTACGCCCACGAAGTGGGCGTAGTGTTGCCTGCTTCACCTACTTTGCAAAGGGCGAAGTAGGCAACACTACATCCACTTCGTGGGCGTAGCGAAGTTGCCCGCCCAGGGTTAATATTAATCCTCATTTCTGAGTTCAAACGGAAAATTGGAGAAATAAGCAGAGTCCGGTGAATACCGCAACTTGCGCTGCAGATATTTAACAAGTCCAATATATATATCTCATGCCCCTCCATCACACTTGTAATCACCTTCAGAAAAGACTTGATATAAATGATCTCTCCCAAAACATTGTAGTCCCCAATCTTCCTATTTGCACTTATCTAAACATTTAAACAAACATTTACTTGAAGTTGTAAATCTGTTTGTGCTATCTTAAGAGTTTTTGGAGCCCTGGGCAAGACATAATTTGGCACTCTTTTTTGGAACGATTTGCTTTTATTATACATTTTCAACCAGTGCTTAATTTTTGCAGGCACTGGCTCTTAATTGCCGGAACCTGCAATTATGACAGCTGTTACTTGGTGGTGCTGTTTGTATGTTTTAAAGATGAGCAGGAAACTGTTGTTTTGTTAATTCAAGCCCAAATCATGCCAAAAGTATTGAGTAATACATTACACTTTTAGAAACAGAGCACACACAATCAGTTCCCAGCTCCAGCTACTCAGCCTCTGCTAACCAAATTGTACCAAAAGAAATGTTAGATAATCTACAGCGACAACTAGTCCATAATAAAATAAGAAACATGCAACTAGCACTTTCAAGTGTAGCTTTAAGTGCCAAATATTCTTAATCACTAATAAATTCCCTTCATAATTGCCATTCTCACTGCAAACGTGAAAATCATAGCACTGGAATGAGAAATGTTGTTATTTCATCAGAACTAGGTAAGCGTAAAATTATAGCAGGATGTGTAGTCGCGTAACTTGCGGGCCTGATTCATAGAACTAACTTAAGACAAAATCCTAAATTTACCACCATTTTGGTATTCACAGAAGGCACTTACTCATTTTGGTGTTCACAGAAGGCACTTACTGATTTCGGTATTCACAGAAGTTAGGAGTCCTGACTTTAGGACTCCTAAATGCCTTCTTGAATACCGAAAGTCTTGAGGATAGGATTTTCTCAGTTTAGGAGTAGTAAAGTTAGGACTCCTAACTTTAGGACTCCTAAACTGAGAAACATCCCAACTTTAAGACTTTCGGTATTCACAGAATGCATTTAGGAGTCCTTAAGTTAGGATTCCTAACTTCTGTGAAAACCGAAATGAGTAAGTGCCTTCTGTGAATACAAAAATGTTAGTAAGTTTAGGATTTTGTCTTAAGTCAGTTCTGTGAATCGGGCCCTGAGTGTAGAGGGAGAGCAAAAGGTTAGGTAGGAAGAGCTTGAAATAATTAGAGGTGGTGGAAAGGTCGAGGCAGACAGGCAAAGTGGTAAGAGAAGCTAGAGAGGGTGGGTTAAAGAGGAGAAAGTGGGATGGGATGTAAAGAGAAATGAATGCAGTCGAGAGAAATGGTGTGGAAGAGAAAAAAGAGAAGAGGTTACAACAGAGAGACATAGAGGGGGAGAGAGAGAAAGGTGAAGTAGGGAGATGTAGTAGGAGCGGTAGAGATAGATAGGCATGGTGTGGAGGGTGAGTTGAAATAGACAAGGAAATGCAGAGAGAGATGCGGATGAGACAGACTGCAGATCATGGAAGAGAAGAGAGGTAGACAAAAAAAGATAGTGAAAAATGAGTTAGATAGTATGAGATTTGAGGCAGAGGAAATGAATGTAGAGAGGTAGAGAAGAGTTTGGATAGGTTGTACAGGAAGAAAATAGCGAGGTAAAATGAGAGATTAGACAGTCGGAAAGACAGAAAGGAGACAGACTGAGAGAGAGAAAGGCAAAGATGAGGAGAAGAGAGATGTAAGAGAATGAAACAAGCGAGGTGAAGGGAGGTGAGGTAGAGACTAGTGAGGTAGAGAGGGAGCTGAGGGGGTGGAAAGATGAACTCTTGAGAGGTGGAGAGCTAGAGATGTAAGATAAAGAAAGATGAACTTTAGAGAAAGATCAAACGCTTGGAAGAGAGATAAAGAAGAATGTGATGGAAATACAACAGTGAAGTGTAAAGAGATGTGTGAGGTAGAGGCAGCATTGAGGCAGACAGAGGGGTAGAATAGTAGAGCTGTAAATAAAGATAGGTACACACTGTAGTAGTGAGAGGGGAGGTTGTGAGTTAGAATTAGAGAGATGGAGTAGAGAGAAATGTACTGAGTAAGAGGAGTGGAAGAAATAGGTGAGGTATGAAAACTGCGATCGAGAGGGGAAGGTACACTGAGTTGCAAAGAGAGAGGTATGGTGAGGTGAACTAAAAACAGGGACATGAGATATTTAGTTGCCACCAACTGCCTGAGAGCTCATGGATTATGGTTGGGAAAACCGGGCTTGCATACTAAACGTCAGAAAATGGACATGCTGAGCTGTCAAATTAAAAATTAACCTGTTTTTTATTCACAATATTTTCAGAAGGGTTTCTGACTAACTGGATCACCTCACCAGGGAACCCTTGGAGTTAAGGGTCCTGGGCAATTGCCAACTTTGCCCTTGCCTTAAATTGGCTATGCCATCTCGAGCCGTATTCAGCATAGGGCCCAAGCAGGCATTGGGTGTATGCATCCCCTTTGTCAGTATTATAGGAGGGGGTTGCAGATGCTTGAGCGGCAGCATCTGTTACACCAGTAGCACATGTAGCCCTAGCACTATCTTGTGAGAACATTCACTAGTTATCATGGACTCTTGGCCCATGCAAATATGGAAACAATTTTCCTTTGCACTTGTATCCTATTACAGATTCAGACACAGAGGCAAACATGCCCTTATGAGATGCACTGAGAGTGCACTACAAAAAGGTAGCACATTCTCAGTGCGCTCCCAGAGGGCAGCCCTTTGAAAGGGACAATGGAGTGCCATGGACCCCCCGAACATCTCTCTGCTGGCGCGTGCAGTTACCTGCACTGTGAAACTCAAAGCAGCCTATGAGCTTTGGTTCCATCCCTTAATGAGCTGTTCCAGGACAGGTGCTAGTTTGCAGCACATTTATGATAATAGGGTTCACTGTTCCAGTCTGTGCTGGGCACATTTGTTGATAGGGGTGCCGAGCACTGACGTCAACCATCTATCTGTTCTGTAATCAAAACCCAGGTCTATGCAGAAGTGACATATTCATTTGTTTAACCAGATAAATTTGAAAAATCTATCTTTTGAAATTGTTCAACAATTTTAGCGCTCTAGAGAAATATTGACATAACTAAAAGTTTGAAAAGATGAAAGGCCAAAAGTCAACCCCTCCTGTACCAAGCTGCAATATAATTGGTAACATCTTTAATTTGATACACTCTGTCACAGTAAAGGAAATTTAGCCAGTTACACTAAGTAATAAAAAGAAACAACACCTCCAGATGCTGATGCATATATCAAAGGGTCAACTTTTTGCCCATGCACACAGGGTGGTAAATGTTAAATGTTAGAGGGTAGTTGCTTAATGTTCATTGCATATTGAAACTACCACAAACTGGAGACCATTGAAGGACAACTATTCTGCGTCAAAAACGTCCAAGACATTAAGTTAAATATACAGGACTACATTGTAAACTTGACCTTATACATCACCTTTAAGCCCAATAGCACTATTCTGTCATGATCAACTAAATCCTACAGTGAGTCATTACATTTGGAGACAGGACTGTTCCAAACTCCCTTTCATGTAACGTTGCACGTTTTGCTTCCAGTATGTTTTAAATACATTGTGGTAATACATAGATTTTCATCTTGGCATAATGACTACACGAGGAAACAATAACTTGTAGGTTTACATCTTTGGGCCAAGTGTAAAGTATTTTGAAATGCTGCTATTCCTTTATTTTGTGTTGAAATGTAGTTTAAAAGTACCTTAGAAACAGAGGTTGCAGTCACAAGAAAACGAAATCACTGTTAAATGTTCTATTTATGTTTTGAAAGTTCACTTACCTTATTTTCCTCCATTTGATGGACAGCAGTATCAGCTGCTGAGAAGCAGAGGTGACCTTCACAGTCCCCTATCCACTACGGTGGCAGATTTGGGATGATGAAAATAAGTCTCCAACAATAGGTAAAGGTCAATGACAGTGAAACACCAAATATAAGAAGAAAGATACACCTTCTCAGCAACTACCATCCGGTCTCCAAGCTAAGAAATGACAACAGAAGCCACATTCCGGAACAGTAAACCATGACGCAACAATGGCTGCATCAGAGTTCCCTGAAGATTCTGCAGTGCTAAGACTCCAGAGGTTTCAATGATCCCAGAGAGACACATCATGTCAACAAGATTACAATCTGTCTCAGAACTCAGTTTTTATTTTTTTAAATGATTAACAGATAGATACATAGCTAATGGTAGATATGGCCCTGCCTTGTGCAGAGTAAAGCCGGGGTATCACCAAAGTGTTCATTTGGAATATCTGGGGGCAGGTGGGTTAATTTCCTCTGCTTGTCAGATATATGCATGCGTAATCTCATTAGGAGTGTGAATAAATATTGCAGTTTTACATCAGTGAGATTAAGGGTATCGATTTTGCCAGTGGATCAACTGGATTTTATTGGGATCAGGCTTGGGAATTTCTACTTCAGCTTCAGCACCTCTCCCTGGAGCTGTGAAGCCTGTGCACAAACGTTGGAAGGAGTAACATGATGCCTCCTGTGAACAAGATTGAAGGGATGTGGTTCATCCTCTGTGCCTTCAGGATTGTTGTGCTTGTTAAACTGAGATATGGTAATCCCTGGGCCATTTTGTGTTCTTCTTGTCAGATATCTTATTGGAAAGAGGATCTGCTGATACACCTAATTGTTAAACTGGAAAAGGTTGTGTGTGGGCAGCAAAAGAAGGACCCGAAAGAAGAAAACATGAGGGAAAAATATATGAGAAAATAATTATTCTACATGAGGGGAAGAGAGTAGTTCTCAGGATTGGATAGCATTGAATCAGTGCTTAATTTGAGCCAGTGGTTTCCGGCACTCAATCATTATCACCGGCGCTTCAGCACCAGTAAAGGAGACATTTTTGGTAGGCACAGGGAGATTATGTGAGTCATAAGATATTGAGCCAACGCTAGGACTCGAACTTGGGGCCAGATGTAGGTGTCCAAATACCGGTCGGAAACGGCCGAAAATACCGATTTTTGGCCGTTTCCGACCGGTATTTGGACATTGGTATGCAGGGGTATGTAAAATTACAGAATCGGTAATTTTACCGATTCTGTAATTTTACCGATTCAGTAAAATACCGAATTGGTAGAATTACCGATTCTGTAATTTCAGATGTAGGTAGCACTGTTTTCAGTGCTACAAGGGTTTAAGAATTCTTAATTTACCACCAACTAGTAGTTGGTGGTAAATTAGGAAAACCATTTTAAAAGCATTTTTTTTGCTTTTTACACATTGCCATGTTGCAGATATACATGCCCTAAGGGCATCTATGTCAGCAACAAGTGCACCCATGCACAATTGAGGGGTGCAACAGGGTGTCAAAGTGACACCCTGCCACCCTTTAATATTTCCCCCAATTACCGAATCGTTATTTACCGATTCGGTAATTGACATTGATTCCTATGGGCCTCAAGGCCCATAGAAAACAATGGCAGTTACAGACTCGGTAAATACCGATTCATTAATTACCGAATCATACTGATTCAGTAATTAATTCGGTAAATATACCTACATCCCGATTGCCAGTTCTTAAATACCGAATCGGTATAATTCGGTATTTAAGAATCGGTAATCGGGGATTACCTACGTCTGGCCCCTGGTTTCCAGCTCCGAGCTCGGTAGCTCTGGCCATTACTCCACATCCTCTCTCCACTTGTAGGGTTTCATGGCTTCTGTTTTAGGTGGCGCTAACAAGAGAAATGGGCTGACAGAAGCTACCTCCTGAAGAGAGCCCCAGCACTCATTTTTTTTTACAAATTTGCCACAGCACTTGATGCCATCATCTTTGCCAATTTGTAACATTGCAAAAAAAAAAATCACTGTTATCTAACCTAATGGCTTTAAATGTATTGTACTCATGAGAATGAAAAGCTCAGACAGCCTTACCAGGGTTTTGAATCTATGAACTGCAGGTGACACAGACATGAAAGCAGTGAATATATACCTCACTGAGCTACCCCCAAACATTACTGGATATTACATAACACTATGAATAATCCTGAGGGGAAACATGATCTGGATTTAGGTAGAAATCAGTGGAATGAAAGTGAAACAAATCACTTCAAAACAAAAGCTATAACCATTGAATATAAATCTAACTAGGTTAGTAGTTGGGAAAAAAAGGAATTTATTATGCAATCATAACCTCACATTACTCTAGAATCTCAAGCTATGTGTAATGTGTGAAATTGTCATCGCCAAGCATAACATGACTTGCAGAGAATATTTTCTGAATTGACCAGTCAGTCTTCTGCCAGTATCAAGAGTAGATTTTCCACTTATGCATATGCAAAATACTTGCCCCAAACCATTTGAACTTCAAAAATGTAATCTTTCAAAATTGTTCCACAATTTTAGAGCACTAGAAAAATGTTGACAACCCTGGAAGTTAGGAAAGGTGATAGGCCAAAGGTCAACCACTTCTGCGCCAAGCAGCAATATTATTGGTAAACGTCTTTAATTTGACAAACTCTGTTGACCGTTTCAGTGCTAATGACGGAATGGTTCCGTCTTGAGCACCAGTGCTAATGTGCTCCTGACATACCCATTCCACCATGGTCACAGGCATGCTAAATCCCTTTGCTGCAAACTGATGAGGTTTTTGGGGGGGGGGCCTTGGGAAGTGGCCTGTTTCTTATTTTCAAAGTAATGCCGATAACACGCATGGCGCTCTCTCGTCATTACATTGAAAACAAAACCGAAACTCAGTTTCAGTTTCAATGTTTCGGTGATTGTGGGGCTATCTCAGCCCCCCAAGCACCCCAACACTTGGGAGAGGTATCATTTTTATTGGGTGACCAAGGGCAACGCTGCGGGGTAGGACATTTTTGCCGGCACAGTGATACCATGGTATATTTTGGTATTAATACACCAATAATATTACTGAGTTACATTAAGGAGCTCCTGTCTGATGGACCTGTCAGCCCTTTGGGTGGTCCCTCCTTATTATTATTTTTTCTTTTCCCTTTTTGCCTCTAATTATTTTTGTCCACTGTGATTTTTGATTGTGTTAGCTTAAAAACTCCTGGCACACCATCATTACTAATTAATGTTGAGGCGCAGGTGCTCCTGTAAAAATGGAGGGTAGGTGCTCTAACACAAAATGGTGGCCTGTCAGAATGTACCTCAGAGCTTGGGCCATTGGGTG
The DNA here is from genome assembly GCF_964261635.1 of Lissotriton helveticus. Classification (NCBI taxonomy): domain Eukaryota; kingdom Metazoa; phylum Chordata; class Amphibia; order Caudata; family Salamandridae; genus Lissotriton; species Lissotriton helveticus. The sequence goes on from NC_136070.1 coordinate 943,035,312, forward strand.
ACATGAGAGGTTCTGGAACTTTCTGGTCCACTCTAGTCACTTGGACCCAGGCTATATATAGAGGGAGTGCGGGCGGCCATTTTGGAGAGGAGAGTGGACACTGAGGGGCTGGATGGAGTGCAGGCTGCTGAGTGAGGAGGCTGACGCACTGAAGGGGTTGACAGCCTTTAGGGGCTGCTACCCTTCACATTTGACGCTGCCCCCCATCTGCTGATCTAACCCTGTCCTTATATAACACCTGGACCCTCTTTTTCCCCAGTGCTTCCACAGGAGAGGGACTTCTCAATTTACCAGATCGTGTATTGGCATAGCCAGGAACCCCTTAAAGGTGGTGAGTGCGACGGCCTCCATCTGGGGATGTAACCTGCGGGGTGTACTCCCCCCCCTTTTTCGAGCCTCTACTGCCGCTTGGAGCGCCAGTGTGACAGGTCTTCCCATCACATTACCTCCGTGAATCCAGGGTCCTTCCCGGGCTGCAGGATCGCTTTAACAAACTCCACAGCCATCCGGCACTGTTTTTTTCTTTTCTTCCCCCCTTTCGTGCTACCAGCCTTGAATCTACTCACCGCGGCCAGCCCTAGGGAGATTCCTTGGTGTGCGGGACCTAATGTGACGGTTGCCGGCCTCTGCTTCTGAGGCGAGTACTGCTGCTGCAATCCAGACATCGCGGCGGCCCGGGCTGGGAAAGGAAGCCGGGCCGCGCTGAAGGGAGGCTGAGGTAGGAACGGGAGAGACGCGGGGCGGAGTCACCTAGAGATCGAGGCTCCAGCCCGGCACGTCACTCTCCCTCGTCAGTGCTTCCGCCTCCAGCTTCCGCTGAGCACCACTGTTTTGGTGCCCCCGGCACGGGAAGCCTAGAGGGGACACCAAGTGAACCAGTGGTGTGACTGAGAGCCCCCCCTTTTCCTTGTGTGGGCGCCAGCCTCATTTTATTGACAACAATCCACAGGTGAGGAGCTGGGAAAATCGCACACGCTGGGTCTGAGGTGCGGAGAACTGGTAACAGCTGCAGTTAACAGAAAATCGAGGAACTTTGTCCCCATCCCTTAAGGAGTGAGTTAGTCCTGCCTGACAGAGGCTTAGGAAGGTATCACCTGTTTTGTGTGGAAATGAAGTGCCAACTGGGGAAGAGGGTTACTATCTAAAATTCCCCATTTCAATAGTGACTCTGCATGGGCCTAATCTTTTGAATAACCCTGTGTGGACCATATATTTTGCTGCCTGACTGTAGTGAAGGATTTGGCCTATAATGTCTGTACTTTTCGGCCCTTGTTAAGAACTGTGAAATTTTGCCCGTTCTATTTCCCCGGGTGAATTTGCCTGAACTGCTTCCACGGAATGGTACCAGGAACTGATTCACTGAGATAATACCAAATTCCGTAATGTGTAATGTTCTACCGAACAGAAGGGTAATAGGTTTGTGCCCTTTTCCTGAACTTTCACTTATGCCAATTGAATAGTTGACCAAAAAGACTTGATGGTAAAAGTATTTAATCTTCTACCTTGGGACTATTTTTGTATGTATTTATTTATGTATGCAACTGAGGATGCAAATAACTACCTAATGCTTAACCAATGCTGTAGACTCCTGCTTGGTTATAGTGTCCTACATACAGCATATTGGCATGGTTACTGAATACTTCTTGATAATGCTCTGAACCAAGTGTATGGGATATTCTTTTCCGTATTTAAAGCTTATGCTGGAATTTAGCCTTGCTGTAAACTTAATTAATGATATGTATTGACAAAACCAAATATATTGAACTCAAGAAGATAAACATTTCTATTTTTCTAACCAGGTGTGGTGTCAATTTTTGAGTGGTGGTACGCTGGGTTGCTGTGGTGAGTGTGACGCAAGTACAACACAGTTGCCTTGGAGTAAGGCCTTCCCACTTGTGCCAAGCTACCCTAGGTGGACCGGCGACCCCGGGTCCAACATATTTGTGTTCAGCGGTGGGATTAGGGCTTGTGCTTGCGTTCACTTGACAGTGGCCCAGTGTGCACCACGCACCCTACACGTGAATCTTGGCTTTTCTGAATGGAGTTTTCTCCTTGTTGGTCTCCCTAATTGGATGCTTTTGTTTTTTCCAAAATCCTTTCTGGTGGTGGTTAGAATTAGCGCTTATTTGACGCCTCTCTCCTGAGAAACCCCAAATAAATGTCTGAGGGCCTGTTTGGCAAAATGGAGTTTGAGTTGGCTGAGTTAGAGACTTACTCAGTGGCGCAACTTAGGGAATTTCTGCCAGGAGAAAGGGGTGTTCTTCAAGCGTGGTGCGAAGAAAGTAGAACTCCAAACCAGCTTGAGAGCATGGGTAGCAGCTCACCCAGGTGGGGAAAAGGGGGAGGAAGAAGGGGGTCATGACACAATCATAGAAGTGGACATGCTGTACCAAACCGAAGGGGGGAATCTGTTACCAGGTCATGGGACACCTTCGAGGGCGGGCAGTAGTGTGTCTGGCAGGAGCCTGTCCTCTGCAGAATTAGCGGACAGGAGGGAGACGAGACAACTAAAATTGGAATTGGCCCGATTGGAGAAGGAGCAGGAGGAAAAGAGGTTTCTCCATGAGCTTAGCTTAAGGGATTTAGACGTCAAAGACCTACAGATAGGGACCACCAGTAATCCTATTGGTGGCAGAGTACCTAAGAAGGTTACCAGGGAGCCCAGACCCTTCTTGCCCAAAGATGTAGTCGCCAGTTTTAGTGTAGGAGACGACATTGCCAAATGGTTGGCTACCTATGAGGTCTCATTAAGAGCCCATGGGATTTCAGAGAGTCATTGGGGAGGTGGCCTGTATAAGTACATGCCTCCCATGGGGAGGGGTGGTCTTTTAGCTCTGGAGCAGGAGGAACAGACCAATTACCCCACAATGAAGATTGCCTTGATCAGAAAGTTTGGGCTGACCCCTGAACAATATCGGCAAAAATTTCAGAACAGCGACAAAGTAGCTACACAAAATTGGGTGGACTTTCTGGACTACAATAAGAAGGCATTAGAGGGCTGGGTGCAAGGCAGTGAGGTTACCGATTATGAGGGGTTGTACAATCTGTTCCTGAAGGAGCACCTCCTCGAGAATTTTTTTACGGAGCTGCGTCAACACCTGGTGGACAGAAGCTGACTCACTCTAGGAAGCTTGCAGAGGAGAAGGACATCGGGGCTAGTACCCGGGTGTCCTCAAAGGGGTCTGGAGGGGATTTCCAGAGGACTGGTCAGGGCGCTCCCCAGAAGAAAGAGGGGGGAGATAAAAAAGAAGGAGTTCTCGAAAGGCCCCCAAAATAGCTCGCAGGGGAAGGGATCAGGTTTCCCCCCTAAGGTTAATCAACAAAAATTCCCCTATCCTAACCATAGTCAGCAGCCTAGGGTTGTCCGCTGTTATGAGTGTGGTGAGATTGGGCACTATAAGGGAGATGCCAAATGCCCAAAGAGACCACGCCCTCCCACTGGAGGAAAAACCCCTGGGGTGGCAAGTGTAGTGCTCGGGGAGGAATAGCTCTTAGACAAGGGAGGTGAGTGGGCAGGTATAACCTTAGTGTCCCTGGGAGACAGCGAGATGGTTCCTAAGATCCAGGTCCCCCTAAATACCACCAAGTATGGGCAGTGGGTCACCATCAATGGCCAGAGAGGGGAGGCTCTGAGGGACACAGGTGCCAGCATGACCATGGTGAGAAAACAGCTGGTGACCCCAGAGCAGGTAATTCCTAACGTACTCCACCCAGCTGTGATGGCTGACGGCAGAATAGGTCACTATCCCGTGGCCGGAGTTCCCTTTGAGTGGGGAGGGGTCGCTGGCCTTCTTCGAGTTGCGGTGAGCCCTGCCGTGCCGGTCGATCGTCTGTTGGGAAACAACCGGGAGCACAATGCTTGGAAAGAGGTAGAATTCCGGACACATACAGAGATGCTGGGTTCACCTGATTGGACCTGTGCAAGCACCTGGTCCGCGACTGCACGGAGGGGGAGTTAGCAAGGGCTGGAGCCTGGAACAAAGGCACAGCCAGCTGCCAAAAAGGGGAAGATCCGGGGACAGGGAAAACCGTCCTCGGCATCCCTACCCCGTGAGATGGATGGAGCACCTGAGGTGGTGGTCCCGCAGTCCAAGGAGGGGGATGTTGTCTCCCTGGAGGACTTACCGTTCCCTGCAGAGTGACATGTGGAGGGAGGACCTACCACGGAAGAGTTTTGTTTGGGGCAGAGGGAGTGCCCTACCCTTGAGGGTTTGAGGCGACAGGCCGAAGCCCAGGCAGCAGGTAACATTGCAGGGAACTTTCACATCTACTGGGAGGATGGCCTCCTCTACAGCGAACACAAGGCTCCGGTGCATGGTTCGTCACGGGCCTTGGTAGTTCCCCAGCATTACCGAATCTTTCTCTTGGAGTTGGCTCACGAGATTCCTCTGGCAGAACACCTGGGTCAGGACAAGGCCTTTGCCCGGCTTGTCCCCCATTTCTATTGGCCTCAGATGAGGGTTGCGTCCGACACTTTTTGTAGGACGTGCGTGTCCTGTCAAGCCAGTGGGAAAACAGGGGTTAAGCTGATGGCTCCCCTGGAACCACTACCCGTCGTTAGCACCCCCTTTGAAAGGGTGGGCATCGACATTGTTGGGCCGTTGGATCCACCTACTTCAGCCGGTCACAGGTTTATCCTGGTTCTGGTGGATCATGCCACCCGGTACCCAGAGGCTATTCCTTTGAGGACCGTTACTGCACCTGCGGTGGCTCGGGCCCTGATGGGGATTTTTACCCGAGTGGGTTTCCCCAAGGAAGTTGTGTCCGACAGGGGGGCCAACTTCATGTCAGCATATATGCGGGCCATGTGGAAGGAATGTGGAACTACTTACAGGTTCTTCACCCCTTACCACCCCCAGACCAATAGTCTGGTAGAAAGATTTAACAAAACCTTGAAAGGCATGATCAGGAGTCTGCCTGAGAGCCAGTGGAGGAAATGGGACATCCTTCTACCCTGTTTGTTGTTCTCATACAGGGAAGTGCCACAGAAAGGAGTGGGCTTCAGCCCCTTTGAACTTCTGTATGGGCACCCTGTCAGAGGACCTCTCAGCCTGGTGAAATATGTATGGGAAAAGACTCCCAGGAGACTTCCCCAGGATGTGGTGAGTTACATGCTGGCTTTCCGTAGCCAAATGGCTAAGTTGTGAAAGCAAGCTTCTGACAACCTTGAAGCCAGCCAGGCAGTCATGAAAGAGTGGTATGACCACAATGCTCACCCTGTGGAGTTGGAGCCTGGCCAGAAGGTGTGGGTCATGGAGCCTGGAGAGCTTAGTGCCCTCCAGGATCGCTGGACAGGCCCCTTTGAAGTGGTTGAAAAGAAGGGCAAGGTCACTTACTTAGTGGATCTTCAGACCCCCAGGCAGCCCCATCGGGTGCTCCATGTCAACCGCCTCAAGCCCCACCACGAGAGGCACGAGGTCATCTTGATGATGGTGACTGATGGAGCAGAGGAAGAGGAAAGTGAGCCTCTCCCTGATCTCTTTGCGTCCCAAGAGAAGGATGGGTCGGTGGAGGGGGTGATCCTCTCACCATCCCTGACTCCCGAACAGCGGAGAGACTGCCATCGAGTCCTTGAGCAGTATTCTTCACTGTTCTCCCTTATCCCGGGAAGGACCCACCTGTGTACCCATGATGTGGACACAGGGGACAGCCCACCTGTGAAGTCCATGTCCTACCGGCTGTCAAATAAGGTGAAGGCCAGCATCCACAGTGAAGTCACTAAGATGCTGGAGCTGGGAGTGATTGAACCTTCAAGCAGCCCCTGGTCCAGTCCGGTGGTTCTGGTACCAAAAGCTTCCCCGCCGGGCACCACTCCAGAGCTCAGGTTCTGTGTGGATTACAGGGGACTGAACTCTGTGACAAAGACTGATGCCCATCCTATCCCAAGGGCGGATGAGCTCATTGACCGGCTAGGAGCTGCCCAATATCTAAGTACCTTTGACCTCACATCAGGGTACTGGCAGATCTCCCTTACAGATGGAGCAAAGAAAAGGTCAGCCTTCTCCACTCCTGAGGGCCACTACCAGTTCTGTGTGATGCCCTTTGGGCTCAAGAACGCCCCTGCCACTTTTCAGCGGCTGGTGAACCAGGTCCTCTCCGGGATGGAGGCCTTCTCTGCTGCCTATCTTGATGACATCGCTGTCTTCAGCAGCAGCTGGGAGGACCATTTGTGTCACCTTCAGGCTGTCCTTCAAGCCCTGAAGAAGGCTGGCTTGACGATCAAGGCCAGCAAATGCCAGATTGGGCAGGGGTCGGTAGTGTACCTAGGCCACTTGGTGGGCCGGGGTAAGGTGCAGCCCCTCCAGGCTAAGATCGAGACTATCATGGCCTGGGAACCCCCAAGACTCAAACGGAGGTCCGAGCTTTTCTGGGCCTCACAGGATACTACCGTCGCTTTGTCAAGGGATATGGCATGATTGTGGCTCCCTTGACTGAGCTTACATCCAAGAAACACCCTCGACAGGTAGTCTGGACTGCGGCGTGTCAACGAGCTTTTGACACCCTAAAGCAACCAATGTGTGCGGCTCCTGTCTTAAGGGCCCCTGACTTTTCCAAGGAGTTTATCGTCCAAACGGAGGCATCGGAGCATGGCATTGGGGCAGTGTTATCGCAACTCAATGAGGAGGGTCTGGACCAACCTGTGGTTTTCCTATCTAGGAGACTGCTCCCCCGGGAACAGAGGTGGAGTGCGATCGAACGTGAAGCTTTTGCAGTGGTATGGGCCCTGAAGAAGTTGCGGCCATATCTGTTTGGCTCGCACTTCCTCGTTCAGACTGACCACCGGCCCCTCCGTTGGCTGATGCAATTGAGGGGTGAGAATCCCAAGTTGTTAAGGTGGTCCATCTCCCTACAGGGAATGGACTTCAGGGTGGGACATCGACCTGAGATGGACCACGCCAATGCAGACAGTCTCTCGAGGTATTTCCGCCTTAGTGATGAGAGCTCCCAAGGGGTTGGGTAGCTCTCCCTACTTTCAGCCTGGGGGGACGCGTGTTAGACCTGTCAGCCCTTTGGGTGGTCCCTCCTTATTATTTTTTTTGTCCACTGTGATTTTTGATTGTGTTAGCTTAAAAACTCTGGGCACACCATCATTACTAATTAATTGTGAGGTGCAGGTGCTCCTGTTAAAATGGAGGGTAGGTGCTCTAACACAAAATGGTGGCCTGTCAGAATTTACCTCAGACCTTGGGCCATTGGGTGACATGAGAGGTTCTGGAACTTTCTGGTCCACTCTAGTCACTTGGGCCCAGGCTATATATAGAGGGAGTGCGGGCGGCCATTTTGGAGAGGAGAGTGAGGTTCCGTAAAAAAATTTACGACGTTCTGGGCATTACCGAATATGGACGAGTTTGGTATCTACGAACCGTAAATGACGAGTTCGGCAAGTGTGTGTATTTTCGCTACGCTACCTGCCAGGGTTCGTCTAATATTACGTGTTCTTCATCTGAACCCTCGGGTTCCATTTTAGATACGGCATCCATTTTGTTTCTTGCCCTCACGTAGTCAGCGAGCAGGTAACTGTTCGCCCCTTGACCCTCTAGTTCCCAAGCCTTACGGAAGACGCATATTCCTTTCATGCCTCTTTATGGCCGGAGGAATGACACAGCAAAGGCAGATGGCCCAGCTTGAGGGTAATCTGGTCGTGCCGGCCTATTGTGACAGCCGTGCAGGAGATGGGATCCAACTCTTTGATCCTACGATCATGCTTCCGATATTACCCCCACACTCTTTTCTCTACACATGTCTGTCTTCCTTGTAGCTGCTCTTGTCTTTTCTCCTGGTCATTTACAACTCTAATGGGTGTGCCTAATGGTGGGAAGATGTACTTTTACAGTTGGGAACCGGCATTGCTACTGTAATTATGTTGCGGGATTCTGAACACATGAAAGCGACCCTTTTGAAGTTTTACTGTGGGAACTGAATTGTAATCTTTTGTCCACATGTTGTGCAATGGCAACATTTTGTATAAAAGAAAGCGACCTACATATGCAATTTGAAGCAGACTCGCAGAACCTACATGTCCATGTACTTGTTATGACTCTTGTTTCCCTGCAGTAATAAACGCTGATCTTTGACGCCGAAGGAAGTGTCCCGTGTCTCTGTAGTTTGTGCGCCGAAACAGGTATCCCATGAAGGTTACAGGTGTTGTTCCCTGGCACCGCTGGTACTGTTAAAAGTCCAGTCCTTCAGTTGGCGCCCAACGTGGGGCGACTTCAGCGGTACCGGTCCAAAGCCTGATGATCGTGAGGAACTTCGTGTGAAATCTCCGAGGGAAGGTGCACCCCGCTTCATCGATCCTGTTGTCGAAATAAGTGGCCCGACGATTTTCCCTGCGAAGATTCCCGCCTCCTGACGGCTGCGACGGACCGATGCCCTGACTGTCGACCTGTCTTCGACGCCCGGTGCAGACCTTACGTACAAGCGAGACGACAGACGGGCCTTCCTGGTGACGCCATTGAAGTTCTGAGTTAAGTATTTGTGGGTCGCTCCCAGTCCTTAGTGGTTGTTCTAGCTTTTTGAAAGCTTTGTTGTAGCCTTTAAGGCTTTGTTGTAATAGCTCACCGAGCTTTGTAATAGCCTCCTCAGGCTTTGTTGTTAGCTCTCCGAGCTTTGTGGTAGCCTTAAGGCTTTGTTGTATTGCATGGTTCCATTGCATTTGTGGTTCTTAGTATTGGTTCTTAGTATTATTTGACAGTTGCAATTGCCAAAAACCGAGGGTTTTGACTTACACGAGGTTTAATTGCTTCGGTAATCCTTGAAGTTTGATACTAGGTTAGTGTGCACGATGCCTAGCCATAGTGGTTTGTTTCGTATTTTCAAATGTTGCGCAATGGATTCCCGGTTGGAGGACTCGTGTCCGATACCTCCAGTTGGAACTCCGATACATGACCTTTATAGTCGACATGGGGTGGGTCCTATAATATATAATGATTACTGGATCCGTTATACAAAGAAAGACGGTGACCTTAGATGGCCACCACATGGAACTTTTGAACTTTCGATTTTAGACAATCTTGAGGCTAAATTATTTTTAAAGAAAGCTAGGCCAGCTATGTTTGATTCCTTTCGGATATGGCGTAAAGAGGCCAAGCAGAAAGAAATCAAACAACTTAAAAAGGATCAAAAGCAAGGGTTCGTTCCGATAATGCAAACTATACGAGAATGTAAACAGGAAAAAGAAGAAAAGGAAATGGAAATCTCTACTAGATTGCATCACATGAAAATAGATAAATGTTACCCGGTTTTACCGAATAGTCTAGAGAAGAAAGAAGAAGATTTGAAGGAGGATTCCTTGTTATCGTATTTAATGAAATCACCACCTCCTTATGTACAGGGTGCTACTGCTCCTGTAGCTGCTCCTGTTGTTCCTCCTGTTGTACCTCTTGTTGCTCCAGCGGCTGCGGGTCAGCCCGCTGTTAACCCTACGTATGTTCTACCACCTGTCCTTGTTCCTACTGCTCCTGTACCTGTACCTTCGCAGACTGTTGCTTCTGCTACTCCGACTATCTTGTCCGTTCCTACTATGCCTTCCTTCACCTCTGGTGTTGTTGCCCCTGTTTTTCTTTCCCCTTCTGTTCGTAAGCGTGTTCCTAACTCTGTTGCTACCCTTTATTCACCTCTTTCTGGTCCGTTATTTTCATCTGATTTATCTGAAACTCCTCAGAGACGGAGTCAGATCCCTAGTGGTAGGGAGAAAGAGACGTTAGTAACCATGGCACATAGGTGGATAAGACATCCTGCTAATTACACTCCACGTGTGGTCTTCGACACGTTTTCTCAGTTTAATGAGCCTACGCAGAGATTCGTGTTTGAGGAGATGTGTAACTTTTTGAGGGAAGAATGGTATAATGATGATGTAGATAATGTACCGTCCGACATAATTGAACTTCAGAATCACTTTTTGAACGGTATGATTATAGGTGAAGATGTACGACGTGCCGTGGAACGCTTATTAGCGTTCAGATCCACAGCACATTCTCGGGTGTCATTAGATGATACCACTGAGAATTGGAAAGCGGTTCCTGGTCAGTATCCTATGAGAGAGGTTCCGCCACTTTGGGTGCCTGGAGATCTGCAAGCTAACCCTGTGGTTCTACCGCATTTTCGGAGGGTATGGATACATCTTCCATGGAAACGATCGGAAGTTTTGCAAGTGAAGCAATCCTTGCCCGATCCGCGTATAAATCCGGCTGGTTATTATAAGGAGTTATCACAACTGGTGGAAGCTTCTATTATGAACCTTGCCAACATCGACATGTTGTTCGGTAATGTTGTACCACAACCAGTTTGGGCAAAAATTCGTCAAGCCGACCACGCAGTTGAATTAGGGGGTGATTGGGTTGCATTGATAACGGCTGATGGATTACAAGTTGGTGGGGCTAAGCCTGACCAGCTGATCTTGGATTTGCCTCAGAAAATAATTACGCTCATGAAAACTCTCATGCCAGCGATGAAGGTGAACTGGGACAAGTTATCAGCTTGTAAGCAAAAGAAAGACGAGAGTGTCTCGGATTTCTTCACGAGGTTTGAGGACGCGTTTGTCGACCACAGCGGCCAGGACATGGGCGCTGAGGGAGGCCAGCGGTTATTTGTTGACAAGTTCGTGTCGAATTTGTTGCCTGAGCTAAGCAACAAATTGAAGAATTCAGAGAGTGCGTGGGCAGTTTTAACCCCTGCGCAAATACTAGCAACGGCCCAGTATTATGAAAATAGGGAAAAGGAAGAAAGTGATCGTGTAGAAAAGAAAACGAAGGAGCTCAAAACGAAGGTTTTGTTGCAGCAAGCATATCCTCCACGATCAAACCAAAATGATTCACAACAGCAGTACCGACCACGAGCACAGCCCGATAGGATGCAGCCGCGCTCTGACAACTTTGATTATAGATCTTCACTTGGGTATAATCAGTGCGCATATTGTAGGAAAGAGGGACACCTAAAATATGATTGTCTTGCCTTACGGGACCGTCTGAATGGTGTGTCGACACGAGGAAACCGTGGTAGTGGTCCTCAACAAGCATCACGAGGTAGAGGTCGTGGTTCATCCCACAATCAGATTGATCGTCATCAAAATCAATCGGATGCGAATAATTGTTTTGACCAACGAAACGCGGGGTCAGTTCGATCTGCACAGTATAATGTGGACGATTATTACGTAGAGCATGAGACTGTTGCAAACGACCATTACTAGGACAGCCAACGACAAAGAGAGGGAGTAGTGTCAGTTCCGGTCGATCAGAGTGGGCCTTACGTTGCAGTGGCTACATCGGGTGTAGTTGAGCCTTTTCTGTTAGACACTGGTGCGACGAAAAGTTCCATCATGCATTCGAAACTCCCTGGCGCACCTTTGTCTGGCTTAACGAACGTTTCCGTTGGATTCTCCGGCGCCCCTGTTAGCAACCCAGTCTCTAGTCCTTTGCCTCTTATGATTGGACCTCGTGAGCTAACGGCTCCACTGATTCTATCTACAGGTTGTGGTGAGAATCTTTTGGGCCTGGATTTATTAAAACGATTATATGCAACGTTGTATTGTTCCCCCGAAGGAGTGGAGCTTACATTGGGACGGAGAGTGATCTCTCCCATGTATTTATCGGTCGATAAATTCCCACCGGAATTGAGTTCCCTCCCTGCGTCCTTATGGGCCACAGGTCCCAATGATGTGGGCCTGTTAGACATTCCACCCTATGTTATTCAATTGAAACCTAATGCGCGGTTACCACGTTTACCTCAATATCGTATTTCTCTTGAGGGCGAACGAGCGCTGTTAGCAATCGTTCATGATCTCATTGGAAAAGGTGTTGTTGAAGAAACTCGTGAAAACGTGTGTAATAGCCCTGTATTGCCAATTCTGAAACGAACTGACCCAACTAAACCTCCTGTGTATCGTTTCGTAATAGATTTAAGAGAGGTGAACAAAATAGTGGTTCCACAATTTCCTGTGGTTCCCGACATTACGGCCTTACTAACAATGATTCCGGCATCTGCCTCCTGGTTCACAGTGATCGATCTAAAGAATGCTTTCTTTAGCATTCCGATTGCAGAGGAGAGCAGAGACCTATTCGGATTCTCATTAGGTGGTCGCAGTTTTAGGCTAAAACGCGCTCCACAGGGCTACTGTGAGAGTCCGTCAATCTACAGCCAAGCACTTAAAGGTCAACTTGATGCCTTTGTTTTACCAACAGGTGCGGCTTTGATTCAATACGTTGATGATCTTTTAGTGGCAGCTGATACAGAAGCTATTTGCAAAACGGCTACGGTATCATTGTTACACTATCTACATGACTTACACCACAAGGTATCGCCTTCCAAGCTACAGTATTGTTGTCAAGAAGTTACCTATCTAGGTCACTTATTGTCAAGAGAAGGGAGAAGGCTGACCCCAGAGAGAATTGCAGCGATTTCCCGAATGACTGTGCCAAAAACCCAGAGAGATGTTCGTGCCTTTTTAGGAATTACGTCCTAGTGCAGACAATGGATTCCAAATTTTTCATTGTTGGCGAAACCATTGATAGCTCTTACGTGCAAAGATGTTCCATCCCCATTGCCTTGGTCTGAAGAGTGTCAGAAAAGTTTTTCTGAATTACGTGATGCGTTGTGTTCGGCTCCTGTGTTGGGCACTCCTGACTACAGTAAGCCGTTTACACTATACGTTCACGAGAGGGATGGTTGTGCGTTGAGTGTTCTGACACAACCTTTTGGCGGCAAACAACGCCCATGTGCCTATTTTTCTTCGACTTTAGACCCAGTAGCTAGAGCCTTGCCGAGTTGTTTAAGAGCAACGGCGGCAGCTGCGGCGTCCATTCGACAGTCCGCAGGTCTAGTCATGGATAATATGCTTACGGTAATGGTCCCGCATGCAGTTGACACTCTTTTGAACCGAACGAAGACTCAACATTTGACGAGCGCAAGATTGTCTGGATATGAGTTGACGTTGCTGGCCAGTCATATACGGATAAAACGATGTAATGTGTTGAATCCAGCAACATTGCTGCCGATCGACACAGAATCAAGTGGTGAAGCAGTACATGACTGCTATCTCAGAACTGAGGAGGAGACCAAGGGTCGTATTGACCTAAAAGATACTCCATTGACAGATCCCGATGGTACTTTGTATGTGGATGGTTCCTGCTTTAAGTTGCCGAATGGTGATGTGACGACTGCGTATGCTGTAGTAACATTGAGAACGATTGTGGAAAGAGCAAGATTAAGTCAGAAATCGGCTCAGGCTGCTGAGTTGATCGCATTGACGAGAGCATGTGTGTTGTCTAAAAATAAACGGGTGAATGTGTTTACAGATAGCCAGTATGCATTTGGTGTGGCACATAGTATTGGACGACTGTGGAGAGAGAGAGGATTCCTTACGTCGCATGGCACGAAGATTCAACATGGTCAGCTTGTAAATGATCTTTTAGATGCACTCACATTGCCTAAACAGGTGGCCATAGTCAAATGTAGCGCACATCAGAAAGTAACGGATGATGTGGGTCGTGGTAATGCGTTTGCGGATGAAACGGCTAAAGAGACGGCTAAAGATTTGACGAACAGAATGTATGTTACGAACTCAGTGAGATGGCCAACGGAGACTGGTATGTGTGAAGACACATTTGAAAGTGTGAAAGGAATACAGAATGAAGCCACTGAGACGGAAAGGACTAAATGGAGAGAGAGCACGGGAAGATTGGATGAGAATGGATGTTGGGTTGATTTATCAGAGAAGCAGAGATGGATGTTACCGGATGCGTATGTGCTCGCTGTTGTTACAATGGCTCATGGTATGGCGCACATCAAGACGAAAGGCATATGCAAGTTGTTGTCTCATGTATGGAAGAATGATGGGATTACTAAGTGTGCAGAGAGAGTGGTTAAAAATTGTATGGTGTGTTTGATGCACAATCCTGGTAAGGGCACTCCCACTCCGCCTGGCCATTTTGCCCCTCCTACATACCCTTTCGAAGTCATCCAGTTGGACTTTATCCACATGGACCGATGTAATAATTTGAAGTATGTGTTGGTTGTGGTGTGTGCATTCTCTAGGTGGATTGAGGCCTACCCCCTTAAGGATAATACGGCTTTATCCACGGCAAAAATTTTGCTCAAAGAGTATTTTCCCCGCTACGGAATGCCTCGGGTCGTATGGTCGGACAACGGAAGTGAGTTTGTTGGGAGTGTGATGAAGAGTGTGTGTCGCGGTTTAGGGATCGTGCAAAAATTTCATAGTGCAAACCATCCACAATCAGCAGGCTTGGTGGAAGGATATAATGGCACCCTAAAACTGAAATTGGCTAAAATTCAGGCAACGACTAGTTTATCATGGCCCGACGCTTTGCCTCTAGCTCTCCTGTCGACCAGGGCAACTGTACACTCTCGAGTAGGGCTCAGCCCATACGAGATTGTGTTCGGCCGCCCTGCTAATGTATGGGGAGTCCCAAGACCTAAAGAATTTGATAGAGTTGAATACCCTATGTTGATCGATTATCTCTATGATCTGACTGCTAAATTGAGTTTGATTCACCAACAGGTTTTTGAGGCTCTGCCGTCACAAACAGAAGGTCCTGGTCATCGGCTCCAACCAGGTGATTGGATTCTTGTCCGAAACTTCGGACGAAAGCGAAATCTTGAGCCGAGATTCGTGGGACCGTTCCAGGTACAGCTAGCAACGAGAACGGCAGTTCGGCTGGAAGGCCGGAAAAACTGGGTACACGCTACCCACACCAAAAGAGTCCCGCTTCCTTTGCCGTCGGACACCTGGACGAAAAGAGTTATTTCTTCTTGTGAAACAGACACTCCACAACACTTTGTTCCGTTCAGCGAAGCTCAGTCCATAGCTGACACCCCTCGAACAATTTCTTTGCCATCGCCATTGGAGAACTCTGAAAAATTGCCTGAACAATTGAACACTCATTTGCCATCCAATCCACTGTTTGAAGATCAGACTCGCCCTGGAAGCAGCCGATACTTTCTTCGTTCACGAACGAGCCACAAATAAAAAGATTTTTTTGTTTCTAGGTTCTACATTTGCTCTGAAAACAGTGGACATAATATATTGTGTATCTTTTTCCTTTTTTCGTACAGCCAAGAACATTATTTAGCTAGAACCTACCATCCAGGTTGACCGTAAGGCCGTGCGGGTACTTCTTTCTGTTTAGCAGCTATCGACACAAGGTCGGTTTCTTTTATCGATTTCTGGGAACTCCTGGGAATTGGTAATCGCTACTCAGAACGAAGTGCGTCAAGAACGTTGCGGACGGTCATTAGGGGATGGAATCATCATTGTCTGAGCTGTCGAAAAGAGAGGAAATGTTGGCGCAAAGATCTGCATTGCATAAAATGTTTCATACGAAATGGTTTTTTTCACAGGTGATCATACTGTTCCTCACCATATCTATGTTACTGGTAGGGGGAGTACATTATGGGTCCCAGTTCTTATTGTCTTCTGCTACACCTACACTTCCATCTCATAATCTATATTTCGTTTCAACTGTCTCTCCACATTCCTTTTATCTTCTGCCTCAACACGAACAAGTCAGACGTGCAGAATTCAGAAACAACTCTTTTATCCAACTCTTGCATCAGCATCAGTTAGTGGTAAACACTACCAATTGTTGGGTGTGCGGGTTAATGCCACATACCATGGATAAGGGTATTCCGTACTTAGTTCTGCCTTATAGTGCACAAGGGTCAGCTCGAGCATTACAAACTATGTTCCGTAGCGCACTAGATTCCTACCCCCATCGAGAACCACGCTCAGCAAACTCTGGTCCTGGCCCGTACCACAAGACTCTGGCGAGAGCTATTGCAGACTTAGATATAGATATTTTTGACGCATCGCTCATCCCAGAGGAAGAGGTGCGAGCATATAAGGAACTAAGTGAGGCTGAGTACAGCTTATCAGTGGGTGAGAGGCAGCTTAAAAGCTCGTCACCGATATGGATTGTACCTCACCTTGGTAATTTCTGCTTGAAAGGTCTTGGTCGAAATCCGAGAGCTCAGTTTGGGGAGAGTGCTTGTACCGAGACGTATGTCCTACCGACGCTCTCCTCCCCTGTCTTCCTGCCTGCCAAGGGTACCTACTTTGTATGTTATGATCGAGCCTATACGTGGTTACCTCATGACTTCTCGGGTACCTGCTATATTGCGAATCTTTTGCCTCCGACTTTCACTGTGGCCTCTGATTACCACAGAACTAGAATTGCGAGAGGTGTGGTTAGCAAAGAAGATACTTCCGGACAAGAAGCGGGAGACTTCTTTAAGGGTTTCCTACCGTTCTGGGGACCGATGGTTAATAGCAGGAACCTAAGGCAGTTAACTCGTGTAGTAGAATCAACTGCCAACATAACTGCAAATGCCCTTGGTAATTTGACAGCCGAACTCCAGGCGGATAGACTAATGACGTTGCAGAACCGTATGGTTCTAGATATCGTTCTAGCAGATAGAGGTGGGGTTTGTAAAGTCATCCATTCGAGCTGCTGCGTATTCATACCTGATAACGCTCCAACGGTTTATCAAGCCATCTCTAAGTTGCACAAAATTTCGGAGTCCATACACGTGGACGAAGGAAATTGGACGCTTCTGGGATGGTTTTGGGGTCTGATATCGACTTGGGGTTGGAAGATTCTGATGATCATAGGGGTTGTTGTGACATTTCTGTTCTCATGTTGTCTTTGTGTGCAATGTGGTCCTGCCTTATGTGGCCTTTGTGCTACGACGTGTATAAGACAGCCCGTTGTCACCAAAGAGGCATTGAAGGATAGAATAATGCATCAGCGACATCTAAATGATCTGATGAGTATTGAAATCGATTATGATTCCGACTAGTGCTTGCCTACATGAGGGCAAAAGGACCGTCTGTGGTTCCGTAAAAATTATTACGACGTTCTGGGCATTACCGAATATGGACGAGTTTGGTATCTACGAACCGTAAATGACGAGTTCGGCAAGTGTGTGTATTTTCGCTACGCTACCTGCCAGGGTTCGTCTAATATTACGTGTTCTTCATCTGAACCCTCGGGTTCCATTTTAGATACGGCATCCATTTTGTTTCTTGCCCTCACGTAGTCAGCGAGCAGGTAACTGTTCGCCCCTTGACCCTCTAGTTCCCAAGCCTTACGGAAGACGCATATTCCTTTCATGCGTCTTTATGGCCGGAGGAATGACACAGCAAAGGCAGATGGCCCAGCTTGAGGGTAATCTGGTCGTGCCGGCCTATTGTGACAGCCGTGCAGGAGATGGGATCCAACTCTTTGATCCTACGATCATGCTTCCGATATTACCCCCACACTCTTTTCTCTACACATGTCTGTCTTCCTTGCAGCTGCTCTTGTCTTTTCTCCTGGTCATTTACAACTCTAATGGGTGTGCCTAATGGTGGGAAGATGTACTTTTACAGTTGGGAACCGGCATTGCTACTGTAATTATGTTGCGGGATTCTGAACACATGAAAGCGACCCTTTTGAAGTTTTACTGTGGGAACTGAATTGTAATCTTTTGTCCACATGTTGTGCAATGGCAACATTTTGTATAAAAGAGAGCGACCTACATATGCAATTTGAAGCAGACTCGCAGAACCTACATGTCCATGTACTTCTTATGACTCTTGTTTCCCTGCAGTAATAAACGCTGATCTTTGACGCCGAAGGAAGTGTCCCGTGTCTCTGTAGTTTGTGCGCCGAAACAGGTATCCCATGAAGGTTACAGGTGTTGTTCCCTGGCACCGCTGGTACTGTTAAAAGTCCAGTCCTTCAAGAGTGGACACTGAGGGGCTGGCTGGAGTGCAGGCTGCTGAGTGAGGAGGCTGACGCACTGAAGGGGTTGACCGCCTTTAGGGGCTGCTACCCTTCACAGTTGACGCTGCCCCCATCTGCTGATCTGACCCTGTCCTTATATAACACCTGGACCCCCTTTTTCCCCAGTGCTTCCACAGGAGAGGGACTTCTCAATTGTCCACATCGTGTATTGGCGAAGCCAGGACCCCCTTAAAGGTGGTGAGTGCGGCTGCCTCCAGCTGGGGATGTAACCTGTGGGGAGTACACCCCCCCCTTTTTCGAGCCTCTACTGCCGCCTGGAGTGCTAGTGTGACAGGTCTTCCCATCACATTACCTCTGTGAACCCAGGGTCCTTCCCGGGCTGCAGGATCGCATTAACAAACACCGCAGCCATCCAGGACTTTTTTTTCTTCTTTTCTTCCCCCCTTTCGTGTTACCAGCCTTGAATCTACTCACCGCGGCAGCCCTAGGGAGATTCCTTGGTGTGCGGGACCTAAGGTGACGGTTGCCGGCCTCTGCTTCTGAGGCGAGTACCGCTGCTGCAATCCAGGCAGCGTGGCAGCCCGGGCTGGGAAAGGAAGCCGGGCTGCGCTAAAGGGAGGCTGAGGTAGGAACGGGATAGACGCGGGGCGGAGTCGCCTAGAGATCGAGGCTCCAGCCCAGCACGTCACTCTCCCTCGTCAGTGCTCTCGCCTCCGGCTTCCGCTGAGCAACACTGTTTTGGTGCCCCCGGCACTGGAAGCCTAGAGGGGACACCAAGTGAACCGGTGGTGGGACTGAGAGCCCCCCTTTTCCTTGTGTGGGCGCCAACTCATTTTATTGACAACAATCCACCGGTGAGGAGCTGGGAAAATCGCACACGCTGGGTCTGAGGTGCGGAGATCTGGTAACAGCTGCAGTTAACAGGAAATCGAGGGAGTTTTTCCCCATCCCTTAAGGAGTGAGTTAGTCCTGCCTGACAGATGCGTAGGAAGGTATCACTTTTTTGTGTGGAAATGAAGTGCCAACTGGGGAAGAGCGTTACTATCTAAAATTCCCCATTTCAATGGTGACTCTGCATGGGCCTAATCTTTTGAATAACCCTGTGTGGACCATATATTTTGCTGCCAGACTGTAGTGAAGGATTTGACCTATAATGTCTGTACTTTTCGGCCCTTGTTAAGAACTGTGGAATTTTGCCCGTTCTCTATCCCCGGGTGGATTTGCCTGAACTGCTTCCACGGAATGGTACCAGGAACTGATTCACTGAGATAATACCAAATTCCGTAATGTGTAATGTTCTACCGAACAGAAGGGTAATAGGTTTGTGCCCTTTTCCTGAACTTTCACGTATGCCAATTGAATAGTTGACCAAAAAGACTTGATGGTAAACGTATTTAATCTTCTACCTTGGGACTATTTATGTATTTATTTACTTATGTATGCAACTGAGGATGCAAATAACTACCTAATGCTTAATCAATGCTCTAGACTCCTGCTTGGTTATAGTGTCCTACATACAGCACATTGGCATGGTTACTGAATACTACTTGATAATGCTCTGAACCAAGTGTATGGGATATTCTTTTCCGTATTTAAAGCTTATGCTGGAATTTCGCCTTGCTGTAAATTTAGTTAATGATATGTATTGACAAAACCAAATATATTGAACTCAAGAAGATAAACATTTCTATTTTTCTAACCAGGTATGGTGTACATTTTTGAGTGGAGGTACGCTGGGTTGCTGTGGTGAGTGTGACGCAAATACAACACAGTTGCCTTGGAGTTAGGCCTTCCCACTTGTGCCAAGCTACCCTAGGTGGACCGGTGACCCCGGGTCCAACAATGTCTTCTCCTATGACTTAGATATAGAACTTTTTGTAATATTTTATTTTTAAAAAAATGTAAAAACTGCAATTTTTAGTCCAGTTGTTGAGGGAGCCCTAATTCATTCCTCAAGAGATTATGCAAATTCCCTAAATTATTATTATCAGTCATACTTTAATCTCTGTTCCAAGAGAACATACTGCTGCAGGAAATCTTCTCATGAATACCTTTCCCTTAATACCATCACTTTTAGTAAACTTTTAATTAAATCTAGAGTCATGCTTAAGGTAATGTGCTGGGTTTTTAAATGGTGGAATGGAATAACTACAACACAGCTGGAAGGAAATTTCTGCAGTATTGTAAAACTGCAAGAGTTCATTGGTCTGTTGTTCTTAATTGTTAATTTTTCTTAATCATTTGCCATCTCATTAGGCGTGCCCTTTTATTTAATTTCATTTACTTATTGCTGTTAAGTCTGCCACCCCAAATTACCAATACCAGGGTGTTAGATTTGGGGGTCTCTAGTTGGCACAGGTAGGTGCGCCTGACAAATAGGGACCCTCTCCTCTAGTCAGGATAAGGGGATTACACTCCTAAAATAACCCCTATATCACCCCCTTGGTAGCTTGGCACGAGCAGCAAGGCCTTATCTCAGAGGCGTTGTAAGTTAAGCAGTTGTGACCACATACAGTAACCCAGTGACAACACTACAAATGGACACCACACAGGTTTTATATAAAAAATAAGTAGACTTTATATAGAGTTACCACAAGACCATAAACGACAAAAGTACACAATAGTATTACTTTAAGATGATAGATTTAAACTTAGTCCAGTTCAGTTCTTAGATGCAACACTCTGCGTCAATATACCTTAAGTTACTTTGGGCTTCCACGTCAAGCAATGTCGCAGCGATGGGAAATGAGGCAAAGTTCAGATACAAAGAAATAAAGACGTGAAGATCTTCCAGATGCAGCACGCTTCTCGGGGATACGAGAAGTTCGCGGTTCGATGCGTGGACTGCAGTGGCGACACCCTGACGATGCGATGGCAGCAGCTCCAGCGGCGATACTATTCTCCCACGATGCGTGAATCTTCCGGGGTTTCGAGGTGCTGTTTGTCGATGCGGTGCAGTGCGACGGTTCCAGCGGCGACACCCTCCTTCGGAGTTGCGACGGCAGGTACAGCGACGGCAAGACGCTGTGACTTCGTTGCGAGCTTCTTCTCCTGATGCGGTGCAGTGCGACAAATACAGCGGCGACACTCTCCTTCGGAGGTGCGACGGCAGCAGCAGCGACGGCGACACACTTCCTCTTTGTTGCAGCACGCTTCTCTCCGATGCGGTGCAGTGCGACAGTTCCAGCAGCGACACCCTCCTTCGGAGTTGCGACGGCAGGCACAGCAAAGGCGACACGCTTCTTCTCGTTGAGTCGCGCTTCCAGCTCCTTGCGACACGCAGTTCTTCAGAAGGACCAAAACAGCAGCAGGCACTTCCATAGAACTCTGGTGAGCTGGGGGGTAAAGTCTGTTGTCCCTGAGACTTCAGCAGGAGGCAAGCTCTTCTCCAAGCCCTTGCTGATCCTTCACAAGTTGAAAGCAAAGTACACAAAGTTCCTTTCTCCTTCCTTTGGCAGTAAAGCAACCACTGCAGGCCAATCCCCCAAGCAGCACTTCAGCTTGGGAATGGTCTCTCTGCAGTTTCTTCAGGTTCCTCTCCTCAGTAAAGGTTTCTTCTTGTAGTCCAAAGTGATCTAATTTCATGGGATCAGGATCCCAATATTTATACCCCAAAATCCTTTGTTCTCTGAGGGGAGAGGGGCCTGTGCCCAGTCCAAACCAGTTCTGAAGCACTCTGTTTACCAGACTTCTTCTTTCCTTTCACAGTGCAGGGCAGAAACATCAGATGCCCCACTAGAGGTGGAGCCAGCATTGTGGAACGCAAGTACAGTCCTGGAGCACTTTGTTTATAGGACTCCTTCTCTTCTTTCTGTGTGCAGGGCAGAGACATCAGCCGCTCCCCAGGGGGTGGAGCCAGCATTATGGGAGGCAGGCACAGCCCTATTCAAGGTTCAAGTGCAACTCCTCCCTCCCATCTAGATGCAGATCTCTCTATTCACCGCTGGGTGACTCAGCCTGTCTCTGGGAATCCCCCAGCCCTGTCACTCACAAAACCAGACAAAGGAATACACAACCTAGCAGAGGCAGGTTTGAATGGTTAGACAAGCAAATATCTACTTTCTAAAAGTGGTATTTGCAAACACAGAATGTTAAAACCAACTTCACTAAAAGATATATTTTATAATTCTGAGTTCAGGCATACTAAACTCGAATTTCAACCATGTTCTCTGAGACAGTTGGGATTATAAAATGTAATAACTCTAACAGCCCATTCTGGCCTATAGAGAACAGGTAGCCTTGCAATAGTGAAAAACGAAAATGGCTGTAATTCACTATTAGGGCATGCCACACACACACCAGGGCTTGTCCTACCTTATACTTACAATGCACCCTGCCCCTGGGCCTACCATAGGGGTGACTGATATGAAGAAAAGGGAAGGTTAGGGACTGGCAAGTGGGTGCCCTTTCCCGGTCAGCATGACAGTACCAGACTGCACTCAGGCTCTGCAATGGCAGACCTTAGATACACTTTACAAGGCTGCTTCTGTGGGTGGCACAACCAGTGCTGCAAGCCCACCAGCAGCATTTGGATTTACACGCCCTGGGCACACTCAGTGCACCAGACTAGGGTCTAACAAGTAAACCAAATAGCCAAACATGCAACCACTGATAAATACATCCATTTACAATAGGGTGCACTTGCACTGTGGCACTGAATAGCAGTGGCACAGTGCCCAAAGCATATATTACCAGCAAAAACACACGAGGCAACAGAAAAAAATGGAAGGGAGAGCCACGCCAATGATGCCAGGTCTAACAAGTGTCCCCTCCAGCTGAAAAGTGGGGAGAACTGCCCTAACTCCTTGAAGTTCTCATCACTAAGGTGGAAAAATCTGGACAGCCCATCAGCGTTGGTGTGTTCTGTACCAGGGCGGTGTTCCACCGTAAAGTCCATACCCTGTAGGGAAATAGACCACCTCAACAGCTTTGGATTTTCACCCCTCATCTGCATCAACCATCTGAGGGGTCTGTGGTCTGTCTGAACCCGGAAGTGAGTCCAAAACAGGTATGGTCTCAGCTTCTTCAGTGCCCAGACCACAGCAAATGCCTCATGCTCAATAGCACTACACCTCTGTTCCCGTGGAAGTAACCTTCTACTGATAAAGGCTACGGGTTGATCTAGGCCCTCCTCATTGATCTGTGACAGAACAGCCCCCACACCATGCTCTGAAGCGTCTGTCTGAACGATAAACTCACATGAATAGTTGGGTGCCCTGAGCACGGGCGCCGTGCACATGGCAGCTTTCAGGGCCTCAAAAGCTTTCTGACAGGTATCAGTCCAGATCACCTTCATGGGCTGCTTCCTGGAAGTCAGCTCTGTCATGGGTTCAACAATGTTGCCATACCCCTTAAAAAACCTCCTGTAATACCCTGTGAGACCTAAGAAGGCTCTCACCTCTGTCTGGGTTTTGGGTGGCTCTCAAGCCAGGATGATTTGAATCTTGGGCTGTAGGGGTGCCACCTGGCCGCTCCCAACTTGGTGTCCCAAGTACACTAGACTAGGGTCTGACAAGTAAACCAAATAGCCAAACATGGAAACACAGATTAATACATACATTTACAATAGGGAGCACTTGCACTGTGAAAAAACAATAGAGGAGTAACCCCTCGTGGGTAGAGAGAGAAGTAACTCTCTAATCATGAGCAATAGTGCTCTGGCTAGCACGTTTTGCCCCAACCTGTTACTGGATAAAGCATATCCTTATAGAAGACCCCTCACTCACCAACCTGGTTGGTGACATGCTTCATCATCGGGGTCCCACCCCATAGGCCGAGTGCCTACAGGGTGTGCTGCGACACCTGATTACAGTGGAGCTGGTTTCGTTTTTATGTGTACAAGACTATCAAAGTTGTGTATTAAAAAGGGCCAACACTACTCACTTCAAGATTTATTCTTGAGCGCTTGAACCCTTATTAAAACTAAAGTGTGGCACCTTTGCCTAATTAGGAAGGCTTCGGTGTCAGAAGTCGTGTTAAAATATATAAAAATAGCGAAAGTGTGCTATGTGAATGTGAATATACAAAATTAATGTTTAAAAAGGTCTACATGTTTCAACCCAAACATGGATTTCAAGGGTTTTCGTCAGGACCGTAGGTGATTTGAACTGGGTGGTCCGCCCGCGCTAAGGAGCGTCCTGCCCTAGTTCAATTAAGAGATCTTAAATAGGGATCTCGTGAAAAAAAGTGCGTTTGTTCAATTTTTTGAAAAAACCTGCAAAAACAGGGAAACAAAGAACAGGAGGGGTCACACACAGGGGTAGACAAAATAGATTGTACCACATATAACATAGACATTCAGGGTTATTCGGACAATCATAATAGCCACGTGTGGAATCATACCAGTATGTCACTTGAGTGGTTTTTAACATATCTATTGCGTGTGTAGCAACAGAACTGTAGTGAAAAAATGGCCGGGAAGTGCCTTTTGATTAAAGGGCAGGCGCCAAATGAGGGGTGTCGATATGATTTGGCGTCTGGGATACGTGGAAAAAAGGGGTCGGTAAATGGGAGAGTGACCTGTTAGCGTGCTGCGCTGTGAACGGCTGCCGAGACAACTGTGACTCGTCGTGAAAAGCCGTCTCAATGATATTATAGTAGCTGGTTGTTTGGTGCTTACGCTTAAAAGCGAGACTCTCGCTTCATGGGCACCAGCGTAACCAAGTAGACAGGATTCCGTCTCCTGTAAATGAAAAACAAGTTTCCAATGTCAGCGCTATTGATAAAGCGCATTGACAATCGAGTTGTCCCAAGACAGAGTAGTAAATACTACAAGCGATCGTTTCCGCTTAGCGGTCCCTCAAAGTGTACTTACTTGTCGCTTCTGTTCATCAGACCGATAAACCTACTTGGTTCTTGCTCGGCGTGCCCCGTGGAGTGTCTCCGGTGCCTGTTTGCCGGTAATGTGAACACTTCCTTGTTGGGCGTGGCCGGGTCACGTGTGGTGAGCACGTGGTAAGATGTTGGCCAATCAGAATTTTTAGTGAACATTGTTGTAGGACTGGCCTAGGTAAAGCAATGTGTATATTGCTATGGTAACAGTGCAGTGATCACGAGGGGACAGCGCTCGAGTCTGCTGAGCCATGGTTCAGGTATATTTGTTATCGTTTTCCTAAGCAAATATATGGGAGTCAAAGGCAATATTTACAAATGGTTGTTATACAGAGAATACTTTCAGGACACGGGAAAAATCGCCCTTTCTACGGGGACTTTGGTAAAACAGGATGGTTATGTGAGAACTCCGTCTGGTGAGGTCTAGACTGATATATTCCCTTATGTCAGCACATTGTTCCACGGAATATTGTCGTTTAAACCGGTTTTGTGCGTGGAAAGTCGATAGACCCACCTCTGTTCCTTCTCATATAGGCGTTTGTCTAGGTTTGTGCCTGGTTGTACTTGTTCAATTATTGTCCATTTTATGTCATCTGCAGTGTGACCCTGCGACAAAAAATGTTCCGTAAGTTTTGTATTTGTCTTCTTGCACCTAATGGTGCTTCTGTGCTCTCCTATGCGGAGTTTTATTTTTCTACTGGTCATTCCTACATAATGTAATTCGCATGGGCATGTCAGTCTGTAGATGACATTCTCGCTGTTGCAATTAGTCTGTCCTCTAATTGTCCATACCTTGTTTGGTTCCAACAGTAGTGTTTTTGTATTTGTTGTAAAAGGACAGACACTGCAACTTCCGCATTTGTAGTGACCAGTTACCTTGGGTAGACCCCATAGGTTGGTTTGTGTTTCTTTCTTCTGTTGTACTACAAGAGGTCTGGTGTTTACTACGGCATCCTTTATGCTTCGCGCTCTTCTGAAGGAGAATAACGGTTTGTTCCATCTCAGGTTTCCTGTATTCAGAATATTCCAGTGTTTTTTTACTATTCTTGACACATCATTGGATATAGTGTTATATGTTGTCACACATGTTAAAGGGATCTCTTCCGGGATCCTTTCCTTTGGTTCCAAAAGCGCTGCGCGAGGCTGATTTCGGGCTCGCTTCTGGCTCTTCTGGAGGATTCTGTTTGGGTAACCACGGTTTTGGAGTTTCTGAGAAAGATCTTTGGCTTGACTCTTATAGTCATCCAGTTCGCTACAGTTCCTACGGATCCTCAGGTATTGCCCGTATGGTAGGTTTTCACGTAGGGGTCTGGGGTGGAAGCTTTCGAAACGAAGGAGATTATTTTTGGCAGTAGGTTTGTAATGGGTAATAGTAGTCAGTTTCCCATCTTTTTTTGTGATTTTTACATCTAGGAAGACCAAAGTGTCACTGTTTTTTTCATATGTAAACTTTAGGTGATTGTCTCGAGTGTTTATCCAATTGAAAAAGGAGGTTAGTGATTCCTCTGAGCCTTTCCAAATGGTTAGCACATCGTCGATGTACCGGCGCCATATTAGCAGATTGGAGCTATAGGGGTTTGTATCGCTAAGAATGTATTTTTCTTCAAAGTCAAAAACATACAGACCCGCTATGCTCGGAGCAAAAGAACTGCCCATGGATGTCCCACCCGTCTGTAGGAATATTTGGCCCTCGAACTCAAAATAATTCCTTTTCAGTGCTAGCCTAGCACACTCGAGAATGAATTTTTTGGGGGTTCGCGATGTCCATGTTTCTTTCTCTAGAGCTCTTTCTAGTACTTCCAGCGTAGCATCTTGAGGGATGCTGGTGTACAAGCTCTCGATGTCAAAACTCACCAGGATGGTGTCATTATCCACAGTGAGTTGATCGAGAATTTGTAAGAGACTCTTTGTATCCTGTAAGTATGTGCTGGTTCTCTGTACCATGGCTTTGAAAAAAACATCGCAAAATTGTGATAGTGGTTCGAGAACTGATCCCAAACCCGAGACAATTGGTCTACCTGGCGGTGGTGTTCGGTTTTTGTGTATTTTAGGGAGGGTATAGAAATAGGGGATTTTCCCTTCGCTGTTGCAAAGGAAATTTGCCTCCTGTTTAGATATATATCCCTCTGTTTCTCCATATTCCACTAGCGATGTTATCTCGCTTTTCAAATCCTCAGTCGGATCCACTGGTAGTCTCCGATAGCTATTGTCATCTGCTAGAAGTCGAAGACATTCGGTTTGGTAAGCTGTGCGATCTTGCACAACAATTCCTCCACCCTTATCTGCAGGTTTTATCACAATAGTGTCACAGTTCCGCAGGGTGTCGAGGGCAACCCTTTCCTGATTAGTCAGGTTCATGAATTGTTTCTTGGGTTTCGTATTCTCAATGTCATTGAAAACAGCCTGCTCGAATGTGGAAACTTCCACCGGTATTAAGTGTG
The DNA here is from genome assembly GCF_964261635.1 of Lissotriton helveticus. Taxonomy (NCBI): domain Eukaryota; kingdom Metazoa; phylum Chordata; class Amphibia; order Caudata; family Salamandridae; genus Lissotriton; species Lissotriton helveticus. The sequence goes on from NC_136070.1 coordinate 943,062,325, forward strand.
GTGGAGGGTTGAAAGTGGCTTTGTTTCTCAGGCCTGTTTCATTAGGATCTGGATTCTCCTCAGAGATTGGCCTTTTTTCGAAAAAGGCTTTTAATCTGAGTTTACGAAAAAAAGACGATAGTTCGCAGTGAAGTCTGAACTTATCCAGATTCGCTGTCGGTACGAAACCTAAGCCTTTATTCAACACTGATTCTTCGGCTGTGCTTAGCGGTCTAGTTGCGAGATTGGTTATTAGGTTCTCCGGTTGCTTGGTCCTGCTTGTTGCGGCTTGGACTTGTTCTGATTCGTGCTCGGATCTTCCGCTGCCCAATGTACTTGAGCTCCCTGGTTTTGGTTTCTTCGTTTTCCCCTTCCCCTTCCGCCCCGGTATAAAAAAGGGGGGGTGTAGGGGTTTGGTTGGAAAAACGGCTGCTGGAAGGGTGGTTGCCAGCCGTACATTGGCATATTTTGTGGATGGTAATAAGGATCGGGTGGTCCTTGCATTGGTACAGGTGCATAATGTGACCAGTTCCCTTGTCCTCTACCCCGTCCTCTCCCTCTTGGTTTGGAGTTACTTCCTCCAGAGTTTGTACTTGAATTGGAAGTATTGCTTGAAGCATTACTGGAGGCATCTGAAGTGTCTTCTCCTTTTGATTGAGGGGTAAAATCTGGGTCGGAGTATGGGTATGTCTTGATATACGAAAATTTCTTTAGATCCTTCTGGAATTTTTGCACTTTTTGCTGGGTTAAGTTAAAATATGCCAATGTACGGCTGGCAACCACCCTTCCAGCAGCCGTTTTTCCAACCAAACCCCTACACCCCCCCTTTTTTATACCGGGGCGGAAGGGGAAGGGGAAAACGAAGAAACCAAAACCAGGGAGCTCAAGTACATTGGGCAGCGGAAGATCCGAGCACGAATCAGAACAAGTCCAAGCCGCAACAAGCAGGACCAAGCAACCGGAGAACCTAATAACCAATCTCGCAACTAGACCGCTAAGCACAGCCGAAGAATCAGTGTTGAATAAAGGCTTAGGTTTCGTACCGACAGCGAATCTGGATAAGTTCAGACTTCACTGCGAACTATCGTCTTTTTTTCGTAAACTCAGATTAAAAGCCTTTTTCGAAAAAAGGCCAATCTCTGAGGAGAATCCAGATCCTAATGAAACAGGCCTGAGAAACAAAGCCACTTTCAACCCTCCACCACACTTAATACCGGTGGAAGTTTCCACATTCGAGCAGGCTGTTTTCAATGACATTGAGAATACGAAACCCAAGAAACAATTCATGAACCTGACTAATCAGGAAAGGGTTGCCCTCGACACCCTGCGGAACTGTGACACTATTGTGATAAAACCTGCAGATAAGGGTGGAGGAATTGTTGTGCAAGATCGCACAGCTTACCAAACCGAATGTCTTCGACTTCTAGCAGATGACAATAGCTATCGGAGACTACCAGTGGATCCGACTGAGGATTTGAAAAGCGAGATAACATCGCTAGTGGAATATGGAGAAACAGAGGGATATATATCTAAACAGGAGGCAAATTTCCTTTGCAACAGCGAAGGGAAAATCCCCTATTTCTATACCCTCCCTAAAATACACAAAAACCGAACACCACCGCCAGGTAGACCAATTGTCTCGGGTTTGGGATCAGTTCTCGAACCACTATCACAATTTTGCGATGTTTTTTTCAAAGCCATGGTACAGAGAACCAGCACATACTTACAGGATACAAAGAGTCTCTTACAAATTCTCGATCAACTCACTGTGGATAATGACACCATCCTGGTGAGTTTTGACATCGAGAGCTTGTACACCAGCATCCCTCAAGATGCTACGCTGGAAGTACTAGAAAGAGCTCTAGAGAAAGAAACATGGACATCGCGAACCCCCAAAAAATTCATTCTCGAGTGTGCTAGGCTAGCACTGAAAAGGAATTATTTTGAGTTCGAGGGCCAAATATTCCTACAGACGGGTGGGACATCCATGGGCAGTTCTTTTGCTCCGAGCATAGCGGGTCTGTATGTTTTTGACTTTGAAGAAAAATACATTCTTAGCGATACAAACCCCTATAGCTCCAATCTGCTAATATGGCGCCGGTACATCGACGATGTGCTAACCATTTGGAAAGGCTCAGAGGAATCACTAACCTCCTTTTTCAATTGGATAAACACTCGAGACAATCACCTAAAGTTTACATATGAAAAAAACAGTGACACTTTGGTCTTCCTAGATGTAAAAATCACAAAAAAAGATGGGAAACTGACTACTATTACCCATTACAAACCTACTGCCAAAAATAATCTCCTTCGTTTCGAAAGCTTCCACCCCAGACCCCTAAGTGAAAACCTACCATACGGGCAATACCTGAGGATCCGTAGGAACTGTAGCGAACTGGATGACTATAAGAGTCAAGCCAAAGATCTTTCTCAGAAACTCCAAAACCGTGGTTACCCAAACAGAATCCTCCAGAAGAGCCAGAAGCGAGCCCGAAATCAGCCTCGCGCAGCGCTTTTGGAACCAAAGGAAAGGATCCCGGAAGAGATCCCTTTAACATGTGTGACAACATATAACACTATATCCAATGATGTGTCAAGAATAGTAAAAAAACACTGGAATATTCTGAATACAGGAAACCTGAGATGGAACAAACCGTTATTCTCCTTCAGAAGAGCGCGAAGCATAAAGGATGCCGTAGTAAACACCAGACCTCTTGTAGTACAACAGAAGAAAGAAACACAAACCAACCTATGGGGTCTACCCAAGGTAACTGGTCACTACAAATGCGGAAGTTGCAGTGTCTGTCCTTTTACAACAAATACAAAAACACTACTGTTGGAACCAAACAAGGTATGGACAATTAGAGGACAGACTAATTGCAACAGCGAGAATGTCATCTACAGACTGACATGCCCATGCGAATTACATTATGTAGGAATGACCAGTAGAAAAATAAAACTCCGCATAGGAGAGCACAGAAGCACCATTAGGTGCAAGAAGACAAATACAAAACTTACGGAACATTTTTTGTCGCAGGGTCACACTGCAGATGACATAAAATGGACAATAATTGAACAAGTACAACCAGGCACAAACCTAGACAAACGCCTATATGAGAAGGAACAGAGGTGGGTCTATCGACTTTCCACGCACAAAACCGGTTTAAACGACAATATTCCGTGGAACAATGTGCTGACATAAGGGAATATATCAGTCTAGACCTCACCAGACGGAGTTCTCACATAACCATCCTGTTTTACCAAAGTCCCCGTAGAAAGGGCGATTTTTCCCGTGTCCTGAAAGTATTCTCTGTATAACAACCATTTGTAAATATTGCCTTTGACTCCCATATATTTGCTTAGGAAAACGATAACAAATATACCTGAACCATGGCTCAGCAGACTCGAGCGCTGTCCCCTCGTGATCACTGCACTGTTACCATAGCAATATACACATTGCTTTACCTAGGCCAGTCCTACAACAATGTTCACTAAAAATTCTGATTGGCCAACATCTTACCACGTGCTCACCACACGTGACCCGGCCACGCCCAACAAGGAAGTGTTCACATTACCGGCAAACAGGCACCGGAGACACTCCACGGGGCACGCCGAGCAAGAACCAAGTAGGTTTATCGGTCTGATGAACAGAAGCGACAAGTAAGTACACTTTGAGGGACCGCTAAGCGGAAACGATCGCTTGTAGTATTTACTACTCTGTCTTGGGACAACTCGATTGTCAATGCGCTTTATCAATAGCGCTGACATTGGAAACTTGTTTTTCATTTACAGGAGACGGAATCCTGTCTACTTGGTTACGCTGGTGCCCATGAAGCGAGAGTCTCGCTTTTAAGCGTAAGCACCAAACAACCAGCTACTATAATATCATTGAGACGGCTTTTCACGACGAGTCACAGTTGTCTCGGCAGCCGTTCACAGCGCAGCACGCTAACAGGTCACTCTCCCATTTACCGACCCCTTTTTTCCACGTATCCCAGACGCCAAATCATATCGACACCCCTCATTTGGCGCCTGCCCTTTAATCAAAAGGCACTTCCCGGCCATTTTTTCACTACAGTTCTGTTGCTACACACGCAATAGATATGTTAAAAACCACTCAAGTGACATACTGGTATGATTCCACACGTGGCTATTATGATTGTCCGAATAACCCTGAATGTCTATGTTATATGTGGTACAATCTATTTTGTCTACCCCTGTGTGTGACCCCTCCTGTTCTTTGTTTCCCTGTTTTTGCAGGTTTTTTCAAAAAATTGAACAAACGCACTTTTTTTCACGAGATCCCTATTTAAGATCTCTTAATTGAACTAGGGCAGGACGCTCCTTAGCGCGGGCGGACCACCCAGTTCAAATCACCTACGGTCCTGACGAAAACCCTTGAAATCCATGTTTGGGTTGAAACATGTAGACCTTTTTAAACATTAATTTTGTATATTCACATTCACATAGCACACTTTCGCTATTTTTATATATTTTAACACGACTTCTGACACCGAAGCCTTCCTAATTAGGCAAAGGTGCCACACTTTAGTTTTAATAAGGGTTCAAGCGCTCAAGAATAAATCTTGAAGTGAGTAGTGTTGGCCCTTTTTAATACACAACTTTGATAGTCTTGTACACATAAAAACGAAACCAGCTCCACTGTAATCAGGTGTCGCAGCACACCCTGTAGGCACTCGGCCTATGGGGTGGGACCCCGATGATGAAGCATGTCACCAACCAGGTTGGTGAGTGAGGGGTCTTCTATAAGGATATGCTTTATCCAGTAACAGGTTGGGGCAAAACGTGCTAGCCAGAGCACTATTGCTCATGATTAGAGAGTTACTTCTCTCTCTACCCACGAGGGGTTACTCCTCTATTGTTTTTTCAGAGTAATTGGGGGACCAGGAGTTCCCGCCTCACATAGTGCCTAGCATTATTAATTTCCCTCCCTCTCTCCATTGTTGTGAAGCACTTGCACTGTGGCACTGAATAGCAGTGGCACAGTGCCCAAAGCATATAATACCAGCAAAAACACGTGAGGCAACAGAAAGAAAATGGAAGGGAGACCCACGCCAATGGTGCCAGGTCTAACACAGGGGTACAGATAAATCTGGTGGGATGGAGGGATGGAGTTAACAGTGATTACAAGGTGGACTCTTAGAATTGAAAAATTCTCATGGGTTCAGAAATTCTGGTTAACATGACATACCTAGGTATAGGCCCTGTACATCTCATCAATGGGAGCAGCACTGATATACAATGATAGAAAGTAAGGCCGATGCAGTAAAAGACAGGTCACTGTGGCCACAAATTGCGTACACCAACTGTTTGGGGCCTGTTTGTGTTTTTTGATAATACCTTTATGATAACTTTGTCCCAATAGGTAGCATTGCAAACTATCCATTTGCAGGGCATCACAGAGTGATAATACAAGTTACATAGCCATGTAGCTAATTAACACCAGCTGAGACTGGCTACAAATACAAGGACTTTGGCCTGCAACCAATCCCTGTGTTTGCATTTCTAAATGGGATTTTTGGTTCTATAAAGCAGGTGATGTTCCTTAAAGGAGCCACACTGGCAAAGCTTTTCAAGCCAAGGATTTGTAATTGAAGAATAGCTTTATATACCTTGTTCACAATCCTATAAGGTTCAAGGTTATAAGTAATAAGATAAACAGGGCTTACACGGGCACCAGAGAACAATTTCATAACAGCAACATGCATGATGCTACATTTGATCTGTGTGAAATCATGACTAGGCTAAGTGAAGAGAAGTGCACCTTCAACGGCCTTGCTCATTCTCCCTTTTGTGCAGAGGAGTTTCCAGGTCGAGTTCAAACTGTGCATGGATAACACATTTTATGCATGAGCAGAATTATTTTTATTGGTTTCTGTATGAGCAAAATTTATTTTTCTCCATATGCACTAGCAGGTGATGAAATAAATCGAGTAATCTGCCCTCTAATGTTTAATTATCTGCAGTACTTACTTATGGGGCACATAATATTACAGATAAAGAAAAATAAATCTACAGTTCTCAATAAAATCAATGAGGAAAAACAATACTTTTTGATGTATTAAAGTGCTCGATACATTGCTTAATTTTGTGGTCCCAAAGTCTTCACACCTGGATTTTTCAGAATCATATTCTTTGCGCCTTGTGTGTGCTTTTTGTGCTCTGCCTGAAGCCTCACAGTCCCACAACCTTCACGTTCCCTGAGGAGGAGGGGCTGGCAAGTTGGGAGGCTTCACTGCTGCTAATGCGCTATAAAGTGCAAACTACACCCATGCACTGTAGGACGCCTTCTGGGTGCTTTTTGAACTCTGCCTGAGGACTCACAGTCTCACAACGATTGCAAGCCCTGAGGAGGAGGGGCTGGCAACTTGGGAGGCCCTTCTGCTGCAGACGTGCTATAAAGTGCCAACTACATTCCTGTCGTGCAGAGATCACCCAGGTGCGTCCCTGGATTAAGACTGGGCCAAGAGGGCGCCCATCTGCACCTCTCAGCAGCCGAAAGAGGCCGAGTCAGGCCCTCTCTGTTTGTCCCCTGGCTTGCATCAGCCCGCTTGCGACTCCTTCCTTGACCATCTAGGTTTGCCTTTTCTCCTGTACCGGAACTATGGGGAAAAGGAAAATTGCATGTGATGCAAAAAGGAGTGATATGACAACTACAATTGATTCCTTCCCAAGCAGCTAGTGTCCTTTCAAAGGAGAGGTAACCCATCAAAATACCAATCTCCCTGGAGGAGGTGAGGGGCAACTTGCTTGTTTCCAATAGTTCTAATAGTCTGGACATTCTCGTGAGGCCAAATGAAGGAACTGTCGACGCCCGATCAAGTATGGACAGTGTGTGTTTGCCCCTTGTGGAGAATTTGCCTATTATGGAGCGTCTAGTGAAAAAGAAGAAGGGTAGGACACTGTGCAAGAAGGGGACAATAGACTGCAAGGAGACTTAACTGAAGAAGCATAATGTCATCCCATTGTGGACGTCCTCAAATATGGATGAGTTATGCTCTAGGATAGTATGTTTGTTTAACACCTTTACTGCTGTGCAGATTTAGACTGTGTGCTGAAGATTGCAAAAACCCACTGTTCATGACGAGCTGAGCTCGTCATGAGCACACAAGCAGTGTACTGCATGACGAGCTGAGCTCGTCATGAGCATGGAAGGGGTTAAATTACATCTAACGCCAGTACACCTTGCCTTAATGCCTTAGAGGAAACTGCAACCCAAATATTGAGCCTTGCTTAACTCACTCTGCCCCTGATGTGCTTTTGGCCGTCCTCTTACCCTCCTAAGGATGTAAGCAATATGGCTAGTATGTCCCATGGTCCTAACCTCATTCAAACCATGGTCCGTATGGGTTGTGATTTGAGGCGCTGGAGGTTATGCCAGATCAGACTTAAATGACATAAACATCATCTTCACAGGTACAAGGGCCTATAGCTCCCATTCTCTCTTCCCATGCAAACTGCTCCAGCGACGCTTCCTGGACAATTTGGTGACGTGGTGACCGGAGAGCTTGCTTCTAAGATGGGTAGTGAACCGAGGGAGATGTGCAAGAGTAACTTTAGCAGAGAAGTTCAAGTTTTTAATCTCTCACCAGAAGTATGCCCTTATGTCTTAAACAGACCCAGACTGAAAACACAGTCCTATTGATTTTAAAAGTATCTGACTGGCTTACGAAATTTAGAGGCAATGACCACTCTTTATCTGAACACATTTTGATGGCAAGGAGGGAGTGACTAGGTAGGGCCATCCCATAAAACTATCCCTTGTAACTGCATAGTGGTCACTTTCGATGATCCAAGAATTGTTGCAACCCTCCTACGGTAACTTCCTCTTCCTTTTTCAAGAGTTTCCTAGATATCTGTTTTCCCACTACAGTTTTTTAACAAACCTTATCATCTCTCAAGACTAATAAATAGAGATCATAAGCAGAAAATTGCGCTTCCGGTCAAGCCAGGATGGTGCTGTAACAGATATACACTCCTGGAAGGTTTGGATGAGTGCGATTGACTGAATGCTCTACACAAAGTCTAGGTTCCTGATAGTAGGGGTGACACCCAGGCACAAGTGGCAGATGCTAACACGATTGCTAACATCATTGAGCCAGTTAAGGTTTCATCTTGGTAAATTGCAGGATTTAGGAATTAACTAGGAGTCCAAGAGTGGGTCAATTTAGTGGCTAGATACCATGTGATCTGCCTACAAGAAACCTAGGAGTGCAAACCAAGATAGTTAGATGGGTTTTGTACATATCATTAGTCAGCTATCCATTCTAATGCTAGCAGAGCTAAAGGTGGTCTACTTACCCTGATTGCAAATACTTTTTTGGGGAAGTGATTACATTTTATAATGATTCGTCTTATTTTCACTGCTTTGTGTCTGATGTTCTCCGGGATTGGATTACTAATTTTTAATTACTATAACAACATCTATTGCCCACCCCTTTCACGCTAAGTGTAGAGTGAAAGGATGCCTTATTTGCAAGGTGGCGTTAAGCCACATTAAGTGGCTTAACATTGCCTTGTAAATAAGGCAAAGCGCCTATTGCCACAGGAACGTCGATCAAAGTAACATTCCTGTGGCGATAGGGGCTTGTAAATATGCCCCTTTATATTTATGACCCTCCATTTATCGCAGAACTGAATGTGCAATATTTTAGTGCAATAGTGCTGCAATTGTAAAGAATTGTTGTTTATTGTAGAATGTCTCTTGTATCTTATGTCATTTTTAAATACAATATTGTGGTTTTATTTGTTTTTTATGAGATGGGGTATTTTAAGGTTTGAAACATCAAAGTGAGATATGGGTTCAAATGAAGTCCTCAATGAACAGTGTGATGTAATGTGTTTCACAGGGGTAAATGAAGTCTTTTTAATGTTTGTATTATCTTTTACATGTACTTTAATGCTACAGAAGCATAGCGAAATAAAGTTTATTGACTGACTGACTACAAAATGTAAAGCTGTTATGTATCAAAGGCACATTGCAATTCACAAATGCACTTCTGTGTCATAATTTGCACTATGGGACACAGTAGGAATATTTAGGAAAAGAAGGGCACTTCCACTTTGTGAATATTGGCTTCTGAGCAATGGGTGAAGCACACAGCACTCCGGGGAACTTCTTCATGCTGCAGACAATGTGCGTAGCCTCATGTTCGTTTTTTTGTCTGATTACAGGGACAGGGGTTGTTCTCAGAAAACAAAATGCTACATAGAAATGTGTAATGCAGGGAGGGTGGCTTGATATCACCTGCATGAAACGTTTATGCATTTCCACCCTTCAAACAGAATAATATTAATAGGAAAGGATTATTTTGCAACCTGTATATTTAGTCTCAGGTTATAACATTTCTGGCAAGAATGTGGTTCACAATCCTATTTATCTGTAAATTTGTTCCAGTCCAGGTTAGCTTGTGTCTCCCTAAATCCACCAAATGAGTTAAAGCTCAATTGTCGTGATCTACAAAATAACATTCAGGCCTGTATAATAAGTGGGTAATAAAATACCAATCTCAATGCAAATGCATAACCTCTGGATTTCATGATTTTCCCCATATTCAACTTCAACAGGTCAAAATTGTTGAAATGTACCAGGGGGAAGGCCCTGTAATTACCAAGATAAACCACATTTGGTGCAGGGGCGACAAGGTTCTACATATTACTCCTCATTTCTGAGTTCAAACTTAAAATTTGATAATAAGCAGGGCCCAGCAAATACCTCAACTTGCGCTGTAGATATTTAACAAGTCCGATATATTTCTCATGACACTCCATCACACTTGTGATCAGCCTTCAGAAAAGACTTAAGATAAATGATCTCTCCCAAAAACATTGTAGTCCCCAATCTTCCTATTTGCAATATCTAAACATTTGATCAAACATTTACTTGAAGTTGTAGATCTATTTGTGCTATCTTAAATGTTTTTGGAGCCCAGGGCAAGACACATTTTGGCACTCATTTTTGGAACGATTTGCCTTTATTATACATCTTCAACCAGTGTTTAATTTGGTGTGTGGCTTTAGACTACCTAGATAATGTTGCTAACATACTGCATTTTTACCTCTAATAACAACATTACTTTCCTGCTTTGCCCTAAATTCATTAAACATTTCTATTCAATTGGCCTTTTTTTCAAAACATTTTTCAAAATAAATTTGTGGGTCACCTTACCTTTAGATGTCTTCAATCGTCTTCTTTTCTTTTTCAATCCAAATAATAATCCATTCTTATGCGTAATCCACCAAACAAAACAAGTAATCAATCTTCTTTTCCAAAAAACCATACCCAAAAATGTCCAAGATGAAAAAATCCATTCTCCATAGCTGAAAACTCCACTCCAAGGGGCCCATTATGATGTCAGGCGGATTGCCTCCGCCAGGCTGGCGGTAGCCACCGCCGGCTTGGCGGAGGCAATCCGCCCGACACCTATGCCTGGATTCCCCCCCGCCGTATTAGGATGGTGGGGTGAGTGCGGCGGACGGAAAGACCGTCCGCCGCATCACCGCCACGGTCGCCGTGCGACCGCGGCGGAAGGGGAATATTATGGTGGCGGTGTCCAATGGACACCACCAGCCATATTACGATGCTGAGGTATAGGTGCCTTTCCCCAGCGGCAATGCCACCACGGAAAGGCAGGCGGTGTTTGCTACAGGGGCCCCCTGCAGGCCCCCCTGGTGTAGGCAGAGGTGGGGGAGGACAGGGGGGTACATTTGCATATGCAAAGCGGCAGGCACCGCGCGGTGCCTGCAGCTTTGCATATGCAAATGCGAAAAAGCATTTTTTGTATTGTGGCGGGTGGTGCAGAGTGCACCGCCCGCCACAATGCTAAAACTACAGGATGTGCCCGCCACTGTGGCGGGCACATCCTAATTCCCCCCACGGGACCCCCGCCCTTACTGCGGGCGGTCCCGTTCTCCGTTAGGGTGGCGGACGGACAAAGTCCGCCCGCCATCCTAATGTGCCCCCAAATGTGTAAAAAACAATCAGTTGAAGATCGAATATCACTTTCCCATAACAATTTCCAAATCCAAAACATTTTTTTCTTTTGGAACCAAAAACGATCTCCATTTTCAAAATCGATCCAACTCCAAACTTTCGAAATCGAAATCCTTGATCTATCTCCTTTTTTCAATAGACAACTCCAATTTTTCCAAAACATCAATCCAAAAAAATCTTCTTAAAAATCCACTTCTTAAAAAACCAATTTAAGAAATACAATTTTGTTCAAAAAAACTCCATAATTATCCAAAATCCTGGTATTCGATCTTCTTCTTGGTCTTTTTATTTACACAAGTTTAAAAAAAAAAAAACATTGAATATACATTTACAAACTATACAATGAACCTATATTTCTAAAATTATTAATTATTACATATTTAATAATCATGACAGGCGACCCGACAACGGCATACTCTAGCTACATGATCGGCGACATCCTAAAGGAGTGACAATTACGTTAAAACTAACATATACAACCTCCCGCTATTCTCTCCTTACAATATATATACATAAAAGCGCAGGGATGCTCCAGGGTAACCTGGCGCTATACAAAACCGATTTAATAATAATAATAATAATAATAATTTTAACATTAAATTGTTTATAAATAAAGTAAAATGTATTTCCTACCTGAGCACAGATCTGCTTGCTGCTGCATTGTCCATCGACGCTCTCCAAAATGGCCGCGACCTTGCACGTTTACGCGTCTACGTCATCTGTTTCAACAAAAAGAAAAAACCGACAATTTATTAATGTTATTTACTACTTCACATTAATCTTTTCAAAAACAATTTATTTAAAAGTGAAATACACATGTTTATTTTTTGAAAATTATAAAAAAATTAAAATAAATATTCTTTAATTAAATATATTTTTATATAATAAATATAATTAAAAAGTAACATGTATTCCGTGTTATATATTATTGATATATGTTTCTACTTTAAAAATTTAAATACTGCTTTCATAATTAATGTAATAATGTACTTACCTCTGATCTTCATCCATTTGCTTCTGATCTGTCCCGCATCTAGCAGCAAATGAACTTGTAAAAGAGTTCCACGTCAAACATACATGGGGCTATGGAAATAAATGAAGGGCATAACTTCACATTGATCTCAATGGAAAACCGTGGGAACTTATTTAAAATATATATTTCTGCATTATTTTTAAATTAAATTCTTACAACAATATTTTTTTACAAACCATATGCTCTTCTATTTTTTTACATTTATTTAAATTACCATTAAAATATTATTATAATAAATATATTTTTATAGTAAATCTAAATTAATAATATTAATATTTTTTTAAGAAGAGTATTAATATTGAATTTTTTTAAATAAATTATTTTATAAAATTATACTAAAATAAATAATAATAATCAGAATTAATAATAGAGTATTATTTTTAAATTTTTTAAAATTATACTATTTAAATTTTCTTTTAAAAATACTACAATTTATAAATAATACTAATATCTAAAATAACTTTTAAAAATGCTACGTTAAATATTATTCATAATTATTAATACTTGAGTACTAATTTTTAAACTTAATAATTACAATTTATTAAATTATATATTAATATTTAAAAAATAAATCTAAATCTATAATTACTTATTTTTTATAGTACATCTAAATTAAAAATATAATTTTTTTAAAAACGAGTATAAATATTTACATTTTTTTAACACAATAAATAAAATAAATTACTATTTTAAAATTTTACTACAATAAATATTAATAATCTGATTTAATAATAGAGTATTAATTATTACATTTATAATTTTCAACTTTTATACAAATTAACTTTTTAAAATACTATTGTTTTTTAAATAATGCTATTAGTTAAATGATTCTGTAAAACGTACTACAATTAATATTATTTATAAGTATTAATAATTGAGTATTAATTATTAAACTTCATAATTACAATGTATTAAATAATATATTAATATTATATAATAAATCTAAATCTAAAATAAATCATAATTTTTATAGTAAATCTAAAACTAAAATATATATTTTTTAAAAGAGTATTAATATTTTTTTAATTTAAATAAATTACTATTTTTACATATAAATACTACAATTTTATAAATAATACTATTATTTAAATTATTGTTTAAAAATACAACAATTTTTTTTAAATTTTTATTATTTAATGTATCTTTTTAAAATACTACAATGAATATTATTCATAAGTATTAATACTTGAGTATTAATTATTACACTTCATAATTAGAATTTATTAAAAAATATATTAATATTATATAGTAAATCTAACTAATATTTTAAAACTATTTACAAATAATAAAAAAATACTTACGTTGTAATAACATGCGTTGTAATAGCACCTGCGTTGTAATAGCATACGATGTAATTGCATGCGTTGTAAAGGCACCTGCGTTGTAATGGATTTGTTGTAAAGGTAATGCGTTGTAAAAGTTGCGTTGTAATGGATGTTCCCCGGATAATACTTACTAAAACTTCTCTAGAACCCCGACGCACCGGAGCACATCCTTCTCTTACTCTGTCTCCCTCCTCGATATTCTTCCGCAATCTTCAATCTAATCAGGTTGTCTTGCAGGAATACATCTTCCCAGTCTGTTCTCTTCTTCCAGCAGCAGCTCTTGCCCACACCTCTCTCAGCACTAAGCAGCAATCTCCAGTAGCACAAAAAGCACTTAATACATCCTCGAATCAACAACTCTTAGTACTCTTAAATCACTTTAGTTATAGTCTTCATTTTGTATGTCCCACCCTCAAAAGTTGCAATTCATGATGGATTACGAACTTGATTGGCCAGAAGCAGGGAAGTTGTCATCACCTCATGCTGTCATACTCAATTTCCTATTGAACCCTTGTGTTTAACAAACCCTTCCCATTTAACTTATTTATTTTTCTGCTCTGTTTCTTTTCACACACATCTACAGTAACAAATGAGGTATAAACTCATAGGTAGTTCCACAGTTGGAAAAAGTTCTCATGGCTTCTGTCCTTGGCTCTTGGCAGTCTGTCAGACACTCGGTCAAGGTGTCACACATTATTTCACTGCGCAAACTCAGCTTCCCACCATTTCCGCCGCCATCTTTTTCATTGGCTTAGCACATTAGGCCTAAACATACACTATTAAGAAAGGAAACATAAACAGATGTTAATTTCTCAAATATGTGATTGTCACTGTTCCCCACCCACTTCTACTCTATCCCATGTTAAATTCTCTTTCTTTAAGCAAAAGCATTAGCAGCAACTTCTTCTTTTTAAAGTTCAGGCAGGCATATGCCAGGCACGCGGTGCCTCAAGATTTACAGTTAGTAACTCTTGCGCATGCGTGAGAGTTTTCCCTCTCACATGGCTTAATCACATCGTTATTTACATAGTTCTGGTTTGCACATGCGCAAAAGCATTTTTTGGTTTTGTGCGGGATTTGGGAGCGTTGCAAATTATTCTTTATTATTTTAGTTTGTTTAAAGCTCTCTTTCCCATATGTGAATGTTGTGCATGTGTTATTTTTAATTTCTTTTCTATTCTAGTGGTTAGTACTTGTTAATGAGAGATTGATCCGAGCAAGTTTCATTTTTATTGAATCCTTGCTCCATCACACTCAAGAACAATAGATACAAATTAAAATATTGATGTTTAAGACAAAATCCTAAACTAGTGCACACAATATGAATTTTCACTACAGTCAAGATAAACAGAAAGGTAGGTGCAATATTTACTACAAGAGTAAACAACAGAAAAAATTCCAGCATATTTTCTGTATAGCAATCCCACCTTCATTCTACTTCTACTTTTATTAACTAACCTAATATTAGCAGTAAAAGGAAAACCTAATTTTGAGTTTTACATCTGCACAACTGTTTGAACAATTAGGCGTTATGTTCAAAATATGAGCAGAGAATGCTATTCTTGGCTCGTGCTAGCTCCTGGGTAATGAGTACAGCAAGTGAAGACATAGGGCACATTAGGATCGGAAAACGGGACCGCCCGCCTTAAGGGTGGGGGTCCCGGGGGTGCCATTAGGATGTGCCCGCCACAGTGGCGGGCACATCCTGTATTGCCAGCATTGTGGCGGGCAGTGCAGAGAGCACCGCCCGCCACAATGCTGAAAATGCATTGCAGCATTTGCATAATGAAAGCAGCAGGCACCGTGCGGTGCCTGCCGCTTTCATTATGCAAATGCAGGGGGGGTACCATAGGTACCCCCCGTGTGCACCCCCCTAATGTGCTTCACTCTGGGGGCCCGCAAGGGGCCCCCAGAGTGAAGTCCGCCTGCCTTTCCGTGGCAGCATTGCCGCCACGGAAAGGCATTGAAAAATGACCATTACAATATGGCTGACGGGGTCTGATAGACACCGCCACCATGTTATCCCTGTTCCGCCCCGGCCGCAAGGCGACCGGGGCGGAAAACAGGCGGGCGGTGATTCCCACCGCTGCGGTCCCCTCCGCCATTGTAATATGGCGGGGGGGAATACAGGGAAGGATGGCGGGCGGATTGCCCCGCCAGGCTGGCGGTGGCTACTGCCAGCCTGGAGGGGGCAATCCGCCCGCCATCCTAATGGACCCCATAATACCTTTTTGTTAGCCTTCAGCTAAAGTAAGTGATGGGATTCTGCATGGTCTATTTCGTCCTTTGTCCCCTGGCATGAATTTCCTCTCTAACCCTTTACATACTGTGTATAGCTTTTATAATAATATTTAGACATTGTTGAACCTTTCAATATAAACAAACAGCAGAAACTGGTCTGATGCCTTTTTACTTATTCGCATTCCACAAGACTGTGTTCTTTGAACAATAAAAGAACCACCTAGGTATTAGCTTTTCATGCCACTCTGTCCACAACTTAATTACAGTTATTTGGAAAAGAACACTTAGCTTCAGATTAAATACTGTGAATATATTTGAACAAACTTGATTATCATGAAGTAACATAAAACAATTGTTCATTCTATATTAATCATGTGCATTCACTTCTAAAGGATTATTATGTGGTAAGCTAAAAGGAGGATACCTACAAGAGAAAACAACATTATAATCATAACAATGGCAGCGCTGAATCTCTGATTCCAGTACGTAAATCCAGCCATTACAAGTTTTTGTCCCCATAATGGGAAATAACCAGGCAGACTCAGAATTACTGGAACCCTTTCCACAGTTTTTCTCCGACTCCTAGGACAAATCCACTATGGCCTGGGATGGGAGAACATTATTAGCTCTGCCTAAGGTGATACTGGGGGGAAGGCAAAGGCAGGGCTGTGACTACACCCACAGTCCCTACCCCTCCCCAGTTGTAGTTTGACTAGGGGAAGATTACACTCAGTAAAAATGAATCTGGTGTTTTTGGACCTGGTAATTTCAGGTCCAGAAACACTGGCAGACTTAAGAATAGACATACTCGTAATGACCCAAGAAATTGTGTCAACACAATTTGAACTGGGATTTATTGAAAAGCCATTTTCTTTGTAGATAATCTAAAACAGTTGGACATGTGCCAAACAATTTTCCTAATTTACTCCTGAACCACCCCTGCCTCAAAGGAAATTCCTAAACCTGAGTATTTATAGTGGTGGAGATGAAGGTGTGCAAAATCATTATATATTGGTGTAGGAAAGTACCACATCATTGGCACTGTGGGCCTGCATCTTTGGAAAACTGCTTGAGGTCCTCTTGCGACTCCAGTACCTCTGACCAAATTGTCTGGATTAGTGCAGGGTGCCCACTTACACAAGCGTGCACCATATACTAAGCCAACTTCTCACAATTGGGGAAATTCTTCTAATACCAATTATTGATACCCTTTGTTTAGGTCAGTGATCTTTGCTTCACGGAAAATGGTGGTGCCCGACCCCCTATTTTATCATTCCACTTTCAGCACCATCAATCATGCTACATTATAAGGGCTCCACAATTGCATGGTTTGTTCCTTTTCTCACAGGGAGCTAAAGTCCAGCACGACGTGATACATACACCTAAATATGAACCCCCTGATGCTGTTGCTTAACCCCTTCTGTGCTCATGATGGAATGGTTCCGTCAAGAGCACAAGTGCTTGTGTGCTCATGATGGAACTATTCCGTCATAAGCACACACACAAAATCCATCTGCTGTAAACAGCAGAGGGATTTCCTTTTTTTCTTTTTTTGACTTGGGAGGTGGGGAAGAGCTTCCCTAACCTCGCGAGGCATATTTTTTTGTTTTTGTTGTAATGACGATTGCGTGCATTGTGCGCTGACATCATTACACCGAACACTAAACTGAAACTTAGTTTCAGTTTCACAGTTTCAGTGCTCGTGGGGCTATCTCAGCCCCCAAAGCACCGAAACACATGGGAGATGTATTGTTGCAAATGGGAGAATCCCTTAGTGGATCCCTGCTTGGGGATTGCCCGGGTGTCTAGTTTTCAGAAATGTGTGGGTTTAGTAGGTTTCCCTAGATGGCCGCCGAGCCCAGGACCAAAAACGCAGGTGCCCCCCTTGCAAAACCAGGTCAATTTGTGATAGATAATTTTGATGGCTCCACAATAGGTTTTTGGCTCTTCCCCGACGCGGGTACTTGTTCAACCCACGCAAGTGAGGTGCCATTTTTATCGGGAGGCCTGGGGGAACGCTGGGTGGTAGGACATTTGCGTCAGACTGGTTATACTACAACTTTTTCACACAGAAATGTGAGAAAAATGTGATTTATTTCAGCTAAATTTGAAGTTTGCAAGGGATTCTGGGTAGGAAAACGTTGAGGGATCCACGCAAGTCAAACCTCCCTAGACTCCTCCAGGTGTCTAGTTTTTTGGAAATGTCTGGGATTGGTTGGTTTCCCTAGGTGGCCACGGAGACTAGGATAAAAAACACAGGTGACTTACTCACAAAACAATGTCTTTTGTAATCTATACTTTTGAAGTCCCCACAGTACGTTTCGGGCCTATTCCTGTCGTCGGGAACTAGGCCTACCCACACAAGTGAGGTACCATTATTATCGAGAGACGTTGGGGAATGCTGGCTGGGTGGGAGTTTGTGTATTCACACAGATTCCAGAACTTTCCATCAAAGAAATGTGAGAAAAGTGTATTTATTTTTTACAAAGTTTAAGGTTTGCAAGGAATTCAGGGTAACAGAACCTTGTGAGAACCACACAAGTCACCGTATCCTAGATTCCCCTGGATATCTAGGGGTCCATTAGGATGGCAGGCGGACTTTGTCCACCCTAACGGAGATCGGGACCGCCCGCCATAAGGGCGGGGTTCCCGTTGGGGGTATTAGGATGTGCCCGCCACAGTGGCGGGCACATCCTACATTTTTTACATTGTGGCGGGCGGTGCTCTCTGCACCGCCCGCCACAATGCAAAACATAAGTTGACGCATTTACATATGCAAAGCGGCAGGCACCGCGCGGTGCCTGCCGCTTTTCATATGTAAATGTGGGGGGTACCATAGGTACCCCCCATGTGCCCCCCCGACAGTGGCTGCAACCTGGGGGCCCTGCAGGGGGCCCCAGCAGCAATCTCCGCCTGCCTTTCCGTGGCGGCATTGCCGCCGCGGAAAGGCCCCTACATTGTGCCATCGTGATATGGCTGGCGGTGTCCATTGGACACCACCACCATATTAATCTATTGCGACCGCGGCGGTAAAGCGGCGGACGGTCTTTCCGTCCGCCGCTGTCCCCTCTGCCATCCTAATCTGGCGGAGGGGAAAACGAGAGTGGTTGTCGGGTGGATTGCCTCTGCCAGGGTGGCGGTGGCCACCGCCACCCTGGCGGAGGCAATCCGCCCGACATCCAAATGGACCCCTTAGTCTTCAAAAATGTATAGGTTTGCTGCATTTCCTTAGGTGCCCGGCAGAGCTAGGGTCCAAAATCCACAGCTAGGCACATTGCGAAAAAAAGGGTCAGTTTTCAGTGGAAAAATTTGATGTGTCCACGTTGCGTATTGGGCGTGTCCAGTTGCTGGTTCTAGGCCTACCCACACAAGTGAGGTACCATTTTTATCTGGAGATTTTGGGAAAAGCTGGGTGGTTGGATTTTTGTGGCTCTCCACAGATTCTAGAACTTTCCATCGCAGAAATGTTAAGAAAAAGGTTTTTTTTTTAAGTTTGAGGTTTGCAAGAGATTCTGGGTAACAGAACCTGGCGAGAGCCACATAAGTCACCCCATCCTGGATTCCTCTGGATGTCTAATTATCAAAAATGTATAGGTTTGCTAGTTTTTCGTAGGTGCCGACACAGCTAGGGTCCAAAATCGATGTTGCGTTTTGGGCCGTTTCCTGTTGGGGTTCTAGGCCTACCCACACAGGTGAGGTACCATTTGTATCGTGAGACTTTGGGGAATGCTGGGTGGCTGAAATGTTGTGGCTCACCACAGATTCCAAAACTTTCCATTGCAGAAATGTGAGGAAAATGTATTTCTTTTACAAAGTTTATGGTTTGCTACGCCTTCTGGGTGACAGAACCTGGCGAGAGCCATACAAGTCACCCCATCCTGAATGCCCCTGGATGTCTAGTTCTCAAAAATGTGTTGGTTTGCTAGGTTTCCTTAGATGCCAGCAGAGATAGGGTCCAAAATCCACAACAAGGCACATTGCTAAAAAAGGGTCAGTTTTCACTGGAAAATGTAATGTGTCCACGTTGCGTTTTGGGCCGTTTCCTGTCGAGGGTACTAGATCTACCCACACAAGTGAGGTGCCATTTTTATCGAGAGATTTCAGGGAAGGCTGGGTGTGTCAAAGTTTGTGGATACATGCAGATTCCAGAAAATTCCATCACAGAAATGGGAGGAAAATTAGTTTTTTTACAAAGTTTGAGGTTTGCAAGGGATTCTGGGTAACAGAACCTAGTGAGAGCCACATAAGTCACCCCATCCTGGATTTCCCTGGATGTCTAATCTTAAAAAATTTATAGGTTTGCTAGTTTTACTTAGGTGTCGACACAGCTAGGGTCCAAAATCCACAACTCGGACATTGTGAGAAAAGCGTCCATTTTCACGAAAAATGTGATGTGTCCACGTTGTATTTTGGGTTGTTTCTTGTTGCTGGTACTAGTCCTACCCACACATGTGAGGTACCATTTTTATTGGTAGACTTTAATGAACACTGGGTGGATGGAAGTTTGTGGCTCTTCACAGATTCTAGAACTTTCCATCACAGAAATGTGAGGAAAATGTAGTTTGATTGACAAAGTTTGAGATTTGCAAAGGATTCTGGGTAACAGAACCTGCTGAAAGCCACACAAGTCACCCCATCCTGGATTTCCCCGGGTATCTTGTTTTAAAAAATGTATAGGTTCGCTAGGTTTCCCAAGGTGCCGACAGAGCTAGAGTCCAAAATCCACAGCCAGGTACCTTGCAAAAAAAGGTTCAGTATTCACTGGAAAAATGTTTTGTCCTCGTTGCATTATGGGCTGTTTCCTGTTTCAAGCAGTAGGCCTACCCACACAAGTGAGGTGGCATTTTTAATGGGAGACTATGGGGAACACAAAATAGTAGAACAAGTGTAATTAACAATTGAATGTATGCCTTTCAAATGTAAGACAATGTGTAAAAAAAGAAGCCATTTTGAAAAATGACCTCTAATTCACATGCCTTGTATGGGTGCCCACAATTTTGGAGATGTGCAAATAACCACAGCTTATAAACTCTATATTTTGTTCCCATTTCGGAAATATATAGGTTTCCTTGGTACCTATTTTTCACTCTTTATATTTTACCAAATGAATTGCTATATACATGGTACACAATGAAAAACCATTGCAAGACGCAGCTCAATTATTGGCTCTGGGTGCCTTGGGTTCTTGATGAACCTGCAAGTCCTACATAGGCACGCAACCAGAGGGGCCCAGCAGATGTAAAGGTAAACTGCTTTTAAAAATCTGTCATACTTAGAAGAAGTTACAGGTGAAAATGTTCGCACAAATTACTTTTTTTTCATCTCCATTTCAAAATATTCAACTGTTAGTTTCTATAAAAACCTTGAAGGATCTACAGAAATAACCCATTGCTGAATTCAGAATGTTGTCTAATTTTCAGAAATGTATAGCTCCCCGGTATCCATAATTGCTTTCATACCCATTTCTACAACTAACTGGAAGGAGGTTGAAAGCACACAAAATAGCAAAAATAGGCTATGCCCCAGTAAAATGCCAAAACTGTGTAAAAAATGTGGTTTTCTGACAAATGTCTGTCTGTCTCTGAAAGCTGGGAAGATGGTGATTTCAGCACCACATACCCTTTGTTTATACCATTTGCAGGGAAAAAACAGACGTTTTTTTCTGCAGCACTTTATTACCCATTTTCAAAAATAAATACAAATGTAGCTATATTTTGGCTAATTTCTGGGTCCCCTCCAGGGGAATCCACAAAGCCTTGGTACCTTGAGAATCCTCAAGATGTTGGAAGAAAAGGACACATATTTGGCATGGATACCTTATATGGACAAAAAGTTTCAGGGGCCTAAGCATGAACCACCCTAAATAGCCAATAAAACGGCTTAGCTATGGTGGTGATTCTCAGTTTATCATCAAAATAATTCTGTCTAATCTACAGCGGAAAAATCACTTTCAGAACACGCCTTCCGAAAATTGACAGATGGATGTGCTGCTACCATCAAAAATTAAATGCCAGCAAAACAAAGATCATGGTGGATGCGTCCTAATGAAGCTCCATCTGCCGGAGCCAGTATCCACCGTCATCTGCATTAAATCCTGACCCCAGCACACAATCCTACATTGACGAACATGTACAACGGACCGTATTGTATGATAGTCCGGAAATAATACCTGCTTTACCACTGGACGTGCATACTGCAACGCTGATTCGGCCTGGTCCACACTGCCTCTGCCGGTGAGCTCGGGGAGTTGGGAGCCGGGCCAATCGTGCTGCATCAGAGAGGATGACTGACTGTGAGTGTGATACAAGGTGAGGAGACCCTGTGATGGATTTTGCGGGGCGGGCTCGGAAGTGTCATACAGCAACCGCCTGCGGCCCTGGTGATTGTTGCGCCGGTTGGGCATGAGGGCTGCGGGCTTGTGAGACTGGGCTCATACTGAGGCGTGCTGCTGGCTTTTATGACCTGGCTCAGAACACCCCCGCAGTCTCTAGGGGGAGGTTGTAGATTGCCGCATTCAGAGATTGCCGACCCAAGTGGCAAGGCTGACCGGAGACTAGCGGGCAACACCATGATGCCGCCCAGGGGGCTCCTCTGGAAGTGGCACAGAAAGAGGAGAACTCACAGCCCAATGCGGATGAGAGACACACATCCGAAGCCACGGTACCAGGCACCCCAGGGCCCGTATCTAATGCCTAAGACCCGCAGTGGCGCCAGACATTCGTGGGGTGTCCTTGGAAGGCCCGGTGTGCCCGGTGCCTAAATAATTGAAGGCTCAGAAGTTCGTGCTTTCAGGGGGCATAGGTGGATGGTAGGACTCACTGGTGCTAGACGGACGGAGCAGCTAATAACATCCTGCGGGGACTGCTACCGCTCCACAGGATGCTAGCTACAGAAACTTAATCAGGCACCTTGCAACACCCAACCGGCTGCCCATGCCATAAACTTAGCTTGTTGACACCTAGTAGGGGCATCGGTGAGGAACCACACAACAACACAGCCAAATGCCACAATAACTTGGCTCTTCCGGAGGAGGATGCCCCCACCTATTGGGCCATATACTGAGTAAATGAGCCTCAGACCCGAAGAAACATGCCCACTGGGACCAGGTCGGGGGTACGGTGAGTCTGGTTCCTTTAGGAAGGCCACTTGGCCAGCTGCCTGTGGCCGCAGATGCGGCCAAGCTAGGTTTGGTGTGGCTTGGAGCCCAGGGGCGGGATTCCGGGAGGCCCGGCCTTGGACTTTGTTCAAAAGGAGTTCCGTGCGACACTTCAAGACGTGTCGGCCCAGGCCTATAGGCGCTGAAACTTAGTAGTGGAGGCCAGTGAAGGTGCTGACACAGAGTTACTGGAGGGCGAACCTGCTCGCAATATCGTATCTTGCTGCCCCCCTCCTCCATGTGCATTCTTGGCCATCATTGGCAAACACAAACAGGTGGCCGCTGGCTCCAAACAGAGCACCATAGATCACTTCACTACTATCCCAGGCAGCTTGGGAGGACGGCGGCGACCGGAGGGCTGGCACCTGATAATGCAACACTATTGGTGGTGATCACTCAGTCGTGGGAAGCCCTGGAGGCAAAGATTGGTGCTGTAGGGTCTGAGGTGCCATTTTTTGCGTCAAGACCACCTCAAAGCAGTGGACCGCATCATGGAGGCTGGGACCCGTGTTTCCACTGTAGAAGATACAGTGGCCTCCCTTAAAAAAAAGTCAATAAGCTCACTGTGGTGGCACAGGAGTTATTGTCTCGAGTGGAAGATGTAGGGAGCCGTTCGCGGCACAACAACGTTCGCCTGGTTGGCTTCCCGGAAGGCTGCGAGGGCTCCTCCATGAACAACTTCCTTTCAAAATGGCTGAAGTCTCTGTTGCCAGGAGAGTCCCTATCTTCATGCTTTGTGGTGGAAAGAGCTCATCGGGCACTGATGAAGAAGCCCCCACCCAGTGAACGACCGCGACCAGTGATTGCTAAACTCTTAAATTATGCAGATCGTTACACAATACTCCAATTTGCAAGAACCGATAGGGATCGACTGCTCTTCGACTCACAACCAATGATGGTATTTCTGGACTACACCAGACTCGTGCAACAACAGCGACAGTCCTTTGTTGCTGCTAAGCATAGGCTTCGTGAACTCAATATTTATTACATGCTGCTTTATCCCGCTCGGCTGCGTGTTATATACAACTCAAAATCATATTTCTTTGACTCCCCTGAGACGGTCTATTCCTAGGCAGATGAAACAATGCATATCAGGATACGTACCCCTTCGCAATTGGAAATTTGAAAGTGATTTATATAGCGCATGACTACCCGGAGGCTTCCCCACGCTAATAAGAGCTGTGGTGAAAGATAAAAGGCCCCTTAATGGATAGATGGAAATAACCAGGTCTTCAGCTTTTTCCTGAAAATTAGTTCATTTTGCGACCCTCTGAGGTCCAGTGGGAGAGCATTCCACAGTTTTGGCACCAAGTGGGAGAAAGATCTACCTACCCATCTGGAATCAGACTCCTCGCAAGGATCACGCAGAAGCAGACAGAACAGAAGCAAATCCAAGAGGCGACATAGATCTCGATCCAACTGGCAATCACAGAACCAAGACGAAGTGGCATAATGTTCGATAATCATCATAGGCAATGATCCTTCAAATTAGACAGGTGGAACTGTTGTAATCTCCATCTGTAATGGTATGCTCCTCCCACCCCTTCCCTCTTCTCCTTTTTGGTACAGTCCCCTGAAGCTCACCTTGGAATGTTGACAGTCCCTTGTCAGTACGGAGAGTTGGATGACCAATAAAGCAGACTTGTCATCTTCCTTGATGTCTACTTTCTTCTTTATAACACTGGCGACGTTCTGTGCAGGGGGTAGATTTGGTCATCTCCCCTAATTGTACTCTCTCCACTGATGCTGCTGGAGAATAGGAGAAGCGAACTCTGGTGCTCGCAGATGAAGAACTGAACTCCAGAGGACAAATACTTGAATGAGCAGCTGACAAGCACTCCAGAGCGGGACATCTGATACTCGTGGTGTGCTGCAGATGCGGAACCTGAGGCAAAAGGTTAACAGCACTAATTTACTGAAGTGGAATCCCTTGAGCGGAGGCGGTGTAAGGAGCCAAGTAAGAGCTGTGGCAGAGTGTGTCAGTGCTACACACAACCTGGCTGGCTTTCCCTTAAACTAAGACTGAGCGTGGCGAAAAGGGGGAGCCTGCCTGCACTACAGCTTTAAATGTAGATCCCTTCGCCTTTAAAGAGGGTCTCCCTTATATATAAGTGTGAGGAGGCAGCAGTTGTAAAGTCAGCGTGGGGGCTAGTATTCCTGTGTGTCTGCGGGTGTGTTTTTCATAGCGCCACAGCCTTAATTACCCCCGAGGCACTGTCTCCTAGCTGTGTGTGTCACCAGGCAGAATCGGGAGACGCAGCGTGGGGGCCAGTGATCTCTATGGTGGCATCCTATCTACTCTCCAGTGAGGCAGTATAGCAGCGAGGGAACAGCGCGAGGGGCACAGTTCCTGAAGGTGCACTGTCCCTATTACCTCACCTGTTGAGGAGGCGGCAGGCGGTGTACTACAAGCCCCATTTCATGGGTTCCCTGAGGCGCAGTCAACAGGTGTGATTATAAGCGTGCTGAATTGGTGTTCCCCGAGGCGCTGTCTACAGTTCTGGTTGTGTCAACCAGGCGACATCAGGACACGCAGCACGAGGACCAGGTTTACCCAAGCAATGTCCAATGTACTTTCCATGTAGGCGGTGAAGCAGCAGGGAGCAGCGAGTGAGCCTCTGTAGCAGCGAGTGGTGTGTGAACCTTGCACCACAACTCTGACTTTTCCCTGAGGCATTTGTGTCCAAACCCTGTTTCCTTCGATTTGTCCTGGTGCTGTGTCTTCCCTGTAAGGATTCCATCTGGTGGCACAAGCGGCAGCTCATGCAGGCAGAGAAACAGAAAATGAACTCTCTTGTTACTGTATACATGGAATTTAAATGTGGTTGCACCCCAGTTCTGGTAAAATTTTAGGGCACGTTAGTACTGGATTTTGTGAACAGTGGGAGTACAAATAGAATTTCTTCAAGACTGAATTCCTGTTTTCCTTTCTTTCTTCCAGTCATCCCTCACCCCCAATAGTCCTAACAATTCCTCCTAGCTCATTCCTGTTATATTTTGTTTTGTATAGCGTGAATCCAGCCACCCCTCCTATTCACTTTACATCCTTGCCCTTCTAGTGCCATCATGATGGCAGCAGCCAGCATGACCCAGCCACCCCCATTTTTAAATGAAGTTGGGGAACCAGAGATCTATTGGAAGGAATGGGTCAAACTTTTCGAGTCACACCTAATTGCCATAGGTGGGGAGAGTTTTTTTTTTTTGCAGAGTTTTATATAGCGCGAACTAGACCCGAACCGAATCAGGTATCAGAGCGCTTTACATAGCACCAGTTACGTTACATGAGGACGTACACACATTCATTTTAGGCACGGGGAGATTAAGCGATTTGCCCAGAATCACAGGAGGTTTTGGCGTCGTTACCAAGACTCGAACCCAGGTCCCCAGGTCCGAGGTCGAGCGCCCTAGCCGTTCGGCCAACTCCTCTCCTCGTAAACAGCACATACTACAACACAACCTGGGAGTCCAAGGACGTAAAATCTATGAAACCTTGCCAGAACCAGAAAATCAGAATGGCGAAGCAGTGGGAGGGATGGATGATTTTGAAACCATAATGATGAAACTTGAAACTCACTTAGGTGACAAAATAAATGTAGTATTAGAACGACATAAATTCTTCAGTAGGTCCCAAGGGAAACACGAGTCAGTCACTAACTACATTGCGGCACTACGAGTCCTCACCCAATTGTGCGAGTTTGGGAACCTAACAGATTCTCTTAATAGAGATCAACTGGTACATTGCACAAACAACGTGCGCATACAGGAAACATTACTTGCTAAGAACCCATGTTTGCTTGAAGCTGTCAGCATTGCTAAATCAGTAGAACACACAGCCAAGTGCATAAAAGAAATGAAGACTACAACGGAAGCAGTGGCCAACGTCCAGGTGGATGCAAAAACAACAGTCTGGACAGAATGCAGAACAATGTAATACATTCACCCCAGTACAAATATCTGGGCCTAAATCCATCATTTTTTTTGCACTCCACACCACCCCAGTTCAGACATGGCCATATGCAAATCAGCCTTGACCCTGTGCCTCATGGGAATAGTCCAGCCCGAACTGCCAAGCCATGTCTTTCCTGGACCAGAATCAAGCATCCTAGGACCAATTTCTGGCTATCATCCGTCTTCAGCCAGGATAGCTTGACTCCAGTGGTGTGGAGAGCATGGGACTCACGTCTGAGCATACCCATCCCACTCGGGCTGACAAATGCAAAAACAACAGTTGATGGACAGAATGCAGAACAATGTCATACATTCACCCCAGTGCAGAGATCTGGGCCTAAATCCATCATTTTTTTGCACTCCACACCACCCCAGTTCAGACATGGCCATATGCAATTCAGCCTTGACCCTGTGCCTCATGGGAACAGTCCAGCCCGAACTGCCAAGCCATGTCTTTCCTGGACCGGAATCAAGCATCCTAGGACCGGTTTCTGGCTGACAGCAGTCTTCAGCCAGGATAGCTTGACTCCAGTGGTGTGGAGAGTATGGGACTCACGTCTGACCATACCATCCCACTCGGGGTGACAAATGCAAAAACAACAGTTGATGAACAGAATGCAGAACAATGTCATACATTCACCCCAGTACAGAGATCTGGGCCTAAATCTATCGTTTTTTTGCACTCCACACCACCCCAGTTCAGACATGGCCATATGCAAATCAGCCTTGACCCTGTGCCTCATGGGAACAGTCCAGCCCGAACTGCCAAGCCATGTCTTTCCTGGACCGGAATCAAGCATCCTAGGACCGGTTTCTGGCTATCAGCCGTCTTCAGCCAGGATAGCTTGACTCCAGTGGTGTGGAGAGCATGGGACTCACGTCTGAGCATACCCATCCCACTCGGGGTGACAAATGCAAAAACAACAGTTGATGGACAGAATGCAGAACAATGTCATACATTCACCCCAGTACAGAGATCTGGGCCTAAATCCATCGTTTGTTTGCACTCCACACCACCCCAGTTCAGACATGGCCATATGCAAATCAGCCTTGACCCTGTGCCTCATGGGAACAGTCCATCCCGAACTGCCAAGCCATGTCTTTCCTGTACCGGAATCAAGCATCCTAGGACCGGTTTCTGGCTATCAGCCGTCTTCAGCCAGGATAGCTTGACTCCAGTGGTGTGGAGAGCATGGGACTCACGTCTGAGCATACCCATCCGAATCGGGGTGACAAATGCAAAAACAACAGTTGATGGACAGAATGCAGAACAATGTCATACATTCACCCCAGTACAGAGATCTGGGCCTAAATCCATCGTTTTTTTGCACTCCACACCACCCCAGTTCAGACATGGCCATATGCAAATCAGCCTTGAACCTGTGCCTCATGGGAACAGTCAAGCACAAACTGCCAAGCGATGTCTTTCCTGGACCGGAATCAACCATCCTAGGACCGGTTTCTGGCTATCAGCCGTCTTCAGCCAGGATAGCTTGACCCCAGTGGTGTGGAGAGCATGGGACTCACGTCTGAGTATACCCATCCCACTCGGGGTGACAAATGCAAAAACAACAGTTGATGGACAGAATGCAGAACAATGTCATACATTCACCCCAGTACAGAGATCTGGGCCTAAATCCATTGTTTTTTTGCACTCCACACCACCCCAGTTCAGACATGGCATATGCAAATCAGCCTTGACCCTGTGCCTCATGGGAACTGTCCAGCCGGAACTGCCAAGCCATGTCTTTCCTGGACCGGAATCAAGCATCCTAGGACCGGTTTCTGGCTATCAGCCGTCTTCAGCCAGGACAGCTTTACTCCAGTGGTGTGGAGAGCATGGGACTCACGTCTGGGCATACCCATCCCACTCGGGGTGACAAATGCAAAAACAGATCTGTTGACTGGGTGTGAGTGTTTGATTGGTTCAGATGCTCCGTCCATCACCACCCCTTTTTGTACCGCTTTGATCGCCATAAGTTGGCAGGGTATGCTCAGACGTGAGTCCCTTGCTCACTTTGCCACTGGATTCAAGCAAGCCTGGCTGAAGACGGCTGTAATGCCAGAAACTGGTCCTAGGAAGCTTGAATCCGGTGCAGGGAAGGCATGGCTTGGCAGTTCGGGCTGGACTGATCCCATGAGGCACAGGGTCAGACTGATTTGCATATGGCCATGTCTGAACTGGGGTGGCAGAGTGGGCTAAAGAACGGTGATGGATTAAACCCAGATCTGTTGACTGGGTGTGAGTGTTTGATTGGTTCAGATGCTCCGTCCGTCACCACTCCCTTTTGTACTGCTTTGTTCGCCATAAGTTGGCAGGGTATGCTCAGACGTGAGTCCCTTGCTCACTTTGCCACTGGATTCAAGCAAGCCTGGCTGAAGACGGCTGCAATGCCAGAAACCAGTCCTAGGAATCTTGAATACGGTCCAGGGAAGGCATGGCTTCGAGTTCGCGCTGGACTGTTCCCATGAGGCACAGGGTCAGACTGATTTGCATATGGCCATGTCTGAACTGGGGTGGCAGAGTGGGCTAAAGAACGGTGATGGATTAAACCCAGATCTGTTCACTGGGTGTGAGTGTTTGATTGGTTCAGATGCTCCGTCCATCACCACCCCCTTTTGTACCGCTTTGTTCGCCATAAGTTGGCAGGGTATGCTCAGACGGGAGTCCCTTGCTCACTTTGCCACTGGATTCAAGCAAGCCTGGCTGAAGACGGCTGTAATGCCAGAAACCAGTCCTAGGAAGCTTGAATCCGGTCAAGGGAAGGCATGGCTTGGCAGTTCGGGCTGGACTGTTCCCATGAGGCACAGGGTCAGACTGATTTGCATATGGCCATGTCTGAACTGGGGTGGCAGAGTGGGCTAAAGAACAGTGATGGAATAAACCCAGATCTGTTGACTGGGTGTGAGTGTTTGATTGGTTCAGATGCTCCGTCCCTCACCACCCCCTTTAATACTGCTTTGATCGCCATAAGTTGGCAGGGTATGCTCAGACGTGAGTCCCTTGCTCACTTTGCCACTGGATTCAAGCAAGCCTGGCTGAAGACGGCTGTAGTGCCAGAAACCGGTCCTAGGAAGCTTGAATCCGGTCCAAGGAAGGCATGGCTTGGCAGTTCGGGCTGGGCTGTTCCCTTGAGGCACAGGGTCAGACTGATTTGCATATGACCATGTCTGAACTGGGGTGGCAGAGTGGGCTAAAGAACGGTGATGGATTAAACCCAGATCTGTTGACTGGATGTGAGTGTTTGATTGGTTCAGATGCTCCGTCCATCACCACCCCCTTTTAGAACGTCGAGGTGGATGCTGAAGTTAGCGAAGTAAATAAGGTAAACAAGAGTACGTCACACAAACTTCCCAGCAGTGAGAGAAATTACAAGTGTTTCAGATGCGGCAACGGAAACTATCCGGCTAATAATGTCCGTTGTCTAGCCAGGGGTGTCATGTGCAAGAAATGCAACAGGAGAGGACACTTTGCCAGATTGTGCAGAGACCGGGATCCTTCATCACGGAGAGAACATGAGCACAGAAGGCCACATGAGCAAAGAAGTCAAATGTGTGATACCAAGTGAGAGGAAGTACGTGTGTCAGCTCAAAGATGTGAACGGAACCATAAACATGATGTATCCCAAGTGTGAAGTCAAACTAAACAACAAAAGTGTCACCATGTACGCCAACTCATGTTCTCCTTTTACCCTGTTAAATTGCAGGGACTATGAGAGCATTAGCAAGCTGGAGAATAAATCCTTGCGGGCAGCGGATATCTCTCCAATGGGATACCATCTGTTTAATAAGCCCATGTAAATGCTCCTTCTCCTTTCCCTCATGCTACCCTACTTTGCTTGCCACTTCCCTTTCCGCGCCAGGATACTAGTTTAGTAATAGAGTGCATTATAAAAGCCTTTATAACATAATTTAACATACAATAAGGAGCCTATTTCTCTCTTAGGCATGGATGTGATGCAGATCGAATTCAAGGGGAGGATCACTGCAGGCAAAGTTTACATTGTGGAGGTAGGATCCAACCTGGTAGGGTGGCAACACCAAAAGGAGTTAAGGATAATCCTCAACCCCAATAAAGAAGAACAAGTAATGCTGACCGATCAGAGCGTATCTGACACCAAAATATGTGATGAGTTCCCATGATTGTTTGAAGATAGATTGGGCCTCTTATGTGACTACCAGCACAAGATCAAATTCAAAGCTAATGCTAAACCAGTGGTATACAAATTGCGTCATGTACCGCACCAGATGAGAGAACCTCTAGAGAAGGAACTTAAAAGGTTGTGCAATTTATTGGTCATACAGCCAATAGACATGTCAGAATGGTTGGCACCGGTCGTAATGGCAGCCAAAGACAGTAGGGAGGGCATCCGTTTATGTGTGGACTTAAGCAGCCTGAACGACAACATCTGGGTCGAAAGGTATCCACTTCCAAACATAAATGAAATTCTCAGCACAATGGGTCAGGCCAGATTCTTCAGTGTCATTGATCTTTCGATGGCCTACCACCAGGTTGACCTACACCCTGACTCAAGGCCTTTAACTGCCTTTATTACGCCCCAAGGAGCATTTATGTTCAAGAGAATGCCTTTTGGTCTGGCTTCCGCTGCGGCGCTATTCCAGAAAATTATGCATCAAGTCTGAAGAGGAGTGAATCAAACAATGTGCTTCCAGGATAACATTCTAGTGTACGGGAACTCTGTAGAAGATCAAGACTGCATCCTTCGACTGGTATTCACTAAGCTAATGGACGCGGGTTTGACTGCAGAAGTCTAAATGCCAAATTCAGGTGACTTCTGTCGACTACCTGGGTCACTTAAGTTTGGACCAGGGTTTTAGACCAAAGAACAATCTGCTTAAAGTGGTAAAAGATGCATCTTACCCGCAGAGTAAGGATGAACTCAAATCATTCCTGGGCCTGATGGAGTACATGGCGAAGTTCGTCAAAGATTTTGCTTCCAAATGCGATCCCTTACGTGAACTGCTCAAGAAGGACAGAGACTTCGAGTGGCTGGACCAGCACAGGATCACTGTAGACAAGATGAAGGAAGAAGGGTTGCAGTCACCAGCTTTAGGTTCATTTGACCCCACAAAGAAAACTATACTTACAATTGATGCCTCTAGAAAAGGTACAGGGACCGCTTTGTCACAACGGGACGGTAAGGAGGAAAAAATAATCGCATTTGCATCCAGGGGCCTGTCCAAAGCAGAAAGCAATTATTCTGTAATTGAGAAAGAAGCACTGGGAATTTACTGGGCAGTGAAGCATTTCAAGTTTTTTTTATGGGGAGTGAATTTTACAATCCGCACTGACCATAAGCCACTTACGTTTATTTTTACTGTAAAGGGAACGGAGAACTGTATGCCGAGGATTGGCAAATGGATCCTAGGACTAGAAAACTTAAATTTCAAAGTACAATATGTTCCAGGGGCTGAGAACAAGATAGCGGATTACCTGTCAAGGGCACCTGTGGAGAGTGAACAAACTGAGGAAATGCTAGACAGCCCCATCGTGGTGGTGGACGAGCCAGCACTGACGGAGGAAGAGTGGGTAAAAGGAACAGAGGAAGATGGAGACATGCGGAATCTCAAAGAGCTCATCATGGAAGGATGGCCCAGCAAGTGCAGCAATCTCCAAGATCGGATCAAGGACTTTTGGGAAGTACACCACGAACTAAGCATCATAGGAAACCGTGTCTACAGACAGAACAGGATTGCACCACCAAGCAACCTCCAAAAGAAGATTGTAGAACTAGCTCATGAAGGGCACCTAGGATGCAGCCTCACCAAACAAAGAGTGGGGGCGAAGTTCTGGTTCCCCAGAATGGATGCAATGGTGGAACAATTAGTTAAAGATTGCATTAGTTGTGCCAGAAGCAACAAAAGCAAATCGCTAAGGAAAGCACCCTTATCACCAGTGGAGGTACCCGCCAAACCATGGGGCAAACTTGCTATGGACATCATAGGGCCCATGGATAGTCTGGGGGTCCAGAAGAGGTTCATGGTAGTTCTAGTTGACTACACTTCGCATTGGGTCTCTTACAAATTTCTCCATCACACAAACACAAGTGTGGTCCTTGAATTTCTGAAAAATGTCTTTGCAAAAGAAGGCATACCATCATCCCTAGTCACTGACAATGGGGTACAGTTTACGTCACAGCTCATGATTGACTTTCTGACCAAGATGAACATCAAACATGAAAGGACAGCCCTTTATTGCCCAAAGGCCAACGGGTTAGGGGAAAGGGTTAATAGGCTCATCAAAGAACACATTCAGCTAGCCACCATGAATGGGTGGGAAATAGAATCTTCCCTGCGTGACTGTATATGGGCATACCACACCACCCCAATCCAGTAACAGGTGTTTCCCCTTTTGTGTCCCTCAGAAGGAGAGAACCCTGCACCAAACTCAACCCTGGTTGGTTGGAGGGGGGGGCGTCTAACCACAATCCTGGAGTAGCTAGCAAGAGGGTGAAACTGCACCAGGAGAAATACAAACGCTGGTATGATAAAAAGAATGGTGTAAAATCCCCTGAGTGGAGTGTTGGGGAGATGGTGCAGGTGAAAAGGAATGTGCAGGGGTCACAAAATGCGAGCAAGTTCTATCCTCCCTATAGAATAGCGAAAGTGTTCAGAAATATAGTTCGTTTGGAGAATGGACAATATTGGAGCTGTGACAGAGTTACAAGAAGTAATGTGTTTTCTGATGATGATTAAGGGAGATGTGTTGTAATCTCCATCTGTAATGGTATGCTCCTCCCACCCCTTCCCTCTTCTCCCTTTTGGTACAGTCCCCTGAAGCTCACCTTGGAATGTTGACAGCCCCTTGTCAGTTCGGAGAGTTGGATGACCAATAAAGCAGACGTGTCATCTTCCTTGCAGTCTACTTTCTTCTTTATAACAGAAACCATCTCCGCCTCTTTCTACAGAATTGCTGGGTCAACTGATTAGGCTCAGGGCTACACATGGAATTTCTACACTCCCAGACTGCTATTGTTATATTCAACAATTTGGGGAGGTTAGAGTATGTTTGGTGGGGCTCTCCAGGCTCCCCCTGTTGCGGCCTCAACGATTTTCCCGCCGCAACAGGTACTCCTTGTTCAAGGAAGTATAGGGGTGGGGGGTGGAGTCGTTGGGAAGTTTTGTTTTGTTATGTTAATAAAGTCACAGATACCCAACGCAAACTGAGAACACACTCCGCCACTAGCACACCGCGACAATGGGATATATGGACGTCAGATGGCATTACATTCTCTTAACACTCAACTAAGTGAGCTAAACATAGTGTCCTGGAATGTTATGGGGTTAGTTAATAAGATCAAGATGGGGGCGGTGTTTAGACTAGTTAAACGCTGCAAAGATGATGTTTTCCTACTACAGGAGAACCATCTTCTTGGGAATAAAATCCCATGACTCAACTGATTTGGATACTCCGCAATATATCACTCTGGGTTTGTGAAGGGTCCCTGAGGCACAGCGGTCTTGGTGCACCGCTGTGTTCCGTACACCATTTCTAAACACTGGTTAGACCCCGGGGTCGATATACTATTGTATCGGTACACTGCCGGGTGAACAGATAACCATTGACAGCAGTTACGCCCAACCCCACTGGGACAAACATTCATAGATATGGCTTCACAGATGTGGGGAAAGCTTCCTGAGGGCTTAGTAATTATCTTGGGCGATTGGAAGGATGTCATGACACTCCGGGAACGCTGGCGCTCTACAAGACAAGAACCCATGCCAGCAAGTCCAAACTCAATCTCCTGGCCGACACACTGGGATGGTCAGATGCGTGGCGTGCTCAACACCCCTATGAGAATGGCTATACATACACCTCGGCAGTACACAACATGCTATCATGTCTCGATTATGTCTTCCTTCCCCATAGCTATATGCATAGGGTAGCATACGTCTCCATCCTTTCTAGGGGGCAGACCAATCATTCACCAGTTCAGCTTAAGTTACACCTTAAATCGCAAGGGTCTTTATACCAAGAGCATATGTCCCCCGGGTACCTTAAAGACCTGAATTAACAGGAAGTCCTTCTAGGAGCCATCACTGAGTATGTCTCGACAAACACCGACACTGCCCTGTCCAAAACCATCCTATGGGAGGCTCTTAAACCTACACTTCGAGAACAGACAAAAAACGTAAACGCCTCGCCCAAATATTAGATCTAGAAGATCGTCAGCGATCTCTTGAGTGACAAGTAGTAACTGGGACTGCCTCGGGACCGCAACATACCCTCCTCAAAAACCCAGCAACGAATACACCAACTCCTTACCAACGAGGGGCCAGAGACCTGGTTGGCCACACAACACAGGATTTATCAATGGGTCCAGCAAAATGCTGCACCGACCATGCCAGGCCAAGTCGGCTCCTATCCCCGCTCCGGCACTATGCAGTGCCAAGGGAGAACAATGCACTTCCCCAGTAACAGTGCACTAATCCTTCGCCGCATAATATGCCTCCCTATATCAACAAAGAAAATACATAGCTGAGGCCCTAATTGACAAATTTCTCTCAGAAATACCCCCTAGCCGAATTTCATATCAAATGCGAGAGATATTAGATGCCCCTATAACCTTAGACGAGCTTAGGGTGGCACTGACCAACACCCATCCTGGAAGAACACCAGGCCCCAACGGATTCCCCAGTGATTTTTTGCGGCTACACATGACAACAATGGGCCCACATCTTCTCGCGGCTCTTCACGATGCACTTGAGAAACGCATCCTACCCCCAGACTGGCACCAGGCCGAAATCGTAGTATTTTTAAAGCCCGGCCGCAACCCCCCCGAAGATCCTGCCTCATATCACCCCATTCCCTTGCTCAATTTTGAGCCTAAACTCCTTGGCAAAGTCCTTGCTGATTGTCTCAGCTCGTGCATTCAAGATCTCACCCATCCAGATCAATTTGGCTTCATGCCACAGCGATCTACTAGACATAACATCAGACGGGTCCACAATGCTCTTGCTAAAGCCCAAGAACAGGGTCGCCCCACGGCCGTTTGGTTGACCGATATCGATAAGGTGTTTGATTCCTTAAGCTGGACTTACCTTTTTAAACTCCTTCACGGCATAAACTTTGGACCTCCATTTCTAGCATATATCCAACTGGTGTATACAGACCTCTCGGCCTCAGTGCGAGTGGCGGGTCATCGGTCGACCCCCTTCTCTATCAACCGGGGCACACGACAAGGCTGTCCCTTATCCATGCTATTATTTGCCATAGCCATAGAGCCTCTTGCTATTTGGGTGCGTCAGGATCCACTGATTCGTGCCTTTGAATGGTTGCATGAATGCTCCGACAGAATCGCACTATATGCTGCCAATTTCCTCTTTTTTATGACCGACCCTTGGTCCTCTGTCCCAACGTATCCTTCAGTTCTAGTGTGTACTTGGAGAAACCTCTGCATTAGGCACCAATCCCTCCAAATATATACTTTGCTCTGTTTGCGGGGACCAAAAACGCCAGAGCTGGGCGGCGCTGTTATCCCATGCCACTGAGGGGTTTAAGTATTTGGGGGTATTCATTTCATCATACCCTACGACTTCATGGCCCCACAATATCACCCCACTGCTCACAGCGGTTTGAGATGAAACCACAATTTTGTCACAGTTACCCCTATCACTATATGGTCGATCAGGCATCTTTAAAATGGTTTCTCTGCCCCGCTAATTATACCGGCTACAATATTTTCCCTATAACATCCCCCATTCATGGTTTACTCAAATCAAATCAAAATAAGCTCTATTGATTTCAGTCATATAAAATCATAAAAGCAGACAAGTTAAAAACAAATTCAAAATATTCTTTACATTAAAAATAAAGCTATACTATAATACCCCATTTCATTGTTTTCCAAATGCACTTAATACCACAATATTGTATTGAGGGATAAACACTACAATCAGAACAATCCTAACTAATTTAGTATGTTTTAACCTGATCTCTAAGCAGGTTGAGCATTAATACTTTTCCTTAGTCTCAGTAAACTTTTTAAAAAGCCAGCCATAACTCCAATACAATAGTCACTAATTGCAAATATAAAAAGGCAGGTCGACATTGCTTCCACCCCACCACCCTTACCAGAGGCAAAACCCATCTCGATCTTTCCTTAACGTAGAATTTGCAGAATAAAATCACATGGATAGTTGTTTGTGGAGACAAGTCATCGCAAGGACAGTGACGTAATTCTCTGGACCAGTCATTCATCTCCGGATAGCTAAATAATCGATGAAAGGTACCAAACCTGAATTAAACGAGTTCAAACATACCTATCATACCCCCCTAAACACATAAAAGATATGGTTGAATATCATATGGTATTAAAATTGATTGATGCTGGGCTACTGCACATTTATTCATCTCCAGTGCAAGTCTAATTGTCTCTAGGTGGGTCATGCAAGTTGCTTTGAACTCTTTCCTAGAGATGGAGTTCATTGTCTCTGAGGAAGTATAATAATCTAAGTGCCCAAGGTCAGACAAAATATTTTTTGCAAACTTCAACCAAGTGATCTTGTTAGCATGATCCAACTTCATTGTGGGCCATATGTATGAAGCGAAAATCCGGTCGCAAACGCTGCGAATCGCTAAAAATAGCGTTTGCGACATAACAAATCGCTTATCCCAATGTATGAAAGCGAAAATGCATGCAAAAGAAGGAATCGCTATTTAGCGAGTTCCAAACCTTGCGAAAGTGCTAAATAGCGATTTCCATAGCGAATTCCAAATTTGCGCTGAAACCTGTTACCGAAATTCGCTATTCTGGAAATCGCTATTAAGAATTCGCAATGGTATGTATCAACCATTCGCAAATAGCGATTTAAGCAAAATCGCAAATTAAGGAATCGCTATTACCATCAAGTGGGAGCAGGTGGTAACCAGGTGCAAAGTATAAAATGAAGCCCAGAATGCAACACACTCTTTTCCACAATGTCTGGGCTCTTCATGATACTGAGGAGGCGAAGACTGAGAGCTGTGGCGCAGAGGAGGCGGCTGCAGGAGAGGATATTCCGTTTGCGCACCACCATCTTCCAGCGCACTGAGGAGGACATATACACCCATTACAGACTGGAGGAAGAGAGCATACTTGATTTAATTGAGGAACTCAGGCCCCACCTAGAACACCCCACCCGCAGGACACAAGCCATACCCACACACATCCAGGTCCTGTGTTCACTACACCTGCTGGCCTCAGGTAGTTTTCAGGGGTCATAGCCTCAGCAGGAGGGGTGTCACAAAGTGCCCTGTCGCGCTTCTTTCATGCGTTCCTCGACGCCATGACACATAGAATGCAACACCACATCCACTTCCCCAGCACCCCACAGGAACTAGCACAGACCAAGCAGGATTTTTACAACATTGCCCAATTCCCCCACGTAATAGGATGTATAGATGGGACACATGTTGCCATTTCACCCCCCTCAAACATTGAGTATGTATTCCGGAACAGGAAATGATGATAGAGCGCGCAGGTCACCCGACTCACAATTTTACAATATACGCATTGGGCCCATAAATTCAATCTATCATATTTATTAATCGGGTAACCTTACACTCTACTACCAGTATCCCTGTTCCTTCCTATTGTATTTCCAATGTACCCGACTTACCACTCCACCGTTACGGGTAACTATGATCTCAATGGATCAGGGAGCTAGCTGTGAAGATAAGTAGGCAAAACCAAAAATACCATATACAGTTGAATAATGTTTTTGTACTCGTAAATAACCACACACTCTGGAAGTTTTCAAAACCTTTATCTAATCATCATTATCTTTTAGTGTCATGAGCCAAAGGTTAACACCAATCAAACTATCTATCACGAGAATCATAAAAATGGTATAACTATGTATTATTATTATTATTATGTTTCTTATATAGCGCCTGAATCGACCCCCGAAGGGGTATCTCCGCGCTTGCCTTGGGAACCCGTCCTGGCTTTTCCCTGTGAGATAGCCCCTACAGGGCATCCCCAAGGTGAAAGCCAGGCATCCCGCCGCGGGGGGGCCGTTGTGGAGATTAAGCAAGCTTAATGCCCAGAGTTGCAGAGTGTGAACCCATGATTAGGTCAGGCACCGAAGCGAGAATTATCGAGTCCATGGACATTTGAGCTCAAGACCCTGCCGCGTCGGGAATTGAACCCTGGTCCCAGGTCTGACCTCTGCTTCAGGGTCTGCCTGCTCTAACCAGTGAGCCACACTTCTCCATGTATGAGAGTAAGAAACATTTAGAATCACGAAAATAAAGGAAAGGAAAATAAGGAACACGCTATTTAGATAAACAGAACTTCACAACTTCACTAAAGGCGGGTAAAGAAAGGGAACATACTAATCAGAGTGGACTTTCGAAACTCACATAACGATCCAGAGGAAATGAGACTCAGACTATTTGATTTATCCAGATATGCTT
This sequence comes from Lissotriton helveticus, assembly GCF_964261635.1. NCBI lineage: Eukaryota > Metazoa > Chordata > Amphibia > Caudata > Salamandridae > Lissotriton > Lissotriton helveticus. Next base: position 943,101,442 of record NC_136070.1, read on the forward strand.
ATCCGCTATAGGAAGGGTAAGAATGGAACAACCTTATATGCAAACAGTTTTAGCATTTACTAAAGGTAGGTAAAAGTGGAACACGCTAATAAACCATAGAACATGAAAAATCTTTATTTGAGGAGAAAAAGGTTAAATGACATTTGTAAATGTATACTTCGTTCAAGCCAATAGGAAAGAGTTTAGAATGACAGACACCCACATGGATTATATTTACCTAGGACAGATTGTAGAACTAACCCTGGCCACGGGTCAGTTGGGAAAACGGGGACAGGACCCTCAAGGACTTAGGTTGCCGGTAGGCGAACAGGTATGGCTCATGGACAGTCAGGACAGGATAACCCCAGGATTTGGATCAGGACCGGATTCGTCTAAGGATACGACCAACACCTGCAGCTTCGGATGCAACGCCTGCGCTACCCCCTCTCTGCAAGGAATCTGCCAATAACCCCGATTGGGTTCTCGAATCTCCCAGCAAAGTGCTTCGCCAGCACTTAAGGTTTCAAAACCCCGATTGAGTTTGTGGAAATTACGGACAGAGTGCTCCGCAGCCCTCTGTATCAATCACCTATAGAGTTCGTTGGGTAAGTGACAGGTCAGCTATTCGGACAAGTCGGACAATTTCTCTAGCTAAACCTAGGTAAGCATGGGCGGATCTCGCGTACGCGAAATTGCGGATTTACGGATTCGCAATCCGCGAAGATACGCGAACTCTAGCGGATTTGCGGATTTTCCCGTTTTTTGTGTTGGCGCGCGTTCGCGACTATTTTGGGACAATTTCGCAATTGCAAACGTACTTTTCGGCACGCAACGGCCGCGACTATGTTGTTTCTACGTCTGGTTTATCATCACAGGTTCACAGCACCCTCTGCTTCACCACTGCCACCCTCTGGGACACCCATGCCACCCTCTGGTACATCCTCACTGCCACCCATTAGGTTTGTTTATCACTGTAGTTTATGGGGGGTGAAAAAAGCAAGCACACCTCCCCTACTTCAACTGCCATGAATTAATTGGGGGTTGATTAATGTGTCAGTTATTTAGAAAGTTCCAGTCTGGCTGGCACCTGCTTCCTTCCTTATCTGTAATTTGCTTTCTGTTGCAGTGAAATTTTTTTTCACAGGACCTTTATGGTCTACTTGTAGCTATTCTATGAGCCTGCTGTTTGGGTCATAGCAGGGTCATAGAATAGTTGCAAACTCTGGAGGGGCCCCTCAGGAAGCACTACAGTGAATGTTACAAATGTTAAGTTTGAACTTTTGCACCTGCTCATTGCTTTCAGTTTAGCAAAAACCGTTTTTTCTGCAATTTCGCGCGTTTTTTGGGGCGCGAATCCGTGCGAGATCGATTTCGGGAGCCGCGAATGCTTGCGAATACACTTTTTTTTTTGCGACGTGTATGTTCGCGGGCTTTTGCGCGTGTCCGTTGTAGCTATACGTTTGCCAAGTTACCCTAGCGGTCGTACACGGGCGTGGCCATCTTGTTTGCGTGACGTAATTCCGTTTCCGGCCGCTATGTGTAATCTCGCAAACTGTGCTGCTCGCTAGTACAATTTCGCGCGTGCTCGCGAGGAAAATCTCGCGCGAACTTACCCACGCGGTTGTGAACGGGCGCGGCCATCTTGTTTCTCATTCATTGCTATGGTTCTGGGCATGCTTTCTGTATCCTCTCTGAATCTCTGCCATCCTTTGCTTGTTTGAAGTTTATTTAATCTATTTTACTTATTATCTATCCCTCTATTTTTCTAGCTGTATATTTTTGTGTTTTCTGCTACTTTTAGTTACTTTTAAACTACTTTTTTAAACTCTTTTCTTTTCTTCTTCACTATTCTATTTCTTCTTTATCATTTAAGTTTATTTCTGCCCAGACCATGGTAAAGGGAGCCGGGAAGCACCCTGAGAAGGGGAAGGGTCCCGCACCCCGTGCCCGGCTCCCGTGCGGGCGTTTGAGGGGGGAGCAAGTGGTGCCGCGGGAGATCTTCAGCGCGGAGGAAGTGGCGGCACTCATCTTCCACGTCCAGCGCCGCCTCCCCAAGACGATCCTGGGAGGCGGCAAGATCGCGACTGGCTATGGCATCCGGGAGCGCCGGAAGCGGTGGGAGAAGGTGTGCCGGGCCATGTATAAGCTCTCTGGGGTCCGGCGCACATATAACCAGGCCACCCACCGCTGGACCGATGTCATGGACCGGGAACGGGACTTGCTGGACGCGCTCGGCGTAGAGGTCCCCGGGCTTGGTGAGTAGTAGTAGCTATTCATCACTACTCTGTTTTATCCGGCTCTGTTATTTGCAAATCTTTGTTCTTTACCAAGAGCAATAATGCTGCCGATTACATTGTAGGTAAATTATATTTCAAAATCTTCTATGCATTTCAGGTGCACTGCTCTCCTTCTCAGTAGCCTTGCTTGCTACTATGCTTATTTGTTTTGTACATTGTGTTCATTTCATTGGCCTGAGAAATTATGTATGAGTGTAGTGTAAAGATAAGAACTGCGTAATGCTAGACACTAAGGGTCATATTTTCAATTAACGGCGCATCCCTGCAAAGTAGCAGGGATGCGGCAGTAATTGTGTGCCATGCCACCACCACCACCCATTGGCCCAAAACGTCACAGAAGCCTTACGCATCTGTGCCGTAAAGGCGGCGCATTGCTGGAGTTGCGTGCCAACGATGGCGCAGCTCCAGCAATGCTCTGGGTACCCTATCTCCCCAATGCTGCATCAAGCCGTACGTCGGCTTCAAGCGCGCAGGGTTTGACTCATGCATCATTGTCTTAAAAGTGACTGATTGACATCTTGTAGATTTCCCTCAGCCACTTTTAGGATTCGTCCCTGCGCAGGTACGCCCTCCCTTGCGCCGGAACGCCCCCTGATGGCGCAGGGCTTTACAACGTGATGCATCGCCCATAATTTCTTTTTTTTTTAATATATACGCCGCACCAACACCATGGCGAGTCTTTTGTTCTGCCGCAGCGTCACAAAAGTCATGCAACAATGGAGGAAAATGAGCCGCAAGGGACTTCTAAATCAGCCCCAACAGACTGAAGTCCACTCCTTCCTTTAGACACATGGCTATAAGAAGAAATAGTGGTGGTGGTGGGTGGATTGATAGTTTGAGTATTCACTGATCTGCAAGCAGGATGGACTTTGTCTGTCACTTCGCGTGCTGCGGACTGCTGCCTGCAGTGCCAGGCCTAGGCAAACCTCTTTAGTAGTCTGTTTATTGAGTTACAAAGGAACTTTCTAAGTCAACGTTCCGCAAATCAGGCAATACGAATAACGTAGTATACCACATGAGATAGATCCCGTGGAATAGTTGTCTATCTATTTGCTATTTCTCCAAAAAATGTTGTTATTGTTCTTTTGAAATGGTTGATTTGGTTGACAAATCTCATCCATGTTTTCTGGTCTTTCTTTCTTTCATGTTGTACATCAGCTCCCCCCAAGGGCAAGAGGACACAGGAGGAGGAGGGTGCTCAGGATGCAGGCCAGGATCGGGCAGGCGAGGGCTCCTTTGCTGGCCCCAGTAAGTTTTAATTGTAATAAAGAGTACCTATTTTTTCCTAGCGTTCCTCATTCGATTTTTTCTAAATCGTCTTTGATCTTCTTGTAGACTGGATATAAATTCTTATCCTGGCTCTAATATGACTCCCTGTGGTATTACTAGATTATTCTTATTAGTCTGTCTGTGTAGCTAACTAAGATTGGACATTTGGCAATTCCATTGGACTCCCATTCTATTCAGCAATAGCTCTATGCACTGTCTCCTTACTGACTAGATAGTGTGGCAGAGTCATTCAGCTCCCGAAGTCACCGATTATTGATCCCCAATGATCTCTAGATTATCGTACGCAGGACAAGAGAGTACGGAGTAACAGCACAGTCAAGAAGTGTCAGAGGCACTCATGCTTGCAAAAATTCCAAAACCTTTAGCTCATCCACTCTAGTCTGGAGGACCAAAAACCACAGAGTCTATTTAAGTTTAAAAGCTTTATTAAAAGTAAACACATTTATTAAAATCTACTTTGTCATAAAACTATTTAACTGAAAACGGAAAAGTGGTTAGTGCTGACGATTAATTGGACACATTTCTTGTGGTCGAGCCGAGCTCTCACCTGGTTTGAACTTGATCCTGGTCGTGTTCTTAGGAATCAAGCTTCTGTCTGTTAGGAGAAAAAGTGGTGCGTGTTAAAAATAAAAAGCAAGCATTCATCAGTTGTGCATAAAAGTGCAGCAAGACAACAGCCTTCCCTGGAAAAAGGGACATTTTTACTTTGGAGTAGACAGTCACAAATTATTACATTGTATTCAGTTTTTTTAACATTTCTCCTAGACCAAATATTATATAGTAGTGAGTGGTGTATTCTAACATTCTTAAATGTACTTTGTAGGTGTAACATCTGGTGACGGGGCCAGCATGGAGGTGGCTGTGTTGGGCGAGGACTCGGAGGACTCTGGGGAGGAGGCGGTGCAAGAGCCGGCGGACGGTCCTGTGGGGGTTACAACGGTGGTGGCGGAAACAGGTAAGCTATATATTCCTTACTTATTGAGATTGAAGACTGCATAGTGTGCTTTCTGCACGGGTGTATTACAAATCAACCAGGTAGTAGCCTCCTCGAAATGTACTTCGACTTAGCTGTGAAGTTTTTGGTGAGAAGAATCCCAATAAGTTCTTAGACGAACGTGATGGATGGGATGAACGAAAAGCGAAAGAAGGGTGTAAGTAAGTGGGACACGAAATTGTATGATGGCTGGCAAAGAAGAACGATATGTGTTTGCTTGGCCCCCGAGGTGGCTTGGAAGGAAAGAATATGGTATGGTGCATGGCTGGGTCAATGATGAAGCAAGGATGGGTGGAAGGACAGCAGCCTGGGTGGGTGAAACAGAAACTGTATGTGTGCGTATACTTTGACTGAATGGATGCCTGGAGCATGGTATTCTCTGACTCTTAGATAGCACATGTGTATCTAGAGAGAGTAGATGGTCGCCAGATGAACTAAGTGTTACCTTGAAGAGCATGTACCACCGCACCCGCACGTCCGTTCCAGTGCAGGGAAGGAAAGGAAAAGGAATTGTAAATGTGTCCAATACTACCATGAATAGTAGCAGTACTTTGTATTGCGTCTGCAATCACAGCATATATCTGGTTATTACGGTGGACACTCCGTACCTCTCTTAATAACTTTAGTTTGCTTGTAGTACGTCATTCATGTGGGGGTGTATCACTGTTCACTCAATATTAAGCAAAGCACCTAAAGTCATCCCATATGTCATCAAATACGTCCCATGTGAAGTGATAGATAATCAAATTAGTTAGCTTCTTCATTTTCCTTTTCTAGTACTCATTTGCACTGTAGGGTGAAAGGTAAATTAATTAAGCAGTAGCCCTTGTAACAGAGTATTCTCAGTGCCACCCGTAATAGAAAAGTAATAGCTTCACCACCTGCATGTACTGGACCGGTACAGTAACGCAAGTCTGTCTCACTCATCATGGTGTGCAACTTTTTTTCTCGGGTGCAAGTTCACTGTGCTGTCCATGTCATTCTGCCGACTTGCATAAGATAACGTACCAATTTTCCTAAACAAGAGAGAAGAAGAAGAATAAGACTGGTGTACTGTCATAGTCGACTGTAATGGAAGTCCATAGTGGTCGTAGAATTTGTTCATTAAACTACCACTAATGTTAGAGCAAGGATGCAGAAGTGGGAGGTTACATAGATACTGTCCTCAATAGTTATGTACTGTGCTTTCAATTTGCTACTTGTACTGTGACCCAACTTTCGGCTCAATCACTTTGTGTTATTAATGCTAAGGAGCATTGGTTACAGACTATGTCTTTCTTTCTTCATATAGTTGCTCCTTCCAAATCAACAACACGGAGGGAGCAGGCTAGAATGGCCCGGCAACGGAGGCTGGAGGCCACTGTCGCCGAATATCGGCGGCTGGTGGCCCTGGAGGAGGAGGAGGACACGCAGTCGAGCGGTGCAACAACAACATCCTCGGCTGGGACCGCTGCATCCTCCTCCGTGACCCCACGGGACGCCAGCATGCGCAGTGCTCCAGCGGGACCGAGCCGGGCTAACAAAGCCAACCGCCACCGCCAAGCAACAGAAAAACCAGCTGCCCCCCACAGGAGCTGCAAGGAACGCCAACACCGCCTACGAGTCCGAATGTCCAACCTGGAGCAGGAGGTCCAGAAGTATAAGAACTTGGTGAAGGGCCTCCGCTCCGAGCTTGCCACCCTCCGCAAGGAGTATGATGCCCATGCCGCAAAATGCACCAGCACCAGCACCCTCCAGTAGTGGAGTGTCCCTTGCCCTTTTTTTATAGACTTTTGGGGGGTGGGATTTGGGAGTTGGGATCGTTTTGGGACGTTTCAAAGACAATCGTTGGGGTTAGGGTGGGTCTTGAGGGAGATTATTTTGTTAGGGCTACATAAATATACATTTTTAAACTTTATCTGACCATACCTGTTTTTTACTGCTTTTCAGTCTGGTGGGTGGGGGACGGGGGTGTAACAGTAACTTTGTTTTCCTGAACAGTCGTAGGACTTTAGTAGTACAACCGTCAATCTCTTGTCTACTCCGAAATAATACTCCATTATACTACCTCCCACCAAACGCTTATCTTACCTGTAATTAGTGTTAGAAATTAGGGCTAGGCCCAGGGCTGGCTCCACGTGAAATGGGGATTAACGTTGTCAATCCTGGGCGGGTGACATTTCCTCATTGCGGTGGTACTAGTGGTGTGACACAGTGGCAGTTGCATGCCTATGGAAAAAAAGAAAACGAAACCTTGTTTGTCCTTACTGTAGCATTACAACGGTTACGGTACGATCGAGAATATAGCAGGTGACAGTACACTAGAACAGTGCCATAATGTAGCCTAACAAATGGTAAAGTATTTGCTTGCAAGTATAACTAGTACTTGCGTTGAATTTATTTGACATTGGCTACTACTACTAGAAGATATAGTACTGAAGCTGAGTAAGTCTAGAAGATATCCTCGTATTCCTTCACCAGCCTGTTGCTATGACCTTATCCTCCCCAGCAAGTGTGTGGAATTATTGATGTCATTTTAGTCAGACATCAAGCAAAACAACACAGCCCGGGGGAAGAGGGTTAGGGTTTGTAAAATGGATGGGAATGGGGGTTTCTTTTTGGGTAGGTTTTGTTGAGAGAAGAAAAAAAAAGCAGAGCATGGACAAACAATAATTGAAGATAAAGACAATCTTTGGTTACAAACTAAAGCTAAGCACATGCAGTCACACTCATAGAATAAAACAATGGATACTGTATCTGTATTGCGTATGTTGTTGGAGTTGTCCTGTTGAATTTGGTAAGTAAGTTGCATGCAGCAAACAATTCCTCTTATTGGCGGCACTCCTCCATTCCAGCTGATGCTTCGTCCATCAATGTTGGTGACCACTGACAGAAGACACCCTGTCCACTGCCTGCCTGGCGGATGTTGACTGAAACCCGGCCTGTAATTATTGAACGGAAAACAGGAAGTGCTATTACAATACCACTGATAAATAAATAAAAGGTATGTACGCTGTGTGGTTCAAAAAGTGACACTTTGATTTCCCTAATAGACAGTACAATATTTTTGAAATTGCGTGCTCTGTCTGAGTCACCTTTTTAAGGATAAATAAGTATGGCCAAAATATTATAGCGGATCTTTCCCCTCAAGGTAGGTGTACTGTAAACTGTGTTTTAGAACAAAATTTGACCTTCCCAGCAATGCTCCCACCAAGACCCTTACTAAAGCCAGTCGCAAAAATGTAGAAGAACCCCAATCAGATCTCCAAAAACGATGCCTAGCAGAAAAATGGTTACAAAACGTACTTTGAAAGTAACAGTAGGCCCAAATACAGACCGTGGATTGTATTCAAACCACTTGCAAGCAAGCAAAAGTATCCATAGCCAGCATCGCTCCAACAGTGCTCTACAACACCAGAACTGCGTTGCAATAGAACCCCCCGAAACACATGCAATCCTGCTGCTAGGGCTAACCCTAACGAACCCTAACTTACAAAAAGTGCCAAAACTGGTGTTTCCTTATGGATTTTGTCCAAAACACTTCTATCCGGTATTAGACCTTCCCAGGAATGCCCCAGGCAAGACCCGCCAACCCACCCGGAAAAAAACACCCGACAACACCCCCAAACAGCGAAAAAGCTAAATCTCATACTTACAATATCTCTCGGCCTTCGGTCCAAACGCGCCGCTGTGCAGCTAGGTCATCATCATCAATCATCATAACTCCTGTTTTCCACCACGGATTTCCTGAAAAGCAAATGCAATCAAGATTAGATTGTCGCAGCAGTGCTTCGACAGAGACCCCGGCCGCAACCCACCCACGAACAGCAGGAAGCCCCCCAAAACGCTACATTGAGCAAGATGACAGAAGAAATAGCAAAAAAAAGGCTGTTCCTTAAGGATTTTGTCCAAAACACTTCTATCCGGTATTAGACCTTCCCATGAATGCCCCAGGCAAGACCCGCCAACCCACCCGGAAAAAACCACCCGACAACACCCCCAAACAGCGAAAAAGCTAACTCTCATACTTACAATATCTCTCGGCCTTCGGTCCAAACGCGCCGCTGTGCAGCTAGGTCATCATCATCAATCATCATAACTCCTGTTTTCCACCACGGATTTCCTGAAAAGCAAATGCAATCAAGATTAGACTGTCGCAGCAGTGCTCCCAGACACCAAAAATCACCCACAAACACCCGGAACCCCGCCAAAGAGCACCCCAAAGGCAAGCAAGTCAGCAAAAACTGCAAGAAATTTCCACCTCATATTTGGTCCAAAACACTTTTGTCCATTATTAGAGCTTCACAGCAATGGGCCCAAATCCGTCAACTCACCCGCAAAGAAGTACAACACCCCCACAAGTGCTGAGTCTTTCTTCATTGGGCGTAATCCAGCACTCTGCTTTGAGGGAAATCGCAGTCTGGAGGAGGAGGATAGAGGAGCATGTTCTTCAGAACTTGTGAACCTGAGGAATGTAGACTGCGGCACCTTCAAATCAATAAGCAAACAAGTGATGACAGTTCTGCTGATGGTCTTGTTTTTGGAATTAGGTGATTAAAGTTTGAATTAAATTAACTGTGCAAACCAAAGAAAGAGAGACAAACAGGAATAAAAGTGAATAAGGATGAAAAAGAAAGTTCTTGATTCATTGTCTCATTTTCAGGGCTCGGTGTCAGGGAATAAGAAGAAGATTTCGTCATCATACTCTGCGAATTCAGGCAGGATGAGGTCAGTGCCACCGAACAGAGAACAAATCCCCTCATCTACGTTGCCGTCCTCCTCGTCTTCATGCGGCGTGCTTTCTCGTACTTTGTAATCTGGTGGTATGAGGTGCTGATTCATCTTGATCATTGTCAGCCGCTCCACATTTTTGGGCGAGAGGCGGCTCCGTTTGGGAGTTACAATGCCACCAGCAGCACTGAAAACACGTTCAGAAGACACACTTGCGAGTGGGCAAGACAAATAGTTTATAGCCAGGTTGGAGAGCTGTGGCCACAATTGTTTTTTGCCATGCCAATACTGCAATGGCTCATCATTAAGAAAGACCTCTGTTGAGTCATTCATATAGTCCTGCACCATCGACTCAAGGTCATCAACGGTTCCTCCACTTTGCTTACTTTTTGCTGTGCCTTTGACATTTTTTCGAGAACCATACCCAAGCAAACTTAGCCAATCCTCTACAACAGCCACTGTTACTGTTGTGTGTGGTGCAGATGATCCAGTTGCCTTTAACGGCTGAGAGGTCACTTGTGCCCCAGCCACAGGTGCAGAAGTGGATTCTTGTGACTGGGGATGGCCTGCTGATGCTGATGTACTGTCTTCTCCTTCAATAACCTGCCGTTCTTTTTCAAACCTCTTGGCTGACAAGGCTAACCAATGTTTGTACTTTTGAACATCTGCATCAGCAAAAGGAAAGAATGCTTCGCCTGCCAGCGCCTTTTTGTAGCGTGGATCCAGAATAGTAGCACAAATGTAATGCTGTTCTGACTTGATTTTTTGAAGACGTTCATCACCACGTAGGCGCTCTAATAATTTCTCAGACAAAATACAATGGTCTTTTTTTTTTTCATCTTTTTCAAACTCAGAAGACACCGCCATCAGTTGGTGCTCCAGCATGCACAACAATGGGATAGCTTTTCCCAAATTACAGTCCTCCTGGCTGACTGCACGCGTGAAGAACTCAAAAGGACGAAGCATGTCTGTCAGGCTTTTAACTATGTCCCATTGCGCCGCACCCAACCGCATGTCCTCCTTCTGAGATGTACCCTCTGTGAAGAAATAGTGATCGAGTACCGTATACTGCTCATACAGACGCTCAAGCATGTAGAAGGTTGAGTTCCAACGTGTTGCCACCTCCTGGATGAGTGCTTTCACTGGCATTTGACGTTCAAGTAGCAGTCTCCTCAGATGCTTCCGGGCCTTAAAAGAATGGCTGAAATGGTTGCACATTTTGCGGCAGGTGGCCATTACCTCGAACGCTGGACTGTGTTTATCACTCAAGAATTTTTGAACTACCAGGTTGATACAGTGCGCCAAACACGGCACTCTAAAATAGTCACCCTTCCACATGGCCTTAACTACATTGGCGCCATTATCCGTGGAAACATAACCAATCTTGCGTTTTTGGGGGGATAGCATTTTCAAGACCTTTTTGTCAAACTCTTCCAAAAGGTTTTCTGCTGTGTGACTTTTCTCCAAGCCAAACATGGCTAGTGTTGCATGTTTCCGAGCAGCTTTGAAAACTTTGTCCGGGTCAACACCTGCGTTTAGCTTTGCTTTAACACCTGAAAAAGAGACCCAGTGTGCAGTGATGCACATGTAATCAGCGCCTGCGCCACTGGTCCACATGTCTGTTGTCAGATGTATTGTGTGAACAGCACTCTTCTGCAAAGCTGCCCCAATCGCCTCCAGCACATCTTCATGTAGTGCTGGAACCGCAACTCTGGCAAAATAGAACCGGCTAGGAACCTTCCATTTAGGGCAGAGCGTTGCCACTAATTCTAGAAAACCTACCGCTTCTACAAAAGAAAAAGGGAGAAGGTCCACAGCTAGCATTTTAGCCAGCTTAGTGTTATACAGACGCGTCAGTGGGTGGTTGCGTTCATATGGCACGTCTGAAGTAAGCATTGTTCTAATGTTGCCCTGGACCAAGCATTTACGGGCTGATAATGACTTCGTTGACCCAATTTTGCTCGCTGGTGAACTTTTGTGCGTTGGTGTCTCACTCGCTCCAACACTCTTAGTGTGCCTCACATTGGGTGTGCTGCTGACAGGGGTACTGGGTGTAAGGGAAGTGTTTGACACGTCTTGTTCCTCCTCGTCATCATCAGATGAAACATCAACGTTTCCTTGAATTCGGCCTTTCTTGATCGCATCTAGGTGCGCAAACCATTTGACAGTGTGCTGTCTCCTAAGATGACCTCTCTGGCCTCCGGTACCATAGTTGGTACCTGGCTTACCACGACTAACCTCATCCTTACAAAGGGTACAAATGGCAAACTTTGGATTTTTTTGACAAACAGTAAAGAAGTCCCAAACTGGGGACTTGAAGTGTCTGTCGGACCTGGAGGAGGCGGCGATACTGGTGGTGGTGGTCATGAAGCTAATGCCAGATGAAGTGGAGGATCTGGATTGCCCAACTTTTGTACGTTTTGCACTTTCACCGCCACTAATTGAGGTCGAGGTTGACGGAGGTCTCTTCTTGCCAGAAAGAAATATGGAAGCGGGACGAGTTGGTGTACTACTTAACTCCAATGATTGTGGTGTTTCCACTGCCTCCTCATCGACAACATCATCATCATCATCACGCTCAGCAGCTCTTCGGGCTAGGGTCAAAATGTCTGTTTGCTGCATGCCCGCTGGGGCTGCAGTGACCTTTATGATGACTGGGTCGTCGTTGGCAGAGTCTTCATCAGCAGCAGTATCCGCCACTTCTTGTTGAGCCTCATCACACTCCATAACTCTGAGACTTTGGACGAGCTTCCTTCTACGCTTAACTACCTTTGTCGGATCATGGTGTGCCTCACTCTCAGACGGCTGTGGTGCTGGTTCCCAAGTTTGATCCGTACCATCAGAAGGAGGTGTGCTTGAAGAAGATGTAGACACCACCCTTGATCTCTTCCTTGCTAGGGGTGTGGAAGACAATGAAGGATCATCAGGAGGAGTGGCTTCCTCAAATGATAGCTCGCCTTGATTGTCGATTTCCTGATGTGCCCCTACTTCGGGAGGAACAACTATTGTGGGCACTTGTGACCCTCCATGCACCTCTGCTTGCGCATCTCCTTGCGCTGCCTCTCCTTCCACATGTACTTGGGCTTGCACTTGCACATGTGATTGTTGTTGCGGCTGTGGTTGTTCAACACTCGTCAGATGAGCTACAACAACCTGTGTTGATTGAGGGACATTGCTGCTGCTTTCTTGCGATGAGCCAACATCACTGGTCGATGGTGATCGAAGAACTATACTGGCTGCGTCTGCAGCACTCAAGGGCTTGGACTTAAGTTGGCGTGGTGATGGTGGTGGCACTGAGCCCAATGGAGCGGGGGTGCTGCTGCCAGCTTGGTCCCCAGCAGATCCCGCTGCTGCTGCAGGCATACTTTTTTTTTTACTCCCAAAAAAAGGGGCGGGCGGCACACCAGTGTCCTTGGTAACTTGCTTCTTCTGCTCCTTACTGGCACCTTTCTTGCTAGAGGAGCTACGGGTTACTTTTTTTGGGGCCATCTTCTTCAGAGCAGGTCAGCAGGCAGCAGTTGCACGAGTTGCAGAGGGTTCTGTGTCCAGACGTGACGTCGCCTGACGTTATGCTGCACACACACACCGCTGCAGGACTTCTTCCTGGCACTGGTGGTTCTCTTGAGTCTTCTTGTGCACCTAAAAGCAATGGAAGACAGAGGAACATCAGTTCAGTTAAACACCCCAAAAAATCGACAAAACACAGAAAAATGAGCACAATCCCATGCCATCCATGATGTTTACATTGAAGACACCCCACAGAAAGACTAGGCCCATGCAACACTCACCACCCCTGGGCAAAGGGCCCCACCAGCAGGCCCAAAAAAACGACAAAAAACAATAAAATCAGCACAATCCCAGCCCATCCATGGCCTCAATGGTGTTTAAATTCAAGAAGACACCCCTCAGAAACACTAGGCCCATGCAACACTCACTACCCCTGGGCATAATGGATGAAAAGTAGGCAAAATAAGTGCAGGCCTCAGACACTGCCTCTCCTCAAAATGGCCCCTTACACCCCAAGCACATGTTGCCTGTACCAGCCAGCACTCAAGATGGCCACCACCACCACCCACATGGCCAGTCCACATCAACAGTACACCCCCAAAAAACAGAAAAACAGCCAGAAATCACCACAATCCAATGCCATCCATGATGTTTACATTAAAGAGAGTGAGACCACACCACAGGCACACTCAGTCCATGCACCACCACCCCTGGGCAAAAGGCCACACCAGCAGCCCCCCAAAAACGACAAAAAACAATAAAATAAGCACAATCCCAGCCCATCCATGGCCTCAATTATGTTTAAATTCAAGAAGACACCCCACAGAAAGACTAGGCCCATGCAACACTCACCACCCCTGGGCAAAGGGCCCCACCAGCAGGCCCAAAAAAACGACAAAAAACAATAAAATCAGCACAATCCCAGCCCATCCATGGCCTCAATGGTGTTTAAATTCAAGAAGACACCCCTCAGAAACACTAGGCCCATGCAACACTCACTACCCCTGGGCATAATGGATGAAAAGTAGGCAAAATAAGTGCAGGCCTCAGACACTGCCTCTCCTCAAAATGGCCCCTTACACCCCAAGCACATGTTGCCTGTACCAGCCAGCACTCAAGATGGCCACCACCACCACCACCCACATGGCCAGTCCACATCAACAGTACACCCCCAAAAAACAGAAAAACAGCCAGAAATCACCACAGTCCAATGCCATCCATGATGTTTACATTAAAGAGAGTGAGACCACACCACAGGCACACTCAGTCCATGCACCACCACCCCTGGGCAAAAGGCCACACCAGCAGCCCCCCAAAAACGACAAAAAACAATAAAATAAGCACAATCCCAGCCCATCCATGGCCTCAATTATGTTTAAATTCAAGAAGACACCCCACAGAAAGACTAGGCCCATGCAACACTCACCACCCCTGGGCAAAGGGCCCCACCAGCAGGCCCAAAAAAACGACAAAAAACAATAAAATCAGCACAATCCCAGCCCATCCATGGCCTCAATGGTGTTTAAATTCAAGAAGACACCCCTCAGAAACACTAGGCCCATGCAACACTCACTACCCCTGGGCATAATGGATGAAAAGTAGGCAAAATAAGTGCAGGCCTCAGACACTGCCTCTCCTCAAAATGGCCCCTTACACCCCAAGCACATGTTGCCTGTACCAGCCAGCACTCAAGATGGCCACCACCACCACCCACATGGCCAGTCCACATCAACAGTACACCCCCAAAAACAGAAAAACAGCCAGAAATCACCACAATCCAATGCCATCCATGATGTTTACATTAAAGAGAGTGAGACCACACCACAGGCACACTCAGTCCATGCACCACCACCCCTGGGCAAAAGGCCACACCAGCAGCCCCCCAAAAACGACAAAAAACAATAAAATAAGCACAATCCCAGCCCATCCATGGCCTCAATTATGTTTAAATTCAAGAAGACACCCCACAGAAAGACTAGGCCCATGCAACACTCACCACCCCTGGGCAAAGGGCCCCACCAGCAGGCCCAAAAAAACGACAAAAAACAATAAAATCAGCACAATCCCAGCCCATCCATGGCCTCAATGGTTGGTGTTTAAATTCAAGAAGACACCCCTCAGAAACACTAGGCCCATGCAACACTCACTACCCCTGGGCATAATGGATGAAAAGTAGGCAAAATAAGTGCAGGCCTCAGACACTGCCTCTCCTCAAAATGGCCCCTTACACCCCAAGCACATGTTGCCTGTACCAGCCAGCACTCAAGATGGCCACCACCACCACCCACATGGCCAGTCCACATCAACAGTACACCCCCAAAAAACAGAAAAACAGCCAGAAATCACCACAATCCAATGCCATCCATGATGTTTACATTAAAGAGAGTGAGACCACACCACAGGCACACTCAGTCCATGCACCACCACCCCTGGGCAAAAGGCCACACCAGCAGCCCCCCAAAAACGACAAAAAACAATAAAATAAGCACAATCCCAGCCCATCCATGGCCTCAATTATGTTTAAATTCAAGAAGACACCCCACAGAAAGACTAGGCCCATGCAACACTCACCACCCCTGGGCAAAGGGCCCCACCAGCAGGCCCAAAAAAACGACAAAAAACAATAAAATCAGCACAATCCCAGCCCATCCATGGCCTCAATGGTGTTTAAATTCAAGAAGACACCCCTCAGAAACACTAGGCCCATGCAACACTCACTACCCCTGGGCATAATGGATGAAAAGTAGGCAAAATAAGTGCAGGCCTCAGACACTGCCTCTCCTCAAAATGGCCCCTTACACCCCAAGCACATGTTGCCTGTACCAGCCAGCAGTCAAGATGGCCACCACCACCACCCACATGGCCAGTCCACATCAACAGTACACCCCCAAAAAACAGAAAAACAGCCAGAAATCACCACAATCCAATGCCATCCATGATGTTTACATTAAAGAGAGTGAGACCACACCACAGGCACACTCAGTCCATGCACCACCACCCCTGGGCAAAAGGCCACACCAGCAGCCCCCCAAAAACGACAAAAAACAATAAAATAAGCACAATCCCAGCCCATCCATGGCCTCAATTATGTTTAAATTCAAGAAGACACCCCACAGAAAGACTAGGCCCATGCAACACTCACCACCCCTGGGCAAAGGGCCCCACCAGCAGGCCCAAAAAAACGACAAAAAACAATAAAATCAGCACAATCCCAGCCCATCCATGGCCTCAATGGTGTTTAAATTCAAGAAGACACCCCTCAGAAACACTAGGCCCATGCAACACTCACTACCCCTGGGCATAATGCTTGAAAAGTAGGCAAAATAAGTGCAGGCCTCAGACACTGCCTCTCCTCAAAATGGCCCCTTACACCCCAAGCACATGTTGCCTGTACCAGCCAGCAGTCAAGATGGCCACCACCACCACCCACATGGCCAGTCCACATCAACAGTACACCCCCAAAAAACAGAAAAACAGCCAGAAATCACCACAATCCAATGCCATCCATGATGTTTACATTAAAGAGAGTGAGACCACACCACAGGCACACTCAGTCCATGCACCACCACCCCTGGGCAAAAGGCCACACCAGCAGCCCCCCAAAAATGACAAAAAACAATAAAATAAGCACAATCCCAGCCCATCCATGGCCTCAATTATGTTTAAATTCAAGAAGACACCCCACAGAAAGACTAGGCCCATGCAACACTCACCACCCCTGGGCAAAGGGCCACACCAGCAGGCCCAAAAAAAGGACAAAAATCAGCACAATCCCAGCCCATCCATGGCCTCAATGGTGTTTAAATTCAACAAAACAGTTGTATCATGCACCCCTAACCAACCCTGGTCCTACTGGATACTGTGGCTACCCACAATATAATTTATTTAATGTTCTGAAAAGTTCCAAAATTTTACTTGCAGCAACTGTAATGCCCCAAACAAACTTACTTGTGAAAGTTGATTTCTAATCCAAAAGTGATCCAAAGACAGTCAAAAAGGCCTCAAATCCAAATATCCAGCAGCACCCACAAAAAGTAATCCTTCCAGCTCCAGATCCAAATGAAAGTGACCAGGAGATGGACAAAGCACTGGGAGGAGCCTGCTGGACAGGAACAGGAAGTTGGAGACTGTGGGGCACTTCCTTCCTCCCCCCCCCCCAAAAATGGACTCCTTGCAAAAAAAAAGGCCATGCAAATGTCAACCTGAGGAGTGATTCTGATAAAAATCATAATTTTCTGAAGGTTTATCCTGTTTGCTGGTGATTTTCTTGTGCAGAATTGCAAAAGCTCTATTTCGCGAGTGCGAGATTGTTCCTTTCCGCCGCAACTACGTGTTCGCAATTGCGAACTCTCGCGAGGTGTGCTGTGCAAGGTGGCAAGCCGCGATTACGTATTCGCGGGCGCCAAACTCCCGCGGGATCACGCAGCAAGATCCAAAATGGCGCGGCACTCGCAAAGAAAAACAACTCGGCAAACGCTAAATGACGGAAAGTGAACGCCGTGCACCACGCCGCGCGCCGCAACCAAGCAAAAAATCCGCCGCGAGCGGATTCACGGATTTTCGACAAATTTGCGAGAGTTCGCGGATTGCGAATTTGCCGAAAATCCGAAAAATCCGCGATCGGAGCGGATTTTACGCCCATGCTTAAACCTAGGCTAGTTATACTGTTTTCGGGTCAGTGTACCACCCACTAATGTTGCAAGTGAAAGGGTCCCCAAGTTCTGATTGGACAAAGGAGGGGATTAGGTCACCATTTACCTAAGATTTTGACTTTCCCAGACTTAATATTCAGTTTTCGTACCCACCCCTTAAGTTCTAACTTCTCATGACACTAGATTTACAGAATACAATAGAGTATACAGTAGTAAAATACAATTGTAACAGTTTAGGTACAAGTCGGCTTCTGCAGCTGGGTCGTAGTTCAGGTTCCCAGGAGCATCTTGGCTTTGGCTGCCAGCTGGCTGGGTTCCACTGCCTCATGAGGTTCTTTCCCTCATCACGTGACGAGTACCAGACAGACTTTTCAAGATGGAGTCACGAGTGTTCCTCAGGCCCCAACGAATGCAGTAAATGAAAAGTAAGCGGAAACAATTTAGAAATACAGAAAAAAATGAATGCACTGTATACCATGAATAGCTACTCTACACCCCTTACTTTATAATAACTATAGCGTTAGGATGAGTGCGTGACAAACAACTTTGCAAGCACGGAGCATATGAGAAAACAAAGAGGCCATTTTTGGCAGTATTGTGCATGAGCAAACATTTCCCACCAGAACTGCGAGTGCGTCACGTCACGTGATTATGACCGACGCATGCGCAGACTAAATTCCCGCGAAGCAGCGGCCATTTTAATGGCAAGCGTTATTACGGTTTAGTAAACACATAGGCAAGCGTCTCTGGGACACCCCGTGTAGTGTAAAAAGTGCAATATTAGTAAGACAAACATTTTGATTAGACTATTAACACTATTCGAGGTTCATGAGTACAAGCAAGTCGCGTAACGTGCGAATCCTTGCTCCATCAATCCCCTCTTTGATGATATTTACTATCATCACTATTAATGGAACCAGATGACAACTTCTCACAGCTTTCCCAATTCTATTTCTTCAAACATTCGATTCAATTTTTCTTTTACTTCTTTGTTAGGGTGAGAATTCTTCACCCTTTTGTAAATTTGATTATTCATTTCTTCCAATTCTAATTCATCCACATTCCGTTTCACTCCTCTTTTATTCATAACATATTTCTTTTTGTGTTTTCGACATTTGCAGCAGATTACGACAATTAGCACAAATAAACCTATACCTGCTATTGGCATTAGTATTTTACTCACAAGATTTTTACCTATGTTAGAAAACCAATGACCTACAGATGAGAGACCATCAGTTAGTCTCTTCCAGGCACTGTCAACCTCCAGTGGTTTGAGCTCTTTTTCCAAATTTGTAATGTTCCTCACATACCTTTTGATTTTGACACTTTTGTCAGGTATGTAAGTGCAACAATGTTGCGCTTTCAACATTCTACAGACTCCGCCCTCTTTTGCTAATAAGGTGTCAAGAGCAAGTCTGTTCCTCAAAACCATAGATCTGTTCGCAACCATTTCGGTATTTACCATCAGGAAACCTGCAGCAGTATCAGTAGATAACCGATCCACTACTGTTAACAATTTGCAAATTCTGTGTGTGTTCAGAGTCACTCCCACTGCTGGTATCAATGCACTAAATATATCACCTAGTATTTCTCCTACGCTCTCTCTTTTACTACGCACTAATTCATTAGTGTTTTCATTGCTTCCAGCAATTTCATTCACATGGTATATTTTCGGGAAGACAATTCCAAAATAGCAGCTTCCATACCAGTGATCCGGCAATTTGAAATAAGCCTTGTTTCCACATATATAATAAATTCCGGGAAACACAGGTTCTGACCCATTTTTGAAACCCCAACCTCCAATTACCTTGTAATTGTGTTCACATTGACTGGAACCAATGAAAATGTTATTGTAATAACTAGTCTTTTCTCTGTGAAGACAGAGTTTACCCTTTCTTTCGAAATCCAGCAACAAAGCAGGATTAGCTCCACCATTTGAGGTGCTTCCCATGTTTTCAGCCCTCTTAGGAGTTTTCTGTCTTTTATCATTCGCCTTTCTTTGGAAACTCTCTCTTCTTTTCTCTGCCATGTTTAGAAACATTTTCTCTTGTTCATGTAATGAACAGGTCAAGTTATCTCTATGTGCTTCACCTAAATCTATGGTACCTATAGTCAGAAAATATTCTCCCATATAACGTGTTACATCACTTTTGGTATGTACAGGGTTCAGATTTCCACGTATAGGAAGTTCAGAAAATATCACGTCTGAGTTAGAGTAATAGTACTGTAACGGTCCTCTTTTATAGAATAAGCTAGCTAAAATACTACAGGAAATTCCATATGTTAGTGGCAAGTGATGGTAGGTCACTCCCTCAGCTACAGAAGTAGGTAGCTTCATGCAAACATAACAGTCTTCTATTTCCTTGGCTTCTACATAATGTACTAGAAGGTTTGCGAATACGTTTAAATGAGTCCTGTTCTTGATTCTGTGATAATGTAGTCCTTCCTCATCTGGTGCTTCTCAGTCCATTTTAGTTTGTCTAATGCTAAGTGCTTTCTCATGTCCTTCTACACTTTGTGGTGTATTCTCCGTTTGCAGCTCTTCTGTATCCTTTGTCACAGTCTTTGTAGAGTCAACATCAGTATCTTTACTTACCATATAAGCAATAGTAATTGTTAGTCCTATCCATAATATTAATACTAAGGCTATACTACATACACATACCTTGCAGCATGTTTTACAACAATTACGTCTAGGTCTTCCATTCACTTTGGAATCAGACATTTTTGCTCAAAAGAAGCTTTCCAACCCCTCTTTGTAACTTTGCACAGGTTGCTTACACAGGGCAACTTCAGGTTGGTTCTTCTTCTTCGGTAGACTGGTCAGCAGTCAATTCTTCATCACTCTCGTCACTTATGTCAAGATCCTCGAATTCCTCCAACACCAGGTAAGTCCATTCAGGATCCTGATACTTTTCGTTCAGTCTTTTTATTCGGGCACTTCTTCGCTTAGTGTTTTATCCAGTTGGCTCTGTTTTACTGGAACTTTGCTTCCTTTGCTCAAGTTTCTCTTCTACTGTTTTCAGTCTTAGTCTTAGTCTTTTGATGTACCTTGGTTCTCTATTCTTTTTCTTGAATCTTTTAACTGGCACTGTTGTTTGGCTTTCTTCTAATGCTCTTTTATTTTCGTTCTGTTGTGGTACTTCTGCTTCAACGTCTTCTTCTTCCCTTTCTGTCTGACTAGTCCCAGGTCTTGTTTCAGTTTCTTCTGCCTGGTTGCTAAGCTGGCCTTGTTCAGGTGTATGCTGGGTTTGACTTTTGGATGTTTCAATTTCTGTGTCCTTAACACTTTCGTCGATTTCTATCTGATCCTGTTCAAGCACTTCGAACCTTTGATTTTCTTCCGCTTGAACTTTCGCCCTAATTTCTATCTGTCCCTTTTCAGTCTCAGGAGTTCTTGGAGGTGTGTCGATAGCCTGTTCTGTCGCTATATGACCTTCTTCCTCATCAGATTTTACATGGATTTCGATAATCTGATTATCTCCTTCTATTCTTGTCTCCTCCTCACTATCCCACTCTCTATCTGAGTATGTTTGGCTTCTGGTTCTTATTGGATCGAGGGTCAGGTCGATTACTGGGATCCATTCATCTTGACTGGTGCTCGGTTGTTCGTCATCAGCTACTTCAGGACCAACATCTGGAGACCCCTCAGCTGGACAACCTTCAGCGTCAGTTTCTTCGTCTTCAGTTACCTTTTTCGTATGGCTGGCATGGATCCACTTTGGCACACCGGCACACTTCACTGCTGTTGTGGTTACCAGAATCACTTGTCTTGGTTTTCCCCACTTCGGTGCAAGGCAACTTGATCGGGTGTGTTTCTTTAGTACCACCCAATCACCTGGATTCACATTATGGACTGGAGTTGCTGGCCTGGCGACGGCGTCTAACCCCAATCTGGTGAGAGATAGAACGCACTTGGTCACCCAGTTGCTTGCAGTACTCTAGTACCAAATCATCAGAAATGCTTATCAGTTTGTGTCCTGGTACCCATGCTTGTCGCATTACTCTTCCCATCAGGATCTCATGGGGACTCAGGCCTGTCTGTCGGTCTGGAATACTTCTGATTCCCATTAGGACAAGTGGTAAAGCGTCTATCCAGTTCATGCCAGTAGATTCACACATCTTTCCTAATCTCGACTTGATAGTGCCATTCAGTTGTTCCACCACTCTGGGCGATATGCACAGTGCAGTTTTTGAGTAATTTTGAATGCTTCACAGATTTGACTCATTATTTCATTCTGAAAATGCCGACCTCTGTCTGATTCAAGTGTGACTGGAAAAACGTACCTAGGTATTAGTTCTCGTAATAACAATTTGGCTACAGTGATAGCATCATTTTTCTTTGCAGGATAAGCCTCTACCCATTTTGAAAATAGGCAAACAATGACAAGGACGTACTTCATTCCTTTACAAGGGGGTAACTGGATAAAGTCAATTTGTAACCTTATAAAACAACCTTCTGCTTTCCCAATTTTACCCAGTGAAACTACTGTTTTCTTCCCGGCATTATACTGCTGACATGTCAAGCACCTCTGGCAGAGTCTCTCTGCTACTTTCCTGAATTTTGAATTGAACCATGTCTGTTTGAAGACACGAACCATGGCATCCCTACCAATGTGCGTATTTCCATGTATTAGCCGGGCCATAGGAGCAAGCAAGCTGTCAGGCAATACAGGCATACCATCAGAGCAAACAATGACACCATCCTCATTTCTCTGTTGACAACCAAACTTTCTCCATCTTCTCCTTTCCTTTGGTCCCGCTGTATTTTGTAAATCTCTCAGTTCCTCCCATGTTTGTACATTCTCAAACACCATAAGTTGGCAGCTGTTTCCGCTTCCCCCCAATTTGATATTGACTGATATTTGATGTCTTGCACAATGTTGGGCCAGTTGGTCAGCATATCGATTACCTGCTGTCACATTGTCATCGCCAGATTTGTGAGCAGCACACTTGACCACTGCCAATTCTTTTGGTAACTGGATTGCTTCCAGTAATTCCTGTACCACTTTTCCATTTCTGATAGGAGTACCTGAAGAGGTCAGGAACTCTCTTTGCAGCCATAATTGGCCGAAGTCATGCACAACCCCATAACCATATTGACTATCAGTATATATGGTTACTCTTTTATTTTTCCCAAATTTACAGGTTTTTGTCAATGCAATCAATTCGGCTACTTGTGCAGACTTTACTCCAAATAGATAGGATGCTTCTACGGCACGTGATATTGTAACTACAGCATAGGCAGCACTTAGGCCTCCATTTTCATGTCTCAGACATGAACCATCTACAAACAGTACAAAATCCTCTACAGGCAGGGGCATTTCCTTGATATCTGGGCGTGGTTTGGTACTAAATTCAGTCAGGTCAATGCAATCATGCTCGACCTCTCCCTTTGCTTCTGCAATCAGTGAATTTGGTAATAGGGTAGCTGGATTCAGTATGTTACATCGAGTAATGGTCACATTTGCTGCACCCACAAGGATTCTCTCATACTTAGTCAGCCGACTAGGTGTGAGATACTGGGTTTTAGTTCTGGTCAGTAGGATTACAACTGCATGTGGAACATACACAGTTACAGGATGTCCCATAATGATGGATTCACTCTGTTCAAGACTCATGCAAGTTGCAGCTACTGCTTTCAGACATCCAGGTAATCCAGCAGCCACTGGATCCAAAGTAGCAGAGAAATATGCTACTGGACGTCTAGTCAAACCGTGCTCTTGAGTTAGGACTGACAGTGCACAATTGTCTCCTGTATCACAAAACAGTGCAAATTCTTTCGAGTAATCAGGCATTCCTAATGCGGGGGCTGTACACAGACATTCTCGTAATTTTGTAAAAGCTGTCATGCTTTCCTCATTCCATTCCACTGGGTCTTTTGCTCCTTTCTTTGTCATTTTTATCAAAGGTTTTGCTAGGACTGCAACCCCACAATCCACTGTCTGCAGTATCCTACAACTCCAAGGAACATTCTGATCTCTTTCTGAGTATTGGGTAAATGCATGTTTTGTATTATTCTAATTCTCTCTGAAGTAACTCTCCTGATACCTTTTTCTATCTGGTGCCCCAGATATTTTACTGATGAGGTACAAAACTGTAGTTTGTCAGGTGATACTTTGTGTCCTCCTTCACCTAAGTGGTTCAGCAAGGCAATGGTGTCAACAACACAGTCTTTCTGACTTTTAGACGCCACCAAGAGGTCGTCCATATATTGCACCAAAACTGATTCTCTAGGTAAAACCAAAGATTCAAGGCACTTTTTCAAAATCTGATTAAAGATTGAGGGGCTTTCTGTATACCCCTGAGGGACGCGATTCCAGACGTACACGTGACTGTCGAATTCAAATGAGAAAAGAAATTTGCTTTCTGGATGCAATGGGATTGAAAAGAATGTGTGACATAAGTCAATGACGGTGAACCATTCAGCATTCCATGGAATTTGATATAAAATCACTGCTGGGTTCGGAACAATAGGACAGCAAGGAACAACGATTTTATTTACCTTGCGCAGGTCCTGCACTACCCTGTACTTACCACTAGGTTTCTTGATGCCAATTATCGGGGAGTTACAAGGACTACTCAACACTTCTTGTATGATGTTTGCTTCTAGCAATCTTTTTATTTCAATGGCAACTCCTGCTTTCACTTCTGCACTCATTTTGTATGGTTTAGTATTTGGGTAAACTGCATCTTCTTTTATGGCTATTTTAATTGGGTCAACATTTGCCATTAATCCTACATCTTTTCCAGTAAAATCCCATACTTCTGGTTTCACTGTCTGTTGGAGTTCTTCAGGTAAGTCTTGTATTGTCAGTCTTTTAATTTCTGAGTCAGGTCTTATTAGCATTAATTTGTATATTCCATCTTCGTCTGGGGTTTGAATTTCGACGCCTTTTGGTGTGCAAAAGATGGTACAGTTCATTTTACACAGCAAATCACGTCCTAATAGGTTTACAGGACTGGAATCACAGACAACAAATCTATGCATTTCTTTGAAATTCCCTATTGTAATCTCCATGGGCTCGGTAACTGGGGTACTAATCAATTGATTAGATACACCCACTACTTGGATTGCTTCTCCCGAGAGGGGTAGGTTTGGAACGTCTGCTGTTCTCACAGTAGAACGGGTGGCCCCAGTGTCCAACAGAAAGGTGACATCATTTCCTTCAACCTTTCCTTCAATGTATGGCCCTGACTGGTCCACCGGCAAGGAGGCGCCAAGCACGCAGTAAGGTTCATCACAGAGGAAAGTATCATTCAACAAAAATTGCGAAGTTGCTGTATTTCTATCCTCCTTTCCTTCCCAAAATCTCAATGTCTTCACCCTGCTGTGCTTTGCCCTTAAAATTCGGTCTAGGTGCACGGGGCAACTGACTCTGTTTTACCTGTTGCTGGGTCTTTCTTGGTTTCTCATTCTGCGTCTGTGGATTTAAATCATTAATTTGGATGTTACCATTTTGTGCATATGGACACTCGTCTCTCCAGTGCCCTATCTGTCCGCACCCGTGACAGGGGAACTTCTTTTTGGCCTCCTCTCGGCTCATTTTTACTCTGGGCTTCCCTCCACCCCCAGAACCTTGGTTTTGGGTATTACTATTCATTTTACTTAACTGCTTTTCTTGTTGTTCAGCTAATTTTACTTGTGCCCACATGACCTTTTCCTTTCGTTTGTCAGCCATCTCATCTTCACAGTATTTGGCATACCTTAAAACCTCATCAATTTTCTTAGACTGCCAACAGATTTTATTGTCTTTGATCCATTGGCAAATTTCAGGTCTTAAACCTGTTACAAACCTGTAAATGAAATGGGTCATGTCCTTCATCTCAATGTTATCTATGCCGCTGTACGTTTTGAACACCTGTAACAGTCGTTCATAATAGGAATGCACAGTTTCATCTCTATCCTGGGTAGTTCTATCTATTCGGGTCCAATCAGTTTCTTTTGCAGGCACTTTCCCCTTCAAATGTAACATTACTTGATGGTATTTTTTCATTACCTCATCGGAAGGAGCTCCTGTAATAGGGTCCCTCGGGATTTCCTCACTAGGCCAACCAATAGCAATTTTACATTCTGTCCACAAATCTACGGGAACTACGATATCGAAAAACCCATCCAGATCTTTCCACAGGCATTTTTGTACCTTCACAAACCTTTCTACCTGTCTGTACCAATCTACAGGTTTTTCTCGTAATTTTGGGAAGTCATTGGTAAAGGACACAATATCCTGTCGGGACCATGGAACATGCACATACTTCCCACCTGGCACTTCTCGCATAGGATATAATTTTTCTGCCTTGTCTGCTTCTTTTATGACGTACTCGGAAGCCATCTGTTTTGATCTAATTTCCTCCTTTTTCTTTGCCCATCTGGCTTTCCATTTTTCTAATTCTCCCCATTTTTGCAACAGATTCACTAATTCTCTAATCTGTACCTTTTTCCCTGACACATTCATATTTTCCAGATCTTTGTCTGAGAAATCTGCTCTGTAGGATTTTTGCAACGATTTAGATTTCCCAATATCTATTCCAATACTAGCTGCAGTATCCATTAATTTCTCATGGAACACTCGGGTATTACGGGTGATGCTCTTACAGATAAACAGCAGTTCTTCCTCAGAAAAGGTATTTAGTCTGTCTAACCCCACATTTCCAGCCATCAGTTCTTCCAATTCTATTCTTAATTTGTAAATATCTAATGGTTTCGACGGGGGATTTGGTTTCTCTAATTCTCTACTCCATCTCTCGATTTCTTCAGGAGTCACTACAGTGGCACTTCTAGTACCAGAGGCTGACTCAACCTGCACTTCTCCAGCACTCAAAGGAGTGTTTTTCTTTCTTGAACCCCTTTCTGGTTCCCTTATCGGTAAGTCCATTAAGGAAATCACAGACTCACATTCACTTGCTTGGTCATCTACAATTAGGGGTTCTTTTCTCGTCTGCACTACAGCTGGGGTAATAATTGGAGTCTTTGGACACCCCTGTTTATCCCCATACAAAGGAACAACTGGTCCAATAGTTACTGGAATTGTCAAAGCTTCAGGACTTGTATTTAGTTGTGAAATTTTCTGAATTAATTCTGTTCTCTGTTTAGCTATAGCCTCTCGCTCTCTCTCCTGCAGTACTCTTTCCAGGTTTGTTTCATGTACTATTTGCGGAGTCAGGGTTGGGGCAGTTGGATGCGTCATACTAGGTCCCTCTCCATAATTAGGTTTCAGGAATGGATTCCCTGTGGTTAAAAGTATTTGACAGCCGTCTCTTACACTTACTGGTCTTGATCCCTCCTGGTAAGGGGGTCTTTGGCAAATATCCCCTACACTTGAGGATCTGGGTCCTTCATTATAAGGAGGTGGATTCTTCATGAACAAGTCCTCCAAATAATCGTCATCTGAATCCCCACTGGTCATCCAATGTTTGTTTTTTTCTGTCTTTTTCCCTCCCACATGGTCTCCTAGTGCCATCATAGGATACAGTCCTTCTACTATCATATTCTGTCTCCACTGCTTAATTTTTTTCTCTTTGGCTTCTCTATGCATTTTCGGGTACCATTTACTTATTCCCTTGTCAATTCTAGGTCTGTCTCATTCAAAGGCCTCTATCTCCCATTCTTCTAAGGCCTTGTATTGCGTTAGTCTAGGTCTGGGATGCAAATCATTCATTCGGGATCTCAAATTGAATAGAATCCTGCTATTAAATGTGCCATCTAACGGAAATGCCAAAATTCCGTCATTCTTTGTGTATTCCACCCAATTTTCCAACCATACACAAGAGTGATACCCTTTATCAAACATCATGAAAGATGCGGGAGTATTAGGTGGTGGGATGACAACTCCTTCTCTAGTTTTGATAGGCCTGCCTTTTAGCATCTGTTCTTTAGCGAACCCCAAGTATTTCGGATCAGGTAAGAATTCTGGATACCACATATACTTTTTCACTAGCGACTCTGTTTACAAAATCACTTCCAATCCAAATGCGTCTTTTATTTTCGTGCACCCAATCAAATACGCGAATTCAAAACAATTCAGCCAATGGGTGCGCGGCGTTTCTCACGCTCCTGTGCTCACCCCTCCTTTACAATTCCAGCTCCGCTATACACCCGCTGTCTCTACCAATACCAGGGCGGCACAGAGTGACGTCAGAGCAGCTCCGCAACTGACTCCCTCCTTCACAAGGTAACGGAAATTTGATTTCTTTCTTAAAGTGAAAGTGCTTTATTTAATTTACAACGTAAAGCATTCGCCACTGTACTCGAGTGTCTAGAAAGGAAAGATTTGTTTTACTGCAAGTAAACCTCTTCTGTCAACTTTTCATACACTACGGATAGATCTCTTCTGCCTACCCTTCACTCAAGAACCTGCTACTTCTTCGACTCATCCACTCTTTTTGGGATATATACTAAGTCTAAAGTTTCACTAGCGAACTCCTTTGCTATCACTCAAGCTCCGATGAACCTACTACTCCTTTCTCGTGTGACCCTTACTAGGTTATATCACAACTGAAGTTTCATTAGCGAACTCGTTGCTATCATTTATTCAACTATTCATACAGAAACCCTAATTAGCGCTTCCAGTTCTGCCTAACCATGCACTAATTTTCCTCGAGCCACTGACCTCAGAGCGAAGTGGATTCTCCTCACCACTCGCTATTCAATTCCCCGGGGATTCCAGACAAACATATAACAATCACTAACGAGGTTTGTTAGACCATATATCAATATAGCAGCAAGAAAAACAATTTAAAACATTTCATAATTTTCAAAACAATAAAACATTTGTAATTCGTTTGAACGTTTTGACAGTAATATTTTCACAGTTAGCAGCAAATAACCTACCTACCTATCTTAACTAGTCTCTAACCATCCTCTGGCTACCAGAAAAATACTGATAGAGCGCGCAGGTCACCCGACTCACAATTTTACCATATACGCATTGGGCCCATAAATTCAATCTTCCATATTTATTAATCGGGTAACCTTACACTCTACTACCAGTATCCCTGTTCCTTCCTATTGTATTTCCAATGTACCCGACTTACCACTCCACCGTTACGGGTACCTATGATCTCAATGGATCAGGGCGCTAGCTGTGAAGATAAGTAGGCAAAACCAAAAATACCATATACAGTTGACTAATGTTTTTGTACTCGTAAATAACCACACACTCGGGAAGTTTTCAAAACATTTATCTAATCATCATTATCTTCTAGTGTCATGAGCCAAAGGTTAACACCAATCAAACTATCTATCACGAGAATCATAAAAATGGTATAACTATGTATGAGAGTAAGAAACATTTAGAATCACGAAAATAAAGGAAAGGAAAATAAGGAACATGCTATTTAGATAAACAGAACTTCACAACTTCACTAAAGGCGGGTAAAGAAAGGGAACATACTAATCAGAGTGGACTTTCGAAACTCACATAACGATCCAGAGGAAATGAGACACAGACTATTTGATTTATCCAGATATGCTTATCCGCTATAGGAAGGGTAAGAATGGATCAACCTTATATGCAAACAGTTTTAGCATTTACTAAAGGTAGGTAAAAGTGGAACACGCTAATAAACCATAGAACATGAAAAATCTTTATTTGAGGAGAAAAAGGTTAAATGACATATGTAAATGTATACTTCGTTCAAGCCAATAGGAAAGAGTTTAGAATGACAGACACCCAAATGGATTATATTTACCTAGGAGAGATTGTAGAACTAACCCTGGCCACGGGTCAGTTGGGAAAACGGGGACAGGACCCTCAAGGACTTAGGTTGCCGGTAGGCGAACAGGTATGGCTCATGGACAGTCAGGACAGGATAACCCCAGGATTTGGATCAGGACCGGATTCGTCTAAGGATACGACCAACACCTGCAGCTTCGGATGCAACGCCTGCGCTGCTCCCTCTCTGCAAGGAATCTGCCAATAACCCCGATTGGGTTCTCGAATCTCCCAGCAAAGTGCTTCACCAGCACTTAAGGTTTCAAAACCCCGATTGAGTTTGTGGAAATTACGGACAGAGTGCTCCGCAGCCCTCTGTATCAATCACCTATAGAGTTCATTGTGTCAGTGACAGGTCAGCTATTCGGACAAGTCGGACAATTTCTATAGCTAAACCTAGGCTAGTTATACTGTTTTCGGGTCAGTGTACCACCCACTAATGTTGCAAGTGAAAGGGTCCCCAAGTTCTGATTGGACAAAGGAGGGGATTAGGTCCCCATTTACCTAAGATTTTGACTTTCCCAGACTTAATATTCAGTTTTCGTACCCACCCCTTAAGTTCTATCTTCTCATGACACTAGATTTACAGAATACAATAGAGTATACAGTAGTGAAATACAATTGTAACAGTTTAGGTACAAGTCGGCTTCTGCAGCTGGGTCGTAGTTCAGGTTCCCTGGAGCATCTTGGCTTTGGCTGCCAGCTGGCTGGATTCCACTGCCTCATGAGGTTCTTTCCCTCATCACGTGACGAGTACCAGACAGACTTTTCAAGATGGAGTCACGAGTGTTCCTCAGGCCCCAAAGAATGCAGTACATGAAAAGTAAGCGAAAACAATTTAGAAATACAGAAAAAAATGAATACACTGTATACCATGAATAGCTACTTTACACCCCTTACTTTATAATAACTATAGCGTTAGGATGAGTGCGTGACAAACAACTTTGCAATAGCAGCTTTGCAAGCACGGAGCATATGAGAAAACAAAGCAGCCTTTTTTGGCAGTATTGCGCATGAGCAAACATTTCCCACCAGAACTGCGAGTGCGTCACGTCACATGATTATGACCGACGCATGCGCAGACTAAATTCCCGCGAAGCAGCGGCCATTTTAATGGCAAGCGTTATTACGGTTTAGTAAACACATAGGCAAGCGTCTCTGGGACACCCTGTGTAGTGTAAAAAGTGCAATATTAGTAAGACAAACATTTTGATTAGACTATTAACACTATTCGAGGTTCATGAGTACAAGAAAGTCGCGTAACGTGCAAATCCTTGCTCCATCAATGCTACCACTCGCTCAACATACAGATGGTGTGTGATGCCAAAAACATAATCACCGACATAGTGGCAAAGTATCCTGGAAGCACACATGACGCCTTTATATTCCGTCATAGTGGGCTATACCGTAGACTGTCAAGAGGTGAATTTGGAGAGGGATACCTACTAGGTAAAAGCACACAATGACAGGCCACATTTCTAATGACTAGCATGTGCATTACAGTGACTGACCTTTAAACATTTTCACCCACAGGGGACAGTGCCTATGCAGTCCGGGATTTCATCCTGACACCCTACCTAAATCCTGCCACTGCTGGGGAGCGGCACTACAACCTGGCACACATTTCTACAAGAGGAACCATCGAGAGAACATTCGGCATTCTGAAGAGCCGATTCAGATGCATACATAAAAGCGGAGGAGCCCTCCAATACAGCCCTGAAACGTGCTGCAAAATTGTAGTAGCTTGTGCCATGCTGCACAACATCGCTACCAGGAAAGGGACACCAATGGAGTTGAGTGAATCAGAATCCTCCGACGTGGAGGGACCTGGACCTGTACACATTGAAGCTGGCGTAGCTGTTGCTGCAGCAGGGCGACAGAGGCGTGATGAGATCAAGCGCAACTACTTCTAGGTGAGTAATAATGATACAATGACAACTTAAGCCTTTGCTAATGTGTTTAATTCCCAATAGCAACAATGTCACACATCCAAATAAACAAAAATTAACTCTCCCAATCCAATGCACATGTTGAAATCACAGTGCAACAATTGTGGTGTACTAACAGCAAATGCTACACTGTTGCTGGCCCTATTTCACCCCTGTGAGTTATCGTCATTTGGCAGCAGTTCCTATTGGTGTGTGGCAGGCCTGTTGCTCCTGCCACTACGGCGCCTCTCAACAGTGGGTGGTGGGGTGTTGGAGCTCCGCACTGACTGGGAGTCCTCCTCACTGGGGGTCAGCACCCCAGGACCAGCAGTACGCATGGAGCGCAGTTCATCCAGGGAGCAGTTGACTGCACTACTACAGTGGCGATATCCTGAATTCCGTGAGAGAACTCACGCTGGGTCTCTATGGTACGCCTTGCCAGCATATTGGTGGAGGAGGCCAGCTGGTTAATTGCGCGAGTGTAGTGGTCCATGCGGGCAATCTCTTTGCGCCTGGCTGCGCGTTCTGTACGCAACTCTGCAGTTAGCTCCTGCACAGCCCCCCTGATTTCTTGGCAAATTGCCCTGTTCCCTGCCCTAATCTCTCGCTGAATTGCCTTCATATTTTTTGCTTGTAGGTGGTGTACCTGAAGCATGTGCAGTTCGAGCCCTGCAAAAACAGATTCATCCTGCTGTTCCCTGGAGCTGAAGCCCGTGCGGGGTCTACGCCTGCCTGTACCCTGTGGTCTTGACTCCTGCTGCTGGGAAACTGGTGCTTCAGACTGCACTGACTCATTGTTGTCCCCATCCTCTTCTTCCATGATTCTCAATGGCCTCACGATCCTCCTTGTGTGTCCCTGTGGTGGGATGAAAGGACTGTCCTCCCCATCTGTGTCCTGGCCCTGGCTAGCTTCTCCAAAGTCTTGGGGTCCTGTGTCGCTTGCACTGGCTGTTGCATTTCCACTTGCAGGTGCTGTGGATAGAACAGCACACATCAATTTTTTGTTCCTGTCATATGATGTTCAAATACATTATTTCACAGTTTTCCCTAACTTTACTTGTGTCATTCACCTTCCCTGATCTGCACATGTGAAATTGCATTAGATGGATGCTACTTCCAACATTACTAACTATTGTGACTACATGTCCCATAATGCATTGCTGTGACTGCCTGTGTACTTGCTCTAGGCTGACATGTGTTACCCCTTATCCCTAGCTTGCTGCAGGGGGTTGCTGGGGGTGGTTTAGGGTGGGAAGGCATGCTTCTTACCTGGTCTTGCAGCTGGTTGGGCTGAGCTGTCTAGCACGGACACGCCCGCAACACTCTTTGGGGCCAGTGTGCCCTCTACCAGTTCCTCCAGTGGTGTTGAGTCTGTGACATTGGAGGTTCTCCCACCGGTGAGCTGGGACTGCTCCAGCCTGGCAGCCAATTTCTCCTTGGAGCGCTGGCGCAGGTCGTACCAGCGCTTGCGCAACACATCTACAGTCCTGTGTGTCACTCCAAGGGCATTTACTTTGGCTTGAATGCCTTCCCAGATCCGTCTCTTCCTGGTTTCAGGCACCTTGTGTGAGCTCTTCCCAAATAAAATGTCATGGTTTGGCACCATCTCTGTAATGAGGGTTTCAAGTTCTGCCTCAGAGAACTTCAGCTTTCTCTTCCTGGCTACTTCCCCCTCTTGCTGCTCCTGCTGGGTTGCTGGAACATCCTTATTTCCACCTTCTGCCATGGCTCCTGAGTAGCAAACAACACTCCCACACTCTCTCCCAAGCAACACTGCTGCACCATGGGAAATCACTCACTTCCTGGATGGTGATGTCATCATAAAGCATCAGGATTGCGATTGGATGGTTCCAGAAAATCGCTAATTAGCGAATTTTTCCGTGGGATAATCGCAAATTTGCGATTTTGATCGTGCGATCGCGCAAATTTGCGATTTTATTGGTGCGAACTCGCAATTTTGCGAGATTTTACCTATTAGGGAATCGCTATTGCCCATCGCGCAAATATTTAGCAATTCTGGGCGAATCGCTAAATATTTGCAAATGTGTTGATACATGCCGATTTGCGATTCTGATTTTGCGATTCGGTAAAATTCGCAAATTCGGAATCACAAATCGTGTTTTTGATACATATGGCCCTGTGTCCTTAATAATTTCCTTATTTAGACCTGTATAAATAGAGGTCCAAATTCTATACCAGAGTAGCACTGGCTGTGCTTTAATAACATCTGAGACATATGGAATCCCCAGCTCACTATGACAAATAAAAACTGGGGAACGAGGACACAAGCAAAAACCAGGGGAACTGGTAGGTACAGCTAAGATAAACCTTAAAAAGGCATTTTCAACATTTTGAATAAGTGAAGAGTCATAGAAACCCCAAACTCCCTTCCTGAAGGTCGCTATGCTCACGCATTTTGCCTGATAAATCTTAAGGAGAATCCCCGGGCCTTTAGCCCATTTTTCGTGAAACATTTACCACATCCACAGTCGACTTCATAAAGAGAAAACTCCTATTCTTGACCACCGGTCCCCAGGAACCAGTGCGCTCAAATAAAACACCCAAATTGGTAAATGCATTGGTGGAGTCTACTCTATTTCCCCCCCAGTGGGGGGCTCGTACAATTATGTCTCCCCCGTCCACAGATCATGACAAAAGTTTCTTTGGCATTCAATTTTAGTCCTAATTCGTCCATGAAACTAGTATATGAGGCAAGGGTTTTTTGCAGACCTAACTGCATACAGGCCATAAGTACTGCGTCATCTGCGTAGAGAAGGGAGACTATTGGACGTTTATTGACATACGTGGATCCCTCGCCTTTCCCACTAGCTCCTGTTCCAAAGCGTTGGTATAAAGAGTGAGCAGGAAGGGTGCCAAAACACATCCTTGTCTTACCCCCTCTCTACTTTAAACGATGCAGTACACTCCCCTTTAGTTCCGTATCGAACCTTAGCGGTTGCCCCTATATTCAATTGTCTCAGAAACTGAACCAGGACGGGATCAACCTTTAAGTCAGTCAAGATATTCCACAATTTCAAGATCAACGAACGCCAAATACATTTTCCCTCCCTTTGCCTGAGTGTGTTTTCCAATTAAAATACTGAGATTAAGAACCTGTTCATTAGTACCTAGCCCCTGTCTAAAACCATATTGAACATCACTTAAAATGTTATTGTCTACTGCCCAAATTTACAACCTGCCTAAAACAATCCTTCCAGCTGCCTTCATCAGGGAGTCTAATAGGGATATCGGGTGGTAACATGCAGGGTTTTCCCGTTCTCCTTTTTTAAAAATCAGTACAATTATTGACTCTGATCATGTATTAATAAAACCTTTCGCACAACAGACTTGGAGGACCTGTGTAATCAACAGGGACCATAATGAAGTGATTGATTTAAACAAATCAATTGGCAGCCCGTCTGGCCCAGAGGCCTTACCACCCTTACTTGCATTTATCGCCCAAATGACCTTGTCATGTGTAATTTGAAAGTCAATAGGTGAAAAAACAAGGGGGCCTCCCCCCTGCTGACTCAAACAATCTATTACACTTCCTGTTTCCTCCTGCAAATATAGACATTTGAGAAGAAGACTACCCATGTCTTCTCAACTATTGCCACTTCTAATGTCGGGACATCAGACTTGATAAAGAATGGTGCATTTACTGCATGCCAGAATGAGGAACTGTCCTTACTCAGGGAGGCTTCATGGAGAGTAACCCAGGCTTTTTCTTTTAACTCTTTCCTTCGTGATCTACTAGCTAAGTTATATTCCTTCCTACATTCTCGAACTTCCTCCTTATCTCTATCTGACTTATGAAGGGCCAGCTTTAGTTTTGTGTATGTTTTAGTGCAATTTGAATCAAACCACCCCTATCTACTTGTACATCTACCCTTGCTTTCTGCTCTAAGGAAGTTTTGAATAATTAATGTGATTTGGGGGAAAGCTATTAATGTATTTTTATACGAAGTAGATTCCCCCAAACACATTAAAATTGGATCATTAGCCTTAGTTATAATTTGTTTATTTAACTCAGCTGTGTCATATCTAGACCAACGTAAAGAGTATCCATTCAGTCTACCCAGTGATATATTCTGGTTCCAGGCTATTTGATTGTTTCTTTGTCGCGCTAAGACAGTTGGGCAGATAATATTAATGCTTAAAGGAAGATGATCACTCATTACATTTTTGTGGATTTTATAGTTTGTAATATAATTTGCATGACGGTTAGGGGCAATTATAAAATCTATTGTGGATTCTAATCCCCTACTTATAAGAGTATGCTCAAAATCCATTCATGGGGAGCACAGACAGTAAGCAAAACCAAGGTCATGTGAAAACAAAATTGCATTAAACATCTGCCCCCTATCAGTATGCACAAAATGAATCAAGAGATCATCCTCTTCTATTGTTAAGCCACATTTTCCAAACCCAGCTGGCGGACATAAACCAATATTAAAGTTGCCTCCCCAGATACTGATCATTCCCATATCACTGGATGCCTTTAATTTACTGAGATCATAACATAGCAACTTCAAAATAGCCCCCAGCTTTTCTTTTTTGGCATTATTATAAAAGTTTATTACAGTCAGGGTACATTTACAGTCTAAGCGAATCATTACTATTTGGTAATAGGTTTCAGATTTTGTCATTTCAATTTTATAGTGCCCTTACCAAATTCAAACCATAAACACTAATTCTTCCCTTAGGTCTCCCAGGTGGTGAATGAATTGCTGGTATGTGATATGTCTTAAATCCATTTATATGGACTTAGTCTATCACCCAAGTCTCTTGTAAGCACACAATATCGAATTTATCAATCAAGTCCATCCAATCTATGTTATTCACTTTGCTTCGTAGACCAGCTGTGTTAAAAAAAAGAACGCTAACACTTTTGCAAGACGTTAATCCAGGGACAGGGACAGGTTCAATATGACAAATGGGTTCAGATCTAGATTGCACACCTTGGCTGGAAACTTTGGGCTCACCCAGTTCCAATATACTACTAATTGTGGGGCTGGACCCAAAAACTTCAGCCCCATTTGAATGGGTCTCCCTCAAATCAGTTATCAATACATTATTTTGTTTATTCGAACAAGGTTTACAGGAAACCTGGATATCAGGATTCTTAATGATCATACTCTGATCTTTTTGGGTGATTAGTCATTCGTTCTCGTCCAGTGATTGGAGGGGCCCAAATCTATTTGACACCTCAAGATTGTAGGATGGATAATCAATAGGTTGTATAAAAGGGTAGTTTCCATTTTGCCAAGTATAATACTTTGGCTGATAAAAAAAACAAAGGGAGAACTTTAATACCAGTATGGGCAGTATTACTGTCCCAAGCTCTTAGTAAAATTTCCCTTACCAGGCATGATGTTTCAAATAAAAGGACGACACAGTCACCTTGGAAAACTTTCCTACTATTTTCAACCCAACCAATCCGCCTCACCATTTTGAATTCTCTGAACATATCACTGGTCAGTCCTATTCTACTACCCAAGCAATGTATGGCTTTGTTCCGCAGTGTGATCCAGGTTTCGTTTTCCCCTGTGGATGGAGCTGGGACATTGGCCAAAATTACAGTAAAAGGAGTGGCAGCTGGGGGTAGATTTAAGTTATGTGAATTACTTAAGCTTTCCAGTGGACTAGAAGGTGTTGGGCTTGATCTTAATGTTAGATCACGTACATGTCTCTCATCCATATGTATTCCCGACCCTCCTGTCACTTTTTCATTTGTCACTCCTCCCATCGTTGATAAACTACTACAAGTTTACTATTGGCTGTAGATGTAACCTGTTCCCCTTACCATTGTCGCTTTCACCCATTTGCCTCTTCGGTACTAAAGGGGTATCATTCGGACGCATACTCGGAATCTTTGGGGGAATACTGGATGGACCCAAATAGTGCATACTCCCCTTTTGTATGACCAAACTCTGATTTCCAAGGGCCTTCTCCAAACCTGCTTCAATGTTATCCAACTTAAGCAGATGCACACAGTCATCCTATTGTTGAGGTGTCGCTGCGGCAGGTATATACGCATTCTACATCGCATCTCATCGCTTAGTCAATAATGAGTGGTGGTATAGTTCACAATCAGACCCAGCCTATGCAGTGGAACGACTGGCAATGGAGGGCACTCCCTTGCAGAAGTTCCTCTAAAGTAGGATAAGTCTTGACACCCTCCCCCAGCCAGCAAAATAGTTATACAACTATGGTGACGCACAGTGAAACCAATGGGCTGGATGGGACGGCTGACACAAACGACCCCGCTATGGCAGGGCACATATATATGCTCCGTCTCCACACTTGTGGGCTTTCACAAATGGGACCTCCTTGGAATTTCCACGTTGGGCGACATTATGCAAGGCTGTATTCTTAAATACTTTCAACAACTTCAAGCTGAGTTTCAGCTACACAAGTCACAGTTCTACAAATATTTACAATTGAGACATGCCATGAACCCCCAAATCTGCCAACTAGAGGAATTACCTGAGTTCCACCCTCTCGAGGGCCGCCTTCTAATGGGAGACTTAGGGGCGGACAAGATCAGACAAATCTACCAGACCTTAACCCCCCCCACACACGAAACACATTACATAAGACCCGGGCAGCCTGGGAGATCGATTTACCGACCATGACCGATGATGGCTGGATGAGGCCCTGGCTAGCCCCCGGAATGCAGTGGTTTCTTCGCAATACAGACTTATTCAATTTAAATATTTACATTGCGTCTATTATATTAGATCCCGCCTGTGGAAAATGGGCGTTATCCAGTCCCCCCAATGCCTTCGCTGCGCGAGTGCTGAGGGCACATTTTTGCATATGGTGTGAAGCTGTGAGGCGCTGAAATCATTTTGGTGGAATGTCACGTCCTGTCTTGGCGCATCCTGACTTGTACCATCCCACATGATCCCAGATTGCTTCTACTTCCCAGCACCGAAGATATAGGTGGAAACTGATACAAACAACATCTGTTGTTCCTGGGCCTAACACTCGCCAAACAGGACATAGCCCGGAAGTGGAAGGCGATTGATCCGCCGAGTCTGGGGGATGGAAGAAAGCCACGGATAGATGTATGGGTGCTGAAATGGGCTGCCTGCAGAAGCACAGAAACATTTGGTCTGGCGGGCGTCATATTGAGGTATTTATTTACCCCCTCTACCACATCCAACCCTCCATTATGTCCCTAGAAACATGCATGTCACATTAATATGCCATGGACTGACAACCTTGAATGTAGATCTACACATGTCACTACACGCGGCTGCGGGCAATCAATGGTGTTTGGTGTGACCTGTTACTTGATTGGCCTGATGTTTTACAGACCAAATTGAATTTAATAACATGGTACTTTCATTATCGCTTGTTAATTGTAATATATGTATAGGGCACTGCCCGCTTTGTACCTATAAAAACGAATAAAATATGTTATGAAAAAAAAACAAAGATCATGCAGGAAGGCACATCTCCCATCATCTGGCTGTGGAAAATCTGGATCTCAAAACCATACTGTTAGCACTCTTTGTGACATCACTTTGCGGGGTCACTTTCCTGATGTGATTGACGGCTACACACAAATTATGCCAAGTCTTTGACTTTCCTGTGAAGTCAGCTGTCAAGGCTGTATAAACTTGCGAAGTTGCGGTAAAGACGCAGTCAGGACTTGCATGGTTGGGTCCGGCACATGGGATGCAGTCTAATTTTTCAGCTGCATCCTTTACAAAGAGACGCCGCAACCACAAGCCACACACAATCGCAGCCATGTTCTCTAACGATGCAGATTACAAAGTCTAAATCCAAGAGAACTACAGTGCTTGTTAGTATATACAAAACTGTTTTTGACTTACCTGATGTCCATTTCTCTGGCCAGTATTCTCCCTTGCTTCTTTCTGGAGGTCTGAGCCCAAAACCTGGGCTTCTTTGGGTATTATCCATCACCTGAAATTCAATATCAAGGAGTACTTCAAGGAGTCCTGCAAAGACAAGAATTAAGAGAGCCCTTACCAACAGAGGACTGCAATACAAAGGTGGTAAGGTGTGCATCACAATTATTGAGTGGATTTGTACATCCCGTAATGGATACTCCTCTCGTGCTCATCAGTCTCTAGTTTCCTTGGAATTCCTGAAACATAGAAACAGTATATAGTTGACTTTTGAGAAGTGCACTTTCCACTCATAATGCTATTGCCTTAATTCCCTACTAGGACATAAAAGACTTCTTTGTTTGATTTTCCTCTTACGTGGTCTGCAATTAAGTGTCTGCTTAATGATCAGGCCGGCCACTTAGTGGGAATGACTAAATATTTCCCAAAACTGATTGTCACGTACAACTTCCTTTAGAGAGATATTGGGTAATTAAAGGGGATCCTTAGAAAAGCATTTCTAATCAAATATGGTATGACAAAGGACTCATCTAATTTTATTGATGTATTTTCTTTCCTAGGAATATTTTAAAGGCCCATTTTTGTCCACCCGGTGAATTGCACCCATGTTGGGAATGAGGAAATTGTTAGGTAAGCAGGGAGAATAAAAGAGAGAGTTTGTTCAGTATAGAATCAGATTTTGTTGAACTTTATGCACTTTCTTTTGTTTTGGCAGATACTTGTGTACATTCTCCTGTTAGTAACTAGTGGGAGAGCACAAAGACAATGGCCTAAGGAATACTTACGCTGAGAGAGACCAAGCTGAAAAGGAAAGCTTATTTATTTTCTCAATTCACTCCACTTTTTCCTGGACACTGGCCTGGATTGGATGATGGACAGTATACAGGCCATGGCAGTGGTTGGGTGGCATTTAAAATTCACTTCTTTGACTGTATCTCACTTCTACAAAGTCACACTACCAAAGAACAGGTTAATACTAAAATATTACAGAATAGCAGGCCCATGCGTATAATCTTGTTTGAGCAAGATGAAGTCTCTGAGTTATACCCTAGTCACAGTAATCAATTTATCAGTAGCCTTACAGAATGATACTAGGCGTTTACGCCAAGCAGGACTGCAATCTCAGGAGGAAACCCAACAGTTATCACAAAGGTTAGATGAGTTTCAAAGGAATCCTACTGGTAGTAGTGCTAGTCAAAAGAAAAAAATATGCCATAGTAGGGGATGAAGGGCCCACATTTACACTCGAACCACCTACCTTTGTTCACACTCATTCTCAAACTAAGGGGGTAGGGTGCAAGGGCATGACTGGAGGAGTGGGTCCAGTTCCTACAGTACTCCCTTTAGCAATCTCAGAAAGATTTTAGGGAGAGTCAGCTAAGTTCCTACCTTCTTAAATCAGTACCCATACATTTTATGTGTAAACCTCCTTATATCCCTAACGACCAATGTAGCGTTTATACTATACCATCTGGGAGGTACTGCAGCTTCATCATCCATTCCTTTAGTAGAAATGGATGATCTCCTTGTGTATAACTATAAATGAACTTTACGTGAGAGATAAAAAAAATTGATGAGCACACATTTATGCAATCGGTTGTTACAGAATCGTTAAATCTAAAACAATGGAAGAAGGACTGTATTTCTCATCCGTTCACCTTTAATCGGTTAGTTTCTGAGTGTGGGTGGGCAGAATAAAAAGAGCTTCACTCTTTATTGGGGTTACATGATGGCCTAAAAGATGTATTAATGCAAGTAGTTAACCTTCCAGAACATTGTGAGGTACTCATTGACTTGGTGATCCAATTGTAGCACTGATTAAAGGAAAGAAAAACTGACTGTGGCAAAACTGATTATAAAGTAGATCAGAAAAGAAACCAGAACCTAAAATGGTGGATGAAAACAAACCTATGCAAATTGTGGGGCTGAAAGGGGAACTTGAGCCTCTTACTAAAGAAGAGAGGAAGAGGCATAGAGATCAAAGACGTTGCTTCTATTGCGGAAAGGCAGGAACATTTTTAAGAGAATATACTAGCAAACTGTCAGAAGATTCACTTAATTATGATGATCCATACAGCTCACCAGGAACAAGTCCAATTTGATTTCATTTATGCACCTCAATGTTAAGTAATTCTTGGGATTCCTTAGTTATATCAGTATACCCTAACAATCGATTGGGCTTCTAGTAGTCTCACTTTTTCGTCCCTCTATTGTCTGAAACATTGTTTTCAGTGAACAGGTGCTAATCAGAGATTTACACACTGTACTGTGGGAAAGAGGGATTCCATGATCCCTGATGTTTATGAGGACTTTAGCGTTTAGCACCTCACCTTTGATTGTCGCATAGATCTTCCCTGTAGCAGAATCTATGCCCTCACAGAACATGAACATCTGTTCCTTAGGGAATATTTGGATGAACTTCTGGAAATTGGGTTAATTCGTCCATTTCAAGCTCGAGTCTCATCTCCTCTATTTTTTGACACTTAAAATGGATAAAATCTTAGAACATGCATTGATTATAGGGCAATTAATCGTGTTACAGTGAAGAACAGATAGTTCAAGTTTAGAAGGGAACAATTTACAGTAATTTGGATATATGCGGCGCTCATCGTCCTGTACACATCCGGGAAGGGGATGAATGAGAAAACACTTTTAGAACTAAGTTTGAACTTTATGAGTAACTTGAAATGCCCTTCAGGCTGTTCAGTGCCCCGCCTGCCTTTCAATAGTTCATTAAAAAAAGTATTGCATGAGTTCATTGATGTTTGTGAAATGGTCTATGTTGACAACATATTGATTTATTCAAACTCAATCACCAAACACATTAGCCATGAAAGATCTGTATTGCAGAAATTATAAGATAACCATTGTTTTGCCAAATTAGAGACATGTATATTTCATGTCAAGTCAAGAATAACTTTATTCGGTTCAAAATGGACCATAAAAGTATAACATACATACAAAATGAATAGAGTTTACATGTTGAATTGATACAATAATATGTCACTTGACTCGAATACGTTATAAACGAAATTTAAATTCAAGTTTCTAAAAAGAAAAGCACCCATTTCATTTACATTTCATACCGTTTCCTTATTAAAAGTACAATTCTAATAAAATGTGATACTGCAGTACAAATAACTTCAGTGGACAAAGAGCGTAGGAGATTAAAACCCTCCTGGTAATTACGGGGGCGAGTTTCTCTTAAAAGTGGAATAAGGAACCGTTCCCTGGGCTCTTTGTAAAGTGTACAGAATAGAGTAAAGTGCAAGGTGCTTTGATATGCTGAACTATCTCAAGGGCAAGGAGTAAGGTTATTTCACCATCCAGCCTGTTTGGGATAGGCCACTAAAAAGTGCAATGTGCAAAGCTGAAGCCTAGTCAATAGAAATCTGAATTGCGCATTTGCGGTTACGGACAAGTAAAATTGTTGTTGTAAAAGGGGCCGATCTATCTGAGGATGCAGCCCGATTGCCGCCGGTGATTATCAAGCTCAATAAAGTATGCATCTTTTATAATCAGTTTCATATTTGTATTTATGCTGGCAGGATTATCATAATAATGCCCTAGGCCTATTTCATTAAATTTTCCTTTCACATAGCGAAGCCATGGGATAGCCTCGGCATTATCCAGTGCCGTACCATCCTTGATCATTTCCCTTGTGAGCTTTAAGTTTTCTCACAGCCAGACTTTAGCCCAGAGAGTCGGTGGGGCAATATTAATCCGATCCGAAATACAATTTATTGCTTCCTCAGAGTGACAGAATGCTGTGGAGGCGCTTTTTGGGATCATCAACAATCTTTTTAAAAACTTGTTTTCTAGTGTTGCAGATGTGTACTTTTGTGATCTCCCCATACTCCTGCCCCATAAGTAGCAATGAACAAGCATTTTGATTTATATAAAGTAATCAATTCCGCTAATGGCTTGTGGCCTAACTTACATACAAAGCGAAAAAGGCCTTCCACGGCACTGCTAGTGTTCAGCACCCTAGATGTAATAAGAGGGTCCCAGTTCAGATTATTATTAAAAACATTCCCCAGGTAAGTAAAATTGGAAAGCTTATCAATTGTCTTGCCCTTTGCAATAAATTTCCTAGATTTGGTATGACTTGGACCACAGACCATGATGTAGGATTTAGTCAAATGTAGGTCCAAATCTAACATAAAATCAGTAAAAGCATTCAGGGACTTCTGTAGGGTATTTGCAGTTAAAGCCATTAAAACTGTGTCGCCCGCATATGACAACAATGGGACCGGTTTGCCTCCAATTTTCGGGAAGTCTAATTCCTCATCTATTAGGGCTGATTCTAGGCCGTTTGTATACACGAGGAAGAGAAAGGGGGCCAGTATGCACTCTTGACGAACTCCCTCTATAGAAACAATGTGTCCGGTCCTCTCTCCCCCGGGCCAAATCGTATGGCTACTGGAAGGGACACGTGTAACCTACGTAGGAGGGTGATGAGAGGTTCCTCGAAACCCATTTCCAGCATCATGGACCACATTTTACCCCTGTTGACTGTGTCGAAAGCGCTGGACAAGTCCATGGAGGCAATGTGGATTGATCCCTTCCTTGCCTTCATGTACTTGCCCATAATCAGTCAATTTCATGTCACTAGTGTAGAGTTTTTGGGATTTATCATTTTTCGTAGAGGGTTTCAAATGGAATGAAAGAAGGAAGAAAGAAGGAAGAAGCCACTGAGAGTTGGAAATCCTCTCAAACCATGAAAGAGGTGCAAAGCTTCTTAGATTTTGTCAACTTGTATTTACGCTTTATTAGCCGTTTCTCTGATATTGTTCCTTCCATCACAACTTTGTTAAAAAAGGATACAATATCAGTGGGATTCTGAAGCTGACAAAGATTTTATGTCTCAAAATAAAGGTGTGTTGAATATACAGTTGCAGATAGAGAGATACTGGCCATAAAATTTGTGTTTAAAGAATGGCATTATTACCTCCTGGGTTCCCAACATGCGATTACTATTCTGACTGACTACTGCAATCCGCTGTATTCAATATCAGCCTGTGCCCTTTCTGCTAGACAACAATGTTGGGCACAATTTTTCAGTGATTATGATTTTCTTAATACTTTACAACCTGGGAAGAAAAATTGAAAAGCTGATGGTTTATCAAGCTATGCGTATGCTCCTATCGAACAGCTGGTTGACCCTCTAAACATTTTACCAAGGGCCACTGTAATTATGCGATTGTATGGCTGCGGTGCTTTTTGTATGATTATAGATTTGCTGCAGCAGGTCCAATTTTATTGAAGAGTATCCAGTAATTCAACATTGCTTGTATTTAGTACATAAGAAGACAGCTGACACGTGTTTTGTCTTAGACCACATTTTCAAGGCTGTGAAGTTAATAATAAATGCACACATCAGTACATGTAATATTTTTTTCATTGATTACACGTACGTATGTGTGCATTTAATGAAGTCCAACTTAAAAAAATTCATCTAAGACGAAACACG
The DNA here is from genome assembly GCF_964261635.1 of Lissotriton helveticus. Lineage (NCBI taxonomy): Eukaryota > Metazoa > Chordata > Amphibia > Caudata > Salamandridae > Lissotriton > Lissotriton helveticus. The sequence continues at coordinate 943,145,869 of NC_136070.1, forward strand.
AGTTGGCTGTCTTCTAATGTACTAAATACAAGCAATGTTGGATTACTGAATACTTTTCAATAAAATTGGACCTGCTGTAGCAAGCAGACATTCCAGGACTTTGTAGTGCTCTGTGTGCATCGATATAAATTGGTTATGTGGAAAAGGCTTTTTTAATGTGTATTATACACTAGCATGGTAGCATAGTGCTTTGCTTATTGAGCACACTTGAATTTGTATTGTATTTACGTACCCTGTTAATGGGAGGTGCAGAATGTTTCTTTACCACTGCTACCAATTGTTTCTGTTTATAGATTTGCAGCATTTGCCACATAGTCCATCATTTGCTGCGAAAGTTAAACGGTTCAAACTGTACTAAAAGCGCAGCTGCAATGGAAGGTCTTTGCGAAGGGTGTTAAACTGGTACTAATGAGGAGCAACCAATGCCCAGACAGTGTTAACAAGTGCAAACATGACAAAATAATAAAGAAATACTATCACACAATGTGCAGCATTATGCTGCTTTATTTGCCTTTTCTTGGCACATAATTTATGCAAACCTGCTGAATAATTTGGCTCTCCCCTGCCACATAATTCTAGAGGCCCTGATTATACCCAAAAAATTGATTGGTGGGTGTCATGATGGTTAATTAATTTATGACTCATGTTCAAACAAAAGCAAAAAGAACAGATGATGGGCGGAATGCTGAACAATGCAAACATTCACCCCAGTCATACATCTGGGTTTAAACCAATTGATGTTTTTGCTCACCACACCACCCTCGTTTGGAACCAACCATATGCAAATCAGTCTTGACCCTGCTCCTCAAGGGAACAGCTCAGCTTGAACTGCCAAGCTAGGTCCTTCTTGGAAGGGAAACAAGCATCCTGGGACCGGTTTTGGGGTATCACCCCTCATCAGCCAGGCTAGGTTGAATCCAGTGGCACAGTGAGCATGGGGCCCATGTCTGGGCATACCCTTACCACTTAGGGCGACAAGCAAAAAGAGCAGATAATGGATAGAATGATGAACAATGCAAACATTCACACCCAGTCACAGATCTAGGTTTAATCCATTGTTTTTTGCTCACCACGCCACCCCAGTCATACGCAAATCAGTCTTGATCCTGCTTCTCATGGGAACAGTCCAGCCCGAACTGACAAGCCAGGTCCTCCCTGGACCGGAAACAAGCATCCTGCGACCGGTTTCAGGATATCACCCCCCATCAACAAGGCTAGCTTGAATCCAGTGGTACGGTGAGCACAGGGGCCACCTGGGCATACACTTCCCACTTAGGGCAACAAAAAGAGCAGATGATGGATGGAATGATGAACAATGCAAACATCCACCCCATGTCATACATCAGGTTTAATCCATTGATTTTTTGCTCACCACACCACCCCAGTTTGGAACCAGCCATATGCCAATCAGTCTTGCCCCTGCTCCTCATGGGAACAGTTCAGCCCAAACGGTCAATCCCGTCCTCCCTGGACAGAAAATAAGCACCCTGGGACCAGTTTCGGGGTATCAACCCTCATCAGCCAGGCTAACTTTAATCACAGTGGCACAGTGAGCACAGGACCCAAGTCTGGACATACACTTCCCACTTAGGGCGACAAAAGCAAAAAGAGCAGATGATAGATGGAATGCTGAACAATGCAAACATTCACCCCCAGTCACAGATCTAGGTTTAATCCATTGTTTTTTTGCTCACCACACCACCCCAGGTTGGACCCAGCCATATGCAAATCAGTCTTAACTCTGCTCTTCAAGGGAACAGTCCACCCCAGGCTGCCAAGTCAGGTCCTCCCTGGACTGAACATAAGCAACCTGGGACCAGTTCAAACAGAGCAAACCCCGAAAGGAAGCAAAAATGTGCTAAGAAAACTTTGAGGGACTAAGAAAAATTAGTTGTATTATGTTATAGCATCACAGTTTCTTCCCACAAACTCCTAAGAGAAAGCCTTACATTGGAGTCACTCTAGTCGATTGGCAGGATACGAAGGAGAAAAAAACTCTAGGTTTGTTGAGATGACATTTTCGGTGGCCTACTGTAGTCAAAGATACCAAATGATTTGTAGAAACGTGTTCAGTTTGTGCTCAGAGTAAGGTTTCTTACAAATGTCCCATTGGTCTGCTCCAACCTATTCCAGTTCCAACATGTCCAGGCGACACAGTTTCTCTTTACTACATTGTAAAATTACCTCGCACTGCCGAGGGGTTGAACACTGTTTTGATAACTAAGAACAACGTGACGAAATGGCACATTTTACCCCACTAACGGGGTTACTGTCTGCTAAAAAAATAGCAGAAATCTTTATTCAATCAGTAGTTTGGTTACATGGAATTCCTGCAGTACACAAACCATGCAGATCCTCATGGGGTCGGCATGAAACTTTACAGCAAAGCAATCTCGAAATGCAGGTTCACCTCCAATATCCTTGATTTAATTGGCTACAAATATTGTGGAACAGGAGGTGGTATTTACCACACCTGGTAAATACTGATAGCCAAGGTTATTTGCAGGGTGGGGCAAAAATCTCTAGTTCTGAGTTTTTCAGAATGGAATAAGGCAACATGCAGAATCAGTGATTACCGCACCAATATACACATTTTGCATTTTTTTCTGGTCATCCCCGTGCCCCAACTCCCTTGGAAAACAAATCTAGGGTTTCCCTGGCAAATATCAGCAGAGAACAATGCTGACAGTTGCCAGCTACCAGAGAGACTATGTGGTGTAGGTTCAGCCAGGACAGTGATCTAATGGCAAAACCTTTATTGTTCAAAGATGTGTTTTTTGTTACGTTGGGGAAGGGTATTAGGTACAAACGTGGGGCTGTAAAATCCCTCTGAGAAACGTTACACAGCATCCCGGGTCAGAGAAGCATATACATTTGGAGAAAGAACTCCTTCAGATCCAATACTCTGCGTCTCCTGAAGAAATACGGTTGAAATCAGTTTGTGGTGCTATTAATTATGTGAATTGTATTCATATAGTGCTTACTACCCCGGATGAGGCGTTGAAGCACTTTACGGCAAATAGCACGCTACTCCGGAACCCAGTTGAGCCGTTAATCACATGGTTATTGCGACTAGCCATTTGCACTCAAGAAATAAGTGCACAACTTTACTCCAGGTATTTTGTGATAGATTATATTATTATCAGTTAGGTGAGATCATTAGTGGGGCTATGAGGTTTTTAGGTGAATGTTTTGTGAGATAGACTAGCAGAAATTAGGTAATGTTATGTTACAGGGACTGGGTTTTAAAGAGGAGAGGCCTTTAAAACATAGTCTGGAGTATCACAACCAGTGCTTAGTTTGAGCCGGTGGTTTCCGGTGCTCGGCACTTAATTGTCAACACTAGCACTTAAGACAGTCTGTCACATGGTGGCGCAGTTTGCCAAAATTAGAAATGAACACAACAACAGTTGTTTATTAATTCAATATACATAAAAAATTACTAATACCTGCTGCCCAAGCAATTCTAATAGCTTTGGGGACCGGGAATAGTCCGAACTGTCACACTTGTAGGATTGTGATGGTTAATAACTGTGTTGTTTCTCTCATTGGCAGGGCCCTGTAGGAGCAATGGATTCTGCAAGCTGCAGTGGCCTCCTGATAAGGGACCTGGCACTTATGTTTTTTTTTACAAATTAAGCACTGAATTCCTAACCTCGGTACAAGGTATATACACTGCACAAGGGGAGATGGTGCCGAAAAAAGAAAAAGTCTCATTTAAAGAGCCTCCCTCACTATTCTGTAATTCAACTTTTTTCCCTCACTCACAAAAAAATCTTATTTGGCACTGGCTGAGAGCGTCTCACCAATATACAGTCAGATTAATACAATTTTAGTAACCTAATCCCATCAAAGTGTAAGTAGTGTATGTTGATGCATGTGGCCATTGTAGTATATGCATTGTATTTATAAGCACAGCAGAGTGATGGAGGCCTGTGAGTAGCATTTTGAAAGCCCCTGTCTGTTCCTGTGCCAAGATGGGGGTGATGCTGCTTTCCCAGACAATGGAAGTGTATCAGGAGAAATGCAGGATGACAAGGCTTCTATAGAAATTCAATTCGGTCTTTTTGCTTAGAGTGGCTTCTGACTGGTCCTCCTATAGCACTGCCACTGGTGGATGGTGGGGGAGAATGGGGTAGCAGTCCCTGTTGTTCAGAGTGAGAAGGGTTGTTTTGGTAGAACCGCCCTTTTGTCTCCTTCCTGGACACTGTCTTTGTGGCTGTTCATAGGCAGGTGCAGGTAGTTCACACCTCCTTTTGCCTCTGTTGTGGGGGATCCACGCTGGAGGTTACCCCACTGTGAGGACTTCACCCCACATAAAGGCTGTATCGGCAGAACAGGGTAGAGTAAATTTAAATGAAAGCCACCCCAAACCAGTTCTCCTACCTGCAGATTTCTGTAACAAAATAGCACAACGTACCAGACCAGGTACGTTGACCCTCGTCTGTGAGCATGTTTTGCTTCCACATCTGTCTCATGAACGTAAACACCAGGCCTGTAAGACGTATGGTGAAAATATTTATGTTTGCCCTCATCGAGAGCATGTGTTCAGCTGCCAGACTCAAACCGGTTAAAAACACTAGGTCTGCTCAGGTGCGCAACGCCCAATGGACTTAAAGGGCTTGCCCCCACCCCCCGTCTCAACCCAGCTCACGCAGCTCAAGCTGCTGAGGGCTCAGCTGGGCAATGTCTGGAGTCTTATCACCAACACGCCCACGTTTTTCACAGGTCTTTAAAGACCATTTGCATATTTACATACCTTTGTTAACTGGTTACCGAGGCTCCATTTTTTTCTGCTTTCAGTACCCCCTGGGCCCCCACTCTACCTATTCCTTACATTGTATTTTACATTTACTGCCATAGTGTGAGAATGCATTTTATTCCACCTTCCCCCCAAACTGTCAAAAAAGCTCAACATTGAAAATGCTTGTTTCAATGGTGTTGAATTGTCTGGCATCAACAGGCAAGACTTGCACACATCCCAGGAAACACTTACTATCTCCCAAATAATCATGTTCAACTGCAAGAAGACAATAAATACTCTGTCAGAGAGAAAAGAGGAAAAGGAAAGCGAAGAAAGGTTGCAAGTCAAAATAAGATTCCAGGACAGTGGCAAAAAATCTTGTGTGATGCAGATAACAAACAGGAGTTGTTCATGTTTCTGGCCGTGAAGATTGAGAGCAGTGAATTACCCCTCCTGGTAAGGAAGTAGTTTCAAACATATGGAGACAGCATTCTGGTCAGAGGCAGTAACCTATCCATGCCAGCCGGTAACCACAAAGAGGTGTATGCAAGACTAGTCTTACATGTATAACATGCCCTGCAATAAGGCTCTGTGTCTTGTTTGATCCACACTGTGGAAGTGATTATGACAGGAAAGTTTCACCAGCTGCAAAATCTGTGTCCCAAGGTCAATATCTGGGTAGCGTTTGGTACAGGGAGGAACTTTTCCTACATCCACATTTCTGTCATTGTTCAGACCTCGGAAAAAGGAGAATTCCACAGCCTTACTGGTGTTTCACAGCTTCACTGGCTGTGACACTGTCTCGCCATTCCTTGGAAAAGGGAAGAATTCAGGATGGATGGTCTTGAAATCATATCCGGAAGTTACATCAGCCTTCGCCAGCATTGCCAGGAATCCAGTCATAGCAGTGAACATTCAGAGTGACAGCTTCTGAATTCTTGAACGCTCCACCGAAATCTTGTACCAGAGAACAAGCCAACTGGAGTCATGCTCAACACTCGTTCGGCAGTCAAGCACCAAATTGAGCTTTTTAACCTCTTAAGCTCGGATTCTCCTGATTATCTATTCCTCACCGAAACCTGGTTCACCATCGATTCGCTTCCGGACCTCCTGGCTATTCTTCCCGACACCTATTATGCTCTTCGAGCGGACCGCCCGGCCGGAAAGACCGGGGGTGGTGTGGCGATGATTCTTCGTTCCACTCTAAAATTCCAGCTTCTCGACCACCCACCCATACCCAATGTGGATTACCTTGTGGCTCGGTCCCTCAACCTTCCAGATCCTCTTACCCTTGTCCTTATGTATCGCCCCCCCCTACCCATGCCCCAATTTGTAGCCTCCTTGCAGGATCTTCTGGCCACCCTTGCGGTCAATAATACGTCAGTCATCCTACTCGGAGATTTTAATTATTGGCCTGATGACCCAAGGGAAAATTCCACATCGAAAGATTTTTCTGCCACCCTCCAGTCCTTAAATTTCATGTCTCATATCGCAGCCCCCACCCACGTCAAGGGTCACATTTTGGACCAAATTTGGTCATTGCGCCGCGAGGTATCCCCTCCATCTATTTCGCCGTGTATTTGGTCTGATCATTTCACTATATCCTTTAGTATTTTTTCGGCCTCCTCTGCTAAACCCCCCCTATCTAAGAACGTGTTAGCCCGTAGTTGGAATCAGACGGACCTCACTCTTCTTTCGTCTTCTCTGTCCTCCTCAGCGCCTGACTTGACGGACCTTTCCCTCGAATCTCAAACTAATGCCATCAGCATCTGGCTCTCCTCTTCTTGTGATCAGGTCGCCCCTCTCAAGAAAGTCAAATCTGTCCGCCCACACGACGCACATAGATGGTTTACGAGTGAGCTCAAAGACCTCAAACTTAATCTCAGGCGCTCGGAACGACACTGGAGACGAAACTACTGCCCCCTGCTTCGTGCTAAATACAAACTTCTGCTCAATAGCTATAAAAAGGCAATCCTGTTGGCCAAAACAAATTACTTCACGGAGAGAGTTGCTCTCTCAGCAAATAAATCTCGCGAAATTTTCTCCCTCGTTCAGCAACTTGCCACTTCCGACCGCACTAGCACTAGCCCCGCCCCCACTCAATCCCTCTGTGTTACACTTAACGATTACTTCATCGACAAAATTGCCAATATTAAAGCCAACATCCCGCAGTCTGTCAACCTCGCCTCATTCCTCCCCTTCCTTTGCCCTCCTCTTCTCTGGACCACTTTCCTCCCATCTCCACCGACAGATTCCTTCACCTGCTTTCTAAAGTCAAGTCCGGTTCTCCGGCTGACTGTGCTCCGGACCGGATTCTTAAAGCTCTCTTTACTAGCTGCCCTGTCCCCCCCCTTACTTTGCTCAACACTTCTTTGGCTCTTGGTTCTGTCCCCGTCTCTTTTAAAACCGCTATAGTTCTCCCTATTATTAAAAAACCTGGTTTGGACCCTTCCCTCCCTACTAATTTCAGGCCCATCTCTCTCCTCCCTTACTTGGGGAAGATATTGGAAAGCTACGTAACATCTTGCCTGTCCTCGTATATCGAGGAAAACTGCCTTTTGGCCCCCCATCAGGCAGGCTTCCGCCCGGGCCACTCTACGGAGACTGTGATTACTGCTGTTCTGGACGAACTTAAGGGGAAAGCGGACATCAATCTTCCCCAAGCCCTGGTGCTTCTCGACCTGTCAGCTGCGTTTGACACGGTCGACCATGCCATTCTTCTCGACCGTGTCAGCGCAGCGGGCATCAGGGGAACAGCACTCTCCTGGCTAGCGTCCTTCCTTCAAGGCAGGTCACAAGCCGTCCATCTTTCAGGCTTCTCCGCTTCCCCCCGCCCAGTCGTGTGCGGGGTGCCCCAAGGTTCTTCCCTTTCCCCCCTTCTTTTCAATCTCTACATCTATCCTCTTATTCTTTCTCTCCGCGAGCAGGGGGTCTCCGTGTACAACTACGCGGACGTCCTCCAGCTCGTCTTTGATCTCTCTACCTCTTCGGATTCCCCTCTCTTTCTTAGCTCCACTTTAGTCTTTATCTCTGAATGGATGAGCACCAACCACCTCAAGCTCAACCCGGATAAGACGGAGCTTGTCCTCACGGGTGGCCCCTCCAATCCTTGGTCCCCAATTCACTGGCCCCTTTCTTTCGGTCCCCCCCTTACCGGTTTCCTCTGTTCGCACTTTGGGCATCATGGTCAGCAATGACCTTACCATGCATGCCCAAGTCAGTTCCGTTGTACCCTCCTGTTTCCTATCCCTCCGTCTTATCCGGAAAGTATCCCGGTATTTCTCCACGGATGCCCTTAAATCCATAGTCATGGCACTTATCACCTCCCGCCTTGACAATGGGAATGGCCTCTACGTGGGCATACCCACCTTCGAAATGCGACGGTTACAGGCCATTCAGAACCAGGCAGCCCGTCTTATTTTCCACCTTCCCAAATTCTCCCACATCACGCCTGTACTCAAGTCCCTTCATTGGCTCCCTGTGCACTTTAGATCTTTCTTTAAGTTGGCCTGCTTAGCTTTTCGGGCTTATACTCACTCCGCCCCCCTTTTTATTCAATTCAATTCAAATGATCTTTATTCGGAATTAATTCATCCATAAAAGTACACACAGGTTAAAATGCATAAAAATTTTGATAAAAACAAATTAATTTTGTTATTATATAAAAATAGCCTTTTTCAATTACAAGTGAGTGATTATATATCAAAGCATCGTTTGTGCAAATGGCAATATTACAAAAATTCACAGTGTGTGGATATTTTGCTTTATAGTTTCCACAGAAATCAGATCCATTTAGCCCAAACGACTAAATGTCTGTGTGCAAATATACAATAATTGAATATACATAATGCAAGTATGCAAAGTGACAAGGTACAGATAATCACGTGTTCATTAGTCAAGTTCCATAGTTGCCCGTGACCGCACACTGGCTTTAAGAAAACAGCTCACTGCAAATATAACCTCATCAGAAAGCATCATTTGAAACATTCTCATTGCCTGATTAAAATCCCTTAAGTCATATTTACGACAGTATGGCATTAGATATTGGGAAGTATACAGTTTATAAAAGCTGCACAAGAAAAAATAATGTATCAAGCTTTGTTTGCCACCCTTGGAACAAGGACAGTCCAGCTGCTCCAGATGTTTATTGTAGCCAAGGGGAAAGCTTAATAAATTTACAATACTTCCATCCCGTACTCGGAACAGAAGACTCCTGTTCCATCTTCCTAATGTGATCAACAAATACCTCTGTGGTGTAACTAAAATACCATTATCGGGCTCAGCATAGGAAATATATTTTGCAACTGAGTGTTTGGGGTGTTCAGATCTCGTCCGTTCCTCCCTGTACAAAGCATACAGTGCCTGTTTGACCATTTTCTTATGTGCGTGGACAATAGTATTTGGGGAGCTAAACAAGAGGCCCTGGCCCAGACTAGATAGGCTGTTCTCGACAGCTTTCAACCATGGTACAAGATTAGATCTTTCACTTTGTTGGCAGTCAGATATTATGCTGCGAGTTAAATGGGCAGCCGGATTTAGCCAAATTTTTAGCCAGAAGAGGGCGGGCCTTGATCGAATAAAATCCTCTATATACAATAGCTTTAGCTCATTGTGGCAGATGAATGTTGGGGCACAGAAAACTCCACCCAAGATCTTTCGGCAGAACCTATTTTCCTCTGTCTGAATTGGCACACAGTTAGAGTATCCCCACACTTCTGCCCCGTAAGTTCCCGTAGGTTGACATTGGGTACGATAAATATTTAGCAGAGAGGTGATAACATCAGCTTGTTTGGGTTGCCGTAGGGAGAGAATTGAATTAATGGCTTTGCCAATTTTATTTCTCCCATAAGCGACATGTGGCTGCCACGAGCCCGTATTAGAGAATAGTAGTCCCAAATAAGGAAAAGTGCTTGTGCATTTTAAGATGTTATCGCCCGATTTAATTGAGGTTATATTATACTTTTTCGGCCCACAGTTCATAATAAAAGATTTTTTTAAATTAGTATTAAGGCCCAGATCTGACATGAAAACAACAAAACCAGAAATTAAAATTCGCAGGGCATTTGGTGTACGGCCCATTAGCACTGCGTCATCCGCGTATAGCAGGGCAGGGGTTGGGTTACCGTTTATAATTGGAACATCCTTAGTTATCGCACACAAGCTGCTACTCAACCCGTTAATATATAAGATAAAAAGCAGTGGGGCGAGTACGCAGCCCTGTCTGACACCCCTGCCAATTAAAATATCATTCGAAACTTCTCCCTCAGCGTTGATGCGTACTCTGGCCTTTAAGTCCCTATGCAAATAAGAAAGGAAATACACCAAAGAATCTTCCAGACCATAACTAAGCAAAAGTGACCACAGACTAGAACGATTAACGAAATCAAACGCTGAACTTAAATCCATAAAACCAAGGTGCAAAGGGGATTTTTTTACAATAGTGTACTTCGCCATTATCAAATTCAGATTCAAACATTGTTCAACTGTGCCCACATGACTTCTAAAACCGAGTTGGCATTGATGTAAAACATTATTCTCCTCTGCCCAGCTCCTCATCCTGTTAAAAATTACCCTCCCCAGGACCTTCAGTGTGTTGTAAATCAGTGATATCGGGCGGTAGCAGGCAGGATCCAGTCTGTCACCCTTTTTAAATATTGGTACAATAACACTGTTTGACCATGATTCTGGGATTGAGTTATCGGATAAGTTGTTGAACAGATTACAAAGTAAAGGGGCCCAGAAGTTAATTTCTGATTTAATTTGATCTATTGAGAGACCATCTGGCCCAGGTGCTTTGTTACTCGCACTTTCGATTATAGCGTCTTCAACTTCGGATAGTTCAATGTTCAAGGGACCAGCAGTCATAGCAGGGAGAACATTGGAACCAAGGGATCTTTTTATTGTTTCCTTGATCACTCCCTACACTCCTGCTCGCACTCTCCGCTCTTCATCTCTCTCTCTTCTCCAAATCCCCCGTTTCCGCAAATCCAGAACAGGGGGCACCCGTTTTTCGGTTCTTGCCCCCCAGTTCTGGAACAGTCTTCCTCTCTTTATTCGTTCCATTCCCACCTACCCCTCTTTTCGTAAAGCCCTGAAAATGTTTCTTTTCGCCCAGGCCTTCCCTTGTTAGCCCTTTCGGATGCTCTGTAGAGTCAGGCACTAGTTCTCAGCGCCAGGAAGCCGCTTGGCCACAGTGCGCTTTAGTAAGCTCCTTTTTCATTCATTTCATTTCATTTCATTTCATTTCATTTCATTTCATTGGATGAAGCCCACAGAGAAATGGTTTGTCAGCAAAACAAGACAATGGAAGAAATCCCAACAACATATTCTGCTCTTCTTGAACATACAAAGCATGCTATTTACCAAGCAGGGATACTGTGCATATGTGATGTACCACAGCAGGAGCTACCCACTCCGGAGGGATGAGAGGGAAAATGGACAGAGACAGAGAGTGCTGGACCCCCTCGTAGACAGCTCTACTAGTGGCATCTAAGGCATGTGGTGTGCTTGTCAAATGTGGCTGAAAACTTCAGGTGGTTGCACAGGCAAGTGTACTTGCAAGAAGGAGCTGTGGACCTGCACTGAACTTTGCAAGTGCAATTGCATCAGAAACTGAGCTCACAAAAGTATTTTTAGGAACATATCTGCAGATTTCAAAGTGCTGTTTTTACTTTTAATTCTTATAAAAGTTTATTTAGCACAGTCGAAATCTGCAATTAAATGAGTTTTATATATACTAGTTCTTGATCTACTTTTCCTTCAAGTCCTCATCTAAAGTCAATAACAGAAGTCTTAATGCTACCCCTGTAGTGTAGTTCCTATTATCCCAATAGGCTCTGCGCATTGGAATAATATCTTCAATAGTATAGACCTAGGGCAGAGGTTAACTAGGTCTTCCACTGACGATATTAGACTTAAAGTTTTTGGTTTTGCCAGCTAGCTCAGAGTTCACTAGAAACTTTCTCGAATAGGCAAGGAGGAGTTTAACCTCCCTGGATAGACAAGAAGGGATTTCGTTTCTGACAACCATAGAACATGACAACTTTGCTCTCCCCTAATCAAGAGTGTATCTCTAGAGTCGTGTGAAAACAAAAGACAACTTATTTTACTCAGTCAGTACGTGCATTCTTAGTTTCACCAGATTGTAGAGAAAAGGAAGAGACGGGCGTGTTCAACAAAAGATGGTATTTATTGATCAGTCTCTTTTCTCGTACAAGAGAAATGAATCGATATTATTGCGATACTTATGGTTAAGTAAAGTGCATACAATAAAAGCAGAAGTATAAAATAATACTGCAGAAGCATTGATATGGTTTCTGAGCCATATGATATTTAAAACTGATAAAATAGATACATACATATATACATTTGACTAATCGTACTCAACTGGTGCTTCTAACCACGCCTACCCCAGTGTACCTGACCTAAGCCTAATACGTGGGCGGGAGTAGATAAGTAGCAGTTTAAGTTAAGTTTGTTTTGCCAAGGGACTGACTCAAGAATTCTCTGCAAGGGGTTGTTCAGTTCTGTACCTGAGGTCTAGAATGATTGAGGGCTGGTATCTCTCGTCTCTGGTCTTGATATTCCAGCTGCCTGCGAGGGCTGCTTGGAAGCGCCGGAGCTGGATTTCTCGGCAGGAGAAAAGCAGCGTCTCGTTCTCAGCGCGTCAGGAAGGCGGGGCAGCGCGTGTGGGCTTTGCTCTCTGCTGGGCTCCTCAGCACGTCTCGCTGCTCCGATCTCGTCACCACCGCGTGTGTTTGCTTAAGGCAATGTCGGTAATATTTATACCTGTAAGGTGCCGAGATTGACGTAAGGATGGACATGGATACGTCAATAAGGATGTCATACGAACGGGCTTGTTCGCACATTCTTTTGCTGAAGTTCTCGGTGAAATCAAAACAATGGCCGCAGGGATTTTCCCAGGTTGTCATAGGTTTGATTTGTTTTGAGAACTCCGTATGCCTTATCAGGGGCTGGAGGAATAGTGCTTGCCTAATTAGATGGCAAGCGTTATGACCTAATCAGATAACGCGTTCCTGTGCCGTGGTGTGGCTTAATCAGATAACGTTTTTTTGTACCGTGGGATGGCTGCTAGTTAATTATTAACCAGAACAGGGTCAGGAATAGGGGGATCGATACAGAACCTATAGGAATACATCACACCCACTCCACGCAGACTATGTCCATATTTACAAGATCTAGGCATAGTAAATATAGTAGTAGAGCACGTGTATACCGTACCACCCCAAAATACATCTATATGCATTTTGAAACCATGAAATATACGAAAAGATATATATATGCATTATATGCACTCAAGCAGTATAACAATGCTAAATAAATTACGCATATTCATACATCATTATTAATAAAATATGAAAATTAACACATGAAATGGCTCTTAATACAGAAGAGAAAAAAAATGCGAGGCCATTTCATCACAAAATAAAATATTTATGAATATGCCAGAGGGCAGCTAATGTCTCTAAAGTTCCTAAAATAGAAATTTAGTTCCCTAAGAATTGTTTCTACTTTAAGCAGAAGATAAGTGTCCCGAAAAACTGCAAAATATTTTGGGGCCGCTGAAAAAATTATGTTCCGCTGTCCATAAACTGGAAAAAATTGTTCACAATACTTTATTATCAAAGTTGAAGGCCAAATTCAGGGTGTTGGGAACGCCGTGTGCTAGCCTGCTCAAAAGTCATTATTTCTGCTCTGGGGAATTGAATTTGAATTTAAAACATTTGTAAAGCGCAGCGTTCACCAAACGGTTTCTTGGCGCTATAATAGAAGGTCTAGCAACAGAGGGCGGAGTAACCAAGCGCAAAGGAAAATGGGCAGGTTACAAGGGAAAAGCCTGTCGAAATAGGAACGTTTTTAAATCTCTGCGGAAAGATAAATATTGTGTGGCCAAGCGTAGGTGATCAGGGAGGGAGTTCCAGAAGGTGGGAGCCAGAGTTGAGAAGTTGGCTCCACCCCACTTCTTACGCTTAAAACGTGGAATTTGCAGGAGGGATTTAGAGGAGGAGCGAAGCTCTCTGATCGGGACATAGTCTTGGATCAGAGAGGAAATAAAAGCAGGGGCAGTGACCTGGCGAGCCTGAAAAACCATACAGCCGGTTTTAAAAAGGGAGCGTTCCTTGACAGGGAGCCAATGAAGCTCCTTTAGAAGGGGTGTGGAGTGGTGAAAGCGGGGGAGACCATACACCAACCGGGCCGCTTGGTTCTGGATCATCTGGAGCTTCCGCAGGCTGTATGCAGGGATGCCGTTGTAAATGGCATTGGCATAGTCCAGCCGCGAGATCACCAGTGCGGACATGATCAGCTTAAGTGCTTGGGGGGAAAAGAAACGGGAGACAGTACGAATAGTTCAAAGAGTGAGAAAACAAGAAGAGACAACTGAACTGATATGTGAGTGTAGAGTGAGTTGGTTATTGATTTTGACACCCAGGGTTTTAACTGTGGAAGAAGGAGTGGGGGAAATACCAAAGGAAGAAGGCCAGAAAAGAGAATTCCAGGGACTGGAAGAACCACCAGTGAGAACCAACTCGGTTTTGTCCGGGTTCAGTTTGAGATGGTTGTGGCTCATCCAGTCCCTGATAAAAATCATAATAGATTGGAAATTTAAGATAGAAAGGGGTGAGGAGGAAAGATTAAAGATGAGCTGGAGGTCATCCGCGTAATTGTACACGGTGACCTCCAGCTGCTGAAGTGCAAAGATTAGAGGAGACATATAAAGGTTAAACAATAAGGGAGAGAGAGAAGAACCCTGGGGGACACCACAAGTGACTTGTAGAGGTGTGGTAGTGAAATCCCCCAGCCGAACCGCCTGGGTGCGGTCCCTCAGGAAGGCGGAGATCCAAACCAGGGCTGAGCCCTCTATTCCTGCCGCCCTGACACGTGAAAGTAAGATGGTATGGTCCACCGTGTCAAAGGCGGCGGAGAGGTCGAGGAGCACCAGCGCCTGACGATTGTTGTAATCCATACCCTCCCTGAGGTTGTCCAGGACTGACACCACGACCGATTCGGTAGAGTGCCTGGGACGGAAGCCGGCCTGGCGAGAAGCTAAGCCTCCATTTGCTTCTACGTGGGCGCTGAGTACCGAGGTGACATGGCGCTCAAGCACCTTGCCCAGGTAGGGTAACAAAGAGATGGGGCGGTAGTTTGCTGAGATAGAGGGGTCAGTGCCGGGCTTCTTTAAAATGGGTACTATTGTGGCTGATTTAAGAGCTGGAATCACCACTCCCTGAGTAAGGGAGCTATTAAGGAAAGTGGTGGGGAGCTGGGGACAAGCAGAGTAAATCTGTTGTAGGATTCTTGCCGGGCAGATATCTGCCGGAGAACCCGATTTGACTTTCGAGAGTATCCCTACGAATGCTTCCTCAGTAATGGGGGGAATGACAGTAAGATGGCTTAGAACAGTGGGGGAAGAAGGATCGACAAAAGTAGAGGAGGGGAGGGGGATGTTGGCTTTGATGGTTACAATTTTGTCCACAAAATAGGTATTTAATTGATCACAAAGGGACTGGGTAGGGGGAATTTGGGGTGAGACTCTATCGGAAAAAGCTAGGTCGTTCACTATGCCAAAAATTTCCCTAGGTTTATTTTCAGCTGTCATTATTTTTGTTGAGAAATAGATGGTTTTGGCAGCTATAATAGCTTTTTTATACTCCGTAAGAGATGTTAGATAGTGAGTTTTTAATGAGGGACAGTAATTTCTCCTCCATTGCCTCTCTGCCTGCCGTACGGTCAGTTTTAGATCTTTTAGGTGGTCAGTGAACCACCTGTTGGAGTCCTTAGGTCGACGGGTGGAAATACGGCGTAGAGGAGCAACCGAATCACAACCTCCAGCCAGCCAGGTATTAATAGCAATGGCTTGTGAGTTGGATGAAAGACCAGAGAGGGTCGGACAGGAATTCCGAAGCAGGGAGGTCAAGGAGGGAAGATCAACTCGGTTCCAATTCCGCGCCCAGGTGTTTTTGGCATGTGGAACCTTGGACACCGAGTTGAGAAAGATGGAAAAGGAAATAAAGGTATGATCGGACCAAGGACAGGGGGATACAGACACCAGGGAAACAGGAAGATTGAGGGACCAAACCTGGTCAAGTATATGACCGTGAGAATGTGTGGGGACGGAAATGTGAGGAACAAAGTTGAGGGAAAGGAGAGATTCGGTAAATTCTTTAGATGTGGTGCGTTCTAAAGGGTCCGAAGGCCAATAGTTAAAATCGCCTAGCACTAAGACCGAGGCGTAGTTTACCGCCAGAGTGGCTAGCAGGTCTTGAAATGCTGGCAGAAACAGAGATGAAGGCTGGGGTGGACGATACATCAATAGGCATGTGATAGGAGGGGAAAAAGAAAGGGAACGGACTACAAGGAATTCGGTAGGGGGGATAGAAGGGAAGGAAAGAAGTTGAAAATTAAATTCAGACCGAGCAATTAAAGCCACACCACCACCTATCCTGCCTGCAGGGCGGTCGGCGCGCAGAGCAACATAGGAAGGGGGGAGAGCAGCCAACAATGCGGGAAGGGAGGAATCAAAAAACCAGGTTTCGGTCAGGAGAAGTATGTCAGGCTTCTCGGAATCAAGAAGGGCAAACAACTCATGGTGGTGTTTGACCGCCGACCTGGTGTTGAGCAAAAGGACAGATAATGAGGGAACAGGGGAAGAGGGGTCAGGCGTAGGAGAGCATGGCGGCAAAGAGGCCGGTGGGGATATCGTCGGTGTAGGCATGAGTTGAGGGACAAGCCCTAATGAGGCAATGTGGCTGCGGACAGGCTCAGAGAGTGGCCAGTGGCCCTGAAGGGAGGTAAGCTCCTCAAAAGAGTACGATGTGAATTTGGCAATGTTGGCATAAAGACGTGCCCCTCGCCCCGTCCGGCCGCGGACGGGCGCAGACGGGCTTAACTCTGGCGCAACTCCGGCGCGTTTACGGCGCGCCCGCTGCGCTCGTCCGCTGCGCTGACGCATGGGGGATGTATAAATAGGCTGTGATGCGGGAGGTGGGAGGAGTCAGGAGGGCGGGATAGGAGGGGAGTTAATTAAAATAAGGTTACCGTCCGCCGCTCGTACTCAGCGGGACGGGCAGGCTGTAGGGCTGCTCGTATTCAGCAGCGAAGAAAAGGTAGGTTAAAATAATTCTGCGCTCAGCGCGCGAGCCCTCTGCCCTCTGCCACAGGGCTTCAAGTCTTTGCACTGAGGAAAGTGGGCGGAGCCTAAATAGGCTGTGACGCGGGAGGTGGGAGGAGTCAGGAGGGTGGGATAGGAGGGGAGTTAATTAAAATAAGGTTACCGTCCGCCGCTCGTACTCAGCGGGACGGGCAGGCTGTAGGGCTGCTCGTATTCAGCAGCGAAGAAAAGGTAGGTTAAAATAATTCTGCGCTCAGCGCGCGAGCCCTCTGCCCTCTGCCACAGGGCTTCAAGTCTTTGCACTCAGGAAAGTGGGCGGAGCCTAAATAGGCTGTGACGCGGGAGGTGGGAGGAGTCAGGAGGGCGGGATAGGAGGGGAGTTAATTAAAATAAGGTTACCGTCCGCTGCTCGTACTCAGCGGGACGGGCAGGCTGTAGGGCTGCTCGTATTCAGCAGCGAAGAAAAGGTAGGTTAAAATAATTCTGCGCTCAGCGCGCGAGCCCTCTGCCCTCTGCCACAGGGCTTCAAGTCTTTGCACTGAGGAAAGTGGGCGGAGCCTAAATAGGCTGTGACGCGGGAGGTGGGAGGAGTCAGGAGGGCGGGATAGGAGGGGAGTTAATTAAAATAAGGTTACCGTCCGCCGCTCGTACTCAGCGGGACGGGCAGGCTGTAGGGCTGCTCGTATTCAGCAGCGAAGAAAAGGTAGGTTAAAATAATTCTGCGCTCAGCGCGCGAGCCCTCTGCCCTCTGCCACAGGGCTTCAAGTCTTTGCACTGAGGAAAGTGGGCGGAGCCTAAATAGGCTGTGACGCGGGAGGTGGGAGGAGTCAGGAGGGCGGGATAGGAGGGGAGTTAATTAAAATAAGGTTACCGTCCGCCGCTCGTACTCAGCGGGACGGGCAGGCTGTAGGGCTGCTCGTATTCAGCAGCGAAGAAAAGGTAGGTTAAAATAATTCTGCGCTCAGCGCGCGAGCCCTCTGCCCTCTGCCACAGGGCTTCAAGTCTTTGCACTCAGGAAAGTGGGCGGAGCCTAAATAGGCTGTGACGCGGGAGGTGGGAGGAGTCAGGAGGGCGGGATAGGAGGGGAGTTAATTAAAATAAGGTTACCGTCCGCTGCTCGTACTCAGCGGGACGGGCAGGCTGTAGGGCTGCTCGTATTCAGCAGCGAAGAAAAGGTAGGTTAAAATAATTCTGCGCTCAGCGCGCGAGCCCTCTGCCCTCTGCCACAGGGCTTCAAGTCTTTGCACTGAGGAAAGTGGGCGGAGCCTAAATAGGCTGTGACGCGGGAGGTGGGAGGAGTCAGGAGGGCGGGATAGGAGGGGAGTTAATTAAAATAAGGTTACCGTCCGCCGCTCGTACTCAGCGGGACGGGCAGGCTGTAGGGCTGCTCGTATTCAGCAGCGAAGAAAAGGTAGGTTAAAATAATCCTGCGCTCAGCGCGCGAGCCCTCTGCCCTCTGCCACAGGGCTTCAAGTCTTTGGGAGAACATCATATCATTTAGACTCTCGAAAAAACTGTCAACAGCTTCCTGTGAAAGTTCCATTAACTCGGAAAAAGATGTTACCATGCATTCATGAGCATGATTGCCTTCATTGATGTTTCGATCAGCATAGCTGACAGAAGGTCGTACCTGATCGATGCTGCTTTCATCTTGAACCTCACTACCCCTCAATCGTAGTGGTGAAGTCTCCACGAATGCCGTCATCAGGATTGGTAGCCGCTGGGGACAGCACAATGCATGAGCCGTGACCGGACCCAACAAAGTTTCTGCATCCATTGGCGCATCCGATTGTAGCGTCAGACAGGTGTCCAACACGCATTCTTCTCCGCATAGCAAGCACCTTAATACAGGTAAAACACAGCTTTGCCACATTGGTCTAAATGAAAGAAACCAAGTCATGTTCAGGTCTCTAAGCCGGGACAGTCCAAGGATTTTAGATATCCGGTCCCGGTATCCAATGGCTAGGATTGTTTCTTCCCTTGTCGCAGGTGTTTTGTCTGTGACACGGTTTGCCATAGCGAAATAACAGGATCAAAAATAGGATTCCTGCCACTAATCCCAAAAGGAGAGGAAGTCCACCAAAGATGGAATGGACAAAGTCCGGAAAAATACCCAGAATGGCTTTAAATGGTGTTAAAGCCCCCGAAAACACTGTCTTAAATACATTTGAGACTCCACTGGTATCAGAAATATTTAAGATTTTGTTCAGGATTTCTGCGAAATGTATGGGGGAATTAGTTGATAACAATGAATGAATCTCTGCCGTTGTCCTTGCAACTTGGAGATCATACGTTTCTTTTGATGACGTGAGCCTGGTCGGCGTCTGAAGGAGCACTGTTTTCATGCTGCTTAAAGTATCAACTCGAATGGAAGCAATTTTCAAATTCGGCCATAACCTTGCCTCCCTGTCTGGCATTGCGCTGGGGAACAATACTCGTTCACAGCACATAACCTTCGCAGTCGTAGTTATGAGATAAGCTATTCCGGGCACCAAGCTACAACATCTGCGGTCTACGATTATAATGTAACTCCCGTTCGATAGTCTCCTAAAGAATGGTTCTATTTGTGTCGCAGGTGTGCCTAGCTGGTGACATGAAAGGTTATTTGAGGACCCTTCACAGGCTCCGTGTAAACTAATACCATTACACAGAAGTGTACCGCTTAGTGACATGGCACAATTATTGCCACTAAGAAACACTTTCCGGCCTTTATTACTGACACAAGCATGTGAATAGGGCAAGTTCCATGTTGACTTAATGTACCCTTTACCCAATTTTTCGTACATGCCAGCCTGTATATATTTTTGGCAATATTGAAACCTGAAAGTAGATATTGGAATATTAATTATTCCATGTATTATCCATTCACTGACAGGTCGTTCTGACATTGTCAATGGTAATCTCTCGAGTTTCTCAATGCTCAGGATTGTATAATCAGCACCCTTCTGTGCCATACTGATTTGTTTATCAGTAAGGTTAAAGATATTGAACAGTGACGTTGTGTTGATTAAACGCCAAGGCACATAGCCTGAACGCAGATTTTGTAACGTCCAGCCAAGTTGTACAATAGAACGCAATTGAGACTGACCGTGTTGTAACAACAGTAAGTCTTGCGATATTATGTCGATTGCTGAAGACACAATGCTGTCCAAAGAGTATATTCTGGAGGACAGAGTCATTAACCCATTGTCCACTACAGAAAGTGATTTTTCCAAATTAATACGGTCAATTTCCCGTATTCTCTCTGATGTTTCAATTTGAGTTATTTTCCAGGCTTCGTTATAAGCTGCATATACAGAGGCTGCTATGAAGCGTTTTTGACGCTGTTTGCGCGGTCCCATAATGAAATCACGCAAGTCAGCACCATCAGTAAGTAAAGTCAGGTGTTGCTTAATTTCTGCCAGTGTGGATGTTTGTAGCCATTGAAGGCAGAGCTTGCCCACACTGTACGTGGTAATTATCCCTGGGTGTTGTCTTTGGGAATATCTAGGGTCTGGCCTGGTCAATGTGAACCCTTGGATTTTGTTCAGGAATCTGTCTTGACAGTTATTTGTATCTGTGGGCCAGATCAACCACTTTTTCCAATCAGGATGTGTTCTGTTTTGGCTTAATATATGGTTTACGTCTATCTCAACATCTATAGAGCTATTACTGTTCATTGATGGCTTTGGAATAGACGGTTTGTTTAAGTCTTTGATTTTGGCTAGGCCAAGACAGGTAGTTTGTTGAACAGTGTCATTCAAAAATATAATTTGTTCTGGGATCATGCAGGCTCTAAACAATGATTCTATACCTTGTACTTGCCATTCCTTTGTACCCCAAACACTTTTTACTTCAACATTTTTGTCCCAGTAATCAAAACCAAATGTACTCATTTGCTCAAAAAACGAGTCTGAAAATATCAATTTAGTGTTTGTAAGCATGGTCTTTGTACCTGTCTTATTTGATAATTTGAAATAAAATGTTTCTGCATTGCTTGTGTTGAACCCTGAAAAATATGAATATTTGTCATAAAAAGTTCTTGAGCTACCTTTTGGAGGGGTTGCACAGTGTTCCCATTGATTATAATTTAAAACATTTCTAGGTTGTGCAGATTTATGCAGATAATGATTACTATAGTGATTATAGCAGAACATTTTATCATAATTAGACGAACCCTGCAAATAATCATGTTTTGTAAATTTAGCAGACATCACTAGGTCAGACATCATATTATTAATGCTTTCAACGTCCCAATCATCAGCAACTGAGCTTGGTTTTACAAAGTCACTCAATGAGATCTTGATTTGATGTGGATACTTCAGGATTTCAACCGGACCATAGATTTCATAATCAGTATTGTCCCATGCTACCCCACCGGGTATAGGATTGGCTGTGAAGTTGACTGAAGAAAGTTCTCTTTTCTCGACGTGTGAAGACGTGTGTGGTTTGAGGACCAAGTTGATTTTCTGGCTTGCTGTGTCCATTTTAGCATATTTTCCCTCAATGAAGTGTCCCAAACATAGTACCATGATGAGCCAAAGTATGAGGATAAGTGCACCTAAGGCCACCCAGAATTCAATCCATGGAGAAATCAGATAGGTTTCTTTCAGATGTTGAAAAAGTTCCTTAGCTTTATCTTTAAATGTTTTTGTTGATGTTTGTTCCTTTGATTCACTCAGGTCTTCAGATGAATCACTGAAGTTGATGAAGTAACCGGATGCCGTTCTGTCTATTGTTCCTATTGTTTCAGGATTGCTGTTTGCTTTATTATTGTGTTTTGTTGCAGCAGCATAGTCATTTGTTACTTCATTGTAGATTGGTGTGTCTCTGCTAAATGTTTTTATTTGGGTTTTTAGAGGTTTAAGTTCCATAGCATTGTTGCATAGTCCTTGTTGTTGTTCTGTTGGCATTTCAAATGTGAGTAGCCTCTTAGATAGAACCTCTGTGTTTGTAGCAAACCTTGGTGTTCTACTACTTATCGGGAGTCCACTTGGCCTACTGTTTGTTATCGGCCACATGATTGTGGTTTTATCAGGTCGATTGATACAACCCTGTTCTCCTTTTTACCAGCAAGGGGCGGTAGTACTACTGATCTTGTCCCGTTGATAGACAAGACAGGAACTGCTTTTCTGTAAGAAGGCCCAAATTCCTTCTTTACCGCGATCTTTTCTCTGACTAGATCCCCGACTTTTGGAATCCAGACAGGTCTTTCTGGGACAGGTGGTTTTTCTTCAGTGGTCGTTGGCTGTTGTTTCAACTTTATGTTGCTCAGGTCTTTCCTTGTTTCGTTTAAGTCCTGTAAAATAGCCAAACGATCTTTGATATCAAAGCTTTTTTTCTTTAACCACTGAAGTCTGACTGTCAAGATCTAAGATCATCATTCTAGTTCCAAACAATAATTCGTACGGACTGAATCCCCTCAGAGAATTTCTTGGCAGGTTATTTAGACTACGTTGGACACTTATTAGATGTTTGACCCACCCAGCTCCCGAACCTAATACCTTCGCTGTTATAGATTGCTTTATGCCTTTGGTTTTTTCTTTACACCATCCCGTTCCCTCAGGTAGGAAGTGAGAAGAGTCCCGCTATGCTATGCTCATTTGGCCATGTTTTTCATACGCTTTAGGGCAAGAAGAAAAACATTCAGCCAAACGTAGCATGCTTCTAGCGTATATGCCATTATAGACTCACAAATCTTTTTATAACAGTCCAGACGTCAGCCGAGTGCTGGGGTCTACATCACAAGTGGAAACTAGTCTTTATATGTTAATTGGACGTATTAATTTTTATTGTTGATCAATTCTGGAGTGAAACGCCATGCTAATATACCGTTTCTCTCGCCACTGCGATCTCTATTGCAGTCTGGGCAGTTCTTTACAAAGATGTGATGATGCAGGCTCATACCTGGCCACCAGTACACTGATTGTAATTCTTCCAGAGAATCTTTTAGTTTAAGGTGTCTGAGACCTTCACCCATATGTGCGTCTGCTATTAACAAGCCTCTCCTGTCTGTGTTTGGAATCACTCTGTCCCCCACTCCAGGGATTCGAGCAAAAGGGACTGAGTTTGCATCGATTATGTATGTATAATTGAGTGGATAGTTGATCGGTAGTGCTGAGCAGTCGCCTTTTGATGACGTTTTCACCGCCAGCACTGTTTCACCGTCAATGTGTTTTACTGTATGCTTTTTCTTGACTACGGAAGCCGATTCAGTTGCTGCCGTTGTGGCTTTCTCAGCCAATGAATTCCCTGCAACGTGAACGCCATCACGCTGATGACTCAGTGAGTGTATCACGTGAGTTTTTGGTAGTTCTTTCTGTAATAGAACTACTTGTTCCCAAAGCACTTTTTGCTTTATTGTTGCACCTGTGTCATCTTTGTAACCATTTTGAATCCATTTCTGTAAATCGTTATTGTATGATTTGACGCAGTAATACGAATCGCACACAATAAGTGTCGGGAATTCGCGATCGGCATTATCTAGCGCCATTTTTAACGCTATTATTTCCGTTTGTTGTTCTGAATTATTTTCCACTGAGTGTGTTTTTGTAAGTAGAGGTCTTAATTTACCTCCGCGCCACACTTATTTTACAATTTCGCATGTGGCCTTGTAAGCCAGCTCTCCCCAAACTGAGGGTTGAGCATGCCCGTCTCTATGTATTACACAGGCGTACTGTCGTAAAGGCAGAATGTCGATTGGCAGAGGGTATGTCATTTCATATTCTAGATATTTGAATTCCTTTAATTCTGGATCAAAGTAGTATTTTACTCTGTCCGTTGTAATTGAATTCACCCATTGTATCCATTCTGGATTCAACGTTGTTGTTGGTAAATTACATGGGGTTGTTAATGCCTCAAAGGCTGACTCCGCTGTTCTGACTGTGATACGTCTACCATCAGCGTTGTCTTTTTCTCTTGCTATAGCCGTTTGAACTGCATGAACAATGTTTTCTTTAATACTGAATTTCTTTTCAGCTTCTGTGTACAAGTGTGATTTGTATGCAATTGGTACCTTTTCTCCCTCATTAGAGGTCAGGTATGTGAATCCGCATCTTCCTGGGATGACTCGAATCACAAGATTGCGTGTGTTGTCACGTGTTTCTAATTTTGTTTTAATTAACATGTCTGTTTGTAAAGATCTCAAAATTTCTGTGTGTTTTTGAGTCCAATTGATTCTTTTAAAATCTGGTTTTATTAGATCATAAAGGGGTTTGATCCTTTCTGCGTAATTTGCAATGTATGTTCTTCCGAAATTTAGGAAGCCTAGAATTGATTGTAAATTTTTTAGTGTTCTAGGAGCTTGGAGTACAGCACATTTCTCTAGGAAATTGTCAGCCAGGCTTTTGCCTTCACTTGATAATTCATATCCTAAAAACAGGACTGTTAGATGGGCAATTCTTGATTTTTTAAAGTTGAATTTGTAACCCTCTGCTGCGAACCCAAGTATTATGGTGTTCACTCTCTTCAAGTGAGTATCCAAGTCATCATCTGTTAGGTAAATGTCGTCGACATATGATAATGCCTCGTCATCGTATGTTTGTAGTAATTCTGTTACTCTCTTTGAGAATAATCCTGGGCTGTTCTTGTGCCCCTGGGGTAAACGGCAGAAGCTTTTTTGCGAGCCATTTACCGAGAACGCAGTCAAATATCTGCTCTCTGGTGCTATATTTTGACAAAAGAATCCATTAGAGATGTCTAATGTTGTTTTGTATTTTTTGCGCACTATGTTATTCATTAGTGCAGCACTATGCGAGTTTTGTACTGCAAATGTTTTGCAACATGAGTTAAGGTGTCTGTAATCCAAAACTAGACGATATGAGTTGTCTGGTTTGGAGACAGGAAACAAAGGATTGTTCATTTGTGAGGTGCAAGTTTCAATCACCCCCTGGTATTCAAGTTGATCTAGGATCTCTTTTACCTGTTTTTTAGCTTCTTGCTTAATTGGGTACTGTCTCTGTGCAGTAGGTTGTGATTTTAACTGGATTTTGTGAGGAGGAGAGTCCTCAGCCCATCCTACATGATTTTTATATAAAGCAGGAGCTTGAGCTACTGCCCACTTTCTAGCAAGTGTATATTTTTTATGAATTGGAATATGATTTGAGAAGGCAGGCATAATTATTTCTTCGCCATGAGGACACTCCCTGACAAACTCTGGTGGCCAGTCTTTCTCAGCTAGAAGGATGTCATAGCCCTGGGAGAGATTATCCCAAAATAGTCCCCTTATTTTTCTAGTCTTATCCCCCTCTATACGTAATGTTATTTCATATATTTTGTGAGGTTTGCTAACTCTGGTGTCTGCAGTTTCCACCTGAATGTATTCATTCGTGTCCACTGTCTCCAGATGATTCATAAGGACTTTGCGAGCTATGCTCACTTCTGCTGCGCTGTCTAGCATTGTCTGAGCCCATTCTCCGTTTTTCAGCTGTGTTCTCAGTATTCTCGGCATCTTTGATTACTTTAATACTGGCTACCTTCTTTTTTGGAAATTGTAACTTTTTATTTGGATGAGCAGGTTCCTTGTCTTTGGACTTGACGTGCTCTTCCCTGTGTTCTGATCGTTCTCTTCTTTCCGATTTCTGCGAGGAAGTCTGAAAAGATTGAGAGGGACGTGTATCAATATCTTGATATCTATCAGGTTTCTTTATATTATCCCTATTTCTAAGGTTGTATTTTTTCCCAGAGGGCTCACTTTGGGGAGACCTGTGTCCTTGGTTCGGAGATCTTTCTCTCCGCCGAGGAGACCTTCCTCTGGACTGGAATCTTTTTTCTTTAGGATTGGATTGTTTGTTTCCATCCCAGCTCTTTTTTTGAGTGTTTAAATTATTTTTAATAAATATCTTTTCAGGACTTTCAATCAGTTGAGGTTTTACCGGTATTCCACCCAGACTATCTCTTCCTAGTTCTTCATAGGATTTCTCTATAATTCTGGCAATTTCAGTTGGTTGGTCTGCTATATCTGTCTCTTTTAACCTTTGGCGGATCGCCACGTTTGCTGCTTCTCCCTTTATGTTGGCTAATAATATAGCCGAGACCTGCTTGAAGTCCTTCAGTAATTTCATACCGAGAGTTAAAGCGGGTTATGGACCGTATTCATCTTGAATTTGTTTTAGCACATCTGGTATTACTGACATGGATGGTACACCATGTGTTTTTGTGTATATGGAAGCAAAGACTGTACCCCAAGTGTCACAGTCTTCCACGTGTGGTGCGATTCCCATTGGAAGACAGATAGTCAGAATCCTGTGTTTTTCTACCGGGGTGGTGTCTGGAAACACCGCCTCTATTTGAGTGATTTTTTGTGCTAGCCAGAAGGGTATTTGTTCCCGTTTTGCGGGTACTTTACCCAGACAGGACTGTATGTTCTGTGGTGTAATTTTATTTGTGTTACCCTGATGAGGGTTCAGCTGTGGAATTTTAACTGCTGGTTGGACTGTTGAAGTCCGCATTACATATTGGACTAATTGTCTATGTATTTTGATTAGTTGTTTTAGCTGTATTAAAAGCTCTGCTGCAGGCATTTCTTCAATGTCTGGATGTGGTGTATATCCGGCTAGGACCGGCCACGTTGCTCCTGGTCTACCTAGTGGACCGAGCCTGGTGATGTGATTATTATGTTTTAGGGCGCCATGAAACAAGAGCAGGTGCTCTTGGAATTTGAGTGGTATTTCCACCTCCTCGAAAGGAGTGTAGATATCCGGTGGTTCCTCTATTTTATAATAGTGGAACTCTTTTGTTACAGCGTTTGCTGCTGGAAAGTTTATCCATGAATAGAATACCTCTGTCTGCCGATATTCGTGTGCCTCAATTACGAATATGACTGTACCACCTCTTGGTGTCAGTCCATTTTCTATAAGTTTTAAGGTTATAGATTTCCTTATGTTGACCGGGATGAGTATTGCATTTGGGTCATTTTCCAGCAGAGTATTGTCTGCTGCTAGGAGTTCAGCTGCTATTCTAGCTGTCTCCCTTTCTTCTTCAGTTTCTGACATACTATTGTCAAGAAGATTATTTTATTTATTTGCAGATCAGGTTTCTATGGAAACAAAGATTAGATGCACAATATTTTGGAACAGTGTATCCTTCAACGTTGACTAAACCAAGAACCATACATAGGAGTCTCCTCCTGCGAGGTTTGGCGGATATGACCTTTCACCAACTCCAGACGTCTTTGGAGTATTATGGGAAAAAAGGGGTTCTGTGTGAAAAAGCACGACTGAGTTACTCTAATGTCTTGCGTTAGTTTTATCGCCTATCCAAACGTTGGGCGCCATGTAGTGTAGTTCCTATTATCCCAATAGGCTCTGCGCATTGGAATAATATCTTCAATAGTATAGACCTAGGGCAGAGGTTAACTAGGTCTTCCACTGACGATATTAGACTTAAAGTTTTTGGTTTTGCCAGCTAGCTCAGAGTTCACTAGAAACTTTCTCGGATAGGCAAGGAGGAGTTTAACCTCCCTGGATAGACAAGAAGGGATTTAGTTTCTGAAAACCATAGAACATGACAACTTTGCTCTCCCCTAATCAAGAGTGTATCTCTAGAGTCGTGTGAAAACAAAAGACAAATTATTTTACTCAGTCAGTACGTGCATTCTTAGTTTCACCAGATTGTAGAGAAAAGGAAGAGACGGGCGTGTTCAATAAAAGATGGTATTTATTGATCAGTCTCTTTTCTCGTACAAGAGAAATGAATTGATATTATTGCGATACTTATGGTTAAGTAAAGTGCATACAATAAAAGCAGAAGTATAAAATAATACTGCAGAAGCATTGATATGGTTTCTGAGCCATATGATATTTAAAACTGATAAAATAGATACATACATATATACATTTGACTAATCGTACTCAACTGGTGCTTCTAACCACGCCTACCCCAGTGTACCTGACCTAAGCCTAATACGTGGGCGGGAGTAGATAAGTAGCAGTTTAAGTTAAGTTTGTTTTGCCAAGGGACTGACTCAAGAATTCTCTGCAAGGGGTTGTTCAGTTCTGTACCTGAGGTCTAGAATGATTGAGGGCTGGTATCTCTCGTCTCTGGTCTTGATATTCCAGCTGCCTGCGAGGGCTGCTTGGAAGCGCCGGAGCTGGATTTCTCGGCAGGAGAAAAGCAGCGTCTCGTTCTCAGCGCGTCAGGAAGGCGGGGCAGCGCGTGTGGGCTTCGCTCTCTGCTGGGCTCCTCAGCACGTCTCGCTGCTCCGATCTCGTCACCACCGCGTGTGTTTGCTTAAGGCAATGTCGGTAATATTTATACCTGTAAGGTGCTGAGATTGACGTAAGGATGGACATGGATACGTCAATAAGGATGTCATACGAACGGGCTTGTTCGCACATTCCTTTGCTGAAGTTCTCGGTGAAATCAAAACAATGGCCGCAGGGATTTTCCCAGGTTGTCATAGGTTTGATTTGTTTTGAGAACTCCGTATGCCTTATCAGGGGCTGGAGGAATAGTGCTTGCCTAATTAGATGGCAAGCGTTATGACCTAATCAGATAACGCGTTCCTGTGCCGTGGTGTGGCTTAATCAGATAACGGTTTTTTGTACCGTGGGATGGCTGCTAGTTAATTATTAACCAGAACAGGGTCAGGAATAGGGGGATCGATACAGAACCTATAGGAATACATCACACTTTTGCCTGTTTCTTTGCTGTGGGTGACGGCCGGGCTTTGCTCCGCCGAGCGACTCACCTTCACTGCTGCTTTCCTGTTTGGCCGGGCCCTGCTCCGCCGAGCAGGACTACAATTCCCAGCTGCCCCACCCAGGACGCTGCCACACCTGCAATCACCGTGCGCCAGGAGGCGCTTAAAGGTCAGCGCGCACTCGAGGACCCTGGGCTGCCTAAGAGAGGGATAACGCCGGCCGGGCTTTGCTCCGCTGAGGCGTTCACCACCAAATCCTTTTGCCTGTTTCTTTGCTGTGGGTGACGGCCGGGCTTTGCTCCGCCGAGCAACTCACCTTCACTGCTGCTTTCCTGTTTGGCCGGGCCCTGCTCCGCCGAGCAGGACTACAACTCCCAGCTGCCCCACCCAGGACGCTGCCACACCTGCAATCACCGTGCGCCTGGAGGCGCTTAAAGGTCAGCGCGCAATCTCGTCCCGCGAGGACGCGCGCGGGACGCGCCGGGCTAAGCCCGGGCAAAGGGCGGGCCGTCCGGGGCCGTACGAGGCCGGGCTGGGCCACCCCCCTTGACTCTTGACTCACACTAAAAGGTACATTAACACGATTGTGTTTTTTATTGGGGGATACAACGACGCCCACTCTACTGAAATACCTGATAAGGACGATACAAATATTATATCATTGTGGTCTGGTGGGAAGGGAAGGAACAAACTGTATAATTGCTGTGATACCATTAGAGAGAACGCTAGAAGAAGGTCAGTACCAAGCGTTAGTTTACCCCAAGTCTAATTATGTCCAAACCTCCAAAAACGCGCTCGGCTAGGACTAAAGCACACCTAGCCGGTACACCAAACCGTGTAAGTTTAGAGCCAAAAGTAGTACTGTCTTATAAAACAAAACCTACCGCGATTGATCTGATGCTGAGGAAAGTCACAGGGGAGATTGAGCGTATGGAGAGGAGTCTGTCCTCTTCTCCAATCCCCATACTAGTCACCCCCACACAATCCAGGGATGTAAATACATCTGTAATTTCCCATACGGAGACATTGGGTAACTCAATCGAGGGTATACCCTGTGCACAGCTGGTAGCACAGACAGGGCCAGACGACACCAGGGACAGTAATACAATTACATGTAAAAGACCCGAACAACGGGGGCGCAGGAAGGGCCAATCTAGGAAAAATAAATCAAACACAACGGGGTATCCATCCAAAGATAGCGAAGAGGCAATTTCAGTAGAAGTAGTGCCAGACCACTCAGGACCCCCAGGATGGATGGGTGAGGTAATTGGAGACCTTAAAAAACATCTGGAAGTATTTATCACTAGCCAATTAAAACCAATTGTCAGTAGGATAGACAAAATAGCAAATGAACTGATTAAACAGGGAAAGATCAAGGGCCCCATAAGCAGTAACTTTACCCCAGACCCCAATCAAATAACTAACATGACAAATGGCCAATTGGCGGTTAAAAACAACTGTGTTAGCAATATGCAATGTACGATTGCACAGGTACATGATTCACCTAAAACTTTAGTACATCCAGAGAGGGAAAACACCCAGAAGGAGGGAACTAAGAACACAGATAAGGTTCAACAGCGATTATGTACGCAAATGGGACATGAAGGGTATTCCACAACTCAAGGTCTAACTAATTTAAATCAAACAGGCCACCTTCTGAACGAAAGATCAGAAAATTTTCCACCTCACACAAACCTGCCTCCTGAAGCATGCCCTTACGTCATTGTCTTTGCGGGGGTACCTGAACTCAGGGCTGCAGAAAAAGAATCACATTTAGAATTAAAAAACAAAATAACTAAATGGCCGAATATTCATAGGCCCTTGAACGCTGGGGAATGTGGTGAGATCCTCCACGTAAGACGTGCAAATTGGTTAGGTGGTAGAAGGAAAGACATCACAGGGGACTGTATTGTGGCGAACTTTAGAGACACCAACCTAGTGGAATATATACTAGGCAACCCAAACAGAAACCAGACCAGTACCATTCGCACCTTACCATTGGGATATTTTTATCCTAGGAGACGGAGCTCTTACACTTTGACCTATCCCAAGTGGTGCACAGGAAGGGCACCACCTAGACAATGGGACAGAATCCACAATCAACCAGGTCAGCTCATACCACCTCGAGTCTACCCACAGTGGAGAAATAGATTTAGTCCCCTACAGTCCCTTGATGAAAATGACTGACCACCCCCAGTAGGGAATGGGCAAGAAAAGATGACAACAAGGGTTGGAACTGAATGTACTGGAAAGAGGGCTAGGGAAAGTTATGAAGCAAAGAGGCCTGAAGAATCCCTAATACACAGTGGAGTGGGCGACAACAGGATTAAGTTGCCCAAGAAGGCTGAGCACAGTCCTAATGACCAGGACCCAAAGGGAGGAAAAACATCTAGGGCAGGGCTAGCTTTACTGTCCTGGAATATAGCGGGCCTGGGGGGGGGGATTTGAAAATAAGGACTGGAGGGAGTATATCTGTGGTTCCCACATAATAGCACTTCAGGAGACGTGGGCAGTCGATTCCTCTCCCTACCAGTTAGATGGCTATAAATGCTTTTTTGTGCCTGCACAAGAAGGCAGATCGGGCAGGGCAAAGGGAGGGTTAGCCTTGTATGTTGACCTTGATTTAAAAGGTACATGGTCACAACCTCCCTGGGCATCACATACTTTACAGGCAGTGGAATTCCAAGGACAAGGGTTGAGGTTGTTGATATTAAACTTCTACAACTCAGGGCCTGTAGATGGGAATTATCCAGTTATACAGGAACTAGAGAGCAGATTAAATGATGAAACCGAGCAAAGGAAAGGGGGTGCGGAACCAATTATCCTGGTCCTGGGCGACTTTAATTGTCACCTTTGCCCTAAAACTCCTCCCCGTTAGCCCCGACTGGTCATCTTGCCCAATAGAAAGTGGACCACATTTTGAGCATAACAAGGAGGGAAAATTGCTAATGAAGTTGTTAGACAATTATGCCCTCACGCATACAATAGACCTGCTGGCCCCGAGAAAAGATGCCACTCTTATACCAACATTCAAGGGCAGAGGCTGCTCATCTATTATAGATTTTATGATAATATCCACTTTTGTAAAAGATCAGGTTAAAGAGGTGAGAACAGACTGGAGTCCCTTCAGCGACCATAATCCCCTAATTCTTGAAATTCTATATAATGGTCTCTCAATAAGGAGCGATCTGACAGACATTGAGGTGCGCCCAACGGACCAGGGGAGGCGATTAAGATGGTAAAAAATCAACGCTCAGGAATTCTATAGAACCCTGATAGAAAAAGGGAAAAAACAAATACATAGCTGTTTAGAACTTACAGTAGAGGGTAAAGAGGTTGTCTCAGCGTTCGAGTCCTTAACAAATGTGGTTGATGGACTACTGAAAATCAAATGTCCCATAAAAGAAATAATACAACCACGATGGTTTGACACTAACTGCTCCCGGGCACTGAGAGAGCTAAAACTCTGCCTCAAGACTATCCCGAGGGACAAGCAGAAAGTAGCCCTCTGTAGGCGTATTTACGAAACTCAGCTCAAACAGAGAAAGATCACGCTGCAAAAGGAAGCCTGGGCTTACCTGAGGGAAGCAGGGGAAAACAGGGACTATACTGAATTTTGGAAAATCATCAATAGGCCCTGTTTTCAAGATAGCAGTACCCCGATGATTAGTACTAACATACTCCCGGAGCAGTGGGTGACTCATTTTAAGAGCCTTTATAACCACCACTGCGACATAGTTGTGGTAGAGGTTTGGGATGGGGCTCGGTCTACGGAATTAGAATTTTCATTACAAGAAATCACTGCGGCCATTCAAGGTCTGACTCAAAATAAGGCACCAGGGCCCGATGGCACGCCACCAGATCTTTACCTAAGTAACATTGAACTCTGGGCGCCCATTATGACTAGGGTGTTAAATGCAGCGATAAAATCTGAGCTCCCGCGATCTTGGTCTACAGCATTGATTGTCCCTATCTTTAAGAAGGATAGTAGGGACAACCCTCAATGCTATAGACCAATATCGCTAATAGACGTATCAGCCAAACTACTGGGTAGGGCGGTTTTAAACCGCCTCACCACTTGGACAGAAGAGCACCACACCCTAGTAGATACTCAATATGGATTCAGATCAGGTAAATCAACCAGCGATCAATGTCTCAACCCTTACCTATTAGTTGCTAAATATACAAAAGCTAGCAACGGAACGGTTTACATGGGATTTATGGACCTGGCTGCGGCCTTTGATAATGTAAATAGAAACAAACTCTGGGCCTTGATGTGTAATTTGGGAATTGACCCTGATCTTATAAACATTTTAAAAGAATTACACTGGAACACCACTGCTAAGGTCCGCTATAGCGCGGGAGGGGGAGTACTGATCCCTTCCCGTGCACTAGCGGAGTGAGGCAGGGGTGTATCCTGGCTCC
Source organism: Lissotriton helveticus (assembly GCF_964261635.1). Taxonomy (NCBI): domain Eukaryota; kingdom Metazoa; phylum Chordata; class Amphibia; order Caudata; family Salamandridae; genus Lissotriton; species Lissotriton helveticus. The sequence continues at coordinate 943,178,788 of NC_136070.1, forward strand.
CTTTTTATTCTCAATGTACACAAATGACCTAGAAAGAACATTGGTTAATCTGGAGACTGACTGCCCCAAAGCAGGATCGCGTCATATACCAGTACTGCTGTACGCGGATGACGCGGTCCTGCTTGCACGAACAGCACTGAGTTTGCAAAATCTTGTGGATGGATTTGTGAAGTTCATGGACAACTTAGATCTTTCCGTGAACCTGAGCAAATCCTTCGTAATGGTGCCGGGAAAAAACCCCCCAAAGAAATATGTATTTAAAATAGGGGCCCACGTTTTAGAAACCGTTACCACCTTCTCATATTTGGGTCTGCTATTTGATGGGGAGATCAAGTTTGATTCCTTAATTGAGGAAAGGTGTAGAAAATTGGTTTCAGCAAACGGTGCTATATTAAACTTTGCCCGTAGGCTGGGTCGCTGGTCACCAGAGCAAATAATGACTTTATACAGAGCGGTAAGTACCGCCAAGGCCACGTACGGGCAGAGGTCTGGGGTTTTAGGGATGTAAGACACTTACAAGTAGAGGAAGATAAATTCCTACGCAGGATTCTGAAGACACCGCAGAGTATCCCAGCAGCAATTGCACACACTGAACTTGGGATCCCATATATCACCGACCAGATAAAGGTGAGACCCATCCTGACTTGGCTCAGAATCTGGGTAAACCCGGAAGCGGAGCTAGCAGGATAATAGTCAAAGACTGTTTACAAAAAGATAAGTGCCTGCAAATCCCATGGATAAATTATGTCAAAGACACACTAGGGAGTATAGATCACCAGATACTGTTCAGGGATCCGACCTCGATTGACACCTCTGGTAAATATCGGATCAAAAAATTGTTATTAGCAAAATATGAACTGGGCAGACAAAATCCTGATTTACTAAAAACATCTGTAGTTGCACACCGCTTAGCAAGTAACGGGGAGGGTATGAAACCCTATTTATTTTTAATGTATAATCAGCACGATAGATTTTTAATGTGTCGTTTTAGGCTCAATCTGTTACCTAATATCTTAGCTTATCCGTCTGGTTTTACTGTAACAATTGAGCAGAAGGGTGCCTGCGGCTGCGACAATAGGTCTCCGCAGGACACCCTTCATTTTGTACTTCTATGTTCCTTTTATCAAACCCCTCGTCGTAGATTTCTTGTAGATATTTTAAAAGAGTTGAAATTTCACCATGCTAAAACTGCATTACTTTTTCTGCAAAGAGCATCTGATATCCGCACCCTATGCTTTATTAAGAGTTTTTTAAAAGTTGCAGTAAATTTAAGAAACACTGAGAGGTTGAACTATGATGTACATAATATCATATGTTTTAACTGTATACATTTTGTTTTTAATATTTCATGGTTCAGAAATGTAATTGATGACTTTGTACAATGAATTTTTATGATGGTTTTTAATTCATCGAAATAAAGTTTACTGAAGTCACTTTAACTCTTCTCAAAATATAATCTTGAGTGAATCTGTAACTTGTATATTTGTAACTCTAAGCACTAGTATCTGTAGTAGACATATGTACCTACTACCATTCTTATGTGAGTTTAGAATTAATTTGTTTCGTATATATTATGTTATTCATGTTCTCCGAAGTCCTTATGTAATGTAACTGGTTCTATTGTAAAGCGCTCTGACACCTTCAGATAAAGTCCCCGCTATATAAAAAGGCATAAATAAATCGAGATGGAGAAACAATTCAATACAGACTCTGGTAAGGACTAGAGTAATGCATGATTCATCCTGGATAGAATAATTTGCTGTATGGACGTCACTGGTGCCCGCCCACTTATGACGACATACCGTGCGACAGACCAAACCCTGTACTAAGAGCACGTGTGCTCAAAACAGCTCCACAGCCAATAAACAATTTGCAAGCGTTTTCTCAACCAATCCTATGACACTGTAGTCACAGATGCCCTACAACCAATAAACAGCTGACAGGACCTCACTAGCTAATCCGAGGCCGTCACACTTTCCCACCGCTAACATAAGCATGCTGCTGCCTACCTGATTGGTTGTGACATCTTACTGGGTGGGATACAAACCTGTAATTATACGGGACAAAAGATGTCCGTTAAAGAGTAACAACGTATTTCGTTTAACAAATAAAATACAGTCCCGGGATGTTTTGGACAGGTGGTAATTCTGTCTACAGAGGGAAGAGGGGCGTAGTGTGGGAATAGGGTGGAACATTTCTTCGATGTTGTTGGGCCTCGAAAAAGAGGCGTGGCATGGGTGGTGCTGTCGGGAGGGGGATGGGCATTAGGGATTGTCGGTCTGGAGCGAGAGCGGTTGATGTGGGTATTTGGGTGTGGGAGTATAGCAGTTAATCTCCTCCTATGCTGTTCTGCGGAAGCGGAGATGGCAAAGTCCTATCTTAACCCCCGGTTACCGTGAGGTGAGTATCTGGGCGGTGGGTGGGTTCAGACTTGCTGTCTCTAAGCTTCCGGTGCTTTATCTTAATGATCAAACAGTTCATCTTTGCTCGTGGCGATTTATACCTGTTACTATTACTTACTTTAATCCTACCCAATGTAAATAACTCGAAGGACTGGAGGTAGGGTCTGTCTTGACAAATTTTAACGCATAACTTAGAAACCACTGCAGCGGCGAGCAAGAATCAATGAGTGCCCAGGGTGGTGAAACCTAGTACGATTTAAAAGATTAAACGAGTAGAAGGGGGCATATCCTTTAACCAGTCGGGTTCTTGAGTAACATACTGCTTGCCGTCGAGCGTTTCAGTTCGGTAGTGTTAATACGCGCTATTTAAATGCAATTACACGACTCATTATTATAATGTACTCCTGGAAATACTGGTCAGTAACGCTAAAGTCTAAACCGGTGGGCTTCGAATTATACATGGAGGTTCCTTTAGCACCAAAACATTGTCCTCCGCCCAAGGAAGGTCATTTGAAAATTACATAACCATACCTTTCCGCCTCTTAACAGTAACACCAGAGGAAAATAAGAAGTAGAGTTTTTAAGCCAGTTGCAGATCTAAAGGTATTAAGTACAAAAAATGCAGTATGTTCCGGTTTAGGAAGGTGAACGAAAATGCTACATTTTAAATGACACATTTTGATGAAATTAACCAGAACTGAATTTGAAGCTGAAAATACTTTATTCAAACACCAGTTAGCAGTACAACTGTCGAGTAGCTGACGGGAGATTCTTAAACATTCTACTGTAGCAACCAAGTGGTAGGTAGGTAGGTAGGTGGACACTACCCAATAGTTTGTAGTAAACCGTATCTGACCAAATTGTTAAGGGCTGAACCAGTAGATTGGATGACTATATGTCCAGGGTGTGCCGAAACATCAACCCTAGACATTCCAACATCCCTTCACTTTTCAATACTTTGTCCTAGTGTTGAGATAATCTGGGGGAGCATGGGTACCATAATGAAAATGTTGTTCGTACTTCTGTTATACTTCTTGCTTGTTGTTCCCAGTGGGGCTATTTTTGTTTTCTGACATCAAAAACGAGACCACCTGTCTGCAAGCATTGTCTCAGGATGCATCACGGGCTCATTAGACTTCAGTTTACCATGGTGCACAGTCCTAACTTGGCCTTCACTAAGCCAGTCATTACTAGATGTGTTTGCAAAAATATAATTTAGAATGGATCCCTGTTAGACTTGGCTTTTTCAGCACGTTTACCCCCCCCCCCCCAATACTTTTTGGTCTCCTGTTTTTAGGTTGAGCCTGGGCAGCGCATGTGCTGCTCTGCGAGACATGCTGTGTTCAGGTATGGACTTGAAGCTCCGCTCATTTCCCGCCTGTCTTTTCAATTGGTTGTAACCTCCCATGAGGACTGGACTTTTTACTTGTGTTGTTTGTTACACGGTCTGCTTTATCTAGTTTGTGAGCACTATTTTCTTAAATGATTTCCCTGTATTCCACCCACAACGTGCTTTTCCTAGAATGCAGCACGCCTCCTGCTTTTATATTTTTATAAGTAATGTGGCCGGGCCACTATAGCGGTCACGCTTATTTATTTAATTTGCAAACACGGTCCGCTTTAACTTAAACGGCTGTGCAACAAAACCTTTTTTTATTTTTGGGTGAAAGCACCCCATGTTGTGCTTTCACTTTAATGGTGGGTGCGCCCCTTTCTTTAGGCGGTGTTATCGGTATTCAGGTTACAGCGAGCCCAGTCTAAAGAAAGAGGCGCGGCCGCCAATAAAGTGAAACCACAGCATGGGGCGCTCCTACAAAAAAAAATTGTTTGTGAACTTCACAAACAAATTTTGTGTTGTTGTAAAAGCGCCCCATGCTGTAATTTCACTTTAATGGCGGCCGCGCCATTTCTTGAGAGGCGGCTCGCTGTATCCTGAATCTAAAGTAAGGGGCGTGGCCACCATTAAAGTGGTCTTGCGTTTACGAGAGTTTGAGCTATTGGTATTAGAAATAACAAGGCCTATTATTTGTGGTGTTTTCAAAACACATAAATAAAAGGCATTGTCGTTTACAATGCCAGTAGCTTAAACTCTAGCAAACGTGAGACTTATTGCATTGCAAATGCTTGTTGACCTTGTTTTGTTGGTTTTAGGAGTCTGGGCACTTTGCCACTGCTATTCAGTGCTAAATTTCATATGCTCTCTATGTAAATTGCGTATATGGATTGGTGTTTCCATGATTGGTTTATTTGATTTACTACTAAGTTTCTATTACAGTGCACTGTGTGCGCCCAGGGCCCGTAAATCAAATGCTGCTAGTGGGACTGCAAAACACAAAATGATGGACGAAATGTTGCACAATGGCAAAACATTCACCCCCAGTCACAGATCTGGGTTTAATCCATCGTTATTTTGCTCCGCAAGCCACCCCAGTTCAGACATGGCCATATGCAAATCAGTCTTGATCCTGTGCCTCATGGGAAGAGTCCAGCCCGAACTGCCAAGCCATGTATTTCCTGGACCGGAAGTTACAAAGTTAGTGTTTTAGGAAACTTCCGATGGAACTACAAGGATAAAACTTTAGGCACTAGAGGTGTATACCAGTGTGGGAACACCGGCGTTGCTGAGTTACCTCACCCACAGGAAGCGGGTGCACAGGTGCGAAGTAGTGTCGGGTTTCGTCATGCAGGTCGATGGTGCTTGGAGCTGAAGATGCTGCAGGCGGGTCGTCGAGGAGAGTTCCGGTGGATCTGAAGAGGTGAAGACCTGAAAGCAGAGGGGACAATGTTCAAAGTCACTAGCCAGTGACTACCGTGGAACCAGGCGATGTCGGGTGCAAACAGGTGAAGAGGTGCAGCTTGTCTCCGCAGCCACGTGGACACGAAGAGGTCAAGGACGTCCAGGAGTCGATCACGAGCTGTCCCACGAAGGCTCTAGCTGATGGCGGTGTCGGCAACTTGATTGGAGCAAACAGGCCTTGGCTAATGCAAGCCACGCAGGAAGTGGAAAAAGCTTAACACTCGGACCAGCAAGGTCAGAGCGAGTGCCCCTTTTCAGGGGAGCAAGGGCCTGTCTGGAGCAACCAGACCAGCGTTGCAAATCGTAGTTTTCGTCGCCAAGATGGCCACTAGCCGCGTGGCAAGTGACCGGGATGGCGCGTCGAGTGGCAAAGTGCAAATGGGCCCCACGCAGATCGTGGAGATGCTGGGGGGCGGATCTTCGGAGCAAATGCAGCTCGGTGTCGGGGCTTCTCAAACCCCAAAGCACAGCGTCTCGGGTGCTGCGCAGTCAGCTTCTCGGGGGTCTTCCAAGATGTCTGGTCCCACGTATCTCGGTGCCTCCACGGGTCTCTTCTTTTCAGGGACTGTGGATCGGGCTCTGAGATGTCTGGGAGTCTGGGTCTTGTCAGGCTCTTGGCTCGGGCTCCGGCGGGAGGCGGCGGCAAAGCAGACGTCGAGTTGCTGGTTGGTGCCTGTATTCACAGGGTGGTCACTCCTTGGCCACAAGGGAGATTCTCTTCAGTCTTCTGTGCAGCAGAATGTCGAAGTCCAGTTTTCTTCTTATTTCAAGTCGAGTTCAGGATGATCTGAAGTCTTGGGACACAGCTCCTACTCTTATTCGAATTCTAGGGGCCGGATTACCTGCTAGGTCCCTCCTCTGGGTGGGACCAGGAAGGGGGGTGGTTTCCTTTGTCCAGCTTCGTGCCAAGACTGGGGCTGGAGAGCCCCAGCACCGGTTTGAACTGGCATATGCACAGGGACACCTTGTGTGCCCCAGGCATGTCTGATTCTATTCAGCCCTGTCCTACCCAATACACAAAATCCTGTCTGGGGTGGTGCTAGCACCTCCCAAGGCAGGAAACCCTTTGTCCAAGCTGCCCTTGCTGGAAGGACTCCCAGCAGCAGGAGGTCAGACTTGTCTGTGGTGGCAGCATCCATTTTGTGATGCTGAGGCTCTGTTTAACTTTAACCGGGGTTCAGGTTAGGTACATGTCGTATCCCTCTAGAAGGGTGGAATGCTACCCCCGTCGCCTGAACTGGCGAGGGGGTAGTATTCCAAATCGTATGACACCTTACTCGACATGTTTTGATAAAGCCAAACCAAAGATAGCATTTAACCGCGAGGTTCATAATGCACTTAAGAGTATATGGTATGGCAGTATCATGAAACCGCTAAAGGACTTGGTTCCGAAAGCTGCAGACAGGCTCAGCTCATGCCAGAGCACCATCTCACATATTTCCATGCACTCTGCCTCCAGGATTGATGAGGCCTTCCATAGGAGTGGCTGATAGGAACATATGTGTCCATTTTAGGTTAGGCATAGGCATACTACACCTAAGTAAGGGGTGATTACACCGACTTACCCCAGCTGAGTGATCAGCCAGTTGTGTCAAATATGGAGGCCAGGCCAGGGGTGGCACAATACGTGCTGCAGCCCCTGGTAGGCCTTGGAAGCACCTATGCCCTGGGTACCTGGGTACACTGTTACAGGGGCCAATAAGGTGAACCAGTTCCAATTTCGTAATGCACCTAATGTGCATTGGCATTAATTTAGAGAGAGAACAGCAGGCTGTGGGTCTGATTAGCAGGCCCACAGCCACATTAAGTCATAAACCAGTGAAGCAAAAATTTGGGGTGACCATAGGATAGCAGACCCTACTCTCCTACACCTGTCACTGTAGTGTCCGCGCGCAATTTTTACTGCCATATCGACCTGGAAAGTGCAACCACTTGCCAGGCCCAAGCCTTCCCTTTTCTTACATGTAAGGCACCTTCTAGGTAGGCCCAAAGTGCCCCCCTTGGGCAGGGCGCAGTGTATGTGAAAGGTAGGACATGTACTGGTGTGTTTTACATGTCTTGATAGTGAAAGACTGCATTTCGTTTTTCATTATTGCATGGCTATCTGTCTCATAGGCTGACATGGGAGTTGTTTTGTAACTAAATGGAGTTTAGGCCTCCTGAACTCCGGTTTTAAAAAGACATCTTTTAGTAAAGATGATTTTGATATTGTGTGTTTGAAAATAAATCCATGTGCCTCTGCCTGTTGTGTATTCGCTGTATGGGTTTTAGACTGACAGGTGCTGGTTTATGCATTCACAAAAGACAAACACCAAGGGGTGTTGAGGTGTGTCCTGCATTTCCTGAGTGACTCAGAGCCAGGCTTAATAGACCTGCTCCATTTAGACTAGTGGGAGGAGGTGTTGTTTGCACCTGAATGGGCTGTGTCTGTCTTGCACAATGTTGTCTCCACCCCCTGGAATGAGCCTGGCCTGAGCCAGGCAGAACTGGATTATGTATGCCAGTGGAACTTTGTCTGTGCTAACTTCAAAGGGAAATGTGGTATAAATATTGTGTCCGTGACCCTAGAACTTTAGATTACTGCTGGACTAAGGAACCTGCCAGGAGGAGTGCTGCCCCCTTTGCCATTGTTGCTTTGTTGGGTTGGTCTGCAGTGGCTGCTTCTGTCTTGGGCAGGGAAAGGACTGGACTGCCCTTTCTACATTCTAAGTGTCTCCAAAGGCTTGATGTAGAGCTTGCCTCCTGTTGGAAGTCTCAGGGAGATCAAAGACTTCAACATCTTCTGGGTAGCGGCTTCTGGAACTGGAGGTTACAGCTACCACAGAGGAGAGCAGTAACCAGATGCCTCCTCCGTGACCTGAAGGCACCGCAGAGGGCACTGCCGCACTTCGCACCGCAACCCTGGTCTCACCGACGATGCTGTATGATGCCGCCACCGAACCGCTGCTTGTACCGTGACCTTTAGGCTACTCACCTCCTCGCTTCACACCGCCGCCCTAGTATCCATAACGATGCCGTCACCGACGCTGCTGCCTGCACCATGACCTGTGGACACCACTTGTGGAGAACACGGACCAGCGGCCCACTTCGCTCCATAACCCTGGTCTCACTGACGACGCACCAAGCTGACCTGGAGGCCGCTGTCTGCACCGTGATTTGCGGGCACTGCTCGTAAGGTACACGACGTACCACCGCATCCCACCACTCCACTCTGGTCCACTGACACCAGCACCATTGACTCCTGATAGTCAACTGCTGCTGCTTGTACAGCGACCTGTGGGCCCCACACACCGCATTGCCCCATCGCCCTGCAGTCTTGTGTCTACCGATGAGTGCTTCAGCAACTATGCCTCCGCTGTTTGTACCGTGAACTGTCAGCTTCTCAACGAGCACCGCCCTGCTTCGCACCACAGCCCTGGTCTCACCCATGCAGCTGGGCAACCGCCAGAGTCGCTGCCTGCACCATGACCTGAGGGCTCTCCACGTCGCACCGCTCTGCTCCGCTTCACACCGCAGCCCTGACGCCGGCGCTTCTGACTTCAATTTGAAGGAGTTCCACCTGCAACAAGTGGGACTTCAAGGGCCTGACTTCCGGAACCGACGCCACTCCGTAGGTCACCACAAGGTCCAAAGGTACTGTAAGGGGTCTCCCTGACATGTAGCTGGACCGCAACGCCTCGGTCGAACAGAAGTGTTGGATTTGTTGTTCATAACTCCGTGATAGCCTTGGACGGAGCTATCGACTTCAAGGGACTGTATACAAAGTCTATTTTTGATTTATTGGTATTGTGGATTACTATATGGTGGATTTGTATCTTTTTGGTCTTGTTTTACACAGATAAATATTAGATATTTTTCTAAAACTGGTGTGGTATCCTCTTGTAGTGTTTTCACTGTTTTACTGTTTATGTGCAAATGCTTTACACACTGCCTCTGGGATAAGCCTGACTGCCCATGCCAAGCTACCAAGGGGATGAGCAGGGGTTATTTTAGACGTGTATTCCCCTTATCCTGACTAGAGTGGCGGATTCTGCCTGGGTTATGTGCAAACCCTAGCCAACCAGAAAATCAATTTCTAACAATCACCAGATTTGAATTTCCTGTTCTGTGAGTGATTACCACAAAACTGTCCTTTTATATATCAGTATTTAGCTGTTCGGTTTTAAGGTGTATAACAATGTCACTAAAGTTTCATATTATTACAGTCCTTGTGAGCTGTAGTGTGTTTGAATGTGGTCACATTGTTGTCAAATAATCCTCTTCCTGTGTCTTCTCCAACTTTTTTTTGCTTACACAAAAAAAATTGCCAATACTTGTTCATACGTCCAATAAATCTTGTCCAAGTCAGCGTATACATAGATGTTTATTTTACATTCTGTTACTTCTTCAGTCCTCAGGATCGTTTGTTGCTCATTGGGGTCCACCTCTTGACCTAACCACGCCTGCTTGCCGTAATGGCACAGGACGATAGAAGGATCGAGTGAGGGAAGGAAGGGAAAGGGACAGCGTGGAGGGAGATTTGAAACGACAAAAAAAAAAACAATGATCACTTCTCCAATATATCACTTGTTTCCTATGCTGATAGTGAAGGACACTTTATCACCATATACCTGAACTGTTGAGTACTAACTCTCTGTATAACTTCAAATATGGGAATGTTGCCTTCCCTGGTCTAAGCAGGATAGCATGTGATGAAACTGTAAAGGGGAGACAAGAACAACAGTGAGCCCCGAATGCTAACTATGGCCCAATATGTAATACTATTCTGCTTCCCTCTCTTACCTGCCTTCCTGTTCTAGCATGCAGGAAATTTCTTCAGGCCTCGAACTACTCAACAGTCAGATGCAGTGAAAGTAAATCATAAGCCCACAACAAGCAGGAAAAAGTCCCTCAGCATGAGTTAACAGCACTCAACAAAGTACCTGTATTGATGGTCATTGTGGGAAGTTCACAAGAAGAAAAGGAGGGATTCCAAATGATAAAGTGATACCATCCGGTATATATAATTAACCAATACGTTCTCCGCATGAACTCATAACCACGAGTTCGCCAACGGAGGACCAGTAAAGTAAGGCGGCCGAAAATGCCGTCCGGTAATTATCTAGATACCGTCCCCCGCATGAGCACAATGACAATTGGTCGTCAACGGAGGACCGGAATGAATAGGAACACCAAGCAGAAGCAAAGAATCGTCCTCCGCAAGAGCACAACGTCTGCTCACCAACGGAGGGCAACAGGCCCGGTTCTAGCGGGTGGGCCGGGTGGGCCAGGCCCACCCAAATATGAGCCTGGCCCACCCAAGCAGGAGCCTTGGCCCTCGCAGTGAGGGCTTGAGGCAGGCGCGCAACGGCATTGTGTTCAAAGGGCTGTCTGTGTGTCTGTGCGCCCGGTTCAGACAGCTTCCCGAGACAGTTTTTGAGATGATCGCGCACCCGAGTACTTCACAGGGCATTAAAGACCATTTACATATTAACGAGGCGTTATTTATTTTTTCACCCTTTCATCTCTGCACGGCGAAAGGCAACAAATCCTTTCTTTGACATGAGTAACCTTTGCCTCCTGTCCTGCTGCGTTTATATTTCTTTTTCTATGCAGCGCAGGAGAAAAGAAGTTTGTTTATTTCTATTCACCTTTCCTAACCCCTGCAGTGGCTTATCACATCAGGCTGTGACACAAAGTTTGACTACTGGAGTAGGTAAGAGAATGTGTTACTACATTTTTTTTCTTTTTTAAATCTACGCAGGCCCAGCAGGACACATACTTCGTGTGTGCTCCATTTAAACAGTTTTTATCATTATCATGGCTGATGCAGGACAACAATAAGACAATAAAAAATGCCCAGATAATGCTGGTGATTAATGATCCTGCTGGAGAGCAATCATTTTTCTGTTAGTAGTTTTTAAATGCAGATGAACTATATTTTATATGGATAGCTCAGTGGGTTATTGCCTTTGTCACAGAGATCCTTGTGTTACTTGCAGTTCAGAAGTTACAATCCTATCATAGGACGGTGACCAATGAACTGTCACCAAAGAGCTGCATACAAACATGAATGGTATAGTTAGGACTTCGCTTTTTTTGTTTTGTGATATAGTTAGAACTTCCCCAGTCTTTCATTATTCTAATGTTGGTAAAATGAGTATGTTTGGACAGATACACATTTTTATCAGTAAATCTGACCCCCATGGAAAACTCTTTAAATCCTAAGGTTGTGTTTTTCCAGACCAAACCCTCTTAAAATATACTGCCCACCAGTATGGATGACATGTGATTCCTACACCTTGTAATCCTCATTGGCTTTTGTGACATTCCATGTAGACTGATTTACATACTTGTATGATTCATTGTCTCTGTATAATGTGTGCGTGGTGTAAAGTACTGACATACACTACACTGAAATGAGTAGCGCTATACAACAAATGAAATGCATATGAGAGAGGGGCTACGTAAAGATGAGGGGCGCTGCTGGAGGGTGGCAGTGAGGGAATCTGAAGAGGAGGTAGTGGGAGGGGCAATGGAGCGATGAGGGGCACTGTTGGAGGGTGGCAGTGAGGGGATCTGAGGAAGAGGTCATGACTTGGAGGGAGGAGCTAGGGAGAGATGACGGGCACTGATGGAGGGTGGTAGTGAGGGAGTCTGAGGAGGAGGTCATGAGGGGGAGGGGCTCCAGAGAGATGAGGGGCACTGGTGGAGGGTGGCAGTGAGGGAATCCGAGGAAGAAGTCAATAGGGAGGCCATGGAGGGATGAGGAGCACTGTTGGAAGGTGGTAGTAAAGGTATTTATGGAGAAAGAGGTTATTGGCAATGCACCAAAAAAGACTTACGCATCAGCGCTGAAGCCGGCGCTGTCATGGCCTTTCTGTTTTTGTTTATTTAATTAGCAGTCGGGCCATAAGGACTACTGCGGAACATACCTTGAAGTGTGTGCTAATTATATTTACTGCCATATTCAATGTTTTAAGAAGGTGATTTTACTAATGTTTTTACCGGGAATAATGAAAGTGGAGCCTGATGGTACCTGATATGGGGCTGGGGCCCAAGGTCATCTGTGAGATAAGGCGCACTGGAGAGGAGTAATGGATAATCAAGCCTGTAAGGGAGTGCGTTGCGGAGTCCGTGGTCAGGTGCAGGTAGTAATGAAGAGGGATTCTGCCTGAAAGCTTGCACAGAGTATAAGCCCAAGAAATGTTACTTGCCTGATACTTCCACCTCAGAAACCTCCTCTTACCATCAAAGGAACATTACATGGGAAAAACACGTTTTGAGAGTGATAACATTAAATAGAGATTTGGAAAAGAGTGAGTTTTACTGGGCTTTGTACGACTAAGAAGAGATCAAGGAGGGCCCTGAAGCAGGCCTGCCTAGACATATATGCGACAAATTAAGCCCGCAGCGGCCCACCCAAATGCACCCTTGGCCCACCCAAATAAAAATTCCTGGAGCCGGGCCTGGAGGGCAAACAGTTTAGAATTGCTGATCATTTCAACTGAGCACAGCCGCACTACAAAGAATCAGGCCAATTCCAGCAGTATCAAAATCCAGGTAACAAGAACACAAATCCAAATAAAGGCAGCATGTCGAAGAAAGACCCAGCTTGTACTGTCAGCCGGCCAGCAGAATATTCGACACACTTCCTGGTCTGTCATGTGTTTAAATAGGCGTCACATGATCCAACAGAGCGCAAGGCCTTATGGGAGATGTAGTCCTTATCCTGCTGATACCAACCCCTTAACCAGTTGCGCACAAATTGAACTGCAACACATTCAGTGTAAGTCGAAAGGTCCCTTAAAGTGGAGTGAAGGATGCATTTAAGACTAAAGGAGGAGTTTGTTGTCTGTTTTCAAGAAAAATAAGCATTGGCAAAGAAAATTGGTCTCACCCATGCAAGCTTTGGCAATCTATTTTAGCCATGTTGTACAGCAATGTGTCCTTGCAGCATGGCTATAAAGTTAGGAAAAAAGCGCTATGACACAGCCAGGACTGGCCGTGTCCTAATGCTTTTTTTTCTTATTGTTGGTGAGGGACGCAAACAGGATGGAGGGCGAAATGCAACATGGACAATATGAGGGTGGGAGGAAACAAGCAACACAGACAAAGAGGGATGTTAAAAAAATAACGCTATGCTAGCACCCTTGTAAGTCTCGCATAGATAGCACATGCGCTGTTAGTGGGTTACAGCCGCTCATTGCTCACCATTGGTTAGCTGCAGTGTTGCTCCTATTTACTTCTTCTACTTGTCACAGTATGCATGCATCATGCCATCTCTTGAGTGTGTCCCTCTGGAGAAAATACCCAAGAATGTGTGTCCTTCTACTGCTCCTGTTTTTTGGAGCTACTATTTTTTTGTTGTTGTCAAGCATTTCATTCAGGTGTTTGTGTTCTCAGGCCTGTCCTTTACTTCTCACCCCCATCCCACCTCCCTGTTTCATCTCCCACCCAGTCCCTGTTTAATCTCTCCCCATCTGCACCTCTTGTCCTTTTCTTGCACTGAGCATGTGCCCACCTCCCCTGGTAATTGGCACACATTTCAGGCCCAGCATATCTGGTTGGCGTTTTGCCCTTCTCCCAGCAGTGGCTCCCTCACAGGCAGAAACTGGCAGGACTTGGTTTACAGATAATAGCCGATGCATCCCAGAGACATGCAGTCACACCTCAACCTTCTGCTGGCCTTGCATCCTGTGCTTCCTGGCCCCTGGCACCGGAGAATTCTAGCCTGTCTGTGAAAACCAGCAACCCTATAAGCCAAGTTCAGTGCCGCTGTGACTTGTGTGGCAGAATCTGCAAATTAACTTTTCTGTGGTAAACAGAGGCCTCTTGCACACAAAACAATCGGTTTTTTTTTTCATTGCAGCAGGATTTTTAGAAGTATTTTATTAGGGACTCTAAAAGCAAGCCGAACATGTACTTTGCGAATTTTTGTTCACTGTATAGGCAAAGCAGGCCCCAGGCCCAGCTCTTCCTGTGCTGCTGCATCACTCTTGCTCCTGTTTTTCTTTGCCTTCTCCCCTATTTTTAAGTCTCGCCTGGCGTATTGTGTAAGCAATCGCTATGCGAGCGATATAGAGGGCAGCTCCAGGAAAGCATACCAAGGGGCTTTTGAATGCAGATTATCGACAGTGCATGTGCTCCGTGCGCCCGCTCGCCATTTGCTCCCCACCCCTCTCCATCAGACTTGAAAGGAAGCTGCTCGCACACCACCATTCCACCATTTGTCTGAGCCTTGTATGACTTCAACGGCTCCCACCACATCAGACTTCAAAGGTATGCGCTCCCCCGCCACAGCAATGGAGAGCTTGTTTTTTTATCTCTTCCTCGCATCGCTGGCCTACCAGGCAACGCTGGCGTAATTACTTCTGCGGCCATTGAAACACATGGACTTTGATTTATTCTTGTGGTACATGTTCTTCAGACAACCAGCGGAGGGCGGCCAAACACTTCCATTGTAATCCTTCTCACTGGATTATTTTATGGCTTGTTTCTGTTTCCTTCTTTCTTTCACGTTTTGTTATTTATTAGCAGTGTTCATTCTTTCGTTATCTTTCTTTTTTCCTTTTTGTTTCATCTCTAACTTTCTTCCTTCCCTTCTCTCTTTATTGTTCCCCTTTTCTCTATTCCCTACTTTTCTCGTCTCGTCTCCCCTCCCCTCCTTTCCTCTCCTCTTCATTGCTATACAAATGAACTTCATAGGGGCACTGCTGTTTTTCCCGGGGTACCTTTGATGGACGCTAATTTCATTGTTTCTTAACGCCCACCTCTTTCCTCGTTTAACCCCTTCGACGCTCATGACGAGCTGGGCTCGTCATGAGGTAGCCTCCTGGCACGCTCATGACGAGCCCAGCTCGTCACGTAACATGCGAATCCGCAAAATCCAGCGTACGGGCGGAAATCATGCCGCACGCATGCGGTTAAGGCACGCCCTCACCCAAAGTTCTCAATCAAGCTTCTTTGATGGTTCTACCAGCGAAGCCCTCAATTTATTTAATTTTATTTGTAGTTTCATATAGCGCGATCTCAACCCGTATTGGATCCCTTTACATGAGCACCAATTAAGTTACGCAAGGACACATAGATTTTGTACTAGGCACGAGGAGATTACGTGATTTGCCCAAAATCACAGAATTCTGTCATTGAGTCGACGCCGAGGCTCAAACCTAGTTTCCCCACCTCCAAAGTTGGTAGCTCTGTCCACAGCCTGCGTTATTTTAGGCAGTTTTTTGAGAGTGACAAAATCCGATTCCTAGCTGTAAAGAAATGTCTAGAGTAACAATTTAGGACCGTGAACGTGCTCATTTCTGGCTCCATGCTTAGAATCACTAGTTTTGCAGCTATTATTGCCCATAATCTTTTCATAACCTGAGGCTCTGATTACGCTGGATTTTCTTTTCTGTTTGCTCACCAGCCAATAAAAACACGAATAGTAATACCTAGTAGGAATGTGTAGCAAACAACAAAAAACGCGATGCAAAATGTCTACTCACAACACGAGTAACATAAAATGCTTCCGTCTTAGTCTCTTCCTCTTTCTTTGCTGTTCACAGCAGCTGATAAGCCCCATTATCGTTATGTATCATATTTCATCTGTTAATGTGTATTTTCTGATTTTTATTGACATAGCTAACTTTTGCCCATTAAGCTTGCAGGGCTTCTCCCTATCGGTTTAACGCCGGCTCACTCAATTACATCACAGTCTAGTTCGGGTTGTAATGTCCATCTAGGGGTGTTCACCTCAGCATCCCCAGGCTGTTATTAAGTTTTGGTTTGACCCAAAGTCACATGACCACAGTTGTTTAATAAAAGGAGCGGAGCAGTACAATCGATTGTTCTGCACCAGCTACGATCCTTGTTTGGCTTGTATTTGTTTTCTGATTCAAAATGCTTGATAGACCAATGAGTTTCCTCTACACTGCCATGTAGGTAAGCCTTGTTAATAGGAAGGGTTGCACGAAGTGGTTCCACAATCGCCCACCATTTCTGCTGGGTGGTCTAGCCAACTGGCACTTAGCATCCACAGCGGAAGACATGCAATAAGTGCATTCATGACAAGTGTTTACTAATGCCTGCCATTGCTGCTCGGTCTAGACTACTGGCACCAGGCATTTACAGCGAGACACATGCTGTCGGCATGACACACATTAAAAAGATTGTTAAGTGAGCTCACACTTCTAACATGCAGGTACTGTTGATGCTAATCTAGGTTATTAAACAACCAGGCAAGCCCAGGACGTAGTAAGTATGGCAAAGCTGAGTGAATCCTCTAGCTAGCATCACACTTTATCTACTTCATGCCAAATTTTACCTTCCTCTTTACATGCAGTGAGGCTACAGGCTCGCCTCTTCACTGTGGGAACTATGGATCACTAATTAGTGTTTCTTTGAGTGTGTACTGTCTACTATTCATGCAATATGTTTAGTTTGAATGTTTTTGATCACAGGTTATGTCCAGTTAATGTGTTCACATATTCCTCTTTTTACACAGCAATTGGATGCTGATCTTTAGGTGCATGCTCGAAAACCACGATACAGTATATTTTGGATTTCAACACAATAGGCGTTTTGTGACTGCTACACCGCTTTTAGGCACACAGGATTTTACACAGTGACCATTAATATATGTAAGCTAATTCTCACTTTTGTGTTGCAGATTTGGAATAACACAAAGTAGGTGTATGGTTTATATTTGGCATTCAGAGTGCAAGTTTGTGCAGCATTCTGCACGCATTGTAAAGCACAGTTGGGAGTTGTCTTGGTCTCTACCATTCTACCGCCCTCACTCTACCCCTCTACCGCCCTCATCCCCACACTCTACCGCCCTCATCCCCACACTCTACTGCCCTCACTATACGGCCCTCACTCTAC
This sequence comes from Lissotriton helveticus, assembly GCF_964261635.1. Lineage (NCBI taxonomy): Eukaryota > Metazoa > Chordata > Amphibia > Caudata > Salamandridae > Lissotriton > Lissotriton helveticus. The sequence goes on from NC_136070.1 coordinate 943,195,843, forward strand.
CACTCTACCGCCCTCACTCTACCGCCCTCACTCTACCACTCTACCGCCCTCACTCTACCACTCTACCGCCCTCACTCTACCACTCTACCGCCCTCACTCTACCGCCCTCACACTACCACTCTACCGCCCCCACTCTACCGCCCCCACTCTACCGCCCTCACTCTACCACTCTACCGCCCTCACTCTACCACTCTACCGCCCTCACTCTACCACTCTACCGCCCTCACTCTACCACTCTACCGCCCTCACTCTACCACTCTACCGCCCTCACTCTACCACTCTACTGCCTTCACTCTACCACTCTACCGCCCTCACTCACTCTACCGCCCTCACTCACTCTACCGCCCTCACTCACTCTGTCTACCGCCCTCACTCTACCACTCTACCGCCCTCACTCTACCACTCTACCGCCCTCACTCTACCACTCTACCGCCCTCACTCACTCTACCGCCCTCACTCACTCTACCGCCCTCACTCACTCTACCGCCCCCACTCACTCTACCGCCCTCACTCACTCTACCGCCCTCACTCACTCTACCGCCCTCACTCACTCTACCGCCCTCACTCACTCTACCGCCCTCACTCACTCTACCGCCCTCACTCACTCTACCGCCCTCACTCACTCTGTCTATCGCCCTCACTCACTCTGTCTATCGCCCTCACTCACTCTGTCTATCGCCCTCACTCACTCTATCGCCCTCACTCACTCTATCGCCCTCCCTCTCTTCCACCCCACCTCCTTCTTTAACTCCATGTTCTCTTCTCCTGTGCTGATCTGCTGCTCTTCCACCCGCCTCCTTCTTTAACTCCCTGTTCTCTTCTGCTGTGCAGATCTGCTGCTCTCTTCCACATACATCTTCTCTAAACGCACACACATACATACAACCGCACATCACCCCACGCACATCACCCCACGCACATCACCCCACGCACATCACCCCACGCTCATCACCCCACCCACCCACATCACCCCACGCTCATCACCCCACCCACCCACATCACCCCCCACACACACATCACCCCCCACACACACACACACATCACCCCCCCACACACACACATCACCCCCTACACACATCACCCCCCCACCACACACCCACACATCTATCTATCGCCCTCACTCTATCTATCGCCCTCACTCTATCGCCCACACACACATAACCACACATATATAACCACACACATAACCACACACACACACATAACCACACACACACACATAACCAGACACACACACACAACCACACACACATCTATCTATCGCCCTCACTCTATCGCCCTCACTCTATCGCCCTCACTCTATCGCCCTCACTCTATCGCCCTCACTCTATCGCCCTCACTCTATCGCCCTCACTCTATCGCCCTCACTCTATCGCCCTCACTCTATCGCCCTCACTCTATCGCCCTCACTCTATCGCCCTCACTCTATCGCCCTCACTCTATCGCCCTCACTCTATCGCCCTCACTCTATCGCCCTCACTCTATCGCCCTCACTCTATCGCCCTCACTCTATCGCCCTCACTCTATCGCCCTCACTCTATCGCCCTCGGGGCTACCACTGCATCCCTCGGGGCTACCACTGCATCCCTCGGGGCTACCACTGCATCCCTCGGGGCTACCACCGCATCCCTCGGGGCTACCACCGCATCCCTCGGGGCTACCACCGCATCCCTCGGGGCTACCACCGCATCCCTCGGGGCTACCACCGCATCCCTCGGGGCTACCACCGCATCCCTCGGGGCTACCACAGTATCAATCTGTGCAACCATTCAACAACAACTGGTTCAAATATGTTCTCTCAATGTTTGAAGCTTTATTACATATGTCACAAAAAGATGTTAATATTTCACTTCTGTTCTTGGATTTTCGTCACAATAAAATACACTGAACATAATCTTCACAAAAGTTATTTACAAAAGTTTAAGCTATTGCCATTACACATTTCAATAACTTTTATTTAAGTATTAATTATTAAAAAAATTAAAGCCATTGTTATTTGTAATATCAATACATCTAAGTCACGTAAATACAACACATATTGCAGTACAAAGGCTATAGGTGTCACATTTGCGAAAGTTATAACTATTGGCATTGTAAATGACAAAGCTATTAATTTCGCTATTTTCGAAAACCAACACATAAATAAAAAATGTGTCATTTCCAATACCAATAGCTCAAACTTTCCTAATGCGAGACCTATTGCATTGCAAATGCTTGTTTTTGAGTGCCTTCTCCTTGCTTTACACTCCTTTTCAAGGCTTTTTCCTTGTTTTTACCCTCATTGCCGCTCCTGCCTGCTGCCTTTTTCCTGCCTCCGTCTAGTGCCACCCACCAGCTCTAGCACCCCTCCCTTCTCCCAGGAACTACTCGATAGAGGCCTTCTCCTTTGAGAAGGCCCCAGGCCCAGGTCTCCTTGTGCTGCTGCATCACTCTTGCTCCTGTCTTCCACCTTGTTTATTCCCCATTTTTTTGGGTGTTTTTTCCTTGCTTCCCCTTAGTTTAAAAAAGATTTTTTTTTTTAAAGCAGTTAGCAACTCCAGCGCCTTGAGACCTCCAGGGTTGATTTGCCATGCTTGATAAATCCTTTATTGACCATATGCCCTGTTATTTTTCATTCAGCGAACTCGACAAACTAAATGTCCAGTGAGAGTGCTGAATGTTTTCTTTGCTGTTTCTCAGCAGTGCACCATATTTCGCTTGCCAAGGAGTGTATCCACCTTGTGCCCATAGTACCATAGGGTGTACTTCCCGTGGAACAAGGCTGTGGGGAGACAACGCCAGTGGCAGCTGAATTGATTCTTTGAGGGCAATGCCTTTTAGCTTTTAATCCTGGTGAGGGAAGGCAGGCCAGTTAGACCCTGGTAAAATCCTATGAGTTCTCTAGTTGTACATTGTCTAACATGGTTGTAACATGTGCATCTGCTTTCCTTTGGTGTGTACAGAGCTGGGCAGTCTACTAGTTATTATTGCGTGCAGTATTAAATGGTGGTTGTCTGAGGAGGGTAGGGTCATGCTGGCTCCCAGGTCCCTGGAGGTGCCTCTCACAGAACCCATTGCAGTTCTGCAGCTTCAGGTCTGTGTGATTTATTGGTGCAGTACACATTTAGCTCAGAGTCTCTGCCACAACACTGTTCAAAGCGGCTATGCTTCTTGGCAGCTCTGCTAATTTTTGTTTGGACTTTGAGTATCTGCTTTGTGCAGGTCCCAGGGCGCATCTCTCCGTATCCACCAAGTGGCGCAACGCACAGTGATGGATGGGAGGAGCCCTGCAGGATGTGAGCAACAAATTGCACTTTTTTGGTTTTACACATAAGGTTAAGTGGTTTGCTGGTGCTACAGGAGGCTGCTGACGACTGAATTAAACATTCTGCAATTTCTGTTTGCATCTCTGAGGTGATGCTGTGTTAATCATTTGAAAACACCCCCAGAGTGATTTCGGATACTAATTAGGGTTCACACAGCCTACATACAGAGTGCCTTGTGGAGGGCATGGCAAGATGGTGGAGAGGTAGCCAGGGGAGACGTAATGAGTTTTCGGACGGAAAACAAACATTGGAAAATCCAAAATGTTTTAGAGCAGCATGGGTAAAAGGTATCTTTTTTTTTTTTAACTTGTACACGCTTTTTTTTACCTTTTTGCATCATAGTTTTTTTTTTAATTATAACTGTAGCTTTTTAAAAATTACTTTGTCATGTTGTACAGCAACCATACTGCCCTACAACATGGCTAAAAGACGTTGGCTTTGCCAGGGCTTTTACCTTAATGCCGGGGGGAGGGGAGGCAGCACAGACAACGAGATGGAAGGTGGGAGGGAGGATACTAAGGAAGAAGCAACACGTACAACGGGAGGGCGTGAGGGATGAAGCAACGCGGATAATGGGAGAGTGGCAGTGAAGAAGCAACACTGATAAAGACCTCAGATTAAAGAAAAAATAGTGCCTCAGTCACATCACGAGCAGTGGAAGGACACAAATCAAAATGAAACAGTCCGTACTTGGACAGTTAGGAGGCAGCAAATAAGTGATCATGAAGCCGAAGAATCGTAAGCAATGGGCAGACTTCAAAACGCTTATAGTAAACAAATGGTCAAGCAACGGCAGCGTCTAAGTCAAGCAGCTCATTCTAAAGAAAACTGTAAGAAAAAGAACTGAACACTGTTTTTCCCAAACTAGCAGTGGTAAGAGTCCAAACCAACTCTGCTGTTTCTGTTGCATAAGATTTTTCTACCAAAAACTATTATATAAACAAGCTCCATCAAAGTAGCTGTGAGTTGAGTGCTTATTGCTCAGTTAGGTACCAATGTGTGCGTGTGCAAGTGTGTTTAGAAAGTGATGGGTTTATATACCAGCTGGGCAGATGTAAGCCTTCATCGTCCCATGAACGGTAAATTAAGTTTGTTGCTTTTAGGCCACGAGCTATGGCCGTGACTAAACCTCACCATGGAGGAGGAGGATGATTGCATTTTATAACGCGCTCAGCTACTACAAAGTGTGTCCCGTGAGAAAGCATCTAAAACAGAAATAAAGTAGGCTTAAACTTGTACAAAGAGCCACGTTTTAAGTTTCTTCCTAAATCGTACTGGATTGCTCATAGATAGCAGTTCCAGAGGGAGCTGATTCCAAGCTGCTGACCCCAGAAACATTAGGGACCTCTCCCCTATTCTTACACGCTGAATCCTGAGGATCGCTGCCAAAAATGTGTTGGCTGATTTTAGCTCACTTGTGGGATTGTGAAAACTATATCTGGCTCTCCGATATGTAGGGCCCGATTGATATAAGGCATCATTCACTCGTATGAGAGTCTAACATTTAACTCTTTCCCTAGTGGGCAACCATCGAAGCGCTCAGACGCTTCGATGGTCTCATGGGAAGATTTAATAGAAATGGAGCCGCCACATTCTGAATCACCTGCAGTCTGTCCATCAGGTATTCTTGTAGACAAAACTACAATGCATTGCCATAATCATATCTAGATGTAATCAATGCCTGGATGACCGGTTTCTTAAATGGAATAAAAGGAGAGGCAGACATTTCTTTAAGGACCTCCTTAAACAATTCTCTACTAACCCCTTGAGGCTTGAAGGACAACCTGTCATCAAATTTAATACCCAGATTTTTTACCACATCTTTCTGGGGTTCAGGGGGCAATGCATCATTTCCCCAAAAAGATTGACAAAGACCTGATGGGATCTTCCCAAAGAAGAGACATTCAGTTTTCTCTTCATTACATTTGTTAGGCAGTTGCTAACCATTGAAAAACAGCCACCAGGCAGGTTATAATCTGATCACCAGTTGTGCATCATCTGCATAGGAGATCACTTTAGCTCCCAGAGCTTGTGCAAGTTGAGCCAGAGGGGTAAGATATAGGTTGAAAAGGGTAGGACTCAGGGCAGAGCGCTGCGGGACTCCCACTGGCACATCATGTGGAGTGGCGGCGTAAGGAGGAATCTATACTTGTTGGCACCTCCTAGCTAAAAATGATGTATTGAATGCTGCAGATAAATCCAACGTAATATTACAGCCACTGCTGCTGCATCCAGTATTCCTCAAATATACTCAGACACTTCTACCAGTGCGGTATCCGTACCATGTTTAGCTTTACGGAGAATTGATGGGATACAGTCCATGACTTAACAGATAGGGCTGCTGTTACCTAGCTATGATTACTCTTTTCGCCCTACTTCTATTACCCCCTTTTTACCACTTAACACTAAGACCTATTGCACTTCCTCTTGGCCAGAGTTATCGGAACAGCGTTTATGTTGCTGGATCTTGATTGTTACGCCTCCTTTCTGGTTGTTTCCTAAACTTTTCAGTTCCACAGTTTTCTCACACCATGCATTAGAACACTTTTTTGGAACGTTCGGGCATATTTGTTTCGGACTTTTATTTTATTTATGTAAGTCTTCTATGGTAGGGGACAAAGCTGTCCCCTGGATAGAGATCGCCAAATAATGTATACCCTCCCTTTTGCCATCGTGTGACAGACATGGTTAAACTTATGTCCTTAAAGGGCTTCAGTGCGCAAAGGTCCAGGTTCCTGGAGAAGGGGGACACCTGAGGACATTGGAGACAATTTGCCCCAGATCCTGACAGTATTGCGCACCGGGAAGGGGTATTCTGCCCCCAGGCTTGAGTCCCACATCATCATTTCCAGCAAGGGTCTGTTCATGTACGTCCCTCGTAACAACAGTCTATCACTATTATCTGGTTCAGTTACCAATTTTGCCACTTACTGGACATGCACAGCATAGTAATACATTCTAGATCTGCTAGACCCAGCTCACCTTCCTCCTGATCTAGCTTTAGGGTGTCTAGGGCCACATGGCTACTCTTTCCCGCCTAGACTAGCTACACCAGCAGGCTATTTAAGCGCTATAATATGAAGTGAGGGATAGGACATAGCAAGTTTTGTATCACATTTAGACATCTAGGGCGAAACACCACTTTCGCAACCCTCTCAATGGTAGACAAATGTAGTAATCTGTTCCAGAATTGGCTGGTTGAGTGGAATCCCTCTATCATCCTCCTTACAAAGGCAAGCCCGTCCGCTTCCATCCGCGGCTGGAACGCAACCAGTGCTAGCTATTCTGCCTGTTTGTCTCCAGGTATCAGTCATCTGTGGTTTTTTTTTTTTTTGTTGTTTTTTTTAAATCACACAATGAGTCTTTTCCCCATTGTGAGGTTACTCTCTCTCAAATCTGTATTGAAGGCCCCATGTCCTGCCTGAAGTTTAAAGGTATGTTTGGAGCTCCCGTAGAGCCCACTCCTGTTATTACCTAGGCATCTGCAGAAAAGTCACTGTTAGGTGCCCTTATCAATGCGCACTCCCTGAGAAAACACAAACAAAAAAACATGATTTGATTACTGGCCTTCAGCTAGATTTCCTGTTTCTCACCGAATCTTGGCTTAAAGAGTTGTGTAATTCCGACTTTGCTCTTGCCTACCCCCTGGTTATACCATTCTCATGCAAGATATAGCAGGGACTCGTGGAGGTGGCTTGGACATTAATTTTCGCAATGCTTTTCAATGTGAAACTGTTTAAGCACCTTGAAAGGGGAAAAAAGTTTGTGTTTTTGTTTTAAGATTGGCCCTTATTTGTCTTTTGGAGGTGGCCCAATGTATCGCCCCCAGTCCCCATTTTTTTAGCGTCTCTGGGGAAAGTTCTAACTCCTCTTGTACTTCATTACGCAAATGTTACAATTTTAGGACATTTTAAGTGCAGTAAAGATCCTGAAGTAGGCAATTTTACTGACACTTTATGTACCATGGGCCTCCATCCATTTGTTACCTGTCCAACCCCCATTGCAGGGCATACTCTTGATGGGGTCTGCTCTAGTAACCCCAATTTGCTAATTGAAGCCCCCAGTTGACAGACTGATCGCATGTTGGTTTCTTTTAGAATTCGGCTTGAGCGAGACAGTTCTCCCTCGCCGTCCTCAATCACAAGACCCCAAACCATACAGAAATAGGGCAAACTGTTGTCTGACTCCAGTCTCTCTATGCGCCTAGCTATTGCTACCCCTACCATGACAGGTAACATAGCAGGAGATGTGTCATCCTTCAATAATTGGATTACGGACACAATTAACGAATAAGCTTCAGCGACTTCTTCTAAGAAGACGCTCTGATCACAGCTTTCAGTCCTATGGTTTACTCAGGCCTTAGTAGAACATCTGCACTGTAAACAATTAGAAAGGAAGTGGCGGCTGGGCTACAATGCAGAGGATTTGCTGCATTTCAGAGTGGCATTGAAAGCCTATCATGATCAGATTAAAGGTGCCAAAAAAGTTTGCTTTTCCACTCAGTATTGATGAAGCCCAATTTAATTTAAAAAAAATGTTCTACATTTCTAAATAATTTCTACAACATAAGGCATTGGCTAAGGATATCCCACCCTCTCAAATCTTAAGCTATTCAATATCTTCATTTTTCAAAGAGAAAATACATGCCATCCAACATGATTTTATAACTGGTCCATCTATGTTGGATGATATGGTGCCATATACCCCTCAGTTATGGCAAGCCATATTGTCCTGCAAATCAGGATCCCCTAACGATTCTTGCCCCCCTTGTATTCCTCATAAAGTTGTTGACATTGATTACAATGGCCTTTTGAATACTTAATTGGCCTTGGCGGAGGCCCCAACTGACTGGAGATCAGCAATTGTTTGCAGAAAAAACATTTAGCTGGCCCTACCACGCTTTCTAATCTCCGGCCTATTTCATTACTACTGAAAGATGCTGATATACTTCATCCTCTGAAGTCTGTCTTTCGCCCTAGACATTCGAGACTAATTTACGAAGTCTGACTGAAAAACCCTATAGGTAGTAATGTTGTACACATAACGTCAGTAAAATAAAAAAAGTCATGTCCAACGCAGGCTTAAAAAAGCCAATTAGTCTGGCATTGGCTGCCAGCCACTTGCCTTTGGGAAAGAAAGGTAGAAAAAAATAAGAAAGAAAGAAGGCAAGAAAGAAAAGTTAAAGAAGAGAAAAGAAAGAGGAAGGAATAAACAAATAAGGAAGAACAAAGGAAAGATAAAAGCAAGGGAAGGAAAAAATGAAGTAAAGGACTCAAAGAAGAAATGACAGATGTACTATTAGTTTTGCAAAGATATAGCACCCTGATGTGCTTATATTCAGAGTTCATGTGAATTGCTGGTATGGAGTGAAAAACCAACAGAGATAAACTACAGGTCCCTTCAAAAGGAATTTACAACCGCATTAACAGGAGACCGAATAAAATAAAGCTGGGATGTACCCTGTGCTCTGGTAGAGCGTGTCCTGCTAAACCATCAGTATGCAAACAAAGGTAGCATTAAAGTAAAAACAAACACGCTGGCACTGAAAGGAACTAACTTATGTGTGATGTGCTCCTTGTGAAAGGGCAAAATACAATCACTCAAAGTGAAGTTAGCCAGTGACTGAAGTAGGCTGCTCCATGCTGTACGCTGTAGTGGGCGGAAGCAAAAATGTAACTGACACAACAACAGACCAATGGATACATTGAGGTAGCTGAAAGCCCCTTATTGTAAATATATTACAAATATAATTTTAGTAAAATCAAAAGGTCTTGGCTACCCCCATACATAAAAAACATGACTTTCCTTCATACCCAGTTTCTATTCGATTTCTCATTATCAAGTTGTGCTTGGTCGATACATGGTGAGAAATCATTGCAGGCCACAGTTCAGTTGTTGGTGGTGGGTATCACAAGTTTTGGATAAACTACATTCTGCATCTAGAAGAATCTGACAGATGTGAGGTGTATAACATTTTTATATGTCGGCTTTCAGTGTGAAAAGTTAGATGAGAACCTTGTGGTCAGGGTCACTGTTTCCCATTAACATGTTCTATTTTATTTCAACCATTAGTTTATTAGAAAAAAACTTGTAAATACATGACCCCAGACTGAATTCAGAATTGTGACTAGTTTTCAGAAATTTGTAGATTTCCAGTATTAGGAAGTGTTTCACATGCTTGTCACACAAACTGCAGTTATTTAGAAACCATAAAACTAGGAAATGTTGACTAGCGATTAGAAAAGTGTAAAAATAGTGGTGAATATTTTCTGTTGCATGTTTCTGAAAGCAATGAATTTGGACTGTCTTGGTGCCATGAATAGAACAAGCATTTGCAATGTATTAGGTCTCGCATTTGTGAGAGATAGAGCTATTGGCGTTGCAAATGACAATGTATTTTACATATGTTTTTTGGTTTGCAGTGTAGTGGATGTATGTGGTGTGGAGTGGAGTTATGTGGGTTGTATTGGAATTATTGGTTTGGAATTGTGTAGTGTGAAGTGTATTTGTGTAGTGGAATTATGTGGCATGGTGAATAGACTGGGGTGAGAGGCGCACAAAATAGATAGAATGGAAGATAGAGATGGATAGGTAGTTTGTGCAGGAGGTTGTGAATAAACTGGAAATGGAGGAGCAGAAAGAGTGTTTGAGAAAGAGCCATGAAGTAGATTATCCTGGGTGCTGTGCAGGCCAGGGATTGAAGAGCTATACAATTACTACATTGGGTCATACTGTCTGATTGAGTAATACATGCAATGATGTTATATAGTTTCTCAGTGCAAATTAACACACCGTGCAGTCAAGTTAATGTGAAATGGAACATCCTAATGAGTGTGCAATTTTTATAGCTTAAAATGTACCTTAAAAGGGTGGTTAAGTAAAAGTATGGCCTTAGCTGCAGCGCTCATGTCTTTATCCCATTAGACACATACAGAGTGATCTTGGCCATGGCACAATTTTCCATACTTTGGATGCTCCACTGTAAACTAGAAGCCCTTAAAATGGACCTTTGTAATGGACATACAAATTGCTTGAACTTGGCCACACTTACCATTTTCACTGCTATGGTTATTGAATTGTAAATTTCTTTTTTACTACACCTATGAGTAAAGCAGGGGAAAAATTCATACTCCTTCTCTAAAGTCCGCTATGGTAAGAATTCAAGGGCAGCGTTTCGTATGCCTGTATCTAATGAGTTGAGGGATGTGCTTGCCACATCCCTGATAGTTCAGTCCCGAGTCTATTGTAGTGAGTGGGCAACTAGCTGTGCCACGGGTAGGGTATACACTGGAGAGATCCTTTTGTGGTGCTCACAAGTAAATCAGTGCTTAGATCGGAATCAAATAGAAGCTATTGAATTCCCTCTCTTACTTAGTCCCTGGCAGCAAGGTGACAAGACAAGTGTGATCAAAATGTACGCTCGTGCTCCTTGTTAACTTATGTGGAATAAAGTATATAAAGTCCCTTTGTAGTGGTGGTTGGGGATTTAAGCCCAGGCATGTGGTGTGTTTTCAATTACAGGCAGAGCGCTGGGTTCAACTTTCAATGTAGCAGGCAAGCTCCGAGTGACACACCTTCCCCCAGTAAGAGTTCAGCTAGAAGGTGCTCCCTCACCACAACAGCGACGGGTCGGCCTCGCTCAGTTCAAGGGCTTTACTAGACACACATCTGAAAACACCAGTGCTCGGCTTTCTGTACTAACTGCGAGCAAGGCACCCACCCCAACTACCCCCAGGGCCCCCAGGAAAGTCCTCCTCCCCATCAGCATTGAAGGAGAGCTCTGGTGGCGCTCCACCTCCCCCATCCCCTTCTATGGAGTTCATAGGGCTAGTTAGGGCCACTCAGACTCCTTAGTATGGGTTGTGCGGCGTCTCGTACCTGTAGCAGATAAGGGCTGTGCCCGTGCCAGCCCTCTAAGCATCGCGACCAGCAGCAGCCACAGTTCGGCATGGGTGCCCATGAACATGTCAAGCTGAATAGGGCGATCCACGTGTAAAGAAAGGGCCGTGCTGTTGGCGGTCAAAGTGCGTAAAGACCAGTATAGAAACTGTTTCTGAGAAGAGCAGCGTCCCACAAGTGGTGTGTGCGGTGGCGCCCAACGTTGTGAAACCAAAAATAAAGTGAAAGCGTGCGGTAAATTAAAAGGAAAAGCATCTGCAGTTACTCAAGAGCAGCGTCCCGCGAGTGGTGTGTGCAGTTGCTGATATTCTGAAACAAATTAAAGTGAAAGCATGCACTTCGCACAGGAAAAAATAAATAAATAGGAAAGTAAAAGCGCGCAATGGCCTTTGTGCCTGCCTGCAGTGGGAAAAACGCATTAAAGAAAGTAACAACAGCCGTGAATTAAACGATCTAGTCCGGTGGGCGGGCCTAAAGGAGATAGGGCGGTCACCAAAAAGCCTCACTTTCAATCAGCGCCCAGCGTTTGACATAAAAACATGGTTGCAATATTCAGTTTCACTTAGAGCATACATTGAATACCTCAGCCTGGCAATCAAAGTCAAGCAGCACGCCATTTCCAATGTATATGAGCTTCTGCCTGAATGTTCTCACTTCACAGCTCCCAATAACGCAGCCTGGGGTCTTAACAGTACTCTCGGATGGCTGGACCTCGGAATGCAATATATCTTTAATTATTATAAACATACACCCTAATCACAGATTAAAGAAAAAAGGGACAACTGAAAAACGATGCCAAACTATAAAGGACCTGAAAACAGATTACAATGATACGGCTATCGTATTGACAGCCGACGCCAACCTGTTTCATATCCAAGAAGAAAAAGCAGATCATTACAAGATGGGCAATCCTGGGGAAATTCCTGAACGGCTTCCCCCACCCCCAAAAGGCATGCTGGTAAACTAGAGAAAAGCCTTTTCCCCTTCAGTATGACAGAGGGTCTTAATCGACAGGGTCTCAGGTGATATTCCACCATCATGGACCAGGATAACTGAGGAGAATTTCATATTTAGACTATACATTGGCTAATAACACCTTTATTTTAGCCACATCCAACAATTTAGAATAGAGTAACACCTGGAAAGCGATCATCACCCCCAGTTTACTACGCTGGTTTCGAAGATGCCGACCCTACACCCGTCGGAGACCCTTCTGGCTGAAGCCCACACCATCAATCGGAAGAGCCTAAGAGGGGATGAGGAAATACTGTTAGAAATCCTTTTCTGCTGTACAGTCTTTTTTTCTAGCAGCACAGTAAGTGAAGACACAATAAATGGTTGGGAGCATTTTACAGAGAATACTGTATCAAACATTTCTAGGAAGCTCTTTAACAGTGGCTACACCTTAAAAGCGTGAGGGAAAAAATTGGATTTGCCTTGAAGAGTGATGTATCAAAAACACTTTAAATCAACATCTTGGGAAGCTACGAGCTTTCCCCCAGAGCAGAGAACTAGAAGCGGGAGTGAACTTCTGTAAGGAAAGATTGAACAAGGAGCTCAGGGCATTTGAAAGATCCCATCGTTCTGTAATTATGGAGCCAACCGTATATGTGCCAGTAAAAGCAAGAACACTGCGAAATTCTGGCAATAAAAAAAGAACACAGGCTGCATAAATCTAATAATTCAAAAATCAACAAATAGGAATGGGTGTGGTATATAACCAGTTTTCGATTAGTGGACGCTCGCAGAGTCCAAAAAAGTAAGAGAAATACTACGATGAACACTACAGGTAGCTCCAGTGGGAACTCAGATATCCCATGTATTACTGCCCAAATCGAGTGTCTAAACAGCTCGGATTCCACCATGAAAGAGGAATACAATGGCCTGAGGCTAAATCTACAAGATGACCGTGCTAGTGAAATAATAGATCATACCAGTGTTGATATCCAAAAAATAACCGTTAATTCAAACTTACTGTGGGCCAGGCCTGAATGGGATTCCCTAGGCTTTGTTCAAAAAGCTCTCAACACTATATAGGTACATACTTCAAACAGGAAAACTTCCAAGTCTCAGAGGGGATCAGTAGTTCACCCAATCAAATAAAGATTGGGATTCAGCACAGCCAGCAACTACCAGCTGATAGCTTTCCTAGACATTGAAGCAACATATTTCACAGGCTTACTGTTAGATGATTTCAAGAGCTGGGCCGATCAGCAAAGTATTATTTCCTGAACCAAACCGGATTCCTGCAAAAGCAAGCCTGCTTATCGCATTTAATGGCAATTGCCATGCTCAATGATCATACAATCACAACGCACACACTTCTGTATATGTGCTTTGTTGACTTTAAGGCCGCTTTTGTCAGGGTCCCAAAGAAGTTATTGTAGGGAAAACTACACTTATGGGGACTCCTGTCAAAGCTCCTGAGAGAGATATAGAACTCTTGAACATAGATGGGTAGACCAGAATAAAATTAGACAATGGAATTTCCCTCTCAAGAAATATAAAAAATACAGAGCCAAATGCCAAGCAGGTTAAGGCCAACCGTCATAGCCCCACCCATTGAGGAAAGTGCCATGATAGTACCTGAAGAAGAAAGCATGGTAATTCTTGAAAGATCTCCTCATCCCACAGAGCAAACGGCAAAGGACGCCGCAGAGATTGTAGACAATGTTTATATCTCGAAAAGACCTATGCTGATAAAAAGGTGTGGGGGGTATGTAGCACCTGGGGCCAGGAACAGGGCTGAAAAATCCAGGCAACCAAAACCTGCAGGAAAGAGAAAAGGGAAGAAAACAACGGTGGGGGGGGTGCAGTCAGGATTAAATGCCTCAGCATCGACTTTTATAACACAAAGTCACACGCATGTAGAGGCAAATCCACCAAAGACCCCGAGAGAAACAAGGAAAAAGCAGACACGCAAGGAGGCAACTGAGAAATCCCCCTCTACCCGCACTACGAAGCAGAAAGTAAGGATAATGGCTGAACGATCCATTGAACAAAGGTCAGTAAGCCCCCAAGCACAAGAACTACCCGGCATGAGAAAGAAAGGACGGCAAGCAGGGAGAACAAACCCCAGTCAACAGGTGCATGAAATAAAGATGAATTCACATGAGAGAGACAATAACAAATGGTTGTTTCTGGATCTGTTACCAGCTGGAAAGAAGGAAAAGTTGGCAAGAAAAACAAGCCCCCTGAATAGGGCACTGATTTTGACCGCATTTGCAAAATGCGGTAGTTTGAGGGGGATCGGTACAAGAGACCTTCAGCAGGTAGGCTTTGTAGAGAACAGGAACGGAAAAGAAATAACAAAAATCACCCTTTACTCAGACCTGTTAAAAAGGGCAATCCAGAAAGCCTCAAATGAGATAAATCAACAGGGAATAAGGATTATTCCTGAGAGAGAAATAAAAACCCCGAAAGACAATACCTTCTTAAAACAGCATGCCGGGCTACAGAAGAGACAAGTGATTCTCTACAGAGAAACAGAAGGCGACCGGAGCTGTCTGAATGATGTGATAGATAACACAGGGAACGAATCCTCATGGGACAATTGGTCCATACACAGTAATCCCGTGGGAGAATCCAACGACAGTAATACGGTGGATACGGAAGAAGATGGCGGTTTGAGTGACGTAGAATAGGATGGGGGGGGGGGGGTCGCAAGAACTAGGTCTCCTAACTTGGAATGTGAATGGGCTAGGCAATGAGCAAAAACGGGATTATATAAAGGAAATCATAAATAAAGTGAACATTGCCTGCCTTCAAGAAACCTGGTTATGCGACGAAACCCCAACTTTTGAAGGATACTTACAGTTACATCATCCCGCCACAAAGAAAAACCTTGGGCGGCCCTCGGGGGGGTCTGTTGACACTGGTATCAACAAATGTAATGAGGGAAGTAAAACTGTTGAAAACAAAATGCAAATGGGTCCAATCAAGTAGAATAGAACTTCTGACGGAGGAATTGAACCATAAAATGTTGATTTTAATGAATGTATATATGCAGTGGGATAATGGGGAGGAGTATGAAAGGGAGATGAGGTGTTTTAAAGGGGAGGTAGACAGTACTTTAGAAAAATATCCCGCAGATATAATAATAATAATAATGGGGGACTTCAATCATAAATTAAATCCAAAAAAGGCAGACCTGTGGAACAGGGAAAAGTTAGAGGTGTATAGAATAAACCCTGCTAGGCTTCCAGCTGGGGAGATCTTGAAACAGGATTCAGAACTAGTACACGCCCTAGGAGGTAGGGGCCTTCACTGTGTAAATGGTAGAATAGAGACCGACTCCCCAGCAGGAAAGACGTTTAATCTTGGGCAACAGAACTGCCCTATCGACTATATATTCTTGCAAGCCTGGAACTTCCCTCAGATTAGGGGTTTTAAAATAGAACAAAAAGAGGTGAGCGATCACAAACTTCTCCACCTAATAATATCGGGGGGAAGAAAATTGCAGAGAGAAACTGTGATTATCCAGGAGGTCGAGTACCCTAAACGGGTGACGACACGACTAACTGATGAATACATGGAAAAAGTGAAGGCCATGCAAATAAAAACGGCACCTGAAAATTTTGATAATAAAAACCTGGAATGGTTTATAGGGAAATTAGAAGAAGTGGTCCAATGCCTAAGAATAGAATTAAATAGGGAGAAACGCACTAGGGTAAAACAGATAAACCGAGGCAAAGGGTTTTCTGTGGCGTGCCAATCTAAGAAAAAGGAGATACGAGCAGTACAAAGAAGGCAAAAAAAGAACTTCACACAAGAGAGACAGGAACAGTTAATCAAGCAGAAAAAAGAATTCAAATCAATGGTAAATAACGCAAGTCAAGTCAAGTCATAAGCTTTTATTTGATTTGAGAAATACAAATCATACAAGCATAAAACATATAAAAGTAATTCATTATATACATATTTGTTCTAAATAGAGAGTAGCTCAAATAGTCTCGGGAATAATACATAGAGAGAAAGAGCATATGTAATGGCAATCGCTGATCAGCATAACATAATTAAAGGTAAAATATGAAGCCAATAAGATATAAAGGTCATACATGTACAGACAGGAATAGGTATAATTGTCACACGATGTGCTATCCTGGCAGCTGTACGTTTAAATGCAGAAATTCCTGTATAGTGCGGGGCAAACAATAGTACAGGGTTAAAAAATATGATTTTCATACAGACGTTCCAGTATGGCTCGGGCAAGCTATGGTACGAGGTTAAAAAGTGGTGTGCTATTAAGACATGTATGTACAGACAGGGGTATATAAGATTATGGCAGCACTATACTCTTCCTGGCAGCTGTACATTTCAAGATAAAAGTGGCAACAAAGAAACAAATATCCACGTTCTCTAAGGAAGACAATGGCTCTAGGGCACTCTTTGAAGATCGAATATTATATTTTAAAAGAATAGGTTTTAGGTATCTTACCCTTAAGAAGTGATAAAATTTACAAAAAAGTAGAAAATGACAGCAGCTCTGACGTGAAGTATTGTCACATGGGCAAGGAGTCTCGGATCTTATTTTCTGATCTGGAAATGCGACAAGATGATGTACAATGCCCAACCTGACTCGGGTTAGAACAAATTGATGAGAGGGACGGGAAACGTTCAAAAGGTAGGCTTGGAACCCCGGAGTTAGTTTTAGTTCCTTATAAAACTGCACGGTGGCTAACTTGCCATACACCTTATCTCGCCCTTTCTTTTTAAAATTTAAAAATGTATGTTTAATTTCTTTTTTAGGAATTGCAACCGCCAGTTCGGAGTCACGAAGAACATCTATTTCAAATAGAGTTTTATACCAGGAATGAATGTATTTCAGCCATTGGATACGTGATGAGTGGTCCAGTCCTATACAATCAAGAATAATTTCTTGAGTGAATCGAGTCTCTGGCTTAGCCCAAATAGAACGCCACAATAAGAGTGGCCGAACGGCTGCTAAGTCCGAGATAAACTCGATCCCCACCTCATCATGAATTAGTTGGACAGAGGCGGAGGGGGGGACGCATAACAATCTTTTCAGAAATTTGTTTTCATCTTTTTGGAGCGAAGGGCCCTCGATGTGACCCCACACTCCCGCCCCGTACAGTGCAGAAGAAACACAACGTATATTATATATGTTGGTCATGTCAGGAATACTTCTCAATCCGAGCTTGGATGCAAAACGAAATATGCTACTGGTAGTCCGCATCATTTTTAACCTTATATTGTCAAACTCGGGTGTCCAAGATCCGTCGCTGCCATAGGTGATTCCCAGATAACAGAATGATTTGACATATGTCATCTTGTCGCTGTCCAGGAAAAAACTGTGCTTCATTTTATTAGCAGAGTGCCCACACGACATTATATAAGTCTTGGATTTATTCACGCGGAGCCTCCTATTTTGAATAAACTGCGCGAATTTGTCAGTCAGTCGCTGTAACCCATTCTGGGTACGGGATAAAAGAACAGCGTCGTCCGCATATAGTAAGATTGGGACAGGTTTGCCTCCAATCAGGGGAGCATCTACTGCGGTATCAATCAGGATGCTATCAATGTGATTAATAAAAAGGGAAAATAAAAGGGGGGCCAGTACGCATCCCTGGCGAATGCCACGTGAAACTTTGAAAAACGGCGTGCATTCACCTAGGGTGCCATAACGAACCTTACAGGATAGTTTCTCGTAAAGTCTGGCCAAAAAATGGACTATTTCCTTTGGTGCACCTGACTCTAGCAAAACCTGCCAAAGAATAGCGTGATCGACTAGGTCGAACGCGCTGCTCAAATCAGCAAAACATAAAAAAAGGTTGCCTTTTTTAACAACAGTATATTTGTTAATAATAAGGTCCAAATTTACGCATTGCTCCAGGGTGCCCATACCTTTCCTGAAGCCGTATTGCGCTTTTGTTAAAATATTCATGTCTGTGGCCCAAGTTTCTAGTCTTTTGAGCAAAATTCTGCTCATGACCTTAACTGAGGCGTCCAACAAAGAAATTGGTCGATAGTTGGAAGCCTCTGATTTACTGCCTTTTTTAAAAAGGGGTATAATAACTGATTGGCCCCAAGAGGGGGGATATTACCTTCTGCTGCACAGTTAAAAGTCCTCACCAAAATAGGAGCCCACAAGTTAGGTTCTGATTTTAGAAGATCGATGGGTACCCCATCAGGGCCCGGGGCCTTCCCCCCCCCCTTACTATTAGAAAGCCCTTCAAGGCCCTCCTCCAGGGTTACCTCCAAAGGTAGAGGTATCCAGGGGAAGGACTCAGTAGCTGATGCGGTTAGGAGTGTCCCTTCAGGGTTAAAAATATTAGTGAAGTGGATAATCCACTCATTACATGAAACGTAGGAGGTTATTTCCGGACAGCCATCAGTATTTAAAAAGGGACTGTTAATTGTTTCCCAATAGAGTTTACAATTTTTTGTCTCGGCTGCTTCCTTCAACTTATCCCACGCTTCATATTGTAGGGCCTTTTTCCTTTTAGAAATGGCCATTTTATAATTGGCCCTTAATTGTTTTACACCATTGCTGTCTCGGGGTTTGGTACCTAGAGCTTTTTTCAGTTCCCGTAGGGCTACTATACAGGGTTTATCAAACCATCCCCGATTTATAGTTCTGTTGGATGGGGATTTCTTAGTGAAAATGCCTTCAATGATGGTATTAATCTTAATAAATTGTGACATCAAGAGATCAGGGTTAATTACGTTTTTTAAGCAGTAACTAATCTCTGTTTTGCAACTGACTATGACCTCCCTCTGTTTAGCCATGGAGCTGGTTCCAGACCATTTAATCCTCGGACCATTAGGTCTGATCGGAACTATTGCAGTAGAGCAAATTTCTCCTGTCGCTAATTTTGCACCCCGTCCAGGTAGGGTAACGCAGATGCTGTTATGATCACTGAGGCTTTCCTCTCTGATACAAAGATTTAAAAAGTCTCCTGTACTGGAGAACAAAATATGGTCTATGAAAGTCCCAGCATCCCTCCCTGTAAAAGTGGGGCAGATATCCTTCGAACTGTTTTTGTTGCAGCTTAATAGATGTAAGTCTAATATAATTAGCAGATTATTAAGAATTGTACCATAATGGCAATGTGGGAAGTGAAGAGAATCTTCGCCCTCACCCATAACCCCCCGATGATTGACAGTCTCCGTTCCAAAGCCACAGGGATTCCCATTTGATAAGTGACAGGGCTGCAGATTAAAGTCCCCTGCCTATAGGACGTATGCCCTTCTATTTGCGATACCCAAAGCCCTTATGATTTCTTTTTCCAGAGGGAGTAGAATATTCCCTCTGGTTGCATCAAAGATATTATTATAAAAATTGACTAGGACCAAATCATTTCCCTTGCTACATTCGACCCTCACTACCTGGCTGTGGGCTCCCACAGTTGTGCTACTTCTGACTTTACTATTGCACAACTTGTTGGACAGGAGTAGCAGAAGGCCCCCCTTAGCCCTACCTGAGCTGGATTTGGTGGCGTTGAGGCAATGGGATGAATAGCCTTCTATATTTATTTGCTCTTGGCACCAAGTTTCTTGAAGGAGGATTATATCAAATCCTTCCCCTATAAACTTGGGCCAGAATGGGGTGTTCAGTTTCCCTGCAATTCCAGCAATATTCCAGGAAATAAGGGTGAGATCGGCATGCTCAGTTCGACCATATGCAACCTGCTTCGGTCGAGAGGCACGGGCTATGATCAGGTTGTCCACCTTGGCACTCACACATGGGGCAGTCTTAAGAGCACTAAGGACCATGCCTGCTTCGTTACTATTACATGGATCATCTCTCAGCTGATACCCATCTACAGGCCCACGAATAGGGACCTGGTTATTACAGGGGTAGGATTTGAGTGGGAGGGGTTCTGGGGGGCTGCCTTCCTGGACGGAAACCTCCCGTGTGGCCTCATGTCCACTAAGGGAAACGCGGTCCATAGAAGGGACTACTCGATCACTAGGGTAAATTTGTTGCATACATGCATTTAACCCTACCTCCCTATTGTCAGACTGGCTTGATGATGGTAGGACACAAAGTCAATCGACCATCTCAAGGCATTCGAATCTGTTATTTGTGTGAATACCTTGCCACCCATCACCCACAAAGTTGCCTTTGTTGGGATACCAAGGGGGGCGAGGCATCCATCCCCTGCTCCTGCTCTTTTGGGTTAGCCATGGTCCTCCATAATTCCATAATTGTTCTGGAGGTAGAACCCAGTTTGGAGGTGGAATTGGGTGATGGTAGTTATATACGGGGGGATAAAAAAAGGAGAGTCGGTGGGCGTCGATTCCCCCTTCTTCTCCAGATCTGGCCACGAGCAAATATGGTTCACGGTGGACGCATCTTCACTGGTAATGATGATGCAGTCCCCCTGAATGCTCTTGGGGCTCGCCCCCACCCATGGGACTCTATGCACAGATGATAATCTGCTGGTGTTTGGGGGCTGTAATGGCCTGTTGATACTAAGCCATTGAAGGATTTTGTTCATGAGGGACCAGGATTGTTCAGTTGAGTCAGTTGCTAGTTCGGGTACCCCCATAAGAATCACAGTAAATGGGGATACCTCTGGTGACAGATGAACCGGACGTTTAAATTTGGACCCCCTCTTACCCTCTAGAGGATGTGGTTTTGGTGGCACTGGAGGTTTAGTTTGGGATAGCTGCGAAGATACCTTGGCTGAGGTAAAATTATCAGCAGTTGGTAGAACTACAGGTGGTTTAGTTTGAAGTGGCTGCGAAGATACCTTGGCCGTGGTATGGTTAGCAGCTGTTGGTGGAACGACGGGGGGGGGGGGGGGGGGAAAGAGAAGAGTTTTGCTGGCTAAGTGATGGTAACTGGGATGGGGATTTGGATTGTGATTTAGATTTGGCACAGTTATTTGGGGCTAATGGTAAAGGGGTTAAAGACTCATTTGTTTTACACTGGGCTTTGGATACTACATGCGAACTATCTAAATTAGCTGGTGTAACCCCAGGATTCGCCGCTATCGGAGCTCCCCCAGGATTGGCAAATCCCGCCCTATTCTGGATGGATTGTTTGTCAAGGAGTGTGGCGAGTTGCTTTTCAATTGCCATGATGCTCCGTTCCAAGGGTTGGAGGTGATGTTTTAATAGGTCCCTAAATCTGGCAAACAGCTGCGAAGTATCGCGGTCAGTCGGCCTAGAGCCACCCTCTAGAACTATGTCCGATGTAAAACATTGTGAATTAGACAAAGAAAGTTGTGCAGGGTTGTTACTGTAATGGGCGTGCTTAGATGGTGGTACAGTGGGCCCTTTCTTGTTATTAGAAATGATAGGGTGACTGGTGGTGTTCCCCTTTTTTAGGGGTTCGGGTTGCTTCGGGACAGCGCCTTCTCTAGCCCCCTTGAGCCGGATTGCTTGTGCAGGGTCTTCTTGCTGAAATCGCTCAAGGTCCGGTGTAATCTCAAGGCTCCCTGTCGAGTCCAGTTCCAGCGACAGGTTGGTGACAGATAAATCAACAGCATTAGGGATAGCATGAACTTGGGCTGTAGCGCCGGACTGTATGAGGATAGGAATAGGAGAATTCGATGGAGGCGGTGTTTGCACAGAAGCCAAGAGGCCCATCGAGGATCTCCGGGCAATCGCAAGGTCCTGGGACACCCTACGTTCTAGCAAGGAAATACTTAAGTTAATGGCCTCAGTAGTTGTTGAAATGAACTTATCAATTGGGCCTGTGATCAGGGCAGCTTTTTGTGCAGTCTTACTTCTTGAACCCCTAGTCATTGTCAAAATGAACAGGGACTAACTCTAATATACACAAATATCCACAGCGGTACCTTAGAATGAGAGGGCAGCTTCCAGAAAGTAGAAGCCAAGGGGGATGGCCCAGCCCAGCCTGGAACGGCCTGAAACGGGCCCGCCCTTGGCCCGGGCTGCGACCCGCGCGCGTCCCGCGATGCACGTTAGTGGAGTCACTTAAGTTCCTATTAGGTGAGAGGGGGCAGGGCACTGGGAGGGGGCGCGGCTCACGCGGGAAGAGAACACAGCTGGTGCTGTTGATTGCTGGTCCTCGCAGTCCCGGGGCCGCGCCTCTCACCTCCGCTGCGGCCTCGCTGGAAATCGTCTCCACACGCAGGACTCAGAAAGGGCAAGATTGCTGGTAAGCTACTCCTGTAGCGACGGGCAGAATGCGGTGAGAACAAGTCCTCTGAGCGAGCGGCACCCCACTAACGCAAAAAGGATATATAAAGAGAAATGCTGGTTAGATCTATTAGAAGCCATAGAGAATAAAAACTTAAGGCAATTTTGGAAATTAGTAAAGGCAGCAGCCGGAACAGCAGATGGAGAATTAAACTGCGTGGTGAGTGAGGCCGCATGGGAAGAGTACATAAGGGAACTGTACGGGGTAAGAACTCCCAGAGAGGATGTGGAGGCCAAAATATGGCAAGAAATCTCAGAAGACCTAATATCCAAATTTAACGAAGAACAAGTTGAGCTTACAATAAAAGAACTTAAGCTAACCCGTGCAGCAGGTCCAGATAATCTCCCTGCAATAATACTAAAGTCGGAGGTTAAATGGTGGGCAAGATTTCTGGCTAAGATGTTCCTTGTAGTTCTAAAAGAAGGCGTAATGCCACCTACCTGGAAGGGTGCCATAATTAGGCCAATTCACAAGAAAGGGAGCAAAGAGGCGCCACAAAACTACCGGCTGATCAACCTCCTAGATATAGGAGAGAAAGTATTTTCTAAAATTGTACTGAAACAATTGAATGCATGGGTTGAAGAGTTCCAAATTGTACCCACAGAACAGGGTGGATTTAGAGCGGGCCACTCTACAATAGATCATGGATTTGCTCTATGGGCTATGGCTAGGAAGTCGACGGAACAAAATGGCAAGCTATGCTGTTGTTTCGTCGACTTCAGAGCAGCCTTTGATTCAGTGGATCGGGCTTGCCTATGGGATACCCTAAAGAGGTTAAATATTCCCAAAGATCTCCTCACAATAATAAAGGAACTACATAGAGAAAATTGGGGGCAAGTTATTAAGGATACCGTGGGATCTCTGACCCCAAAATATCCATTGCCAATGGATTAAGACAGGGCTGTGTGTTGGCCCCCCAGCTTTTCTCTATTTTTCTGTCAGATCTCCCGACGTATCTAGAGGTGGAGGGTAGTGCTAGCCCTAAAATGGATGGAAACAAGGTATCCTGCTTATTGTATGCGGACGATCTGGTAATAGTAGACCAGACTGAGAGGGGTCTCCAAAGAAAGCTTAATGCCTTTAATACATACTGTGCTACTAAATTCTTAACTATCAATCTAGACAAAACTAAAACCTTATGCTTCGGGAAAAAGATAAGCAGGTTCAGTTGGTACATAGGTGATCTCAAATTGGAGACAGTAAATGAGTATCGATATCTGGGTATATGGTTCGATAGGGCTCTAAATTGGAATACCCACCTGGAAACACAAAAAGCAAAGGCACTCTCTTCCATATGTGGTCTAAAAAGGTTTAATGGGGATTATGGAGAGATGTCGCACCGACCATTGCTTAGAGCTTTTGAGGCAATGATCCCCTCCCAAGTCCTGTACGGAGCAGAGATCCTCCATTTGAGCGGTAAGAGATCCTGGGACGTGATAGAGGGGAAATGCATAAAAAGGCTCCTATCCCTTCCTCAATCTTCTATGATACAAGCCATAAGAACAGAAATAGGCACAAAGTCCTGGGCGATACAAACTCAGATGGCTGTAATCAGATTTTGGAAGAGATTGGAATTTATTTATTTATTTTTGATATTTATAAAGCGCATACAAAGGCCCATGGGCGTCTCGGCGCTGAGTATCTGAATAGTTTACCCTGAGAGAATGAAACAGGATCTATTGATTAAAAAGCCAGGTCTTAAGTTGTTTGCGAAAAGACCATAAGGATGGACTGGCTTTAATCACGTGTGGCAGAGTGTTCCACAATTTTGGGGCCGATACCAAGAATCTTCTGTCCCCCCATGAAACCGTTTTTGTACGGGGTACCACAAGATCACCTGAGCAAGATGAACGCAGTGTTCTGAACGGACGATAGGGAATCAGGTTACGGATGAGATGTGCTGGTCCTTGATTATGCAATGCTTTATACACGATGCATAGAGTCTTAAACTTTATCCTGTTTTTAATGGATAGCCAATGCAGCTCTTTGATGGTATTGGAGGCAGAGTGATGTTTGGGAATATTTCCCAAAAGCCTTGCCGCTGAATTTTGTATTATTTGCAGTTTGTTCAAGACTCCTTCCTGTGCATTGAGGAACAAAGCATTGCAATAATCCAAGTTGGACAGCACGAGGGAAGTAACCAAAGTTTTACCGGCTTTATCAGGTAGAAACGGGAGAATTTTTTTAATAAGCTTCAATTTGAAGAAGGCTGAGGAGGTAATCTGGTTAGCATAAGGGTGAAATGTAAGACGATCATCAAAAATGACACCTAAGTTCCTCACTTTGCTAACAGGCTCGGGAGGTGAGCCTAAGGAGGAAGGCCACCAATTGGATGACCACTCAGGTGTTAGTGGTCCGAAGATGACTACTTCCGTCTTATCGGAATTTAGCTTTAAACAATTGGAGGCCATCCAGCTCCCTATTGCTATCATGCCAGATTTGAGATCATCCGCTACTTTGTAGCCATTGTTCTTGATGGCTAGGACCAACTGGGTATCATCTGCGTAGGAGGTAAGGCTCATCCCATAAGCCCGAATGACATTGGCTAAGTCCGACACATAGATGTTAAAAAGTGTCGGACTTAGGGATGAGCCTTGAGGTACTCCACATGGCAGAGACATGGTGGATGAGTGAAATGGTTCCATTGTGACTACCTGGGTTCTATCAGCCAAAAAGGAGGCCAGGAGTTTACTGGCTGTCCCTTGAACCCCCAGGCCTTCGACACGGTCAATCAGAGTGGCATGATCGACCGTGTCGAAAGCTGCAGATAAGTCAAGTAATATCAGAACCGCTGTACCCCCAGTGTCGCGGATGAGTCTAATATCATCCGCTGCTTTGATCAAAGCCGTCTCTGTCCCGTGACATTGGCGAAAGCCAAACTGTGTTTCATCAAGTAAATGATGTTGCTCTAAGAAAGCCGAGAGCTGTTTGTTCATGGTCTTTTCAGCTATTTTGGCCAGAACTGGTAAATTGGCAATAGGCCGGTAGCTCTTAGGTTCTTCCATATCCAAATGAGGTTTCTTTAAAAGAGGTTTTATGATGTTTTTTTTTAAACTTTCGGGTTAAATACCTGTATTAAACATGGCATTGCATGTAGAGGATATAACCGGAATAACCACATCTATAACTGGCATTAGAATTTTGAGAGGGCATGGGTCGAGTACTGAGCCCGATCTGATAGTGGATATTATATCCCTGGCCTGTGAATCAGAAATTTCAGCAAATTGAGTAAGCGTGGGTCCAGTATGTATATCGGGCAATGTCTTAGAGGGACTTTTGACTTTGACGGCAAAGGCGGAGTAAATATCATTGACTTTGCTAAAAAAGAAGCTAGCCAATGTATCACAAAGAGATTGTGATGGAGGTGGGGTCAGGTTAGAGGAGTAGCCAGCTAACTGTTTAGCAGTCTCATACAAAGTTTTATTTGAGTTTTTTGCTATTTCTATTTTGTGACTAAAAAATAGTTTCTTGGCTTCATCAATCATTAGTTTGTATTTGGCTACCGATTCTTTATATTTAGTTTTAGCCTCTTCGGCATAGTCTTTCCGCCAAAGCCTCTCTTTCCGCCTGCACTGTTGTTTCTGTTGTCTTAAGACATCTGAATACCAGGGGGCTGAAGGGGTAGATCTGTTGCGGGATAATTGTTTAATGGGAACCAGCGAGGATGCTGCTGCATCCACCCAGTCATAGAATTGAGAGGTGGCAATATTTGGCTCTTGTGATAGAGAAGGCATGGAGGTGACTAATGAAATTTTGAGGCTGGAGCTGTCTATATCGTTCCATGCCTTAAAAGTTTGATTTGTATTGATGGACTTTGCAGGAGCAGCTAATTGATGAGGGGTTAGAGATGCCATAATAACGTGATGGTCTGACCAGGTAACCGGGAAAATTTGTGTTACATGTAAATCATTTGAGTTGGAAAAAATACCATCAAGAGTGTGGCCACCATTATGCGTAGGGGATTTAATCATAAGAGGCAGACCAAAGGTGGTCATATCCCCTAGGAACACAGCAGTGTCTTTGTCCTCCAATTTATCAAAATTAAAATCACCAAGGACAGTGAAGGAGCTGTCAAGAGCAGATGATTCCAAAATGGACCTGAGATCAGTAATAAATCCTGTTCTTGATCCCGGGGGGCGATACAAAAGGATCCCTTTAAAATTATCAGAAGGGGTCAGTTTGACAGAAAATTGCAGGGCTTCACAGGATGGTAGAGGGATAGTGTTGGTTCTGACCGTGAAAGAATCACGTACGATAAAAGCAATCCCACCACCTTTCCTGCGTGGTCTATCCAATCTATAGATGGAGAAACCTTTAGGGACTGCAATTACAATATCTGGGTCGGACGCATTGTCCATCCACGTTTCTGTCATGAACAGCATATCTAAGTTGTTATCTTCCATTAAGTCGGATATGTCCTGGCGATGTTTCCCAAACGAACGGACATTTATAAGAGCAAATAAAAAGGGTTTGGAGGATTGGGTCTTAGACTTAGTCAGATGAGATTTGCGGTAAAAGGGAATCTGCAGTTGACAACAGGGACAGATTTGAGAGAAGCCCACGTCAAGGAGTAGCGGATCCAATACAATGCACGATTGATGCGTTAGAGGTCGTAGACGCATAAGCATGTCAAATGTATATGGTCCGGGGAGATCTAGGCCACACGGGCCGAAAGGGCCAGGGGGACTGGCCCTCGGCCCGGGCCAGGCGTGGACGGGCGCAGACGGGTCCGCTGCGCGGACGGGAAAGCCTGTTGTTTATATCCATCATTGGAGTGGGAGGAGAGAAGGTGGGAGGAGGGTGGGACCAGCGAACAGCTAGACCGCCAGCCTTCCCCAGTCCAAGATGGCGCCTGAAATGAGCCTGATAGCGGCGGCGCGATGTCCACTAGGCGGTCAGAAAGGAGCCTTGGGCGACGCTAATCTCGCGCCAAGGTGGGGGCCAAGTTTTACAGTTTTCCAATTAAAATATATACAATTTTAAAAGTTTGTTCAGATCCAGAAAAGCAAAAAGCAGCACACTGGTGTCGCAAAGAAATTCAGAAAAACGAGCTAAAATGGGCAAAGGTCAGTAGGGAAAAATTGATGGGAATTTGTAAATTATTGAAAATCGATGTGGACCAGGAAACGTACCAAGTCCTCAGTACTAAATGTGAGCTGAAGCAAAGGGGGAAAGAAGTTTCTAGACTGATTGATATAGAATATTTAGCAAAGAAAAAATCAGTAGCGCATATGCTAAACGCTTGGTCCAATGAAAACTGGTTCCCCTACCTTGACATTTTACCCAACCGCGGGTACAGGCAAGAGATCCTGAGGCTACGGATTGGGATTAACCCATGGTTAATAAACAGAGACCTTAAAACAAAAATGTTAGACCACCAAGGTCTCTGCAGGTGTAAGTTGGGAATTAAAGGAGACCTGCTACATATCTTGCTAGACTGTCTGTCACTTTTAGATCAGAGAAAACTGTGGCTGCGCCCTGTATTTTTAAAATATGATATAAAAACAAGGACGCAGGCAGCTAGCCTCTTAACAGAAATCCCTTCCATTGATATTGTAATTGCCCTCGGGAAATGTATAAAGGTGGCCCTGAGTGCATTGAGAATCCAGAAATAATCTGTAGTACTGTATGAAAATTTAGTTGAATGAAATTACTTGTAGTGGTAAGAAAATGAATAGGCTTTTTATATGTAAATATAAGTTTTAAGGTAAAAGTAAATTTTATTGGTATTTTGTACTCTTGGTAATGGTGTGTAGGATTTTTAACGGATTAACTTTTAAAAAAAGGCTATGAATTTACTGTGCATACTCCATTCTGTGTTATGTTCATTGCATTGTTTAAAGACTATGGTCATAATAAACATACATTTTGACTTGACTTGACTTGAAAAAATACAGATGGTTGCGTTTTGACACTTTTGCTTTCCAACTTGTAAATGTGTGCCCTCACAGTCTCATTGCACACCCTCTGGCACTTAGGAAGAAACAACTAACCAACCTATTGTATGCAGATGAACTGGTGATGTTGAGTCGAACAAGAATGGACCTGCAGAGGCTAATCACCCAACACAATGAATACACCAGGCTAAATAACCTGGAGCTCAATTTATCAAAAACAGAATTCATCATCTTTGGGGAAAAAGGTTCAACAAACCTGGCTCATGGCAGATACTATAATACAGTTCCAAAATAGAAATATTGGTGTCTGGCTAGACTCGAGAGGAAACTTCCAGGTACAAAAAGAATAAGCCTTTCAGGCCACTTTCATAACATTAGCAAAAAAATCTATAGGGTCCCAGCCTGGATCCAGTCCTCCAGGTGATGCAGGCAAAGTTCACCCGACATTTACACATGGAAGTGTAATAATGCTGGGTGCAGATGCAAAGCTGGTGGATGCACTAAGAACTTAGAAATTCATCTTCCGTCTGCCAAAAATGGCCTCACCGACGCAGGCCCAGACGGAATTTGGCCTTCTTAACCCCTTCACCGCGGGGCTAATTCCCCCGCGTCACGCTGCACGGTGGCGCTGTGCTGGTGACGAGCTGAGCTCGTCATGACCACGCCCGTTTTTCAGAACCGCGGGGAAAATTAGCCCGGCGTGTGAGCGCCGCGCGTGTCATGACGAGCTCAGCTAGTCAGCAGCACGCGGCCACCGTGCATCATGATGAGCTGAGCTCGTCATGCGCACGCAAGGAGTTAAACAATTGTGGACAGGTGATGTGCTTTCCTTAAGCTCTGCTACAAACTGTGAGCAGCAAAGCCCTATATGTTAGATAACGTTATATGGAACAACTGAAAGACCACCTGGGGAAAGGCAGCTAATGCCCGGTATCTAGAAGAAAGTTTGAAGAACATATATACTGTTATGGCACCAATAATGTTAGCCAGAAAGAATTCAGAAGAACTGTGAGCATCAGCTCCTTGATGTTGAGCGGGGATAAAAATTAGGCCTGGGCGGTAAATTCCGTTCCGCTCGTGGAATTTGGTAATTTCGCATTCCGTGGAGAACGTGAAATTGCCAAAACTTCTACGTTCCGCTGCTTCGCGGAATTTTTTGCTTGTTCGCGTTCTCAAAGTGCGCGTTCGCGAGATATTTCCACCCGAGCACGCAAACAGCAATCGCGAACAGGAAAAAAGCATCGCGAACAAGCAATTCCGCGTGTTCGCGGAATTTCTGCGTGTTCGCAGAGATTTCTTACCGTTTAGCGGAATTTTGCATAGCGCAACTACGCAAATTCCTCCCACCCCAAATAAAAATACAATGGCACAGTGTTTCCACGTATTGATGGTGTTGAATTCCCATGGACATAACCATACCTGGGAATAAACTACTATGTAAAAAGTAAGTTTATGGTTCTTATGTTTGGGGCAGTCCAGCACTGGACTTTATTCCAAAGTGGCCAAAACAATAAAAAGAGAAAGGCAGATCATGTAAAAATGAAATGGAATCAATTATGCACATTGTGCGTTTGTGCCTGGAGCACTTAGAAGCCCTCAGACTTCTGCTATGGAAGCAGTTTAACGCAATTACGGTCAATACATGCTGGCAGGCTGTTGTAGCGGTCCTAAACCACATAAACACAGTCCTGATTATTACATTTGTTAAATTTATATACATATTTTCTCATATGCTCCGCCAAACAAGAGAAGGACTGACAGATGGTATGTTCATACAGGAACCACCACTGCTTCATCTGGCACTGATGAATATATGGACTCCATTCCTTTAACCATAGTTTTATATGCACCTCTCAGATTAATTCAGTGTAACATTGTTCATAACTGTGATTTTAATCGCAATTCTTTTTTAATTGCGAGCTGTATATTTTATACTGATCTTTCGTGTATGGTTTTAATTAACTAAAACACAAAAAATAAAAATTACATAAAAAAAATACATTTAATGTATTCACGTTTTTAGCTTTTTGCACATAAAAAATTGTATATACTCTGTCCTTGTGAAGGCTATGACAACAATAAATATATAAAATTACACCTAAAGCTCCTTCAAATGTAAGTTTGTTGTGGATCTCTCAAAATGATACTACTTCCTCGTTTTTAAGGCAACTGGTATAGTAGAACATTTCTAACACTACCCTCTCATGTTCAGGTCTGCCTGTTCCTTTAATCTGTCGCTTTTTTGTCTCTAACACTAGAAGTTTGTTACGTTCTTCGATTTCCAATTCCTCATATTTATTTTGATTTCGGTATGACAGCCTAGATAAGGTATTGGCGATAACGATTTTTCATCTGCCACATTTTTATTTTTGGCTCTAATCCAATGCAGACTGGATTTTCAACATTCATGTGCTAGCGCGGCAACATGAGGGTTTTGACGGTGATGGGCAATTGGCCCCTTCTGGAAGGATTGTTTTCCTCTCCACACTTATGAGATCAAGGCCCCTTGGTTGCATGGGCTCGCACCAAGATTTATCTGGCGAGTTGACTTCGTAACAAGAGACAATTGATCTCGCCTGCTACTTACCTTGCGGTACTTTGAAAAGAAAATTTAGAAGCATCATAAGGGGCCCTCTTTAATCCTTTCTTGGAGACCACCCTCGCACAGTATCTACGAATAGGATTAACATCCAACTTGAACAACATATACATTATGAATATGTCCAGGCTAACGTAACAGTTGTCCTTTTGTCCTGATGATGACCTACATGCGGAGGTAGAAATTACCCTTATCGCGGAAGACTGGTCGAAACGTCAACATTTTCCTTCTTTGGCATGCATTACTACCTTTTGACCCTGGTTCAATATTCAGAGGTCATCTAAGAAATAGGAACATGGATTGATATTGTATACAGGCCTTATATTGGTTTGGTTGACTTATTCACCTAATCCAACCAGTGTTGTATAAAAAAAAATAGGGATTGTTCCCTTTTCTTTACATGTTCACATTGCACATAAGCACTTCCTTTTCACTTTTCTTCTGATAAACGCCTATTGTCATAATGATTGATTAAATTATGCTTTTCATAAAGACTATATAAAAGTTTTTTCATATAAAAATTGTTGTCTCTGGTCCTTCTCTCTGTGACAATAAGCTATGTATAGAATAACTCTTTATATGACCATTTGAATTGAATTTTCCAATCCTGTGCACTTGAGGTGGGCTGGAAAGATATGTCAGGACCAAGTGTTGCTTATACTGAATAGATTCCCAGGTCTTTAGACTTTCTCTGGGAGAACCCAATTAGTATGTAATGGTACATTTTAATTTTCAGCACTGTGAGCATATTCTTGAAATTTTATTAACATTTTAGTGATCTTTGAAGTATTTTATAATTAACCTTGTTAATAATAAAGAGACTTGTGATAATTTTGTATGTGTTAGGCCACAGCTTTCCAAACTATGTGGCGCGACACATTCCTGTGTTGCGCCACATATGTAGGTGTGTCGCATCGGCAGAGTCGCGCTGCAGGGGCTCTTAGAAGGGGCGAAGCAACAACAAAGCCCTATTAACATGCAAAGTCTTTAACGACTTGTGAAGTGCTCGGGTGCGTATCCAAATGTCCCAGTTTTAGCATGCTGTTTAGATCACCCCCGGGGGGCCTTCCAGCAACAGGCAGAGTGGCGCTGCAGGGGCCATAATATGAATAATGGTCTTTTAAAGACCTGTGAACTGCTTGGGTGCGGCTGTGTGTGTGTGCCCCCGGAAAACGTGCCACAATTCAATATAAGGCAGAGATAAACAGGGCATGCTACTTGCAGTACTAACTACGCCAGATGTATTTTAAATTAAGTAGCCCATGTGTAGATTCTATCCTGGAACTGTTCCGAGCAAAATTCTTTCCATCTATTCGATATTGCTTCTTTTCATATGGCTCTAAATTAAAAAAAGATCCGGAGACAGTCTTGTCCATCGCAGTCTGATATGGTTTGGGGCTTCCAAGTATGTTCAAGTCAGTCAATTAAGATTGGAATTTAGGCTTACTAATATAACTAGGATGGGCGATTTTACTTTTCATTAAATAGTGTCTGGGGGAAAAAAAAGCTGTAGTAGGCCTGCTCAAGAATTTCTCAGGGAAGTAGCTTTGTACTGATTTAAAAATGCATATTACAAATGTCATCACGAATCTTACCAGAATTATAAACAATTCAAGACTTAACAAAGATTGGAACAGTCATCAGAGCTACATCTCCCTCAAGGAAATGGCCAAAGAGTCACTTGAGAAATCTGAGAAAAGAATTACATTTATACAAATCAGGTTCTGCCTTCTCTCAGGAGACGTATGAGTGAGCTGGAAATAACAAGGCTCAAAGCACTGTAAATATTATTGCGGTTGTAACTATACTTGTGAATCATTCCCTCTTAAACTCTGTGTCTCTTATTAGGGCTCAGAATTAGTTTATTAAGACCCTGTTTCTTAAAATTGGGGATACACACTATTAATGAGGTGACTGCATTGTGTGTGCTGGGTCAAGATGTACAGCAGTTCTGCAGATTGGTGAAATATTGTGACCTTGCTATCGGAGAACTTGAAAGGTAACGGATATAACCCATGCTCTAGCTCGTAGGAAGGGAAGCATCCCAGATTAATGCACACTGTCACTTATGAATTGCACACCTTCTTTGAAGATTTCTTTCAGAACGTACCTAGCCATACATTGTAGCATTTTTAATTTCCCAATGAATTCCCAATATTTTTCCCAAGAAGCAGAGGAATATTTATATATATTTAGTTTGGCTTATAAAAATAATGTAATCTTGGTTTTCAGTGGGAATCGGCACCTGTGCACTATTGTTTTGACCCCTTTTGCAAGGATATTACAAATGAGGGAGAGAGAGTGAGACAGAGAGAGAGTGAGACAGAGAGAGAGGGAGACAGAGAGAGAGGGAGACAGAGAGAGAGGGAGACAGAGAGAGAGGGAGACAGAGAGAGAGGGAGACAGAGAGAGAGGGAGACAGAGAGAGAGGGAGACAGAGAGAGAGGGAGACAGAGAGAGAGGGAGACAGAGAGAGAGGGAGACAGAGAGAGAGGGAGACAGAGAGAGAGGGAGACAGAGAGAGAGGGAGACAGAGAGAGAGGGAGACAGAGAGAGAGGGAGACAGAGAGAGAGGGAGACAGAGAGAGAGGGAGACAGAGAGAGAGAGAGACAGAGAGAGAGGGAGACAGAGAGAGGGAGACGGAGGGAGGGAGACAGTCGGAGGGAGGGAGACAGTCGGAGGGAGGGAGACAGTCGGAGGGAGGGAGACAGTCGGAGGGAGGGAGACAGAGAGGGAGGGAGACAGAGAGGGAGGGAGACAGAGAGGGAGGGAGACAGAGAGGGAGGGAGACAGAGAGGGAGGGAGACAGAGAGGGAGGGAGACAGAGAGGGAGCGAGACAGAGGGAGCGAGACCGAGAGGGAGCGAGACCGAGAGGGAGCGAGACCGAGAGGGAGCGAGACCGAGAGGGAGCGAGACCGAGAGTCGGAGGGAGACCGAGAGTCGGAGGGAGACAGATGGAGGGAAAGGCCACCTCCGCCACTGATTCCCTCACTAGTACCCTTTAACAGTGCCCTTCAAGTGTGTGTGTGTGTGTGTGGGGGGGGTGTGTATGTGTGGGGTGGGGGGTGTGTGTGTGTGTGGCCCGAACCCACCATAGGTGGTTCGGGCTCGCTCGCTGCGCTTCCTCGCGTTACTGTGTCCCTGAATTATTTCACAAATAGGTGTGTCGCCAACATGAAAAGTTTGGAAACCTGTGTGTTAGGCATTCCCCCAGAATATGAACGACAACCTGGAACCTTGAGTGCTAAGAAAAGAAATAATTAGAAATGGGAATCTCACATACAGGCCAATATCGCCCTTGTTAATAATGGAGTACTTTCCCATCACCTTTGCCAGTGAAAGGAACTCCTATGTTATCATATCTATAGTAGATGATAGCAGTCTGAATAAGATTGTCATTAAGTGAATGTGGAATTAAGATTAACTTAGTTTGACTAATTTTGGATGTTCTGATGGATGGGTGTACAATCAAACTGTTGAACAGGAAGAATCATTCAAAGAGGCTTAACTGTAGCTTGTTTCTGAAGTGATGAAGTGTGTGCTAGAAGTATGCTGCTCCTGAATCATTATGCTTTCTCTTTCCAGACTTGCACTGTATGGAACCTTTGTCATCATGGGGAAGATGCTGTCCAAGGTTTTTGGCAGCAAGGAGATGCGTATTCTGATGCTCGGTCTGGATGCAGCGGGAAAAACTACTGTCCTCTACAAGTTGAAGCTGGGCCAGTCTGTCACCACAATCCCCACCGTGGGTTTCAATGTGGAGACCGTGACCTACAAGAATGTCCGGTTCAATGTCTGGGATGTTGGTGGCCAGGATAAGATCCGGCCCCTTTGGCGGCACTACTACACTGGCACACAAGGGCTGATTTTTGTGGTGGACTGTGCTGACACTGACCGAATTGATGAGGCCCGCCAGGAGCTACATCGCATCATCAATGACCGAGAGATGCGCGATGCCATCATCCTTGTCTTTGCCAACAAACAAGACCTGCCAGACGCAATGAAGCCCCACGAGATCCAGGAAAAACTGGGCCTAACCCGCATAAGAGACCGAAACTGGTATGTGCAGCCATCCTGTGCATCAACCGGGGAAGGACTCTATGAGGGATTGATGTGGCTGACGTCCAACTACAAGTCCTAGACCACCGTTGTACAGAGGGGACCACAACTGAGGAAAATCTATTTTTATTTTCATTGTAATTTTTTTTTAACCTTCTTTAATAATAATGTGCCGCAAAATGCCCAAAAAGGCTGGTGGAGAATAACTAGCAACATGCAAATCACTGTATAATTCTATTTTTTAACATTAAAAGAGTTTGAGGCCAAACCCTCCTCAGAAAAGCAATAAGTAAAAGTTATTGTGTTTTTTTTCCCTCCAAAAATGAATTTGGTGAGAGTGGAGTACCATAGAATTTGTGATTCCCATGAGATGGTCGTGCGTGTGACTTCTACTTTTATAGTGTATGCTCGAAGGAAGGAAGTGCTGAGTAGGATGCAGAGATGCACGGGTGGAACCAGTGTAAACTGCTTTTCATTGGTCAAGTTTGTCTTTATTAAAGCAGTGAGTCCGTAAGCTGCTTCACAAGCCATTCTTGGCTGATTCTGAAGGCCTATAACCTTCTTGGACATGTATTGTTGTTGAGTTTTACTAATAAGAAGAATCAAGTTCTTTTGTTGCCACCTACGTTTTAATATGCGAAAGGGACGAGAAGAGCCCTTGGGATGGCTTGTAGAATTGAAGCGCTGGAGGTAGGAGTAATGATATTTTAATAGGTTATTTGGGTAAGACATCAGAGGAGTGGGGCTGATTTGATGCAACAGTGGGTATGAGGTCTGTAGAGTTATAGTGTTAAACATCCATACAGTACCTAGTAACAGCTACAGGGAATCTAGTGGTTACTAGGAAAGAAATGCTGGGCATGTCCTTAAGATTCTTGATGTCCTGAGACTTCACTACCTCTCCTCCAACTACAGGGTGTGGCACAAGAGCATCTCTCAGAGCCTGATCATAAGCATGTAGACTGCCTAAGGAATGCAGGGGCTGCTTGCACCTAGGGTGTAGTGCCAAAGTGTACCCCCAATTGGTGCCCTGCATCTCTATCGTGTCAGTCTGGGGGTCAAATGAGCTAATCCTTCAACATTCCTTTCTGCTTTAAATGTTGCCAACCCAAACTGAGAACACTGAATGTCTGCAGAGGATGGTCAAAATAGTTTAAGCTTTTTCATATTTGCACTTGCTAATTCTTTTCCTGATAGTGGTAGCGATGGAGATACTCATGCTGGTCCTAGTTGAAGTCTGAATTCCAGCAAGCTTTATCAATTCAGAGAATTCCGTAAGCCAGCAGGACTTCTGTTGTGGGACCTCTTGGCTACCTTATATACAATTAATCATTCCATTCTTATTGATTATTTTGCTAATTTGGGAGTAGTAGAACACACCCTGGATTGGTTAGGCTTTTCTTCTGGGACACTCTCATGTGGTGTTTCTGCCTCCATTATTGTCATTGCAAAGACTGATAATTATTAGGATGCCCCTGGGCTTTGCTCCATTGCCCATCCTGTACAACTACTATGCAAAGCCCCTTGTGATAGCCATTATGAAGTTGGTACCATAAAAAATTGTCTTTAAGCTATCAGAATAAACACAAGGAGATGATGGACGGAGCACTGACACTTTTCAGACACTCCTACCATATCACAGATCTGGGTTGAATCCATCATCGTTCTTTAGCTCACTTCACCACCCCAGTTCAGACACAGCTATATGCAAATCAGTCTTGACCCTGTGCCTCATGGGAACGGTCAAGCCCGAAATGCAAAGCCATGTCTTCTCATGCCCGGAAACAAGCATCCTGGGACCGGTAGCAGGCAAACTTCCCTCATCAGCCTGGCTAGCTTGAATCCAGTGGTAAAGTGAGCAAGGGACCCACGTCTGGGCATACCCTGCCAACTTAGGACGAGCCAGTAGAAACTCTAGTCCTAACCCTAACATTTTTTGGCACGCCCGGAAATCTACCATATAAGGTCATATGATCAAACTAATATCCTGGAAGAACAAACAGGACAACTCAAACTTAAATAAAGTAGAACAACAAAAACACTAGAGAATGACCTTAAACTAAACACAGATAAATCCAAATTAAATCCATTAATGAAGCTGAAATATTAATTCAACAAAATTCTCAGCAACAAGGCCCACATCATCGTACACAAAAACAAAGGTATCTCCTTCTGCTGGCATAACAAAGCAGGAAGAATATAGCCTTTTATCTTAAACAAAATTACCACCAGTCCAAGATAACCTCCATTACCAAGAAAGAGGGCACCAAAAGATGATATACTATTCGCCTTTGAATACTTCTACCACACCCTCTACTCTAAAAGTAATCGCACTCCATACGAATCTTGCTTACAATACCATAATACGATTCCCATTGCAGAAATAGACAACAAAACTAAATCTGTGCTAGAGAATCCTATTTACTAATACTCAAACCTGGGAAAGCACCAAGTACAGACTGCTTTCCTGCCTCCTACCAAACTTGTGGACCATCCATTATTACTCCCCTAGAAAGACCTCTTTGCTCCCTTCTGAACAACAGGAATGGTCACAGGGACTGTTACGAAAGCCACGGTAATTGTCATTCCCAAAGAAGGTAAAGATCCCTTTATTCCCAAGAACTACAGCCCACTTTCCCTAATAAGCATTGACTGCAAAACCTAAGCAAAAATGTTAGCCCTTAGAAAGGAACCCATCCTACAAACAGTAATACACCCCTCACAAAAAGTTCAGCGCGGATAATATCAGAATCTTCAGTCATGTCATTGAGAAAGCACACTATCTCAACCAGCCAACGCAGTAGACACCGAAAAGGCCTTCGACAAGGTCTCGTTTTTTAGGTCTCGCTGAAGCCATCCCGTTAGGGATGCTTTGGCGAGATTAAAGTAAGGGCTCTCAAAAATGCACCCAAAGGCGTATTGCCTACAGTGCATGTGAGCCGGGCGCGTGCACATAGCACACCATTTGTCAGCTTGTGAGCCTCTGCATCAGACTTCAAAGGAATCCGCTCCCCCACCTCACCCCCCACCACACAATGCCGAGAGCTTGTTTACCAAGTGTTTCACAAGCGAGACGCATGCGCTAGCGCAGGCTCGAGCCTCAAAACACATATATGTGATCGCTCCTGTGAACAACATGTTTAAAGCAAAAATCAGCACACTAGTTTCGCATCCCTTCACAATGGCCGACTTCCTCCTCTCCTTATTTAACATAATAAATAGGATTACAGTCCCAACCCCCAGTCACTGCATAGATACCCTCTGCATCTAAGTAGTCATTCCGTTCCCTTCGGCTGCCTTTGCACAGCGCATTCATCACAGAAAGATTACCATCAGCTGCTAAAGGGTTAATTGAAAAGGGTGTCGCATAACACGTCACGTGCGAATGAAAAAAAACATCTCACACTTTCTCCACTAAATGCTGAAGGAAAAGACAGTCACTATCACTGCTTATTGCTACTTTGACTAATCCGTCTACTCCCAGATATGCCGCCCTACATTCTAGAGTTCAGCTAGTCATATTTTCTATAAATTAACAACAAAAATATATTATATTATTTTGGGCTCAGGATCAGATCCTTTTGTTAATTAACTTCACGAACTCTCACGGCAAATTGTTTCAATGTTTTAAAAATAGAAAATTAATTAAGTTTCACGCGGCGCTTCCAAGAGCCCTGCAGGGGGGGCACTCTCCGGGAAGGGCCCGCTCCCCGGCTGTCAGCACACTGGGCCATTTGTTCTCTGAGCAAATACTGAGGCAGGTAATTGAAAAGCTGGAGAAACGGCCCATTACCTGCTTTATAAAACTTTGAAACCTAAGACAACATCAGCAAAAACGCTTCCCGTAGCCCTGACTCCTGCAGTATTCTTTAACCCTTTGAAAAAGTAATTCTCTTTTTCATGGGTGGCTTGTGCAGCAGGCAACATGCGCCGTGCATCCTGCTGAAAGATGACACGCTTTTCTTTTTTGGTTAAGCACTCCATGATGAGAGTGCATTTGTTTTCCAGCTGTCCCCCCTCATGCACTCCTCCCCTGCTAAATTCCTGCTCCATGTTGCTCTCTTCCTCATTTGCTGCAAACTCTTTGTGCTACTCTTCTCAAACTCCTCTGCCCCATGCTCTGTGTTGTTCTCTCCCTCGTGCCCTTCCCTCCCCCCTTTGTTCTCTTCCTCATGCACTTCTCCCCTGCAAAACTCCTATGTTATTCCCTCCAACTTGTTATTTTGATGTCTTTTCATTCCCTTTTACGATTTCTCTCCAGCCCCCTCGTGCTCAATTTTTATTCCTCTTCACTTCTTTCTGCCTTGCTGTCCCCTCCCTACTTCTCCCACGAACACCTCCTATTTCTCTGTTTTCTCTCCTCCTCTCAACATTCTGCCTTCCACTCACTTCTGTTGTTCTCTGCCTCTCTTACTAATGTCCCTTTAGACCCATTTACATGCTCCCCTCTCTCCCTTGTTCGCCGTGTCATTGCATTTTCTTCTTTATCGCTTCGTCTCATTCTGTCACTTCTCTGCTCTTCTGTTCCTCCTCCTCTTCTCGCCCTAGATCTTTGTTCTGTGCCCCTGCTTCTCACGTCCCTTCTCTCCCACACTTTCGGTTCAGTTTAATAATGCTTTGTCACCGCTGATGGGGTTTCAAGTGTAACCAAAACTTTACTGCTCACGGTCTACACTCTGCAAGGCTCCCTTTTGCTGTGCTTTCTATGCTATCCCACACACATAACCCCCCCCCCACACACACACACAACCCCCCACACACACACACAACTTAGCCTTAGTCACCTAGCCTTGCTGACATGGTATTGGCCCAACCACTGTTTCTCTTTGTTAAGCTTTAGAAAGTTGCCATTTTCTTGCCTTACGCTTTTGTGCCTTCAGACTGTCTCTGGGTCACATGACTGGGTGTAGTTGGGTTTTGTGTATTTCTCCTAGACAGCCACACACCATGTCCACAATGGGAGCTTAGGTGTGATTGGATGGCGCGTGACTGCTTGGCACAGCCCCACTTACACTTGAATAGGTTGTGTCCTGTCTCCACACAAAGGGCTTCGTATCCCCTGTGGTTAGTCTGGAGCCAGGGAAGGCATGGCATCTGTTCACTTCAAATGCAGGCCTCTAGGGGCTTTTCCCCATTGCAAAGGCACAACGGTGTAAAAGCGAAGGATCTCAACACCACCACTTCAGTACAGTTCAGATTGTGTTGATACTCTGCCTGGAAGCACTGCTGTGCTGTTACAAGTAGTGCTACTCTACAGGAACTGCTGCTCTACAGTGACTGCTGCCTGCTGCCCTCTTGCCTGGGGAAGAAGAACTGGACCTGCAACTCATCCTGAACCCAGGACGCCACAGTGACTTAAGAGCTAATCGGCTGGCCTCCTAATCTCAGCTTCAGGGACACAAAAGGCTCCCTAACAGCTGCTGGACACATGGTCAGTTAGTTTCTTACCCTCAAGTGATGCCCCTCAGGTCCTGGATCTTTAGTGTGGCTCTAGAGCTCTTGAAATCAAGCTTTGGGCTATTCAGGACAAGTCGCACCAGAACCATGCCCTTGCCTCGAAAGTCAGCGCACGTAGCCACCAGTCTCTCTTTTCGCACAACTAACATCAATCGCTGTGGAGGACTGCCGATGCAAAGCTCCAGCCTGCCATCCGCGACACCCAGCCCGCTCTTCGCGCTATGTTGACCACCGCCAGCAGCACTCTCCATGCTCCCTGTGACCCTCTCCACTGCAAACAGGACTCTTGGCACAATCTTGGGAAGGTAAAACTTCAGCAGCACTAATATGGGACTTTATCTGACCCGCACTCCATCATGGTCTGCATGAACTTTTGATGTTGACCTGGTCCAATGTGACCAGATATCCCTGTTGGTGATTTTTGCTTTTAGGTGCTATTTTACAGTTCAGTCTTAAAAATTCATTCCTTCAGGTCTACCGATTGGATTTTTGTCATTTTGGTCCTGTTTCATTGATTGCATTTTGCTCTATTATCCTGATCTAGTGTGGGATCTTATTGTTTGACGTTTTACTCAAATACTTTACACATTACCTTTAAGTTAAGCCTTACGTTTCGTTGCCAAGCTTTCAGTGGGTTGAGCACAGGTTAATTTTTGAATTACTTGTGTCTTATCCTGACTACGATTGTGGTTGCTGCTTGAATAGGGCTCACACCACAGTCAACCAGTAACCCAATTTCTAACACCTATTGACAATATTAAAATTGATTATTGGCTAGGATTTTTTAAGCATATGTCTGGACATATACTAATGGCTGATTCCAGACTCCGACGGCCACACTTGCTTTTGGTGGTGACTTCTGATGGTCAGTTCACGTCTCAATCCTAGCCTCAGGATGCCGGAGGAGAACCATGACTCTACCATGAAGGAACATCTGACAATAAAAATATTGGTCAGTGTAGGACACACTAAAATATTACAGGAAGTCCCAACAAAATGCTCTAATATCACACCATGTCATGCTAGGCTTGATATGACAGAGAAGAGGTTGAATGTTTTTGGGGACCAACTGAATTCCATCTCTGGCTGCAGATATTTGGTGCGATGTAGGATGGGAAGATTGTAACAGATGGGACAACATCTAGATTTGTGAGACTCCTGATAATGTCAAAGGAAAAAAACATTCTGGGCATTTTGGCGCAGACCACCTGCGTTGATGAGGGCCTAAGTGGGACAAGTAGTCAGCAAAAACGGTTCTCCCTCCTCCACTGTCAAACACTCTTCTCCCTTAGAGCAGTTAAGCCACTCTTTTCATAACCAGCTTAGCCATTAATCCTCCTAATTCTTGGATGTACTCTGAGGCGATGCACATCTTTATTAAAATCATTACCATGGATTCCAGGATTACTGTGGTCTCAGTCTCCACAAGAAATGGTACTAAAGCCATCTTTGCCTTCAGGTTATCTAGATTGTAGAATTCACCAGAAATTTTGAAGTAGTAAGCGGTGATTTGAAGTTTGTGATTGTTTTTATATAGTGCTTACTACCCTGGATGAGGTATTGAAGCACTTTTTGGTGAATAGTGCACTACTCCAGAAAACGGAAAAAAGATTATTGGGGGATGCCTCTATATGCCATTCTTGACACATTTGTATATCCATAATGAGAGGGCACTACTCAAAGTTGTAGGCTTCAATCTGTTGGATATTTGGGGATTGCCTCACCTGCCCCCTTTAGGAAAGAGTACACATTTGTATCCTGTGTCCATGGGATGAAGTTTAGTATTGGCTTTGCCCTGTTTTTAAATTCTATGCTACCAGTTGTATACTCAAGGAGGTATTTCAGATCATGCCTGAGTGTGCTAGAGTTACATCAAGGACATGTGGTTGTTT
This sequence comes from Lissotriton helveticus, assembly GCF_964261635.1. NCBI lineage: Eukaryota > Metazoa > Chordata > Amphibia > Caudata > Salamandridae > Lissotriton > Lissotriton helveticus. The sequence goes on from NC_136070.1 coordinate 943,238,090, forward strand.
CAAAGTTCATGTATGGCCACCACATTTAGAACCAATGTATTTCTCATCTTGGAATGGAAAACCTATGATATACGATATCCATAATGGTCTCCTGGTGTAGAGGAAGCGGCCAAGAGAGATGCGGTGTACTGCAGATGAAATGAGCAGCAAGTAAGTAGTGACCCTTTAGGATCGCCTGGAGAGCTGTAGAATCCTCTTAAGAAGTATTAGAATAAAAATAAGAAAAGGAAAGAAATAAAAGGGGAACAGTATGTTACAATCTAAAGGACTGACCAACTAGGCCTGATCTAATGCACCCTCATCTTCAGGTGCCTGTGCACACATGATCAGAAAAAGCTGTCATTCACAAGAGAGAGGATGACTGATGGCAACTGAACCATTACCCCATGCACTTCACTTTCATGAATGGAAGCAGAGTTTAAATGACACTCAGACAGACCAATGCATTGACAGAAGAGAGCTGACCCAAAGGCCCTCTATGTATTTATATGGATATAAATGTATGAATAGACTAGATCTATGGCATTGGACATAATATATCCATATCGAAACCAAGTCCTAAAGTTTTGAGCGTAAGCTTTTTGCACAAGGCGACTATCGGAAACAGCCATAAAGTTAGGAAGGGGTCAAAATTACAGTTGGCCAATCAATATACCTACAGCCTAGCAAGAATTCTGACAGGGCATACCTTCTATATCCATGGTTTGTCACACTGGGTGGCCAACATCAAAACAAATTGCCCACCATGGTAATCTGTGAGGTTCCATCTAACAAAATGCCTAGCTGAAGGTTTTAAAATAGAGTAATCAAGATCCACACTTAAATGCCTAATGGTGTTCTCATCTGCTTTTTACCAAAAATATGTTAGGTCTAGTGGCTTTGTCATAACATTTAATAACCAATAGATCAGGTGCATAGCCATGATCATTATCACTGGCTTGACACCATAACTAACTTCCGTAATGAGCATACATTTTGCCTCAAGCTAAAACGTGCAATTCAAGCAGTGTTTGTAGCAGAACAACACAAATTCATCCCTGTTAAGTCCTGTACTAAGGGTAAGCTTCATGTGAGTGGATCCTACATTTCTTCCTCACTCTCAGTAGGACTGTTAAAGCTCTATTTTATTGATCACATTAGGTCAGGCAATGGGTGCACTGCCAATCCAGTCCTAAAGCTCGATCTAGGTTAGTGTAGCATTTGCCTTTTAAAAACAGAACTGCACTCTGAAATTTAAAACATCTTCTTTTGGCATAAAATGGAACAGGGTGTCATTAGCATGGATTGGATAGCCAACCTAGTCTAAGTCTATAAAGTTGGTAAAAAGGGCCATGCTGATAAAGAAAAGTGCTGTAGACAAAGTTAAGGCACAGGTTACTCTCCATGTGATGTTGGCAGTATCTGAGAGCAAATGAGGGAGATTAATTAAAAGAGTATCATTTGGAATAACTAATGCAAAGCAGAACAGTACAGTTCAACAACACCAGCTCTTTCTGACATTGTTTTAAGAAGCACTTGATGGTCAACAGTAAAAAACTGCAGCCAAGAGATCCATTTAGAATCCGAGCACAGGGATGTTTTCAACATGACTATTCTTCCCTTGCGTTTATACGAAGTGTCATATGCGCCTTCCACAGTCTTGATAATATTTAATTCACAGTTTCACAATTTCAGAATGTAAACATTTCCGACGTTAATTATTTATTACACATTATTGCTGGTACTCATTTATCTTAAACAACTAACAACCATTGACAAAGAAAATAGTACTGTCAGGTTTTAGGTGTATGTCAGTTGTTGTGTTATATATAAGGATACAGTAACATCTCAGAAAGATACCAAAATGCTGGTCGAGTGACACACTATGGGAAAGAGAAATTTACTTTTCATTTCCCTTTTTAGAGAGCTACCACTTTTTTCATCCCACTTTCAAACCTGTCTGCACATATTTCCATATGACTGATTGCAGCCAGCAGGTGAGGGTGCTTCCCGAAACCTGGTTAGAGCATTTTATTCCAAGTCTATACTGCATGTGGTGCAAGTCGCTTGGCCTAAAGTTGTAGCGCTGTACAATTTTCACATTACAGGCACTGTTGAGCATGTTAATGCAATAAGATACGGGGACATTTTCAATTTCTTTAATATTTTAAGACTATAAGTTACCACTGCTTTATAAACTTTGCTTTCTCACTAAATTGGTTTGCGCTAATTGTTTTTTTTATTCTCTGGAGGAGGATCTCCCAAACTTCATGTTTGTCCATTAAGCTTGCTCACTTCGCTCCCTACATAAAAACCAACGTTTACAAAATGCTACTTTTAAATGTCACCAGCTGCTACTGGCCGAGTACACACAACTCATACTCTCCCTCTCAGACAAGAGACCCAACAGAAGAGTTAAGTTCACCGCCTGCATGATCAAAGTTGCTAAATGGATGGGAGTCAACTGTTTGAAGCTTAACACTGATAAGATAGAACTAGTAATTTTCGTCAAGAACACTTTGCCATAGGACTCCAATTGGTGACAAACTCGGACCCACAACCACACCTAGCACCTATACCAGGAACCTCACAATCATCAACAGCAAACTGGACATAAATGCACAAGTCAGCACCATCACTACACTCTGGAAAGGCTAAGGAGGATCTTCAAAATGGCTCTTAATCAACACTAGAAAACCAGTCACTAGCAAGTTAGGCTACCGGAACAGCCTCTACCCTGAGATCACAAAGCAACCCACTAGAAGACTAGATATCATTCAGAACTCAGCAGGTTTACTCATCCACAACATCCCACATAGTGCTCACATTACACCACACCTCAGGGAGCTTCACTGACTCCTGATACACAAACGCACTCATTTCAAACACCTCACAAACTCAGTGAAGGCACTAGACAACTTAGACACTACGTATCTGAATAGTTGCATCTCCTTCCACCAACCAGACTAGACACCACTGTTCCGCAGGACGCCAATCTGCATACATTCCATGCATACGCAGAACTAGGATGGTGGGCATTCTATTACATCACTCATAAAGTGCAGAACAACGTCCCACTCCACATCGGAGCTTCCTTCTTTCTATTCTTCTGGAATTCTGGCAGAAGCTGATTCTCCAATCAAACACATTAGAGGTGTGTCAGGATACTGACATTATGAGTCAGGCTTGAGCCTGAATCCTGACTCTGCCTCAGATTGAGGTTCTGTTATAACCTTGATCCAAAAATCAAGCCGATCTTTCATGCGGCTTTTGCCTGCCTTCCTCCCTCTTCCCAGGATGTGGTGTTATGGCCAGAGCTGTAGACTGTGCAACTCGGTATCCAGATTTAAGCCTTGGCACCGGACCAACAGTAATTCAGGTTAGTGATGCAGTCTCTGTTTACATTTCATGTTTTTTAGCGTGAAAAAGCATGTGAAATGTAAACAGGGACTGCATCACTTATACTACACTTCAAGTGTAATTTAGTTTTGCCAGATGTTATTTTTCTGTAGGTTTTTTCATGCAACATAGAATTCTTGTCTAGTGCATACTGTGAACTGAGTCGCCCATAGGTGTCTGGGTGAATTTGGGTTGAGGATGTCAATTCATAAAGGGGCACAGTTGAGGGCTTCATAGTTGAGGATGAAGGCAGTGAGAGTTTCTCACATTGCATGGCCTTGGGTCATAAATGTGTGCATATTACATGCTGATCAAATGCTTGGCCTCTGTGCAGCACACAGTGCGATGGGAACATTCGTTGCTTTGTTGGGTTGGCCTGCAGTTGCTGCTTCTGTCTGTCGGCAGTGGAAAGGATGGACTTTTGCCTTGCTGTGGGATCCTACTTAAGAAGATTCTCCATGGGCTTGAAGTAGAGTTTGCCTCCTGTTCCGAAGTTTCAGGGACACAAAGACTTTACCAGCACCTGGCTTCCTCTGCTGGACTCCTGCCAAAGGGTGCCAATTTCAGTTCCTGGGTGAGCGTTGCTGCCAGTGATGCCGTGATATGCACAGAGGCCGTAGGCACCTGTTCGTAAAGTAAATGACCCACTGCACTGACTGCACCCCAGCTCAGACAGCCGCCGACACCTGCAAGTTATTGTTCTTCCCAACGCCAGAGTTTGCACTTATGCCGGACGTCACCAGCGCCTGCATCTCGTGATCGCGGAGCCAATAACCGATGAGGGTGACTTCCCGAACTCATCAACACCAACTGCTGAATGGAACTGACTCCTCACTGTCGCCTCACCTCCGTTGCCAGTCCAAACTCGATGCCTCGTGGACTCAACATCTCACCTCCCCTAAGGCAGTAAGGAGCCAGCCCTCGCCTTGGCCCATCAACGCTTCCCCTCCATGATGCTGTGCACCATCCATTGACCCTGGTTTCCAAGGTACTGTTACTTAGGGATCAATGTGACTCCGTGGCCGGCCTGTACACCTTGCAGTCAGTGGTGTGCTTGGGATTTGTGCCTGTCACAATGTCGTAATAGCCCCAGTTGGAGCTATATATAATGCTTACTACCCCTGATGAGGCATTGATGCGTGCCGAGGCAAGTAGCACTCTACCCATGGGTTTATGTTTAGAGTTAAATAGCAGATTATTAATTGAAAGGCAGTCAATCAGTTTTGTTCATGTCTCTTTTTTCCTATACTCAGTGTTACTGTAATTAAGTGATTGTGCAGCCGTTGCATAATTCGCACTATTATAGACTAGCTGTATTTTCCATATAATCCTTCATCTGCTGCATAACCTGTGGATTTTAACAAAAAAATATTCTACCTCAAATGGTTCAAAACTTGCTAGAAAAACAGTGGCACATGTTGCCTTACAGTAAAGGCCCTTTGCAAAGTATGACTGATTATCTTTGTTTCTCATGGCTAAATATAGGTGTTAAACTGTTACTAATGAAGTACAACCAATGCCCAGACCTGTGTTAACAAGTGTAAAAATGAAAAAAAAAAATGTAATACTATCACAAAATAGCATGTATTAGCCACATAACTTGCCTTTTCTTGCCCCATAATGTACTCAACCGTGCTGCATAATTAGGCTCTGAGTAAGCTAATAAACTTAGATTTTACCTTTGCACCATTCCAAATTTACTTTTACTACGATGGCAAGGCATTACACACAATATACCAGTGAATTGTGAGAATAAAAAAGTTAGCAAAATTTAAAAAAAGCAGAGCAGCAAATTACATTTGTTGAAAGGCCTCAGTGCTCTTATAGAAATGAAAGCACAAACCCACAAATATTAATGTCAGAGGCCACTGTATGCCTTAACAATGAAAAAGAACGACAGATATACTATTCAATTTGACCAGAAGGCAGTAGGTTCACACGGGGAAAATCTCCAAAGAGCACCTGTTTTGAATGTATTGAGAGACGAAAATGTTGATGTTGTGAGACAAAAAAAAACTGAATTGACTTATGCGTATCTTGCCCTTTATCAGGGTGCTGGTTGTTGTTTCACATGAAAGAGAGATAAGTGCTCAGGACCTAGAGCTGCACCTTCAGCACCTCCCCACCGAGCTGTTAATGTGTTCCATATTCAGTGCTACGGCTACGGCTACGGCTGCCACGCCTTGAACGGAGCCTCAAGGGGTGCTTTTAGCCTCCTAGGCTTCCATACTGAGTGTATCAGAAGGGGTCGGGGCGCAACTGAGAGCTATTAACTATCTGTGCCTACACAGGGGCGATTACTCTTCCTCTACATTGCAGTCCGCTTTCAAACATGTGCACATTTTTTGTTAAATGGTGAGAGAATGTGCGTTCGTTCTTTACTGGGGTTAAACATACGAGAGCAGGAAATAAAATACCACTCTCATGTTGGGAAAAGCAGCATTTGATTACAAAAGTGTTTTTGTACATAGTGCTTGTATTTAATCACTTTAACTAAAACAGTATCCTTCGGTTTTATAATTAAATCTAACATGAAATGTACACATAAAAAATGCTCTGCTCCGTTAAAATCCTACATCACTTAATGGTTGCAATTGTTTATCTGATGGTATATTGTGGCTGTGCAGAGACAGCCTGGGTTTGCACACCTCATCCCCTTCATGTTGCTTCTCTGTAGAAAGGTGCGTCGTTAGAAGCAGGGCCCATCCCCCAGTCTGGGTTAAGAGCGGACGGGTCTTTAGCTATGCTAATGTCACCCCTTTGTTGTGCGTAGAGGTGCATTTGCATCTCTGGCCCGGCATCCTGAAGTACTGCCTCGGATTTCCTCTCGAAGCAGGAAGGATTCACAGAAACAGCAGAGCATTCGATACCTTTTTTCAAAAGGCCTCTCAGAGTTTAGAGTGAAGCTAGCCACGCACATCTCTCTTTTAAGTTCTTACGAGTTTAAGCATTTAATCTCCACGTGCCTAAAACTTGTTTAATGTAACTGGCGCTTATGTAAAGTGCACCAAAACCATTTCGGTCGGGTTCACCTACATAAACTGCAAAAAAAGCCATAGTGTTGCCTGATCAAAAACATCAATAATAAACATTGCTCTATGAGGTTTGCCAGGCGTGTTTCCTAATGGAAAGAGCTACTCCAATATACACAATAATGTAGACACAATTGGGATGCGCAAAATAAACAGGCGTATGTTTTGTTAGATCAAGTGTGGATATATATTTTTTTATTTTCTCTTGAGTTTAACATAGGGCTTACACAAGCTTTTCTGGTGCACTGAGCCAAGCACCTGCTTCTGTGGGCCTGTACTGAGTAAAGAAAGCTCATTTACACCAGATTTCTCTGTTACTGCATTATTTTGAGATATTATAGCTCCATAACAGTAGTCAAAGGTTACCTGTATCTGTGTCTGAGCTGTGCTGTCTGAAACTAAAGCACCTATCCAGAAAAATATAATTAAAAGCCCAGAACCTAAGCCTGGGACATATTTATCATCATATCATGCAGCGCAGCAAGTGACTTTGCTGCACTGTGTAATAGGGAAAAGGCAGGAATACACTGTATTTAACATTGTGCAGCACACTTTTTCGTTTCCCTGTGCTGGTGCACAATGTGCTGCCTAGCACCAACGCAGGCACTCTTCCACCATGGTGCAAGGGTCACTGCATTGCTAGCATGATTGTTTCTCCTCATTATGTCTCACCTGCAGAGGCGTAGCCGTTTTTTCGCATTCCCAGGTCTACCACTTATGGTAAATCTGGGAATGTGACAAAATCCATGGGTTTTGCATGGGAACAACTATGCACCACCCATGGAATACCTCCCTGGGGTACAGTTACTCTTGATTTATCAAGCCACTTAGGGCCATGGAAGATGGCCTTGCAGGACTTAACGAATCGCCTCTGATGCGTTGCATTGATTTAGCACCCCGTTGTGCGGCCCTTGATAATTAAGTGCTGGACAGAGTATGGGAATTTGATTTGAGTACCTATTGCTTTGTTGCTGTAGCAGGAGGAGTGGTGCCATGGGATGCACCATTGTGGCACACCTGCTCCCAGTCATACATTGAGTAGCACACCACTACAATGAGCAGCACACCACTTCACTACTGCCTCTCCCGTCTACAGCGCCAAGACACCCACGGGTATTTGCGCGCTCTACAAATAGCTTAAATAAATAATTAAATAAATATAAAACTTTATAAATAAATAAATGGTGAAACAACATAAGCCGCTTCTCGCATACTTCTGTAAATGCCTCATTCCCACCAGTGCTGTGCTTGTGTCACTCCACTTTGAAGCACTTTACATGAGCACCAGTTAAGTCATGTACAATTTCTTTAGGCACAGGGAGATTAAGTGATTGACCAGAATCACAGGATGTCAAGCTAATGTCAAGAATTGAGTTTGAAGTTTGCAGCTCTAGCATAACGCCACATCCTCTCCACCCTTCCGACTTGAAGACCTTCGCACTCATAAGGCAGGCCTATGCTACTGCAGTATGTTGTAGTTAAACTAGTATGATCTTGGTAGGCAAACTATATTTAAATACAAATGAAGGGCAAATTGAAGTGGACATCAACATGAAGGTGCCCATTTTACAGCAGAACTTTGCACCTTAGCAGAAGCACTAAGTCCAAACTGTAATACGTGTGGGTGCCAATGCAGTAGGAAGGGCACTGTAAGCCCAAATGCAAGCTAGGGATTTGGTCTTTTATCCACCTCCCCTTTTTTTGGCTTTTAAAGCATACCCACTAATTAGGGTGAACCAGGAGTCTGTGCGTCTGCACCTACTTCACTACGGTTGATATATATCATAGTGTACGTTTTATAATTGAATAAGGCCAAAGAGGCTCTGACAACTTCTTTATATACTGTGATCAATAGTGGCAACATCAGTGATTTTTCTTTTCCCCATCCCCGCTGTTGATAGTGTTGACCCCTCACACGCCCCCACCCTACTGCCAGCAAGAAAAATAAATGTCATGATGTGGTCTGTTTTGGCTGCATCATAGTGCTTTTAAAAATTTTGAATTTCAATTTTATCCACGAGGCACTGCAGGCATGCTGCTGTACAACAGGGCAAAAAAACTCTGTCAAAGCCAGTAGCTGTCTCGTAGGTGACACCGGTTGGCTTTGCCAATGCTTGTTATATGACCGGTCTTCACCAATCTATGGGAATGAAGCTGATTTAATTTTTAAAGCATTAGGAACAGTTTGAGCAATTCAATTAAATGTAATTTCAACTTATGGCAATATTTGAATATATTTTTTAAGAATGTCACTAATGTTCTAAGAACATGCTTTTTCTGTTAAAATTAAACTTCCCATTGCAGTGAGCATGACATGACTGCAGTTCGCATCTGAGAGAGCATATCTGTTAGCACAATGCAACTCTAGGCACTCACTCATCTAGCCATCATCTTAAGAACCTATTCCAAAGTGCATATTAATATGTAATCAAATTTATAAAATACGATCAGATCAGTTTATATTGTATCATGCATTAATGCACCATCAATCTTTAATTGCAGATAAGGATCATACCACAATAGTGATGTAATCTGGGATTCAATTTGTATCCAAATTGCTTGTAACAATGTTTAATAATTTTTAAACCCAAATAGTCTGAATTCAAAATTTTCATGTAAATAAAGTTTAACTTTATTAAATGGAGAAAATGTTACTTTGCATGAAAAATATGTTTTAACCCCGGGTTTTGCAGCTTTTCCTTTGAAATATCTGTGCTTTCTGCTGCTTACTTGTGTTCCTGGTGAACAAAGTGTGTTTAAATGCAAAGTGTGTTTAAGACTGCAGTACCGCCTCCTGTCTATAGGGACAGAGCGAGCAAAAATATAAACACACTTTCTGAAACACAGGTCCCCACAAGACAATTTTTTTTAAATTTGTAAAAATTGACACAGATGTTCCTGAAGTCATTTTTTATCATTTAAAGGACATTACCTTGTGGGGACCTGGGTTCAGGTCCCCACAGTGCAATCAAGTCCCCACAGCGTGAGTGTGTTATCACACCCAAGTCCCCACAAGGATAGTAACAAAAACCCACACACACACACACAACCCCACACACACACAACCCCACACACACACACACAACCCCACACACACACACACAACCCCCCACACACCCCACACAACCCCCCCCACAACCCCCCCCACACACACCCCACACAACCCCCCCACACACCATACAACCACAACCCCACACACACAACCCCACACACACACACAACCCCACAACCACACACCAGGATAGCAAAACCTAGCATAGCAAAACAAAACATAGTATAGCATAACAAAACATAGTATAGCATAACAAAACATAGCATAGCATAACAACACCTAACAACAAAACATAGCATAACATAGCATAGCATAACAAAACACACACAACCCCACACACGCACAAACCCACACACACAACCCCCCACACACCCAACCCCACACACCCAACCCCACACACAACCCCCCACACACAACCCCCACACACAACCCCCCACACACAACCCACCACACACAACCTCCCACACACACAACCCCCCCACACACAACCCCGCCACACACAACCCCACACACACAACCCCCCACACACAACCCCTACTCACACAACCCCCCCACACACACAACCCCCCCCCACACACAACCCCCTATCTATCGCCCTCACTCTATCAATCTATCTATTGATTACCGTCACTCGATCTATCGCCCTCGATCTATCGCCCTCACTCTATTTATCGCCCTCAATCTATATATCTATCTATCGCCTTCACTCTATTGCCATCACTCTATCGCCCTCCCTCTATCGCATTACCACAGCATCACTCGGCACCACCACAGCATCACTCAGGGGCACCACAACGCGTTACTACAGCATCACTGAACGCCACAGCATCACTCGTCGCCACCACAACATCACTCGGCGCCACCACAGCATCAATCTGTGCAACCATTCAACAACAACTGGTTCAAATATGTTTACTCAATCATTTAAGCTTTATACAAATGTCACAAAAAGATGTTAATATTTCACTTCTGTTCTTGGATTTTCGTCACAATAAAATACACTGAACATAATCTTCACAAAAGTTATTTACAAAAGTTTAAGCTATTGCCATTATAAATTACAATAACTTTTATTTAAGTATTAATTATTTAAAAAAATTAAAAGCCATTGTTATTTGTAATATCAATACATCTAAGTCACGTAAATACAACACATATTGCATTACAAATGCTATAGGTGTCTGTAGCTGGGTCGGAAGGAAAACGAAGTATACTGCGTCGTGGTAGAGATGGTTTTATTTTCAACTAGCCTCGATTTTTGTGAGTAGCCAGTCTTACCCCTCAGTACTTGTGGTTAGATTAAGGATGAAGGAAAACAAACACAAATAAACAAGAATGTCACTAGGAATCTTCCTCTTCTTCCGGGCTGGTTTTGTCCTATCCTGCACGTCTGATCAAGGCAGGGAAGGTTCTCCGTATACCCAAAAAAAAAAAACACAAACAAATCTAGGTCAGTATCTCGTCCCGGTGGTCTTAGCACTCACGGGGGAAGGGGTGTGAGCAATCACTCTGGTGCATCGGTGAAGAGGCAGCGAGGATGCGAGGGTGACAGGAGTGATGGTGAGGGGGGGATATATTTACAAGTTATGTACACGGGAAGGCGGTAATCGGCAAACGATCACAACCCTCTGGTTTCTCCCGGCCCAGCCTGAGAATCTGGCCCGAACCTGGGTCAGCCACGCTCCTAAGGGGGCGTGGCTCGGCGATACGTGTTCCCGTTGGCCTCCTGGCTTCAGCTCCCTGTCTCGTTGCGGGTCTTCTCCCTCCGGGCTGGATACCTTCTCCGGTCGTCTCAGGTTCACTTCGGCTGCGCTATTCCAACGTCCTTCTCCTTCCGCACTCTCCAGACTTCCTCCGGTGTCGACGCACACCGCGTTCTATATTCTCGGACTCCTTATTGGACGGCAACTCATGACATCACAGGAGGGGGCGGCATCTTCCCAGTTAAAGGGACTGTCGTCAAAAGTAGAGAGCTCCGTATTTGAGGCTGGCCACGTTTCTTCCTGGCGAGGAGAAAACAAAGGGGTTGAAAGTTCCTGTGCTTCCCACCGGTCACCTCATTGGTCTTTTGCTTCCCTGATGCCCTCGTGACAGTGTCACATTTGCAAAAGTTATAACTATTGGCATTGTAAATGACAAAGTAATTCATTTCACTATTTTCAAAACCAACACATAAAATATTTGTGAATTTACAATACCAATAGCTCAAACTTTCCTAATGCGAGACCTATTGCATTTCAAATGCTTGTTCTACAAACTACCCTGGCAGCATTTGATGTCATCCTAATTTATTTAAATTGATTTGGGCACTATACAAGAAAACTAAATCCAGAATAAACTTCAACGGAAACCTGTCAAATAGCTTCAGTCTGCGACAAGGTACTAGGCAAGTTTGCCACCTCTCCTCTTCCTAGGTACACTGGAACCACTTCTCATAAAAATGAGAGAGAACCCCTATGCCACAGGAATCCTGTTCCCGGAGGGACCAAAAACAAAACAAAAACCGCAGCATACACAGACCACATTCTCCATTTTTCAACTAAAGCTGACTCTGCCATTCCCAACATCATATTTTAAACAACAAGGGAACCCAAAGGCAATACGTCGGGGACCTTGCGTGCGTAAGCTATTACTAAAGACAGCGGTCCCTAGACAGTTACGGATTTCAAGCAGATAATAAACATAAGCTAGGTAGACTATATGTTCTTTGTCCAGCCGGACAGAATTGTAATAATTCAAATAAGTGCATTAAAGTGAAATCAAGTACGGTTTCAAGTGGGACCCAGCCTGTACCGAACTTACATATGTAGACAAACATACTACTGATCAGTGGTAAAGTGCAAGTGATCCTGTGGTAAAGTATGTTATGGATTGGTGTTTCCAATATTGGCTGTTTGGTTTTCTTGTCGGCCCTTAGTAAAGTGCACTGAGTGTGCCAGGGCCTGGGAACCAAATGCTATGCGTGGGCCTGCAGCACGGATTGTGCCACCCAAGTGAGTAGCCTGGAAAAGGTACCTCAGACCTGCCATTGCAGAGTCTGCGTGCAGTTTTTAACTGTCATGTCGACTTGGCCCGTGCACACACTAGCCAGTCCCTAACCTTCCCTTTTCTTACATGTAGGCACCCCTAAGGTAGGCCCAAAGTACCCCTGTGGGCAGGGTGCAGTGTATGTGAAAGGAAGGACATGCCCTGGTATGTATGGCATGTCCTGATGGTGAATTACAGCCCATTTCGTTTTTCAATATTGCAAGGCTACCTGTTCTCATATGCCAGAATGCGCAGTTTCATTATAACATCTTATAATCACAACCCTGGTCTCATTGACGACGCCTGCTGACGCCGTCACCGAGCCGCTACTCGCACCGCAACCTGTGGGCACCGCACTCCGCACAGCCTTGCTTCACGACGACCCCTTGGCCTCCCTGACGACGACGCTCCCTGCCAAAATCAACGCCGCTGCTTCCACCATGGTTCGAGGGCACCGTTCATAAAGTTACACGAAGCACCGACCTCATCCCGCACCGCAGCCTTGGCCTACCAACGCCGGCACCACCGACTCCCATTTGTCAGCCGACGACTGCGCTTCAGCAAAGACGACGCTGCTGCTTGCACCGTGACGAGCACCGCCTTCATCTCGCCCCGCGACCCTGGTCTCACCGCCGCCACCGAGCCGCTGCTCATACAGCGACCTGAGGGAGCTGCACTTCGAACCGCAGCACCCCACGCCTGCCGACGCCAGTGGTCCTGATCCCAAAAGAAAGGAGCTCTCCCTGCAACGCGGGTAACTTCAAGGGCCTTGGCGCTCTGCATCTCTAACAGGTACTGTTTGCATGTCTTGCAAACACCATAGCTGGTCCATGACGCCGTGAGCAGCCTGAACTGTTTGGATTTGTTTGCTCACGACACCGTGATAGCCCCGGACGGAGCTATCTACATCAAGGAACTGTTTTTAAAGCGTATTTTGATATCTGAAGATTTTTAAGTACTGTATTGTGGATTCTTATCGTTTTTGGTCTTGTATATAAAAATGTTGGCTATTTTTCTAAACTAGTGTGGTGTCCTTTTGTAGTGCTTACACTGTGTTACTGTTGGTTAGGTGCAAATGCTTTACACACTGCCTCTAAGATAAGCCTGACTGCTCGTGCCAAGCTACCAACCGGTGAGCAGTGGTAATTTTAGGAGTGTAACTCCCTTATCCTGACTAGAAAGAAGGGTCCCTACTTGGACAAAGGTGCAAGCCCTTGCCAACTAGAGACCCCCATTTCTAACATTGGTTGTCAGCGGTGAGGATAGGACTTGCGTTGGCACTTGACATACAGTGGTCAGTGTGTACTACTACCATATCACAGACTATTACGTGGCACATACTAGTTCTTTTTCTTTTTGGCCTATTTTTTGATCTTGCCAGTTTGAACTTGCTACTTTGTCATGGCGGAATCAAGAGCATCATCCGTTGCATCCCTAGAAATTGCCTTTGAGTATAGGTTGGAACTCTACAATGTTAGGGAATTGAAATCAATTTGCAAGAGCCTAAAAGTCCAACTCGGAGACCTCCGTAGAGAGGACGAGTAATAAAAGGCGCTGAGGGCCTTCGTAGCAGCTAGATATGCAAGTGGGCAATCTGGCGATCTTAGTGGAGAGGCGGAGGGGCCTATTCCTAGCGTGGATGTGCTTTTGGAAGGGGGGGAACCCTTCCAGCCGGGCAGCAGTAGCTTGTCCCCAGAGGAGCTGGAGGACAGGCGGGAAGCAAGGAAGTGCTAGTTGGAAAAACTCAGGCTAGAAATGGAGGAGAGGAAGATATTAGACCATGAACGAGGTCTTAAGGAGCTGGAGCTAAGAAGCATGCCCTGCTCAGATGGTGGCAGCAACTCGTCAAGACAGGCAGACAGAATCGTGCACATCCCTAAGAATGTGGGCAAGCAATTCAAGAAGGGGTATTACCTACAAAGGTGGTTTCAGGGGTACGAGGCAGCAATCCACATGAATTGGTTCCCTGAGGGGAATTGGGGAGCAGGATTGTGGCCTCTCTTCCCTGAAGAAGCAAGGGACACTTTATTAGCTTTGGGTAAGGGGTATCACCTCACCTATCCAGACATGAAGGACACCCTCCTCACTAAGTATGGTCTTACTCCTGAAAAATACAGGGATCAGTTCAGGTCCAGTAAGAAGTCTGATGCCAACACTTGGTTGGTATTTGTGGATGTGTTTTGCTGGTCACTGGATGGCTGGGTGAAGGGTAGTAATGTGACAGATTATCAGGGACTCTACAATTTGATTGCATGGGAGCACTTGTCCAGTCTATGTTTTGTAGACCTGCGCCAGCACCTAGTTGATAGTAAGCTGACTGACCTAGGAAGCTTGCTATGGAGGCAGACCGCTGGGTGAGTACCGGGGTCCACAAGAAAGCGTTTGGGGGAGGCTCAGCCAAAGGTGGGCAGGGTCCCTAGCAGAAAAGTGGGAGGACAAGGGTAAAGCACAGGAGTTCTCTAAAGGGCCCCAAACTAACACCCAGGGTGAAGGGTCCCATCCCCCCAGAGATGAGAAAGAAGGGGTCTCGTCAGGAAAGCCTGCTGAGACCGGCCCGCAAATGTTTTGCGTGTGACCAGGTGGGGCACATGAAGGGGGACCCCAGGTGCTCCAAGGGGGCACAGCCACCCACTGGTGGGCAGTCCAACGTGTTTGCTAGTGTAGCGCTTGAGGAGGAGTACCCACAGGAGGGTGGGGACCCTGTAGAAATGACCCTTGTCTCAGGGGGCAGTGAGATGGTCCCAGAGACCCAGGTGCCCCCTAATACAAAGAAATACAGCACCTGGGTGACCAATGGGAGAAGGGTAGAAGCTCTCAAGGATACTGGAGCAAACGTGACCTCAGTGTGGTGTCATCTGGTCTCTGAGGAGCAGGTAGTCCCCGGGGCATTCCACAAAGTAATTGCAGACGACAATTCAGAGCGCCAGTCTGGTGGCGCAGGTTCCCTTTGAGTGGGGGGGGGGTCTCAGATCTTATGAGAGTGGTTGTGAGCCCTTCCGTGCCTGTAGATTGTCTGCTCTGTAACGACCTGGAGCAGTCCTTGTGGAAGGACGTTGAGCTTGGGTCCCACTTGGAGATGCTTGGGTTGCCATAGTGGGCATGTGTGTGTCCACTCGGTCCATGGCGGCTAGTGAGGGTGATCAGAGGGGCTCGGAGCCTGAAACAGTGGCCCAGGTCCCTGCCAAGAGAAAGGGCAAGGGGCGCGGGAAACCGGCCCCGAAGTTCCCACGGCCTGGAGGAGGCGGACCTGGAGGGGGACGCCCCGGTGCCTACAGAGGAACAGGTAGCCGAACTGTGGGACATTTCTGAGCTGACCCATTAGGAGCAAGAAGGGGGTTCCACCAGGTAGGAGTTCTTCCGGGAGCAGAAGGAGTACCCTTCTCTGGAGGGTCTGCGGCGGCAGGCCTGCAGCCCAGGCGACTGGTGACCAGTCCAGATCACATTGGATCTATTGGGAGAATGGTCTCCAGTATATAGAGCCTAAGGTCGCTGAGCCTGGATCAGCACATGTGCTGGTGGTACCCAAGCGCTTCAGTACCTTCCTACTGGGTCTGGCTCACGACGTGCCTTTGGCAGGACATTTGGGGCAGGACAAGACATTTGACCGGCTTGTCACGCACTTCTTCTGGCCCCAAATGCGAAGGCAGTCAGATATAGATGGCGGGTCTTGCCAAACTTGCCAGGCAAGTGGTAAGAGTAGGAGGAAGGTCAAAGTTCCTCTCCAACCGTTCCCCGTTGTTGGGACACCCTGTGAAAGGGTAGGAATGGACATTGTGGGGCCACTGGATCCCAAGACAGCCCTGGGCAACAGGTACATCCTGGTCTTGGTGGACCATGCCACCCGGTACCCAGAGGCAATCCCTCTCAGGACAACAACGGCGCCAGTGGTGGGCTGGGCGTTAATGGGGATCTTTTCTCATGTGGGGTTCCCCGAGAGGGGGTTTCCGACGGGGGACCAATTTCATATCGAAGTATATGACATTCCTGTGGAAGGAGTGTGGTGTCACTTACAAGTTCACCACCCCTTACCATCCACAAGGTAACAGTCTGGTAGAAAGGTTCAACCAGACCTTGAAGGGCCTGAATGAGGGTCCAACAGAACCCATGAGGCGTAAGTGGGACGTCCTCTTGCCGTGCCTTCTCTTTGCCTACAGGGAGGTACCCCAGAAGTCTCTCGGGTTCAGTCCCTTTGAGCTTCTGTATGGTCACCCTGTGAGAGGACCTCTGAGTTAGGTGAAGGCAACCAAACTGCCGCTTCTGGAAACTCGCTCAGGCAAACCTCAAGGCCAGCCAGAAAGAAATGAAAAAGTGGTATGACCAGAATTCCACTCTGGTCAAGTTTCACCCTGGACAAAAAGTGTGGGTCATGGCCCCAGTGGAACCTTATGCCTTACAGGACAAGTTGACTGGGCCGTTTGAGGTGGTGGAGCGCAAAAGTGAGGTCACCTACCTGGTGGATTTTCAGGCTCCCAGGAACCCTTTGCGGGTCCGCTACGTGATCCGCCTCAAACCCCACTTCAAGAAGTCCGAAGTGAGCATGCTCTTCGCGACAGATGACGGGGCAGAAGAGGAGAATGAGCCTCTCCCGACCTCCTGTCGGCCAAGGAAGTGATGGTTCAGTGGAAGGTGTGATCCTCTCCCCGACACTGACCGCCGAGCAGCAGAGCGACTGTCACTGGTTGCTGGGACAGTTGCCCCGCTGTTCTCCCTGACCCCAGGTGTTACTCACTGGTTTACCCATGACGTGGACACCGTAGATAGCCCCCCTGTGAAGCACAAAATGTACAGGTTGGCTGACTCGGTCAAGGCCAGCATCAAGGAGGAGGTCTCTAAGATGTTGGCGTTAGGGGTGGTTGAGCCCTCCAGTAGTCTCTGGGCCAGCCCAGTGGTCTTGGTCTCAAAGGCTGCTGCACCCGGGGCCACTCAAAAACTGCGGTTTTGTGTGGACTACCGTGGGCTCAATACCGTCACCAGGACTGACACACACCCCATCCCCAGAGCTGATTGATCGGTTGGGTGCTGCCAATTTCCTCAGCACATTTGATTTAACGGCTGGGTACTGGCAGATTGCCTTAACTGATGGGGCCAAGGAGAAATCAGCATTTTCAACCCCAAAAGGACTTTACCGGTTCCAGGTGATGCCCTTTGGGTTGAAGAATGCTCCTGCCACCTTTCAGAGGAGGGTCAACCAGGTGTTGGCTGGGCTGGAGGACTTCAGTGCCGCCTACCTGGATGACATTGCAGTGTTCATTTCCAGCTGGGAAGAACCCTTGCAGCACCTCGGTGAAGTGTTGAAGGCGCTGCAGAGGGCAGGCCTCACGATCAAGGCCAGTAAGTGCCAGATCGGGCAGGGTTCTGTGGTGTACTTGGGACACCAGGTAGGGAGCAGCCAGGTTGTACCCCTACAACCCAAGATTGACACCATTATGGCTTGGGAGCCCCCCAAGACCCAGACAGAGGGGAGGGCTTTTTAAGAACTCACCGGGTACTACCGGAGCTTCGTTAAGGTTTATGCCACCATTGTTGCCCCCTTAACCGAGCTGACCTCCTGAAAGCAGCCCAAGAAGGTGATCTGGACTGAGTCCTGCCAGAAGGCTTTTGATGCCCTGAAGGCTGCCATGTGCATGGCACCCAACTTCTCCCAGGAATTTGTCATGCAGACTGACGCTTCAGAGCATGGTGTGGGAGTGGTGCTCTCACAGCTGAATGAAGAGGGCCTAGACCAGCCTGTAGTCTTCCTTAGCAGGAGACTACTCCTCAGGGAACAGAGGTGGAGTGCCATAGAAAGGGAAGCTTTCATTGTGGTCTGGGCACTGAAGAAGCTGAGGCCCTACTTGTTTGGGATTCACTTCCGGGTTCAGACAGACACAGGCCCCTCAGGTGGTTAATGCCTATGAGGGTGAGAATCCAAAACGGCTGAGGTGGTCCATCTCCTTGCAGGGAATGGAATTTACGGTGGAACACTGTCCTGGCACAGAACAAGCCAATGCAGATGGCCTGTCCAGGTTCTTCCGCCTTAGTGAAGAGCACTCCCAGCAGGTTGCGTAGTTCTCCCTACTTTCAGCTGGAGGGGACATGTGTTAGACTTGGCATCTTTTGGCGTGTTTCCCTGAGTTTTTGCTTTCTGTACTCCCGGTTTTGACAATGTTTTTGCTGGCGTAGTGTTTCTGCGCACTTTTCGCATTACTGACCAGTGGTAAAGTGCAAGTGCTCCTGTGGTAAAGTATATTCTGGATTGGTGTTTCCATGATTGGCTGTTTCGTTTTCTTGTCAGCCCCTAGTAAAGTGCACTGAGTGTGCCAGGGCCTGTGAACCAAATTCTACGCATGGGCCTGCAGTACGGATTGTGCCACCCACGTGATTAGCCCAGAAAAGGTACCTCAGACCTGCCATTGCAGAGTCTGTGCGCATTTTGTAACTGTCATGTGGACTTGACCCGTGCACACACTGGCCAGTCCCTAACCTTCCCTATTCTTACATGTCAGGCACCCCAAAGGTAGGCCCAAAGTACCCCTGTGGGCAGGGTGCAGTGTATGTGAAAGGAAGGACATGCCCTGGTGTGTGTGGCATGTCCTGATAGTGAATTACAGCCCATTTCGTTTTTCACTATTGCAAGGCTACATAATCTTAAACTGACCCAGGGAGCAAGGTAGAAATTCAGGTTTGGTATGCCTGAAATCGGAATGTTAAAATACACCTTTTAGTGAAGGTGAGTTTTAAATTCTATTTGAAAACACCACTTTTAGAAAGTAGGTATTTTCTTGCTTAGTCATCCCTTGTGCCTCTGCTGCAATGTGCATTGCCTGTCTGGGGTTTAGACGACAGATGGCTAGGAAGCAAGAGTGGCTCCCGATAGTCTAGGTAGGTCAGGAAAGGGCTGAATAGACTTGGACTGCAATGGGGGAAGAGGGAGGAGATTTCCTTGCACCTCAAAGGACCTAGTCTGCCTCTGACAATGCCATCTCCACCCCCTCCTGGGAAATCACCCCAGAGAAGGCAGAACTGGTTCTGCCTGGGCACGGACACCCTCTGCCTAGAGGATCAAAGGATTTTTGGATACAAATTCTGGGACCCAGACCCCCGAACTTTAGAACTCATCTGCATCAAGAAGACTGCCAAGAAGAAGAGCCAGAGAAGCTGTAAGGAGGAACGAGCGCTTTGCTGAGTGCTTTGCTGGGCTGACCTGCAGTGGCTGCTTCTGTCCATGGCAGGGAAAGGCCTGGACTGGACTTTCTGCAACCTAATTTGTGAGCCTCTCCAAGGGCTTGAGGTAGAGCTTGCCCCCTGTTTACGAAGTCTCAGGAACCGCAAAGACTTCAACCTCTTCTGCCCGCAGCACTGGTGACTGTGTGTTTTGTGCTGCCACAGAGGAAAAGTAACTTGACGACGTCTATTACGCCGCTGCCGACTCTGTGTCCTGACGGCACGGCCGCAACGCCGCACCACGACCCTGGTCTCACTGACTACGCCTATTGACGATGCCAACAAACCGCTGCTCGCACCGGGACCTGTGGGCTCTGCACTGCCTTGCTTCACGATGACGCCTTGGCCTCCCCGACAACTACGCTCCATGCCGAAATCGATGCTGCTGCTTGCACCGTGGTTTGATGGCACTGTTCGTACAGTTACACGACGCACCACCCTCATCCCGCATCGTAGCCTTGGCCTACCGACGCCGGCACCATCAACTCCCGTTCATCAGCCAGCGACAGCACTTCAGAAATGACGACGCCGCTGCTTGCACCGTGACCTGCCAGCACCCTGACGAGCACCACCTTCACCTCGCACTGCGACCCTGGTCTCCCCAACAACACCATCTGACACCGCCACCGAGCCTCTGCTCGTACCGCGACCTGAGGGCACCGCACCACTGCACTTCGCACTGCAGCACCCGATACCTGCCGACGCCAGCACTCCTGATCCCAACAGAAAGGAGCTCGACCTGCAATGCGAGTGACTTCAAGTGCCTCGGCGCCCTGCATCTCTAACCGGTACTGTTTGCGGGTCTTCCTGACACCGTAGCTGGTCCGTGACGACGTGACCAGCCTAAACTGTTTGTATTTGTTTGCTCACGACGCCGTGATAGCCCCGGACGGAGCTATCGACATCAAGGAACTGTTTTTTAAAGCGTATTTTTATAACTGTAGATTTTTAAGTACTGTATTGTGGTTTCTTATCGTTTTTGGTCTTATATATAAAAATATTGGCTATTTTTCTAAACTGGTGTGGTGTCCTTTTGTAGTGCTTACACTGTATTACTGTGGGTTATGTGCAAATGCTTTTCACACTGCCTCTAAGATAAGCCTGACTGCTCGTGCCAAGCTACCAAGGGGGTAAGCAGGGGTTATTTTAGGAGTGTAACTCCCTTATCCTGACTAGGAAGAAGGGTCCCTACTTGGACAAAGGTGCAAGTCCTTGCCAACTAGAGACCCCCATTTCTAGCAGTATCCTATTCACCAGAGGTGCCAGCAACTCATTAAACTCCTTCCTAAAGTCTCACTTGAAGAAAAAGCAATAGATATGGTTGAAACTAGACTTGTACATCTTCAATACCACATCATCATAGATGCTACCCTCCCTTCTTCCAATTCCCCAATCCCCCACTCTTCTACCCCCAACATCCCCCCTCACCCACCCTCTATCCCCCTCCTCTGCTAGTAGTCATCTAACCCTTTACCTACATTTACGGTACCATTGCACTACATTACGGGTTTTGGTATTGACCTTTTACCTAGTTCAGCACTGCATACATGTGGTGTGGTTTTCCCCAAAAACTAGCCTCATTAATTATGCTTGAGGAATCTCCGAATCACAGCAGGATTACCATCTCCTACATAATAACTATGTATAAGGGTCATCCCTTCCGTCATCCTCGACCAACATGACACAGCAAGGTAGAATCCCCTGAGGGTGTCTTTTGGGTATAAATACCCCACATCTTTGCCAGGGTAGGCAAAGGAGGAAGACTTCCATGCTGACACACTGACGCGAGACACTGAGATTTCTGCACTCAGTGGTCTGACATTCCTCGCGGGGTGTCCATCTCGAGACCAAGATGGGGTCCTTCATTCTCTAGCACCAGGTAATGGGTTTCGCCTCATCCTACGTGGATTCTTGGCTCTACACCTAGTAAGCATTGCATCGTAGAAGTACGCATTATTACTGTCATGTATTCATATGCTTGCATTCATTCATTCATTGTTTTAGCACTATGGTAGAAATATACCATCCATTTACTCTGTTGGTGCTTATAATCGTTTTTAGCAGTTTTTGTCTTATGGTTGTTTCAGCCCACCTATTTTACACTAGAATGACGCTAGCTCAATAAATTCTTTTTGAAAACGTCCCCACCGTTAATTCGGTGTATCTCTCCGCGACAGAGTGAGCACGAGTGACTGAGCGAAAAGTACTGTACTGTTGCCGCGATCCCTGATGGGACAGAGTTGTCATGTTCAATAGTTGCCAGGAACTATTCTCTCCTTGGTACGAGGAGTTTGGGTTTAGGGATTTATAGAGCGCGTGGCTACCGGCAGGCATCCCAGCGCTATAACAGGTAAGGGAAGCTATCTGAAATGAGAGTTAATAGAACAGCCAAGTTTGAGGTTTCTTTTTAAAAAACTGTTCGTTTACAGTGGCATTGTGAGCTAGCTGGTATACAGGCAAACATATCCGTGGGGGTGTCAGGAATCAGTCAGGACACCAGTCCCACAGTTTGTTGTCTAAATGCCCAGATCCTATATAGATTTATAGGAAATACGGGACATAGCACTGCCGACGTTGGTTTGGTTCTTATTTAACTGTTAAATCTGAGTAGTTCAGTAGTGCTTTTCTCATAGACCCTACTCACATCTACCCAGAGACGTCTGGAGAGGGAAGGGAATAATCTGCCACAGCTGAGTAGGCATTTCCTATGTATTGGCTGTAGGTTTAATCAAACTTTAAGGATAAATAGTTCCTGTTTGTGCATAAAACCTTATCTCTGTTTCCTTGAAACTCTTTCAACAAAGACTGAAGACGATGCTGCAGAGATATTGTATATGAATGCAGCGAGGAAAGAACAGGAACGAGCGAAAAACATTTCAGAAAATGTTAGAACTGCCCTTACTTAAAAACTAGCAGACTACAGAGTCACATCTAGAGGTGGGACAGTAACTTATGTGATTGAGTCACACGAATCATACAGGACGGAGGTATTCTATTCATGGGTCAAATTCCCACCCGCAGATGCACGCACAAACACATTTCATTTTTACACTGAAGTTGAAATACCAAAGGAATACTGTCCATATGAGGACATTGAAGTTCCGCTCACCTACCAGAAGCACATAAACTGGTTTAAAGGTGCCCTCCCACACACAACAGATAAAGTAAGACTCTATCCGCTTGGCAGGGACGGAGCGACTTGGCCGGTCCTAGCGGCCTACCCACCGCATCCACACATTGACACAATGCCAGTAGTAGACTTGCATCAATTACTCAAAGAAATAATAAAACTTTACAGAAATCTGACACAGTACGTTATGCGAACACACCATCAGGACAAATTCAGTGGTCTGCAACTAAAATAACTCCACAAACTCTAAACACAGTTATGGGTAAAATGACCACGAAGCATGAGCAGATGCCATGCTGGAAATCTCGGAAAATAACACAGAGGCAGTGTTTCCACACACAAGCCCTCAAGAAAAACCTAGTATGCTAACAATATGCTTGCCAATGGGAATAGCTCCCCAGATGGAGGATTGGACCTCTTGGGGTACAGTTTTCGCTGCCATTTATACCATAACTCATGGTATGCCTTCAATAGCAGTAATGTCAGATATATTCAGACCGATACAGAATGAGTATGGAGCAGAACCTGCTATGAACTTAGGGGTGAAATTGTCAGGAAATTTTGCCCAGGCATCAACTATTATGTTGGCTAACATGAAAGGGGAGGCAGCAGCAGTGGCAATACGTCAACGCCTGAAGGATTTCCCTCATATACAACAGGAGCGTGAATTACCTAAAATTATCGAAGATACATATGCCAAACTAGGTAGAGATAATTTGGGATCTAGAGCAACAAAACCTCAACTCGTGGGTTGTCCTGAAAAGGATAACACCAACCATGCACCTGATTCTTCTAAAAAGAAATAGGACAATAACAAACTAAACAATAGAGATAATGTCAGGATTTCCGGGCGCACACGCCTGGGGAACTACAAACATTGCCGGTCTCTGCTAGCCTGCATGAGCAGGAACTGGCAGGAGAGCTTAAATCCTCTCTAATACCGAGTGGGGATGCTTTGCTTTCCAGCTTTGGGATAGAGTAAATCTCTTCTGGTTCACCTACAGTCTCTTTCGGGTCATTGTCGCTCCCGCACCGGCGTCCTCCCTTGTCGAGTCCGGGCCTCCGGGACCATAGTTCTTTTCCTGACTCCTCCTTGCCGCTCTCTTGATTATGGTTACGCCGGCTCCATGCTCCAATTTCCTGGGGATAATTACCTGAAGAAAAGATATAAAGAGAAAGAAAAGCTGCCATATTCATTTATGGTAACAGCGCTTTAGCGCTGACATTGCTGATTATATTTTTGATTCCTTATGTTACCTATCTAATGTGAGCTCTTTATCATGGAGATCTGCTCTGCTCTTGATTATCATATGAACAATCCTGAAAGATAAGGACATTTGTTAGGTTTGCCTGAAGTTAAGGTGTATGTCCTGCAGTGCACCATATAGCATCAAAGAGCCTTATTTAATATGAAGTTGGAACCCCTGTATTTATTTATTACATGTTTTAGGTGGGTTTCAGTACAGTTTGCCTTATATACTTTCCTATACATTACTCTTATCTCTGAACCCCTTATTACTCACACCTTTTAAGGTCTCGGCTAGAAGCGCATTCTCGCAGAGAACTATAGCGATCGTGTCAGCTTCTAGCCGAGACCTAAAGAGTGGAGACAAGAGGTGGCCGCGCTCACCATTAAGACGCATGGCAGAGTCAAATTCCGAGGCGCGCGTTGGGATTGGGTCACGCGCGTCAGAATCCGACTCTGCCATGCGCCTAGGAAACCGAAACCTAAGAGCCGCGTGACGTGAGCTGTCTACGGTAGAAGCTCACGCACGCGGCTCTTAGGTTTCGGTTTGACTTGTCTCATGATGGAAGTTGTCTCGCTGAATGTTTCTTAGCATTTCCTTGCTGCGTCTGTTTCACGCAGCTACAACTAAACTGCGTGTCCTGTATTTGATTTGCCTTAAGTTCTTGTTAAACTCGTGTGTCGGAATCCCTGCTGTCCTTCACGGTACGCTGTGGGGGTGCAAGGGAGCAGATTAGATAGGGAGTTTGCACCCTTGGAAAATACATGAGGCCAAGCAGGTGTGTGCTGGGCTGCTGGCACGATGTTGCAGGGCATGAACCTGCAGGCCAAATACTTGTCTTCAGCAGACGCATGAGAGAGAGAGACAGAGTGAGTGCGTGTGTGCAGGAAAAAGTGGAAGAGGTTAGTATCAGCAGAGGTCATTTCAACATTTTATTAACATAGTTACTTAAAGCCATTGCATAAGAAAAACAAAGTATTAAAAATCTTTACAAAGTGATCAAATATTGTGTAAGCAGGTCAGAATATCAGTTACGTTCTTAGAATGTGTCTTGGTATGAAATTGTGCGCCATTGATGGATAGTCCCTGGTGGTGAAAAATAATTTGATAGAAAATCAACTGCAGAAATACAATTTTGTTCAAATCAGTCATAGCTTTTCAACTGGGATGAAGGGGCAATTAAGGCCTTCGCTGCAGCGATCGGAAGAAGGTAAAAACACCTTTATAATCTGGGAATCCTAAGTGTTTAGAAAAACAGTATAACAAGGATATCTTGGGGAAAAAAACATGCTTTACTATCAAGATTGAAAAGAGTAACAGAACTGTAAAACTCTGCCTGCCTCAGGAGAACTAAATTCAGTAAAGGAAAGTTCTCGAAGATGACGTGAAACTGTTCAGCACCGTTTCATGAGCCAAGGTAAAAAAGGATGCAGAAGATTCATAGAAAAGGCTGGGTTGGGTGTAGAGCCTCATCAGCATGTTTGGCTGGAACAAAAATATTCTCTTTCTGGGAGATCTTACATGCAGCTGGAAAGGCATGGTGTCTTATAAGGTGGGCTAGAGAATATGCTCACCTTATATTTACCATGCCTTTAAATTATTCAGCAGTACAAATAGCACTCAGTTTCAGGTCAATTTGCTTCAGGTGACTTATCAGGACTTTGCTAAGTAGCCAAGAGGCTATGTCTTTAAAAATCACTTTAAACTTCATACTGTTAAATGAAGATTCTGTTTTTTGTATTTCTAAATCCATCTGCTCAAATCCATACCAGCCGACATTGATTGGGGATCTTTTGGAAAGTCCCTCAATGTAGGGATTAATGTTACCATCATTTATCTGTCAAACCTCTGTTAGCCTGGTTTTTAGGGCTCGCTGCGAAAAGCGCGCGAAAGCGCGCTCTCGCAGAGAGCACTATAGCTGTCGGCTCAGCCAAAAAACGAGGGGCAACAGAAACTGGCCACGCGCAGCATTTTACAATAGGATTAGGTCGCGCTCGTGAGCTTCTGCATTAGAATGCATGGGCGAAAGAATCGGATCGCGTCGCGCGCCTCGTGAACGGTTCACATGACTGACTTTGGAATGCAGGGGGAGTCTGCAGAGGGGTGCGCGGCGCTGTTCACGAGGCGCGCGGCGCTGATAAACAGGCTGGCTGCAGGTAGTTGTTGATGGGACGCGCTGTGCTAAGCAGAGCACGTCAGCAGCCTTAAACCCATTGTAATTCACAGGTTCTTTTCCGTTCATCTCTTCCCCTGAGAATAGTATATGTAAAGACACGTACTCTCTCCTTCCAAATGTCATATGTGACAGGGGACAGCCTCCACCGCTTTGCCAGTGCTGCTCGTTTTGTGCCAGCTGGTGGGCCGTTCTTCTCTTCATGGTAATAAACTTGTCACGCCGTTGTTGATGTTCAGTTCCAACAGCCAGCGTTTGGCACAATTATCCGGCACACACCTAGCCCACAGGGCGGCCTGCCGCACCTTCTGGGTCTTCTAAGTGTAATGAGCCCCCCCAGTTCTGCCTTATGACGCCTTGCGCCACCTAACGGCGTGGCTCGAAGGTACACATACAAGGGACAGTGACCTGCCCGCTCGAGGCCAATCCAGTATAGCGTTTATATAAGTGAATATCTTAATCACAAGGTGCCCCCTAACCTGCCCCTCTGCCCGATCCTGGTCTGCACCTGGACAATTCTTTACACTTGGCAGGCAACTTAGTCCCATCATGCACATCAGTTTAAAGCGATTTTCTTTCAAAATCCTGCTCCCTGTTTGCCGCTGTACATTTCAATAGGAACGTCTACGCAAGAAAAGGAAGAAGCAAGAGGATCAATGATTGCAATGCGCATGCTTTAAAATCCTTCCTCTGAACGCCGATTGATAGCCGGGGACCCCCTCCGTGCATTTGGTAATTACCCCAATACTTCCTCCACGCTTGCTTAAGCTTATTATTATCCTGAATGTCATGTGGCCGTTCATTTCAGAAGACCGCTGCGTTATTTATCTTAGTGTGTTTCACCCACAGCTCTTTTTTATCACATCAGTATTGCTGGTGCCATTAGTAGAAGTTGGGTCTTCAGTTTTGTAGGTCTTGACCTGTTTTCATGTTTTACCCACACTGCCCCAAACCAGTGTCCTTCACTGCCCCGTGCCTGCTCCTCTCAGTGCTCTGTGCTTGTGTCCCTCAATGTCCAATGCCTGTCCCTCACCCTCCCTCAACCTCACACCCCCTCACCCCCTCACACACCCTCTCACCCACCCTCACACCCCCTCACACACCCAACCCTCTCACCCTCATTCTCACCCACCCTCTCACCCACCCCCTCACCCTCACACACCCTCACACACCCTCACCCTCCCTCACAACTTCACCCTCACACACCCTCACCCTCACAACCCTCTCACCCTCACACACCCCCACTCACCCTCACACCCCCTCACCATCACACCCTCACACACCCTCACTCACCCTCACCCTCACAACCCTCTCACCCTCACACACCCTCACCCACCCTCACAAACTTCTCACCCTCACACACCCTCACCCTTACACACCCTCTCACCCCCTCACCCTCACACACCCTCCCCCCTCTCACCCTCACACACCCTCGCTCACCCTCACACCCCCTCACCCTCACACACCTTCTCACCCTCACACTCCCTCACAACCCTCTCACCCCCTCACCCTCACATCCCCTCACCCTTACATCCCCTCACCCTCACCCACCCTCTCACCCACCCTCTCTCCCACCCACACCCTCACACTCCCTCACCCTCACACCCCCTCACCCTCACACCCCCTCACCCTCCCTCACCCTCCCTCACACCCCCTCACCCTCCCTCACACACTCACTCACCCTCACAACTCTCTCACCCTCACTCACCCTCACACCCCTCACCATCACACCCCTCACCCTCACACACCCTCTCAGCCTCACTCACCCTCACACCCCCTCTCACCCTCACCCACCCTCACACCCCTTCGCACACCCTCACCCTCACAACCCTCACACCCCCTCAACAACAACCAGTTCAAATATGTTCTCTCGATGTTTCAAGCTTTATTACAAATGTAACAAAAAGATGATATTTCACTTCTGTTCTTGTCTTTTCTACTCTCCACACCTCACCCTTTTTTCTGTCTCACCTTCCTCTCTCCCAACTTCACCCTCCTTTCTCTCCACTACAACTTGCTGCCCCACCCACTTCACCCTTCCACCGACTCAATTACAATAACTTTTATTCAAGTATTAATTATTTAAAAAAATTAAAAGCTATTGTTATTTGTAATATCAATACATTTAAGTCACATAAATACAACACATATTGCATTACAAATGCTATAGGTGTCACATTTGCAAAAGTTATAACTATTGGCATTGTCATACACAATGCCAATAACTCAAACTTTAATGCTGCGAGACCTATTGCATTGTAAATGCTTGTTTCCTTTCTAGATAGAAACACACCTTCACTCACTCCAGTAACTAGCATTCATGGAAGAAGGGAATCATTTAGGTAGTTACATACACGCATAAAAAAGCAAAGATTTCAAGATTAGTAATTTCCTGATTACTTACCTCTTTTCTGTCCTTTTATTTAACAGAGATCTCTCTTGGCTGTCTCGTTCTTTCCCAGAGTGGGGTGTGTCGTGGGACCTTTTGTTTTCCCGCCTTGTTTTTTCCCTTCTTCCCTGGGTTAATGTTGGTACTTTGACTCAGTTGGGTACAATACGTGACCAGGAGAGGTTGAGGACCTTTCATCATTTGCATGACGTTCCTTCGGAAACGTGAGTAGAACCTGACAGATCATAGATCACAATCAAGGAATGGGTCTCCTCAACAGGAGCACTCCGAAAGGAGGTACAACCTTAGGAATCGTGATAACATAAAAAAAACTGTCAGATATCACAATACTGATACACGTTCCTTTCAGGGTTTATCAAAACACTCCAAGAGGGAAGGACGGTTAGAACACAGACAAAAAGAACAAACAAAATCCAGAGATACACATCGTACTTCGGACTATAGTACCAATAAAGAAGATAACCAAAAATCAAAACCTCAATTTAAAAAAAGAAGGTAGCTGGCCTTAAAGTTAGAAATTAAATGACAAGGATACTGAGGACTCAACTTCTTAACAGGGAATGGACTCTGACGATGCTAGACAGCACATCAGAAGTAACAATAGCTCGACAGAACCTGATGGAATTTCTGGTGACGGCGGCGTTGAATGAACATATCACGGTGGAGACACCTGATACTAGGGTAAGTGTCCTGCACACATTATATGAAATAACACTCCAAATGGAGGGGGACAAACCCAGAAAAGTCAAAGGGAGAAACATGAATTTTACCTGCTTTTCCGACCTCGTTCCAGTAGTACTAAAACATTCATATGTGCAGGAGTGGGCAGTAGCACTTGCTCCAGCCTTATATTGCAACGGATTGGGTGAGATACTGAGTCACCACAACATGTAATCCCAGTAAAAACTACTCCAACTCCACAGAGACAGTACCCAATAAAACAAGAAGCGAAAAAACAAGCCAGGGCGATCTTAGATCAACTTGAATACCAGGGTGCGATAGGGAATTGCATCTCCTCAATGAATAATCCTTTGTTTCCCGTAATGAAGCCTGACAATTCATACCGTCCAGTTTTAGACTTCAGACATCTGAGCACATCCACAAAGACATTTGCATTACAGAATGCACACAGTGTCACATTAATGAATATCATTGTGTGAAAAAAATACAAAACAAGATTACCTATCTCAAATGGATTTTTCTGCCAAATTTTAGTGCCTGAAAGCAGATATTTGACAGCATTTTCAGCCCTAGGCTCTCAGCGTCAATTTTGTAGCCTGCCCAAAAGGTATAAGAATAGCCCTGGGTTGTTCTCAGCTAGGGTAACAGAGTTACCTAAATATTTGGATAAGGAGGCATTTTCCTATGTGGATGATATTTATCTGACGGATGGTGATTTATTGGATCATTTCACCAGGGTGAGCAACATCATTTTGAGGTTTGTGTACAAATGTAACTCAAAAATCGGAAATAGCTCACCTCCAATTTTTGGGATACGAGTAATGAAGTGAAGGGAAAAGCCTTGCAGCTAACTTTTTAGGAAAGTGTGCGCCGCCCCAACCTCCAAAGACTCTGAAAAATTAACAATCCATTTTAGGATTCCTGCATTTTGGTAGAACACACATTTTGGATTGTGCAGAAAAAGTGAAACCTTTCTACGATTTAATCAGACCTCATTTTCAATGAGATATTGGACACAGAAACACACGTAGATTTTACGTTCCTTACAAGCTGACATGATAGCTTCCAAACACCCACACACACATGTAAATACCACAAATCTGGTAATCCGCAGGCCAATCAGGATACACTTACCTAACCTTCAATGAAGGCGAAATGGTACCCATAGCATACAAATCACATTTGTACACAAATGCTGAAATGAGTTTTGTTTCTACATAAAAAATTCTGAGAGCAGTACAGACTGCTTTAGTGAGAGAAAGAGCACTGCTCAAGGGAAATGAAAAAATGTCGTATCTCCAGTACTGTCTTTGGAGGCTGTTAGAAATGCAAGGGTTCCAAATGCAAAAGCTTTACATCCGCAAATGATACAATGGCTAATTGTCCCTGCAACAGAAATAGAGTACAAATATGATTCCATATTAAAACAGAAGCATTTCTGCAATACGAACACGAATATCCTCCCCCAAATGAAATAATGCCTCTAGATCAGTATGAATATATTATTTACACTGACGGTTCTGCTCAGCCTGCCGTAGGTAGTAAACAACAATACAGCGCAGCTTGTGTGATTGTAAAAGGACATATGCAGGAAGGCAAGTTCCTTCCTAGCAGAACGAGAACACAGTCTCTCGGAGACTGCATGGCACAGCTGGCAGAATTAATAGTTCTATTATTGGCACTAATAAATACAGATCGGGAATTCCCCACAATTGTAGTGTGCGATTCATTTTACTGTGTCCAATTTTACCATGAATATCTTCACTAATGAAGTCGGAATGGGTTTAAAGACTCAAAAGGAAGCACATATTGCTTTGGGGACAAGTGGCAGAGCTGAAAAAAGACTTGCCACGGGCTCATGTGATTCATATGCTGAGTCATCAAAGGTATGGCATTCACGTCGAAGGGATTTCATTGGCTGATGAGCCACAAAGGCGGCAGTACGAAATGCTGCCATGGCTGCAATCACTCGTTCTAGCATGAGAATAGATTGAAGCACAATGATATCTGTTATTGTTTCGCGCAAAATCAGCACAGCCTTCCACTCAAGTACTCCTACAAGTTAGATGCAAAAAATATTCTGTATGCTCAAATTCCAGGAGTGGGGGATAGAGTAACACCAAGCATGGATCGCAGATTAGGTTTAATTCTAGTTGCACACAAGGGTCTGGGTTCTGCACACACACAGGGATTACCACAACAGTTTCTCTACTGAAACAACGATATTGGTGGCCTGGTTTAACTAAACAGACAAAAGTATTTGTTCTTAAGTGTGACATCTGTCAGCAGATGAAAGGTTCCATTGTAGCACGTCAAGTACAAACACCACTACTGATTTCAGACAGACCTCTCACATGTGTCTATTTGGACCACTGCGGCCCCTTACAATCTAATGGGGCATACAAATACATCTTGGTGGCAGTGGATTCATGCTCTAAATTCCTGTGGGTTTGGCCTCAGCACTCGGCTGACGCTCGAACTGTTAAAAAAAGGTTTGGGAGTCTTCATAGGGACATACACATTTGGCACATTATATTCCACCCATGGCCTGTGTTTAACTCTAGGGCTTACAAGAAAGACATGGGAAGTTTGGGTGTTACATTATGGTACTGCTCTCCGTACCATCCAGAGGGAAATTTGATAGTGGAGAGGAAAAACCGGGACTTAAAGCAATCCTTAACAGCAAGGGTATTAGGTTTGGGTGGTAGTTGGGCCTATCACCTATATGGGGTCCAGAGGGCTCTTAATAACATGTCAAGAAGTTGCCTAGGAGGTCTCACCCCTTACGAAGTCCTATTTGGGATGATAATGTGGGTACCTGACCTCAATTGTGGCAGCACTGTGGCCGATGAAAAACCATTTGACATGAATAAACGTTTGGCTGTTTTATAGGATCTCAATGAATTCCGGGCATAACAAATCAACGTGCAAGTAAAATGCACCGCCACTGGGGAAGTAAAATCAGTCATGGCAAGACATGCCTGGATCTCAAAAGTCGGAGATCCGTTCAGAGAAAAAATTGTGGACAAGAAGGCATTTGGGCCATCTTACAGAACACCTGTACCTGTCCTGCCTGTCGGAGAAACAAGAACAGTATTTCGTCTGCCTCTTGCCGGGAAAAACGAAAAGAGATTCGTCTTGATTGAGCTGATCAAATCGCACTATGTGGCCGATTCTAAATAGCAGGCCGTGTGAACTCCTGGGTAGCCACTGCTCTCCTCTCGCTACCATACAGGCGGTTCAGACAGAAAGACAAGACTAATAACATTCAAAGATTCTACTCTACGAAGTAATGAAGTTACCAACAATGGAATGGAACTCGTGCCTATTGAAATTGAACCACAACAAGCTTCAAATGAAACACAAATATCAATTCGGTCTAACACCGACTTCTACATCAATATGCCTCCACAAGAGACATCTGCAAATTCCACAAAACCTGCTGAGCCACCAAAGATAGATCGAACTGCATCTAGCTACTTCATCGATTTTGACACCTTTTCTCTGGATACTAGTGAACCTGAGTCACCGCCGACTCGCTTCAAGTAAAAAACGACGTCATGATTTTTAAATTTTTCTGGAAAAGACATACCTAGTGTCACCATGGCTACAGCTCTGGATAATAACTAGAAAACTGTTTCTACTATTCTAGATAGGTTTACTGACTGTCTTTTTATTATTCATGAATGGACACTATCTCCCAGAACTCTCATCAGTATATCACATGTGAAGTTGGTACTGAAACCTCATACGTCATCTAATCGTGAACAGAGAGGCCTGTCCTATGTGAACATTACAGCAGTTCCATACCCTGACGGTATAGTTTGGGATAATTTCATATGATGTATTTGTTCCCACTGAACTATTAAAAATACTACATGTATTTAAAATTTCTTTAAATGATATCATCACCTCCAGTACGTACTCTGAGGATTGGGATTTTGAGACTGTTAATAATATGTTGTCTGATTAATAACTGTTTGCAGCATATACAAAAAATAAAATGTTTTACGACTCCTCTGATTTGTATACCAAGTACAGTTATCAAGATTATGGTAATCACTTTCTGCACAGAACAAGTGTACCACATAATATTTTTACATAACACCAATGGCAACATTGCTCAACACCACGAAAGGTAGTTCACAAACCTTTGCACAAATGTTTGCTTATTTTTCTGGGTTCAATACATCAGATCCACGCTCATATTATTGTAAGCTTGCACCTACATCCGCAAAGAAAAATATGCTCACTAAGATGAAACAGATATACTCTGCATCCTTTATTGCCCAACTGTCTGAACAGGGTTTCAACTTTTGGAACAATACATACTATACACATAAAAATAGTCTGGGGTACTGAGGAATGGTTGGTTCAGGGAACTGAGACATTATTCAGAGCATGCCTCATACCACAACAAATTATTTTCCTGAACGACACTGTGCAACAGACTTCTTGTCTTGGGTTATCCAAGATTAAGGACTTGAACACACCTCGTATTCCCTCACTTTCACACTTGGAGGGATGGCAGAACTATACAGAAAATGGTGAAGGTACACTCGATGACATCATGCATGATGTTTCATATAATTTAACAGATTCCAATTGGAAGGGTTAGTTAGTTTGGCCTATCGACACAAATAGGTGTCAGTCAAGATTCAAGGATATCACCAAAGGGTTTAGTATCCATAGGCCTGACTTGAGCTATGTACAATGAAAACACCCAGGGTGCAGTGACATCATACAGTGTTGGGAAGTTATGCATAGATTGGCTGAGAACCTCAACACTGTCTCAAGTGAAACAACACTTGTCCTTACTCTCAGAAGACATGGATTTAAGGGATTTTGATGCCAGGTTCCCGAAAGCCACATCAGAAACTCTTCTTGTACACTGTTTATAATGAAATTTGGAAAATCTCTCAACAGGAAGTTGCAGAGAGATTGGGCGAAATTGACAGAATTAACTAAGAAAAGGCTTTGGCTGTGGTTGACAATGGCATGACCACACTAACATCCAGGATGTATTCACTGGGCAACATTGTATCTTCTGCAATAGGTATAATGGAACAGGATCTGTCCATCTTACAACACGGAAAATCACAGTTATGTTCTATTGTATCATTAAGCTGGACACTACAATCACTGCATTCCGGTTATGTGCCCTGGCGATACATCAACAGTATGTCTCTGTTCTCTGCATATAATTTGACGGCAAAACAGATAACAATGGCACATAGGGATGCGAAATATACAATGCGTCGCATTGAAAAATCAGACCGATTACCTTTCACCGTGGCAGAGGCACCATCAACAAAATGGTTAATTCATGGCCATATAACATTGCCAGTGACAACTTACCAGTTTCAACATTGCTTAGAACACCACCAGGTAGGCATGTATGAAGCAATGGGGAGGTGATTCATCCATGATTCTTGGGAATTACCATATAGATTTAGATTAACTGTGGGCCAAAAATCCGTTCCTCTCGCGGAATTTGCGGATTTTTGGCAATTTCGCGATCCGCGAATCTCGCGAAATTGCCGAAAAATCCGCTCGCAGGCGGATTTCTTTTTGGGCCCACAGGAAGCACTTACAGTTAAGGCAGGTGCTCGAGTTGAAGCTAACTTTGTAACCATTTTAGAATGGCGCCGACAAGCTGCCAGAGTTTAAGTGGCTTACTTGGAAGTTGCAACTTCAACTCTGGCAGCTTGCCGTTGCCATTCTAAAATGGTTACAAAGTTAGCTTCAACTCGGGCACCTGCCCTAATTCTGTAAGTGCTTCCTGTGGGCCAAAAATTAAACCTCAACAGGAAGCACTTACAGATATAAATAAACCAGGTGCCCAAGTTGAAGCTCAAATTCAGTAATGTTTTAATCAGCCCAAAACATTAGTGAGCACGGTCGAGACTGGGCAAGTGTGCTTTAACCCCATATCTGCCGTCGAAAATTAGCTGTAATACTCGAGGGAGGTCTTTGAATCCCTGAGTTTCTCTAGAGCAACCCCCGTGTAGTTCCCGTGACCAGGAGGCTGCTTTCTCCTCACCTGCTGCCCTGCTCGCTCTCTGACCCTTTATACACAAGAGGCATGTTGACACGCATAGACGCCCCGCTCGTTTGGCCCCGCACCACACACTAGCGGTATCAAATGTCTTCCTGCCCTTTCCCAACTATGATGGACAGCTCACTCAAGGGACCTCGGCGCCTTTTGGCGCGGTGGCAAAGTTACAGGCACACATGGTCAGTGGAGACAAGTCTTCTGGCCCTTTACGCAGCTGCAGTGTAGGAAAAGCACTATACATTTACCCAACGAGGTAGCACTTACTGATTAGCCAGTAGAAAGTACTCCAGTTGAGTAGAGGGCAAATCGCAAAAAAATCCGCAAGTTCGCTGGAAAATCCGCGAGTTTGCAGGATAATCCGTGAATTCGCTGATTTTTTTGCTATTTCGTGCGGATTCGCGGACTGCAGATCCGCAAAATTCGCCCGTACTTAATTTAGATGCAGGAACGAGGACACTGAAGTGTCTCTCAGCGGTACAGACTGCGAGAATTCCTTGAGTGGATCTCTAATTTGCCAGAATATTATGCTTCATGGGGCCTGTAATGTTATGTTATGTTATGTTATGTTAGTAGTATTTATATGGCGCGCAGCTGCCCCAGCCAAGTGGCGTCCCGGCGCCTGATCAAGTACCACAACACAACAAGTCGATACTGGGAAAGGAAGAGAACTCAGTCAACAATGGGGAACAAAAAGGTTTTTATGGCGCGCCTAAAGGAAGTAAGGCTGTTCAAGGCTCGGATATGGACAGGAAGAGAATTCCATAATCCAGCCCCTAATACTCGAAAGGAGCGACCTCCCATCCTACTTAGTCTAAACCGTGTAACAACCGCCAGATGGAGAGATTCTGATCTAAGTGACCGCGTAGGAACATATGAGGCAACGAGCTTAGCAAGGGCTGGGGGAGAAGAGAGCTTCAAGATTTTAAATGTCAGGCAGAGAGCTTTAAATTTAATTCTCTGTCTGACCGGCAGCCAGTGGAGCGAGTTCAGGACTGCAGAGACAGAGCTCTGTCTAGGGAGGCCCACGATAGCACGCGCCGCAGCATTCTGCACCCTTTGCAGTCTAGTAGCCTCCGCCTGATTCACTCCGAGCAGCAGCGCACTCCTATAGTCCAGCCGAGAAAGAATGGAGGCTTGGACCACCAGTTGCCGAGTAGGGGGGTCGAAGAATTTGAGGACCGGTCTCAGCCCACGCAGAATGCCATAGCATGTAGCTGAGACCTTCTTCGTATGGCTGGTAAAGGAGAGTGTAGGATCCAGCCAGACCCCCAAGTTCTTAACTTCGGCAGCTGGGATGGGAGTCACCCCCAGTTCTGGAGGCCACCACTGGTCTCCCCAAAGCTCCGACTGCTTTCCTAAAATCAGGACCTCAGTTTTTTTAGCATTTAACTGCAGACAATTGGTTCGCATCCAATTTGCCACGGCTATGAGTCCTGCCCGGAATCTGGGAGCATTCACCTCGGGATCACCGCTGAGTGTCACCGCCAGCTGCGTGTCGTCGGCATACGATGTCATGGTAAGGCCACATTGTCTGACGACTGCAGCCAGCGGTTTCACATATAGATTGAACAGAGTGGGGCTCAGCGCAGAGCCCTGCGGAACCCCAAGCCCCAGTGGATGGAAAGAGGACTGACCAGGTGGAATAGCCACTTTAAAAAACCGGTCCGAGAGGAAAGAGCGAAGCCATTGGAGAGCGGTCCCCTCAATTCCCA
Source organism: Lissotriton helveticus (assembly GCF_964261635.1). Lineage (NCBI taxonomy): Eukaryota > Metazoa > Chordata > Amphibia > Caudata > Salamandridae > Lissotriton > Lissotriton helveticus. The sequence goes on from NC_136070.1 coordinate 943,275,193, forward strand.
CTTCCTCCAAGCGCCGGATCAGAATGTCATGAGACACCGTGTCGAACGCGGCGCTCAGATCTAACAAAAGGAGCGCCGCTGTCTGCCCAGCATCAAGCACCGTTCGCAAGTGCTCGGTCATAAAGAGCAGTGCGGTTTCGGTGCTGTGTTGTGCACGAAAACCATTCTGACTCTCGTCCAGAATGTTGTTACGAGAAAGGTGGGCGGACAGGATGGAATTCACGTGTGCCTCAGTAACTTTCGCGGTCCAGGGCAGGAGGGAGATGGGACGATAGTTTTCTGGTAGTAAGGGGTCAAGGTTAGGCTTCTTTAAAACTGGGCTAACCACTGCCTGCTTCCAGGTATAAGGGACCACACCCGATGTGAGCGATAGATTGATCACACCCAGGATAGGCTCACGACATAGGGGAGGAAGAAGTCTGAGTAACTCTGGCTTCAGAGGATCTAAGGGAGAGCCAGATTTAATTTTGAGGCTCAGAGTGTCAAAAACCTCCTCAGACATTACTGGCAAGGAGGACAGGGTTTCATAAACCATAGCCGTTATACCAGTTTGTTCAGCCCCGGACACAGATGACGTAAATCCTCGGTAGATTGCCTGCACTTTCTCCACGAAAAAGGATGCCAGACTTTCACAATGTGAGTCCGTACAGATTTCCACCGAGGTGGCCCGTTTCCCCATAAGGTCTTTGAGAACCTTAAAGATTAATTTAGATGGATTGGGGCTATTCTGAAACTCAAAAGCTTAGTGAGCGGCCCGGGTTTGACAGATTGCCCGGTGATAGATCTTAAGCTGGGCAAAATACAAAGATTTCAAAGTGGGGTCAAAGGATTTCCTCCACGCCCTCTCAGCTTGCCGGCATGTTCTCTTAAGCTCGGCAAGGGTATCATTATACCATGGGCTGGGAACTTTAGCATGGCATTTCGACCAGCGCATCGGTATAAGAGAATCAAGGGCGGCCAGGACCCAGTTACAAAACTGCTCATATCCTTGTTCCACATTCAGCAGTTTGCCCAGAGGCTGAGCCTCCAAGATCTTACAAAACTCCTCCAGCTTGAGCTTATGCCAATTTCTTTTAAGGATCAGTCTGTCCACAGGTTTAAATTGTGGGTCATCTATAGGACATGAAACCTTAACCAGCATATGATCAGTCCAGCCTACCATCATCGGGTCAGAAACACTAGCCTGCTCCAGTGTGGTAAAGAAGGGGTCAAGAATATGACCTCCTATGTGGGTAGGGGGTTGGTAATGGTTCAGTAGCTAACTTATCCTGTCAATTGAAAGATTTGCCAGCTGCTGTGATTACTCCGGTGTTCAGGCTGCTCTCAAATGGGAGTTCCTTAACGCTGAATGATCAAGGTTGTTGTGGGATGTTTCCAGGCATCGCATATCTTGTCACTGTAAGTTCCAGGGTTACTGGTTGTATGCAAGTATTGTTTCAACCGACCCACACAGTCAGAGAGGCGCTGTTATAGCCTTTGTTGAATGTTTCCTTTATTCAGTTTGATACTCTGAGCCGAATGAAAGCCATACTCTTAGAGAAGGATGTGCCCTTAAACTCAGCCCAAGAGACTTTTGATCTCCAGGTTGCAAGGTCCTCAGCTGAGATTCAGGCACTGGTACGAACAAATTGCCCTTTCCATTTTGGAGAAATGGTACAACGTATCTTTAATATGTCTGATACGAAGGGTATAGTACACCTATTTACGACCACAGGTTCTGAACTGTTAAGCACCTTTCAGATAGTCTTTGGAGTGATTCCAGCCTTCATACACTCTGTATTTGGAAGTATTTTTAGAGGGTTTCCGCAGATCCTGTTGCTGATAGTGGGTCTGCTGATTTTAATTTTCTGCTAAGCAATGGATGTCCCAGTCATCAAGGAAATGGACAAAGCGCTCTTGGAGCAATGTTACCGTGGTCGCATGGTATTCTATCTTGGCACACCTTGCCTTCGGGAGCTAAGTGAGTTTTGATTCCTATCATTTCAACCAGTCTGTATTGACTGTATTTGCCTGTCCGTCGCTGCTTGTTTTGCAGATATGAATGCGTGTTGGACCTCTGTCAAACACTTCCATCGGTTGCGCCACCGGACATGGATGCATTGCTGGACCCGTTAAAGGCTGACGTACTGCAGTGTCCTCAGCATATTCCCATGTTGATGTCAGTATTCTTGGAGCCACCACGGGATGCTTCCGTTCCTATTGGAATGGATACAGGCTCTACTACAGGCACACAGGCTTTGGATGTTTCAACTGCTCCTCCAGCATCGGCTGTGGGAACTGAAGCAGATCACCTTTGCTCGATTGACCTGATCTGTGAGGTGTTACACAGACCGTCTGCGAAGGCAAGCAGCAGTGATGTTGCGTCTCCCACACAGCACACAAACATTTGGCTCTTTTGTGCTGGGAAGAATTTGGACTTTTTTCCAAAACAACCGAAATTGGAATTTTAAACAACATGTCTCCTCTCTTATTTACTCTTAATGAGTAGCATGGCTTTCAGACATACCCAGTTGCTCAGACTACATATATATGAACATATTTTGAAGGACTTGTTAGAGTTCATTTTTTAGAGATTTTATGAACTTTTAGAAAAAATGTAAACGTCTTTTAACAATGTTTAATGCTTGATTAGAAGGACATTTCTTTTTTCAGTATGACCTCCGGTTGGATGAGGAGTGGGTTTTATGTTTCATAGAGTACCCCAATATAGGCTTGAGTAGTCACCTAACCCTTCATGTGCATTTACCGTACCATTGCACTACATAACGGGTTGTGGTATTGACCTTTTACCTAGTTCAGCACTGCATAAATGTTGTGTGGTTTTCCCCCCAAAATTTGCATGAGGATTCTCAGAATCACAGCAGGTTTACTATCTCCTGCATAATAACTATGTATAAGGGTCATACCTTCTGTCATCCTCAACCAACATAACACAGCAAGGTAGAATACCCTGAGGGTACCTTTGGGTATAAATACACTACATCTTTGCCATGGTAGGCAGAGGAGAAAGGCTTCCATACTGACACGAGAAGCTGAGGTTCCTGCACGCAGACACTCCAGGACGTAGTGTTCTGACATATCTCGCGGGGTGTCCATCTTGAGACCAAGACCGGGTCCTTCATTCTCTCGCACCAGGTAATGGGGTTCGCCACATCCTAGGGGGATTCTTGGCTCTACACCTACATACATGCTAGGTACACTTATGTACATCTAGTTAGGGTTGCATCGTAAGAGTAAGCATTATTACTGTCATGTATTTATATGCTTGCATATATTCATTGTTTTAGCACTATGGTAGAAATCTACCATCGATTTACTCTGTTGGTGCTTATAATTTTTTTTTTGACTGTTTCTGTCTTATGGTTGTTTCAGCACACCTATTTTACACTAGTATGAGCTGGCTCAATAAATACTTTTTGAAAACATACCACAGTTTATTCTGTGTATCTCCCCAAGACAGAGTGAGGACGAGTGACTGAGCGAAAAGTACTGTATTGTTTCCACGATCCCTGATTGGACAGAGTTGTTATGTTCCATAGTTGCCAGGAACTATTCTCTCCTTGGTAAGAGGAGTTTACAGTGGCACTGTAAGCTAGATGGTTTACAGGCAAACATATCCGGTGAGGGTGACTGGAATCAGTCACTAATCCCATAGTTTATTATGTTGTCTAAACACGCAGCTCCTATATAGATTTATAGGAACTACACGACAACTCCTGTCCTCTATCTCCTTTTCTTCTCCCGGCCCTGGCCACAATACTACCTTGGGGTGTCCAATATCACAAAATGGTAACTAAAACCCTATAGTTCCTCAATTACCTCTAGTACCCATGACAGCACAGCTCTTTGCTCTGAAAATACCATGATTTGCTACAACTTTATGCCTCCTTGATACCAAATCTCCTTTGATAACTTATTAAGTAACCATTGTCATCCATCCTACCCCAATATGCAATGTCTTTATTTGTTCCCGCTATACTGTATTAATACTGTTTGTTTAATAAAATCTCACTAACAATTATAATAGCTTGTAATCAAACAGACGAATGGCAAGAGATGCGATGTCAAAATAGAGGAAAATTCCTAAGGAAGCAATTGAAAAAGGAGGCGGGAAAATCAACAAAAGTAAACACTGCACAGTACCCATGAAATACTGTGAGAATGGGGCATCAGGTAAGTGGAAGTAGCTGCAATCCCAGTGTCAACACACTGAGCAGGCATGTACATGAGCAGAGGCTGTGCAGTTTGTCACATCCTACTTAGTGGCAATGTACACTTAATTCCTGTATGCCCTGCTTTTTGTGATCGGGAGCCTGAGAAACCCGGGACCACAGGTCTATGTGATGGCTGTTGTTGATTCAGCTCCAGCTGTGGGGCAGTGAGATAGAGCTGGCAATGTAACTGATGTTCTCCGAGGAGCCAGTTCTACTGACTACAGTTTGGGCTCTGAAAAAGGCAATTTAGGAAGCCAGTTTGGCAAAACAGCCACAGTGCAAGTAACAGGTACCATGAGCCCTATTCAGGAAGAGTTTTCTGTGATTTGCTCTTGCAGTACTCTTGGCTGATGCCTACATTTCAGGAGTGCTTCTGGCTTAGTCCTGGAATTTGAATTACAGGGGAAATCTATACCCAATTAACACAGCTTTACAAATTTGGTTCTGGAGTTCTGCTGCTTTTCCATCATTCCCTGCTGAGTACCTCAGCAAAGAGATATAGTCTCCCTAATTTTTCCTCATGCTGGTAATTGTGTCTGATGGATGAAGGCTAGAGACTTTACACCCTTGTAGTCTACTTTGTATTACAGCCTTAGGGGCATGTTTACAATCCCGTAAAGCATCCAGAGCTTTTTCTGATGCTCCTGTGGCATTGCTCTCTATCCCATATTTACAAGGTGGTGTTAAGCCACTTAATGTGGCTTAACGCCACCTTGTAAATATGCCCCTTACCGCACCAGCCCACTGTTGCACAAGGGCGGGCAGTGGGTGTTGCTGTGGCCATTCCACAGCAGCACCCATCGCTTTTTGATGCTGCCCTATATTTACAAGGCTGGGCCAGCGCCAAAAACTAAGGCCAGTTAAAACCTGGTCTTAAAATGGTGATATGAGGAGAAATTATGAATTTCTCCTCATAATTTGCTCTTTCTATGCTAAATTTTTTTAGCAAATTCCCTGCGAGCCGGTAGGTAGTTTCATGTGGCTCCATCTACTCCACTGCACCACGGAAGTGGCGGCTGGAACAGCATACAGGTACCACCCGAGTGCATTGATATCAGTTACTTTCTTTCTGCACCTTTGTACGCTGATTCAGAACTTACTCTTACTTTTTTTTGTGGATTAACAAGCTTTTTTCTAAATGTATTTCTAGTGTGCAAGGGAACATGACCCTTGCTAAACCTGCAGGGTTTGAACCTGTTGCACACAAGTGTCTGTGACATATACCCATGAGGAGTGCTTCTGGTGACTGGGTTTGACGGACGATTCCAAGTTGCATGGGGAGTATGCCCTGATGAAACCGAAGGTGATCCGTGACCATGAAGCCAAACAATTTATCCCTCCAAAAATCACATGATGTCACGTAAGGACCATTCTTACTCAAAGTCAGGACACAGACTCATTACCGTTCTCAGGGCCAGACCTGCGTCAGGTCATCGTCATGACCCAACTCTTTAGGTAAATTCGGTTTAAAGAAGAATACCAAGAAGTCCAAGTGAGCCTCATTCCTGTCTTGCCACTCTCCCTCTTAGAGGTTGCAAGGACTTCGATGTTCTCCCTGGTCTTGCTCCTGGTCCCCACTGAGGAACCAATATTTTTGCAGCTGGTTCTTCTTTCCCCCCAAAATGTTGGGCCCATCTGCAACATCATAACAGATTGAGGCATTCAAGGAGGCCATGCTCCACATCTTTGGCACCCTTCATGCTCTCTCTCATGTACCATCAGGCTTTCATGGATCCACAAAGGACTCCAGTCAAGTTACTGCTGTCGGGTCTGTGCTTTCCTCCATCTGTGTCTCAGTTTCGGGTTCCGCTTTGGGGGTAGACTACATGCCCAACAACATATTTCTCGCCAGTTACTACTGCCTTGCCGCCACTGACGTCGAAGGAGGATGTCGATCCTGTTGTTCTATTTGAATCCACCTCTGCCAATATCGTGTTCTGCCACAGTTCCGATGCACCTGCCCCCAATACATTTTGCTTCTGACAAAACTGCACCCATGCTGGTAAGCCACCTTCAGTGCTTTACCAGATTTTCAGATCAGAACCTGACTAGAGCCAACCATCTTTTGGTGGGCTGAGTTTATCCTTCGTTGTGATGAAAACAGTTTTGATATGGACCTACAAGAGGCCAGTGGGCTGCATACTTTCCTTGACAGGGGGAGTCTCCCCCGCTCCTCCCATCCCTTCCACGGAAGAATCTGCTTTGTTTGCTATGGTCATCAAGAAGGTAGCAGAAGCCTAAAATAACCTTTCTTTGAGGTAAAAGCCAATGACCTCACTGAAGTGTTACATCCTGGACAATTGTCATCAGAGCTCATATTTCCCTTCAGTGAGGCCTTAACCGACACCCATAGGGGCACTTGGAACAAGCCGGTCTCTTGCCCACCACTACACAGACAATTGGCATGTCTTCCTTGTGCCGAAGAATTTCAAACCAGGGGATCTCCCTTTAAGGAACGCCAGGGGCTGCCAGAGTTCCTTCCCTTCCCCCTAGCTGGTAAAGTGTCTATGAGGGTGGACGGGGCCCGGTTTTTAAAAAAAAGTCTCAGAGTGACACTTATCTGTTTGTTGTGTTCATGTGCGATCACGGCTTCACGTAGCTACCACTGCTACCTTCTATCAATGAATTTGGAGTGGGCTGTTTCGTATTTTTTCTTTGAGTTCTATCCTCTTGTTGCGTGGTTGAGTTGGATAATTACGTTGTTTCACTTTTTGCTCATTCTACACAATGTATTTTACTCCAGCGTTGGCGATGTTCCTTGTGAAGGTGGAGTAGATGATGATTTATGCGAGTCTCTCCATTTGTAAAGCTTCAGGAAGTCTTCAACTTGTTGCGGGTTGACGAAGAAGTATTGCTTGCCTTGATGAGTAACTCGAAGACTTGCAGGGTACATGAGGGCATAGTCGATTTGTGCTTGTCTCAGTTTATTTTTCACCAGGACAAACTTCTTTCTGGCTTCTTGCACTTCAATTGTAAAGTCTGGGTATAGTAAATTAATTCCCTTCAAACTGATGTTGCCACTTCTCTCTAGCCGTTTGCAGTGCCACATCTCGGTCGTGATAATTTAAGAGTTTTGCAATTATTGGATGTGGTGGCGCTCCCGGGGGTGGTTGAGGACCCAGAGAGCAATGCGATCTTTCCACAACCATGTCTGGGGAGAAAGAGTCAGCCTCAAAGACAGCCCGCAGTAGCCTCTCAGTGTACTTCTCCATTTGGCCTTTCTTTCGTTCTTTCTGGTATTCCTAGTATCAGTATGTTGTTGCACCTAGAGCATGCTTTCAGATCTTCTTTTTTGGATGCTATTACCTTTAGCAGTTTATCCATCTGTGCTATTTGTTTCTGTCTGCTATTAGTAGTGTCCTACAAGTCTGAGAGCCTGTGTTCTACTTCTGTAATACCAGTATCATGTTTTTCCAGCTTGTGCACTATGGAGTCTATACGATTTGTCATTGAATCCATTTTTGTCTTAATGGAAGTGAGACTATGTTTCAATGGCTATCAAGAGTGTCTTTACGCCATGATCTTGACTTTGGGCAGTCCCTTTGGGATTGAGCCATCCCAGTGTGGTCGGATTTGTCCTGCTGTGTGTGCGTTACTTTCCTAGGTACAAACTAGAGTTTTGCTTGTGTCCTGTCTGCTCTCCCCATCTCTAGGCAGGTAATATTTACTGCCGCTGCTGCGTCTTATTTGACTTGTGATTACTAAAGTCCCCAGCGGGACTCTTACTGATGCTGGTGCCTGGGGTGATCATGTCATGTAGCCGAGCAAGTATTTGTTGCTGCCTTATTCCTGTTGTCTAGGGATGGTAGGCCCAGCTTGGGCAGCTTCTTAGACCGTTTGCTGTTCCCTCATGCTTTTTGGCCTCTCTATGATGCAGTACAGGGATCCACGCTTATGTATGTTTTTTATATTTAATATCTGCCACTTTGAGCTATTTAGACAGGTGCCTGCCAACAGTATGTGAAATTATGAAGCACAATGTCTTAACTGATGGCCACCTTTCCGCCCTGTCATGCAGAAGTTTGCTTCATCAGTGCAGGCAAAGCTGGTGTGTGTCTGCTGCTATATCCAATTGTCACTGTTATGCTGCATATTATTACAGATATTTTCCCCTGTGTACTAGGGGCACATCTCGCCTATTGCTGAGGGTCCCACAGTGTTAGCCTTCACTAGCTGCAGCACGCAATTCCGAAATCACCCACTGCGGCGCTGCTATCAGCGAGGATGGGGAATGGGAGAGTCTTCTGCACTCCCTAGGCCTCCGTCTTGCAGCTCACTTGATCGTGACAGCGCCGGTGGCTTCGGCTCGCCCAGAGATGCACCGTTCTTCCGCGCACCATAGGACCCGCTCAGTCCGGGTCAAGGCAGTTTCTGGTGTTTACGGCACCTGTAATCCTTGTTGCTTTCCTCTGTGGGTGGCGAACCTTTGCTTCTCTTCACGACTATCGTTTTTGTGTTGCTAGTGCCATCCTGAGTAGGATAATGCTGTGGACAGGGCTGTCGGAGCCTCACTGGTGTGCGGCCATTTTACATGTGCGCCACCTAGCACCTCCGTAATGGTAATTCTAATTATAATTTTGAAACATAGGCTTGTTTGGACCCTTCAGCACCTTTTTCCTTAGATGTAATACCTTACTGTACAATGTTTAATGTCTCTTAACAGATACTACCAGTGAATTTACCACTACAAAAAAATGGATCACCGGTTTTGTGTATTTTGTATATGAAAATTTGCACATCTCTTTATTTCCCATATCTTCACAACAGTAGCACTAACAAGATCCTGATGAACGCCACAACACTGATAAGGTTACAGGCCGAAACATGTTGATCTTTAAGCAACAAAAGTGGGTCTAATGTCTCCCACTATGCTTTTATATTTTTAATCCTAGCACAGAGTTGCCTGAATAAAGATAAGTGGTGAACCCTGTAGTTAGTATTAACCCACCCCACTTCCTGCACTGCGTCCCTCACCACGCCATCAAGCCCACGTTGGGTAGTTAGTAAATACCTTCCTAGCATACATCAATGAGCTCCTCCCTCTTGGAGAGGGGGTTTTAGCCCGCACTATGACTAGGCTTCATGGTGCGCATAGGAACCACAATGGTGGAGCATGCCACCTTGGGTGGGTGAGGGAAACTGTCCTTTAAAGACACACTTTCTGGATTTAGTGCTGACCACTCTATCCTAACTTCATCATGTAGACCCGAGGGTATGTGTGCGTTTAGGGGAGCCTAAATGAACTCACCTGCCTATCGCTGTTGCTGCCACCACCATTGCAGTAATTGGGGCTGAATTCTCGGCATACTGAGGGGGCTGTTGCCGGCGGTCCTCTGCTTCTTGGCCTTTGCTGCGGCCGCCACTGGAGCTAAAGAACTACCCCTCCCAGCATTACAAGCGGCGCACATACTGCCTTGGCATCATCCTGCGCCTGGAGGCGCATATAAGCGGCACGGGACTTCCTCAGCGCGGGAGCCTAAATGAACTCACCTGCCTATCGCTGTTGCCGCCACCGCCACCACCATTGGAGTCATTGGGGATGAATTGGGCCTGAATACTCGGCATACTGAGGGGGCTGTTGCCGGCAGTCCTCTGCTTCTCGGCCTTTGCTACCACCGGCACTGGAGCTAAAGAACTACCCCTCCCAGCACCACAAACAGCACGCACGCCACCTCGTCATCATCCCGCGCCTGGAGGCGCATATAAGTGGCACAGGACTCCCGCAGTGCGGGGCGTGCCGGATGTGCCCGGGCCAAGGGCGGTCCTGTCTGGGCCCATCAGAAGCCAGAGGAGGCCGGGCTGGGCCACCCCCCTGAGAGGTGCTGCCGAAGTAGTTGTGCTGTCGGATTCAGGTGAGTGCCAAATAGACATTGCGATATGGGGAACACACCACCACACCAAGCTCTCGTCCCACGATTACAACTACCACAATTACCATAGACAGTATGTTAGAAAGGGCAGTCAACATTGTCTCAACAGAAATTGAGTTAACAGAAAGGCTACTATCCCTGGGATTGTCAGCACCTCGACCCACTGTAATGGAAGGGGAGGAGCAGGAGGACTGTATTGGCCCTCCTCTAAAGCCAAATATAATTGTTAACACCAACAGACATTCATCAATCCAGAGAGGTGGCTGTGAGTTGGCAAACAATGGGGGCGATAAAGACGATGAAGTCCTCACGGAAAATCAAACCATGACCCCCGTAAAGGACATTATTCCAAATAAACATTTCTTCCCAGATCCAACAACAGGGGCTAAAAGAAAAAGAACGTTGGCCAAACCAATCAGTTCCAAGAGGAAACAACCATCCTGCTCCAAACCACAATGTACAGCCCTGAATTCATGGATACAAGGCACGGTTGCCCCGGCTATCACTGTAAAAATGGAGCCTACTGTTGCCACAACTGACACCATTGTTGATCTGACCCCACCAGAAGCTCTAACTTATTCTATTTACACGCAAACTGAGCACACAATAGCCCGACGACTTGCACCAGGCCTGGTGACATTTTAACTGACACTATAGTGGACATGGTAAACGAACGCATGAAAAACTTGGTGGATAAAAACTTTAATGCTCTTTTGAAACGTCTAGATCGTTTGGAGGCTTTGATAAATAAATCAAATACACACACAAGTACATCTAAAGTCACAACCAAATCAGGGGGGGGTCAGAATCCAAAACCTCCTGGCATAGCAAATCTAAACACGCAACAGCAAATTGTAAATTCCATATCCTCCCCTCTTAAAAATGCTAGTACAATGTGCGGTAAAGCAAAAGAAAGTCTACCCCCTAAACCTAGCCCCAGTGAAAACACCTCACTGTTTACAGTGCACACTAACAATAGCAATAGTCTGCATTATAATACTCCACTAGCTAATCCTCCTGTCACCAAATACCCCACAATTATGGCCCCTTGCGGCCTAACACCTTGAGCGCCAATTCCATTACAGACAACCTTGACATAGGGCCGCTCCTAGAGCCCAGGAGTGATGTTCTTAACTTACCACCTGCAGCATGTCCCTATGTTTTAGTCTTAGCAGGTGTTCCCCCTTTAAGAAAAAAACAAATTGAGATCTGCGAATAACTGCGGAATAAATGCGCCAACTGGTTAGTTAAACACAAAGGCCTTAGGGGGGCAAATGTTAGTGAGATATTAATGGTGCGCAGGGTGGGCTGGGTAGGACCCTCACAAAAGAACATTAAAGGGGATTGCGTTATTAATTTTAGACGACCGTTACTGGTAAAATCGTTACTGTCGGCACAGGAATTCAATAATAACCCCCCAACTTTCATTTGGTCGCTGCCCCTAGGTTTTTTCTATAAACCAACTCTGGGCTTAAACACTTTTGCTATCCCCCCACATACCATGAATAACAGGTTTTCTGCTTTGTCTGGTTTAGGAAGTCTGGATTGACTGTCTCTCTCTTCCAAACCAGCTGCACCTACTATCACTGGACCCTTGTTAGACCCTTCTGTCGCTACTACCCCTGAATTAAACAATTCCAATTTGCAGGTGCTTAGCTGGAATGTTGCAGGCCTAGCCTCTAAATTTCGCTCCACAGACTGGGTTAACACAGTCCAAAAATTCGACATCCTAATGTTCCAGGAAACATGGTGCACAAAGGAACTATTTTTAGAAGGGTTCGTATGTCTTAACGGTATTGTACCGAGCCCTAAAGCAGGCTGCCCATCAGGTGGACTCTCACCCTGGATCCATATCTCAGCAGGTGGGAGCATAAAGTCTCTTGTGACAAACAATGTTAACTTTCAGGCTACGAATTATACACGAGGGGCATCAATTTGTTTTATTAACTTTTATAACAATGATTTTATAACATTTCCTAACATGAATTTTATTAATTTGTTTGAGTTCATTGTTAATTTACAAAAACAGAATGTGTATGACAAACTGATGGGAATCTGTCTGGGTGGTGATTTCAATGCTAGACTCCCATTTCAATGCTAGACTCCCTAAGGAAAATGGCCCAACCACTATTTCTTTGGCTTTTGAATCTTTATGCAAAAGAGGGTTGGAACTATCAGACCATCTGTCCACCTGTAACTTACTTAATGTGATGGAAATAGCGGATGTACATCAAAAACAAATTGTTTAATACCTACCTATAGAGGTCGTGGCAGTGCCTCCACCATTGACTATGTTTTTATATCTGCCACATTGGAGATTTTTTTAGTTAAGGTGGAAGTCCTGTGCACCACGCAGGGCAACCATAATCCAATTTTAACTACAATCAGATTTTCACCTAGACCTAGCCTTGTTAAAGAGCCCGGGGCAAGGAATTTAGTGGCCTCGACTGACAAACTAAGAGTAATTTGGAAAGGCATTGATAACAAAGTATTGTTTGCTACTATGATAAAATTACACTCATAGCTCATTGAAATTTGTTTGTCAATTAGCGATTCCAACCCAAAGATTATTGAGGGATTTAGTAGCCTATGCGCTGGCATTAAACAAGTGATCTCCAGACCAGCGTTAGACACCAGCAAGAAACCTAGATGGTTCAATGGCACCTGCTCGCGTGTAAACAGAGAACTGCAAGTAGCATTGGCGGCTACACCCAGGGACGCAATTCTTGTTAAGCTATGACGCTCCCGTTACAAAAAAGCAGCCAGGCAATGAAAGGACGAGCTTCTAAAAGAACGCTTGGACAACCTTGCCTGTGCTGCTACACTTAACAATGGAAATGGCTTCTGGTCTGCAGTCAAAGCCATGAGATCCATGAGCCTTACCCTTACTCCCTTAAGTTGTAATGTAACTATTGAATCATGGGAAGCACATCTTTCTAGGATCTACACAGCCTGGCTCATTGTGAGGACATGTTAAACAGTCCTCCAGCCACTAGGGTTTGCATATCAGTGTCAGAAGTTGAGGATGCCATACATCAAAGCGTAGGCAACAAAGCCCCAGGGCCGGATGGGCTTTCTATAGATCTCATTAAACATGAACCGGATTTCTGGGCACCCCTCTTACTTAATGTTTTTAACAACTTAACAAGCACTTTTATCCCAAGTACATGGTCTACTAGCATCATTGTGCCCATTTTTAACAAGCATATGCAATGCAATAGGTCTCGCATTTACGTGAGTTTGAGCTATTGACATTGCAAATAACAATGCCTTTTGTTTTTGTTTTTGTTTTTAAAACCTAAATAAGACATTGTCATTTACAATGCCAATAGCTTAAACTCGCGTAAATGCGAGACCTATTGCATTGCAAATTCTTATTTTAAATGAAACATCTAGATATACACCTGCACTTTTGTGCTGCTGCTACAGTTAGAGTTGAAACCCCAACCGACCTGCGACCCTGTCTTGGAATGGGACCACTCCCAGTGCTGCAGATGTACTCATGGCCATATTGTAGCCAAACAGGTGACTTAGAAGTTGTGTGCCAGCTTATTTTCCAGCTGACCTCCTCAACCACTGTGTTGGTGTTGGCCTTGGATACCATAGATGCCAGAAGACTCTGCTGAACTCAATCTGCAATCCTTATCGCTTCTCAACTATGACATTGTGTGATCCGAGTTGCTGGCTAACCTGAGTGATGCTGCCATAGTTGGTCCTGCATTTACCCAAAAAAAGCAAGTTGACCAATGCTCTTGCTGCATGGAAAGGAGTGAATGGGCAAATATGTTTCTTAATATCACAATGCAGAAGCGTTGGTGATTCCAACAGATGTGTAGCACAACACAATGTAAACTAATATAGTCACAATTTAATGTGATTGAAAGAAGAAAGCCTTTTTTACATGTAACAATGTTTTACTGAGAACATGGCAAGGCAAATTTTACAACATGAATGTAGTTCCTGTTCAATATACAATACATATAGACATAACAAGCGTTTACATTGTGTTGTGCTCCAAACCTCTGTTGGAAGCTTAATGGGGTATTGCCTTTGGCTAGTTTTACTTTCCAACTGCTGTTGATTTTGTAATTGATATAGCGTTGATGGTGATGTAGGATTCCACGTGGTTAAAGGAACTAACTAGAACGCTAAGGTTTCTACCATAGGAGGCAAAAGTCAGTGTTTTAAAAGGGAAGTGGATCGAGCTGGAAAAAGGTGTAGTGGAAGAAGGAAAATGCAGGCTCTCGATCTTGCGTGTCTTATTTTGTTTCCCATGTGTAAAGTTCATATAGTAAACCTCCAAGTAGAGGCTTGTGGGTGATATAAACCTAATAAACTATACACCTAAAAAGAGCTTTGAAAAAGTAGCGATGGGTGTTGCTGTCACCATTTACATTTCAACTGTAGTAGCTCGAACCGGTTACCAACAAAATATATAGGCCTGATGTACTCACCTATTTTGCAGCATTTTCATACATTACAAGACACGATCCATCCCATGCAATGACGTAGTTTGTGCATAATTTATGTTTCTACTTTCTCAGAGCACATTTACTAGTTTGGGTACTTTGGTAAACGCATGCCTATTGCTTTTTGGTAACTATGCGGCACATGCAAGATTAAAAAAATTCGCAAGTTGCTTGAGCCAGCAAACTTACTTTAGCACCGGAAACATCTTGCATCAAACCAATTCTTAAGAAAAAAATAGGCCTGGACCCCACTCACAGCAATCACGTAATTTGCAATGGTCCTATGCTAGGCTAGCTGTTTGAAACCGCTGCCTGTGTTTACTAATCATCCTTCTAAGAGAATAATATATTTTCTACCCGGACCAAATTCTACTCAGTCTGCCACAAGGAATATGCACTAATTACCATTTGGGACAACATAATTACTACAACGTTTCAGTTTATCTGACCTCTCTGCTGCCTTTGACACAGTCCACCACCCCACCCTAATTTGGAAACTCTGATCTGTTGGTATCCAAACTTCCATCCTCCACTGGACTGATTAATTTGTGAACAACAAAACACTCGTTCTGTCTTTTCATGCTTTCTGCACTGCCCCTTTTATCTCACATGAAGGAGTTGCCCAAGGGTTTGCTGTCCTCTTTAATGTTTACATCAGCGTGCTTCCAGAGCCGAGCCCTTCTTTCAAACTCAGTAGCTACTACTGTGCAGGTGATGTGCAAATGATGCTGAAATTCCAAAATACAATCGTAGGTGCGGCCTAGTGCTGGTGGCCATTGCCTCCTAACTATTGACATTTGGAAGTAAAAGACTTACCTCAAACTTAACACGTTAAAAACTGAGGGCCTCATTTATGAGAAATGACGCATCGCTGCGTGAAAGCAGCGATGCGTCACTTCTCAGTGCGCACTCCTTGCGACATTCCTGATGCGTCATATTTAATGTATTGTGGTAAATAAATAAATAATACCCTATTTTTGACTAGGCATATATCATAACAGATAGCTCAATAAATAAGAGTCAAGATTCGAGGTAGTAGGAGTTTCTGCAGGTTTATTACAGCATAAGGACAGGAACAGGACAACCTGCATAGTAAAGGGAGACAGGGCCCAGCAGGACAACTGGGGCCCAGCAGCTGCTGGGGCTGGGTCTGGGATGAGCGCGCTAACTTTCAATAACAAAACACGAGCATATATACATAGCGCAAACACATAGCATTACATTGCAGTAGGCGTAGCAGTGGGTGGAGCAGAAGGCGTGACGCGTAGCAGTCGCGAAAGATAAGAGTAAAAGTAGGTGTAACTGGGCGTATACATAGACATGTGATGCAAACGTAACAGAATATGTCATGAATGGGCGGAAACATAGGAGGGGGCTACCTAAGGAGCCGGGACCTCTAACCTAGTGGTGCGCGCAAACTGGCAATGACGTATTACGAGGAGAAGCTGGGGGCTATGAACTCTGTGCTAGGAGCAGAGACTAAAGTCTGGAGGGTCGGAGCGACATGTACCTAAACCCTATCTAGTATCTGATGTTTAGGGAACATGTTGATATAAACTAGAAGTCATGAGGGGAAAAGCTAACTTGAATCTAAGACTGGAGCATGCATTTATTCTACATGTAGTGCGTGATGAAGAATATTAAATGACCATTAAATACAGTATTTCTCTAACGTGGAGACGAGAAGGCTAGACAATGACGGAAACTATTGATGCAGTTCAGTAGCTTAGGAATGCAGAGAAGGAGGACTAAACTGATAACTGGAATCATAACATAGTCTTGGCAGACTCAGAGGCAGAGCCAAGCTGCACCGGGCACTGCGAGGCAGGAAGTAAGTGAAGGGTCGAGGATACAGGTGGGGGCTGGATCGCTCCTTAGCGAGGCTTCAGGAGACAGGAGCTGAATCTGATGTCCGGGCCCTGTTGAGGCCTGGAAACGGGGACTTTATAATAGAATAACGTGCACACTGAGAAACGTGGCAACGTAGCTTTACATAGGCCTGAAATTCGTAGTATTCACGAGGACTGGAAACTGGCATACTAGAGGTGGACACAACTATAATTGCGTCATTAATCGAACATGGGGAATAACATATGCATATTGGTCATGCACACATAACATATGATGGATGACACGTAGAGACACAGAACATGGCAAAATTTACTTTTCCACATTCCCTCCTTGTCACTACGTTTCCATCAGGAAACATCAATATTCATGATACCATCTATCATTTCATACTGTACCATTTGTTCATCTCGAATTGTCTTGGAACGAGATTTAGAACGGGGCTTGGGACTAGGAATACAAGAGGTAGCACACATGCCGCAAATCGCAGGGCCACATTGTATACAGAGGCAGCAGCTGAATATGATCGCTACTGCGATACCTAGAAAGGACAGGACTTTCCATCCCCAGGCGGAAATTATATTCCAGAACCAACCGGACCATGTCCAGGTGCCTGGATCTTGGTGTAACAGATGGGCAATTTTATGGAGTCTGGTTATAGCTGAATAAACAGACGGCGCGTTATTTGAAATGAAAATGCAGCAACTAGATCCGATGAGTCTACAGGCCCCGCCCCTATCGGCCAGTATGACGTCAAGGACGAGACGATTCTGGAGCACAACAATTCTCATAAAGGATTGCTCTTCGGTTAAGTTACCTAGAGCGGAGGCGGTCTCATCTACTACAGCTTCAAGGGTTCTTGTTAACCTACGGATTAGCTTACTGTTTACAACTGTACCTAAATAAGGGAACACACCTTTATCAATATCAATGAATTGTTCTGCGGCAGTTTCAGTATAATCGACAATCGGGAGGTTTCTCTTGTGTCTAGTATGTACTAGGTAGGAATTCCTATGGTAGTCAGGTGGGGCTAGGAAAACAGGTGGCAGTAGAAAGGCAATGTAACAGGTACCCTCCCAATCGAGGGGCAGACGAACATATGCGGTTTGACCACAAACAAAATAAGAATGACGTGAAGCTTTAAAAATAGATTTCCCACTGTCACTATACTGGATAATAGTAGTACAATCACTATGTCCTACGTGTACAGAACCATAATTACGGACACATAATTCGCCTTTGACTGGTAATACTGAAATAGCAGGTGAGTCTGGAGTAGTATCAGACTGAACATTCAGGACCATGAAATTCGAAGAATAATTACCTAAATTATACACTTCATTTTCTAGATCTAAACCTGTTCTGTGGGGGAAACCTTGCTTGTCTGGGAAACATGTGCTGTTAAGAAAAGACATATCTGTTAAGGATGACGTTAACGTGGACCATGCTCCACACGAACCATTATGTGAAAATGGATAAGGAAAGAGTGGCAGAACTCCCTTCGGTGTCTGGAAAGGGGGGAGTCGACCACACACCCAACAATTAGTGGCATTGCTGGTCTGGTGTGAATAATGTAACATGCGGATAAATGAGTTATTACGCATAGCGAGGCGGTAGGAATATTCGTGAGGAGGCAGATCACTAAACGTGTGCTCTACTGTAACATTAGAAGGCTTATTTACATGAGAAACTGGAAAACACAGGAAGAATGCGTAACTGGTGCAGGAAATCATAATGCTGATGAATAATATGAAACTTAGAAAAACGATACATTGAATTGAATTTTGACTGACTCTCTCACTATGGGGGTCTATTTTATACATGTCAGAAACAGTCTAACCGTTTCACCTAGGGGAGGACTTATACAATCAAACTGACTGACTTATTTTACTAGACCGGAGCTTTTGCTTATACTCCTGCTGCGGAGTTTTCTCTAACAGGGGAGGGGTTGTGTCAATGTCATTTGCGGGACAGTCCTTGAGAACAATATTTCGGCAATCCTTCGAATCCTGGGAAATGTTCTTGCAGACCGGTTTCAATCCTTTAAAAAGTTTAACATGAGAAAGGTGTATCCATCCTTTGCGTCCTTCCAACTTCACGGCTGTACGGGTGGTGAGGAGGACCTGACGAGGCTCCTTCCAACGTGGCTCCAGCGGACTTGATCTGTCAAAGTTTCGGACCATCACCATCGAACCTGGAACGATTTCATGCGGTGCCACCTCGGTATTGTCTGGAAATGCGGCGGCAACCTGTGAACGACATGAGTTGAGGGCAGACATCAAGGAAGCTAGGTAATCTGTCAGCATATTACATGAAACATCAGTAATACTTCGGGGTCTAGGAGTACCCCACATGTTAGGGGGGCGGCCGAATACGACCTCATACGGGGACAGACCTGATCTGGAATGTGCGACCATGCGCATATAAAATAAAGCAACTGGCAGAGCTACTAGCCAGTCCACACCTTTTTCTTTGCATACTTTGGCAATTCGGATTTTCAGAGTCTGATTATGTCTCTCGACTAGACCGGCTGCTTCAGGATGGCGTACACAATGGAACTTCCACTGGTACCCTAATAACAGGGAAACGTGCTTCATGAGTTCAGATGAGAATGGCTGACCGTTATCAGAATATACGACTCTAGGGAGTCCATATCGAGGGAAGAATTCACGAACCAACTGCTTGGCAGTGGTCGCGGCTGTGTAATCTGGGACTGGATATGCTTCTGTCCATCTGGACAAAGCGCATACAACTACGAGGACATACTTGAAACCTCGACATCGCTCCATCTGAATATAATCCATCTGGAGGACCTCAAAAGGGTGGTCAGGAGGCTGGAAACCACCTTGTTCTACCGGGACACTTTTACCTGGATTGAACTGGCAACATATCATACAGGTACGGACTTTCTGCTTGGCTGCAGCTCGTAAATGCTTGTTGAACCAAATGTTCTGGATACTATCTAACATAGCCTTTTCCCCTAAATGTGCTGGACTATGTGCGGTATTAATGATGACTTGAACCATAGAGTCGGGGAGAAACCATGTGGCTCTACCCTTCGTTAACCATCCTTGATCTGTCTGGACCCCTCCTTGTTCAGACCATTTCTTGATTTCATCGGGAGTAGCATGTAACTGGATATCTATGACATCTTGAGTAGGGTCCTTAACTGTCATACATGTAGTCGGATCTGGAGTATGTGTCATGTTAACTGGAATGTCTGGAGTCTGTGCTGTAAGCTTGGCTGTGCGATCTGCTAGATCATTATCTTGAGAAATAATGTCAGTAACTTTCGTATGTGCTTTGCATTTCATGATAGAGATAGATGTCGGTAAGTGTATGGCATCTAACAGTGCTTGAATAAGGAGACCATGCTGAATCTTGGTTCCATGAGAAGTCATGAAACCTCTCTCCTGCCAGAGCACTCCAAAGTCGTGTACGACTCCAAATGCGTAGCGTGAATCTGTGTAAACATTAACTTTCAGGTTCTTGGCGTGTATACAGGCTTGTGTCAGAGCAACTAGCTCTGCTGCTTGAGCGGACAGAGTGTCAATGCGGTGTGTTTCAATAACTTCGGTATCAGTAGTCACTGCATACGCGGCGACTAGTTCTCCTGTACTAGTTCTCATACATGAACCATCCACATAAAGTGTCAGGTCAGGATCTGGTAACGGAATATCTGTCAGGTCTTGTCTTGGCTTTGTCGTAATGTTAACTACTTCCACGCAATCATGTGTGGCTGGATTTGAACTAACTGATGGTAACAGTGTAGCAGGATTCAGGATGTTGCAGCGTCTAATTTCTATGTGTGGCTGAAACAATGTCAATAAACGTGCAATTGTCAAGTGCTGAGTCTGTGTTCTATTTAAAAGAACTTCCACGGAGTGTGGAACTTGTACTGTCAGGGAGTGTCCTAAAACTATGGAATCACTTTGTCTGATAGCTAGGGCTGTGGCTGCAACTGACTTGAGGCACGCAGGCAAAGCCTGGGCGACTGGATCTAATGTGCTCGAAAAATAAGCACAAGGCTTGTTTTGTCCTGCTTGATCTTGTGTAAGAACAGATAATGCTGTACCTTCACGTTCAGTAACGAAAAGTGTAAAAGGCTTACTGTAGTTCGGTGTAGCTAGGACTGGAGCTTGACATAAAGCTTTCTTTAACTCATTGAAACTAAGTGTATGTTCAGATGTCCAAGGGAGGACAGTCGATACGGCTGCCTCCTGTGTCGTTAACTGTATCAGTGGCTTGGCTAGAAATGCATACTGAGGAATCCATTGTCTGCAGTAAGAAGTAAGGCCAATAAAAGCACGTACCTCCTTCTGGGTTCTGGGCTGGGGAAGACTCGCTATTAACTGGATACGGTCTGGTGTCAACTGCCTACCCCTCTTGGACAGTAAGTGTCCTAAGTAGACCACTTGCTGGACACAGAATTGAAGCTTCGAAGGGGACACCTTGTGCCCCATCTCGGCTAGGAAATACAGAACCGTCAGTGACGCTCGCTCGCAGTCACGTTCAGAACGGGCTGTGATCAGTAGATCGTCGACATACTGGAGCAGGGCAGTGTCAGTTGGCATGTGAATGTTGTCTAGTTGTCTCTTAAGTGCTTGACTGTAAATACTAGGACTTTCTGTGAAACCTTGAGGAGCGCGTGTGAACATATAGCTCCTTCCATTTAAACAGAATCCGAAAAGAAACTGGCTGTCTGGATGGATTGGAACACTAAAAAATGCGTTCTTGAGGTCTATGACAGTGAAGAACGTGGCTTCGGAATCAATGGCTGTCAATAGGGAAGAGATATCTGGGACAACTGGGTACTGAGGAATAATACATTTGTTAAGTTCTCGTAAATCAATCACTAATCGATATACTGGGGGTGCATTTGGATCAGTACGTTTCATGACTGGAATGATCGGAGAATTACATACATTGGAGTCAGTTTCTACAACTACTCCTTGAGCCATGAGCTCGTCAATAATTTTGGATAAGGCTGCTACAGCCTCAGGTGGCAATCTATACTGCCTGATTCGTGGTAACACTACACCTGGTTTGAGAGTCACACGATTGGGGTGTGATTTGCATATAACCTACATCAGTTGGACCTTGCGCCCATAAATGCTGTGGAATTTTTGACAGTCTGGGATCAAAATCTCGTAATACATAGTGACCCTTAAAGTCACGTAGGAACAGACGTATTCCCTCTGGGGAACAGCATATAACTGCACCTAATTCTTTCAGTGTTTTAATGCCTAATAGATTTTCTGGACATGACTTAGTAAGTAACAGATCAGTAGTGCGGGACAATGGACCTACTTCTAGAGTGACTGGCTTTGAAATCTCATTCACGATAGGCTTTCCTGAAAATCCAAGGGAAACATTTCTTGAGCCTGAGAGCGGAGCCCCTGGAACTTCGGCATGACTAATTGTGGTCCTACTTGCCCCTGTATCAATCAAAAACTTTCTGTCTTTCCCTAATACTTGACTGTGAACATAGGGACCTTCTTGATCTACAGGTATCTCGATGAGAGGCAAGCCTACCTCCCTCTCTAGGCTATTTCATGAATATGGCTGGTACTCTGGATACTCAGACTGTGCATACTGGTACATCTGCGATGTGACATGCTGTGTTGCAGCAACAGGCTGCGGTGCGGTAACTGTCTGTTGTGCATTCTGTGACTGAGGAATCTGTGAAACTTGTTCTTGTCTAGGCGGACGTGGTCTTTCTTTAGTCTTACCAGTAGCTATGTTATGTTTCAGAACTGCACACTCATTTATAAAATGACCTGGCTGTTTACAATAATTGCAGTTCCCTTTAACGGGAGCTGCAGGATGACTGGCTTGATTCGGACCCCTCTTCTGACTGTCTTGAGGAACAGATTGTGCAACTAGTACTTTCATTTTCGTGTCTTTCATACGTTTTCTCTCGTGTTCTTGCTCTTCCCTGATTCTATTCTGGTGGTACTGGAGCATCTGGAGCATCTGGGACGGAGTATTTGCTTGCCAGGTGCTTTCGACTTTCAGAACTCGGTTTTTAACTTGTGGACTTGAATTCTTGACTAATTTGGTAACGAAAAGGTGAGGGTATGACTCACTACTTGTCTTGAGACCACTGTTGATACTAAAGCATTTCTCAAACCTAGAATAAAAATCACTAATATCTTCATCTTGTTTCTGTTTACAGGCTGAGATTGAATCCCAGTCTTCTTTTCTAGTTGTCAATAATCTGGGTAAAACTTGGATCAATAATTCTGGTAATTCTTTACATTTCTCTCCAAGACCGGTACCTGGTACACGTATCTTATCTTCTGCTTCTAGAACTGCCCAATCTATCTTTTTCTCTCCCACCTCCCATTCTTTTTCTTTTAGCTTTTCATACACCCCTGCGGGCAACAGGACTTTTAACATTTTAATGATATCTGGGTAAGTGTATTCTCCCATACGGAGCATGTCTTTTAATTCTCTATGGAACCCTGCTGGATCTTTGTCATGACAGGGAATTAATTTCTTCATCTCTAGAAGTTCCATCTTTGTGATCGGAGTGTATACAAACACTCGTTGCATTTCGCCACCCGTTCCTTTAACTGGGTGGACTTCTCGTAACGGATTCTGTCTGTCTATGTAAAACGGTTTACTTTCTGGGGGTGAGACATGAACAAAATGCGGGTTCAAAAACGTTCTATATTTATGGCGCTGTTCTAGAATGACACTAATTAAATCGGTACCTAGACCTCTCCATCTATACTGGAGTAACTCGTTCAGGATATCATGTAACGGACCTGGATCGGAGTGCTGACCCTCATACAGAGTAATGAGGTGCTGGATCATATACATACCCACCAGTCGCTGCTCGGCTGGGGGCAATTTCAGAAACATTTGTGCCACTATTTCGTCTGGAAAAGTGGTAGAATCAGTAATCCATCTGACTGCTGATCGGGCTAGTTCCTGTTCATGCATAGTACTTAATTCACTATAACCGATTCGTGATTTCAGAATGTGATCGGTAGCTTGAAATACTTGTTCTAGGGAACCTTGTTCTGGTGCTAGATGATGGAAAATAGACTTGGGTTCTAGACGTAAATGGCGATCTGGAAATCTAGGTTTTCCTACATACGCTATTCTGGCGGGATTCTCGTCGTCTTCCTCTTCAGGATCAGAGATACTTTCTTTCTCGCTTACTTGTGCTGCTTTACGCTGTTCGTGTATCTTTATTATTTCTCTACGGATTTTCTTGTACATACTTTCCATGGCACCAATGGTATTGTGCTTTCCTTCGGCTATATTATCACTCCACTTTGTTAGAGTTTTCATTTCTTCCGGGTCTTTAGACGGGTAATCTTGTTCTCTTATTAGACAGTTAATTAAAAACTTTAATATCATACGCTGAATCTCGGCTTTCCTTTGAGACATGGCATCACTAATACTTTCTGGGTCATCCCCTGTACGGATGAAACGATATATTCTGTCTAGATCTTCTTTCATATTCGGTAGGGTGACTAGATACTCGGTCACCCTCCTTACGCGTACTGAATATAGAACCATATTAAACTCGCCTGGAACTGGGTCATAGACACATTCGCTAAGGGTTTGCCTGATTTCTGCGACAGACTTATTACTCTTGGGAGTACGCTGTGATGCTTGAGCATGTAATTCGAGTGCTGATAAACGCTTGTGTGGCGGCGGGGTTTGAGGAGGACCTCCTCCTGCGGCCCCTAAACTAGAATCATCGACTGACATTCTTCGTGGCGGAACGGGAAGTTGGAATGCTGGCTGGACCGGGGGTACCGTAGCAGGTGCTGCATGGGGTGCCCCGGTGTCTGGAGGAGCAGGATGTGCCTGATTTACAGGGACTGGCGGAGCGCGAACAGGATTTGCATATTCAGGGACTGTGTCGTCCAGATAGGACGAAATAAAAATATCAGCTGCGGTCGGTTTGTGACGTAGCTTGGTCGGAACTAATGGTGGCGGGAAATTACTGGATGCCTCTGGGGTCGCTTTTGGCAAGCCTTCGGCAAGAAGAGGATACATACCCTTAATGAGGGCATGCCTCTGTCTGTCTGACTGTTCAGCTTTGACTTGTTCACCTATCTCGATTAATTCTTTTTCTTGGGCTCGTTCTTGGGATTCTCTACTTAATTCTGACTTTCTGATTTCTTTTTCGGTTCTTTTATGAGCTTCTTTACGCCATAACTCGATGGCATCTTTCTGTGATTGTCTGGCTTTCTTTTTCCATAATGCTTCTTCTACTCGCATGATGCACTCGGCATCCCATGTACCCGATACGGGCCATCTATACTTTTCTTCTAACTGTTTGGTATATTCTACCCATAAATCTAGATACAATATGGCGTTTATGCCATGTTTCTGATACATAAAGTGACCTGGACTGTCCCTGGGCGGAACAGGAACTGCTTCTTCTAACAAACCCTTTCTAGTTTTTAACTGACGTAATCTCGAAAAGAGAGACATTGTAAACTTGAATCGGAACACAATACAATACACGAGGAACAATAACAATTGGGAGGACAATTCAGGCATACCACGACATTGGAAATACATTGAACAACATCATAACATAACAGTTCGGACAGAATATTACCTGGAATACTGAGAACAGAAACACAAGAATTTCTCGAGAACGGAACAGACTAGAGTTACTGGATGCACTGCTGAAACAGTACGGAACATACCGGTCCCATAAAGGGACGCATCAAGACCCGTATCCACCTAGGTGAACACTTCGTTAGTGAGTCTGTGTACCACCAACCCACGGACCAGAGTCAATTTAGATTGACCCTGTCTAGATACTACCCCAGCAATGGTACTCACCGGGCAGCAAGAACGGAAAGCCTCGGACTGGACTGGACTGCTACGACGACGGACGACGAACTTCGGACTTCAGTTACGGGTGGGCCTCCGGATACCTCGGACCTTGGACTCTTGGCTTGGGCTCTGGTCGGGACTCGCCGCGTTCCTCCACCGTCTCGTTTGGATGCTGGACCGCCTCCTCCGTCTCCTCCGTGGGCCTGAGGGATACTTGAAGCAGAAATATCTGCCGGTGCACAGAAGAGTTCCGTCACGACTGCAGGGGGTCAGGGGGTCGGCGTGGCTTCACCGACGCGTGGGGAAAGGGCAAGTCCCTATTCGGGCGCCATTATGTGGTAAATAAATAAATAATACCCTATTTTTGACTAGGCATATATCATAACAGATAGCTCAATAAATAAGAGTCAAGATTCGAGGTAGTAGGAGTTTCTGCAGGTTTATTACAGCATAAGGACAGGAACAGGACAACCTGCATAGTAAAGGGAGACAGGGCCCAGCAGGACAACTGGGGCCCAGCAGCTGCTGGGGCTGGGTCTGGGATGAGCGCGCTAACTTTCAATAACAAAACACGAGCATATATACATAGCGCAAACACATAGCATTACATTGCAGTAGGCGTAGCAGTGGGTGGAGCAGAAGGCGTGACGCGTAGCAGTCGCGAAAGATAAGAGTAAAAGTAGGTGTAACTGGGCGTATACATAGACATGTGATGCAAACGTAACAGAATATGTCATGAATGGGCGGAAACATAGGAGGGGGCTACCTAAGGAGCCGGGACCTCTAACCTAGTGGTGCGCGCAAACTGGCAATGACGTATTACGAGGAGAAGCTGGGGGCTATGAACTCTGTGCTAGGAGCAGAGACTAAAGTCTGGAGGGTCGGAGCGACATGTACCTAAACCCTATCTAGTATCTGATGTTTAGGGAACATGTTGATATAAACTAGAAGTCATGAGGGGAAAAGCTAACTTGAATCTAAGACTGGAGCATGCATTTATTCTACATGTAGTGCGTGATGAAGAATATTAAATGACCATTAAATACAGTATTTCTCTAACGTGGAGACGAGAAGGCTAGACAATGACGGAAACTATTGATGCAGTTCAGTAGCTTAGGAATGCAGAGAAGGAGGACTAAACTGATAACTGGAATCATAACATAGTCTTGGCAGACTCAGAGGCAGAGCCAAGCTGCACCGGGCACTGCGAGGCAGGAAGTAAGTGAAGGGTCGAGGATACAGGTGGGGGCTGGATCGCTCCTTAGCGAGGCTTCAGGAGACAGGAGCTGAATCTGATGTCCGGGCCCTGTTGAGGCCTGGAAACGGGGACTTTATAATAGAATAACGTGCACACTGAGAAACGTGGCAACGTAGCTTTACATAGGCCTGATATTCGTAGTATTCACGAGGACTGGAAACTGGCATACTAGAGGTGGACACAACTATAATTGCGTCATTAATCGAACATGGGGAATAACATATGCATATTGGTCATGCACACATAACATATGATGGATGACACGTAGAGACACAGAACATGGCAAAATTTACTTTTCCACAGTATGACGCATCATGTCGCAAGGAGTTACAGATTTCACATGGGGCAAGCCCCATGTGAAAGGGCCTACGTCAGTCTTACGCCTGCTGTGAGGCAGGCGCAAGATTTTGACACAACGATGTCCTAGAAGTGACGCAGTGAAATCTCATAGATTTCACTGCGTCACTTCTACGAAACTTTTTGCGGGGAAACGCCCCCCCTGCATACATTATACCTGACCCAGGTATAATGTAGCGCAGGGGTTTACAAAGTGACGCATCTGCTTAGATGCGTCACTTTGTAAATAGAGCGCAACAGGAGGCATGTTTTACGCCGCCGATGCGTCACAAAAAGTGACGCATCGGAAGCGCAAAACTGGCGCAAGGCCTCATAAATGAGGCCCTGAGATACTAGGCCATGGACTCTGGTCCTATCCCAAGTAAACAATATAGGTATGATCACTATTAGATGAGTTTACATGAGTGTTTGTAAAGCCTTATGATGCTTGATGGCGGTGAGATGGGCACATGCATGTAAATGAAGGCTAGTTAAAAATGTAGGAAATGAGAAAAAGATATGGGTGTTTTTGACTTTAAGTTAGTATCAAAATACTAATAAGGATATAGCCTCACCAAGGGAGAGGGTGTACAGTGGGAAAAGGAGAAGGCCAAGAAAAGCCTAAAGGTTATCCACTGGAAGTGTTCCTCCTTTTAGTATAGGATCTAGAGGCGTCACTGGGTATTGGGTCAATGTAAAGTGTAGCTTGAATGAGCGATTACAGAAAAGTTGTGTGAACAGGGTATGTTTAGAGTTGGCTGTTGTGCCAACTTTAAATTACCAGGCTGGATGGGCGAAGCGGTGATACAAGTGTGCCAAGAATACCATTAAATCTGTCTAAAAATGGTCACTTTTGTAGATGGCAGTTAATGGACTGGATATTTGCTTTAAATGGAAAGGTAACCGATGTACACGCATATTCATAGGAGGGTTGTTGGTGTGTGAGTTGTGATTGTCTTGCTAAGCAGGATACTGTCTCCTCCTCTAGGGCTGTAGGTGTAGCTGGTTATTGGAGATGGTCCGGGTTCTAGTGATTGCTTGGATATGTCGAAGGGCTGTGAAAGTCAAGGTGGTCTGTGATTATTTTTTTGTTGCAGGTGGAGTGGGTATTCCATGGACAGAATGGAACGTAAGTGCAAGGTGTGGTGTAAGAGCTCCTTGGTTTGTTTCCTGCTCAGTCTGGGAGGAGAGGTGATGGTAGATGAGGTGACTTGTGATTGATCTGTGGAAGACAGGGTGCTGTGAAGAATTGTGGTTGGGTTTATGTGTTGTTGTGCAAGAATATTTCATATTTGTCAGTGTAGTTGGACCTGTAGGCATAAAGGTTTAGCAAGTGCAGTTCATGATATTGATGAATTTATTCAGATGACCTCTAGGGAAAACTGCTATGGTTAATCCTGCTTAAAACAATATGTTGAACATTCAAATGCAAAAAAAACAAAGTAATGATCTTCTAGAAACAAACTATGCATTGGAGCTACTCGTGGAGCTTGAATAATATAAAACTGAAGGTAGACCGTTAATATGTATACCGAAGTATGTTTACCTCTAATTTACCCTGTGTATACCGAAGTATGTTTACCTCTAATTTACCCTGGTGGCCTCGTGTGAATAGGCATATTACATTATCCGCATCTAAGTTGTTTATCTTTTGCTTTGTTCTTTAAATGCATTTGTTGCTAAAATTCTCTTATGAGTGTAATTGTTAGGAGCAGATGACTGAGCATGTTGAGAGCAGATGACTTAAGCCTTACAACTCGGTGTGCTCCACTGTCTGAGTAGGGGGGCACACGTCTAGAACTGGGGATCGCAGGTCTCTGTGTTAGAAAGAAGGCACACATTATTTAGATTTAATCTCTGCTTCTGAGGATACTAGCAGACACTATTGGACACATGGGTTTTATCAAGCGTGAGCAGGCAGTGTTGGCTCTTTTTTACCTCAGTGGCTTAATCCATGCTTTGGTTATTTAAAAAAAGGTACAGGAAGAATTAAACGGTCTCCTATTGAAGCTATGCTTAAAAGTTGCCCTTGAATTGGGGTGGTGGTGGTGTGGGTTTGTTTTCCTGTAGGTACAGAACACACATAACCTACAACAAGTGACTAGAAAAGGGACTGATAAAGAGTACATTCCGCCATATAATCTAGATGACTATTATAGGGTTTCCTGGGAATATCCAGTAGTGTAGAACCAAATTACGCTGTGATGTGAACTATTATACTGAAGAAGAAAGGTGCGTAATGTAGTTTATTTTGCTGTTAAAGGTAAATTTTATAGCACATTCTGTGGCATTATGTAGGCATTTATACATTTAAACAGTGTTACAAAATTGGTCCCAGTGCTATTAAAATGCAAAGGCTCAGTGAGAAAGAAACTTTAAAAGTCAACATATTTGTTTGTTCTCCGCCCAACGGTGATTTAAACTGGTGAGTTTGCTTAGCATGGAAGAACCGGAATGCCATTTTATCAACACTGACCTCTCTAACTCTTAAATAGTTTGTGTAAAAACATGCCGTGTATTGCAGGCAGCAGGCGTAAAAATACACACATAATGAGTGCTGCTTTTTATTTTGCCTTTTGTAGTTCTGCTTAAAACTTGTCTTCAGTTTCAGATTTCCTGTCTGTTCATACTGTAGGACCACTGGAAGTCTTTCATTTTATTTTTCTTGCTAAGGAATAGTCCTGCAGAACAGCCTTGTATTTTCATGATTTATTATGCATGACTCACAAAAATGACTGAGAATAAGGACGTCCCAGCTTAAAGAGATGATAAATAACGTCTACTTTGAAAACAGTGGGTAACATGAATATGAATTTGCATGAGCACTGAAACTAAAGATTTTCATTATAAAGAAGGAATCGCAGTTACCAATCTTTTTTAATTGTTTAAATATATTAGCTTTGTAATTCTTGGAGCAGATAAAACAAGCATTGGCTGTGTGCGCGCCTCGCACTCTAAGTAAAAAAAAAAAACAAGCTGCGAGACGCGCTCTGTGGTTGGCGAGGGGCCGAGCGAGAGGAAAGTCATATGGCGCCTCTGCTCATGCCTGTGCACGTGAACGCATGCAGAATGCCAGCCAAAAGTGCGGTCGCACTTTTAAAAGCCCTGTTTACTAAATGTCTCGTCGAGCAGTGCACGCGCGCTGGCTTAGACGAGACCTGAAAAGGGAGACCGATCCAACCCTAACTTGGGCCGAAAGAGAACAAATTTTAAATCGGTGCCAGCTGGGCCTTACCTCACCTTTTGATTTTGTCAACAGGTCACGCTTGTGGTCAGTACTTTTAAACTATGGGTTGAACGAGGCTTTAGTTTATTTTTTGGCATATTTGCACAGGGACCTGAAGGCACGGGTAAGGATTAGCAATGACGGAAGGTCATGGGGACATCATTATTGGCAAAGGGGTCAGACAGGGATGTGTACTGGCCCCTCTCCTATTTATTCTTTATATAAACTAATTGGATAGTGTTCTGTCAGAACTCACTAATGATGTAACAAGAATCAACGGTAATGTACTCCCCGCTCTTTTATATGCGGATGATGCAGTCCTAATGGGACGCACTCCCAATGCACTACGCACTTTAGTTAGGAGCTTTGTAGCCTTCATGGCAGACCTAGACCTCTGTACTAATTTTAAGAAATCTTTCATAATGACCTGTGGCCCAAAAAACACTGTATCAATTCAATAACCTCAGACTCTGAACATTTATTACGCACTCGCACTTTGCCATAACTGGTTTTAGTCTTCTCTGATACTGGATATCGGGCAGCTCATGCTGCCCATAGTAGAAGTAAGTTCCTGAAAGTGACTAACTCGATCCTGAGTTTTCCTCAACCAAAACAAGCAGAGTTAGTCTTACCCATAATCAATATCTGTAAATCGCAGTGCATTCCCAACGCCACATATGGCGCCGAAGTTTGGGGTTTTATAAATTGTGGTGGGATCCAAAGAGAGGAAAACAGATTCTGTAGGAAACTTTTAAGGGCTCAAATCTCTTACCCAAATGTTGTGTGTCATAAGGAATTAAACTTGCACTACATAAAAGATTTTATTAGGTCACATACTACTATATTTTGGTTAAAAATCTGGCAAAACCCCGCAGCGGCCCTGACAAGGGAGATTATCGTAGACTACCTTAACTGCGACAAGGGAGGGTGTATACCCTGGCTTTCCGCTGTCAAAACAAGTTTAACCAGTGTGAACCTTGAGCATATCTTCTCAAATCCATCAGACCTAGAGGGTATGAACAAAAAAGTCCTCAAGGCTGCATTGTATGAGTCTCTTAACAACGCAAGACACGTTACAGAGCGCTCTAAATCATCAGTCGTTAGGTATATGTCTTTATTGGAATCAAATAGCCTCCAAACGCATATGCCATCTAAATACCTCCTGAAGATTACTGGATGTTGGGGGAGAAGACTGCTTTTTTGTCTTAGGGATGGCACCATAAAATACTCAATTTCCCCTTGGGATTTAATATCAATCTTGACCAAATGCCCTGTCCATGTGGCACTGGCAGCAATCATACGCTGGTACACTTCTTATTTTTTTGCAAATGTTATGGAACATACACAAAACAACACCTGATCCCGTATTTTAAGGCATTTGCCAACATCGATTATAGAGTAGCATACCGGGAGATCCTCAGACTTGAGAGCAATGACCTGCTTTTTTGTGTCAGCTCTTTTCTGAAAGTGGCAGTACGCTCACGTATTTCCATGAGCAATCTTTAATGAGTTAAATGCATTTGAACACATAATCCTGCTCTATTGTATGCACTTACCTTCACCTTACAGTTGGAATACTACTTAAAAGTGCTACTTGAGGTCTGGAATATTTTATCATTTTAAAATGTAATCGCAATGCTGCTAAAATTGTTTACAACTGGTTGCACTTTACCATAATATGCTGCTATATATTTTTGTCCAACCCTTTGACGTGCTAATATTTTAATGCTGCTATCTGCCTGTTCGATTGAACATTTTAATCATGATATTGTTGTTTGTACATTATGCCCCTTTTTATTAACATTTGTACACAATTGTAGTATTTTGCTCCCGGAAGTTCTCTTTTAACTATTTTGCTTTATATGGCGCTTTTAAATTAGAAAATGTATTGTTGCTGAACTGTGCTTTTATGGATATTTGTATCCGAATAAAGATTACTGATCTGAATGATAATTCTGATTATAATTTTGAAACATAGGCTTGTTTGGACCCTTCAGCACCTATTTCCTTACTGTACAATTTTTAATGTCTCTTAACAGATACTACCAGTGAATTTACCACTACAAAAAAATGGATCACCGGTTTTGTGTATTTTGTATATGAAAATTTGCACATCTCTTTATTTTCCATATCTTCACAACAGTAGCACTAACAAGATCCTGATGAAGGCCACGAAACTGATAAGGTCACAGGCCGAAATATATTGATCTTTAAGCAACAAAAGTGGGTCTAATGTCTCCCACTGTGCTTTTATAGTTGTAATCCTAGCACAGAGTTGCCTGAATAAAGATAAGTGGTGAACCCTGTAGTTAGTATTAACCCACCCCACTTCCTGCACTGCGTACCTCACCACGCCATCAAGCCTACGTTGGGTAGTTAGTAAATACCCTTCTAGCATACATTCATGAGCTCCTCCCTCTTGGAGAGGAGGTTTTAGCCCGCACTATGACTAGGCTTCATGGTGCGTAGAGGTTCCACAATGATGAAGCATGCCACCTCGGGTGGGTGAGGGAAACTGTCCTTTAAAGAGGCACTTTCTGGATTTAGTGCTGACTCCTCTATCCTAACTTCATCATCCAGACCCGAGGGTATGTGTGTGTTTTGACTGATTGAGTAAGGGGAATATACCTTGGCTGGTCTCTAAATCTCTTCTAGCCCCCTTTTGTGTAACTCTGGAGTACAGTGCCATCTATAGAGGATCTTCAAGAGAGATTCTCTGCCCCAGCATGTAATGCAACGTTTTTTGCTTGTTCTAGTATTTTTCACTATTTGGTCTTGATCCAGAGTTAGGCCCAGTTCTCTCTCCCAAATCCATTGAAAAGGTAATTTCTAACCCCATGTTCAGTGTTTTGAACATACGTGATATGGATTGGCAGTCTTAAAAAAAATGGTGACCCATATTGATCTTAATGGGAGAAAGGATGTTTATTTATTTATGTATAATTCAATAGTAACGCATTGGCTTGAGGGTGGCACACTGGGCACAGGCGGAGACATTCCCTGGCTTAGTCGAAGTCCTTATGGAGCTTGTAGGGAAATGTGGAGTGTTTAAAATATTTGTGTGCCAATGTGAATTTCCTATAGGAGAAGTATGATTACTTATTCAGGGAGAACTTCTTAGGGATGCCTTGAGGTCAGGGTGACTTATGTGGTGTCACAAATTATGATAAGCTCAGATAATTTATATACAGGTATCGCAAAGGGGTGCTCCATTTCTTAAAATGAATATGAATTGTCAGTGTGGCAAAGTTGTCTATTGTTTTGGGGGAAAACTGGCTTGTGTCAGACTAAATCCTAATCGACATAATAGTGGTATGTGTTGTGATTGAAAAACAGCATCTTCATAGTATGGGAATGTAAAGTCCAATACCATGTAGTTAATTGAATTATTTGAGGGTGTATTTTATTTAAAATGTTGCCTGCACAAAAAATGCTGGCCAGATAAGATGCTGAGTGAATAAGTTGCTAACTTCCACCAGCGAATAAGATGCTAGTTGAATAAGAAGCTAACTTCAGCATGCGAATAACATGATTGCCGAATAGGAAGTTAACTTAAGCCTCATTCCACCTGAATAGGGTTTATTAGCATGTATACATAATACTACATATGTGTGCCCACAAAATAATGTATCTGCATCAACACACTTTTGTTTTAGTTTTTTTCAATATTTGGCCAGGCTGCACAGAGGTGAGGCATATTGGCTTTGCCAATGCTTACTCTCTCTCTCTCCATGTCTCCATCGGTACAGCTCTAACTTTCCACTTTTGTTTTGCCACCATCTCTGATTGTCTCCTTTGACAAACTCCAACCATGTATCTCTACCTCTTGCATTTCTCCGTCTTTCACGCAGTCCGACACACTCTTTCTCTCTTACACTCACTCTCTCTCCATCTCTTTATTCCCTTGTTTTTATCACTGGCTGTTGTAGTGTCTTGTGTATGATAGAGTGCAGGACCCATATGCTCCCTAGTGGACTCCATAGTCTAGAGACATAAGTGATTGGGTGTGGTTAATAAAATTCATGACAGAGTACGTTTCAGTTCTGTTCAAAAGCTTTATTCGAAATGTAAAAACAATTCATAAAAGCATACAGTTCAATCACAATCATTAAAATTCATTATGAACACATTTATCAATGAATACATTAAAAACCAGATTTAAAGTCCATATTCACACTATTTTAAACAAAATAACCATAAACCTTCAATAGGGGCGCATAATTCAAACATAGCAAGTGCTAGGATCAATTCATCAAGGGAGCAAACATTATTCAGATGTAAAGATAAATCAGCTCATCATTTTAGAGCGAGATAATAAATCAAATTGGTTAGGCGTGGAGATGATACGGCCACTCAATACATGGCCACTCCTGCCCGTCAAGAGGTTGCTCTCTGCTTTCTGACATTTCCACGGGGTATATAATGATCTGGGGTAAAAGTCGCTTATGCTCCAAATAGATATAGGACCATCTCCTATTTGTGGCAGCCAGGATTGGAGAAATGGAACGACGTGTTTAGACCTGAATTTGACGAGTACCAAATCGCCCGCTATATCCTTAGGGAGAGGTCCTAGCCAACCCACCCTTCTGACATTTAGTATGGTGCCATCAATGTTGGGTGGTAGAGGTCTATTTTTGGTTAGCCAAAACACAACCTTGTTTCTTAGGTCCAGATGGCTTTCATGTTTCCCCTTTATAAGTTCTGGTACTCCTGAAAGGACGCACACAATAGGGGCTGCCTCTGGAGGCAGATGTAGATGATCGGTTTTAAATAGCATGTTGTCATGATTAACCGCTGTTCCTTTACGTAGTGTCAGTTCATTGTTTGGCCCTACTCTAGGATGAGACCTCCGTACAAAAGTGTCAGGGGGATTAAAAGTTTTCACATGTGGTATTACTCGTTGGTTGCAGGTGGTATTGCTTTGTGTAGAAGTTTCAGACATTTCTATGGAGGCTGGGCGCTGTGGCTGAGTGGGAACAGCCATAGTTTTTACAAGCAATGGATTAGCCTTGATTGCTTCTTCAACACCCAAGAGTCTATCCCCTAAACTAGCCATTTTATCGATCAACGGGGATATTATAGATGTAATCATATTTTCAATCGAGGCCATTAAAGAAGCATGGGTGGGGGCAATCGTTATGGCATTGCTGGACGTGTTGGACGATGGGGGATTTAGGTTTAGCTTTAGATGTTTGGCCTGACTCCCCAATTGTTTAGCCCCATCTCTCTTCCTTTTAGCAATAGTGACCTGAGGGGTAACTGCAACTAGCGATTTTTCTTCCGGTCGTGGTATAAATGAGGTATCCTGTATACTATGGGTTAGTTGAAGTTGACTGTTGGCCAGGGGACTGCTCGTTGCTGTGACGCAGATTGGGGGACTAATTTGAACATTGTCTGGGTCCACAGGAGCATACGTGGATTTGCACATTATATTTAGTTCCTCCAGTAATGATATATTTGGGGCTACATTGACGGTCTGTAAGGGAGAGCACATAATGGGAGGACTATCCATGGCTGGGGATTGCTTTATTCTCTCAAGTTCTCTGACAATGGGGAGCGTTACCCTCTTTATATAATAATCCATCGTTCCCCTAAACAAGTCACTCTGGGGGGAGATGTTTCTGGTATCCCCCTTACAGGTCATATCAGCATCAACTGCCCAAGGAAAACAGTTCAACAGATCCACTATGATGACAATGGGAAGGACATATGAGGAAGCGGGGATAGGCAAAGGGTATCAGTACCTTTAATACTTTTACTTCCTCTCTTAGATCGAAGCCAAAGGGAATGGCCCCGTCCCGGCCTCCTCTGGCCTTTGATGGCCGCAGGTGGCCCCGCCCTTGTCCCGGGCTTCTCCCGCGCGTGTCCTCGCGGGACGAGGGGCCACACAGACCTTTATGCGCCTCCTGGCGCGGCTTGATTAGCGTGGCGGCAGCGTCGCCTGGAGCTGGACTACAGGGCTGCTGGGAAGTGTAGTTCCGGGCCGGCGGAGCGAAGCCCTGCCGGTGGTGAGATCAAGGGAAGGATGCTGGCGTGTACTCAGCGGAGCAAAGCCCGGCCGAGCACAGTCTCCCCCAAAACAGCAGCACAGGGTCCTCAGGGCACACAGACCTTTATGCGCCTCCTGTCGCGGCTTGATTAGAGTGGCGGCAGCGTCGCCTGGAGCTGGACTACAGGGCTGCTGGGAAGTGTAGTTCCGGGCCGGCGGAGCGAAGCCCGGCCGGTGGTGAGATCAAGGGAAGGATGCTGGCGTGTACTCAGCGGAGCAAAGCCCGGCCGAGCACAGTCTCCCCCAAAATAGCAGCACAGGGTCCTCAAGGCACACAGACCTTTATGCGCCTCCTGGCGCGGCTTGATTAGCGTGGCGGCAGCGTCGCCTGGAGCTGGACTACAGGGCTGCTGGGAAGTGTAGTTCCGGGCCGGCGGAGCGAAGCCCAGCCGGTGGTGAGATCAAGGGAAGGATGCTGGCGTGTACTCAGCGGAGCAAAGCCCGGCCGAGCACAGTCTCCCCCAAAACAGCAGCACAGGGTCCTCAGGGCACACAGACCGTTATGCGCCTCCTGGCGCGGCTTGATTAGCGTGGCGGCAGCGTCGCCTGGAGCTGGACTACAGGGCTGCTGGGAAGTGTAGTTCCGGGCCGGCGGAGCGAAGCCCGGCCGGTGGTGAGATCAAGGGAAGGATGCTGGCGTGTACTCAGCGGAGCAAAGCCCGGCCGAGCACAGTCTCCCCCAAAACAGCAGCACAGGGTCCTCAGGGCACACAGACCTTTATGCGCCTCCTGGCACGGCTTGATTAGCGTGGCGGCAGCGTCGCCTGGAGCTGGACTACAGGGCTGCTGGGAAGTGTAGTTCCGGGCCGGCGGAGCGAAGCCCGGCCGGTGGTGAGATCAAGGGAAGGATGCTGGCGTGTACTCAGCGGAGCAAAGCTCGGCCGAGCACATTCTCCCCCAAAACAGCAGCAGTTCAGTTAACGGTTACACTCTAGACCAGGAGTCTCCAACATTAGTAGCGATCAATGTGTTTCATTGAACATAAATAGCTCTCAGTACAGAAAAAGTTGGAGACCCCTGCTCTAGAGAATAAAGACGTGCAATTCTGAGCTTCGTGTGTGGCGTAATTTATTTACATGCTACTGGACTGGGGAGGATGAGACTTCCTACCTCCCGTGGACATCCAGTCAGCAGTCAAATCCCTTATTATCTCGCAAGTAGAATATGGCTTGGTAACCCTAGCAGGGCTTCCAAAAGCAAGGTTAGCTCTGCTAAGAGCTACTCTGAACGTCTCTGCCAGACTAATCACAGGCTCCAGAAAGCATGATCATATTACACCTGACTTAATTCAATTTAACTGGCTTCTCATTGAAGCAAGGATCCGCTTCAAGGTAGCTTGTCTGACACATAAAGCTATACACCGCAATAGCCCTGTTTACCTGGCAAAGAACTTGAGCTCTCTGGTTCCAGGCAAAACTTAAGAAGCTCCAATACCTTACTCCTGAAACCACCCAAATTCAACAAAAAAAGACTTACAATCGCACCTTCTCAGGGCTGGCTCCAAGAATCTGGAATGCCCTACCAACGGTAATCAGAGCCAAATCCTCAACTGCCTCATTCAAGAAACAAGTCAAAGAGCTACTTTTGGAAGAACTTCAGCAGCAATAGCTTCTATCTCATGTGATAATCACTTCCCTTGAATGCTTGACAATCATTTTTACTTTCTATATTGGAATGTATGCCTGACAATCATTTTCTCTACATGGTCTGAAATATGCACTCGATTAGAAATGTACTGTATCGTTCTCGGGCGTAGTGCGCTGCTTACACTGCACAGCCTCACCTAGTAGGGCCTTCACTGGGTTCCTCCTATGTTACCTTTTTTGTATTGTACTTTTACTGTCTCCTCACGGCAATGCTAATTGTCCTCTTTGTACAGGGCTCTGATACCCGTTCTGGGTCTTGTTTGCACTTTATAAAACTTAAATAATAAATAAATAACTGGCAATGAGATAGGGAATATGTAAACCCCACAAACAAAAGAGTCGAGATTGCTCTCCCAGAGTGTTTGCTGAGGTCCAGCATACTGCTCGTGCGGGCCACGCAGGCCTCATTCGAAGTGAAGAATCAACAGTTGGCGTATGTGGAGTCAAAGTGCAACTCTAGCCACTACAAGACCTTC
This sequence comes from Lissotriton helveticus, assembly GCF_964261635.1. Taxonomy (NCBI): domain Eukaryota; kingdom Metazoa; phylum Chordata; class Amphibia; order Caudata; family Salamandridae; genus Lissotriton; species Lissotriton helveticus. The sequence goes on from NC_136070.1 coordinate 943,313,402, forward strand.
GAAAACAGTGAAGGCCCCATGGAAAGTTTTATTTATTGTCAGTCAGAAATTCGCTACTACGACCGAGATAAGAAGTGCAACACCACAACTCAACACAAAACCATTATTCATCCAGTATGATAATGCTAAAGGCAGTGACAACCAGGTACAGAAAGTGCAAGAAACGGCAACAGCAAAGTGCAAAATAATGCTGCAATCAAAAGTCGATAAAGGCAAAGATCAACCAGGTGTAGGAAAGCAAATCTTTAAATACATAAAATACAATTTTACTCACAAGAAACAATCATCTACTTAGCAAACATCTATAGTAAAGAGAGTCATCCAGCCTCAACGCTAGGCACAGCAACCCAGGCTCAAGAACAGTGTCTGTGCTTGTGAGGATGTCCAATCCTGCATAACCGTCAAAATAGGCTGTGAGTGGAAGTCGGAATAGTGCAATCTTTCAATTTTTCCATGGCTGCCGAAGAGAGTAGCGGTGGCGCTGCTGCCTTCCTGAAACCACTGTCCGCTTTTGATGTTGCCAATAAGTAGAATACCTTTTTTTTTGTGAAGCTAAGGAGTTAGACCCATTTGGGGCATGGGGTAGGCTGGACCTTATTAATAAGTCGAATATTGGCGCAAGATGGACTGTCTGGATAGAAGGTTTTGAATACTTCATCAATGTACTGGAAGAAGCAGATGGCAAAAAGAACTTCAAATATCTAAAAAACTTAGCAGGTAACGATGTGAAAGAAGTGATAAAGATACCCAGTGGAGAAGAAACTTTGTACTGTCAAATTAAAGAAATGCCGAACACCAAATTCAACGTGATGCAGCACGTTGACTATAAAAGGTACATCTTCAATCAAGAGAGACAAAGAATGGTGAAACAATGGATGAATTTTTTGAAGGACTTGAAATGCTCATCAAACACAGTAAGCTCAACTAATTCAGTGACAAAGACGACAATCGTCTCAGTCTCAGATGGTTGCTTGTCCGATTCCTTCAGATGTCGAATGCTGAGAGAAACACTCACTCTGAAGCATGTGCTAATGGCGGCCAGAGTTGAAGAACGTGCCAATAAGCAAGCCGCTGACATTGAGGCCAGAGGAGCCCAGAGGGAATCAGCATTGAGTATGAAAAGCAAGAAATGACCCAAGGTAGAATACCACAAAGTGATGTGTCTGAAGAAAAAGCTGTGTTTTCAGTATGGATTTTCCTTTCCACATGAAGGTAAATGTCCTGCCATTGGGCAGATATGTAAAGGCTGCTGTAAAGAGAACAATTTTGTAAAAGTTTGCAAAGTTAGAGAAAAAGTGAGTGCATTACATCGTGAAGACAAAATGGCTGCCAGTGCGTCATGTCGTGAAGACAAAATGGCTTCCAGACAGTTCCAGAAACATTCTAGTCTCACCCACCAAAGTAAACAGCAATATTAGTTGAGGCAGGTAGAAACTGAAAGAGGCTGATTGTCATCTAATTCCTCAATGAAAGGTTCTTTGGTGAAGAAGTTGGGTGTGCAATGTTGATGCTGACTACTGAAAGATATGCACATGTAGGTCTGACTTTGTCAGAAAAGAATTGACAAGTGAAGTCACAACATTCATTTTGACATTGTCCCAAAATAAAAATGAAGTTTAATGGCTGCTAAATACCCTTTATCATAGGGAGTGGTGCATTGATAAATATCATGCCAGCCGGAAAGTACCATGAACTGTCTCCGGTGCTCCTTCTCACACCAATGAAAACCAAAGTATACATGTGGGCAGACTTGACACCATTGCAAAGTCAAGGTTCATTTATGGCGACTATGAAACATAAAAAGGCGAAGTACCTATAAGTAACTTGTAAAAGGTACCTATGGCACCAAGGGCATGGTAGCCGGAGAAAAACCTTTGATGGCTGCAGCATGTATAATGCCACCCTCAGAGACCTCTCACCACAAACATGCACCACTGCCATTGCAGCCTGCGTGTTTTAGCGCAGCTAAAAGTGAAGAGTTGACTTGACGAACATCCTTGTGTGCCATGCCTACCCAGCACTCCACGAGGCATAGGTAAGCCACCCTTAAGGCAGGGTGCACTGTACCTGATGTGAGGACCTATCGGTATGAGCAGATAGTGTGAAAATATGAAATAATCTTCGTTAGCATTAGCTGAAGCCATCTTGTTTGTGGCATCCATTTTGTTAGCTATGTAATTCTTCTGTCTTCACTGTTGCTTGCCCTTCTATTCTGCTTGAGTCATCAGCTTTAGTTAACTCCTTCTGTACTGGGCCAACGCAATGTATGTGCTGAACAAAGGCCTGTAGCTGCTGAAATGCACCTGGTTAAAGATGTAACTGTCAGCTTTTTTCTGCTGTTGTACACCTAAAGTGATCTCCCATCTGCCTGTGTTTGTCGGTAACCATTCCTGTGTAGGCCTGTACCTTCTATTTATACCTACATGCTTACTCTGCAACAAACTCTGTATATAAGCACCATGGTCTGTGTATTCAATGAACTACCTCCTGGAAAATTTGAGGGTGTTGTATGAATGTAGTCCCACTCATGAGTTATTATTAAACTTGTTATTTGAATTCCAGCTTCAGTGCCAATCTCTATTTTGTTGGTCTACGGACCCGTGGACAGAGAAGGGTGACCCCTGCACCGGTGTGCCCATTAAAAGGCACATTTCCACAATAGGCCCCTATACTATCTAAGATATTATAAGTGCAGTAAAGCCATAAGAGAGTATATGGTCTGGAAACTTGTCATTAAGAGTTTCACGGCACCATAATGGCTTTACTGAATCCTGGGATGTTTGGTATCCAACATCTCAGAATAATAAACCTGCACAGATTCCAGTGTAAAATGTAGTAACCCTTGCAGAGGAGACCCCTTAACCAAACCAGCTTCTGGTGGGTACCCAGCCTGCCACCACGAAACAGGTTTCTGGACCCTTAAGGCGAGAGAACTCACTCTCTGGGTCATGAAACAAAGCCTTTCCTGAGCAGAGGTCCTATCACTTCCCCCAGGTCAGGAAGGGCTGAGCAGCTTCAAAGACCCTGCCTCCTTTGCACTTCGATCCCCATCCCTCCTGCTAGAAGGAAGAGGCTCCCTTCATGTCTTCTCCATATTTCAACAGGAAAAGTTTTTGTTAGCTTTATTTTTTCATTATTTACTGCTCTTGGTGCTACATAGTATATAGTCACACATTTACCATGTACATTTGTAATACAGACATCATGTCCATCAGTATATCTGGAATCGTGTCTGTTAAAGCACATCTCCCACAGTGGGTAACTGCAGTGGTTTGGCACCGTCTGTCCCCATAATGAGTCTAGCCGGCTCCTGTTACCTATGGCAAAACATTCACTGGGATCCCTCTTCAGGGTTTGTTGCTCGTAAATAGTCCCTTAGGGTTTCCAAATATCTTTAGGTCTAGATGTAGGGGTCTGCATCGTAGCATAAAATTCACTATTAGTATTGCAAAACATGAGACTGTTACTCGACTGACCCACCTTTGGAATGCATTTGCACCCACAGTGTATATAGACAGTTCCCTTTTTGCCAGGAGTAAGGCAATAACAACAAATCTATGCCCGCCTTGGGAACATCAGTGATGTAGGCAGGCACTGCCAGAAGGGGGTATGGTTCGATCTGTAATTGCATGTTTTGTTCGAACTCTGCAAATATTTACCTCCAGTACTCTGCTATCTTGCAACATTTCCAGGTCATATGTAAGAAGTCGGCATAAGGGGTCTGACATTTAGGGCACTGTGAGGAATGGGATGGATCCATACGAGCCACTGCTTTCAGTGTAATGTATATTCTATGTAGAAATGTGTAGTGGATCAGCTTGTGTCTGTGGTGGCAGGACACCAGGCTTGCTTGTTGACAGCAGACATGCCAAGCTTTACCTGTGAATGGGTGCCCCAAGTCTGTCTCCCAAGCTTACCTAGGGAATCGCTGGCTATCTCACCTGACGAGAAAATAGATCTGTCTCAACCCAAGTACATACTTCAACTGCGACCTGTGTAGCACAAGGCGATCCTGCTACTAGATCTAAAAGAGCTGTTAGAGAAAGGGAAAGTGTGGCATACTCTTCTAAATCCAGGTTAGGAGGGAATGGTGAGGGAGGGAACAGTGAACCACCTGCAAAACGTACAAGGGGAAGTATGACACTGAGGAACAAGGCCAAAGCTAAGCTTAAACATCAAGCTTTAGGGAAACACGAGAATCATTCCCCGAAACCCAATGGTGGCATGCCTCTCTTTTCAAACTGCGACCCCCACACCATGTTGGACCAAGGAGGTGATCCTGACCACTGGGAACACTTGGAGACCTTAGTATCTGCTCTCTTAGTGCTTTTTTCAAGTAAAGTAGGGGCGATTGAAGAAAAATTGTCACATCTCCTAAAATCGAGTAAATCAGAAGGCATGTAAATGTAAATGTATTTGAGCTTGTAAAGCGCACTGCTACCCGTCTGTAGGTTTCCTGGCACTGTATAACTCTGGGGAACCCGTCCTGGCTTTCCATGTGGGATGGTCCCTGCTGGGAGTCCCCAAGGTGGAGCCAGGAATCCCCGGAGTTGATGGGGCCGTTGTGGAGATTAGGCAAGCTAATGCCCAGAGTTGCCGAGTGGAACCCCTGATTAGAGTAAGCCCCGAAGCGAGAATTATTGAGTCCGCTGACCCAAGTCCACGACCCTGCCGCGTCGGGAATTGAACCCTGGTCCCGGGCCGACTTCTGCTCCCGGGTCTGCCGCCTCTAACCAGTGAGCCACACTACACTACACCACACAGAAGGCATGTGGGTGTCAATGTGCGGCTCAAGGGGCAGTTAAAGCACCCATGGCCCTGCTAATACAAGAAGTCATTGGCCCTGTGGGGGGTAACAACAGGAAAGTGGTCCACAGAGTAGGAAAGGAGCTTACTGGTAATGCGTGTCCTATCACGCCCCGACCATATTCCTTGACATCTGGCCTGGGGGGGGAGGGGATGGGAGGGGGGGGAGTGAACACCGCACATCTGGGCCCGGGAGGCCTGGGGATAGGTGGCATGGTTAATTTCTCCTGTCCAGCTGCCCAGATCCTGCCCCAGCCCGTGGGTCCTCTGAGACCATTATCCATTGATCAGGCCAAGTCTACCATGAGAGCTAGTAATCACCATAGAGACGGTCCCTTTGCGCTGAATGCTGTGAATACTAAGCCTTCTGGAGACGTCTTAGATCTGCCCCCGGCCGCATTTCCTTATGTCTTGGTCCTGGCCGGTGTTCCACCGCTTAGACCAGACCAAACTGAATCTGGGACCCAACTGCGCAACAAAACCGTAGATTGGCTATCCAAACATAAAGGCTTTAGGGTCCCAGAAACAACATCATCATGGTGCGCAGAGTTGGGTGAGTGGGACGGTCACTAAAGAACTTCGAGGGGGACTGTGTGGTCATTCATTTTCGAAACACTACGGTTGTTCAGATGATTTTAACCCCTTCCACGCTGATGACGAGCTGGGCTCGTCATGAGGTATCCTCATGGCACGCTGATGACGAGCCCAGCTCGTCACGTAACATGCGCTTTAAAAAATCTCAGCGTACGAGCGGAATTCCGCCCGCACGCATGCGGTTAAGGGCGCAGGATCCGTGCCCTATGTTTCCCACCTCCATCTGGGCCTTGCCACTGGGATACTTTTACAAGCCTTCTGTGAGAACTCTGACGCTGACCGTTCCCTCCATTTCTCTGTCACTTTCTGGTTTAGATGCTCAAGACTGACTATCTGTTAGCAATGAAGTACCTGCTGTCTTAGACAATCTGGTGGAAACACTGGACGATGAAACACATGCTCCCATGGTTAGCTTATCGAATCCTATTACGTCCTGTCCCTTGAACCACCAGACCTCCTCAGCTGGCATAGCAAAACCCAGTTCTACCTTAAAAATAATTGATGGGGGCATTATGAAAGTTTTAACATGGAACATTGCAGGTTTAAGGGCAAAAAAGGTTGACGCCAGTTGGGAACATTTCCTTGTTACACATCACATTATAGCCCTTCAGGAAACGTGGGAGGCTAACGAAACCTACTATCTGGATGGGTTTATATCCTTTTGTAAACTTGCTATACCATCCAGTATGGGTAGAGCAAGGGGGGTTTACTATTATTTATTAATCTTAAGTTGTTTTATAAGGCAAAGTTGATTGAATCATGTGCTCCCTATATTTTGGCAGTAGAACGGACAGGGAAGAATTTCCCAACTCTTCTAGTGCTGAATTTTTATAAATATTTCACTAGAAGTGATGAGCTAGAGCACCTGAGAGCTCTTACTGCTTTTTGGGGCAATTATGGTGACAGCACTGAAACTCACTATGACACATTAGTCCGTGGATATTTTAATATTCATGTCTGCCCTACCAACTGTTTAGTAAGGCTGGAGGAGGAGTATGGCCCTCAGGGGCTAACCCATTTCGAACACACCTCTTCCGGCACTTTTTTAGAACGTTTTTTATCAACCCATAACTTGATTTGCCCTGCGCAGTCGGATAGGATACTCCCCATACCTACATATGTTGGTCATGGCTGTCACAGTATAATTGATTTTATTTTGGTCTCCTCTTCATGTAAATGTAAATGTACAGGAATTTATATAGCGCAAATCACCGAGCGGTTTCTAAGCGCTTGCTTAGGGAACCCGTCCTGGTATTCCCCTGTGAGATAACCTCGGCAGGGTATCCGCAAGGTGAAAGCCAGGCATCCCGCCGCGAGGGGCCGTTGTGGAGATTAAGCAAGCTATTGCCCAGAGTCGCAGAGTGTGAACCCGTGAATCGAGTAGGCACCGGAGCGAGAATTGTCGAGTCCATGGACATTTTTAGGACTCAAGACCCCGCCGAACCGGGAATTGAACCCTGGTCCCAGGCTGACCTCTGCTTCCAGGTCTGCCTCCTCTAACCAGTGAGCCACACTTCTCCACTGTTCATTGATGTTGACACTAGGCACATTAAGTGCAACAAATAATTGTCTCAGTGATCACAACCCACTGACACTGGACCTTAATATATATGCTGTAAATAAAGGAAGGACCATTACCCAACTTACCAATGCTAATATTGTGCCCACAGATCAAGCACGTAGAATGAGGTGGGAAAGAATCGCCCCTGACAGCTTTATTGACAGTCTATTCACCAATTGTGCGCAGGAGTTTGGGATTTGCTCAGACCAGGACTCCCTACCACTATCAGTCCTTGATGCCTTTGACCGAATCACAAAGCAGGTTGATTTGAACTTAATTTTATCCCGTAGAGCAGGGCCCCCAAAATTTAAAAAATGGTTTGATGAAACCTGTATGAGCACCCATAAGGAAATCATGCAGGAACTCAAGCAAAAACCTAGGGTAGCCCCACGGGTTAAGAATGCAGGGAGGACATACAAACTTGCAGTGGAAAGGCGGAAAAGGCAATTAAGGGAGATGGCTTAGTCAGGCCAGAGTGCTGGTCAATAGTTCTAGATTCTGGTCTGTTGTAAATAGCCCATTGTTTGATGATTCACCAAACTCCAGTACAGATTGTTTAGTTCCTACAAAGAGGTGGGTGCAACACTTTGGGAAAGTGTATAGTGATTTGACCCCCGGAACTCCCGCAGGGACAGTAGGTAGTGATTATGCATCACACCCCCTTGTCTTTACTATGGATGAAGTCATTAAAGCGATTACATCAACTTCAGGGGGAAAATTCCAGGTCCCGATGGAGTACCGGCTTATCTCTATAAGACAGATCCCAAACTATGGGCCAAGATTTTAACCCATGTTTTTAATGCAGCCTGCCTGTCTGGTTTTCCCCTATCCTTGTTGAAAATAGCAATGTGTATGTACATAAGCGGCGTTCATTTGTGTTCACTGTACCTCTTGTCGTAAGCAGAATGTACATTGCAAAACACTGACTGTGTTATCCCGCCAACATAGACCCATACACACATATATACAACAGCCATTTTAGGTACCATGGTCTCTCTGTTTGCGATTGATCACCAGCGCCCTTCCCTGACCCTGCAAGCTTCCCCCATGCACCCTGACCGCCCCCGCTCTCACATGCACAAGTCATGAGCCCTCCCCTCCCGCATGACTCTGTCTCTGAGAATCGCACCCCGCGCCTGACCAACACCTCCTTTTCCTCCATGAATACCCCTCCTTTGATGACCTCTTCCTCTGAACCTAATTGTCTACATGGACCGCTGGTCATCCCTTAGCCTGAGGATACAGTTTATTGCCCACTACTGTATGCACTCGCCTCTCTTGAAAGGAGCCACTATTGATCATGACCTCCCCACCCCCTGAGATTCGATCAGGCGCACACATTCCAAAGAATCAGCAGAACACTCAGCTGCGTGACAGCCCCCTCCTATTGTATGGAGGATCAGGGCCCCTACTGTAGCCACGTGTTGGAATATCTTCATATTTCACAATGTCTTGATTGTAATAAAGGATGCATGTGTGCCACAAACCTGTGTATAAAAGACGAAGCCTCAGAGAAACTTGTTAGAGCACCTCCTGAAGACACTATGAGAGTGTCCGAAATGACATGCTCTCCTCATGAGAAATAAACTCTGTTCTTGTTTTCCTGCCTTCAGCGCCCGTCTCTTTATTTGGTAATTATTCAAGATGGGAACTAAGAGTCGCCCTGCACCAGCAGCCTGGGCATCCGGTGCGTTATGGGCTGACTTTTCTACAATTGGCGTCCCAACGCGGGGTCCATCAGCGACATAGGGTCCGGTAAGAGAGGTCCAGACGATGGGGTGAACATCTAAATGATTGGAGTATACCTGCCTTGAGAGGGCCCTCGTCCGGCTGCCGATTGAATGAACTTCACCGATTCCGAACGGACCTCTCTCAAGTGACCTAATGTCCTGACTGGAATCCCACAGGAATGCTGCGGTAAAAACATGGAGAAAGGGAACGATCGGGCGCTGGAGAAAGGAAGACGAAGAACTGTCCACACGGTCCGGTCCGGGTAAGGTTAAGTAGGACGTCTTTATGTCTAATTGGTAGGATGGCTTTATCCATCTGATTGATTGATTGATTATTGATATTGGAAACGGTATTTAGATACTGGTATTGTTCATTGATTGGTTCATTTAGCCTTGGGTGCTACTTGAAGTATTGGTTCTCTTGGAGACATTCTCTGTTTGCAAACAGCGACGAATAGGAACGTTCCTCTCTCTTTGCAAATAGTGAAGGATAGGTAATGCGGACTTTTGTCCCCCATTGTAATCCGTCATACCTATTTTTCTCCCCACTGATTGATTGGTTGCTCTGTTGCTCTTTGAGACATTCGCTGTCTACAAACGGGGAAGAATAGGAATATTCTGTCTCCCTTTGCAGATAGTGAAGGATAGGTAATGCAGACTTTTGTCCCCATTGTAATCGGTCATACCTATTTTTCTCCCCATTGATTGATTGTTTGATCGAGCATTGAATTGTTCGAAGTTGGTTCTCTTAAGGATCTTCTCTGCCTGCAAACGGGGAAGAATAGGAATATTCTCTCTCCCTTTGCAGATGGTGAAGGGTAGGTAACGCAAGCTTTTTAACCCGTCGTGCCTATTTCGTTCCTCATGGATTGATTGGTTGTCCGAACATTGACTGTTTGGAATTGTTCTTTTTGGAGGTATTCTCTGTTTGCAAATAACGTGGAATAGAAATGTTCTGTCTAGTCTTTGCAAGTAAGGAAGGGTAGGTAATGCGGACCTTTGTCCCCCGTTGTAATCTGTCATGCCTATCTACTCCCCACTGATTGGTAAACCAGTTCCACCCGGACCATTTATTGGAGGTAGGTCATCTGGCTCGGCCAGGAGGGTACCCCTAATACAAAACGACAAATATAAAAATGCGGATTAGCCGCTGTATCGTGCTAGCAAATAAAAGAAAAAAAAAATAATAAAAATAAAAATCGTTAGGAAAAAGAAAAGGAATAGAGTGAAATCAGTAGGCCGCTGATGAAATCTTCTTTTCAACCTCACTGAAATGAAAACATAGGGAACAACCCCTCAGGAAATACGAAACTGGTGAGGAAAGCCGAACTCAACGCTATGACTTCGAGACAGCTTGGCTCCACCACCCACCCCGCCCAATTAACGACAAACCTTAGGCGAATAATAGAAAATATACAACACTATAGCAAAGTAACAGGTGAACACGTTTTATTTTTAAACAAACAGAGAAAAAAAAAAAAACATTTAAGCAACTATTTACATGACAAACGGCTGCAACGGCAAACGAAACCCACAATGCATTTCGCCGTCTGCCTGACGCCGTTCCAGTCCTTCCTTCCCCAAAGTAGCAATGTTGGGCTACTTTGGGCTACTTTCTAGTAGTTTTTGGGCGTTTTTATGTCTACAAAACCCGTCAGGGGCGGTGGGGTGGAAGGACCACTACGCGAATAGCCCGAAGGCGGCGCCACACGCCAAGGCCTGCCCCACCGGATGAACCAAGGGACCCGTTCCTGGGGCCAGGGCGAAGAGCGTCCGGCCGCCATCAACCGGAGGCCCGGCCCGAAACGTGCCAGGCGTCGCCACTTCTTCTATAATGGCTGCGACAACACTGGGGGGGGATGTCTTGCACATGCCTCCGACCCCCCCCCCTCGTCCTCATCGCCTGGTCCGGCCATAACAAATGTCAAGCGAGACGCCGTGGGGTGCACCGGGAGGGAGAGGCGGCGCGAACGAGCCTCTCCCACCTCCCCAGGTGGAGGCTCCCCAGCTGTGCCCTCAACGCTCCTCGCACCCGGCAAAGGGTTCGTCCACTCTTACGGTACAGCGACGCTCCACGCACCCAGCAAAGGGTTCGTCCACTGTGGCGATGCTGCGACACCTCGCCCGGCAGGTTGGAGCCCGTCTGCTCATTTGACCCCGCGATCGCCGGTAGCTGCCGAACTCTCAAAATGGCGGTCGACCTTGCAAGAGCGGGCCCAGCATGAAGGAATGGCCCGGTTGCTTGCTGATTCCACCATCATAAAAGTTCTCCTCGACCATGAAGATTCTAAAGGAGCCGCGGGAGTCCCCGACTCCCGCAGATACCCCCGATGGGGAATGACTGCCATGATTGCCCACGGAACGATGGAAATGTAGCCGCAGGACGTCGGCGCTCCCATGCTGTCGCCAGCCTCAGTTTGAATGACTAGAATCCTGCAGACTACAGTTCGGAACAGTTCCGGTGAAAACCCCAGTATGACCCGGTAGGAAAATTGTTGCCTCCCTCCCCCTTTTGACTGATGGTTCAGACCACCGATCCTTTCTTTTGCCCTTTAAACGGAACTTTTTGGACTGCCAAAAGGAAGCTCTGGGCTAACCACGAGTTAGTGGAGATTTAGACTATGCCTGGATCTGCCTGACTGCACCCAAAATGGCGCCGATGCAAATGAAACTCTCAACTCCTTATTGTACCCCGATTGCTCAGCCTTGGTGTCATAGGATATGTATGAAGTTTTTTTAAACATATAGATTGATATAGGATGTGTACTGATTATATGTTCGGACAATGGATTGATATAGGATGTATACTGTCAGCTCGGACAATGAATTGATATGAGATGGGTACTGATTATGTGTTCGGACAATGAAGGACAATGAATTGACATGAGATGGGTACCGATTGAACATTCGGACAATGAATTGTTGTTAAGTTTTGGCGCATCATGATTATTGAAAGTTCGAATTTCAATGTTTATGATACTCGCTCACACTAAAAGATTCGATACGATTTTTATTGCACTTGGCGCACTTTTTATGAAATTAACGACCACCGACTCCATTAAGTTTTCCACTAATAAAGTATCCCCACATCTACAGTTCCAGCCTGCTCCGTGGCCGGCCCACGGGGTTGTAGGCCCGTATTTGTACACCGACATTTTTTATTAAAGATTTTTGGAAAAAGCAAACATAGTTGTCACGCGTAAGTTGATAAGTTTCAAATGAATGATCACTATTTCCGATATAACTAAAATACAGGTGAAATGGCTCAGCTCGATTAGTTAAGGGTTAAAACGTATAATACGCAGAAATACTGCAAATATGAATGGTCCAGGTTTTTGTTGTATGTACTTTGCACATTTTTGTACAGCCTAAAGCAACCGCTAAAAGACCCTGGAATTCAGTCTATACTTTATATGCTACCTGTATCAGGAAAATTGTGCTAAATTGCCCCTAAGTCGCTCCAAAGGAGTGCCATCTGGCCTTCCTACACACGATCCGTAATACCACACTTGGGTGACCTATGCTATCCACTGGCCTCCGATAATCATCTCTCCCACACTAAAAGGTTCATCCGGGCTTAAATGCCGAGTTGGCAAGAACCGCGCTCCGTGGAGATAGACCGAGTATGTAGTAAGTAAAAGCCTTTTCGGGTTTATGCGCGCTGATGTGTTTTCAAATGTTGCCCCGCCCCCTTCTTTTTCCCTCTTTCTGCAGGTTACTTTGGAACATCGATTAAAAATACGAAAAGGAAAATGGTGATCTAACGGACGAAGAGACGGGAAAAAGGCGTTCGATTATGGTGCCCACGCACCCCGAATAATACAACCAAAAATAATGTGCACGCACGATTAAGCACTCCCCACTTAACTAAATAGGGAAAGGTTTAAAGAATGTTCCGGGGTGAGGTTTACACTCTAGTACACTCCGCTTGGAGGACTAGGAATGTTGTCAGTATATAAAAACCTACTACCTCCTTTTTCGCATCCTCATAGACATGTAACTCAAAACTGCCCTATTGTTCTCCCAACTGACACCAACTGCTGTCTCAGCCTGGAAACACATTTGCTAAAATGACTCGAAAATACCACCGTGAGCATTAGTCCGACCAGGTTAGTTCATGACCAATTGCCCAAGGCGTAAGTGTGTACAATCAAAGCCACCAGTAAAGGCAGCCGACGAATAAAAGAGAAGAAAAGGGTAAAAAGAGCTTAGGATGCTAAGGATGCGCAGCATACGGGAAACGATAATTTTGGCCAATAACTGTTCTATGTTTTGTCTTGGATTTTTGTGTATAGTACATGTACTGTCTCCCCCGTCTGAGTTTGTGTGTACGTGATGCATGGATCTACGTCATCCCTCTGCCTGTGTTTCCGTATTACTTAACCCCTGTTGTTCTGTGTTGTGCGCGCACTGAATGGCCCATTATTGTACACGTCTCTCTCTCTCTCTCTCTCTCTCTCTCTCTTTCTCTCTCCATGTCATACGTGTACCGAATGGACCATTTAGAGTGCGGTCTCTCTCTCTCTCTCTCTCTCTCTCTCTCTCTCTCTCTCTCTCTCTCTCTCTCTCTCTCTCTCTCCAAAAGCCCCCTGTTCCCTCTTTCCTTGTATGGTGACGTTGTGCCCCCCCCGGCACAAAACTTAATTGGGTCTCCTCGAACACAAAGGTGTTCGGCAAAATTGACAGGAACTAAAAACGATTGTGACTTGCCATATCACTACCTCTCCTTTCTGCAAAACGATAGAACCCGAGTTGGTAATGAAGGAAAGGACAGGTAAGACGACGGATGTCCCCTAATCTGGCCTTTTATAGGGGGACTATAACGTCAATGGCCTTCTGTTTTCCAGTTCGCTAGAAATGCAATTCCCAATGCACCGATCACGTCGCCCCTCTGCACTTAAGTGCGGATGTCCAGAATATCCCACTTCTCCCGATCGACCCCAGCTCCCTGTCCAAAGCGCCCACGCTTCCCCCGATTAACCCCAGCCTCATGTCAGCTACCCACGAAACGTAATTGATGACCTTGATTAACGGTCATTCCCCAGGAAAGCCATGTTTAACATCTGCCCCCTTCCCCCTTCTTCATGACGATAACGCCCCTGCTTGCAAGAGTTAGCCGACCCCGAAGGGAAGTGTAAGACTGTCAGTACTTGGGTTAAAATGAAAAAGGGCGAGCCTCTACATAGGGGCTCGAGTTTGAGTGATGATATAATACACCATGTATAAAAGTCCAATTTCTCTCACCATACGTCGCGCATAAACACCACACAGGTTTATGAAATCAATAACAATGCACTCCTACAGACTCCATAAGTGACGACTTCTGACTGTGATCGATGAACATATCCCCCACCCACGCAGGATTGGGGACGGTATTGAGATGTATAAATGTCTTCTCCTGCCAGTTTTTCTAAAACTTGTTTTCTACCCATTCAAAGATACAATCACCGGAGGAGAGGAGCTGGACGTGACGCACAGCCTGGCCACAGATCATGAAGCACGTGTGACCGCAACCAAAGGTGGAGCCGCAGAGCAACAAGACGCGGGACGAGGCACAACTTTCAAACTCGGCAGATGAAGGAATGAAGGGCTGCCTTGAAGCCCTCGACTCGCTGACCCACTCGTGCCTGAAGTCCCCGTCCCCTTTTGAGTCCGACTGATGGGCCTGCCTGCTCGTTGTCCTTTGCTCCCTTGGTCCCTTGGTGTGTTCAAAGATCTGGCCCCACTCCGCCCTCTCTTCCCTCGATTATCCAACAAACTCACCCTTTTTTTCGCATAAACTTTTGACTATAGAATGAGGTTTTGCCACGGAAAAAGAAAGACACGCAGGTGCCCAGCTTGAGGCACCCCTAAGAAAATAAGTTAGGAAACAGGACTGTGATCTAACAGCAGAGGACTGATCGCACCCTGCAACGTGTAAGGATGAATCCGAGCTGGACCTATAGCTCCACCGCCGGTGCTCAGCAGCGCCAACAAAAGAAGACGGACTCTGTTAAAAGACATTGCGACAAAGACCCTCCCCCTTTCCAGAACTTTCTACTCACCCCTTGACTAATTGCTTGTATCGAATTGAATCCCTCCCTCAACCATTTTGTATTGCCTTTTAAAATGTTTCATCGGTCACTCATGTATTTAGTTTTTTCAAAAGTCTCTTATAGTACTGACAAGACCCGAAGGTATCAGAGCATTTTTTTCTGTATGTTGATGTCACTGGAGAGAAAATGAGAACTTGATTTTATAATGTGTCGGAACATTTTTCCTTGACTGACCCCGACTAAAGTATTATGCCGATCTCTAGACTTGCATGAATAACCCAACAAATGTAAATTCATACGTACCACATTTCACCAATCGATTGTGACTACATATGGTTATACTCAATCTGCTAGCATTTACAAACGTTATTTCATTGGCCACACATGGCTATATGTACACTCCGTTAGTTAGGGTAAACACAAAAGAACTAGCTTACGTTAAAAAGCGGCGACTGTTGAAAATAGCAATGTGTATGTACATAAGCGGCGTTCATTTGTGTTCACTGTACCTCTTGTCGTAAGCAGAATGTACATTGCAAAACACTGACTGTGTTATCCCGCCAACATAGACCCATACACACATATATACAACAGCCATATTAGGTACCATGGTCTCTCTGTTTGCGATTGATCACCAGCGCCCTTCCCTGACCCTGCAAGCTTCCCCCATGCACCCTGACCGCCCCCGCTCTCACATGCACAAGTCATGAGCCCTCCCCTCCCGCATGACTCTGTCTCTGAGAATCGCACCCCGCGCCTGACCAACACCTCCTTTTCCTCCATGAATACCCCTCCTTTGATGACCTCTTCCTCTGAACCTAATTGTCTACATGGACCGCTGGTCATCCCTTAGCCTGAGGATACAGTTTATTGCCCACTACTGTATGCACTCGCCTCTCTTGAAAGGAGCCACTATTGATCATGACCTCCCCACCCCCTGAGATTCGATCAGGCGCACACATTCCAAAGAATCAGCAGAACACTCAGCTGCGTGACAGCCCCCTCCTATTGTATGGAGGATCAGGGCCCCTACTGTAGCCACGTGTTGGAATATCTTCATATTTCACAATGTCTTGATTGTAATAAAGGATGCATGTGTGCCACAAACCTGTGTATAAAAGACGAAGCCTCAGAGAAACTTGTTAGAGCACCTCCTGAAGACACTATGAGAGTGTCCGAAATGACATGCTCTCCTCATGAGAAATAAACTCTGTTCTTGTTTTCCTGCCTTCAGCGCCCGTCTCTTTATTTGGTAATTATTCAAGATGGGAACTAAGAGTCGCCCTGCACCAGCAGCCTGGGCATCCGGTGCGTTATGGGCTGACTTTTCTACATCCTGGGCCAAGGCGGTTATTATACCGATCTTTAAGAAGGGAGCAAGAGACAATCCGGCTTGTTATAGGCCTATTTCGCTCCTTGACTCTGCGGCCAAAATTATGGAGAAAGTTGTCCTGGCATGCCTACCAGAGTGGCTTGATCAAGCAAGTATAGTTTCCGATCTCCAATATGGTTTTAGGCAAGGGAAAGGTATGCTGGACCAATGCCTTAATCTCCATTTGGTGATAGGGAAGTATACAGTCTCTAAGTGCGGGACCTCCATCTGGCCTTTATGGACCTAACCTCGGCTTTTGACCTTGTTAACAGATCAAAACTCTGGGTGATCCTCCAAGATATAGGGCTAGATGTTGATTTGATTTCTTTTCTGGC
The DNA here is from genome assembly GCF_964261635.1 of Lissotriton helveticus. Lineage (NCBI taxonomy): Eukaryota > Metazoa > Chordata > Amphibia > Caudata > Salamandridae > Lissotriton > Lissotriton helveticus. Next base: position 943,329,835 of record NC_136070.1, read on the forward strand.
GGCCATCCATGAAAATACAACAGTGGCAGTGCGTTTTAATGAAGATGGTAGCCTGACTGATTCATGGGCAGTAAAAAGAGGGGTCTGGCAGGGGTGCATTTTGGCCCCCTTGCTGTTCACACTCTACATCAGTGTTCTTCCATCTGTGAGGCGCGCCCCCCCATGGGGGGGCGCGACACCTTCCCAGGGGGGGCGCGTCCTCCACTGCAATCTGCCCTTTGTTCCCTCCGTGCAAATCTTCTTAGAGGACTCCGGTATGTGGAAGGGGGAGGGAGGGGAGATCCATGGGGCAGGAGGTGCCCGTCCTTTTGTCTGGGTAACTCTCCCAGGAGGGGGTTAATTCACGGAGCTGTTAGCTTCAGTGTGTGAGGCAAGGAGTCTCCTCTGCTAAAAACGAAAGCAAACAAACAGACAAGCTTTCGGTTTTAGCAGAGGAGACCCCTCGCCTCCCACTGCAGCTGAAGCATTTCAGCTCTATGAATTAACCCCCTCCTGGGAGAGTTAGCTCTTCCCAGAATGGAGACTGTTTCCAGAGTTCGAGTCTCAGCATTGAAGCTGAAAATCCTGTGATTCTGGGCAAATCACTTAATCTCCCTGTGCCTAACAAAGAAAAGGAATATGTCCTCATGTAATTCAACTGGTGCTATGTAAAGCGCTCAGATACCTGATTCAGGTCAAGTTCACGCAATATAAAACTCTGTAAAAAACAAAAAGTAGGCTCTGGCCCAGGGCCCCAGCATTTCAAAGGGGGTGGGAGTGTGTGTGTGGGGGGGAGGGGTGGGGGGACCTTGAATCATTTTAAAACACAATGTTGTAAATAGCGTTTTTCAATCATTCATTTTCAATGTGTATAAGTCTATTACATACATTTTGCAGACAAATTGTGTTTATGCATCATGCAACATCCATATAAAAAGTTTATTTTAGATCTATACATGACCTCACATATGAGAAATAGAAGGGTGTGACAGATTATTTGCAGTAATATTAGTGAATTGCTGTTGTTACATACTGAAAACACACATCACTATCCCTGAATATCCGATGTACACACATTTAGTATTTGACCAAAGAAGGCATGAAAGAGCTGAGACGAGATCATAAAATCAAAGCTGGTCTGAACAGGGGCCCCAAAAATACATTTGGCCCACAGGCCACAAAATCCTTAAAACGTCCCTGAAAGTTTATTTTAAAATTGCACAGGCAGGCGCGCAAAATGCCAGTCAACCATGTGTTTAAACAGCTTGCAAATTGCTAAATATAGTTATAAATAAGTATGTATTCATTTGTAATTTTAACGAGCTCCCGGTCCCCCCTTCTTTTTGTCGATTCATTTGTAATGTGACTTTTTTATCTTTGCTCCCTTTTATTATCAGTCATTGATCATTCAGGCAGCCCTAGAAAACAAGTGGTGTTTTGAGCTGTGTAATAAGCCTCTGTCATTTCACCACACCCACCCACTCACAAACCTGCAGTTTACTAAACACTCTTATTGTATTGAATGGTATTCGCTGAATATGCCCGGAATGTGCGCGTGGCGGTCGAGTCCAGAAATTTCTGTGAGGTGGTGGGGGGGCCCAACATCTAAAAAAATTCAGCTGGGGGGCTCAACCTACAAAAGTTTGAAGACCTCTGCTCTACATCAATAAGTTAGGGGATTCTCTGATTTCTTGCTGCAAAGATATCCCTAGAGCCGGCACCAAAATGATTCCCGCACTTCTGTATGCCGACGATGAATGTTGGTGGCCAGGCCTGCAAGGGGGGTGCAAACGCTTGTTAGATTTTATGGAGTCATTGGACTTAATCACTAATTTTAAAAAGTCTCATGCTATGTCCATAGGTTCAAGGAGTGCAATGAAGGTTAAATTCTATTGCAAGGAACTAGAACTAGTAAAAGTCCCCGCTTTTCCATATTTAGGGGTACTTTTTGACGACCGGCACTCATGGTGCACGCAGCGTGCACACAAAAAGAATGTATTAGCCAGCGCTTTAGGGGCCATTTTAGACTTGGAAAAAAGAATTGGATCAAAACCACTCTCCACACTTATGAAGATCTACAATGCTAAGTGTCTCCCTATGGCGACTTATGGGAGCGATATCTGGGGATACACAGATGTCAGAGAAATCCAGGGGACCGAAAACACTTTTTTGCGTAGATTGCTGTTGGTCCCTGCTTCCACGCCAATCTTTAACATACATGAGGAGTTAGGAGCGGATTTCATTTCTGACCAGATTGCGGTTGCCCCTTTATTGCGTTGGCTGAGAATTTGGGCACAACCCAATCCAAATCTTAACCAATTGATTATCCAAGATTGTCTCACCCTAGAAAAGGTGTTAGACATTCAATGGATCAGATATATTAAGGACTAGATGGAAACCTTTGGCTGCCCTGGTTTATTTCTGAGCCCTATAGCATTGGGTAAACCAGCCGTAAGAGACCTCAAGGAGCAGTTCTTAGATTGACGAAGGTTACTAAGGGAGGAGAACGTATTGAAAAAATCCACGGTGAGAAGATTTGCCACATTGAGCCTGGGTCGAAAGATACAACCATACTTATCCTATATAAACAAACCATACCATCTTTTTGTTTTAACAAGATTTAGGCTGAATGTGGTTCCCTGGCTCCTTGCTTTTCCCAAAGGGTATTTCAAAGAAGGAACACTAAATCCTTGTCCCTGTGATAGCTTTTCGGACCACAACACTCTTCATTTAATATTCTTCTGTGCATATTATAATTCACTTCGCAGAAAATGTATCATTCCTTTGCTTAGAGGTTGTAACTTTGAACAAGTTATGCCGGCGCTGGTATATTTCCAAATGCTAGCGTCGCCTATGGTCTGTTTTGGGGTAGCAAGTTTTCTAATAGGAGCAATCAGGCATAGGAATAGTTCACTTATGAACTACTCTGTGGACTCGGTTTGAACCACGTTATCTAAATACTTGTTTTTATAAGTAAAGTTGGACAAGAACAAGATGGGCTAATTTTAGCTTATTTATTTAACTCCCAGGCCTAATTATGTGTTGGTGGGCTGTATCTTTATTTTCCGTTGCTATTCCCCCCGCCATGGATCTTCGGCGTGTCCTCATCTTTGTATGAAGTGTCGTATTACCCGATGGAGTGTATTCTATTTTATTGTAGATAATGATCTTTGAGTAGAGAAAGACTCTACGAAGATTAATAATTGTTTTATTGTTACAAGATGGGGGATCTTATCTGATTTTACACTTATGTATTTTACGATCTGAATAAAGTTAATTTTGACTGACTGAGTGTAGGCTATATCCATCGTACTCAAAAGCATTCACACAAGTATGAAGTATACCATCAGTGTAAAAAAAAGACCATATTACTGAAAGTACTGAGCCCCAACAAGGTGTGGCAGAGTAGGCGCTCACTGGTGTATAGACAATGGTGATGAGCGTGATATGCGACCGACTTTCCCAGATCCCTGCCACCACAGAGGACTTACAATTAGAAGGTGACCAGACAGAGGTTAATCGGCACCGCTTAGAGGTTTGTATCAAGGAACTTGACCTACACACAAGTGACCAACAGGACACCTCTAACAACAGACGGCAACCTACGTACAGAAACATCTTTGTTGATGGTTCATGTATTAGAGACAGTGTTGGTCAGTTGAGTTGAGAGCAGCATTTGCTGTGTGCACCATTACAGGAGTTGTTGAAGCTGCGTGCCTGGAAGGAGTATACTCCGCTTAGGTGGCTGAGATCATTGCCCTAACTCGTGCTTGTTTGGCAGCAGACTAGATTTGGATTACCATTTACACTGACAGCCAATATGGGTTTGGTGTTGTGGTTCATGACTTCGGACAGTTATGGTCTCGGAGAGGTTACATGACCTCATCTGGAACCCCTATCAGGAATGGGGAATTTGTAAGATTGCTCTTGGAAGCTTTGCAATGTCCCAAAGAGATTGCTGTTGTGAAGTGTACGGCTCATGGGAAGGGGACAGATTTCGTGTCACTTGGAAACAGGTATGCGGATGAGGTTGCACATTTCTGTGCTGAGCAAGGCTATTCCTTCACTGAACAAGACATAGAGGGATGTCAGGAGAGAACAGAGTTAAACATGATGATGGAGATGGCAGATACTTGGGATGAGCTTAAATGCATGCAGGAACAAGTGTCAGACCACGAGAAAAATGTGTGGATCAATTCAGGCTGTGTGAAAGGAGATGTGGATATTTGGGTCTCGACTGATGGGAGAGCGGTGTTGCTGGATGAGTTGTTGAGACCAATGGCGAGACAAATCCATGGTGCAGTTCATTTGGGATGAGATGCGATGGTGCAGTGTTCAGACAAACATGGTACAATCCGAAATTTCGTGCAGTGGCTGAAGCTGTGTGTCAATGGTGTGTCACGTGTCAGCAAATGAACGTTGGGAAAAGAACTGCAGTTACCATGAGTCACATCGGGAGGGCCTTTCAACAAAATGCAATTATATTTCATTGAGATGCCAAAATGCAATCATCTGAGGTACATCTTGGTGGTGGTGTGTGTTTTCTCACTGTTGGTGGAGGCATACCCGACACGCAGATGCGACACACTTACAGTAGCCAAGCTATTGTTGAAGGAACTTGTGCCTGGATTCGGGGTACTGACCTCTTTGGAATCGGAAAGAGGAACTCACTTCCATAGTGAGATCATGAAGATGCTTTGGACAGCACTGAACATTGATCAGAGACTCCATTGTAGTTATCAACCAGAGGCTTCTGGGATAGTGGAGCAGATCAACAGAACTTTGAAAGCTCGGATGGCGAAAGTGTGTTCATCCACGTCTCTGAAACGGCCAGACGCTCTACATTTAGTGCTAATGAGTATGCGCAGTACCCCAGACAGGAGAACAGGTCTCTTGCCCCATGAAGTGCTAATGAGGAGGGCAATGAGGTCACCAGCGGTGCCATCGAAAGCCTTGCTGAGCATCACAGATGATCTGATTCTTGATTATTGCAAGGGACTCGCTGATGTCATCCGTTCTGTGTCCCATCAGGTGGAGGCTGCTGTGGTCCCGGCTTCCAGTGATCTCTGCCATGACCTGAGCCCGGGGGACTGGGTACTGGTTTGGAAGCACGTGAGAAAGAGCTGCTTGGATATTTGTTGGAAGGGACACTACCAAGTCATCCTTATCACGAACACTGCTGTGAAGTGTGGAGGGCTGCCGAATTGGGTGCATGCTTCACACACTCGTCGAGTTCCAGCACCCTTGGAAGAAACAGCTCCTCTCCCAAATGAAAATCCAGCTGAAGTGGAAGGGCCACAGGAGGGGACAAGCCAAGCTGTGAGGGTGTCTGGTGAAGCTGGTTGCTCACTAGATCAAGCTGAAGAGGGTCACGACGGAAGTGAAGCTGAGACTGTCTCAGAAAGGGGAAGTGACTGTGAAAGTGAGCCGAGGCCGAACTCAGCTGAAGAAAACTGTGAGCAAAGTGAGCAAGAAGAAAGCAGGAGGACCAGCAGAGCAGGGGAACAGTGGCCAGAAAGACAGAGGCGACTGAACCTGAGGTTGGTTTCCGAAAGGGATCTTGCTCCTGTGTCTTAGGAGTCTGAATCAGATGGAGACGAAGAAGGGCAAGCTTGTGGAGGACCAAGAAGATCAAGGCGAAAGAGGGTGCCTTGTCGAAGGTACGATACTCCTGAGTGGACATACCTTGTGACTGATGCCATTCATATTGAGATCAGGGAGGGTGAGGGCAGTGACAGTGATCAGTAACAGTCCTAACATCAAATTGGACGTGCTGTTGTTGGTGCCGGCACTTGAGATCGAAGGTGTACTGACCATCACTGTTCCAAATCCCCAGTCTTGAGCGGAATTCGTCATTTGATTCTGAGTAGATTGATCTTTCCTACATTTGGTCCTGAAATACCATCTCATGAGTCTATTGTTCTTCGTCTTGAACTTTTGGAGTATGTGTTAGAAGCAGTTGGAACTAATTTGATCATGGACTAAAAAGACTTTTGCTGTAAATACTTTGTTGTAAAAAATGTAGGTCCGAGTGGAAAAAGAAGAAATTTAGGGACTTCCCATAGAGGACGGAGAAGGGTTAGGGTTGTGTTTCGTTCGCTGTAAATAAGGAACTGAAAATTAACAAGCATTTGCAATGCAATAGGTCTCGCATTTGCGAGAGTTTAAGATATTGGCATTGTAAATGACAATGCCTTTTATTTATGTTTTAAAAACCAATACATGAATAAAAGGCACTGGCATTTAAAATGCCAATAGCTCAAACTCTCACAACTGCGAGACCTATTGCATTGCAAATGCTTGTTTATATATATGTTGGTTTTGAAAATAGCAAAAATAATAGCTTTGTCATTTACAATGCCAATAGTTATAACTTGTGACACCTATAGCATTTGTAATGCAATATGTGTTGTATTCACGTGACTTAGATGTATTGATATTACAAATAACAATGGCTTTGAATTTTTTTAATAATTAATACTTAAATAAAAGTTCTTGTAATTTATAATGGCAATAGCTTAAACTTTTGTAAATAACTTTCGTGAAGAATATGTTCAGTGTATTTTATTGTGACGAAAATCCAAGAACAGAAGTGAAATACTAACCTCTTTTTGTGACATTTGTAATAAAGCTTGAAACATTGAGAGATCATATTTGACCCAGTTGTTGTTGAATGGTTGCACAGATTGATGCTGTGGTGGCGCTGAGTGATGTTGTGGTGGCGACTAGTGATGCTGTGGCATTCAATGATCCTGTGGTAGCGCATAGTGATGTTGTTGTGCCCCTTAGTGATGCTGTGGTGGTGCTAAGTGATGCTGTGGTGATGCGATAGATAGAGTGAGTGGGATAGATAGATAGTGAGTGGGATAGATAGATAGAGTGAGGGCGATAGATAGATAGAGGGAGGGCGATAGATAGATAGAGGGAGGGCGATATATAGGAGTGAGGGCGATAGATAGCTAGACAGATAGATAGAGTGATGGCAATCAGTATCTAAATAAATAGATAGAATGAGGGCGATAGATAGATAGATAGAGTGAGGGCGATAGGTAGATAGAGTGAGGGCGATAGATAGATAGCGTGAGGGCGATAGATAGATAGCGTGAGGGCAATAGATAGAGTGAGGGAAATAGATAGAGTGAGGGTGTTAGATAGAGTGAGGGTGTTAGATAGATAGATAGATAGATAGATAGATAGATAGATAGATAGATAGATAGATAGATAGATAGATAGATAGATAGATAGATAGATAGATAGATAGATAGATAGATAGATAGATAGATAGATAGATAGATAGAGTGAGGGCGATAGATAGAGTGAGGCCGATAGATAGAGTGAGGCCGATAGATAGAGTGAGGCCGATAGATTGATAGATAGATAGATAGATAGATAGAGTGAGGGCGATTAGATAGATAGAGTGAGGGCGATAGATAGATAGAGTGAGGGGCGATAGATAGATAGATAGATAGATAGATAGATAGATAGATAGATAGATAGATAGATAGATAGATAGATAGATAGATAGATAGATAGATAGAGGGAGATAGATAGAGTGAGGCCGATAGATAGAGTGAGGGCGATAGATAGAGTGAGGGCGATAGATAGAGTGAGGCCGATAGATTGATAGATTGATAGATTGATAGATAGATAGATAGATAGATAGATAGATAGATAGATAGATAGATAGAGTGAGGGCGATTAGATAGATAGAGTGAGGGCGATAGATAGATAGAGTGAGGGCGATAGATAGATAGAGTTAGGGCGATAGATAGATAGAGTTAGGGCGATAGATAGATAGAGTGAGGGCGATAGATAGATAGAGTGAGGGCGATAGATAGAGTGAGGGCGATAGATAGAGTGAGGCCGATAGATTGATAGATTGATAGATTGATAGATAGATAGATAGATAGATAGATAGATAGATAGATAGATAGATAGATAGAGTGAGGGCGATTAGATAGATAGAGTGAGGGCGATAGATAGATAGAGTGAGGGCGATAGATAGATAGAGTTAGGGCGATAGATAGATAGAGTTAGGGCGATAGATAGATAGAGTGAGGGCGATAGATAGATAGAGTGAGGGCGATAGATAGAGTGAGGGCGATAGATAGAGTGAGGGCGATAGATAGAGTGAGGGCGATAGATAGAGTGAAGGAGATTAGATAGATAGAGTGAGGCCGATAGATAGAGTGAGGGCGATAGATAGACAGATAGAGTGAGGGCGATAGATAGATAGACAGATAGAGTGAGGGCGATAGATAGATAGATAGTTGTGTGTGGTTGTGTGTGCGTGGTTGTGTGTGTGTGGTGTGTGTTATGCTTTGTTTTGCTATGTTTTGTTATGCTATGCTATGTTTTGTTGTGTTTGGTATGCTATGCTTTGCTAGGCTATGATATGTTTTGTTTTGTTATGCTATGTTTTGTTTTGTTATGCTATGTTTTGTTATGTTATGCTATGTTTTGTTGTGTTTTGTTAAGCTATGCTATGTTTTGTTATGCTATGTTTTGTTGTGTTTTGTTAAGCTATGCTATGCTTGGTTAGGCTATGCTATGCTTGGTTAGGCTAGGCTATGCTATGCTATGCTTGGCTAGGCTATGCTATGCTTGGTTAGGCTATGCTATGCTTAGTTAGGCTATGCTATGATTGGTTAGGCTATGCTATGCTTGGTTAGGTTATGCTCTATGCTTGGTTAGGTTATGCTCTATGCTTGGCTAGGTTATGCTCTATGCTTGATTAGGTTATGCTCTATGCTTGGTTAGGTTATGCTCTATGCTTGATTAGGTTAGGTTATGCGCTATGCTTGGTTAGGTTATGCGCTATGCTTGGTTAGGTTATGCGCTATGCTTGGTTAGGTTATGCGCTATGCTTGGTTAGGTTAGGTTATGCGCTATGCGCTATGTTATGCGCTATGTTATGCGCTATGCGCTATGTTATGCGCTATGTTTATGCGCTATGTTATGCGCTATGCGCTATGTTATGCGCTATGCGCTATGTTATGCGCTATGCGCTATGTCATGCGCTATGTTATGCTCTATGTTATGCGCTATGTTATGCGCTATGCGCTATGTTATGCGCTATGCGCTATGTTATGCGCTATGCGCTATGTTATGCGCTATGTGCTATGTTATGCGCTAGGTTATGCGCTATGCGCTATGTTATGTGCTATGTTATGCGCTATGCGCTATGTTATGCGTCATGCGCTATGTTATGCGCTATGTATGCGCTATGTTATGCGCTATGCGTTATGTTATGCGTTATGTTATGCGCTATGTGTAATGTTGCATCAATAATGATGTGCCTTAATGAATTAATACATGTGCCTATTAATGAGTGGATTAACATAGGTTTAATGTGAAAGAGATATTGGTTGCAGAACTAACGTTTTAAAGTGATGAAATGTAATGTCATGTCATGTTAGAAATGCGTTTAAAAGTGCAAAGGCCTGGGACATGTTGAAGCCAGTAAGTGTTTTTTCCTTTGGTTAGCCTCAGTCAGAAAAGAATGATTTCTCTCGCTTGGGAAAGGTTGTCCTCATCGAATATTACATTGTAACTTTGAATGTTGCAAGGATGGTCTCACGTATTCTAGCTTGCAGGTGCAAGGCCACAAGGCTTGTTAGGTAGAAGGGACTATTGCTAGAAGTTAGTATAGCAAGCGTGAGTGCAGAGACGCTGCCAAGGAATTTGGGAGTGCAACATTCAGCTAAGAAGGTGCCTGGGACCCAAGGACACACCAAAGGACACTGGATGGAGAGGTGCCATACTGGAAAAGTTTGTAGATCCGCACCTCTTAGAGGGGCGTACCTCTGGGCGTTACGGCTGTTGTTGGGATTTTGTATTAGGGACAGCACCCGGGGGTGGAGAGGCAATCCGGAGCAGAGAGCAGAGAGTAGGACAGGGTTGAGAAAGTGGGCTTGGGAAAGGCAAGATGTAAGTAATTTGTGAACCTAAGGCAGAATAAGGTGTAGGAAGGAGCATTTTAGAACGAGCTCAGAAATTGTAGCAACTTATTGGAAGGTGAATGTACTTCTTAAAAAGTCATCCCAGCTGACACCTTTATTCTGGCTGGGTAACTCGTAAAGTAGGGATGTCACCTTAGAGTTAGTGTAGGGACAGTCTAACCAATTTCTTTTCCGTTTTTGTAAATGCAGTCTCGACTTTCTACATTGTTGGTAATGGTATGTCTATTGCTTCTCGAGTTAACCTTGATCTTTATTCTGAGTCGTCTGAGGCTCTTGCGTAGGATTACCTTTGTATTAGTGCCAGTCTATTTCCTGAATCTTTTGCTGAGATGTTTGTATGTTCAATTATTTTTGGCTTTGTAATAAATCTTCAAAACTTCAGTTTGTAGTCAGTGGTCCTTTGAGTCTAATTTGGATTTGTACACACACTTCACAATACCATGCCTTGAAGAAAAACAAATAAACATAAGTCAACTGTCAACGTAATTCTGGGTAGGGCAGTTGAGTTCAAGTGGAAATGGACACTAACATAGGCACCATGTTGAAACGGAAATGTTTTCAGTTTTGGTCTGTTACAATTAACCTAAACCAAATGTTGTTTTCATGTTCTCAATATACTGCTTCCTGGTCAAAATTGCAAGTAAACAAAAGTGCCCTATAGTAACTTGTTTATTTTCATAGATTTCCTTGTTTTTTCTTAAACATGTTTTACTGGTGCCCCAGATCGGAGACAGTCAGACAGAGATTAAGCCCTGCGTCCGGCCCCGCCTGCATTTACTGTTTTAATCACAATGATCGGTCACTGATAGACTGCAGATTTAAACCGGTAGGAGGCTCACTGGGAAGGATGATGAGAGTGAGCAGCCCTGCAGATGACGTCATTTAGTGAATACATTTAATTTTCAGATGCGGCATTGATGTAGTTATTAAACTAATTATAACTTACTTGAAGTGGTCGAGTTTAGAGACATTTCCTAGTCTGTCCGGAGGCCGCGGGACACACAGGGACCACCCACGGCGGCCGCACAGTTCAGCTGCAGTACTGACTGCTCTGCAGCCAGTCTCATGCACTGTCTCTACTGGACGAGACTGTAATCGGTCTTCTCCGATCCAGTCGCTGCTGTCGTCCCCCGACTTGGCCGCAGTTTAGTTTGTGACACCGGCGCCCGCGATCATTAATGCCTCTTCTTGTGGTGCGGCGGGCGCCGGCGTCCGCGGCAAGTGAGCGAGTCATGGGGGGGTCACTGACAGTCCCCGCCGGGCGCTTAGCTGCGCAAGAGACAATGCAGCATGCCAGCCACGACCGACGCGAGGACTCCCACTCAATTTGAGTGGCCCGCCGTTCTGCCTCACAGTGTGCTAACACGACTTCCTCGGGCGTGATGGCAAGTTAGCGCGCTGCGTCACATCCGTATTATAGAATCACCTTAGCGCACTCAGTAAACCTGGCTGTGACAGCCAGTTACAGCATCGGTGCTGAGACTGAGGCCGCCCCCATAATTAATTGCAATAATGACTGACATGTCAAACTCTCTGTGTCAAATTTAAACCGAGGCGCGGCGGGCAGGAAATTACAGCGCCAGCCTGGAGCCAGCACCGATTGTTTAATTACGTTACATTTTAGCCAAGCTCTCACTTACCCCACGAGCTGAGAGCAGCGATTAGAATACATGAATTGACACTAATAATGCACTAGAGCAACTGCTCACTGCGGGCACAGGCTGCAGCACGTTCTCGCACTCAGAGAGCAGCAGGAGCCGTGCACAGAGGCCCCGCTGGTGGCTCGAGCTGACAAGTCTGCAAAATGCGTGACAACGCATTTCAGTGCGGTGATGCGGAACACCGCACTGAAATGCGTGACTGTCACACCTGATGCGTGATACTTGACAGGACTGTGTATTACAAAGTTGTTATGAGCTATGATTGTGAAATCTTCCCTTTATGTTTCTAGGGAAAAAGACAGGGAAAAAGGTTCAGTCGACCCGACCTGGGATACTAGAAATTGGTAAAATAATCTAGATGACAATCCCAGCTTCCCCACTCCCATGCACGAACATCAATTCGAATGAATCTTTTTGCACTTAGACTAATAGTGAGATTAACTTATAAAGGATGTAGCTAAAATCTTTCACAGTATGGGACGGATGAAAAGATGATGTTTTGGAAAGTTTCTGTCACCACGTTTGCACAAACAATTCTTAACCCTTTAAATAAATGCATTTTATTTTGTATGGTTTCAATGACCACAAAAATAGTGATTTGTACTTATGATCTCAAGAGCTAAGACAACAACATTATGGTCTGCTTGGTTTTTTAATAAACATGTATGTTGCTTATGAAATCTTTTGACTGTTTGACGTAAACATATTATGAAGATTATAATTAATCAGACAATACATTAAACTATATTGAGGCCAAAAAGAGAATTGCAAAAGACTGTGTCCTCTTTGCAATCTTATTAATATGAGTTAGACGTTCCACACCCAATTCACAAAAGAATGTAATAAAACGTAAAGCAATAGTCCATCAGTATGCTTCTTCTGCACTCATAAAACCTTTTGAGAATCCGCCTCAGAGGTCGCCATTTTGAAAGACTACCGTAATTAACAGGCGGGCGTTCAAAGATATTTTTCCTTTTCCCCAAATATCGACGTGTGGTTCCTTGACTTTCGAAAAAAATCAGTGTTTTAGTTGAAGACACACGATGAGTCTCCAGTGCGTTTTTATTTTCGTTTATTAGAGGATACTAAAATGGTGGCCAGAATAGTTGCTTTGTCGGTGGGTGCAAAACCCACTTGATGCAGTTTATCCAATAGCTGTAGTCTCCGTGTCGAGGAATCCAATCAAAATGCAGTCAATGTTGAGTGAAATGAGAGTAATCCAATACTGTTTCAAAGATTCTGAGCAGCTTATTTCTGTTTCCCCGCCCCCTAACAAAAAGTGAATGTGTAGCCAATAGTATTGATGATTTCCGAAAGATGGTGAATTTAGCCAATGATGCGTTTCAAGGTGGTGAATGTTTACCGTTTTGTCCAATCGCGTAGGACAAGGGGCGGTCCCTCCTCCGGTTTTCCAGCGGCGCCATCTTGAGCAGCTTCTCACTTCGGCGCCGGGCAGCTGACGGACAACATGGCAGCTCAAGGAGGACGATATTATGGCAATGATAGTGGTCGCGCGTCTAAAAGGCAGAAGACGGATGGCAGCGATTCCGGTGGGAATCCTGCTGGTGGGGTAAGTACGTCTTGAAATACTGCACGCTTATTGTGATAATTTGTCTAGGCCTTTCCCAAAGCAACGTGGGTGGTGGCGACAGCGTGTTAGACGGGGTTTTGCTGGATTTGGTGATAAGAGTTCGCTAAACAATGAAAGGGAGCTGGTGATGTTTGTATGAGAGAGTTGTGTGTCGCGGCTCATTATCGGGGGCACTCAAGGAACATGAAATACGGAAGGAATTATTTCGTCGTAGCATTTGTTTCCTTCCTTCCTTGATGTAACCGTTAAGTGGTGAAATGTTTCGGTTTAGTACAAAAATGCTGGTGAATAGGGAGATGGGTATGTAGACACGTCGGAGCACGAACCGGAAGCACCCCGCTACCACGAGGTCTGCCAGGGTCACCACGCCAGCACGTCTTTGTGAATCTCTTTGGGGGGCAGACGTGTTACCTCCCGGAAGGTGTTTTAGAAGCTTCTGGATATGCTAAAACAATTTCGTGTTTGTTCTATTCAGGAAGGTAACTATGAAGACCCACACAAGACTGCGGCTTCCCCCGTCGTACATGTCCGCGGCCTGATGGATGGTGTGGTTGAAGCAGACTTGGTGGAAGCGTTGCAGGAGTTTGGTCCCATCAGGTATGGCATTATTAAATTTCATATAATGGTCTATCGTCGCTTTTGGAGATTTTTGGTCCTAGTTTAGGTGCGCTTTATCAGCCTCTGTCCTTGGGCGCAGATAAGAACTGTGCTCAGTTTGAACGCACCCCACCGCTCTTAGGCCATATCCGTGAGCCCATACCAACGTTTTTAAAACCGGTATATGGGAATACAATTACACAATGTATTTACCCCATTGGCAATTTAACGCGGGAGCGTCCTAAAATAAATCCCTTTATATTTACGAAAAATCTTTGACACCCCGCCCCCCTTCTATCCTGTCTGCTAGCACAGCACGTATGCCCTTATTATGAATACGTGATGCACAAGTTATGTATTACATTTTTACTTTGAGTTCAACTTAAGTGCGGTGACTTTTTTTTATTTCCAGTTATGTGGTAGTGATGCCGAAGAAAAGACAGGCCCTGGTGGAGTTCGAAGATGTCATTGCTGCATGCAATGCCGTGAACTATGCTGCAGACAACCAGATCTATATCGCAGGGCATCCAGCCTTTGTAAATTACTCAACAAGCCAGAAAATTTCCCGACCTGGAGATCCCAGTGATGATACAAGAGGTGTCAACAACGTGCTTCTTCTAACCATCCTCAACCCTATCTATTCAATTACCACGGTAGGTTCAGTGAAAACTGTAGAGGGGGGGTTGGTTTGTTAAATTGTGATTCAGTGCACTTTCAAGATGTCTTCGACTCATACATTGGATCTACCCATATGGTTGTAAAAACCACGACATCCATACAGAAGGGGGGGGTTGTGAAAGTAAATTAATAGGTAAACCTAGAAAGGCCCAAAGTGCTGCATAGACCCGACTGGGAAGCGCTGTTCAATGGTCTAAGATAAATTCGAATTGGGGTGCTAGTGCGATTTCCATTGCCTGTGAGTGCGATCACCGTCGTGACGAAAGCTGAATTGGAGGCCAAGAATTCATCAGTGGGATGTGATACCTCTTGGCTGCCTGGCGTTTCCTCTGGGCCACGCCCTTTTTGAGGATGTTTGCGCTTTTGTCCATAAGGGTTCCACGTCAAATTTGTGTCTTAATTCCAACGTCCTCTGGACCCAGGGTGTTTCGATTCCCCCTGGAAAACTTTCGTCAGGAAATTACATTTGACGTTTTACTGGGACATCCTTTTTTGTACTTTAAACCTCCTTCCAGTCAGTGGAAGAAATGGATGTAAGACCAATTTTAAATCCCGAGAACCTATACTTTGATAAAAAGATGAGCAAAATCTAAGTTCAGTCAGGGGTAATTTGGGTAGGTCCTTCAAGGGTTTCCTGTAGAATAGAACAGATGAAGATGCAGTTAGAAGAAAAACAGCCATTTGGGACTACATTTTCACCTGTATCTTCTAACTAGGGTAGATTTTATTTTTATTCAAGCAATATACTGTTATGTCAGTGTCACCCTTCTGGTTGCGGAAATGTATAGGGCAATGGTTTTACACTGTATACAGCAATTCGTTTTGGTTAAAATATAGTGATAGGAAACGAGGAATCCAGTATTTCCGAAATTGGAACAAGATATGGAGTTAAACAGTATTTGCACATCTCAGAAATTTTGGGAAGCCTTACTAACGTGAATAGGAGGACATTTTTCTATTTTTATTTTTTTTACTTTTATTTGGGAGGTAGTAATGCTTAGAAAGACAACAGGTAATGACACTTTTACTATTGTGTTCTCCTAGGTCTCCGATTAAATCGGTGCCTCACTTATGTTGGAAGGCTAAGTACCTGCAACGGTAAACTGGTCAAAACGCAACATGGACAAACAAGAATTCCACTGAAAACTGCATTGTATGTGTCAGTGCAGTATTGTAAGCTGCTCCTAGAGGCCCCTAGTGAGCAAGGCACCCGCACTACGTCTTAAAAGTTGGAGTTATTGGCATTTTTAGGTCGCCTACGGCGTGACCTGGAATCATTTCGTACTTGGAAACGCGTGCATGTACTACTGTTTGCAAGGAGTTCTTCAGCATGTGCGGCGTTTACCATCGCTCCCGCAAGGTAAACGCTGTGCAAATCTCTCCCCGTCTAAAATTTGCAGTCTCCTGCCTACCTCCTTCCATCTCTCAAGTTAGCCTCCCATAGTCCCGTTTCCATCCTAGTTTTCCCTCGGGCCCATACCTGCCTTCTGCCCAGTTTCACCTCCCGCCTCAGTTCCTGCTAGGACCAGTGCAGTCGGGGGCATCCCCCTCCCCCTGTTCCCTCCTCTGCAGCACACACAGCTTTGCCTAGCTGCAGTCAGCGCTGACTGCTGTAGAGATCAGCCTGCTCCGCTGTTAGGCTTGCAGGTCCGCCATGGAAGGAGGGGGGGGGCGGCTAATGAGTAAGAAGGATCCGTAAGCTCTCCCAGGGCTTGGGTAGGTAACAGCTCTGTGCACCAATCGCCTGGGCCCCCTTTCTGTACCCAGCTTACTGCTCATTTCATCTAACGTTTCTTTCCCCTCCACTCATACAAAGGCATCAAGGCCTGTGTCTTCGTCGTAAAAATAGCACTTCGTGTTTGTGTTTAACCGATAGCCGAAGAGTGGCGTATTTCCCGTCATTTGTCAGCTATTCTGGTCATCCCATCTGTGGCGACCTGACTTTCTACTTTTAAATGATTCATTGGTATGTGCAGGTATCGGCAAAAACCTCAGTAGGAATTCTTTATAATGCTTGTGTCCTGAGGTCCTTTTTGGATCTTACCAGTGTTTATGCAGCACAATAATCCTTGGTACAACTGCTGCATGGCAAAGGTCCCAAAGGCGCGACCTATTGGCTATGCCAATGCTTGTTTTTACCTAGCCATGTTGCAGAGTGCAGTACTAAGTGGCTAAAAGGGAGACCTCTTGTGGTCACGTATGGTACTGCACCCTACCCATAATGCATTGCATGCAAGACAGTACTATGAGTACATTCAAATAGCTATGTCCATATATACACAATTAGTAGCTTTGAAATGTAATTTCTGATTAGATTGTACTGTGTGGAGCTGAAAAGGGAAATTTAGACTAGACGTTCTAGTGAGAGAAGTAAACACTGCCAGCCTAGCTTATGACCAAGTGTGCCCTGTCTGAAGCCTTTTAAGAAAATGGTGCCTTTAGGCTGTAATAAGGAGGGGACAGGGTGTTCAGTTTCACGCTGCTTTTAATTACATTGCTTATATATATCTCATTTTTCGTAGGATGTTCTGTACACCATTTGTAACCCCTGTGGTCCTGTTCAGAGGATTGTCATCTTTAGGAAGAACGGTGTTCAGTCGATGGTGGAATATCCTTTGGTCGTTTTTTTCTTTTCTTTCCTAAGATGTATGCAGTTAAGAAACATACATTTTTACTATGCTTAAATGGTTTTCTTTCAGGGTTTTAAACAAATTAAATTGTAGAACTGTCCTCGCCCTCGCACAGGTTTGAATCCCGGTGGTTTCTCATCCTTTTCATCTTACAGAGGACGAGCATTGAGATTAGCCAAGCTTATTGTATTCGTCAATGTGGGGGTTTATAAATGCGTTCTCTTGTAGCGGCTTCGTGCAGGTAAGTCTAAAGGATGGTCTAGACCTCATGTGGCATAGGTCAGGTTATCTGAGATGAATGGTAGCAGTTTGAGACTGTTTACAGCATGTTAAAATGCTGTTCTTGTCAGGTTAGACTTTTAAATGAAAGTATGCATACACATACTGATATAAATACATTGCCAAGTTGGAGGACAGTTCGAGTAGTAAAGTGCGGTCCTCTTATTCCCTACTCTCCGCCCGCACATTTGGTATCAGTTAAAACTGGTGGTAACATTAGATTTGCTTATTGTGGAATGTATGACTTGACTTTACTGCATGAACTCAATATTGTCCTTGACCCTATTGAACGTTCGACTCTGTTCAAAGTGCGCAAAGAGCGAAGGCATCTCTAAATGGGGCAGATATATACTCCGGCTGCTGCACTCTAAAGATCGAGTATGCCAAGGTACGGTATTCACTTGTATGCATGCACAATGATTTAAGTTTCAGTTTTTCCACAATTTGCAACTGATTGATACATTTGTATTTTAGCCAACGCGGCTGAATGTGTTCAGGAACGACCAAGACACCTGGGATTACACGAATCCCAACCTGAATGGCCAAGGTAACTTTCCTTTAGTTCGTGCTCTTACATACACTTTTAAAGACATTTTGCTATGCAAGACTCACTTCATATGGGTTTTCACACATTGAAATGCCATTGTGGTTCCTTCTAAATTCAGTTTTGGTTCCTGAATTTGTCTTGAAATTAAACCTTGGTCTAAAGTAACTATTGTTTTAGCATCTTAAGTGAATGAGGTGCTAGCGTGATTACATACTTGATCGAAAGTTTTTTTTTTAATTATTTATATATATTTATATATACACACACACTTGCGTCAGTTCTGGGCCCGTGTACATGCCATTAATTGTAGCAGTGGTTTTTTTTTTGCCCTTAATTTTGACTACTCCGTTACTTGGAACAGTACATATCTATTTTCTGATATTCTTGCTTCCAGTCCCTTTACATGACGTATCTCCAGTTCATAGCATTAACTGCGAGGTCAAAGTACTTAGTCTGCTTGGCCTTTTTTGTGTTTATAAATCCGTCACTGCTGACCAATACAACCTCGCGTGGTGAATGATCTAGTTTAAATGGCTAGAAAACTGAATTTAGGTTGACGAGCAATGGCATTTCACATCTATACTTAACACATGACATTTCTCTTCCAAGGTACATGTTAGTGATGCGCAGAGGCACACAAGTTGAAAGTCTGCATTCTTGGGTGCATTGGAGGGACATTGTAGTCTTCTTTTATGTCCCTTTCCAGGCTCTTAAGCAGTAGTTCAGAACTTTGCTTTGAGGCCCAAAAATGGATATTGCTTGCCTCTGTACATCCCTAAACACTCAGTGTAGAAAATCACTAGTTACTTCCGGAGGAACATTCATCATGTACAAGACCGACAAACTTGTTCATACATCAAGAACACAACACGGTGATCCAGGAACCCGCTGTACAAGAGGCCGACAACATGCCACAGCAGACATGTTACAACCACTGAGATGACGAACATGCCACAACAATCATGTTACAAGCACTGAGAGATGCTACAGCTATCATGTAACAAGCAGAGAAAGATGCCACAGCAGTTGCGTAACAAGCACTGAGATGCAACAGCAGTCATGTAGAAGCACTGAGATGCAACAGCAGTCATGTAGAAGCACTGAGATGCAACAGCAGTCATGTAACAAGCACTGATGCCACAAGTCATGTAACAAGCACTGATGCCACAAGTCATGTTCCAATCCTAAAGTCGAGCAGACTAGGAAACACAGAACCAAGAACAAACAAGTGCCGCGAAGAAACTAAATTACTAGAGTGGATTAGACCCTGTTGCTTTTCGACTTTGGGATGCTTTTCTGCCTCTACACTTGTCGCTCGGTTTTAGAGGGCTTTATCAGCTGCTAATCTTTACCGTCGAAAGATATTCTCAAGGCACACAGATTCGTCGTGTAGCTGGGGGCATTGGCGCGTGCATACATGTGATAACAGGCACACTCCTCATAGCAGGAGACATGCACATGAGCTACACAGAGCCAGAAGCATCACACCAGAGCAGGAGGCGAACACGGAGTGACACTCATTAGCACACTTCATGTCCTCTTCTGATACCCTGAAGACACAAAGATGTGAGCCTTTTCAGCACTATACTCGTGATTTTGAAAAATTGTTGTTCTCCTCCCTGGAATTTACTTATGACTGAAACCATGTAATGCAGGGTCGCAGTGTATGTTTGATGGGACGCCATCTTTCAGATCCCTGCTTGCTCTCTGAAGCTCGAATGGTAAGAGACATGCAGTTTGTAATAGTACTCTGTACTCCAGCTGTAAGTAACCTTTTTAATTTTTGTATGAAATTGTTAAATGTATACAATGCTTTAGATACAAATGTAAATCCATGTACTTTTCTCAGATATTGTACAAAAATTAGCCATTTTGTAGTATGCTTTAATTTTCCCTGGGTGCTTCTAGATTACTTGTTGGGGACCTTGATCATGGAGCTGAGCTTTTAAATTTAATTAGAAGTGCGCATGTTTTAGGACCAGCAATAAGCATGTTTTGGTAGCATGCCTTTTCTATTTATATATGTATATTTAGTTTTTAATCGTGGTCCGTAGTATGTGCAAAGTGGTGGTGGGTTTGGAGGGTTGTTACCATCTATTTTTAAGTCGAACAAGTTGGTCCGGCTAATTAATGGTAACTGGGTTTTTGGAATCTTTCCTTGGTTGCTCTCTAATGAAAATGTTGTGCTTCCATAGGAGACACTGGCAATAACCCAAACAAGCGCCAAAGGCAGCCACCCTTGCTTGGTGATCATCCAGCAGACTATGGTAAGGCTGGACCTGGACCAGCTATGGGTGAGTTTTCGGTTAAACAGCTTTTTTACTCCGAGTTCTGGTACACTTAGGTCCTGAGTGAATAATTAATGTCTGCTAAATGGGAGGGCTAAACAATGCACCATATAACAGATTCTGGTACTGATCAAATAGCCTGTTCGTTAAGGTAGCTTTTTACCAATTTAGTAAATGTTCCCCCTCTGATCGTTTTTAATCATCTAATCCGACATCAGTCCTGATTCTTTGTTTAATTTACCTTAATGTCTGTGGGTCTAACAGTTCTTACCATAGCAATGAAAAATGTTATCAGAAGTTAATGGACCTCTCGGTCCCCCTCTAGCAAGCTAAGTTGGTCCGATATACTTTCTGCTTTTTAAGTGTGAATCAAATGATTAGCTGAATGTAGTTGCTTTTGCTGACAGTGGGAGCCAGAAAATAAGTTAAAATCCGTAACAATATGAAATCAAGTGAGCTCTTGGAAATTACCACAGTTTAGGCCAGGTGTGCTGCTTCCTTACTCATTTTGCTAAATGCATGTTGATTGTGACCACTACGATTGACTTGGCGCCTAAGCACATGCCCTGCCACCTGAAATGGTGCCCTTTTCTCCAAACTGAGTGCTCCGTATGTGTTGGTACTTATGGGTAAACCATTTGCTTTCTAGGCGGGCCTCATGGTTCCTATCACGGGCATTATGACGATGGATACGGTCCCCCGGCTCCTCACTATGAAGGAAGACGAATGGGTCCCCCTCCTGCATCTGGCCCACCTTCTCGTCGTGGACCACGGAGCTTTCAACCTCAGTACGGAGGGCATCCGCCCCCACTCCCCCCTCCGCAAGAGTTTGGCCCACATGCTGACAGTTCCGTTCTGATGGTTTATGGTTTGGAGCCTGCCAAGATGAACTGTGATCGAGTCTTCAATGTGTTCTGTCTTTATGGAAATGTGGAGAAGGTAAATGTTTGTTTCATTGGTCTCCCTCAACACCAGTGTTGTGCTTCGGGGTTTGTGCGCTACTGTTTTATGTATTAAACCGTGCCAGCTAGTAGATGGCTCTAGCGGTCGGCTGCTAGTATTCATGACTGGTCTGATCTATATGAAGGTGCATAGATTGAGCGGGGGCATGGTTGCACTCAACTGCCTACATAATTTTTCTAGGTTAAATTCATGAAGAGTAAACCTGGAGCTGCCATGGTAGAGATGTCCGACGGTTATGCTGTAGATCGTGCCCTCACCCACCTAAACAACAACTTTATGTTTGGACAGAAACTCAACGTTTGGTATGTTCACAAACCGTGCCACTTGTCCATGGGCCCTTGTTATGCTTAATCGATCTATTCTAACCTATGTTGCAATGCTCTAAAACATTTGTGTATTTTCGAATGTACTTGTTTGTAAAGTGTCATTCATGCCTCATGCATTTGTCTGCAGTGTTTCCAAGCAGCATAATATCATGCCGGGCCAGTCGTATGTACTTGAAGATGGTTCGTGCAGCTTTAAGGATTTCAGCGGCTCTCGAAATAACAGGTTTTCCACACCGGAACAAGCAGCAAAGAATAGGATACAGCACCCCAGCAGCATCCTTCATTTCTTCAATGCACCTCAGGAAGTGACATCGGACAACTTCTACGAGGTCAGAACCCCGCAGCTTCCTGCTATTTTTCTCTAGTAGTTTATTTGGGACGTAGCCCATAACATGTTAATTATTACAGCAAGAGTAGAAAAGATGCGCAATTATTAAAATTAGGCGACATCATTGCCTGTTTTAAGTCCCGATATGGCAAGTTGCAAACATAAGTTGATGTAAGGGACTTTCATATGTCCGAAGCTAGTTAAATTCAAGCAGATTTTCTGTTGAGGCTATAGAAAATCAAGCTTGGTTTGGTACTACTTTTAGTGGTTCTAACTACGTGGCTAAGTTAGGTTCATTGTTGCTATATTTGATATCCTGACCCATTCTCTGAAACTAAACTGCCATCTGTGCAATTGGATTGAAATGGCTTTTAGCTGAGGGGTTTGTGATTAACAAAGACTTATCAACTTGATTAAGTGGAGCAATGGAGGCTATTTACCGCCCCCTTGCACTTGCTTTGTAAGTTTAAATGTCATTTTCATCTTTCTCCACTTTCTGTGCCCCTGCAGATTTGCGAAGAGTTGGGTGTAAAGAAGCCAAGTTCAGTCAAGGTGTTTAGTGGAAAAAGTAAGTCCTTTTCGATAGTTGAACTGTTGGGTGCTTGGTGTGTTCACAGCAACAAACATGGTGATGGAATGTTTAATGAATATCGTCCCCTGGCTATCTCTGGGGCCATCCCGCTCTTAACCACGATCAGGCATTTGCAGTTCGGTTTTAATGGTCCGATTGCACCGTACTGGAGTCATAACTTCACGACTTAGCGTTTCAGGCTTTTTTTTTTTTTTATTGGAGTAGGATTGTTTTATTTGTATACGGCTGGCTGGCTGATGTCTGAGTTGGCATTGAGTCAAATAACAGACTAAAGTACAGCACCAATTAATGACAAATGGCTGCTGAATTGAAGCGATCTAAAATCACTTCTCTTGCCAGTAGTTTCTTTCTGTGTACAGCGTTTATTCATTGAGTCCATAAGATGTGTATAATGGCTTTTAGTAATTTGATTGTCACTGTTCCAACAGGTGCACGGAGTTCTTCAGGCTTGCTGGAATGGGATGAAAAGAATGACGCTTTGGAAACGCTGAGCGTATTAAACCACTTTCAGATGAAAAACCCAAGTAAGTCTCAGGGTGTATTCGATGTCCCATCATATTTTCGATCATAAAGATTTTATAAATTATATCGACATGCACTTTTTTTAAGTGTAGTTATCAGTTTCTTGCAAGAACAAGTAAACACATGGCAAGAGGGTACAGCTTTACTTAGTAGGGCAATTTCCTAATAAAACCATAATCGCATAAAGGTACCAAGAATAGACAAGTCATTTCCTTACATGTAATTAAATTGAAACTCGGTGAAAGAGAAAATACTAAAAGGACACGTGACCATTAAGACCCAAGGTTGTCGCACAATACACTTTGGAAATTTAGCTATATCAAATCCCTCAATTAACCATGTATCTGTGCTGAGTAATCTAAGCACTTCCAGATAATGTCTACGATCAATGAGTCTGTATGTATAGTGATATAATGCGCTTGGTCCTCAGATTTTATAATTGGGCAAAAAAAATAGTAAATGGACCAGGGATTCAGGACCTCCTTTACATGCTGAACACGTCATCAAGGGAAGCTTGGTTTTACCATCTACTACAGATCACCTTGTTTGTGACTGACTTGTATCTACATTAAACGGTTTCCATGTCAAAGGCGAGACAATCGTTGATTGCTTTTAAAGCAATGAACTGCTGGGTAAGCGATCCCTTGTCATTAGAAACACTCCACCGTAGTGAATTCCCAGTAAACTTCTTTGGCTCTCTTGTGATCTGTGACGTCTCTGGGTCAGTCCAATAGGATTCAAACCTCCATTTCCTTAAGAGTACCCTGAGGGAAAAACTAAAATATTTTTTCCAGTCCTTGGAGATACCCTGAGGTCCAAAAGTCCCACTCTGCATTGGGCCACTGCTTTTAGTAGACCAGTCGATGCCAAAATATTAGTAGCAAACATCCCATTTTGTGGGCAATCTTTCTTTGGGCAAAGTCGAGGAAAATTGGAATCCAAAGTTTGCTGGAAGATTGTGATGGGGTCTTCCGTCTCCGAAAGACAATCCATATTCCCACAATTTTGCTCCATATATAACTGAGCCTAAGGTATTAATTTTTAATACTGTACTTTACCCGATTCAGTTCTTTTTATTAATCTTGCTTATGTGGGAAGTTTGTTGATGAGTGAGATGTGCTTTCTCAAGGTTGGGGGACCCAGCCCAATTTCGGAAAGTATATCCTCAAAAGTGGAAACCAATCCAATGGGGTGATTTCGTGGACATAATCTCTTTAGGGTACCATTGGAGAAGACGACAGACTTTGAGTCATTTAACTCCAATCCAAACTGATCTCGGAAGCGATAACATTCATTCTATAGCTGCTGGAGACTTTAATAACATTAGCGTATCATCCGCAACGGTCAGGAGCCTTTCTCCTATCTGACCCTAGGAGTAGCACACCCATCATGGTACCCTACTACTCCATATATAAATAGCGAAAACTGGGTGGGTGCTAAAACACGCCTCTGTCTTCACTCCACACCTTATCACGAAGGGCCTCATTAGCTACATGTAATCTCATCAAAATATCCAATTCATTTAGTGGTTCCCCATCTCAGCCAGCACCTTCCAAAGTTTGCCCAGGGGCTCCGAATCAGTCCCTTAATCCAGTTCGTAGGATATCTGATCATTTTCTCCAAGCATAACACTAAACTGTTAAGTGGTGGAAAGTGGGTTCTTGGTAGTGGTAGGTCTGCCACTGGCAATAAGGCCACTAACACGTTTGGACCCAGCATAGGTCTTAAATTATGCCTATGCTCAACCCTTGGTAACGTGGCTGCAAGCAAACAGGTTTAATTTCTTTAGGCTTTAATTTAAACGCTTCTGAACACACCACCGTCCGGAGTTTATCGCCCCCCCCCCCCCCCCCCCCCGCGGCAGATCCCGCTCCCTCCCCACTCACAACACCCCCACCCTCCCAACTAGACCCACAGAACATACCGCCTCCCTTACCTTAGCATACCCCCCTCTCTCCCCTCCCATTCTCAGCCCCCACTACCTGCCTGCCACCCCCATTGTCTTCAGCCTTCACTCACTCTTCAACTCACCGGCACCGTCTCCCACCGACATCTCTACCTATGCCTCCCTCCCCCTACCTCACCAACACCCCTCGCCCACAAATTCGCCCACACATCGAATGCCACCCCACTCATTATCACCATAGAACACTCCAATAATGCTAGCATATCTCCCCCCCGGTACCCTGCTCGCTTTCCAGCTCACTACTCAACCACTTGCCAACTGCTCTCACCACCAACCCCATCTCCAATCCACCTCTGGACTTGACTTTATCCACCCTCCAACAAGTCAAAAAAGATCTCCACGCAATCAAAGAACTTCTCTTCTCACAGCCCAGTCAACCTCCCACCATTCCACTACCCTACAAACGACGCACCCTCCCCACATACATTCGCCTTCAACGACCCCCGTGCTGGCCGACTATCCCCGCTCGCAATAACTCCCACCGCCCCCGTCGTGTCCTCAACTCACTGTCGGACCGCGACTTATGCTCCCTCCTTCACTCTTATGGCCCAGGTCCGGTAAAACACATATCCATCACACACATCCCCATACCCACAATTCTCACAAATCCCCTGAGGCTCCCAACCCTTAGCAACAGAGGTTCCGTCCCGAACAACCTCAGAAAAGTCCCCCTCTCTCTAGAAGGCTCGACCACCCTTCTCACTCCCAAACTCAAATGCATCCTACTCAATTGCAGATCGGCCCAGAGAGACTCCTCCGACATCGCTGATCTCGTCTCCGCAATGGATCTGGACCTAGGCATTCTGACAAACGTGGCTTACTGAAGCCTCTACACCGATAATGGACATACTAGTCGTGTCCCCCCCCCCAATTATCACATCATTATACTGGACAGGCCTGGCAAGACGGGCGGGGGAATTGCATGCATTTTTAGGAGCAACCTCTCCGTTACTAAAGCCACCTCCCCCTCCCTTACCTCCTGTGAACCCTCTGCCTCGATCACCAGCGAGGGCAAACAAGTTTGTGCTTTACATCTAATCTATCACCCGCCTGGTGACCACCTCATATTCACTCAACAACTCATGGACACGATCACATCCAATGCCGGTCGGCAGACCACCCAAGTCTACCTGGGTGACTTTAATCTCCACTGGAACGATCAGAAAGACACAGTGGTGAATAGTCTCAACTTTCCTTAATGCACTTGACCTCACCCAAATATGCAATAGACCAACACACGACAAAGGCTCGATACTCAATCTCATCATCGCCAAAGAGGACTCTACCCAACTGGAGGCGATCCAACCCTGCGACTGGTCAGACCACCACATTATCACCTTTATCAACGGAAAAGTTAAACCTAACCCGGCTCAACCTACCAAATCCAAAACCTGGGAAAGGGACATGAAGAATCTTAACCCCAATACCCTGCCTCCCCACATCGGCAGTCTCCTCCTTTCCCCTTCAGGTGCCTCGGATGTTCAATCACTAACCGATCACTACCATGACTCTATGAATTCAATAGTCAACGAAGTCGCCCCATTGCAACTGAAGAGTCTCCACCAAGATCTCTAACCCTTGGTATGACGGCAGACTCAATGATGACAGGCGTGCTATGCGAATGGCAGAGCGCACCTGGAGATCTGACCCCTCATCACTGCATCTCAAAACGCTTAAGAACAAGAGAAATGCCTACTTTAGGAAAATAAAGCGCCCAAAGTCTGACTTCTTTAGCCGCCAGCTGGACCAAGCAAAAAACAGGCCAAAAAAGCTGTTCGAACTAATAAACTCAAACAAAGACACAACCGTTACAATCAAACAGCACAACAAGCGACACCCCACACTGTGAAGCCTTCTCTGCTTTCTTTAAGCTAAAGACCGACAACATAAGAAATGACCATCATGGATGTAAGCCGATTCCCCAGCCACACCAGAATGTCTAACACAACCTAAAAATAAGGCAGCATGGCTGTACTTCGACACCTACTCTGAAGAAGCAATACACAAACTGCTCTGCACCTTGAAGCCCTCTAATCACCTCATAGACCCCCTACCTGCTAATGCTGTAAAAGACTTCATCCCCCTGCTCCTCCCACTTTGGACCAAAATCATCAACAGCTCCCTTCAACAAGGTCTCATCTCAGACTCCCTCAAGGTGGGGCAAGTCACGCCTATACTCAAACATACAGCTGACCCGTCTGACCTGAACAATAAACACCCTATCACCAATATCCCCACCCTGGCCAAACTGCTGGAAAAATGTGTCCAACTCCAACTAACAAAACACATTGACCAATTTGACCTCAACCCTCATCAATCCAGCTTCCGAGCGAAACATAGCACGGAAACCGCTATGACGCACATAATTGATGACGCCCTCCAAATCCTTGATCGCAATGAGTCCTGCCTCCTCATCCTTCTTGACCTCTCTTCAGCATTTGACACGGTCAAACATGAGAACTTGCTGGAGCTGCTAAGCACTAGAATGGGTCTATCGGGAACTGTTCTCAAATGGTTTTCTTCCTTCATAACCGGTCTCAGAAGTTCAAGATCGACAATGTGCTATCTACACCTGTGCCAGCAGATCTAGGTGTTCCACAAGGATCTTCCCTCTCCCCCACACTGTTCAACCTCGTCATGGAACCGCTTGCCACCTTGCTCCAAGCATCCAATGTTCAATTCCATATGTACGCCGATGACACAACTTTACCTAAAGCTACGATCCCCGAAAGATATCAAACTTCTGAATTCCACACTTAGTAACACTCAATCTTGGTTGGCCGATAATCACCTCAAACTAAATGCTCTGAAAACTGAGTTCCTACTCATCTCACCTCCGGCGAAAATTTCCACCACCCAAACCTGGCTCAATAACCTAACAGCACTCAATGTCCAACCTACCATCGTGGATTCTGCGAAATCCCTAGGCATCACACTCTACGCCAAGCTCAACATGCAACAGCACGTTAGCAAAGCCACAAAAGGAGCTAATTTCCAAATCAACAAACTGAGGAAACTTAAACCCTTCCTCCCTGCCAAAGACTTCCAAACTGCTGTACAAGCTTTAGTCATCCCTCGCATAGACTACGGAATTGTGGCCCTCAGCGGACTCCCGCTATCCACAACAGCCCCCCTAAGAGCCTCCCTGAACGCTGCCGCGAGACTCATTACTGGCTCAAGAAAACATTTGCATATATACCCAGACTTAAAGTCTCTAAAATGGCTGCCTTTTGAAGCCAGAATACAGCTAAAAATTGCCGTTATGACACACTCGGCCGTGCCCCACAAGGCACCCAACTACCTCGCTCAAAAGTTGTCTATATCAGGAGGTTCGAGATCCAATAGAAGTACAAAAAATCTACTCCTGAAACCTCGTAGATTCCGGAAGGAAAAAACTTACAAGCGCTCCTTCTCAGGAATGGCACCCAGGATCTGGAATGCACTCCCTCCTGAAACCAGGCTTATCTCCTCCACTGCATTCTTCAAGAAAGAGGTGAAAACCATCCTTCTGGCCAAGATCTCCTGAACTTGATAGGTGCTGGATCAGAGACTCTGCATTGCTTTGTATTATTGATCACCTGATTGTCTCTTGGCACTATATTCTTACTTGATTGTGACACTACTATGCTACTCTCCTACTACCGACCAATATATGATACACTTCAGTTTGTTGAATCACCCTCCCGATGCCCCCACCCCGTGTTCTCTCTATCCTAAGAAATTGGTATAAGCCATCCACACATCTAAAGTTTACCTGAACTCTACTGTAGCGGGATTAATGACTTGTGCTGTCTTATATTATTTGTTACCTGATTGTATATCGATATGTTTTCTGTACATTACTGTTATCCTATTATGTTAGTGACTATTATACTGCTCCCATTATTTCTGTTAAGTCCTGCTGCCCCTACCCCTGTCTGTGAAGCGCTCTGATATCTGTAAAGATCTTGTTCGCGCTATATAAAACTTTGAATAAATAAATTTCAAAGGTATGTAAAGCATTTAAAACCACAATTTCAGTAAATTAAGACACAAACCAAAATAAAAATCTAACCAATTTATAAAAATAGGTAATATTTTTCTTTCAAATGACACGAACGAAGAAAAATCCACCGTAGGGAACCAGAGAGGAACTTGTAAAGATTAGTCACTTTCTAGTGCTTAGAAACCAACAGTGCCCCTTTTAGTCATTTTGTTTTCTGGCGGGGACACTTAAACATTGTTCTGGAGAATCTCACCAAATGTGTTGTGCCTTCTCCAGCAGACTGGGTCTGGTTAAAACTCCTTCCTCAAGTTCTGCTTGCTGGTCCCAAAGTATCCAACACACAATCCAAGGTTCTGGAATCTCCAAGAGGGTCCTTGAAAGTGTAAAACTTCAATCCCACAATCCACTTGAACACAACCCTTGCAAATCCACTGGTACTCCAGGCTGGGAATTCTTTGTGGGGATGTCCAGGTGACCTCTGTTAACCTGTAGCTTGCATGGAGTCCACTCTTTAGTCCTTTTGCAGCAAGGTAATCCATAGGGCTGCAGTTTCACTTGGTGCAGTCTTCAGAGGTCAGGCCGTAGAAATCTTTGCACAGCAAAACTTCTCAGCAGGGCACTTCATGCTTCAGTAAGTTTCAAGCAGCAGATGTGGAGGGCTCTGCCCCTCTCAAATACTTATTAAAAAGTCTCTAAGTCAAGCAACAGGTCATTCCTGACCAATGAGCAGGGTAACTCCTCTTAGGTATGACCACATCCTGTAGAGTGGCATTATTTAGTCCCAGAGTGCATCAATTTTCCAAATCCATAATGGCTGATTTTCCAGCAAGCAGGTAAGAGCTGGCTAAACACACCCCCTGGGATGGCGTAGCTCCATGGACTTTCCCCCCCTACCATCCGCACATACTCTTGACCCAGGGGCTAGGCTTAAGGAAGGTACGAGTGAAACTGAAACCCAGGCCTCTGCCTTTTGAAGATCATGGTTTACGACCCCACCCCCTGCCCTGGCATTCCTATAGACCAGCCCACTGCCCTCCCAGGAGAGTTGTTAACCCCAGGGGTTCTTTATCACATCTTCAAAGCTGCCTGGCTAATCCACTTAACTCTGACCATCAGGGCAGACCACTGGAAGGCTGAATTTAGACTTGCAAACAAAGTGTTAACTTGTATGTACAC
This sequence comes from Lissotriton helveticus, assembly GCF_964261635.1. Taxonomy (NCBI): domain Eukaryota; kingdom Metazoa; phylum Chordata; class Amphibia; order Caudata; family Salamandridae; genus Lissotriton; species Lissotriton helveticus. Next base: position 943,359,905 of record NC_136070.1, read on the forward strand.
TTAAGGAGAAATTCAACAAGATCATTGTTGGATTTTTTTCCCTACCATTCTAGTAAGAGTTTGAAAGGTAGCTCTATCTCCTATCAGGAGTTATTTTTCAATAAATCCCTGCCATGTTAACCTATGGGATTTGCAATGGGGAAAATGACTTGGGCCAGTTTTCTAGCATCAGGGCTTTTAAAAACATATTTTATAAGTATTTCTCTAATTTCAACAGGACCCCCCACCACCTCTACAACTAGGAGAGTTTAGGGGTTCTGAATCTGCAGAAATATTGCAGATCCTCCTTACACAGTGCTCCTAGCATAAACGTTTAATTTGAGCAGCACTTGAACACAATGTGGGGCGAAATGTGAGATTTCACTTTACCCAGGCATATAAACTCTTTTTATAAGGGTGAACCGTATAGATAAGTGACCTCCACCTCTGGGGTTCCTAATATGCCAAACATTGTGGGTTTGCAATTTTTAAGTGCTACCACCAAAGTCTAGTTTGGGCACAATTTACCGTTTAAAACAGTCCTGGCACCCAGTGCTGCTTTTAAACTGACCTCCGACTTCAGCAAAAAGCTGGTGGCCTCTAAACTGCTATGTCTCAAGGTACTCGGGACTTCTAGGTAATTTCAATCCCCTGCCCTATTATATTCTAGGGGCCTATGGGGTAGGGCATGCCAATTACAGGGGTACCCCACCTACACCATAGTGTACCCTAGTGTATGTTGGGTGTTTTAACTGTACTCTAATGTGTTCCTTTCAGCACTGGCCCTGGTTATACAGAGCCTGGGGGGGGGTGCCCAGGGCACATGACTTTGCGGGGGGTGCCCAGGGCACATGATGACTTTGCAACAATAAGTGATCAAACTTTGCTCCCATTCTATCAAACTGTCTGCTGCAAAGGGCTTCACGGCCTAGTCGGGGTAGGAAATGCTATGGCTTTAATTTTTTTTACACTTAGGGTGAATTCTTTTGAGCACTGTCCATTCCTAGTTAGTAATCCATCCTCAAATATTGGTGCATGGTATTGAATGGTTTAGCTTCTAATGGCTAATGTGGAGGGATGTTGGCGTTATTTTCACATTACAGCCCGCATTCTGGATAAATTCTGTATTCTAGGGCAATCCTATGACTTAATTGTCTGCGGGCACATGTTCAAAACTTTAATCGTACAAATGCTTAATTGATTTAACATATTAAATCGTGGTCTCCAGAGTGTTAACATTGGTGTTTTTCTTTCTTGCAGGTGGGCCATACCCATACACCCTGAAACTCTGCTTTTCCACGGCTCAGCATGCATCTTAACAGCCTAGGCACAGCCACCCTGACATTGACCCTTTTGTGATTGTTATGTTTCCTCTTTTATAATATAAAGATTTAGTAGCCAGGTGTTAATCGTGCTGTTGGATGTTGAAGTAAAACTGTTTAAAAGCCTCATTTTTTTTAACTCTGTAAATTAGTTTTATTTGTGCTGCCAGTGTTAGCATCACATTACAATAAAACAAACTTGGTCTTAAATTTGGTGCAGTCTCAAATTCCCTTTTTAACCAATAAGCCCTGCAAGGTTCTAAATCTGTCTCAACCAGGCTGGCTTGGACACTGAATGTATGCCTTTTAGGAAACTCCTAAGTTTAAAAGGCTGGTGTTAAACGATCTGATGTGACTTAGTTCCATCGCCATTTGTATGCCTTGATCGCCAATTCAGGAGAGGGTAGATGTGGGGAAAAATAATGGGATTGTTGCTATAAGTTTGAGGTAATGAGCATTAGGAAGTGCCCGAAGCCATTCATGAAGCAAGTTGGGTGTTTTTCCTTTAGAGTAATTAAAGGTAAGGTTCCCTCATGCTTGCTTTCAGCATAAACTGCAGGAGTAAGATTTGGCCTTCTTTTAGGCAATAAGAATATCTCCCAAATCTGATCTTTCTGTGCCTCAAGATTAGTGCTAATCTGTGGTTGAGAATTTGGAACGTTGGGGTGGAGAGTCTCTAGTACACACCTACTTTAGAGATCATGTGAAATCTACCTGACACCATAGTGCATTTTCATGCTGAACCTAGAGTGTGCGGTTAGATTCACGACTGCTTAACATTAAATCGGGCAGATTATTAGTGTGTAGGACAAAAAAATCATGGTTCTGTAAATGTAAACGGCTTTAAAAGTGGAAACTAAAAATGAAGTTGGTGTCCTTGGCTTGATTTGTGCTTTGGAGCAGCCTCGAACAGTGAACTATACTAAGGTTAATTGGTGACCTTAAAGCACTGATGAATATATTAGGCTCAAAGTAGTCTGCTAGAGACGATCGCCACTTTCTCTTAAAAATCTGTATTTTGAAAATATTGGTGACCAAGATACTTTAGCAAGGTGCAAACGGCTCTCTACTGTTGTGGCAAGGAGAGCTGCTATCTCCACATAGGTAAACGGCCTGTCTCAATTTGATGCTCCACAGGCTGCCACTTACATAGAAACATGAAAAATGCTCATTACAAAAGGACAAGTATGTTACTTGGCAGTTATATATTTGTTTACAACCAATATCTTGTCACTTGTGTCTAACCTATTTTCTACAGTCTTTACTGAAATTCCAATACTTTGTGTGATATATCTTCCGGTTTCCAAGATTTCTTATCGGATTCTGTGTACTTTTGGCTAATTCAATTTTCTGCACCTAGTCTTCAAATGTTTTCTATTTACTGGGCGAACAGAATACGTGCTTGTGCCAAGACCATAAATTCCTTCAAGCATAAAAAACAGGTTTCCCTTTAAACTAAAGACCTGCTGGTCATGCGTTCTATTTTCAAGTGAAATGTTCACTTATAGCATCAGCATGAGATTTTGGCGTTCAATACACAATTATCTTTTTCTTCTGGTGTCTGCTCTAGCATAACTTACTTTCAACACTCCCCCCCCCCCCCCCCCCGAGATATTTTCATGTTTGATCTAAAACCTGGGTCTCCACTTGGCACTAAGGTGACGTGTTTCCCTGAGCATCTACTATTCGTGTCCTAACTGGGCACACCCCTCCCACCTTTGAACTAAACCTCCTAAAACATAATAAAATGAATACCAAAATGTATCCGTAGCAGAGACACGAGCTGGAATAAGGCTCCCAAAATTGAGGCTATTAATAATAAAAACCACCCACTAAGTCAGTTATTGACAGCACCTCCATATATTCTCTAATGTAGATTATGCAATGTCTGTATAGCCTTTGACACTTCTATTCTCCATTTGCTGGGGCAGAAGTAAAGCAAGCAGTCACAAACTTTGCCCATACCCCTCCTTTCATGAGTCTTATGGTCAAGTACATAACTACTACATTATTTTCATGGCGCACATTTTTTTGTGGCATTAAATTAATCTTTCGTAGTATTTGGAATTCATGAGTACCCATCAAGCCTTTTTCTGAACGAACAGCAGAATACTTCCAAAGAACTTCATCATTAAACAACCGGTACTCCTAAGGGAACATCATTCCTAGTGGTAATATTCAGCAGTTATTCTTTGATGTAGCAGTTTGAACGGTTCATTAAGTGTTGACGGATTAACTCCAGGAATGGCCAAAATGGTGTGTGCTAAGTGACCAATGTGCAGAGGCCTCCTCAGCGGCAACTGAGTGTAACTGTAGTTCACACTGCCTATAAGAGGCTGGTGCTGCCCCCCTGCATGTCCTTTTCGTTTGTAGCACTGCAGTTGATATTCCGGTCTAAGTCCTGGCCTATGAACACAATCTTGCGGTTATGGATTTACTAAGTAAGTCCGTGCATGTTACTCCTAAAAACCCTAAATCAGACTGTCCATTCTGCACTGTTAGGGTGACCGGTTTATTGGTGTTTATCATTCATGTCCTACCTATCTGTAAGGATATACAAAAGTCATCCTTAACCCCTTCTACGCGCTCGTCATGGGCGTAACCTGTGCTACGCGGATGACGAGCTGACCTTGTCACGTAACGCGGGATTTTTAAAATCGCAGCGGGAAAACCGCTAGCGCGCATGCGGTTAAGAATCCTTTTGTGGTAGTTAATTGTACTACCCTAGCGTGTTTGCTGCGGTGTTTTTTTTTTTAAACTGTTGATGTGCTATACTACATACGTAATTGTCTGGTATGGATAATATGGGACACAGCATGAGTATAGTTTGCTTTGCTGGCTTGTAATGTTGGAGCTAAAATCTATTTCGCTTATAGCAATGTGTGAGACAAAAAAGGAAAAAACGTGGTCTGCTGGCTCAAAAAATTATCCCTACGCAACGGTGGAGGGGTTATTTTTATGATCACAACCTCGACGCCTCCCCCTCATTTCATTTACATAGCTGTTGATTTTTTGACATGATGCTGGGTTTAGTCTAATCCAAGGCTTCTCACGTCTAACATAAGCACTCCATTTCCGGGCAATTTCTCACAAACTTTATCGCCTAAGTGTACAACTGCGAGGTCGACCACTGGCTTGCTTCTCAATTGCCTTGGTTGCTTGTTGAGGAATGAACTGGCTAATTTGGAGAAACCTGCATTTCATCCAATGTTTGTTGTGCTTTTTCACTGCGTTACTTCTAGTGGCAGGTATTAGCGTATTTATAGGTATTTTCCCCATCACTATCTTATGGGGTGTCTGGTGATGATCAGAACTACGTTTCTTCCTAAGGGAGAAGTGCCCATGATGAGCAATACACCCACTTTTTAGGTCTCGTCTAGCGTTGGCGTGTGCATGCGCCGCTCGATCTGCAAGACCTATTGTGAGGAGATTTCAGAAGGGGGCTTGAAGCCCTGCCCCTCATTTTCATTGGATGGCGTCCTCGTTCGTGGTAAACTGGCCTCCAATTGAAAATGAGGCTTCTTTGTTACTGGCCTTTCTCCTTTTGGGACGGCCCACCCGGACTGAATCCTTTGCTTCACGGCTGTCGTGAAGGAATTTCTTATCTAAAGGAGGGGTGTTATATAAACAACACTATCCGCGTACAGTATCTAAGCCCATCTTTATTCTAATGTTAAATGCGCTCACTTTTCGATATATCAGCTGACGTTGAAGGCCTTCCATTCACGAGGTTAAGGGTGGGCAATGAGCAGTATCTGAGCTTGATTTGATAAATTTTGTCCTTCTTTGGGTATTGGTTGAATTATCACTTGAGATTGCAGACAGGAGAATTAATATTTTTAGATGAGAAAATTAGATCGCCGACTGCCTGTGATTTCTGAAAGACTGGCACTCAGACTCCCCTGTGACTGCCGGAATACAAAAGCAGAGGGTGCAAAAGTGCGTCATAAAATGGGGTGGGGCCAATGCAGTGTAAATTACGGGAATGGAATTCTAAATGGTGACCTTGCACAAGTCCTTTCAAAGCGGATATGCAGGGGTTGTAAGTTAGAGCCAACAATTGCTTTAGAGGTCTGTCAGCTCGCTGTCTTTGGTTGTGTGGTTGGTGGCCCGCCTGCCCTCATCCTTCTCTTCACGGACACTCGCCGTTCTTTCTCTTCTGCTCTTGGGGTGCATTTTGGTTCTTAACCACGGTGGCCTCTCTTCAATCTTTCATGCCCGATGTAGTGTAGCATGACATCAAGTAGCGCGCCCCTGCTTCATGGTGTCTGCCGTGGAGCTGCCCTTGCAAAGATGAATGCAGCAAAGCTTTAATCAAATAACTGATCGAGTTTCCAAAACGCGCACTGCGGCCTTACCTGTTGAACAGATGCACGCTCTTAGCCTTTTTTATGATTCCGTTGTTTGCAAGACTAGTGTAGTGATGGCTGGCGGTGGCTGCACGTTTCATTCTTTTCCTAATTAAGAAATTTAAAAAATCTTATGCAGTTAAAATAAATTAAAATTAACCGTTTCTTCTTTCGAAGGAAGGGTTCCATTAGAAACAAGCAGCATACCCAGGAATGCATGCTGTGCGCAGTATTTCAGATTTAGAGATGGCTGGCAAAACAGCAGTAGTAGAACCTTAAGCCTGTATTTTCTACATTGGAGACCAACCAGCAGAGGTAAAGTGCCAGGCACGTCCAATGACCATGCTGTACACTCAGTAGCTGTCTCTCAGTTCACCATGAATGCTCCAACATCCATCATATATTGACATCCAAACCAAGATCTAGAGAACTCTAAGTAGCAGCAGTTAAAGCTACACAATCAGAACAAAACTAAGCAACATTGGAAATGATATGGTCAAAGAAAAAACAAACCTGATGACGAAAGATAAATGACTCAAAGGCAAACCAGAATTCAAAAGACAATGAGCTGATCAAAAGCAGCAATCAGAAAAGAAGCAAGTAAACATAGGGAAATAAGTCCAAGCAAAACACCCACATCGAGTATCTTTTATAAGGCTTAGGCTTTTTACACTATGGTTCAAATCTTTTTATTGGTTTAATCAATTAACATATACTCTCCTACATCCAGAGGTCATTGAAAAGAAATGCATGGGGTAACTAGAAGGGGGAGTGGACGTGAACAGTGAATGGGGAGAGGGTGATGTCATTGGCTTTGGTTTGAGTGCCCACTTGGTGGAATAAGAACGCAGTCTGAATCTCACAGCAGTGATGGCACAACAAGGTGGTTTGCCAGAACGTTTAGGCCTCAGACATCTAGGCTCAGTATTTTAACTGGGGCTGGTGTCAGAGGAGAAGTGTTTGTGTGTTTCAGCAGTGGGAGATGTAGAGGCCCTGGGGTCGTGGAATAGTAGTGTGGCAGGCAGGTAGTAGTCAGGTGGTACTACATTGCGTGTAAGCAACGGAATGGGGTTGAAACTGTCAACTCAGCAGCTCCCATTGTGGGGGCTTCAGCAGCCAGTGATGCGATCTGTGTCAGCAAGTAGACTGGTGGTTCGGGCGCCATCTCGGGCACCTGCGTTCTGCAGTGCCAGAAATAATTTGTTGCGTATCTGCAGCCTCAGCGAGTTTTGAGTCCGTCTATATCCAGAGAAAAGGAGTCTGAGCTGGAGGGAAGTGTCAGTTTAGTGGTTTTTCAGTGATCCAGGTCTTAACTTGCGGTTGAAGTTGGGGCAACACCGCTGAGGTTCATATAGAAACTGATGGGGATCTGGCATGCATCCATTATAATGTACATCATAATGTAGTGATTCCTTTTTTAGGTTGAGCCTAACGGCAGGGCGCATGGGCTGCTCGCTTTGCGAGGCATGCTCTAGTAATGAATGCTGTGGAAGCCTCTCTCTCTTCCATATTTTTCATTGGCAGGTGTTATTGTCTTTGGCAAATGTTGGCTCCCGATCAATCAGGAAATTTGTAGAGCGTGCTTTTTGAGAAACCTGAAGGTTAGTAGGTCCCGGGTCTGTTGTAGGATGATGGGGAGGGTGTTACAGGTCTTGGCGGCGAGGTGGGAGAACGATCTGCCGCTGGTGGTCGTTCTTCGGATGCGGAGGGCGAGGTGAGCGGAGCTGGCGGTTCGGGTTGTAGAAGGTGAGTCTTCTATTGAGGTATGCTGGTCCGGTGTTGTGGAGTGCCTTGTGTGCATGGATGAGGAGCTTGAAGGGGATCCTCTTGTTGACTGGAAGCCAGTGCAGGTCTCGGGTGGGGTGTGATGTGGCTGTGCAAGGGATGTCGAGGATCAGGCGTGCAGAGGCGTTCTGTATGCGTTGTAGTTTCAGGAGTTTGTCTGAGGCTCCTGTGTAGAGGGCGATTCTCTAGTCCAGCCTGCTGCTGAAGTGATTGGGTGATGGGGTGACTGTTCTCATTTTGGTGGAGACTGCATTGACTTGCTTATCCATGGAGAGAGTAGAGTATAAACCCCCAGGTTGTGTGCGTGGTCGGCAGTGGTCCCAGTGCTGTCTGCCTCCAGGAGTCGTCCCAGGCTGAGTGGGTGGGACCGAGGATGAGGACCTCCATTTTGTCTGAGTTCAGCTTCAGACGGCTGTTCATCCATTTGGCGACTGCTTTCATTCCTTCGTGGAGGTTGGTTTTGGCTGTGAGGGGGTCCTTGGTGAGGGAGAGAATCAGCTCAGTATCGGCGTAAGATGTCGCGCAGTTGGGCGAGCGGTGCCATGTAGATGTTGAACAATGTTGGGCTTAGAGATGATCCTTGGGGTACGCCGTAGATGATCTTGCATGCTTTGGAACGGAAGGGGGGGAGGCGGGTGCTCTGGGTTCTGGCGGAGAGCAAGATGGAGGTCCATTCCAGAGCCGTGTCTCAGATCCCTGCTTTGTGGAGGCATGTGTGTAGGTTACGGTGGTACAGTGTTGAAGGCGGCTGATAGTTCCAGGAGTATGTGTGCTGCAGTTTTGCTGTTGTCCAGCAGGGCCCTGATGTCATCAGTGGCGGCGATGAAGTTTGGGTACTGTGGTTGCTGCGGAACCTGAACTGGGACGGGTCCAGGATGTTCTCCTCATGATAGCGGGTCAGCTGTCTGTGGGCTGCGTCGATGTCCGGTGTCTGTTCGCTGTGCCCTTTCTTTAGTTTTTCAGCAGTTTTGCTTGAAGATCCGGGGTGAACCAGCTGGCTTTTTTGTTAGTGCTAATATAAAACCAGTAGACGACGGGTCTGAGGGATATTTAAAGACCTTTGCCTAGGTTACAACCCCCAATCAATACATAAACAACAAAGAAACCTAGGGGTCTACAAAACGAGGTATCAGAGCCTCCATCAATGATCAATGGTTTTTAACAAGATACATTGATGATCAAGCATTAAGCAAATTTGCAAAGTAGGACATCAATTCAACACATACAGCCACAAGTGATTGTTTGAAAACCCAAAAGGTGTTCCTAGGATTCCCATCAAAGCCTTGTGGTGATCAATTTTATCATTTGGTCATCCAACAGGGGCAATATGTCTCTTGATCATTGAGACCACTGTCTTACCCCGGTCCGGAGTTGGGTATTTACCCACAATCACACTCAGACCGTATGATATTGATCTGATGGGGTCATGTGCAGTGCAAAAATCATAATGGTGGTGAATTAAGAAAGGATAGAGGGCAAAAAAGAGTACATTTTATTAGAAACTTGACCTCTTCCTGGTTAAAAAACGAGAACAGTGCAAAGAAGCAGTATTAAACAAATAACCGCCTGGGGGCCAACATGTTTCAGCCAGTAAGGGAACAAGCATTGGCATTGCCAATAGGTCTCGCTTGTGGGACCTTATAAGTATTTAGTTTTGCAGCACAATATCCTTGTTGCATAATCGGATATTGTGCTGCAAAACTAAATACTTATAAGGTCCCACAAGCGAGACCTATTGGCAATGCCAATGCTTGTTTAGGACTTTTACCCTGCCCAAACCTTTATATTTTGTGTGAACTGCCATATTTTCTCTGATAGTATTTTTATACGAATATGCGTAGGTCATTTCTTTATTACATTATTTCCTTGTTCTGTCTCCTAAAAAGTACTACTGGTTGAACAGGAAGGTGTGTAGGAGCGCCAAGGCGCATAAATCAATGATCACTTAAAAAAAATACATTCCAGTGCACATCCGCTGGCACAAGATAAAGGATGCCCGGCTCGGCAATCTTTCCTTAAGACATGTCTGACACTAATGCAGCCACTTATCTATGATGCCTAATCGGGTCTCTGTTGGTGGTCAGAAATCAGCCTTATGGGCTGTCCTGCCAACAACGGTAGCCTCTGCAAACGACGGCGCTTTCATTTAAATAATGTGACCGCGCTGGCGTTTCATCAATCAAGCATCTTAACCTTCTGCTGCAATTATAATCCCATTATCATTTAGATCGACTTCGCGGGCAGCCATTTGCAAACGGTAAGGATACAGTCAACAGTGGGAGAGTCAATACAAAATACCACACGCTGATATCACCGCGCTGTTTGCGGCTCAATCTGATTTCAGCGCTTGCTGCCCATAAATAAGGATTCCGAGTTGTATTAATTGGATGTGAGACCTGCCATTAGTCTTAGTAATTGAAAGGACATGAAAACAAGTGTAGCCTGCAAGCAAGATAAAAGTGCAAAAATCAGAGAGATGTCTTTTTTTTTTAGTAAATTCAACAAGCTCTGACTGCAGGCAGCAAATGCTTGACGGCCGGCCGGCGGCGATGGAGGGCAGGAAAGTTAGAGAAAGAGGGGTGAGGGGTGGCGAGGGCAAAAAAAAAACATAAACAGGCATGCTGTGACGGAGGTGTGAGAGGTCTGGCAGGGAACAGATGGCCTGGCCGTGAAGCAGGGGGCGGGGCAGCGCTGGGGAAGCCCGTGGGAGGGTTATTGATGCCTTTGATGTGGGGAGGGAGGAGAGCCTTTTGCGAGCAGATGTCCGTGAGGTGTGGGAGGAGTGCCTGATGCGCGTTCACGTGGTTCACGTGAACTTCATGAAAACGCAAGCAAAAAACTTCACGAGCAGTTTGCCTACTTGAATTCTCGCTCCGCTCGATGCGCTTGCGCGCATCGATAGGTCGCGAGACCTAAAAAGACCCAAGGCTTTCTTCAGCGCCTCTGTTCTAAAGCATTGCTACTGCAAAGTGATCAAACTAATTAAAGTGAAGAATTATGTATATAGTGAATAACTTATACTCCTACAGCAGAAGTATACAAAAGGATACAGTAAACCTATTACGAATCCTCCTTGTCAAGTAATGCATTTGTACATCTGAAAAATAAACACCATAACAAGGCCATAGTGTTAGAATTGCGTCCTGCTCCATCTCTCTTCGTAATAGAGTAAAAATAAAGTTATATCACTCACCAAGCTTGACCGGGGACTAGACCTCACCTGGACCGTGCTCAGGAATAATGAGGCCCCGCTCTGTAAAGGTAAGGAAAAAAGTGCTTTTTACAAGGGGATGAAAATTGTTTTCAATATCCCTCGTGTACTTGGGTGCACTCTAACAATTTTCCACACACTCTACAATTCCTCTCCACATACCTCTCAAAACTCCAGAAAGTCCCCCCTCAAGGGTTAACTCTGTCGCTATTCTCATTACTAACTAGCCATTCCAAGAACTACAAACCCCACTTGGTTTGCAAATGGCTCTATGTGCTAATAAGTCATCTGGAGCTTTTTGGCACCCTACCTGTCCGTCGTTACCTCTGGCAAGTCCTGAGTCAGGGGGAGGCAACGACCCATGCAGGCTAGAGTGTACTTAAAGCTTTAGAACCGGTGTCTACGTCCAATCACAGGAAAGCATCTCAATCCCTTGAAAAGAAGTGCCCCCATCCGATCAGCAAAACTCAGCCTCTATTAAAATATCAATCTCTGTTCCTCTATAGCTACACTAATCAAGAGGAAAACAGAAGAAAAAAGAAGACAATAGCTTACCATCGCTAGGTTTTCACTGTCGAAACAAACCATTCCTAACAAACACGGGCGCGTAGTCTTGCGTTGTATGGAGAACTACGCGATGACATCACTCTCGGAGTAATTGTAGTCTGGCTGTCTTTTCAGTCCGTGCAAATCAGAAATGTTACTTCTAGATCGCAATGCCACTTGTTTTTACCGCGGCATGTCGGTATTCAAAACACGGCGTTTAGAAATAAACGCAGTTCAGCTAAGAAACCCTTGAGCTTATCAGGTTTTACTCGCATTGTGTCCATAACCCGTGAACTTACGCGCGTCATCTCACGATACTCCCAAGGAACTACACAGTGACAGCACAAACCTGAAGCCTGTAGTTCAGGTTCAGAACAGTTGTTATTCACAGCGAAAAAAACTTTTAACTTTCTGAGAAAAACGCACATACTCTTCTATAACTGTATACGGTCCCGCTAAGCATGGATGTTGCATAACAGTGCACAATATATTGGTCAGACTCTGTAAACAGTGTATATAAAGATGAAACCCCTTGGTACCAAGTGCCACGTGGTGCGAACAAACCTTTAATGTAACAAGTATATTCATAGAAGTACTTGGCCTGGTATATAGAAAAGTTTAAATCCCTCATTATTCTAAAACAAATAGGAGCAGTGCAACACAGGGGAAGTTATTCCATTCCATACAGCCCTATGCTTATGCTTGGTATCATGTGCCAAGAGTGGTATTCCAAAAAGAGGGAGTGTATAGTTGTTACTGAAAGAAGACCCATCCACTGGTTTAAAGAGTGGTCCAGGGTATTTCGTCATTTAAACCTGAACTATGCATGCGTAATTTGTATATCCACCTCTGTTCTTTCATGAATAAGAATTAAGTCACGTCACCAATATGGGTGGGGATATACGGCTTCTCAAGGACCGTCCACATAGTCAGACTCCCTATGGTTGTGTTCCAGAAAATGTTTAGTCAGTTTAGACACTTTTTTTGCACCTGAAGGCACTCTTATGCTCTTGCATGCGAATGCGAACCTTACGAGTAGTCATCCCTATATATCTTTCACTGCAAGGACAAGTTAACAGATAGATGACGTGTACTATTGCAGTTGGAGAATTGTTTAAGTACCCAGGGACGACTTGTACCAATGTCAATTTGAGTGGTTCTCTGAGTCTGGGAGCAGACTGAACATCCATCACACGGGTGGTGCCCTTGTACTGCTGGTAAGTCCCAGAGGGTACCGCTGCCAATTTTCACTGTCTCTCTGGGACGAGTATGTATTAAGCTGTCCCGTAGATTTCTTGAACGTTTAAAAGCAAACCGTGGTGGCTCAATCTTATCATTGCTGTAATTGAGTATCCGCCAATGTCGTTTAACAATCTTTTGGATGCAGTTAGATTTAGTGTTAAAAGTACTGACAAAGGTCAAGCGTGTTAGAGGTGACTTCTCTTGTGGAGGCTCTAGAAGTGCCTCACGGTTATTGTTGCTTGCTCGTTTGAGTGAGTGTTTAATTAACTTCTTTGGATAGTGTCTCACTAGAAGTTGACTTGAAAGGTTGGTCGTCTCAGGTGTAGAACAGTTCCTCCGGACCCGGAGGAACTGTTATGGACCCGGGTCACGGGTTATGGACACAATGTGAGTAAAACCTGATAAGCTCAAGGGTTTCTTAGCTGAACTGCGTTTATTTCTAAACGCCGTGTTTTGAATACTGACATGCCGCGGTAAAAACAAGTGGCATTGCGATCTAGAAGTAACATTTCTGATTTGCACGGACTGAAAAGACATCCGGACTACAATTAATCAGAGTGATGTCATCGCGTAGTTCTCCATACAACGCGAGACTACGTGCCCGTGTTTGTTAGGAATGGTTTGTTTCGACAGAGTGAAAACCTAGCGATGGTAAGCTATTGTCTTCTTTTTTTCTTCTGTTTTCTTCTTGATTAGTGTAGCTATAGAGGAACAAAGAGATTGATATTTTAATAGAGGCTGAGTTTTGCTGATCGGATGGGGGCACTTCTTTTCAAGGGATTGAGATGCTTTCCTGTGATTGGACGTAGACACCGGTTCTAAAGCTTTAAGTACACTCTAGCCTGCATGGGTCGTTGCCTCCCCCTGACTCTGGACTTGCCAGAGGTAACGACGGACAGGTAGGGTGCCAAAAAGCTCCAGATGACTTATTAGCACATAGAGCCATTTGCAAACCAAGTGGGGTTTGTAGTTCTTGGAGTGGCTAGTTAGTAATGAGAATAGCGACGGAGAGTTAACCCTTGAGGGGGGACTTTCTGGAGTTTTGAGAGGTATGTGGAGAGAGGAATTGTAGAGTGTGTGGAAAATTGTTAGAGTGCACCTAAGTACACAAGGGATATTGAAAACCATTTTTATCCCCTTGTAAAAAGCACTTGTTTCCTTACCTTTACAGAGCGGGGCCTCATTATTCCTGAGCATGGTCCAGGTGAGGTGTGGTCTAGTCCCCGGTCAAGCTAGGTGAGTGATATAACTCTTTATTTTTACTCTATTACGAAGAGAGATGGAGCAGGACGCAATTCTAACACTATGGCCTTGTTGTGGTGTTTATTTTTCAGATGTACAAATGTATCACTTGACAAGGAGGATTCGTAATAGGTTTACTGTATCCTTTTGTATACTTCTGCTGTAGGAGTATAGGTTATTCACTATATACATAATTTTTGTCACTTTAGTTTGATCACTTTGCAGTAGCAATGCTTTAGAACAGAGGCCCTGAAGAAAGCCTTGGGTCTTTTTCCCTTACTGGCTGAAACATGTTGGCCCCCAGGCGGTTATTTGTTTAATACTGCTTCTTTGCACTGTTCTCGTTTTTAACCAGGAAGAGGTCAAGTTTCTAATAAAATGTACTCTTTTTTGCCCTCTATCCTTTTTAGGTCGAGGTCGAGTTTACTCGAACCTATTACTGTGAATCCCAAAAATTCCTAACAGGCGGATTTCAAAGAGTTCATGAGAAAAGAATCACGTGACAAGCTCCTCATGCACTAGCTTGCCCGAGCCTTCCCCCTGCCAGCAGCATTTCTCCTGCACTCGGTCCACCCCCCTCCCTCTCCATATGGTGCGCTCTGCCTCAGGCCAGCATCTCTCTTCCCATAATTATTCACTCTCGTCACCCTTCCTCCCAGTCCGTGGGCATTTCTCCTTCTCCCCTCCCCACAGCAATGCCAAGACGAGCTTGCCCGAGCCTTCCAGCAGCATTTCTCCTCCCCTTACCATTTGCTCCTGCCTCCGAGAGCTTCAAAGGGATCTGCTTCACACTTCACGGCCGCCGTGACTCACATTTCTCCTTCCTTCGTGCCCAGCCCCCCTCCCAGCGCTGCCTTGTTCTAAATCACGTTTAAAGTCACAGAGGTCCATTCATTCTTAGTGGGGAGTTGCCCACTTTATTAACGCTCCCTCGTTTCCCTACAACCCTTTTAATATATCTTTGTTTTTTATTTTGTAAAAAATTTCATGAATACCTTCCCTCTTAGTTCATTCCTTTCTACTTCCATTCAAACTCTCACCTTTTCAATTGTGTGCCTAGTATTTCAATGCGGCGCTGATTTTACAAGAAGCGCGATGCTTTAATATTATTTGCAGCCTGACCCCATCACAACACTACAGCCCGCCCCACCACTCCCTTTCGCTGCGAGGTTGCTGCTCGCAGTTCCCTCCAGATTTGAATGCGCGATGCTTTCATATTATTTGCAGCCTGACCCCGTCACAACACGACAGCCCACCCCACCACTCCTTTTCACTCCGAGGTTGCTGCTCGCAGTTCCCTCCATTTGAATGCGCAATGCTTTCATATTATTTGCAGCCTGACCCCGTCACAACACTACAGCCCGCCCCACCACTCCCTTTCGCTCCGAGGTTGATGCTCGCAGTTCCCTCCATTTGAATGCGCAATGCTTTCATATTATTTGCAGCCTGACCCCGTCACAACACTACAGCCCACCCCACCACTCCCTTTCGCTCCGTGGTTGCTGCTCGCAGTTCCCTCCATTTGAATGCGCAATGCTTTCATATTATTTGCAGCCTGACCCCGTCACAACACTACAGCCCACCCCACCACTCCCTTTCGCTCCGAGGTTGCTGCTCGCAGTTCCCTCCATTTGAAAAAACAGCAGCAACTGCGTACATGAGCGATATTATGAACCTTCTTTGCAGTATTCTGGAAATGTATAATGTGCCCAGGCTCACAGGATGTTCAGCCACGACAAGATTCAACCATCACTCCCCTGCTCCAAAGTCTACAGGTCCGAGCCTCGGGCCCCTGGTATAACTTGCCATATCTGTTCTGGTCTTCCGTAACAACCTTGCGTTCCTACACTCCACTTAGTACTGCACCCCTCTTAAAATGTATCTTCGGCATCCCCTCTCCCTGCTTCAATTCCAATACTCAGTGCATCGCCCCGGGCCAAAGGTGTTAACTCACGCATTGTTTTACATATCACAGATACTTCAGACGTAATAGCCACATGCCTCCCAACATTTGCTTCCTGTCTTTTTGGCGAGTATTACAATGTCATCTCTGTCACCAGCTTTTGTTAGGGCAAGATTAACGCCCTAAAGCAAAGTCTTCTCTCCTTTTCGCCACATGCAGTCACTTTTAACACCGCCTTATAACACCAGAAATGTCTTCTTATCAACGGCGCCATCTACTTCACACTCACTTTAACATACAGTTTTAAACACAAGTTAAAGATGCCCTCTGACCTTTCACTCACTCTTGCACACCCTTTGATCCTCACAGCAGAACGCTTGCACCTACTTCACACTCAACTAAACCTCAACACACCATCTCTAGCTCACCCACGTATTTTACACAAGCCAACTGCTATACTTTTATTATTCAAATTAGGGTCCCCTTTTTAGGTTTCGACCTGGCCGTAGCTCTGCGAAGCAGGGCTACGCCCAGGCGAAAGCTATTGTTTACATTATGGGGACTTGAGAATCCGCCCCTTCTTCCATTGGCTAGCTCCATAAATGGAGGCTAGCCATTGGAAGACAGCGTTGTCAATCAGTCTTTCCCAGTGAGAACGCGATTCGGGGGCGTTTCTGGGTCTTTTTTTAAGCCCTCTCCTCTTCCCATTGGCTGGAATGTTACCTTCCAGCCAATGGGAAGGGGAGAGCACGAAAAACACGCCCCCGAATCCCTACACGCACTCCCATCCCACCCCCGTCCATTCATTCCCATGTCCTCGCCCTCCCTCTCTCCCTTGGCCTTGTTTTTTTAGCCGTCTCTCTCCCGCCCGCCCACTGTCCGTGCCTCCTCCCTCCCACCCACCCACTGTCCGTGTTCGATGCCTTCGGGTAAAGTCCGCTATATAAATATGCATAAATAAAAGAAATAAATAAAATCCCCCTCCCTCCCGTTGTCCTGCCTTCTCCCTCCCGCCCACTGTCCGTGCCTCCTCCCTCCCACTGTCCGTGTTCGATGCCTTCGGGTAAAGTCCGCGCTATATAAATATGCATAAATAAAAGAAATAAATAAAATCCCCCTCCCTCCCGTTGTCCTGCCTTCTCCCTCCCGCCCGCCCACTGTCCGTGCCTCCTCCCTCCCGCCCGCCCACTGTCCGTGTTCGATGCCTTCGGGTAAAGTCCACGCTATATAAATATGCATAAATAAAATAAATAAATAAAATACCCCTCCCTCCCGTTGTCCTGCCTTCTCCCTCCCGCCCACTGTCCGTGCCTCCTCCCTCCCGCCCACTGTCTGTGATACTGTGAGGAGAGGGGAAGGTGTGTGGGAGGGGCAGGCGCGAGACGGCGCGTGCCGTGAAAGAGGAGCGTGGTGCGCGAGACCGGGGGACATGCACTGCTCCATCCCAGAGACCGAGACCCGCAGCGGGGAGGGCGGGTCCTCCTACGTGGTGAGTGATTGGGTCCCTGAGGGCGCCCCGCGCCTCTCACCCCTCTGCTTTACTCTGCCCTTCTCACCCCACCTACCTCTGGCTGTCCCGCTGTCTGTCTCGCTGTCTGTCTGCGGGTGTTGTCACCCTCTCCTCCTGTGTCCAGCTGGCGGTGCTCCTTTTGATTATCCTGCATCTCTCGTGCCTGTCACCCCTCTTCTTACCCCTCCCCCCATCATGCCGGTACATGAGCATCCTCCTGTCTGTACCCCCACCCCCCCTCTGCAGGGCCAGTCTCCCCTTCTGCCTACAATAGACTAGAGTCGACTCTGCACTGGTTTGCTGCACATTATCCACGATGCTGAGCAGCGTGACTAAAGAAAAGAAAACATGTTTCTGGGTGCAAACACCATGCATGTACTCGCCTACAAAATGACACAATCACTTTCTATTTCTTTAGTTCCGGATCCAAGTTGGGTCGGTCACTAAAAAAAACAAAAACGCATAAAATCAAGATTTGAGTTTGGGAGGCTGAAGCAGTGAAGGTGACAGCAACACTGGGGACAGGAGGAGAGGCAATAACACAAGGGGCAAGCCTCATGGGGCGGTGGGGGTGCAGGGAGGCAAAACGGAGGGCGCAGTGTGAATAAGCAAAGTGGAGGGCGCGGGCGGGGAGGACAGCACAAGATACGTTGAGAGCAAAGTGGAGCATCTGAGAGTAAACCGGGGAAAGAACAGCATTGAGCGGGTATGAGAGAACCACATGGGCAAGACCGCAAAGGGGGGGAGGTACAGAAGGCTTGTACATCATGGAGTGGGCGGCGTTAAGCACATGGGTGACAGAGAGCAACACCATGTGCAAGAATAGAGAAGCACATGAGTGAGACAGCTGGGAAATACACGCATTCTCATGGAGTGTGAAACTCAAATCAAACAAGCATTTGTAATGCAAAAGGTATCGCATTTACGCGAGTTTAAGCTATTGGCATTGTAAATGGCAATGCCTTTTATTTAGGTTTTAAAACAAAAACAAAAATGAAAGGCATTATTTGCAATGTCAATAGCGCAAACTCGCGTAAATACGAAACCTATTGCATTGCAGATGCTTGTTTTTAAATTTTATTACCTGTTCATGTACTTAAATGTGACAGAACAAGTTTTTGCAAACATTTCTTGAGCCAAAGCCTTACCTATTTATCGCCAAAGCTGGAGGCTTCAATACTTCTGTTGCTATCATATACCGTAAAACGTAAATTACTATAAAATACAAAGCTACATCTAGTACTTTAGCCGTTTTAATGCTTGCTTCAATACATTTTAAAATAAACCAAAACATGCTCTTTTTGCTAGAATTTATTATGCAGCTTTTAAAAGCCATTGCTAGTATACCAAACCCTTTTGGAGCACAGTATATTATTGCTTCTATTATCACGCTTGCCTAATAGTTGTGCAGCACCGCTAGTAAAATAATGACGTATGGTTTTATAGGATTATGTGTAGCTAGACGTCCGGCGTTTTCTCTTATATGTTTATGAGTACCTACATGTTCTGTTTTTATATTGCCAATTCGCGCTTATTATTGTGGGCTTTTTTACAGCCAAAATGGTAACACAGCAACACATGTATGGAAACAGAAAAGTACACTTTTACCGATGTTAATTTGCTTTATTAATTGGGGTATTTAATGTTGCTGGGCGTGGGAGTTTCACATTGCCGTGCCTTTAATATTTATTTTCCGGGCCTATAGCAATTTCACGCACTTAGCTGCACGTACAGGTCCGGTTTTTATGTTACAAACCTGTGTCTTTGTGAGCTTTTTATGGTGGGCACCAACAGTAGCAAAACACAGGAGGTAAAGAAACGGAAAGGTCGCCTTTCACATTGGGTGAATTTCTTTTATTAATTTTTTTTTTATTGGTCTCCCACCCAGAGGCAGGATCCAGTCAGGAAGCGTGCCGGCCATCTGCCGCCATTCCGCCCTCCTCTGCTCGCCGCAATTACGAGCGACAGTGAGGAGACAGCGGGCCGTGTCCCGAACAGATGAGCAAAGAACTGCTTGCTCCTTAGGGCACACGTGCCCATTTATGACTCGATGTTAAATATAATGTACTGTTTTAATTGTCTCTTCCACCCCATGTGGCCCAGCGGCCAGAGCTGCCGACTTTGGAGCTGCGAAATAGGTTCGAGTCTCTGATTCTGGGCAAATCACTTAATCTCCCTCTGCCTACCAAAAAATGAATGTCTCCTTGCATAATGTAAGTGGTGCTCATTTAAAGTGCTCCAATACCTTCGGGTCGAGTACACGCTGTAAATAAATGTAAAGAATTTTTTTTGAGCACACAATTTACGTAAGTATCCGTTACCTCATGCGCCCTACCTAGCGCTCCAATTTATAGTTGATTCCAAGTACACAGGTAATATATTTTTCCAGTCCTAGGCTTTCATTGCACTTATTACTCCTTTCTGTGAGTTTCACTCCTGCTTCACTTAAACTGAACCAATCCGACTAATGCGTCTAATTATAATAATAGCTTCTTAAAGGAAAGGCCATGACTGAAAACATGGTGTCCTGGTCTAACAACCATACCTCTCTATCCACCATGGCCCTTTCATTCAATATGCAACCATATGGTGGCTCAGTGGACTAATGTGTCCATTGCAGGGGCCTGTGTTCGACCTCATGGTCACAGGTTCAAATCCCGGCGGGTCCACTCAGCCTCTCATCCATCTGAGGTTGATAAAATGAGTCCCATTGAGTTGGGTAACAATGAACATCTGTTATTCAGTGCCAAGAGACCTCTGGGTGAACGTGCACTTTACATATACACGTTATGTTATATAAAAGGTCAAATGTCCTCTACCCCCGTTACTGCACCTATCGCAATTATGTGTTTTGTGACCAGCGATACTAGTCGGAGAAAAACTTATCCCAGCATTGAAAAGCCTGTGCCTTTATAGTTATCAATTGAGAACAGGCGGATAAGATGCAAATTACTGGTAGAATCCATCAAGGGTGACCTCAATGCAACATACACTTCAAATACCACTCAGTGCCGCATAATTACACGCCACATAATTACACTGCACTCAATGCAACATACACTCCAAAGCCCACTCAGTGCCACATAATTAAACGCCACATAATTACACAGTACTCAATGCAACATACACTCCAAAGCCCACTCAGTACCACATAATTACAAGCCACATAATAACACTGCACTCAATGCAACATACACTCCAACTACCACTCAGTGCCACATAATTACACGCCACATAATTACACTGCACTCAATGCAACATACACTTCAAATACCACTCAGAGCCACATAATTACACGCCACATAATTACACGCCACATAATTACACCGCACTCAATGCAACATGCACTCCAAATACCACTCAGTGCCACATAATTACACTGCACTCAATGCAACATACACTACAAACAATACCACTCAGTTCCGCATAATTACACGCCACACAATTACACTCTACTGAATACAACATACACTCCTCATAATATCACTCAGTGCTACATAACTACACGCCACATAATTACACTGCACTCAATGCAACATACACTCCAAATACCACTCAGTGCCACATAATTACATGCCACATAATTACACTGCACTCAATGCAACATACACTCCAAATACCACTCTGTGCCACATAATTACACTGCACTCAATGCAACATGCACTCCAAATGCCACTCAGTGCCACATAATTACACGCCACATAATTACTCTGCACTCAATGCAACATACACTACAAATACCACTCAGTGCCACATAGTTACACAACACATAATTACACTGCACTCAATGCAACATACACTCCACATAATACCACATAGTGCCACATAAATATATGGTACATAACTACTCTGCACTCAATGCAACATACACTCCAAATAATACCACTCAGTGCCACATAATTAAACGCTACACAATCACACTCTACTGAATACAACATAACCTCCCCATATTACCACTCAGTGCCACATAATTATATGCAACATAATTACACTGCACTCAATGCAACATACACTCCAAATACCACTCAGTGCCAGATAATTACACACCACATAATTACACTCTACTGAATGCAACACACTCCACACAATACCACTCAGTGCCAGATAATTATATGCTACATAAATACAATGCACTCAATGCAACATACACTCCAAACAATACCACTCAGTGCCATATATTTATATGCAACATAATTACACTGCACTCAATGCAACATACACCCCAAATACCACTCAGTGCCACATAATTACATGCCACAAAATTACACTCTACTGAATACAACATACACTCCCCATATTACAACTCAGTGCCACATAATTACACGCCACATAATTGCACTCTTCTAAATGCAACGTAAATACACTCCACATAATACCACTCAGTGCCATATAATTACACACCTCGTACTTACACTCTACTCAATGCAACATAAATACACTTTATCTATCTGTCTATCTATCTATCACCCTCACTCTGTCTATCTATCACACTCACTCTATCTATCACACTCACTCTATCTATCACACTCACTCTATTGATTGCCCTCACTCTATCTATCTGTCTATCTATCGCCCTCAATCTATCTATCTATCGCCCTATCTATCGCCCTCAATCTATCTATCTATCGCCCTCACTCTATCGCCCTCCCTCTATCTATCTATCGCCCTCACTCTATCTATCGCACTCACTAAATCGATCCATCGCATCACCACAGCATCACTCAGCACCACCACAGCATCACTCAGGGGCACCACAACATTACTATGTGCTACCACAGCATCACTGAACACCACAGCATCACTCGTTGCCACTACAGCATCACTCAGCGCCACCACAGCGTCAATCTGTGCACATATTCCACAACTACTAGTTCAAATATGTTCTCTCAATGTTTCAAGCTTTATTACAAATGCCACAAAAAGATGTTAAAATTTCACTTCGGTTCTTGGATTTTCGTCACAATTAAATAAAATGAACATAATCATTACAAAAGTTATTTACAAAAGCTATTGCCATTATAAATTACAATAACTTTTATTAGTATTAATTATTAAAAAAAATTAAAAGCCATTTTTATTTGTAATATCAATTTATCTAAGTCACGTAAATACAACACTTATTGCATTACAAATGCTATAGGTGTCACATTTGCAAAGGTTTTTTTTTAGTTCAAATCATTTTTATTAAGCAATAACAAGAATGATAACGGCCATGAGGCATCAGTAGAATTACAATCGTATTGGAGTGACGCCGTAATCAAACATGGATCAGTGCATATAAAACAATACATACATACATACACTAACGGAAAATAAAGCATAGTAAAAACAAGAAGGTAACATCAGTCCGGATCTGTAAATGATATGAGATGAATGAGTAAATAAATGGATAAACAAATATGCAAGGTAAACAATAAAATATGCCATCATTGCATTCTTACGGTTGTACACGGTTCCGTAGAGCTCTCCATCCAGATCTAGTCATATAATAGCAGGTATACTTGTCGTTCCTGCACATTGTGTCCAAGGCTGGTAAGCCCATGTGGACAGGATATAACCAGTACAATTCATGCAGCGGCACCCCCGGATTTGCCAAGTATTGACCTCATTGGTGGTGCTTCATGGTGGGTCGAAGGTAAAGGAGGCCTGGTCTAAGGAAGACCATAGTTTTTTGTTGGTAACCTGCCATGGTGATGTGTGAAGAGCGGGATTGTCGGTGCCTCTAATGCAGGATAGCCATTCCCTCCAGGCATTAAAAGAGACCTCAAATGCTGATTTCCAATTGCATAGGACTACCTTGCATGCTAGTGTTAGCAAGAGATCCAGGAGCTGGCGGTCATGATCCCCCTTTAGTAGTGGGTCTAAAGCCCCCAGGATAATGTAGATGAATTCCCTTGCAGGGTGTATGTCAAACGTGTGCCCAATGTAGTCAAAGATTTGAGTCCAAAATGTGTGAAGCATGGGGCAATTAAATAACATGTGTGGAAGGTCACCAGTACCCGAGGAGTAGTTCCAGCAAGTCGGTGTGTCTCGTAGGCCTACCTTAAATAGTCGTTGTGGGGTCCAGAAAGCCCTGTTAAGAATCATATACTTGGTCTGTGATAGTATCGGCGAGACCTTATGTGTGAGTGCTGATGCATGTATCCTGACCCAGTCTATGCTTATTCCAGTATTATTTGGTTCTGATTCCCATTTGGCTTCATTACGCCTCATTGATTTGTTGGGTGTTGGTGCAAGAAGTTTATATATTTTTGAGACAAAATGTCCAGAGGATTGAAAGTGAGGGAGCATAGATTTTAGCCAAGGCGTCGCTAGCTTGAACGTTCTGGTGGATAGGGCTGACTTTAGCTTCAAGAACGAGTAAAAGTCAATCGGCAATAGGGAGTGTCTAGCCTGCAGAGTCGAGAATGGCAGTGGCATGTTATTTTCGTGTAGATCTGCAATCACATTAACACCTTTATCAGACCAGTGGTCCCATATAATGGGCGATCCGCCAATCTTAATTGACGGGTTACGCCATAAAGAAGCAAATGATGAATTATGGATTTGTAGACCGGATTTGTGAGTGCGATCTATCTGCAAAAGAGCTCTCTTGGTATTAAGCATGATGTATTTAGAATTCGTAAGGTGTGAGAGGTCCATTGTGAGCACAGCAGAGAGCGGGGCCTTGCCAATAATGGATTTCTCAATGTCAATCCATAAGGGCGTATAAGTAGGGTCTTCGGTGAACCAGGAAGCTCCTTGTCTGCAGAGAAAGGCGGTTTGGTAGTTTCTGAAATTTGGTAGACCTAAGCCCCCTTTAAGTTTTGGCAGTTGCAGTTTCCTCATGGCAATTCTCGGTTTCTTCCCTTTCCACAGGAAGTCCGATAGCGACTTCTCAACTTTATGTAGAAAGTCCTCCGAGAAGGTCATGGGGAGCATGCATGCCATATAGTTTACCAAGGGACTGATCATCATTTTTAATGTTTCCGCCCTACCCCACCATGAGAGGAACTTTGGAGACCAGCCATCTAAGAGTTTTTGTATTTTTTTGTAGAGTATCTCCTCATTAATTTTTAGGGTGGTTATCAAATCCCTTTCAAATTCCAAACCTAAGTATTTAAAACTCCTCGGCTGCCAGGTTAGCCCGGATTCGCCCAAGATGTTTTTATCACACAGATTATTTAATGACTTCACCTCAGTTTTATCCTTGTTCAGGGAGTACCCAGATACACTTGAGAATTCTTCGATTGTGGAGAGTAACGCCGGTATTGCCTTATCAGCTTTTTCACTCATGACCAATACATCATCAGCATAGGCCGTGAGCTTGATTGTACAGTCTGCGAACTGAACTCCTGCAATTTCAGGGTTTTCCCTAATCAGACCCTCCAGGATTTCGCGATTTGCCGCGAAAACGGCACTTTTTTAAAAATGCCGCGATTTTTACCAAAGTGCCCGCGAAATCGGCACTTTAGTAGAAATCGCGGCATTTTTACAAAAGGCGCTATATCCTGGGGGTCTAATGGGATTAACTCCGAGGTTAGGCAGCTAAAGAGTTGCGTGCTGCTCGCTCAGTCACACTGTTAGTAGTCTTGCCCTGATTCGTTGGTGCCTCAGAGTGACCATGCAGCATACCGAGCGAGACCGCTGGACCTCACCCAGCCGACTCTGTGTGCGGGAGCTGGCTTTCATGCCACCCACGGGTCCCTGCATCGGGGTCTGGGGCCAGAGAAGTTGCGGCGGCCGGCCCAGTGCTGGAGAGAGGAGATATTCCTTGGAGAACATTCCACCCTGAAGGCATATCTCTCTCCGGGCCTCGCGGGCAGAGGGCGGAAGCCGCAGAGAACAGGCGCAACCAAGACAGAAAGCATCAAGGAAACGTCAAACTTTCCCTGCTGACACATTTGTTAATGTATTTTATTTTTCTACTTAGGGAATTGTCAGAGCAGCGTCCGTACCCTGGCCTGGGTGCCAGAGCGCTGTAAAGCACGAACGAGCTGCATGGAAGGGTTGCTCGCAAAATTGGATATATTATAATATGTTAGCAGTTGGCATCATTCGAGATGCCAGTGCCACGGAGGGCAGACACCAAGAAGAATTAGATTAATTGAATACAGTGTCAGAAACAGAGCTGCCTAAAAACGGACCACATTCACAAAGGCGTTAAATGATGACGGATATTGAATTTTGGACTGTTCTTAAACCAAATAATTTCTGTGCGTTTAGCAAGATTTCTGTCCTAACTCAGCCACTGTAGGGCGGGGCTTGAGCGCTCACACGCCGGGGATACTGGGCTTCGCTTTACGCCCTGCCCTCCCCACCCCGAGAAAGCCAAGGCCTGTGTGCCACTGAAATATCGGGTTTGTTTCTGTGTAAACAATTACGTTTATTTTTTTTTAAAAAGAAGTTAATTTGGAGACGCTCCACTTTATTACCACTATTTTTTTTTTTAGTCTGTATGCCTCTCTTTTCTTTTTTTACTTTACTACTGTCCCCCGTCCTGCCAGTACTCATCATTTGCCGTGCACTACCTCCACGGCACCTGCGCCCGTCTTCTCATTGTGGACCGTAGTTTGACAGCAAAAACGGGGGATGGATTTTTGTACGAATTACCCTACACTAACCTCTGGGTTGGGGGTGGTGGAGCAGGGGGGGCACATGCCCCGGCATTTTGAGAATGGTTGGAAGCGCCAAGGAGGGTTTAGCATAGTAATGGGGCCCTTCATAGAGTGGTGGCTTGCTCGCAGTGCGTGCCACTCATGAACAGGTAGTTATCATTCTTTTAGGATAATATTTTTTTAATTCATCGTAGGGTCGTGACTGTTATCTACAGTTGAGCCTGCTCAATAAGTGCGCTGGACGGGCTAAAGGCAACGGGCTGGGCTGCACATTTATTTACCGTATTTAGGGGCATTAGACTTGAATAATTAATGGCGCAAGGGAGTAAAGGTGAATCTGGAAGCGGGAGTTGGGAAGTAGAGTCCAGTGATAGCAGATGCTGCCACGGGTGCTAAAGGCGTGCTACCCTCAACCACCCTCAATTGACATCCACAAAGTTACCTTACGCACCCAAAGCTACCTCTATGAGTGGGGGTATTACCACCTCTCCAAGAAGGGCAGACTTGCATCCTGAAGATGCAATGATGAAACGCTCTAATCAGCACACCCATGTACTGGATCCAGTGTTACGATCTCTGTCTTGTTACAGTGGTGCTGGAAGCTGGAGTTCCTTGAGCACGCTTTGCAAGTAAAAGCTTGCAAAATGTGATCTCATAAAATTTGGGAAAAACTGCCAACAGTTGAAGAAGAAACACCAATTTCTGCATTAAACACCCCTTTCAAAGGTAAAAGGTATTCATATGGTAACTTTGCATAGCAGATTTATGAAACCAAACATTTTTAGTAATTCCAGGAGCTGGATACGAAGCTGTTTCTCCGTTGTCTAGTAGGGTCCTGATGTCATCGGTGGCGGCGATGAGGGCAGTTTCAGTGCTGTGGTTGCTGCGGAACCCAGACTGGGAAGGGTCCAGGATGCTGTTCTCCTCGAGGTAGCAGGTCAGTGGTTTGTTGACGATCATCTCGATGACCTTCACCGGGAACGGGAGCAGGGAGATGGGCCGGAAGTTCTTGAGGTCCTTGGGGTCCGCCTTGGGTTTCTTGAGTAAGGCGTGCTTCCGGCTCTCCAGGAAGGTTGCTGTCTTGAAGGAGATGTTGATGACTTTCCGGAGATGGGGTGTGATGGATGTGCTGGCTTTCTTGAAGATGTGGTGTGGGCATGGGTCTGACGGAGATCCGGAGTGGATGGTGTTCATGATCGTGATGGTGTCGTCGTCGTTGATGTTGGTGCAGGAGAGTATGCGGTTGGTGCTGGTGGTGGTCGTGAGGGCAAAGGTCTCAGTGTTTGTTGGGGCGGTCGTGGCGTTGAAGCTGTTGTGAATGTCTGCGATCTTGCGGGCAGTCTTTTGCTTTTCGAGGGAAACAAAGTGTCTACATTGTAAATAAACCAAATATACATAGCTTCATGTTGTTAAATAACTAAAAAAAACAAGATATCTGTGTTTGTTGTAGGAAAAATGGCCAAATAAAATGCCGCTAAATTGCCGCTAAATTTCCATATTTGTGCCGCTAAATTTCCATTTTTGTGCCGCTAAATTTGCTAATCCATGCCGCTATATCCTGGGGGGTCTGCCTAATATAGTACAGAAAGGGTTCAATTGCCAGGAGGAATAAGGACGGGGACAGTGGGCAACCCTGCCTAGTACCTTGTTCTAGGCTAAACGGGGAGGAAAAGGCGCCACCAGCCCGTACTCTAGCAGAGGGACAGGCACAGAGGGACATGACTAATGTAGTGAATAGGGGACCCAGGTCGAACTTGTGTAGTATGGCATTTAAATAAGTCCAGTCTACTTTGTCGAACGCTTTTTCAGCGTCTAGTGTGATTGCCACGGTGGGCGTGGATAAGAATTTAGCTTTTTCAATGACGTGAGCCAGAATTCTCGTGTTATCGCTCGAAAGCCTATTCTTCAGGAAACCCGCTTGCGAGGGATGTATTAGGGACGGCAGGACCTTCTGGATGCGTTTTGCTAAAATGGATGCCAGGAGCTTACAATCTAAATTTATCAGTGAGATAGGCCTGTAATTTTTGGGGAGTTTATGATCTTTGCCTTCCTTGGGTATTACAGCAATTACGGCTTCAGCCATAGTTCCCTTAACCTCTCCCGTGGTGCTAATTTCTTGAAAAACTTCCAATAGAGGAGTTGCAAGAATATGGGCAAAAGTCTTATAAAATGGTGCTGTATAGCCATCAGGGCCAGGGGCTTTCCCTTTTTTAAGGGATTTGATCGCGCTAACAACCTCCGATTCAGAGATCGGTTCATTTAGAGATTCCTTTTCTGCGGTCGTAGGTGTTGGGAGTGTGCAGTTTGAGAGATACTTCTTCATTTTTTCACTGTCAACGTGTACGTTCTTAGCATAGAGTTTCTCATAAAAGTCTTTGAAAATATTCGCAATCTTAGTGGGATCAGAGTTGGGAGTACCGTTTCCATCGATTAAGGACGTAATGGTGTTCTTCTGAATTTTAAATTTAAGATAAGCCGCTAGCCCCTTCCCTGCTTTGTTCGAGTCGCAGACTTTAAAGCGCTTCTTCCTGTCCAGCCAAATTCCTGCCTTCTCACTGATAAGTTTATTATAGGTGTATTTTTGATTGGACAATTCAGTTAGGACTGCAGGGTTTCTACTCATCAGGTATTTACGCTGAAGTTTTGAAATGTCCTCTTCTAACTTCAACAAGGCCGCAGTGCGGTTTTTATTAATTGCAGAGGATATTTTTATAAGTCCCCTTATATTGGATTTCAGTGCCTCCCAACGGATGGTGTCTGAAGTGTCACCTCTCTTATTGGACAATAAGAAGTCTTTAATGGCGGTGTCAAGGGTTTCTTTGTGTTTCGTATCATTGAGAATAGTATCATTGAACCGCCACATAGATTGACGGGTAGATGGTTTAAGATTAGATAGTGTAAGGGAGACGCATGAATGATCAGAGACTAATCTGGGAGCAATGTCCGCGTCCTCAACTCTTGCCACCGCGTTTTTAGATATGAGTATATAGTCAATTCTTGAAAACGAGTCATGTGGCGGGGAGTAGAAGGAATAGTCTCTACCATCAGGATGCAGTAAGCGCCACGTGTCCACCATATGGAACCTATTGCATAGTTTCATGAATGCCTTATGGGCTTTCCCTGGGCGAAATACGCATTTAGAGTCTCTATCTAATATAGGGTCATAAGGGAGATTGAAATCGCCTGCCAAAATATGGACTGCTGTGTCGGGAATGGAGGTGATCTGCTTCGTGAGGCCTACCCAGAAGGACGGATCATGTGTGTTTGGGGCGTAAATAGTCGTGATAAAGAACTCAGTGTCATCTTTGAGTAGTTTCGCCGAAATCCATCTCCCTTTCGTGTCTGTTGTGGTAGAGACTACCTCCACATTCGCATTCTTGGCCACTAGCATCACCACCCCATTCTTTTTTGAGATTGCTTCAGAGCCTATCACTTCGGTGTAGTATTTGTTACGCAATGTGTGAAATAGCTTCGCCTCTAGTTTTGTCTCCTGCAGCAAGGCTATATCTCCACGCTGCCTACGTAAATAATCAAGTACCTTTTGACGTTTAACTGGCTGGTTGAGACCTTTCACGTTCAATGATAATATTCGAAGGTTAGCTATAGTTGTGGTCCCTATTGGAGTATCCATAACAAGAGCCATCAGTTATACAATAAGTGATACAGTCCCATGACCCATGCGTATGCGCAAATGTTGGACCGAGAAGAGGGTCTCATACCTTTGTCAAAACCAGCAGTGTCATATCTCGCATTGAATACAGGGCTAGTACCATATGTAGGGAATCGGAGGACAGAGTTTAAGCTCCGGAACAGAATGTGGTGCAATGGACGCAAGCTAGGATGCAAGATGGACAAAACTAAACAAAACAATATACAAAATGCAAAAACAATCCCCCCCTTCGCTTCCACCAACCTCCCTCCACCCTCCTCCCTCCCCCACAGCCCACCCCTCCCTCCCCAGTAGTAGAGATAACAGAACATGGCGACTCGGGAATGACGACCACGAGGCCGCCTCCAAGCAGCTTGCTCATAACTATTAATCTTTATGGGCTGCAATCCCAATCTAGTGAAGAAATAAGCCAAGCATGTAGGCAACAATAAACGACAAACAACAATGGTACCATGACCTTGAGTACGGAAGGTCAATATTTTGACTACATTATCATAAACCAAGCACAACAGCAACTGTAGAAGAATTATCGTGGGTGCACCTGACACCAAGAGGGAGTGCTACAAAACAACACCACAGCACAGTACTTCTTTGAGGTCCAAGAGGGACACGAGCAATATCGTAATAGCATAGATATAACCATTGTGAATCAATTTTCAAATCAAGAATTCAAGAGATCGTTCTGATACAGATCCGGGTTCTAAAGGATACGCTGGCAGAGGGCCCAAAGGGTACATAG
The DNA here is from genome assembly GCF_964261635.1 of Lissotriton helveticus. Taxonomy (NCBI): domain Eukaryota; kingdom Metazoa; phylum Chordata; class Amphibia; order Caudata; family Salamandridae; genus Lissotriton; species Lissotriton helveticus. Next base: position 943,390,000 of record NC_136070.1, read on the forward strand.
ACCATTAACGTGACAGGCAAAACAGGCCAGAACCAGACCCCATGTGGGCGTGCCCTTATTGGATTTCGTACAAATACAGTCGTGGTTATCAACCCTTTAGCAGTACCGGACAAGAGACCCTCATATCAGTACCAGATCAGATAGTCACTTCTATGTGGATACAGGAACATGAGAATAACAGTACCAAAGGTCTTATCCTAAACTCATCCTAGGCCAGGTGAAGAGGCTCCTTGTTGAGCTGAAGGGGAGACTTCCATGGTGCCTTCGCCGTGGTCGAACAGGAGTTGTCGCAGTTTTCTCGGATCAGAGAACACATGTGTCACACCTTGTATGGTTACTCTAAACTTCGTCGGACCAATAAAGCCATACATGTGACCAAGTGACTTCAATTGTGGCCTCATTGCGAGGAAGGCCCTCCTGATGTCCATAGTCTCCTTACTGAAGTCCTGTGAGATGAAGATTTTGTGACCTTTCCATAGCACATGATTATGCTTGCGGGCGAAGGTAAGTATCTGCTCTGTGTGCTGATATCTTAGCGGTTTGCACACGATCGCTCTTGGGCCCTTCTGATCCTTAGAAATTTGTCCTGGAACCCTATGTGCTCTATCAAACTCCAGTGGCTGAGTGAAGGTTAGATTAGTGGCCTGCGTGAACCACTCCTCGAGGAAGAGTATGCATGAGTCATGTGATTCCTCTGCTTTTTCCGGCATGCCAAAAATTCTTCGGTTACCCCTTCTGTTTCTGTCTTCCAATTCCGCAACTTTTCTCACAAGGTGGTCTGAGCATAAGGAGAGGTTCTTGATAGCTCCACACGTTTTATTCTCAAAGTCTTCCAGTTTGCTTATCCTGGTCTCGGACTCCGTAATTCTTGAGTTGATGTCTTTGATATCCTGGCGGATAGCTACAACCTCTTCCTTGGTGGATTTGGCCAAGTCCCTAACCTCTTCTAGCCTGCTCAAAATTGTTGCCATGGCATCCGTCATTTCTTTATTTATTTCTTTATTCCCTTTGACTGGCGTCGGTGGGTTAGATTTCAGGAGTTTAGAAGTTACACCGTTTTCTTTGTCCCCCATCCTTAGTTGTGCGTAGCGACTTGACTTGATGTTGTTTTGTTCTGATTCCCACTAACTCACGGCGCTGATACTGAATTGCGTTGCGTTGCGTCGCGTCGTGAATAGTGAAAGACGATTTTGTTGAAGAGAGATTATAGGTGTACATTCATCAGCAGGAGCCGTCGTTTTGCACAATGCTCGTGTTGCTCCTTGTAAATACCATTTAAATCATTAAATGTCATTTGTACCCTTGTAAATATCGATGGCAATAGTTGCTGCAGAGGATCAACCAGCACGCCACACACAGTGTCACAGACTCAGTCTACATACATGCCACCAGATTTCCTAGGGTTTCCGCAGGTCTATTCAGTGTCTCTGATATCAGCTGCATCAGAAATTCAATTTAGGCTCTGTGGATGGGTGCAATGGTTGCCTATATATGTTGTTGCAGCGTTATTTCCAAGAAACGTGGTTAATTTGTTCTGGTGACCTGCCTACAGTTCCTCATAGCACACCAGAGGCCACAGCATACATCATGGTATACAGGCGCAGGGTTGTACAAACACGATGTTAGATTAGCAAGGGAACGCCATTTTAAACAGCCATCTCAATCATTCATGTAGTCTAAAAGATTCTGCAGGGGCCCTGCTAAAAGCTGTGTCTGAGCGTTTGGTCTGATGTACCACATCGGTTGTCTCAGAGATATATGCAGTCATATGCAGTTTCACAGTCTCGGTGCAGGGTTATCGAGTCGCAGAGACAGGCTCTCTGGGCGGCCGCCATTACGAGTCGTCAACGCTGTAATCTGCACTAGCGCACTAGCGTGCATTCAGCCGCCACACTGTTAGCCTCGGTTCTTACTCACTGCGCGTGTTGCCGTGTGGGTTCATGGTCCTGCACTGCCCTGGAAGAGCCTTAACAGCCCGTAGCTCGCAGCGTGGCTAAATCTCCGGGAGACCGGGGGACCACGTGGTTGTGTCCGTGATCGGGCTCCGCCACGGAGTGTAGCTTCCCTCGGTCAGGGCAAACGGGCAGTCAGCTCCTCTCCCTTCGGTCGGATCTGATTCAAACTTTCTCCAACGCCGGTTCAGGTCTTCCGATGTCCAGGCACCCGTTTTGGTCAGGATTGGAGGCGGATTGCAGCTTCCCACAGCATATTCATTCCAGCCGCTCGGAGGAGGACAGAACTACGCCGCCATTTCTCCGGCGTCCAAGCCACGCCCCCCCACATTTGCAAATGTTAAAAGTATTGGTATTGTAAATGACAAAGCTATTAATTTCGCTATTTTCAAAACCAACACATAAATAAAAAATTTGTAATTTAAAAATACCAATAGCTCAAACTTTCCTACTGCGAGACCTATTGCATTGCAAATGCTTGTTTAATTCACCACCATTAGGATTTTTGCACTGCACATGATCCCATCAGATCAATATCATACGGTCAGAGTGTGGTTGTGGGTAAATACCCAACTCTGGACCGGGGTAAGACAGTGGTCTCAATGATCAAGAGACATATTGCCCCTGTTGGATGACCAAATGATAAAATTGATCATCACAAGACTTTGATGGGAATCCTAGGAACACCTTTTGGGTTTTCAAACAATCACTTGCGGCTGTATGTGTTGAATTTATGTCCTACTTCGCAAATTTTCTTAATGCTTGATCATCATTGTATCTTGTTAGACACCATTGATCATTGATGGAGGCTCTCTGATACCTCCTTTTGTAGACCTCTAGGTTTCTTTGTTGTTTATTTTTTGTTAGTGCGTCTGTTTGAGGGTTTCCTGATTGGGGGGAGGGTGTTGGCGCAGTCGTCGACCCAGCACCTAAGGTTGTGGGCAGCGGTGGGATGGTCGCGTCGGCTTTGGACAAGGGTGGCGTTTAGCTGGTCTTCAGTGATTTTGCTCCAGCGGTGATCTGTTGAGTGCGGTGGTGCGTGGTGGGTTTCCGGATGGTGAAGTGGATGCAGCGATGGTCGGTCCAGTGGAGTTCGGTGGTGTGGCTGAAGGTGATGTGGGAACTTGCGGAGAAGATGGGGGCCAAGCGTGTGGCCGGCGGAGTGGGTGGGTGTTGTGATCAGCTGTCTGAGACAGAGGTTGTCAATCAGGGTGGTGGAGTTGGTGTCGTCGTTGTTCTCGAGGTGGAAGTTCAGGGCTCCGAGGAGGATGTAGTCTTTGGAGGCAAGGGCGTGCGTGCTGACTAAGTCGGCGATGGAGTCGCTGAACTGAGGCCGGAGTCCAAGGGGTCTGTAGATGAGAGTTCCTCTGAGGGTGGTGTTGGAATCAGTGTGGATCTGGAAGTGCAGGTGTTCGGCGGTGCTGAGGGTGTCATCAGTGCTGGTCATGAACCTGAGGGTGTTCTTATGGATGATGGCAATTTCGCCTCCTACTCCGTTGGGGCGGTCCATGCGGGTGATCTTGTAGCTGTCCAGGATGGCTATGGCGGGTGCCGAGGAGGCGTTCATCCAGGTCTGTCAGGAAGGCGACGTCCGGGGAGGATGTGTCCAGCTGGTCCCAGAGTTCGATGGCGTGTTTGCGTGCGGAGCGGGTATTCAGTAGTATGCATCTGAGGTGGTTGCGTCCTGTTGCAGGGGGTAGTTTGGCGGCTCGAATGCTGGTGAAGCTGCGGCCCCAGCAGGAGAAGGGTCCTTTGGTGTGCTTCGTGGCGGCCAGGAAGCAGGTGTGCGGTCGTCCGGTGTTGAGTGCATATAGGGTACTGGCGGAGTATTGGCGGCGTTCGGCGTGGCATTCTCGGGGATCTGGCGCTGGGCGTGGTCTAGGGGCAGACGGGCTTGCCACAGCTGCACATCTGCTGTCATATAAGGGGAGGTGGGGGAGGAGCAGCTGGGAGGCGAGAGCGGGGCAGCGAGCAGGGTGAACCGGGCCATAGGGGACGCATCAGCAGGAAAGGGAAGAGTGGGCGGGGGATACACAAGGCCAAAAAAGGGCACAATAACTGTACAACAGTAAAGGAAAACAAGGCGAAATACAACTAATTACAGTAAGAGGGCACAATCACAGTACAACAGTAAAGGCAAAAAATAAGGCGAAATACAACTACTTCTGTAGTAGGGGATCTCTGTTATAGTCATAATCTAGTGAATAGTCCCGCCCATGTGCGTGGACCCCGGAGCAATCAAAAATAATCTCTTACAGTGTCGAAAAATGCAGCAATGCACAGACACTTAAGAGAGAATTTAAAGACAGATAATGCAGCCTAAAAAGGCTACACTGTCCAGTACTTCAACTAGAAATTCCACCATAAAATCCACAAAAACAGCAAAGCCTGTACAGATTTCCCTTGCTTTAACAGAAAAATCCCTCAGGAATGATAGAGAGAAGAACCTGGACAGACAAGCCCCATAGGCTGCCATTATGTGGCTCAGAACAGGATACTGTGCCTTTAAGAGAACTTTCCAGAACTTCACAGTATCCCAGAATGCCCTGCAGGTCCCAGTTACTTTCAGTTCTTTTTTCCGGCTCCTGCAAGCAGGACCCTGGAGCATTGAGCTCTCCCTTTTCAAGGGTTTATTGGTGTTTTTTCATCTAAATTCGATTTTAGTGCTTTCAAAGTACTTGTGTGCTGTTCTTCTTGGTTTTTGCTCCCTTTTTATGTCAAATATGCCTGAATTATTTGACAAATGCCCGGAGTGTTCCAGGAAGAAGGCAAAATCAGACCCCCATGAGGTTTGTATCCTCTGCCTTCCCTCTTCCCACATCCCAGAGGAGTGTGAGATCTGTCAAGGCTTCTCTGGCAGGACCCTGAAGGACAGAATGAAGATTAGACTTCAGGGCCTCGAGGAAAGAAGGCTGAAGGCGCAAGGTGGGTCTGGAGGGGCTTCATCTGCCCATGCTGAGGCCTCTTGGGGGCTCCCCAGGGGCAGGAAGTCCAGCAAACGTGCCCATTCTCCGTCTGGGTCGGTGGCACCGACCACGACGTCGAGAGGCAAGTCCAAGGCCGTCTCCCCGACTCACCAGGGCTCTTGGTCGAAGAAACGTCGCCCTTCGACGTCGAGGGAGTTGTTCAGGCCGCCGTCGAATCCTTTGACTGTTTCGTCGTCTTCGGCGTCGAGGTCGAGTGATCGGCGTCGACGGGCCCGGCGTCGGCGCTCGCACTCGAGGCGACACCGCCGTTCGCCGTCGACGGTGAAGACGCTATCGTCGTCGAGGGGGATCTTCGTCGTCGAGGCCGTCGTCGAGACGGAAGAGGTCGCCGTCGAGACAGAAGAGGTCGCCGTCGAGACAGAAGAGGTCGCCGTCGAGACAGAAGAGGTCGCCGTCGAGGCGGAAGAGGTCGCCGTCGAGGCGGAAGAGGTCGCCGTCGAGGCGGAAGAGGTCGCCGTCGAGGCGGAAGAGGTTGCCGTCGAGGTCGCCGTCGAGACGGACCAGGTCGTCGTCGAGGCGGTCCAGGTCGCCGTCGAGGCGCAAGAGATCGCCGTCGAGACACAAGGGATCGTCGTCGAGATGGTCAGGATCGACGTCAAGACATGGCAGACGTTCGACGCCGAAGCGTGGAAGACGGTCGACGCCGAAGGGGCGCTCCACGTCGAGGGACCTACGCTCGCCGTCAGGTCACCGTTCTTCGACATCGAGGCATCGTGATGCACGGCCTGAGGCTGTGGGGGGCTCCCCTCAGTCTGGCAAGGATGGCGGATCACCGGGATCGGTGTACTCCGAGGTGTATACTCCAAAGAAGTCTGTCACACCGCCTCCCCCGTTACCTAGAGGTCCTCCTCCGAGGGCTCCAACCCCTCCTCCCTTGCCTCCTCTGCCTCCACTTCCAACGGGACCGAGGCCGGTTGAGCCAGTCAAGCCACCACCGGTGCCACCGAGGTCGGTGTCGTTGCCCAGGCTCCCAACACCTCCCAAGAAGACTCCTAAGTCTAAGGAACCGCCTAAGCCCAAGACGTCCGCCCGGGGAAACCGGTGGACCGTCCCAGACCTAAGAGATCACGGTCGCGCTCCGGACGGAGAGGAAGATCGAGGAGTAGACGGAGGTCCTCCACTAGATCTCGACATCGCCATAGGAGGCATAGGTCCAGGTCCCGTACTGCATCCTCTAGGACCTGTTCCTATTCGCCTACTCTATCGGATTCCCCGGAGACTAGGGTGTCTCCGGTTGATGACATTGGCACGTTCCAGGAGGTTCTCCTGAGGGGGGCTGCGAAGTTGGGTATCACGGTGACGGCTCCTACACCTAAGACGTCCGTGATATTCGAGACTCTTCATCAGAAGCACCTGTCTCGCCCTCTGCTGCCGTTGGTGCCAGGACTGGTTGAACCGGCACAAGAGCTGTTCCTCACACCTGCGGTGGTGAAGGCTGCTCCATCCAGACTTCTGAAGAAGTACAGGGCGCCTGACTCGGACCCGGCATTCCTACGTGTGGACCCAGTGCCCGATTCTGTGATAGTGACGGCGGCCAGGAAGTTGCATTCTACCTCCCCGTCCTCCACTGTGCCACCGGATAAGGAGAGCCGCTGGATCGATTTGGCTGGAAGGAAGGCGTGTGGGACCTCGTCCACCACTATGCAGGCCTCCAGCGATTCGGCCTTGCTGGGGCGGTATGGCTGTGCGTTGTGGGACTCCCTGGAACAGTTCGCGGACCTGCTACCTCGCGACAGGAGGGAGGACTTCCAAGAGATTGTCAAAGAAGGGATGCTGGTTTCAAACCAGGCCATCAGCGCCGCGGCGGATATCGCACTGTTGGCCACACATGGCTACTGTCACGGAGTCAACCAGCGCCGCCATGCTTGGCTCAGGCTTACTTCACTCAAGCCTGAAGCGCAGCAGCGGGTGGCCAATCTGCCGTTTTCCGGTGAAACACTCTTCGGGAAACACGCAGACGACAAAATGGCCCGCATGAAGGCCGATGCTGAAACCCTGACGGCTGTGGGCTTGGAGAAGCCCAAAGAAAAGAAGCCCTACCGCCAGTTCCAGCGGAGGTTCGGCTCGCAGGGAAAAGGAAGAGGACAGTCTTCGGGACAACAACAGCAGCAACAACAACAGCAGCAGTTCCGGAGACCCTTCCAGAAACGCCAGCGGGGTAGAGGCGGACAGCAGTCCTCTACCGCGACCAAAGGCCCGGCCGGGTCTCGACCCTGAGCGGTTACTTCCCCTTCATCCGTTACCCGTTCCGGTGGGGGGAAGCGTTCAATTTTTTCTGGCAGAGTGGAGAAAAATTACTCAGGACAAGCGGGTGCTGAATATTGTTTGCAATGGATACAGTCTTCGGTTTACCAGCCCTCCTCCATCGATTCCTCCGGTCAGCTCGCAGTATCAGCTGCGCGAGCTCCAGGCGGAGGCCGATATCCTGTTAAGGAAAAGGGCGATAGAAGACGGACCTCTGTCTCAAAGAGGAGGAGGTCTGTACTCTCGGTTCTTTCTGGTCCGCAAGAAGGACAAGAACGAGTTCAGACCCATTCTGGACTTGCGACAGGCAAACAAGTGGATTCGCAGACAAAAGTTTCGCATGCTGTCGTTGCATCAGATTTATCCTCAGTTGCAACAGAGAGACTGGCTTTGTGCTACAGACCTACAGGATGCTTACTTCCATGTGCCCATCGCGCACAAACACAGGAAGTTCCTGCGCTTTCAAGTCGGCACCAATCACTATCAATACACGGTACTGCCATTCGGGCTGAAGTCTGCGCCCAGAACTTTCTCGAAGTGCATGGCGGTGGTAGCGGCACACCTGAGGAAGAACAAGGTGTTTGTCTACCCGTACTTGGACGATTGGTTGATCAAGGCCTCCTCCTTCTCGGAAGCTCAAGCACACTTCCAGAAGAAGTGCGTTCTGTTGAACAAGCTGGGGTTGCACATCAACATGTCCAAGTCGGTCCCGACTCCGGTCCAGTGCATTCAGTACTTGGGAGCCTCCATCAATACGCTATCAGCAAGCGTGTCTTTTTCGGAGAGCGACGGTTATCACTCCTTCGGAAGGCTCAGGCTCTTTTGACAACTCCATCTACTACAGTGAGGACGGTGTCTTCTCTACTGGGATCGATGGCCTCTTGTATCTTCCTGACGCCACACGCGTGGCTGCACATGAGACCGCTGCAGGAGTGCTTGGAGGATCAGTGGGACCAGAGGAGAGGATCTTGGGACGACAAGATACGACTGTCTCTACATGCTCTTCAGTCGCTGAAGTGGTGGTGTTCAGCGGAGAATCTCCTCAGGGGGGTTCCCTTCCATAAGGACATTTCCACTCAGACTATCGTGACGGATGCGTCTCTCCAGGGCTGGGGAGCGCACTCCGGAGAACTACAGATTCAAGGGACGTGGTCCCCGACGGAGTCCACGTACCATATCAATTTCCTGGAACTCAGAGCTGTTCATTTGGCACTGAAGGCCTTTCATCCGTCCTTTCAGACCAACTCTCTGCTTGTACAGACGGACAATACGACCACGATGTATTACCTCAACAAGCAGGGAGGCTCGAGATCACGCACCCTGTCGCAGGAGGCGCAGGCGATCTGGCACTGGCTTCTGGCTCGAGGACTGACGATAACGGCCACCCATCTGCCAGGTGTGCAGAATGTTCAGGCAGACGCACTGAGCAGACTGATTCAGGAAAACCACGAATGGGTCATAAACGACGAAGTTCTGGGAGAAGTCTTCGCAAGGTGGGGAACTCCAGACGTAGATCTGTTCGCCACCGCAGAAAACAGCAAATGCCGAGACTTCGCCTCCAGGTACTACCAGCCGGGGACGCTGGGGAATGCGTTATGGATCAACTGGTCGAACAGTTTTCTGTACGCTTTTCCGCCCATCCCACTGATTCCGACGGTTCTCATCAAGCTGGCCCAGTCCAGGGCGCGGATGATACTGATTGCCCCGGAATGGCCCAGACAGTGGTGGTTCACGGACCTGCTTCAGCGGTCTCTCCTTCCTCACATGAAGCTGCCGTGCAGGCCGGACCTTCTCACGAAGTTCGGGGGGCAGATGTTGTACCCCAACCTCTCGTCTTTGAGTTTGGCGGCATGGCTCCTGAGATAGTGCAATATGGCCATCTGAATCTCCCAGTAGATTGCATGGACATACTGAAGGAGGCTAAGCGACCTTCCACTAGGACTTCTTATGCTTACAAGTGGAAGAGGTTTTGCATCTGGTGCAAGTCCAAGAACTATGACCCTACGACATGCAAGGAGGATGTCATCCTTCCATATCTACTTCATCTGGCGCAGTTTGGCCTTAATGTCCATTCCATTAAGGTTCATCTGGCTGCTTTGACTGCCTACAGGAAATGCTCTTCACAGACTTCCTTCTTCCAGATCCCTGTGATCAAAGACTTTTTGGAAGGCTTGAAGAAAGTGTTCCCTCCTGTCAGGCTTCCTTCGCCTTCCTGGGAATTGAATGTGGTGCTGTCGAGATTAATGAAGGAGCCTTTTGAACCCATACATAAGGCTTCGTTGCAGCACCTGTCCTGGAAGGCGGCGTTCCTCGTGGCCATTACATCGGCCCGCAGGGTGAGTGAAATTCAGGCGTTGTGTTGCCAAGAACCTTATACTGTATTTCATGCTGCTACGGTTGTTATGCGTACTCACCCTAAATTTCTTCCCAAGGTTATTTCTGATTTTCATGTCAACCAGACTATAACTATGCCTACGTTTTTGACAGAATCCTTCATCTCCAGCGGAAAGGTCTTTACATTCCTTGGATGCTAGGAGGGTACTGAAATTTTATCTGGATAAAACCAAGGATATTCGTAGGTCAGACCAATTGTTTGTCAATTATGGATCAGTCAGGACGGGTCTTGCTACCTCTAAGCAGTCCATCTCGCGGTGGATTGTGTCCTGCATACAATTGTGTTACTACAAAGCTAATAAGACCTTAGGGGGCAAACCTAAGGCTCATTCCACCAGGGGCAAAGCTGCCACAACAGTGTTGCTCCGTAATGTTTCCACTGCAGAGATCTGCAAGGCGGCCACTTGGAAGTCAGTCCATACCTTTGCTAAGCATTACTGCCTGGACGCTGATGCCAGAGCAGACGCTCAGGTTGGGCAGGCTTCGCTGCAGAATCTGTTCGCACAATAGTGGCGTAATTTCTTTGTTCTCCACCGCCGCTTGGTGTGGGGATGGGCTTGCCATTCTATTCACTAGATTATGACTATACACAGAGATCCCCTACTACAGAAGGAGTAGTTTCTGTCCTGTAACTCCAGTTCTGTAGTAGGGGTATCTCTGTTATAGTCATAAGCGCCCGCCCTCCTCCCCGGTGGAGAGAGATGTTCATGTAAGGAATGCTACAGGTCTGGCGTGTTACGCCTTCAAAAAGAACTGAAAGTAACTGGGACCTGCAGGGCATTCTGGGATACTGTGAAGTTCTGGAAAGTTCTCTTAAAGGCACAGTATCCTGTTCTGAGCCACATAATGGCAGCCTATGGGGCTTGTCTGTCCAGGTTCTTCTCTCTATCATTCCTGAGGGATTTTTCTGTTAAAGCAAGGGAAATCTGTACAGGCTTTGCTGTTTTTGTGGATTTTATGGTGGAATTTCTAGTTGAAGTACTGGACAGTGTAGCCTTTTTAGGCTGCATTATCTGTCTTTAAATTCTCTCTTAAGTGTCTGTGCATTTCTGCATTTTTCGACACTGTAAGAGATTATTTTTGATTGCTCCGGGGTCCACGCACATGGGCGGGACTATTCACTAGATTATGACTATAACAGAGATCCCCTACTACAGAAGTAGTTGTATTTCGCCTTATTTTTTGCCTTTACTGTTGTACTGTGATTGTGCCCTCTTACTGTAATTAGTTGTATTTCGCCTTGTTTTCCTTTACTGTTGTACAGTTATTGTGCCCTTCTTTGGCCTTGTGTATCCCCCGCCCACTCTTCCCTTTCCTGCTGGTGCGTCCCCTATGGCCCGGTTCACCCTGCTCGCCGCCCCGCTCTCGCCTCCCAGCTGCTCCTCCCCCACCTCCCCTTATATGGCAGCAGATGTGCAGCTGTGGCTAGCCCGTCTGCCCCTAGACCACGCCCAGCGCCAGATCCCCGAGAATGCCACGCCGAACGCCGCCAATACTCCGCCAGTACCCTATATGCACTCAACACCGGACGACCGCACACCTGCTTCCTGGCCGCCACGAAGCACACCAAAGGACCCTTCTCCTGCTGGGGCCGCAGCTTCACCAGCCTTCGAGCCGCCAAACTACCCCCTGCAACAGGACGCAACCACCTCAGATGCATACTACTGAATACCCGCTCCGCATGCAAACACGCCATCGAACTCTGGGACCAGCTGGACACATCCTCCCCGGACGTCGCCTTCCTGACAGACCTGGATGAACGCCTCCTCGGCACCCGCCATAGCCATCCTGGACAGCTACAAGATCACCCGCATGGACCGCCCCAACGGAGTAGGAGGCGAAATTGCCATCATCCATAAGAACACCCTCAGGTTCATGACCAGCACTGATGACACCCTCAGCACCGCCGAACATCTGCACTTCCAGATCCACACTGATCCCAACACCACCCTTAGAGGAACTCTCATCTACAGACCCCTTGGACTCCGGCCTCAGTTCAGCGACTCCATCGCCGACTTAGTCAGCACGCACGCCCTTGCCTCCAAAGACTACATCCTCCTCGGAGCCCTGAACTTCCACCTCGAGAACAACGACGACACCAACTCCACCACCCTGATTGACAACCTCTGTCTCAGACAGCTGATCACAACACCCACCCACTCCGCCGGCCACACGCTTGGCCCCCATCTTCTCCGCAAGTTCCCACATCACCTTCAGCCACACCACCGAACTCCACTGGACCGACCATCGCTGCATCCACTTCACCATCCGGAAACCCACCACGCACCACCGCACTCAACAGATCACCGCTGGAGCAAAATCACTGAAGACCAGCTAAACGCCACCCTTGTCCAAAGCCCACGCGATCATCCCACCGCTGCCCACAACCTTAGGTGCTGGGTCGACGACTGCGCCAACACCCTCCCCCCCCAATCAGGAAACCCTCAAACAGACGCACTAACAAAAAATAAACAACAAAGAAACCTAGAGGTCTACAAAAGGAGGTATCAGAGAGCCTCCATCAATGATCAATGGTGTCTAACAAGATACAATGATGATCAAGCATTAAGAAAATTTGCGAAGTAGGACATCAATTCAACACATACAGCCGCAAGTGATTGTTTGAAAACCCAAAAGGTGTTCCTAGGATTCCCATCAAAGTCTTGTGATGATCAATTTTATCATTTGGTCATCCAACAGGGGCAATATGTCTCTTGATCATTGAGACCACTGTCTTACCCCGGTCCGGAGTTGGGTATATACCCACAACCACACTCTGACCGTATGATATTGATCTGATGGGATCATGTGCAGTGCAAAAATCATAATGGTGGTGAATTAAACAAGCATTTGCAATGCAATAGGTCTCGCAGTAGGAAAGTTTCAGCTATTGGTATTTTTAAATGAATTTTTTTTTATTTATGTGTTGGTTTTGAAAATAGCGAAATTAATAGCTTTGTCATTTACAATACCAATACTTTTAACATTTGCAAATGTGACACCTATAGCATTTGTAATGCAATATGTGTTGTATTTACGTGACTTAGATAAATTGATATTACAAATAAAAATGGCTTTTAATTTTTTTAATAATTAATACTAATACAAGTTATTGTAACTTATAATGGCAATAGCTTTTGTAAATAACTTTTGTAATGATTATGTTCATTTTATTTAATTGTGACGAAAATCCAAGAACCGAAGTGAAATTTTAACAACTTTTTGTGGCATTTGTAATAAAGCTTGAAACATTGAGAGAACATATTTGAACTAGTAGTTGTGGAATGGTTGCACAGATTGACGCTGTGGTGGCGCTGAGTGATGCCAGGTAAGCTCTGCTGTGCCTTCTCTGTCGGACCCTCGAGTGTGTGGGTCTTTGGTTCGCCGCTTCTCGCTGCACTGCGGTGCAGCTCGCGTTCCTGGTAAGCGGGTGGTTGCGGCTGCCGGGCACGACTGCCCTGCCGGTTCGCGCTGGGTCCCGGATGTTCTATCTGGGGCGCTGTACGGTCACGGTGGGCGTTGGGCTCGGGGCTTGCCCCCGCCTCGCAATCGGTGCTGCCCTGGCCGAGTGAGGCAGTTGGGGTCAGACCGGAATGACTCTAGTGCCCGGGATACGAAGGAAGGTACAATACCTTACCCTGTCTCCCATTTTATATGGTTAGGCAACTCCTGGACTGCTATACTCCAGCGAAGTATAACGACAGAATTACCAATTACTAAGTAACTACCATTCCCTGAAAATAGGTACCATACCTCCCCAGCCGGTCCCACGGGAGCAGACTGCGAGGTCCGTCAGGGAACCTTTTAGGGTAAGGTTACTTAGAGAGCCTTCTCTTTACCCAGCACTGTTTTTAATTTGTTTCTTCATGTCATCCTTCACCGATGCATGTAATGGCATGAACTAGTTGGTCACATCAATGATTTACCAATTATTTACAATGTGTATGCTCGGTTTTTTATGATAAGCACGGTTAGTGTGTGTGTGTGTGTGCTTGTACTATTCTTTTGAAGTGAAACTTCACTAGTGCAGTTATCCTGTATAATGGCCTCAATTTCATTTTTACAGGTTACTATACTGCAGCAGGACCGATTGGCCTGCACCTGGTATTATTGACTAAACAAGGTCGTATACCTCTCTGCAAGTTTTGACCCTTCACTTTTACTTATTATTATTATTTTTTCACCGTGTGGTACAATCCAACTAGGTCCTGAAGAATTGCCATCAGGCATGAAACATGTTGACCAATAACTGAGGGTAGTAGTTTAGTTTACTCCAATAGTTTTAGGGTAAATTTTCTCCCCTTATACACCACCACCCATTGTTTTTAACCAAGGGGGTCTACCACAGTAATAAAATGAGTTTGTGGACTGACTCACCTTTTTTAATCTAGCACTCACGTCACGACCACACCCCCTAGGCCCTCTCACACACATTCACCATATGGCGGGAACAAAAGATCTCCGATAAAGAGCCCCGGTTCCGGGAGCCCGTCAGACATTGCAGCGCCAGTCTGACGAGGAGCAGAGCCCATATGATGAAGCATGACACCTAGCTTGCTGGGTGTGTGAGGGTTCTAGTTCCAACAAGGGGATTCCCCCCACTCACTAGCACACACACACCCTTCTCCGTCACTCTTCCCGGGGAACTTTGTACACCCATTTTTGTGCAACTAGTCTTTGGACGAGTACACTGGACCCCATAAAATATTGTCCAAACCCCAGTCCCCCCTTTTGTATTGATATATTGGCGCGAGAGTTATCTCGTGGGACTTTGAGGCTACCTACAGTAAGCAATTCTTACTGAGAGGACCATATTCTGTCGACTGATACATATCACGTACAGTTGGCCTTACGTATCACTTTTCCACTAATTTTCTATTATCCAGACCGGGACATATAATACCCCACTATGGAGGATGTACCAGGTCTGAGCTTCGATGAAGAAACAATCGAAGAGGCTTTGAGATCAGCTCCCTCACTTTTTGGAGTGAGTGGAGCTACTGCCTCCACTGCTGCTACTGAGGACTGGGTTACGATAACTACCCTCAAGAAAGAATGGCTCAGGATAACTATACACGGGGAAATGATGATGGAATATTTAAGAGCTAAGATAGCCCCCCAGGGTCTCATCTTGAACATCATGCCAAGACTGTTTCTAGAAGATGGTCAATTCAAGGTGGACTGGTGTCACGTTTCTTGGAAATGCACCAGAGACCTTTTATTTCTGATTGTAAAAACGGCTAAAAGATTGGCTGATGCTCTATTAGTTAAAATCACAGCCATTGAAGCCACAATCCAAAGCACTATGAAGAAGACTCCATTCACCACAAAGTTGGCTGAGATCAACCAAGAGATCACTGACAATCGAGAGTATCTCATACAACAGAAAATGACTAAACTGAAAAAGGATATAGCCAAATTTGACAAGGAAAGGGTGTACCCCTACCTTAAAGAGGGCTATAGTAACAGCAAGAATGGCTACTCCACCGATGGGAGCTCGGATAATGATAGTCGCAGGGGCTCCTCTGACAGTGACTCTAGTGATCACAAACGATTCAACAATCGTGGTAATCAACCCCGTCCAGGATGGAACCAAATGCCAAACAATGGCCAAATGTTCCAAGGACCCCCACAGATGCCCCCGCCTTGGCAGTACCCCTTTTACCCTCAAGGACCCCCCCAATTTTATCCAATCAACCCACCTTTTTTAGGCAGAGGCTGGGGCAGAGGAAGAGGGCGAAAGCGAGGAGGGCAAAAAACTGTCCAGTGGCAAGATCAACCGTCTGCACAGACAGCGGTAGAGACCAGGAGCACAACCAGGGGCAGGAGAGTCTAGTTGTGAATTTGTCCAGTAGAACACTCAGCCCTCTGGAAACCAATATTCTTGAGAAAGGACTAGGCTTTGTGCCCACTCCAACACCTGACAGCTTCACTGAAACATGTGAAGTAAAGCAATTCTTCAGGAAGGTACGCCTACGATCCTTCTTTACAGACAAACCAGAACAGGACAAAACAGACACTGGTCTACGCAAACCATCCACCTTTACGCCATCAGACTCGATGGTTCCCCCAGAAATACTAGCTTTTGAGAAGGCAGTACTTAGGAGCTTAGACAATAAACCTAATACTACCTCTTACAAGAATCTGAGTAAAATTGAGAAACAAGCTGTTGTTGAACTGGGCAATGACACCAGCATAGTGATCAAACAGGCAGATAAAGGTGGGGCCACTGTAATACAGAATCATGCTGATTACGACATTGAGTGCAGGCGTCAACTTTCGAACATCACCCACTATAGACCACTCAGCATTGACCCCACTCAACGACTCAGGACCACCATCACGAGTCTTGTGCTTGAGGGCGAAACAAATGAGTGGATCTCCAAAAATGAAGCTGCATTCCTAGTCACTGCTGACCCGGTTATCCCGTACTTTTACACCCTCCCCAAAATTCACAAGGGTGTCACTCCAGTCCCTGGGAGACCGATTGTTTCAGGGATAGGTTCTCTACTTGAACCCTTATCAAAATTTTGTGACTCTTTCCTGCAACCAGTGGTAAAGAAAATTCCTTCTTTCCTACAAGACACACAAGATGTTCTCCGCCTCATCGAATCCTTTGAGGGGAGGGAAAATGTGGACCTCCTCCTCACGATGGATGTTGAGGCACTATACACCAATATTCCCCAACAGGCTACTCTGGAGGCAGTGGAATCCACCTTACTTTCGGAAGATTGGTCCTCTCCAACCCCAGTTTCATTCATCATGGCTTGTGCTTCCCTGGCTTTGACTGAAAACTTTTTCCAATATGGTTCCCAACTACTCTACCACCAGATCCAGGGGATCTCTATGGGTTCGACATTTGCTCCAAGCCTGGCATGTATCTACATGGCAACTTTTGAGGAGAATGTTATTCAATCTGCACTCAATCCCTACCGTGATAGTATCACCCTGTGGCGCTGGTATATCGATGACATCCTGGTCTTCTGGAAGGGTGATCGCGGAACTTGTGAGGCATTCTGCAGTTGGATCAATCTCCAAAATCAATATCTTAAGTTCACGGAAACAATGTCTACCACTACCATCCCTTTCCTGGACTTATGCATCAACCTCAATCCCACTAGTCTGAGCACGACTCTTTTTCGCAAAACAACTGACAGGAACAGTCTTTTACTGTTTCAGAGCCATCACCCACGGGCCCTGAGAGATAACCTTCCCTTCGGCCAATTCCTCAGGATCAGGAGGAATTGCACATATATAGCGGATTTCCAAAGGGAAGCCACTCTGCTTCAACACAAACTACAGGACAGAGGTTATCCTACCAGACTAGTAAGTCAGTCATGTAAAAGAGCCCTGAATAACCCAAGAGTGAACCTATTGGAAGAACACCCAAAAGCCCAGGATGAGTTGATAACATGTGTCACCTCCTTCACCCCGAACTCTACATTTCTAAAGAAAACAATAAATAAACATTGGCCAATAGTCAACTCTGGTGGGCTAGGAATTCCCAACCCCAGATTCGCTTTTAAAAGAACTGCAAATCTCAAGGATGCCCTAATACACACACGCCCAAGACAAAACACTGTCAATAACCAAAGGAGGCTATGGGACCTCCCCCCAGTGGTTGGGCATTTCCCCTGTGGCGGTTGTGCGGCATGCCCCCAGACATCCCAAAGTAAAGAAGTAAGGATTACTGACACTTTTGTGTGGCAACTACGCAAGCACACTAACTGCAATAGCACCAAGTGTATCTACATGATTACGTGTCCTTGTGGCAAAAACTACATAGGAATGACCATGAGGCACATTAAAGTGAGGATTCTAGAACACAAGAGCAACATCAGGTGCTCTAAAACACATACTAAACTATACGAGCATTTCTTTCAAAACAAACACCCAGCAGACTGCCTCACTTGGGTGGTCTTAGAAGCCCATCCAGCCATTTCCAAGCAAGCCCTGTTCAGGATTGAACAAAGATGGGTCCATCGTCTCCGATTGGATCTGGTTGGGTTAAATGACTCTGTCCCTTGGGTGTCATTAGGCATGTGATCTAGCCATCCATATACTGATGCGAAGCACAACCCATGCTAAGTTATGCCTTAGTTTGTAATTCCCGAATCATGACACTCCTGGTAAACACATTTGCGGGGCTTGACATTGTAACGCTTGTTCCCCCAACTATCCAGCTCAAAAGGGGTAACTGCTAAATTTCCACCTTCCCCTACTTGATTCTCCATTAACCTGTACCTCTCTAAGATGGCCGCCACAGTTAACAGACTACTCCATGGTCAGGCTCCCTCTAGCGCAACACATGCGTAGTCATGGGTGGGGGCGGGACCACAATGGCGTGTGACGCCTAAGCAGGCAGCGTCTGAGGCACTTAAATAATGCCCGCGCGCAAAGTCAATCACCAGCTGCTCTGCGTCTTCAACTTGACGCTGCTCGTGGGGTAGGTGCATCGGCTTGGACTGCTGCCGCCGAAGGTGAGGTTTTCGTAAAACAGCCGCCCCTGTCCGCCGACCTTCGACCAGGTAAGCTCTGCTGTGCCTTCTCTGTCGGACCCTCGAGTGTGTGGGTCTTTGGTTTGCCACTTCTCGCTGCACTGCGGTGCAGCTCGCGGTCCTGGTAAGCGGGTGGTCGCGGCTGCCGGGCACGACTGCCCTGCCGGTTCGCGCTGGGTCCCGGATGTTCTATCTGGGGCGCTGTACGGTCACGGTGGGCGTTGGGCTCGGGGCTTGCCCCCGCCTCGCAATCGGTGCTGCCCTGGCAGAGTGAGGCAGTTGGGGTCAGACCGGAATGACTCTAGTGCCCGGGATACGAAGGAAGGTACAATACCTTACCCTGTCTCCCATTTTATATGGTTAGGCAACTCCTGGACTGCTATACTCCAGCGAAGTATAACGACAGAATTACCAATTACTAAGTAACTACCATTCCCTGAAAATAGGTACCATACCTCCCCAGCCGGTCCCACGGGAGCAGACTGCGAGGTCCGTCAGGGAACCTTTTAGGGTAAGGTTACTTAGAGAGCCCTCTCTTTACCCAGCACTGTTTTTAATTTGTTTCTTCATGTCACCCTTCACCAATGCATGTAATGGCATGAACTAGTTGGTCACATCAATGATTTACCAATTATTTACAATGTGTATGCTCGGTTTTTTATGATAAGCACGGTTAGTGTGTGTGTGTGTGTGCTTGTACTATTCTTTTGAAGTGAAACTTCACTAGTGCAGTTATCCTGTATAATGGCCTCAATTTCATTTTTACAGGTTACTATACTGCAGCAGGACCGATTGGCCTGCACCTGGTATTATTGACTAAACAAGGTCGTATACCTCTCTGCAAGTTTTGACCCTTCACTTTTACTTATTATTATTATTTTTTCACCGTGTGGTACTATCCAACTAGGTCCTGAAGAATTGCCATCAGGCATGAAACATGTTGACCAATAACTGAGGGTAGTAGTTTAGTTTACTCCAATAGTTTTAGGGTAAATTTTCTCCCCTTATACACCACCACCCATTGTTTTTAACCAAGGGGGTCTACCACAGTAATAAAATGAGTTTGTGGACTGACTCACCTTTTTTAATCTAGCACTCACGTCACGACCACACCCCCTAGGCCCTCTCACACACATTCACCATATGGCGGGAACAAAAGATCTCCGATAAAGAGCCCCGGTTCCGGGAGCCCGTCAGACATTGCAGCGCCAGTCTGACGAGGAGCAGAGCCCATATGATGAAGCATGACACCTAGCTTGCTGGGTGTGTGAGGGTTCTAGTTCCAACAAGGGGATTCCCCCCACTCACTAGCACACACACACCCTTCTCCGTCACTCTTCCCGGGGAACTTTGTACACCCATTTTTGTGCAACTAGTCTTTGGACGAGTACACTGGACCCCATAAAATATTGTCCAAACCGCAGTCCCCCCTTTTGTATTGAGCCTATGGGGCTTGTCTGTCCAGGTTCTTCTCTCTATCATTCCCGAGGGATTTTGCTGTTAAAGCAAGGGAAATCTTCAATTTTGTGGATTTTATGGTGGAATTTCTAGTGTAAGTACTGGACAGTGTAGCCCTTTTAGGCTGCATTATCTGTCTTTAAATTCTCTCTTAAGTGTCTGTGCATTTCTGCATTTTTCGACACTGTAAGAGATTATTTTTGATTGCTCCGGGGTCCACGCACATGGGCGGGACTATTCACTAGATTATGACTATAACAGAGATACCCCTACTACAGAACTGGAGTTACAGGACAGAAACTACTCCTTACTGTACGAGGGCAGAAAAAGCACAGTCCCGAAAGGTGCAGAGCGAGCGGAAGACCGAGCGGGGTTTTCCATGACCGGGGCGCTACCCGGCATGGAAAACAGGCCCAACCAGGAGCCGCAGCCCGCCCTCACCCGGGGACGGGGTGGAGAGAAAGCAGCCATCCGCTGCAGGTAAAGCCCCCCGCACCGCTAGGTCCCAGGTGCCCCGGGACAGCCGGAGTGACCCTCCAGACAAGACCACCGCACGCCGCAGAACCCCTCCACCATACCAGGCTGCAGCAGACCGGGCAGCGTCTCCCCAGGCACCACCCTCCCCTTGCTGCCCCCACCCCTGCAAAGTAATGAATCCAGCAGAGGAAAGGAAACGGAACGGGGAAAGGTGCCACCCGGCCTCCAAGAGGAGAAACCACCCACCCCTTGCTGCCCCCACCCTAACAAAGAAATACATCCCACAGGAAAAAATGCATTCAAATGTGGGTGAAGAAGGAGCCCGATGGGAGCACTCACTCGTAACTTTTGGACTGGAAACACGTGTGCGCCCCACCATTATGGGACCTTCTCCTGTTGTCGCTCTTGTCCTTGGTCCACCATCTTGCGAAACCGCAGACCTTCTACTGCCCTCCCTTGCTGCTGTGTCTGCGTCCCCCCTCCGACCCCACTTAATGGAACTCTGCTCTCCTTGTTTTTTGGGAGCTGACCTGAGAAAATCTACTATTTGTGTACATATATATATATATATATATATGTATATAGGGATAACTCTAACCACTAGTATATTTAGTAGACCGTTATACTATCTACCATTCCTATGTGACTCTTTGAGTTTATGCATTTGTCTCTTCCTTGAGTGACTTTACAGCTTTTACATTTGCAATTTTTTTTCCAGTTTCTATCTCTTCCTTGTGTGACTTTACAACTTGTACATTTGCAATTCTTTCCGTTTGTACCTTTATGTAACTCATGTAATCCTAAGTACTTATGTATCGCAACTGGTTCTTATGTAAAGCGCTCTTACACCTTCAGATAATGTTTGCGCTATATAAAATCGCATGCATAAAATCGCATTTAATAAAATAAATAAGAGCTAACGGCCTACCACTGGCCACCAGATATGAGGCGCAGGTGATAGCCTGCGGGGGAGGAGGGCCTCAATTTCGGCAAGCGGCAGCAGCGGGCTCATGAGCACGTACACACAGGTGGTGCTGTGCAGCGCAGGAAGCGACCTGTGTGTAAACAGGGCCGATTCATTAAGAGCCTTGTTAGTACCTCCTTGTGACCGCCTTGTCGCCATTTGTTACCGCTTATAAGGACTGGCTCGTTACACGGACTGCTGTATCTAGAAAGTGAGCTCTATTTTTGGTGTTATTGTCATTGATGGGGACAATTGCAGCTCCTATTTTGGTTATTTGCATAATGAGCACAGCGCCCGCTATAGGGACACCACAATCATTTTAAATTAAAATTTTATATAACTTTCATGTTGACCGCGGCGTCTACTTTTGGGACTCTGCGCTCTGTTTATTTTTTTTACTTTCAGAGTGTGCGTGGTGCCCGCTTCAAGGAAACTGCGCTCGGTTGCTTTATTTTTTCTTCTCCATTTTAACACTAAGCGCAGTGCAGTGCCCGCTTCAAGGACACATCGATCAGTGTAAAAAAAAGAAAAAAAAGAAACTGCAAGCGGTGTCCTTGAAGCGGCTTCGCGCTCAGTTTTAAACTTCAAGAAACATTTGCTATGCAATAGGTCTTGTATTTTCGCGAGTTGAAGCTATTGGCATTGTCATTTACAATGCCAATAGCTTAAACTCACCTACATGCGAGACCTATTGCATTGCAAATGCTTGTTATGCAACATGGTATTCTTTAGCAGGCCATTTAGGCATTCAATGATGCTATTGCTTTAGGGATAAACTGAAGATCTATTTTTTCCTTAACATTGTTGTAAGATGTGTGAATTGTACTAACAAAGTGACCCATTTCTGATCTTATCCCTTCTAGATTTCCCCACCAGTGAATCACCTCACAAATCGGAAAAGTAGCAGCTGACTTAGCATCACAGTGGATGCACAGTCCTGCTTGAATACAAGAAAAAGGACAAACTACCACTAGGATACAGATTAGCTGTTGCACTAGCCATAACATGTCCACAAAGTCAATTTGGAGAGCTTCAAAAGGACCATGTGCGCCTAGCTGCATCTTTAGCTGCCCAATCTGCTAGCGCATTTCCCCCTGACACACAATTCTGTCAATTTGGATGTGCTGCACATTTCACAACTGTCACTGTTGTAACTCAAGTTCCTCTAGTAAAGCCTCTAAAAAATTCCTATACATTAAGAGGACTTTCGTCTGACTTGAAGCCTCTCCTGTTCCATTTCATAATGCTGGAATTTAAAGTGGTAGTCACATAAGCTGACTCTTGATAGATTGTGATGGCTTTGCCTATTTCCTACTTAAGAGTCACTATCAACTTTGCTGCTTGTGCAGAATAATGTGCTGGTAGTGTTAACTGCTCTACTATGCTGTTGTGCCCTGACTACTGCTGCACCTGCATGTCTTACTCCTGTATCCTGGTCAATAGTAGAGGAACCATCAACAAAATACTACCTTGAATAAGATTCTCTGTTGCTTGACCAGATTCATTAGGGATATACGTCCCACAGTCATGCGCATCATCCCTAGAGTCTAATATAGGATGAGCTAAGAATGTTGCAGGATTCACTGTATGACACATCACGGGGACCCCGGAGCAATCAAAAATAATCTCTTAAACTGTCTTCTTTGCAGTCCTGCATAGACACTTAAGAGAAAATTAAAGACAAATAATGCAGCCTATACATGCAAGGCTACACTGTCCAGTACTTCAACTAGAAATGCAAAGGATATTCCACCAATATCACATTTAAACCTGTCTGCCAGGTTCCAGCATGGAAAACACTCCCCCCCCTTTACCAAATCCATGGAATGATAGAGAGGAAGGACAGAACAGACAAGCCCCCATAGGCTGCCATTATGTGGCTTAAAAAGGGATTCTGTGCCTTTAAGGAAAATTTCCAGAACTCTCCTGGTATCCCAGAATGCACAGCAACTCCCTCCACTTTCAGTTCTTTTTTCCGGCTCCTGCTAGCAGGACCCTGGAACATTGAGCTCGCCCTTTTTGGGTGTTATTCTAATCTTTTTTACACTTTTAAGTGTTCAGAGTTTTTCACTCGATGTGCTTTGGCCATTTCTGCTCTTGCTGGTTTTTTTCTAGTAAGTTTAGCCACTCTTTTCATCAAATATGCCATCCCTATTTGATAGGTGTCCAGAGTGTGCTGGAAAGAAGGCCAAATCAGACAAGCACAGGGTGTGCATTCATTGTCTGCCCCCTTCTCATGTCCCAGAGGATTGCGAGATCTGCCAACAGTTCTCCAACAGGACCCTGAGGGACAGGGAGAAGACTCGGCTTCAAGGATTGGAGAAACGAAGACAGCGTGACTAAGGTGGGTCTGGGCATGAAGGGGCTCCTTCCTCTGCCCGTGCTGAGGCCTCTGGGGGGCGCCCCAGTAAAGAAAACGACATCGTTCTCCGTCGACGTCGATGGTCTCGACGTCGGCGTCGAGAGGCATGACCACGGTGTGTTCCCCGTCTCCCCAGGGCTCTGGTTCGAAGCGTCGTCGTCGTTCGACGTCGAGGGGATTGACGTCGAGACCTCCGACGAGGTCGACGTCGAAGACAACTTCGTCGTCGAGATCCCACCGACGTCGAGAGGGACCTAGCAGACACCGGCGCTCGCCGGCGAGGCGACACCGCCGGTTGGCGTTGGCTTGCCATTCGTCGTCGAGGAGGCGTCGCAGAGGTCGGCGTCGACGCGTTAGACGTCGAGAAACAGATTGGAGTCAAGAAGAAGAGCCCAGGTCCCGACGACGTTCTGAGGCCAGTTATCAGTCTTTCTTCTTCAACCACGAGCTCACGGTCGCGGCGGCACCGTCGCTCGTCAAGGAAGCAGTCTGCCTCAAGGTCCCCTTCAAGGGTAGGGAAGCCAAAGAGGAAGAGGGTGGAACAGTCCCCGGGCTCGGGGTACTCACAAGTCTACTCACCCTCTAGGCATGGAACACCACCTCCTGCGTTACCATGGGGCCTTCCCCCGAGGATACCTACGCCTCCTCCGCCTCCGAGGACACCTACACCTCCTCCGAGGACTCCAACTCCTCCTCCCCCTCCACCTCCTCCTCCGAGGTCTTACTCATTACATCTACCTACGCCACCCTCAGGCCCTCCAAGGCCTAGGCTGCCTCCTCAGCCTCCACAACCTGCGCCTGTACGGCCAGTGGATTGGCCAAGACCAAGGAGACCGAGGTCCCGCTCCGGACGGAGCAGGTCCAGAGATGATCGTGGGTCGTCTACTAGATCCAGACGACTTCGCAGGAGAGACAGGTCCAGGTCCCGCCGCACGGAGTCATCTAGTGCCAGGGACTACTCTCCGACGCTTTCGGATTCCCCTCGGACGAGGGTGTCTCCGGTGGATGACATTGTTTCTTTTCAGGAGGTTTTGTTGCGAGGAGCGGCAAAACTGGGCATCACGCTGACGGTTCCTACGCCCTCAACCTCAGTTATATAATCGAGACCCTACATAAAAGGCAGCTGTCTCGTCCTCTACTACCTTTGGTGCCAGGGCTAGAAGAACCAGCCATGGACCTCTTCCTTACACCTGCCTCTAAGAAGTCTGCACCGTCAAGGCTACAAAAGAAGTACAAGGCCCCTGAGTCGGACCCTGCTTTTCTGGGTGTGGATCCTGTACCGGACTCAGTGATAGTGACGGCAGCGAGGAAACAACATTCCACCGCGCCATCATCGATGGTGCCTCCTGACAAGGAGAGTCGATTAATGGACTCAGCGGGCAGGAGAGTATGTGGGACGGCCTCCACGTCCATAAAGGCCGCCAGTGCCTCGGCGTTCTTGGGGCGGTACGATAGAGAATTGTGGGAATCCCTGCAGCAGTTCGCAGAACATCTTCCCTGGGAACGCAGAGAGGACTTCCAGGAGATCATCACGGAGGGGATGATGGTCTCTAACCAGATAATTAGCTCCGCGGCAGATTCCTCGCTGTTGGCAGCCCACGGGTACTGCCACGGTATTAATTTGCGCCGACACGCCTGGCTGCGTCTAACGTAGCTGAAGCCCAAAGCTCAACAGAGGGTCGCCAATCTGCCCTTTTCTGGAGCGACCCTGTTCGGCAGACATGCGGATGAGGAGATGGCCCGCATGAAGGCGGAGGCTGAGACCCTGACGGCTGTTGGGATAGAGAAGCCGAAGGAGCAAAGGAAGACCTACCACCCGTTCGAAAGGTGGTACGGGGCACAGGGCAGAGGACAGGGTCGGCAGGCTGGACAGCAGCAACAGCAGCAGCAGCAGCAATACCAGCGGCGACCGTTCCAGAAGCGCCAGAGGGGGAGAGGTGGACAACAGTCCTCCGCAGCGAATAAGGGCCCGGCGGCTCTAAGCCCTGAGGTGCTACTTCCCCCTCGTCCGTTACCCGCTCCGGTGGGGGGAAGCATCCAACATTACCTGGCAGAGTGGAGCAAAATTACTCAGGACAAGTGGGTGCTGAATATTGTTTGAAATGGATACAGTCTTCGTTTCATCAGCCCGCCTCCAGCGATTCCACCGGTTCGCTCGCAGTACCAAGTACGGGAGCTCCAGGCGGAGGCCGATACCCTGTTAAGGAAAAGGGCGATAGAAGACGTCCCTATGTCTCAAAGGGGAAAGGGTCTTTACTCACGCTTCTTTCTGGTGCGCAAGAAAGACAAGAACGAATTCAGGCCCATTCTAGATTTACGACAAGCAAACAAATGGATTCGCAGGGAGAAGTTCCGCATGCTATCTTTGCACCAGATTTACCCTCAGCTACAAAGGGGAGACTGGCTCTGCGCGATATACCTGCAGGATGCGTACTTCCATGTGCCCATCACACAGAAACACCGGAAGTTCCTGCGATTCTTGGTCGGCACCAATCACCATCAGTACACAGTACTGCCCTTTGGACTGAAGTCTGCTCCAAGGACTTTTTCAAAGTGCATTGCAGTGGTGGCGGCACACCTGAGAAAGAACTAGGTGTTTGTCTACCCATACCTGGACGATTGGCTGATGAAAGCCTCGACCTTCCAGGAAGCACAACTGCACTTCAACAGGACGGCCGCTCTGTTGAGCCAGCTGGGTTTGCACATCAACATGCCCAAGTCGGTCCCGACTCCTGTCCAGTGCCTACAATACCTGGGGGCATCGATCGATCAATACGTTGTCAGCAAGCGTGTCTCCTTCGGAGGAGAGACGCTTATCGATCCTTCGGAAGGCTCAGACTCTCACGACTGCTCGATCTACAACAGTGAGGACGGTGTCTTCTCTACTGGGATCGATGGCCTCTTGCATCTTCCTCACTCTGCATGCACGCCTGCGCATGAGGCCGCTGCAGGAATGTCTGGAGGATCAGTGAGACCAGAGACGAGGGACCTGGGACGACAGGATACGGTTGCCTCTGCATGAGCAGCAGTCCCTGAGATGGTGGTGTTTGGCGGAGAACCTCCTCAAGGGGGTTACGTTCCACAAGGACATCCCTTCTCAGACTATCGTGACGGATGCTTCTCTCCGCGGATGGGGAGCGCATTCCGGACAGTTACAGATCCAAGGACTGTGGTCCCAGACGGAGTCAACGTACCACATCAATTTCCTGGAACTCAGAGCTGTTCACTTGGCACTGAAGGCCTTTCATCCGTCCTTCCAGACCAACTCTCTGCTTGTCCAGACGGACAATACGACCACAATGTATTATCTGAACAAGCAAGGAGGATCGAGATCGCGCACACTGTCACAGGAAGCGCCGGCGATCTGGCACTGGCTGCTAGCCAGGGGACTGACGATAACGGCTACCCATCTGCCAGGGTTGCAGAATGCTCAGGCGGACGCCCTCAGCAGACTGATTCAGGAAAATCACGAGTGGGTCATAAACGACGAAGTACTCGAAGACGTCTTCGGCAGGTGGGGCACTCCAGGCGTAGATCTGTTCACCACCGCCGAAAGCAGGAAATGCCTAGACTTCACATCCAGGTATTATCAGCAGGGGACTCTGAGAGATGCGTTATGGATCAACTGTTCGAACAGCTTTCTGTACGCTTTTCCACCCATTCCACCTGATTCCGGTGGTGCTCATCAAGCTGTCCCAGTCCAAGGCGTGGATGATCCTAATTGCTCTTGAATGGCCCAGACAGTGGTGGTTCATGGATCTGCTGCACCGGTCTCTCCTTCCTCACATGCGACTGCCCTTAACAAACGTCCTTCTTCCAGATTCCTGTGATTAAGGATTTTTTGGAAGGGTTGAAGAAGGTGTTCCCT
Source organism: Lissotriton helveticus (assembly GCF_964261635.1). Classification (NCBI taxonomy): domain Eukaryota; kingdom Metazoa; phylum Chordata; class Amphibia; order Caudata; family Salamandridae; genus Lissotriton; species Lissotriton helveticus. Next base: position 943,417,204 of record NC_136070.1, read on the forward strand.
CCTGTTCGGCTTCCTTCGCCTGCATGGGAACTGAATGTGGTGCTGTCCAGGCGGATGAAGGAACCTTTCGAGCCTATTCACAAGGCTTCACTGCAGCACCTGTCTTGGAAGGCGGCGTTCCTCGTGGCCATTACATCAGCCCGCAGCTTGAATGAAATTGAGGCATTGTGTTGCCAGGAACCTTATACTGTATTTCATGCTGCTAAGGTTGTTATGCGTACTCACCATAAGTTCCTTCCCAAGGTAATTTCTGATTTTCATGTTAATCAGGTTATAACTTTACTGACTTTTTTCCAGAATCCTTCCACTCTAGCGGAAAGGTCTCTTCATTCCCTGGATGTCAGAAGGGTGTTGAAATTCTATCTGGATAAAACCAAAGACATTCGCAGATCCGACCAATTGTTTGTCAACTATGGGTCGGTTAGGACTGGTCTGGCTACTTCGAAACAGGCCATCTCTAGGTGGATTGTCTCTTGTATCCAGCTCTGTTATCAGAAAGCGAATAAGACCTTAGGAGGTAAGTGTGAGAAGTTGGCCTGATGTGCAGTGCTCACTATTCTAGTGATCACTATATATCAGTCCAAACAACCCTTATTGATGATTGGTTGTAAGTCAACCTTATAGACCAGCTATCCTAGTAGCATGGATACGAGCAGTCTAAGGCTAAGACTCTAGAGGGCGTGTTAAGCCAGCTGTTTTACCATCACATTACCCCTTGAACACCCAGTGAAAGGACACCACACAAGTGTTATGAAAATAAACAGTGTATTTATTAGAATCACAACAACCCTGTACTCTTTATGAGGACAGGGTGCTAGGCACACAACAAAACTCTTACGAAAATACTTAAGTTAGCACGTTATACACAAATGCCCGAGGGGCACGAAAAACCATATACTTAAAAAGTGGAATGCGAAATTACTAGCAGGTAAGTACAGTACTAATAGGCTTTGGAATCGCTAGGACTTGACTAGGGAATCGTTAGATTACTTCTAGGAGACCTAGGGGACTCGGGTGCAGAGTGTGCACTCTCACGCGGGATGCGGGACAAAGTCTATGGAGGCTAGTAAAGGCAAAGTTAGTGTTCACGGGCGAACCCGACCTGGTAGGAAGAAAACGACAGTGGATCCTGACCCTAGGATAGTGAGGCTATGCTGGGACACCGAAGTGCCGAAGTTACCTAGCCCAGGGGCTGCAGCTGCATAGGTCTGAAAAGACGTCGGGGATCTCGTTGCCGGACCAGGAGCCTGGAAGAAGGAAGTTGCTGGCAGGCGACCAGTGAAGAAAAGTTCGATGGATCCAAGCCTGGATCAAGGAAGAAGAAACCTGAAAGCAGAGGGGACCAAGTTCTTGAATCACTAGCCAGTGATTAAGTGGGCACCAGGATGGCACCGGGCGAAGTCACCGCAGTCAGGTGAGTGGGCGCTGCTGGGCTCTGCAGTCTCTCGGACCAGGAGGCGTTGTCGGCGACCAGGATGGAGGTGCGAGCTGTCCCACGAAGGTTCTTGCTGTCGACGTCGCTGGACCCAGGATTGGGCAACAAGTCTTGGCAAATGCAAGGCCCACGCGGTGGACCTAAAATGGCGTCTTGGGCGGACCAGGAGGGTCCAGGGTACTTCTCCGATGGAGGGAAGCAAGGGCCAGTCTGGAGCAACCAGACCAGCAGCAGAAATGTCGTCGGGCGTCGTCAGGAAGGCCACAAGCCAGCGGGCTAGTAGCCAAACAACGCGGTGAGCAGCAAAAAGCAGAAGGGCCCCACGCAGATCGTGGAGATGCTGGGGGGCTGCACTTCGGTGCTGGAGCTGCTCAGGGTGGGGGCTTCTCGGACCCCAAAGCACTCACCAGGAATTCACTCGGCGGGCTTGCTGGAAAGAAGTCGTGCAGTCTTGAAGATGGCCGGTCCCTCGAGGTCTCGTCACACCCACGAATCTCAGCGTGACTGATGATGCAGGTAGAGGTCAGAGGTGCCAGGGAAGCCGGTTCTCGTCGAGCTGGGCAGTCGGATTCCGGAGGAAGGACTTGCAGCAGACCGCAGTGTTCTTAGATGGTGCCTGCGGATGCAGGGTGACTACTCCTTAGTCACAAGGGAGAAATCTTAGGAAGAAGTCTTGAGTTCCTTTCGCAGAAAGTAGTTTCAGGATTCAAAGATGATCTGTTTTGGAAGGGGGCCAGTTCCTACCTTTATCCTGTAAAAAGGGGCTGGCACGCGACTAAGTCCTGCCCTATGGGTGGGACTAGGAGGGGGGTGGTTACACCCACTTCCTTGGCGGGCTTTTCCCCAGCACAGGGTCTGGAGTGACCCTGGAACTGGTTCCAGCCAGCCTATGCACAGTGAGCACCGGGGTGCCACGTGCAGTCACCTTCCTCTAAAGCCCTGCCTACCTACAATACACAAAACCCTGTCTGGGACGGTGCTGGCACCGCCCCTGGCAGGAAACCCTTTGTCCTTATCTCCTGCTCTGGGAGGACTCCCAGCAGCAGGAGGGCAGACTTGTGTCTCGGTGGCAGCATCCATTTTGTGGAGCTGAGGCTCTGTTTGACTTTTAACCGGGTTATAGGTTACATGCATGTCGTGTCCCTCTAGAAGGGTGGAATGCTAACCCCGTCGCCAGAATTGGCGAGGGGTTAGTATTCCAATTCGTATGACACCTTACTCGACATGTTTTGATAAAGCGATACCAGAGTTGGCATTTAACCGCGAGGATTATAATGCACTTAAGAGTATATGGTATGCGATATCATGGAAACGGCTAAGGGATGGATCCCGAAAGCCGCAGACAGGCTCAGCTCATGCCAGAGCACCATCTCACACGATTCCAAGCACTCTGCCTTCAGGATTGTTAAGGCCTGCCATAGGAGTGACTGATAGGAGATCTGTGTGTCCATTTTAGGGTTAGATATAGGTATACTATATCTAAAGCAAAGGGTGAGTACACCACCTTGCCCCAGCTGTCGTGCAGCCAGTTGTGTCAGTTTTAGTTAGTCAATCCAGGGGTGGCACAATACATGCTTCAGCCCCTGGGAGACTTCTGGGTGCACCTCAGCCCTGGGTACAGGGACTTGGAGAGGGCCCAGTGCCAATTCAGTACCTGAGTACAATTTGGATAGAGAGAACAGCTAGGCTGTGGGTCTGATTAGCAGGCCCACAGCCAGGGAAAGTCGTAAACCAGTGCAGCAAAAAGCAAAAAATCTGGGTGATCATAGGATTGCAGACCCTACTCTCCTACAGTAAGCCTAAGGCTCATTCCACCAGGGGCAAAGTGGCTACGACAGCTTTGCTTCGTAACGTTCCCATTGCAGAGATCTGCAAGGCTGCCACTTGGAAGTTGGTCCATACCTTTGCTAAGCATTACTGTCTGGATTCTGATGCCAGGGCAGATGCTCAGGTTGGGCAGGCTTCATTGAGAAATCTGTTTGCACAGTAGTGGTGTGGCCTTATTTTTCTCCACCGCCAGGTTGTTTTTTTGGATGGGCTTGCCAGTCTATTCACTAGATTATGACTATACACAGAGATCCCCTACTACAGAAGGAGTAGTTTCTTACCTGTAACTCCAGTTCTGTAGTACGGGTATCTCTGTTCTAGTCATAAGCGCCCGCCCTCCTCCCCAGTGGAGAAAAGGATAAAATGATGAATGCTACCTGTCTAGCTGTATACTCCTCCAAAAAGAACTGAAAGTGGAGGGAGTTGCTGTGCATTCTGGAATACCAGGAGAGTTCTGAAAAGTTTCCTTAAAGGCAGGGTATCCCTTTTTAAGCCACATAATGGCAGCCTATGGGGGCTTGTCTGTCCTTCTTCTCTATCATTCCAGAGATTTGGTGAAGTGGGGACGTGTTTTCCATGGTGAAACCTGGCAGACAGGTTTAAATGTGATATTGGTGGAATATCCTTTGCATTTCTAGTTGAAGTACTGGACAGTGTAGCCTTGCATGTATAGGCTGCATTATTTGTCTTTAATTTTCTCTTAAGTGTCTATGCCGGACTGCAAAGAAGACAGCTTAAGAGAATATTTTTGATTGCTCCGGGCTCCCCGCACATGAGCGGGACTATTCACTAGATTATGACTATAACAGAGATACCCCTACTACAGAACTGGAGTTACAGGTAAGAAACTACTCCTTTCCAAACTTGACTCAAAATGTAAAGCGCTCTGATACCCTCTTGGGTCAAGTTTGCGCTATATAAAACTTTATAAATAAATAAAGTAGGTATGTGTTTGTGATAACCTATGAATGCTTGAAGTGTCACTCATAGTATTTGAATGTCACTCAAAATTACACCGAAATTCGGCCGCGCTTGTTCGTCATTATCTTCTTCTGTTCACCCTTTGTTCCTTTCTGCCCTCGTTTCCCTTCTCCCCAGACACTACTCGCCCACCTTTCCGTCTCTTTTATTTTTTTTTTTTTTTTATTTAGAAAGTTTTATATAGCGCGAACTTGACCCTAGAGGGTATCCGAGCGCTTTACATTTAGGATCGTAGCGTTACAAGTTACATCCGATACAAGAGCATAGTAAGGTACAGTACACATAAACAATGTTTCAATAATTCGTAGGAGGGAGGAGAGGAAAGAGTAAAACGGGGAGACGAGGAGGAACAATGCCCAATGTCCGGCTGGGTAGGTGACGGTCAAGGGGAAAAACCAGGGCCAATCTCCTCATCAGCTGTCAAGCAGCTCCACCAGTCATCAGCCATGTTGCTCAGGTCTCAGCGTTCAGGAAAAAACTGTTTGTAGTTTATTTGAATTGCTAAGGTTATATAGCGCTATCTAGACCCGGAGGTATCAGAACGCATAATCAGAGGAACGTTGTATTAGAAGGTACATCAAAAGGATTATAAAGCGCTGGCTAGGTATCAGAGCGCTATAACAGAGGAACATTGCGTTATAATTTACATCAGTTACAATAGTGTAGTAAGGTACAGTAAACAGCTAGGTTGAGGGAATTTATAGGAAAGGAGGGGAGGAAGGAGTGTGAGTTCCTGGCGCTGGGCTCCTGCCTCGGGCCATACCTTCTGCAGTGCACACCAGGCGCACAACGCCCATTGAGCTCAAAGGGCTTCGGCCCCCCACATCCCCTGTCGTGTCTGGCGGCCCGGGCTGACACAAAACCGCACCCGAGTACTTCACAGGTCTTTAAAAGACCACTTGCTTGTTAATGAGGCCGAGATGCAGCACCATCCTTCCCATTAAAATGATTTGATTTTTGCATATTTTTCAATATAAAATAATAAAACCTACAGTAATGCAAGCATTTATTTGGTGTGTACTTGTTTGTGTATTTGTTGCGAATTACTGTTTTAATATATTGAAATTTAAATTGTACAAATTGCTTGGGGTCCCCGGCTTCCAGTAGTTATTCAGTGGTGGTCCTCAGGAGTCAAGTTTGGGAAGGAGTAGTTTCTTACCTGTAACTCCAGTTCTGTAGTAGGGGTATCTCTGTTATAGTCATAATCTAGTGAACAGTCCTGCTCATGTGCGGGGACGTCTCTTGACAAGGTCGACCTTCTTTCATAATAACTACTTACCTCTCACTTTTGTCCCCCCCTCCCTTTTTGTTTGCAGTCTTTCATGCCTTCTAGGTCTCGCGTTTGTAAAGATTTTGGTTGTAGTAATACTTAGTTGGACGGTTATGCTATTCACAAGTCCGTGTGCCAGCCCACTTTACTATGTGCAAATTACAGAGTGAGATTAGCTACTTATTTCCAGGGACTGTAATAAATGTGTATTTCTTGACACAAAAGCTTCCAACCAAAGATTTTTAGTTAGTAAGTTTTACAAAGAACAAAATAAGCAATGACAAAGTCAAGACCCTAGCGAACTGGTTCCTCCAGGTTCAGACCGGTGAACCTTCATACAGTTGCAGCATGAAACATATCGCTGCCTTTTGCAAGTGCTCCTCGTAGACTTAAACAGCTATTATTCCCTCTATTTATTACCGTCATATAGACTAACTCCCTTGCATAAATGTAAACACATGCCGACCCATGATGCTATTTGTAGTAACTACAGCTCTTCTCATCTTCATGCTGTCTCATCTTTAAAGTAACCAGATTCCCATCAGGCCGATTAGGAGGTTGGAATACCTCGGTACAGAGAGCTGGGTGATTGAATGATAACGTGACCTGCTAGGCCACGCTGCGGCTGCCATTACTGAACCTGAAGACATCAGTACGTTATCAAAAGTGCAATAATCTCCTCTAACGTAGCGTAACTTGATAATGTGCTGCATGACTAACCTTGACTTCTAATGTCCCAAAGGCGAGCACGCGGCTTTACTGTAAATGCATACACACAAAGTAAACACTTACATGAAGTTCCAGACGGAGAAGAGTCCTCCAGCCTCCAATGTTCTTCAATCTCGACAGATGAGGCTCAGCTGTACCCCGCTTTCAGCACATATGGGGACATATGCAAAATGCCCTGAGCCTGGCCACAAACGGAAGAGGAAACGCATGCACTGCTATGCGAGTGCGACTTCGGGTGATGGGCAGAAACGAATAGTAAAATAAGGGCAATCGCCCTTCAGCTTGCACCTAAAGCGATATGCATTTATAGTGCTACATGGTCCCAACCTAAAGCAGAAAGCACTGTGAGTATACAAGTTATTATTTTAAAATTGTATTATACACAGTATAAGGTAGATTGATGCAAAATTACTTGGCGTTTTAGCATAAAGCAAGTGCTTTCAATGTGTGTATTTTAGTAATAGGTAAACTATATCTAGTGCAAACATTTGTCTATTAAAAGTACAAATACTCAAACTTAGCTTATAACACCTTGACATATAGGGGCACATTAGTATCGCGGGCGGACTTTGTCCGCCAGACATACCAGTGGGAAATGGGACCACCCGCAATGCTAGCGGCGGTCCCGCACATTCCAATAGGATGCGCCCGCCACTCCGGCATTAACATTGCGCCACAATGCTAAAAATGCATTTTGTGCTTTTCGATGCACAACGTGACAGGAACCGCGCGGTGCCTGCCAGTTTGTTCATTGAAAGGCAGGGGGGTACCATATGTACCCCTCATGTGCACCCCCCCACCCCCCAGAGTCCATGGGGGCCCGCAACGGGCCCCCCAAACAGACTCTGCATGCCTTTCCGTGGCAGCATGCCGCCACGGAAAGGCATGTGCAAGGCCACATTGTAATATGGCTGGCAGTGTCTTTCAGACACCGCCACCATATTGAACCCTTTTCCGCCCGGTCGACATGTCGACCGGGCGGAAAAGCGGCGGACGGTCTTTCCGTCCTCCACCTACCCCCCCAGCCATTGTAATATGGCGGGGGGTCTTTTCTGCAGGGTCAGCGGGCAGATTGCCCCCGCCGGGCCGGCGGTGACTACCGCCAGGCTGGCCTAATGGGGCCCTAAGTATCAAAAAGAATAACTCATTGTCCTCATGAAGCCTCAGGTTACTCCATCAATTAGAGCCTAAACTGGTCTCCAAGCAGTCTTTTCATTGGGTGATTAACCAATTGCATATATTTACATTCTTTCAGGTAGCAGGCACCCTGGTGAGAATGCCTGTTTTATCCTTAGCTCTGTGTACCTCTCTGAGCTTCACAGTACAGGAAAACGCCTCTCCACCCCAAACCTGCCATTCCTTCACTTTTATGCAGAGGCACTTCAATGCCCACAATAACTGTTCAGGGATTATAGTTTTTTAACAAAGTTAGGAAACTGCTGTTGTATTCTTAAAAAACGCATGGGGCAAGTGGGTACGCATAGATTCCATCCACTCCAAACACTGTGTACATGCACATATCCATCAAGGTGAGTTGAGTGGGTGGCAGGGAGGAGGCCAGCAGGGTCACATTCAGATGGGGCGCTCTGATCGTCCAGACCCCCCTGGGCCTCAGAGTTACAGTCCAGGAAAAAGAGGAATGTAGCGAAATCCTTGGATAGCATCACAGGATCCTCACACTTTGCCTGCATCCCAACCATAAGGCAAAGGAGTGTATGGTATGTCTTCCCTTTTCAAACGAGATTTTGAGGGATCATGAGGAGCGCCTTCTAATCTGGCTTCAATAACGAAAAGCCAGGAAGGAATTGCTTTCGAGTGATGACAGTGATGAGGCATTGTCTTTATCGTCTAAGAGGTCTCATAAGAGGGGAAGATCACCTCACTCTCATTCTTCCAGCAAGCGTCCAAAGAAAGCCCTCAAAAAGAACGCTCATAGGTCTCATGGGCGCAGTCCCTCTAAATCTCCTTACAAAACTAGAAAGAAGAGAAAAGGACATTCATCTAGGGACAGTAAGTCAAAAAAGGCAAGCTCTGAGCCTTATTCTACACCTCCTCAAGGCAGGCAATCTTTTAAAAAGCCTTCCTCTGTACCTCCTGAGGAAAGACAGACGGTTGGAGAATCACCCTAACCATGAATACCCCAGCAACTAGGATACCTACACCAGGGAAGCCGGGTGCATAGATGCGAGGTGATGTCTCAAACCGCCGTAGACTACAATGGAGGACTTCAGTAATGATGCCGCTGGCAACGACTGTGCAAGAGTCCTGTGGAATCCAAGGGTGGATTCTTGAAGAGAAGAACCTGCAAGCAGAGGGGACAGAACCTATGCCACTCAGAGCTGACCAGTAGGCACGAAAGATCAAGGAGGCACCCCCCCACTCGCAAAATATCAGACGCTTGCACACAAAAAATGAAAATAAAAATAGCGCCACAACATCATGCAAGACGGCCGCTCAAAGGACCAGCCAACGGTTGCCTCAAGACCCAGAGCTCACCATAGGGTCTTTTTTTAAATTAATATTTTTAGAGTTTTATATAGCATGAACTAGACCAGAGGCATCGGGTATCAGAGCGCTTTACATGAGCATCAGTTTTGTTACAGAAGGACGAATTCATTTTTGTTAGACACGGGGAGATTAAGTGATTTGCCCTGAATCACAGGATGTTGAGTGTCATTGCCTAGACTAGAACCTGGTTACCCAGCTTTGAGGTTGACCGCTCTAGCCGTAAGGCTACATCCTCTCCCCAATCCCTTTCAATATCGCCACCTTCCCAGCGCAGCCTTGGCCACCTGCACCAACGGAGGAGCACACATTAGCACTAGTGCTGGTAACCTCAAAGGGCAAGGAGATAAACAAGGCCACAAGCAATGGGCCTGGCCAAGAATATGCAAATAAGAGAACTGGGCCAAATAAGGACACAGTGCACATTATTGGAAATTTGAACCTACCAACTATCGAATGCCCCAGTCAGCAATACGTAGCTCAGGCAGAAAAGAACATCTTGCAAAGAGAGCTACTTTTAAGTGAAAAAGGTTGCTCTTTTTAATGACATCGCAACACAATCAAAACGTACTATAATGAGTCATATCTTGGCCGCTGCATGCTTGTTAGGCTCTAATACCAAGCCTGCATACTCAGTACCACATCCTATTGTGTGTATTAGGCTGAGTGTGAAGAGCTTGGCACTCAATCTGATAAATGCGGCTCCTTCTAAATCACCTTGCAGCAACAAAAAAGCGAGTTATGATGTGTCGTTCTCCTGCCGCTCCACACTTGCAAAGTGTTATTACCAGACATGTATGCGCTGCACTGCACTTTATGTATTAATGGTTTTATTGGTGTGTATTAATGGTTATATTGGTTGTTCTACTCTTTAGCAATGGTTTTTAGTAACTATGCAAAAAAAATAAACTTGAAACTATAGTTCTACCATCCCCAGCTCAGCTCAACAGCAGGAGGGCAGAATTGTGTCTGTGGTCGGCAACATCACTAGCTTGCTATCAGACCCTGGAAGGCTGTTACCGGGAGTACTGGGGGCTTACAGAAGGAGCATCCCAGTGCATGGAATCATACCGGTAACAGTGATGGGGTATGATTCAACATGTTGATACCAAGCATGCCCAGCTTTGGCACAGCCAATATATAGTTAGCCATCATCTAATGACGGATGGCCACTATTGGTATCAAAACAGCTGACTGCACTTACAAAGCCTGGAGAATCGACTCCGGGGTTTTTAGGGGTGTCCTGCTCAAGCAGGGGCACCCACACACTTATAATTCAGCATCCTGCCTTCAGGAATGAAAGGCCTGCCTTAGGGTGGACTTATAGGTTTTAAATGTAGTGACCCCAGATGTAAGAAAACTTATATTGGTAGTAAGTGGTGCTAGCACCAGCTTACACAGGCTGCCTTGGCAGGCCTGTAGTCACAGTTTGAGCGATCTCTCATGGGTAGCATAATATATGGTACAGCACATGGAAGACTCCTGGTGAACCTATGCCCTGGTACCGCAGTACCATATACTTAGGACTTCTGGGGTACACAAGTAGCCAATTGTGGAGGTGCAAAAGTACTTACCAAGTCAAATTTAGGGTTGGAAGCACAGTGACTGGGATCCTGATTAGCAGGATCCCAGGCACACTAGTAAAAAAAAAAAACAACCACTGACACCAGGTAAAAAGTAGGGGTAATCATGCTAGCAGGATCCTATCTTCCTACATCTTCCATCCTACAGAGGCGGATACCAGCAATATCAGTATCCCTCTTACACTTCCTTTTACCAGCCATATCGACAGCAGTATGCCCACATTTTCTTTACCTTTATATCTATCTTAATAATTATTGTGTCTTTCACGGTGTGACACACACACACACACACACACACGCACGCACGCACACGCGCACACACAGTCACACTCAGACTCACACTCACACACACTCTCTCTCTCTCTCTCTCTCTCTCTCTCTCTCTCTCTCTCTCTCTCTCTCTCTCTCTCTCTCTCTCTCTCTATCTCTCTCTATCTCTCTCTCTTGATGCACAGTTCGTATTTAGGAAAGGCTACATGCATCAGCAAATAGGGATTCGCAAATTGCGATTCCCTAAATGCATTTGCAATTTAGGTAATCACAAAAAATTGCAATTCCCTAAATTGTGAATGACAAAAGCTACATGCATCTGAAAAGGTTTTTTTCCATTCACAAATGGAAAAAGGCTTGGTGCATGTGCCCCCAAATCTCCCCGTGCCTATGAAACAAATGTGTCCTTGTGTAATGTAACTGAGGCTCATGTTAAGCACTCTAGTACCTTCGGGTCAAATTTGCGCTCCATAAAACTGAGAAATAAATAAAGATGAATGTCCTAAATTAGTATGCAACTACCTTTATCTTACTGACTCCCCTAAGAGAACACGAGTAACTTCCCAATAGCTTAATGCTAACATGTTAAAACATAGATCTACCCACTAGGACGCTTCTCAATTTATTTGGTTCAGAAACAGAACGCAGCTGAAGGGAGTTAAGGAGTTGGCCGTCTCCATACAGTCAAAGGTGATGGTGTTCCCTTTACCCTGAGGCCGTGGGAGGAGGGGATGACAGGCTTTTCATTTTGAAAGGAGCAATTACGGCACCTTGAGCAAGCTGCTCCAAGCTTTCACATGCAAATTGAGCTTCCCTGACTGGTTCCACTTCATTCCTGAGAATGGACCAGGAGGGTACGACGATTTTAACTGTAGGAACCCGAGTGGAATTAATTCTTTCATACTTTAATGAGATTAGAAAGACCGTCTTCCTGTGTCTTCCTGTGTTCCTGAAATTTCACTTTTGCACGCTGTTTAAACTACACTATGACAAGACAAAAGAAAAACGCTTTCAGCTTTGAAATTCTTTTCCAGCCGCAAATGAAAATATGCTTTCATCACATTTAAATCTCCTTTCTCATGGGCTGAGAATTCAGACACAGAATGAAATTAACAGCAGGTTAGACTGAGGAACGTTTTTGTGCAGCAAATACATGGTTAATGTAACCATCCAAATCTCTTCATACTTACAAATGTTATAATTAAGAAATAATGCAATATGACCCACATGCTTCTATTTGTGTGGTTTACAAACTTTGTAAAAAAGATTACGTATAATTAAAAATGTCATTGTATTCTAGTTTTATGATTTCTGATGGGTTTGCTTCCTTCAAATCACTATCCTCTTTGTTGATAGATGAGCTCCAAATCCTGAAGTGTGTTTAATATGCTAAGGGGCAGATTTATGAGTTCTGGCGCATCTCTGCAAATCAGCAGGGATGCGCCAGAACTGATGCGTCACGCAATTCCCTCCTTGCGGCACCACAGATGTGCCGCATTTACAATGCGGCGCACCATGGTGCAAGGAAGGGCAGATGGGTGACGCATCTTGTGGTGTACGGGCGGCGCATTGCTGGAGTAGCGTCGCAAGTGCGACGCAACTCCTGCAATGTACAGAGGCCACCCATACATAACGTGGTGCGTCACTCCTTACGCCTGCTTCAAGCAGGCGTAAGGATTTGACCCAGCAGCGTCGTAAAACTGACTCAGTGAAATCTTGTAGATTTCACTGCGTCAGTTTTACGGGGCTTTCCTATGAGGGAACGCCCACCCTGCGACAGAACGCCCACATGAAACCTGACGCAGGTTTCATGTGGCGCAGGGCTTTACAACGTGACGCATCTGCCTAGATGCGTCACGTTGTAAATAGGTTCCAGGGATGCGCCACGTTTCCGCGCCATTGCGTGACGCAACGGCGGCGTAAACGTGGTGCAAGTCCTACATAAATCTGCCCCATGGTGTGTTTAAGGCTACAGTACCACCTCCTGTCTACAGGGGCAGAGCGAGCCAAAAAATAAACACACTTGGTGACACACAGGTCGCCACAAGGCAATTTTTTTCAAAGTTGTAAAAATTGGCACAGATGTTTTTTAAGTCATTTCAAATCAATTAGAAGACATTGGCTTGGTACACACACACACACACACACACACACACCCCACCCCCCCACCCTCACCCCCCTATGCGGGGACTAACCTTTCCCAATGTTTTTAAAATACACTAATTACAGAAAAATGTTAAGAAAAAATTCATGTTACAGGATCCTGCTTCACAATTGCAAATATATTGTTATTTAATCGTGCGCACAGCACCATCCTTGTGGGGACTTGTAAACGTGCTACCATCCTTGTGGGTAACACTATTTGTGATTGATTACAGTCAAAGGTACATGGCTAAATGTTGATTTTATCAACAATATACACAAACAACATTATAATCTATTCATATATGAATTGCTGCATATATACTAGGGGCCTCATTTATGAAAAGTGACGCATCGCTGCGTGAAAACGGCGATGCGTCACTTTTCACTGCGCACTCCTTGCGACACCAATGATGCGTCATATTTAATATATAACGCATCATGTCGCAAGGAGTTACAGATACGTCAGTATTTCTGACGTATCTGTAAGCGCAAAAGTGACGCATTGCTGAAGTGTGTCACAAAAGTGACGCAACTCCAGCAATGTGTCCTTTCACATGGGGCAAGCCCCATGTGAAAGGGCCTGCGTCAGTCTTACGCCTGCTGTGAAGCAGGCGCAAGATTTTGACGCAACGGCGTCCTAAAAGTGACTCAGTGAAATCTCATAGATTTCACTGCGTCACTTCTACGACCCTTCCTTGCGTCAATACGCCCCCCTTGCATACATTATACCTGGCGCAGATATAATGTGGCGCAGGGGTTTACAAAGTGACGCATCTACCTAGATGCGTCACTTTGTAAATATGGTGCAACAAGGCACATTATTTACGCTGCTGGTGCGTCACATAAAGTGACGCACCGGCGGCGTAAAAGTGACGCACGGCCTCATAAATGAGGCCCTAGGGGTATACATTAAAGACAGATTCTGTTAATGTGCCAGAAAATATCATATCATGCTTAAAGAAAGACCCTTAAAGCTGTATTTAACCTATTTATTAGTGCTTAACATTTTAGGAGATAAGGGAACGAACATACTAACATATGGAACTAAGGAATATGGTCAAGTGGAACCCAGAGCTTGATTAGCTGCCAACGTTTTTGCCAAAATAGATGTTCAAGTCCCCACAGAGATAGTGGGTGAAGATCATTGTGTTTAAGTCTTCATAGAAATAGTGTGTACATTCAAAGCTTAAACCCCATTATAAAGAGTCTGAAGCTAAGGATGTTCAAGTCCACACAGAGGTTGGGTGTAATTATAGGAATGCTCAAGTCCCCACAGAGATGGTGTGTTATCATAGAGAGGTTGAAGTCCCCACAAATATAGTGTGCTATTATACGATGTTTAAGTCCCCACAGGGATGGTGCATGCAGGTGATTGTGTTTAAGTCCTCATTAAAATGGGGCCCAATTCACAAAGGTAAACTTAGACAAAAAGTCTAACTTTAGTACTTTTCAATATTCACAATGCCCCATACAGAGAAGGTAAAGCTGATGATGTTCAAGTCGAAGCAAACACAAGGAGATGATGGACGGAGTGCTGAAACTTTTCAGACACTTACCCCCAGTCACAGATCTGGGTTGAATCCATCATCATTCTTTAGCTCACTTCGCCACCCCAGTTCAGACCCAGCTATATGCAAATCAGTCTTGACCCTCTGCCTCATGGCAAACAGAGCTTACATTTAATTACAGGAATGCTCAAGTCCCCACAGAAATTGTATGTTTTTATAGTGATGTTTAAGTCCCCCACAAAGATAGTGTTTTATTATAGTTTTTTCAAGCCCCTACAAAGATAGTGTGTTATTATAGCGATGTTTAAGTCCCAACAGAGATAGTGCATGAAGATGATTGTGTTTAAGTCCTCATTAAAAGCGGGCCTGATTCACAAAGGTAAAGTTAGACACAAAATCTAACTTTTCTACTTTTCAGTTTCACAAATGTATACTTAGACCAAAAGTCTAACTTTACTACTTTTCAGTATTTCAAAGCCCCATACACAGAATGCAAAGCTGATGATGCTCAAGCCAAAACAGAGCTTGCGTTTAATTACAGGAATGCTCAAGTCCACACAGAGATGTTGTGCGACTATAATATTACCACGGTCGCCGAAGAGAATGTGTGTGATTATAGACATGCCCAGGTCCCCACAGAGATAGTGTGTTATATAGACATGCCCAGGTCCCCACAGAGATAGTGTGTGATTATAGAGATATCCAGGTCCCCACAGAGATAGTGTGTGATTATACACATGCCCAGGTCCCCACAGAGATAGTGTGTGATTATACACATGCCCAGGTCCCCACAGAGATAGTGTGTGATTATACACATGCCCAGGTCCCCACCGAGATAGTGTGTGATTATACACATGCCCAGGTCCCCACAGAGATAGTGTGTGATTATACACATGCCCAGTTCCCCACAGAGATAGTGTGTGATTATAGACATGCCCAGGTCCCCACAGAGACAGTGTGTGTTTATAGAGATGTCCAGGTCCCCACAGAGATGGTGTGTGATTATACACATGCCCAGGCCCCACAGAGATAGTGTGTGATTATAGAGATGCCCAGGTCCCCACAGAGATAGTGTGTGATTATAGACATGCCCAGGTCCCCACAGAGATGGTGTGTGATTATAGAGATATCCAGGTCCCCACAGAGATAGTGTGTGATTATAGACATGCCCAGGTCCCCGCAGAGATAGTGTGTGATTATAGACATGCCCAGGTCCCCACAGAGATAGTGTGTGATTATAGAGATGTCGAGGTCCCCACAGAGATAGTGTGTGATTATAGACATGCCCAGGTCCCCACAGAGATAGTGTGTGATTATAGACATGCCCAGGTCCCCACAGAGATGGTGTGTGACTATAGTATTACCATGGTTGACAAAGAGAATGTATGTGATCATAGACATGTTGAGAATTACATATTCATGCTGAATCATTGGAAATTAGGTGGGAGAGTTGTGTAACGTTGGGCCAAGAAAGTTAAGACAGAGGCAGGTTCAGATTAATGCTTTGTCGAAGACAAATGTGCCATTATCTTTGTCCCAAATACTCAAAGTCCATTTTCACCCTTTTAAGATTTACTCCACTCATGAATATTCTCCTGGTATGATTTTTGAAGATTGATGGTTATATAATCTGTTTTGGAGGAGTTTGTCCCCAGTCTACTCTCTATGCAGATCAGCAAAAAGTATTTAATTAGAAGTTGTAAACCTCTGATGGTTTTTGAGGCAAGCAGTATATCTTTCGCAAACAATAACAGAGAGACTTTGCTATCTGCATGTATTGGAGATGCATTAGCACTAACTATGCAACTAGATCATATAAATAAAAGAAAAATAATGGAGTAAGCATGTATCCCTGCCGCACCCCTTTATTCATGGTGATGCATTCTGCCAGTTAACCCAGACTAGCCCGCCACACCTAGACATAACTGTCATTAAGCAAGCAGATTAATGTTGATATGTTACTAGGGACCCCCATCCTCTCCAAATCTGACCAGAGTTTTGTTCGTGGGCTAGCTCAAATGCAGGGGTAAGGTTCACAAACGCTACACCACCCTATTATACTCTGCAACACATCACTCCACAATACAACACTCTTCTCTACACTGACATTTTACACTTGTCCACAACACTCTACTCCACTGCTACACTCTATTCCACTCTACGACACTCTACTCCACTCTATGCCACTATACAAAACTATATTCCACTCTACAACACTCTACACAACTCCAGCTAGGCCACTCTACACCACTTTACTTCACTGTACTCAATGAAACACTACTGCATTATACTTCATTGTACTCCACTACTTCACTCTACACCACTATATGCCACTCCACTCAACGACACTCTATGCAACTTTACCACAATGTACAACACTCTACTCCACTGTAGCCACTCCACTCTACTCCATTGTATGCCACTCCACTCTACTCCACACTACAACACTATACAACACTCCTCTCTACAGCACCACACTTTGTCACTGCACTCTATGACAGTCCACTGTATGACACTCTCCTGCACTCTACACAACACTACTCTACACCACTCCACTCTATGCCACTTCACTTTATGCCCCTACACCGTATGCCATGCCACTCTATAACACGCCACTCTACTTTACTATATGGCATACCACTCTACTCTACGCAGCTCCACTCTACTCTGACACACCAATGCACTGTACTCCACTTCTCTCTACTCTAGAACAGACCCCTCCACTCAATCTTCTCCACTCTATGCCACCTCACTGTACACTATTCCACTCTACGCTACTCCACTTTAGTCCACCCTACCACACTGTACGACACTTCATTCTACAGCACTCTACAGCAGTCCACTGTATGACACTCTCCTCTGGTCTACTCTACGCCACTACACTGTACGACATGCAACTCTATGGCGTAACACTACACTCTAATGTACGACATGCCACTCCACTCTTCTCTACGCATGACACTGTACACCACTCCACTCCACTCTAAACCTCTACGCTACACGCCACTCCACTGTTCACAACTCCACTCTACCCCATTCCACTCTATGCCACACCACTGTATGCCACTCTACTCTATGCCACTCCACTCTGTAACACTCTACTCCACTGCATGCCACTCCACTCTACAACGCCCCACTCTGGGACACTCCATTGTTCGACAGGCCACTGTATAACACTCTCCTCCAATCTACTCTACGCCACAGTGGCACCAGAGATGAAGGAGTTGAAAATCTCCCTGCAGTCTAGTCCAAGTCCAAGAATGGAGCATAAGGAAGAGGCTATGATTAGTGCAGCAGGTACAGTGGTACTGGGAAGGGTGAAGAGCCAACAAAAGCCTGATCTTGACATTAGGAATTAGGGCGCTGCTACTGTATCGTATTGTACAGTGATTCATGTGTGGTGCTGAAGCACATTTTTGGACAGGTAGAATGCTAACCCATGAGGGAGTGTTGGGCTGGCAGAGGATGGATTTATCAATATGGGAAGTGTTTTGATTTCATGGATGAGTGACCAGAGAGGTGCCCTTTTCTTGTCTTGGGTCATAGTGCGTATGAACGGAGCAGGATCCGCGAGAGATCGGCACGCAAATTATAATATAGTTAGAACTAAAATAAATAGGCAGCACTCACCTACTCAGATGGACAGCAGGGTGATGTGTGCAAATGCACTATAGGGATAACCAAAGAAGGCCTAATAATCCTTTTGGCAACATCTGCAAGGCAGACATCCTGTCAAGTGCGTAAAATGATGCCTGGGCCAATCTTCCAATCTCCATAGCGGGGAGAATAGCAATTGCCAAAATAATGATCCTACCAAAACTTTTCTACCTGTTTGTCAATATCCTGATTCAGCTCACCAACATTTTTTTTTTGTAAAATTTTTTATTTTCATTTTTAGAAAAACAATTCACACACAAGAGATTCACCAAGGCGCAACACAATGCCTTCCGGGTGGGTACATTCTGAGGACATAAAGCATCAAAGTAATGTAAGAACATAGGCAAAGCCAGGTCGGGGCGCATGCATATAGTTGTAGTCACTCAGTGCAATAGATCTGTCGAAGAGGTCGTGCATTACATAGCAGAGCCGGTATGTCCATAGTTCGACATATCCCAATCAACCAGGCTATAGATCCATCTCTATGTACCTCGGTGAACCATAAATCCGCAAAACAGAACTCCCCCCCCCTCCCATTCCCTCCCCCCACGGTGGCGACTCATTCATTCCCAATCTCCTTCCGGTAACAAGATTAGACCTGAAACAGATGGAGTGACCTCAAGGATGCCGGGCAAACAGCGGACGGTAAGCCTTTAGATAGGAAATTTACCAGGGGACCCCACTGAAATTGGAAGTTCTTAAAGTTACCAAGGAATATGTCCGCCATTCTCTCCAAACTCAGAAGCCTCCACAGTCGTGCATGCCACAGCGAAATTGCCGGCGCCTCCTTCTGTTTCCAGGCAGCCGCCAGTGTAATCTTGGCAGCACCCAGGCAAAGCCACAGAATCTTCTTGTCTGCTCTGGTCTGGTGCTCGAGGCCGGGTTCTCGTAAGCCTAGTAGGACGGAGGCCATAGAATCCTCTACGGGATACTGAAGAATATCCCTAATATGCGAGAGGATCTCCTCCCAATAGGGCCGAATCACTGGGCAGTCCCACCAGATGTGGCGAAAGTCCCCAAGAAACCCACAGCCCCTCCAACATTTATCGGAGGTGGCCGGGTAGAAGCGATGGAGCCTTGTCGGGCATAAATACCATTGCATAAGGGTCTTAAGGTGGGCTTCCCTGAGGTGAAGCGAATGATTAAACGCCGTCAAATCCCGCCACAGTGCTGACCATTCAGTGTCTGAGATATCTCTCCCCAATATCTCCTCCCACTGCTCCATGTATCTAGGCCTAGGCGAGATGGCTGATTTAAGCAATAGCTGATACAGGAAGGAAATGACCCCCGTCATTGCAGACGTCCGCAGTAGAAAAGCCTCGAATGGGGAAGGTGGTCTCGTGGCCGCTTCTAGCACCCCCGAGGACGTGGCCCAGTGGAGCAGCTGTGCATGACGATAACGGTCCGTCTGAGGAACCCCATAGTCCCTCATGCAGTTAGCAAAAGTGAGAGGAACCTGACCATGGAACAGGTGAGTCAGGGCCCTACAGCCTCCCTCCCTCCATGCGTCGAAAGCCCCCTCCCGATGCGCCGGCAGGAAGGCTGGGTTGTAGTGCAACGGCGTGAAAGGTGAGGGGAACGTAGTCCAACGGTCGTCCCCAGCAAGGGTGTCCCACACCTTCAGCACCGTACCCGTAGGTGTACTTATGTAGGCGTTTAAGGGACGGTCCTTCTTAGGCTTCCAAGCCAGATCCCATACAGATCTCCCCGCCACACTCCGGTCCATGTGCAGCCAGTGCTTCTCCGACGTTTGCTGCGACCACTCCACCAAAACCCTCAATTGTGCTGCTTTATAATAAAGTTGGAAGTCGGGAAGTCCTACTCCGCCCTCGGTCCTCGGCCTACGCAATAGCGCAAAGGACAAGCGTGCTCGGCCCCCTTGCCACACAAAACGCAATATCTGCGTCCTAAGACGCCGAAAATAGTCGCCATCCAAAGGGATGGGCAGTGCCTGAAATAAATACAAATATTTGGGGAGGAGAACCATCTTCACCGCATGGATCCTACCCAGCCAAGACAGAAATTTAGGTTTCCATCTGTCCAATTCGGCTCGAGTCTTTGCCAACTAGGGGGGGAAATTGGCCGCGAATAGTTTGCCCACAGTCGAAGTCAAGTGTACCCCCAGGTAGACAATCGAGCCAGCAGCCCAGGCTAATGGTGTCAGAGTGCGCACGCGTTCCATGTCCGTCTGTGATAGAGTAAGAATCAGGATATACGACTTGCTATAGTTAACCTTGAAGCCTGCCACCTTCATATTGTAGCAAGGTCTCCCTAATACAAGGTAGCGAACGTTCCGGTTCCGCGACAGAAAGAAGTACGTCGTCCGCGAAGAGCGTGATTTTATGTTGATCTCCCGTGAACGGAATGCCCCGTATGCCCTCATGTTCTCTCACCGCAGCCGCCAAGGGTTCAATGCTCAGCGCGAACAGGAGGGGGGAAAGGGGACACCCCTGCCTAGTACCTCTGGTATGCGGGAAAAATGCAGACAAGTGGCCATTGACTCCCACTCGAGATCTAGGACTGCAGAAGTTAGCCCTCACCATGGTGATGAACTTTTCCGAAAAGCCAAAAGCCGTCATCGTATAAAACAGGAAGCGCCAGTCTACACGATCGAACGCCTTTTCGGCATCCAGCCCTACCAGGACCGCCGGTATGCGAAACCTGTCCGCTTTTTCAATGAGATGTACAACTCTGCGTGTATTGTCGTGGGTCTGGCGCCCCTTGATAAACCCGGACTGGTCAGGATGTATGATCGCCGGCAACAGATCCTGCAGTCTATGCGCCAAAATCGCCGAATACAACTTCGCATCCAAGTTAAGGAGCGCAATGGGGCGAAATGAGGCACACCGGGTGGGGTCTTTCCCCGGCTTTGGTAAGACCGTTATAACCGCCTCGGCTAGGGAACCCTTCGAGGAACCGGATTCAGCCATGCTGTTAAAAAGGACCACCAAAAAGTCACAAAGTTCAGAGGCGTACGCCCAGGGGCCTTGTGCAATTTCAAGTTCCTGATGGCCTCGAGCACCTATTCCCTGGTAATCGGTGCCTCCAAGACGTCGTTCCACTCTTTGGACACCTGGGGAAGGGCCAAGCGCTGCAGATACTCCCTCTGAGACCTCGCGTCCAGCTCGTCGCCAGCATAAAGGTCCGCATAAAAACGGTCAAAAATGGCCGCCTTCTCCTCGTCCCGGTGATGCATCCCACCCGCAGCGTCTCGAATCCCTCCGATATATTCACGTTCCCGCCTATCCCGAAGTTGACGCGCCAGGTGTCTCCCCACCTTGTTTCCGCAGGAATAAGATTGCCTACCCAATCTCAATAGCGTCAATTCGGCCCTGTTATTGTAATGGGCTCTCAATTTCCCTCGAATTGCGGTCAAGGGCCGGAGGGTCACTCTAGAAGGGTTGAGCTTGTGAGCCTGTTCAAGTTTCGCCAATTCGGTCTCCAGGTCCTCCCTATCCTTGCGCCGCGCTTTATTAAGAGCCGCATTGAGGCCCAAGCATGTGCCCCTGATGGACGCCTTCAATGCATCCCAAGTGTTAGAGACCGAGGTGTCCGACACTGGGTTCAGCTCGAAAAATTCCTTGATGGCCTTTCGCAGCGCCTTACTAGAGACATCGTCCCGCACCACTGAGGCCGGGAAGTACCATTTCCGCTGCCCATCACCAGGTGATGACCACCGGAGGCTAAGCACCAGTAGACTGTGGTCAGAGACTGAGAGTGGAAGAATGACGGAGTCAAGGACATCACCTCTAAGTGCCTGGCTAAGAAAGATGTGATCCAGTCGGGAATAAGAATGATGGACATGTGAGAAAAAAGTGTAATCTCGGGACGTAGGATGGAAGAAACGCCAGCCGCCCACCAGCCCCAGCTCACCCACCAACTGCTGCGAGGAGGGAGAAAACACCCCCGTGTGTGCCCTATGGGACCCAGAGCTATCCACATTCGCATCCCACACCAGGTTAAAATCCCCCAAGAGGAACAGGTTCCCTTCCGCAAAGTCACCCACTCGCTGCAACACACCTTGCAAAAATTGATTTTGACCAGCGTTGGGGATGT